>NC_072408.2:123683000-125016500 GCF_028858775.2 Pan troglodytes
GTGGGAGAGAAGGAAGGACCTCTCTCTCCCTGACACTCTTAAGTCTGGCAGTCCTTAATTTGCACACATGAGTTATCCTGCGCTATTGGACCACTTACTAACTGGGGAGCATGGCCTTGAGAGGTGGCTTTTTGGAGCCTCCATTCTCTCAACTGTAAAGTGGGAATAATAATAGTACCCACCTCACAGCCTAAATACCAGGAAAGCCCTTACTTAGCACAGTGCCTCCTGGCCCATCATTAGGTTTTTTGTTTTTTGTTTGTTTGTTTGTTTGTTTTTTAGACAGAGTCTTGCTCTGTCACCAGGCTGGAGTGCAGTGGCACGATCTTGGCTCACAGCAACCTCCACCTCCAGGTTCAAGCGATTCTCCCGCCTTGGCCTCCCCAGTAGCTGGGAGTACAGACACCCGCCACCACACCCAGCTTATTTTTGTATTTTTAGTAGAAATGGGGTTTTGCCATGTCGGCCAGGCTGGTCTCGAACTCCTAACCTTCAGTGATCCTCCTGCCTTGGCTTCCCAAAGTGCTGGGATTACAGGCATGAGCCACCATGCCCGGTCCCATCATTAGCATTTAATAAATGTTGACTACTGTTAATATTTTAGAGTGGGTCATGTAGTTGTCAAATAGTGTACTTTGAAGAATGTTGGGGATCCACACCCTCAAATATATATAGTTTCCCTATTGTGAATTGGTGATTCCATTGCTGATATTAAGCATTGCTCAAAGAAAGCAAATTCTTTGGGAGGGTAACATGTCTCCCAGCACTTTTTAAATTGTCTTAATTTTTATTAAAAAAAAATTTTTTTAAAATGGTGTCTCTCTCTGTGGCCCAGGTTGGAGTGCAGTGATGAGATCATAACTCACTGCAGCCTCCAACTCCTGGGCTCAAGCAATCCTCCCACCTCAGCTCTGGAGTAGCTGGGACCACAGACACACACCACCACACCTGGCTACTTTTAAAAAATTTTTTTAGAGATTTTTTTGGGTCTTGCTATGTTGCCTAGGCTGGTCTTGAACTCCTGGGCTCAAGTAATCCTCCCACCACAGCCTCTCGAGTGGCTAGAACTAGAGGCGTGCACCACCGTGCCAAGCTTCTCCTAACAGTTTAGTAAAAATGAGTTGTCAATTTCAATGTTTAACTTAATAAGCACTTATATAGTGCTCGCTCTGTGCCAGGTGCTGTTCTAAGTTCTCTAGACACATAACTCCTTTAATTCCCCTAATAACCCTATGAGACAGATACTATTGTTAGCCCGACGTTATGTATGCATAAACCAAGGCAGAGGGGTTAAGTAACTCATCCAAAGTCACACACCTGCCACGCCCCAGAGTTTGAGCCCTTTAGAATTAGGGTGACAAATGGTGACTGGGGACTTGGGAAGAGGGAGGGAGGCTGTTGTGCGATGAATTCTGTCCCCCCTGCCACCGCTCCACCCCAAATTGATAACCCCTGGAACTTCAAAATGTGGCTATATTTGGAGATAGCATCTTTAAGTAATTAAGTTAAAATGAGGTCATTAGGATGGACCTGAATCCATTATGACTGGTGTCCTCATAAGAAGAGGAAATTAGGACACAGACACAGACACACAGAAGGAAGATCATGTGAAGACAGAGGAAGAAGGCATCTACCAGCCAAGGGGAGAACCTAGAACAGGTCTTTCCTTCACAGCCCTCAGAAGGAACTAACCCTGCCCGGGCCTGGTGGCTCACACCTGTAATCCCAGCACTTTGGGAGACCCAGGCGGGTAGATTGCTTGAGCACAGGAGTTCAAGACTAGCCTGGGCAACATGGTGAAACCCTGTCTCTACAAAAAAAAAAAAAAAAAAAAAGCTGGCATGGTGGTGTGCTCCTGTGGTTCCCAGCTACTCAGGCGGCTGAGGTGGAAGGATTGCCTGAGGCCAGGAAGTCAAGGCTGCAGTGAGCCAAGATCATGCCATTGTGTTCCATCCTGGGTGACAGAGTGAGGAGTGAGGCCCAGTCTCAAAAAAAAAAAAAAAAAAAAAAAAAAAAGGAACCAACCCTGTCGACTCATTGAACTTGAACTTCCAGCCTCTAGAACTGTGAGAAAATAAATTTTTGTTGTTTAAGCCCCTGAGACTGTGGCATGTTGCTATGGCACCCCTAGCAAACAAATATAGAGAGGAACAACATCCTAAACGGGAAGCTAGAAGCAGATATTTCACCAGACTCTGGCTGCTTTTACTGTGGGGCACATGTGAGGACATTTTTCTGTGTTCTTGGGAAGGATGGGTTCTAGGACTGTTTGCCTGTTCCTCTTTTTTTTTTCTTTTTTTTTTTTTGAGACGGAGTCTTGCTCTGTCTCCCAGGCTGGAAAGCAGTGATGCAATCTCAGGTCACTGCAACCTCAGCCTCCCATGTTCAAGCGATTCTCCTTCCTCAGCCTCCCAAGTATCTGGGATTACAGGTGCCCACCACTGTGCCTGGCTAATTTTTGTATTTTTAGTAGACACGGGGTTTCACCATCTTGGCCAGGCTGGTCTCGAACTCCTGACCTTGTGATCTACCCGCCTCAGCCTTCCAAAGTGCTGGGATTACAGGCGTGAGCCACAGTACCCGGCCCCTGCCTGTTCCTCTTCTTCCTCATTGGTGTCCTGTTGGAGATCTTTAAGGGAGGAAGAGTTTTAGGAGATTATTTTGGAAAACAGTTTGTGGAACTCCAGTTCATCATACCGGGAAAACTTTTCTACCAGTTACAAAAAATGCAACCTCTTTCTCATGAAGTAAAGAAATGGGAAAGGCTTTCTAGTCCATGAATGTTTCCTGTGGTCTCCCGGCTTAAAACCAGGCACACAGCAGGCACTCAAACTTTTTTTGAAATATAGACTCAGGCCGGACTCAGTGGCTTACACCTGTAATCCTAGCACTTTGGGAGGCTGAGGTGGGCAGATTGCCTGAGCTCAGGAGTTCGAGACCAGCCTGGGCAACATGGCAAAACCCTATCTCTACTAAAAATACAAAAAATTAGCCGAGTGTGGTGGTACGCGCCTGTACTCCCAGCTACTCAGGAGGCTGAGGCACGAGGATTGCTTGAACCTGGGAGGCTGAGGTTGCAGTGAGCTGAGATTGCACCACTTCACTCCAGCCTGGGGAATAGAGTAAGACTCTGTCTCAAAAAAAAAAAATAAATAAATAAAAAAAGAAGTAAAGACTCAATGAATGAATGAACAAATAGTAAGCATCCTGATTTGTCTCTTGCTTCCTTTTTTTTTTTTTTTTTTTTGAGATGGAGTCTCACTCTGTTGTCCAGGCTCCAGTGCAGTGGCGTGATCTCAGCTCCCTGCAACCTCTGCCTCCCAGGTTCAAGTGATCCTCCTGCCTCAGCCACCCGAGTAGCTGGAATTACAGGTGTGCTCCACCATGCCCAGCTATTTTAGTAGAGACGGGGTTTCACCATGTTGCTCAGGCTGGTCTCAAACTCAAGTGATCCACCTGCCTCGGTCTCCCAAAGTGCTGGGATTACAGGCGTGAGCCACCACTCCTTACCTGTCTTTCTCTCTTTCGAACATATGCAGTGATATATGTACAATCGTTATGATCAAGTGTGTGTGTGTGTGTGCGTGCATGTGTGTGGATTCTTTCCCTAAATTATTCTCTTAACTCCTACAGAAATCAGTACTCCAGTGTATTGAACAGGAAGGGGTTGGGTATTTCCTTTCTTTAATTAAAACAATAATTACCTATCCTGGTGTTTGAGACCGAGTGAGCCTTACCTTATGGTGTTTTAATTTGTGTGGCTTGGTGGAGTGGTAAATGAATGAACAGCTGTTGACTCCTCCAAACAGCTGTGTTTCCTGAAGCCATGTATTAAAGCCAGGGCCAGATTCAATGCCAGGAGCCTGCTTGGTGAACAACAGAGTTCTTGAATTGAAATCAGAGATATAGCAGAGTTTGACACTTGGAGCCAGAGAGACCTGGGTTTGAACCCTAGTCCCACTATGCGATAGTTGGGTACCTGGGGCATATTTTCCACCTCTCTGAGCCTCCACTTTCCCATCTGCAAAATGGGACTAATAATCCTAGTACCTTCCTCATTGTGTTGTGAGGAGGATTAAAAAGAGAGAATGTCTGTCAAGTGTTTGGCAAAGTAGTTGGCACTCAATAAATATTAGTTATGGTCTTTGCTGATATCTCAGGATTATTAAGCAGCCACTTGAGAACTGGAACAGGGACCCTGACCCAAGCCCACTGGGAAAACAAGAGGATTCAGATTTCAGTGAGTACCTTATTCAATTACATCATAGCTATTCCCAGGAGGGTTTCCCTCCATCCAATAGACCCAGATCAGGACAGCGCTAATTTCTCACATTTACCCTATTTAACCCTCCCATACCTGAAAAAAAAATGGGGCAACCCCTTCTCCAGGGACGTCCTTGTAATTCATTTGATACCTCTCCCCTGAGGATCTTGTTGTTGTAAGCAAATGGAGAAGAGCAGATGAACGTCCACAGCAGGGGAGAAAAAAATTAACCAGCCCATAATTATAGTCTCATCAATACTTTAAGAGTAAAGGGTAAACCTCACTTAAATAAAACCTAATTCCTTGATTACCGGAGTCACAAGAGATAGGGCTGATTAAACCTGCACCTCTGCTGTGAAAATCCAGTCATATTGTCCTTTGCTCAGGCAATAATCACTTTATTGAAGTGATTATTGAAGTTTAAACTGAGCTCAGTTTAAACACATGAATCACTAGACTTGAAATTATATTGATGAAAGTGTAAATGAGGATAAATGCTGAAGAACATTTTGGCAGAGCTGGAAAAACGGAAAACGCACATGCCCTATGACCTGGTGATTCCACTTCCAGCTCTTTACTCTAGATCAGCGGTTCTCAACGGAGGACAACTTTGCTCCTCAGGAGACATTTGACAATATCTAGAGATATTTTTGATTGTTAAAACTGAGGGATGTTATTGACATCTAGTGGGTAGAAGCCAGGGATGCTGCTAAAATCTTACAGGGCACAGGCAACCAAAAATTACCTGGCCCAAAATGTTGTGACAGTTGTCAGAATCAAAATGGAGTTGCTAATGTTAAGAAAACCCTGACAGGGCCAGGTGCGGTGGCTCATGCCTGTAACCCCAGCACTTTGAGAGGCCAAGGCGGATGGATCACTTGAGGTCAGGAGTTCAAGACCAGTCTTGCCAACATGGTGAAACCCATCTCTACTAAAAATACAAAAATTAGCAGGACGTGGTGGTGCACACCTGTAATCCCAGCTACTGGGGAGGCTGAGACAGGAGAATCGCTTCAACCCGGGAGGCAGAGGTTGCAGTGAGCCAAGGTTGTACCACGGCACTCCAGCCTGGGTGACAAAATGAGATTCTGTCTCAAAAAAAAAAAAAAAAAAAAAGTAAAGAAAGAAGAAAAGAAAAGAAAACCCTTACAGGGCTACTTGAGGGTGGAGGTTGGGAGGAGGGAGAGGATCCGAAAAAATAACTATTAGGTACTAGGCTTAGTACCTGGGTGATGAAATAGTCTGTACAACAAACCCCCGTGACACGAGTTTACCTATATAACAAAACTGCACATGGACCCCTGAACCTAAAATAAAAGTTAAGAAAAGAAAACCTTGACAGATAGAGCCAGGAAAGGCCATGCAGAGAAGGTTCTCGTGCTTGTATGCCTGATAACAAAAATGATCATAGAAGCCTGCAAAAACCACAGCCTTGCACAAGCCCTTTTGTGTAAGACCATCACAACCTTACACAAAAAAATACTCCTGCAGGGACGTCTGCCCAGCAACTGCCTGTACAACTTTGGACTGGTGTCACTTTTGTTATTGATCTTTGTAGCCAAGGATAATTATTTCTAAGCAATTATGTAATCCTCCTCATGTTTTTTTCCTTGAAGAACCCTTGTCTTCTTTTACCTCTCTGCATGCACACATAGTTTACTATGCCGTGCATATTTTCATTACAATGCATTGCTCCCAAAAAACATCTTTTCTTCTAGAGAGAGCCTCTCTCTGTTATTTACATTGACAATGTCAGTAGTGCTGACTGTGAGGTCCGGTGCGGTGGCTCACGCCTGTAATCCCAACACTTTGGGAGGCCGAGGTGGGTGGATCACCTGAGGTCAGGAGTTCAAGACCAGCCTGACCAACATGGAGAAACCCCGTTTATACTAAAAATACAAAATTAGCCAGGCGTGGTGTTGCATGCCTGTAATCCCAGCTACTCGGGAGGCTGAGGCAGGAGAATCGCTTGAACCCAGGAGGCAGACGTTGCTGGGAGTTGAGATTGCAGCGTTGCACTCCAGCCTGGGCAACAAAAGTGAAACACCATCTAAAAAAAAAAAAAATAGTGCTGAGTGTGAGAAACCATGCCCCAGATATATTAGCTAGTATGCATTGGGCAAAAGTAACAGAAAATTCAACTGGTAGAGCCTTAAATTATAAGAATTTTTATTGTTTATTTGGTAAGTCCAGAACAGGGGTTGGCAAACTATAGCCTATGGGCCAATCTGGTCTGCTGCCTGCTTTTGTAATAGATAGATCGATTATTGATCGATTGATGGTGTCTCGCTCTGTCACTCAGGCTGGAGTGTAGTGGTGCAATCACGGTTCACTGCAGCCTCAACCTCCTGGGTTCAAACAATCCTCCCACCTTGACCTTCTGAGTAGCTGGGACCACAGACATGCACCACAACGCCTGACTAATTGATTTTTATTTTTTGTAGACATGGGGTCTTTCTATGTTGCCCAAGCTGGTCTCAAACTTCTGGGCTCAAGCGATCCTCCCACCTCAACCTCCCAAAGTGTTGGGATTACAGACATGAGCCACTGCACCCAGTTGTAATGGTTGTATTGAAACACAGTCAGGCTTATTCATTTATATAATGGATGCTTTTCTGCTACAACAGTGGAGTTGAATAGTTTCAATAGAGACTATATGGCCTGCAAAGCCTAAACTATTTACTATCTGGCCCTTTACAGAAAAAGTGTGCTGATCCCTGCTCCAGGGGAAGGCATGGCCTTTCAAGGTTGGGTTTGTGGTGCAAATATCTCATCAAAGATCAGGCTGTGCCTGTGCTTCCACTCCGTCACCCTTAGTATGTTGGTTTTAGTCTTCAGGCTTATTGCCTCATGGCAGCAAGATGGCTGCCACAGCTCCAGCTATCACATCCTTGATGCAAAAGGAGAGAGAAGGAAAAGAAAAATAACTCCTTGTGCAGGTCTCTTGTTCAGGGGAAAAAAAACCTTTCTTAGAAGCCCCCCAGCAGATTTTTCTTAATCTCATCGACCAGCAGTAAATCTCATGCTCACTTCCAGACCAATGATTGGCAAAAGGTAATGTAATTGTCAGGTGTACTAGATCAAATAGTGTCTCCTCCAAAAGTTCTTCTCCGCCTGCAACGTGTGGGTGTGACCTTATTTGGAAATTGGGTCTTTGCAGGTGTAATCAAGTTAACATGAGGTCACACTGGATTAGGATGGATCTTAAGCAGTGACTAGTGTCCTTATAAGAAGAGGGGAATTTGGACACAGATATACACAGAGGGAGGACAGCTATGTGAAGATGGGGCAGATTGGAGTTGCACTGCTCAAGCCAAGGAACAGCAAGGATTGCCAGCTACCACCAGGAGCTAAAAAAGGCAAAGAAGAATTGTTCCCTAGGGCCTTTGGAGGGAGCATGGCCCTACTGACATCTTGACTTCAGGCTTCTAGTCTCAGGAACCATGAGAGAAGATATTGTCTCTGTTGTTTTAAGCCACCCAGTTGTTGGTAATTTGTTACAGCAGCCTAGGACGTGAATATACCATATGTATTAGGTTGGTGCAAAAGTAATTGCGGTTTTTACCATTAAAAGTAATGGCAAAAATTAGCCATTGGTCTGGAGGTGAGCATGTGACCTATTGCTGGTCAATGAGATTAAGAAAAATCTGCTGGGGGGCTTCTAAGACAGGTTTTTCCCCTGGACAAGAGACCTACACCAGGAAACCTTTTCCTTTTCCTTCTCTCTACTTTTGCATTGAGGATCTGATACCTGGAGGACAAAAAAATCTAGTTAGTTAGAATTAGTTAGGCCAGCTGGGCACAGTGGCTCATGCCTGTAACCCAGCACTTTGGGAGGCTGAGATCACTTGAGCTCAGGAATTCAAGACCAGCCTTGCCAACATGGTGAAACCCTGTCTCTACCATACAAAAATTAGCCAGGTGTGGTGGTGTGTGCCTATAATCCCAGCTACTCGGGAGACTGAGGCACACGAATCACTTGAACTCAGGAGGCATAGTTTACACTGAGCCAGATCGCACCACTGCACTCCAGCCTGGGCAACCGAGTTAAACTGTGTCTAAAAAAAAAAAAAATTAGGCTACGAATAGCCCAAAACACTCAAACTGATGCAGGGCAGGCAAATCCCAAAGTGGGGCTTAGCCTGCAAGGGTTCTTGGCTTCACCCAGGAAGGAATTCAAGGGCGAGCTAGTTGTAGGGTAGAAGAAAACAGCTTTATTGAAGCAGCAGGGTTACTGCCCTGGCAGGGTTACAGCTCCAGGACTGCTCCTGCAGAGCAGGGCCACCCCATAGGCAGTGTGCTGACAGCAGCAGATCAGGGCATCTCTGCAATCAGATTTATACCTATTTTTAATTACATGTGGACTAAGGGGCAGTTTATGCAGTAATTTCTAAGAAAAGGGTGGCAGCTTTTGAGTCTTTGGGTCATTGCCATGGAAAGGGGCAGTAACTCCCGGGTGTTGCCATGGCAATGGTAACTGACATGGCACTGTGGTGGTGTTTCTTATGGAAAGCGGCTTCTACCCCATCCCTGTGTTGGCTAGTCCTCAGTTTGGTCCAGTGTCCGAGCCCTGCCCCTGGACTTTAGTCTTGCCTCCTACCCCAAAACCTCAGTGGCTTAAATGAGATAGGATGTATTTCCCTCTCATATATACAAAGAGTGAGGAAGGTGATGTAGCTACATAGACATCAGGGTAACAGGGTCCTTCGATCTTGTTCTTCCACCAGCATTCCACACTGTCTCGTGATCTGAGATGGCTGCTTGAATGCCTGTCACACTTTTACATTCCCAGAATTACCATTTAACACTTTCATGTAGACTTCATATGTCAGAACTTAGTCATGTGGCCTCGCCTAGCTGCATAGACTGCTGGGAAATGTAGTCTTTTGGCGAGACATCAATGTGCCTACCTAATATATACGGGAGGTCTGTTATTAAAACGGAAGGGAAGAACAGAAGGTCTCTGCTTCACCATTATGGCCTTAAATCAGAGATTGACAAACTGTGGGCTGTGGCCAAATTCATACTTCCATCTGTTTGTTTGTTTTTAATTGGAATTTTTATTGAGATACAGTAGTCCCCCCCAATCCAAGGGACATATGTGCCAAGACCCCAGTGGGTGCAGAAACTGAGGATAGTACCAAGCCCTATATATATCTATACTATGTTTTTCCTATACGTACATGTCTATTGTGAAGGGAAAATAAAAACTTGGGACCCCAATTCACTACACCAAAAGAAAAAAAATAAGCTGGAAGCTGAGTCATGCAAGAAGCTGCCTTTCTGTTAGTTCCTAAGCAGAGAGCTACAGATACAAGGTTAAATATCCCCCCAGTCAGTACTCTATGTTCACCTTATCTATGTAAAGTGCCGATTTACTAAGCACGATACATCATGTAATTGACTATTCCCCTACGTGCTCCTTTTGTCTTACAACCTGTGGATGACCTTATCCTCCCTCTTTCCCTTCCAGCCCACTTCTCCTCTTTCAATATCGAAGCCCTCAAAGTCATCTTTGGAGAAAGGCAAAGACCACAGACTGTTTCTGTGATTCCATGTTTATTGCTTGCTGGCATGTCCTTAACCTTGGCAAAATACACTTCTAAATGGATTGAGACATGTCTCAGATACTTTTTGGTTTACGCCATGATAAAGTTTAATTTATAAATTAGTCACAGTAAAAGATTAATTGCAATAATAAAATAGAACAATTATAGCAATATGCCAGCATCACCGCTCTTGTGCTTTGGGGCCATTATTAAGGAAAATAAGGGTTACTCGAACACAAGCACTGCAATACTTCAATAGTCAACCTGATAACCAAGATGGCGGCTAAGTGGCTAATGGACTGGTAGCATCTATGGCATGGATGTGCTGGAAAGAGGGATGACACACATCCTAGGTAGGATGGAGCAATGGAGCAGGGCGACGAGAGATTTCATCACTATTCAGAATACTGCACAATTTAAAACATATATATATTTTTTGATTCGAAGTTTCGTTCTTGTCCTCTAGACTGGAGTGCAGTGGCATGTTCTTGGCTCACGGCAACCTCCGCCTCCCAAGTTCAAGTGAGTCTCCTGCCTCAGCCTACCAAGTAGCTGGGATTTCAGGTGCTCGCCACCATGCCTGGCTAATTTTTGTATTTTTAGTAGAGACGGAGTTTCATCATGTTGGACAGGCTGGCCTCAAACTCCTGACCTCAAGTGATTCACCTGCTTTGGCCTCCCAAAGTGCTGGGATTACAGGTATGAGCCACTGTGCCTGGCCATTAATTTTTTATTTCTGGAATTTTCCATTTAATATTTCCAGAAGTCAGTTGATGGTGGGTAACTGAAATCTTGGAAAGTGAAACTGTAGGTAAAGGGGGACTACTGTAATTATAGATTTATGTGCAATTTTAGAAGTAATATGGAGAGACCCCTAGACATTGCCCAATTTTCCCAATGGTAATATTTTACAAAACTGTAGTATAATATCAGAACCAGGATATTGATCCACTGATCTTACGCAGATTTCCTCAGGTTCACTTATACTCTTGGGTGTGTGTGTGTATGTTAAGTTCCATATCATTTTATTGCCTGTGTAGATTCATGTATCCACTCCCACAGTAAAGACACTGATTCCATGGTATGGCTGTATCATAGTTCGTTCAACCATTCACCCATTGAAGAATGTCTGAATCATTTACAGTTTTTGGCTATGAGAAATAAAACTGCTGTGAACATTTGCATACAGGTTTTTGTGTGAACATAAGTTTTCCTTTTTCTGGGATAAATGCCCAGGAATGCAATTGTTGGGTCATATGATAGTTGCATGTTTAGTTTTCTAAGAAACTGCCAAACTGTTTTCCAGACTAGCTGCACCATTGTGCATTCCTACCAGCAATGTATGTGTATGATCCTGTTTCTCCACATCCTCTCCAGCATTTGATGTTACTATTTTATATTTTAGCCATTCTGATAGGTATATAGTGATACCTCATTGTGAATTTTTTGTTTGTTTGTTTGTTTTGAGACAGAGTCTCACTCTGTTGTCGAGGCTGGAGTGCAATGGCACGATCTGGGCTCACTGCAACCTCCGCCTCCCGGGTTCAAGTGATTCTCCTGCCTCAGCCTCCCGAGTAGCTGGGATTACAGGTGCCCACCACCATACCCGGCTAATTTTTTGTACTTTTAGTAGAGACAGGGTTTCACCATGTTGGCCAGGCTGGTCTCAAACTCCTGACCTCAGGTGATCCATCTGCCTTGGCCCCCCAAAATGCTGAGATTACAGGTGTGAACCATCGAGCCTGGCCTCATTATGGTTTTGATTTGCTTTTCCCTAATAAGTAGCTAATGATGTTGACTATCTTTTCAAGTGTGTATTTGCTATCCATATATCCTCTTGGGTGACTCCATCTAAAAATAAAGTTTTATTGGAACACACACCTGTTCATTTATATATCATTGCTGTCTGCATTTACACTACAACAGCAGAGTTAGGACAGACACTATATGGCCTGCAAGCCTAAAATATTTACCATCCTTGCCCTTTATAGAAAAATGTTGCCAGTCGCTGCCTCAGACAAATCATGATTTATTCCTTGAGGTGGCTGGGCACAAGGCTGTTCAAATACAATCAGGGTTTTATTGGGGAGAGAGAAGAGAAGAAATGACGTTTTCTGCTGTATTAGACATCCAGTGGTGTTCAAAGATGTTCACTGCAGCATTGTTTGAAATAACCAACATTTGGAAGCAACAAAAATATCTACCAAGAGAAGACTGGGTAAACAAATGTGGTATATTCGTACTATGGAACAGTGTAACAAATCACAAGAAATGAACTAGATTTATAGATAGATGTATTTCAAAAACATAATGTTGAGCAAAAGAAGGCATTTGTAAAATGAGGCAATTATTTGTACAGTTTGATACTGTTTATGTAAATTTGAAATACACAGAAAACAATACCATCAATTATTCATGAACACACACATATTTCTTTAAAATAGGCTGGAAGGATACACATGAAATTTACGATGGTGGTTTTGCTTTTGCCCTTGGGAGTGGAAGGGTAGAAATAGCACAGGGGTAATTGATAAAGGGGACTTTGGAAAGATATACATGCACTGGTATGTATAAGAGTTTAAGCCAGGTGCAGTGACACATGCCTATAATCCCAGCTATTTATGAGGCTGAGGCAGGAAGATGGCTTGAGCCCAGGAGTTCAGGACCCACTTGGGCACTGTAACAAGACCCCGTCTGAAAAAAACAAAACAAAACAAAACAAAAAACTAATAATTAAAGAAGTTTAAGTGCATTTTCCACATATTTCAATTTCAGGATTTTTTTTTTTTTTTTTTGAGACGGAACCTCGCTCTGTCCCCCAGGCTGGAGTGCAATGGCATGATCTCTGCTCACTGCAACCTCTGCCTCCTGGGTTCTAGTGATTCCCCTGTCTCAGTCTCCCACGTAGCTAGGATTACAGGTGCCCACCACCACATCCGGCTAATTTTTGTATTTTTAGTAGAGACGGATTTCACCATGTTGGTCAGGCTGATCTCGAACTCCTGACCTCAGGTGATCCACCCACCTCGGCCTCCCAAAGTGCTGGGATTACAGGCATAAGCCACTGCACCCAGACCTCAATTTCAGGAATTTGATGACAAGGTTTTCAATAGTGAAGGTCAGCCCCATACCTCTATGTGTCATCGTTTTACTGTTTCCCATTTTACTAAAATTACACAAATAAGGAGATCACAGAATTCACCGGTTTCCCTAGTTATGAGAGTGTCCTGAGCAGCTAGCAGACACATCGTTGATGCCTGCTCAGCGCTCACTCCCTGCCTTTAGGGAGTACCCTTTAGCTGTATCCCGTTTCAACCCTGTAATTCTGATAGAGGCTGCCAGCCTTCGGAGCTTCTGCACTTCCTTGGCCACAGAGGTGGGTAGCTGAGCCACACTGGGCCCTTACATCTTCCTGGCCTCAGTACTTGCTTGGAGATGGACACGTGGCTAGCTTCCCGCTTGCTGCAGAAGCAAGCACCCTTCAGAGGTGTGGCCTTTGGGATTAATCCTGATAGCTCAGCCCAGGGTCTGTTTCTTCAGACCTTTCAACAAGCTTGTGAGCAAGTTAACCCGCTGTGGGAATACCCTTTCTGCTTATGAGGAATTCTCTCCTGTACAGCTGAACTCTGACTGATATTCAATAGATAAGCAAGATAGGCTGGGTGTGGTGGCTCCCACCTGTAATCCCAGCACTTTGGAAGGCCAAGGTGGGAGGATCACTTGAGGTCAGGAGTTCAAGACCAGCCTGGCCAACATGGCGAAATCCTGTCTTACTAAAAATACAAAAATTAACCGGGTGTGGTGGTTCACTCCTGTAATCCCAGCTACTATGGAGGCTGAGGCACAAGAATCACTTCAACCCAGGAGGAGATTGCAGTGAGCTGAGATGGTGACACTGCACTCAAGCCTGGGCGAGAGAACAAGATTCTGTCTCAAAAAAAAAAAAAAAAAAAAAAGAATCTGGGGCCTTACAGGGGGTATGTTCCCAGAGCCCCTCTCAAGAAGTAAAACAATAAGTGACTCTATGGGGTGGAGAAATGCTCAGAAAAGAATAATTGATCAAATGCAGTTGAATAACTCTGGCATACATTGTGATGTGCTACTCAGAACTCACTTCAGCAGTGATTCTCAATTTTTGCTGCAGGTTAGGATCACCTGGGAGCTTTAAAAAAAATCCTGATGTCCAGGATATCCTGATACCCAAACCAATAAAATCGGAATGTCTGGAGAGGGAGCCAGACAGCAGTGTTGTTACAGATCCCAGGTGGTTCCAACGTGCAGCCAAGTTTGACATGCACTGTCCTCCAGGAAGGAAGGGTGTATTCCTCCAGGTGCTATAAGTGTTGCAGGAAGACTGCCCTCAGCTCTCAGTCCCCTATGGGAATTGCCTCAGTTGAAGAAACTGCCTTATCCAAGATCATATTTCCTTCCAGGGGCAGTCCACATCTGTTGAGCAACCCATGGTGGGTTACAAAGGCCAGGTTCTTTTGCTACAATGGGAGACAACTGTAACGTACAGCGCTTGTTGTCATAGGAACCACATCATCTAGCTACATTCTTGTGATTCCCTGTACCAAATCCTCCTTCCTTTTCTTCCTTTTCATAGGTAGTGATCCCAAAGGTATCCCTAAAAAAACTGTCTGCATGCTAATCTCCATCTCAGATTCCACTTGCTGGGAAACCCAACCTGTGACAATAACCATGTCAGATCTTCCATCTCTGTCCACCTGACACGGAAGTCAAAGGGCAACACAGGTGAGGCCACTGAATGGACCAGAGGGGAGCATCTGATCAAAGACAGCTCAGGCAGTAAACCTATCAGACTTGCTCCCTCTCTGGTGGGACTCCACGTATTAGAGAGGATTTGCCAGTTGGCAGCGAAGAGAGAGGGAAGCAAACACGGTGGCGCCAGCTGATATTCCTGTCCTTAGATCTGTCTTGGATCCTGGTGGTTTTCAGTTCAAACTTGATCCACTCATTCTTCATCCATTTGTTTAGGAATAGATGAGCTCTAGAAAGAGAGGCTAGCTTTCTCTCTACTTAATATGTTTCTAGTCACTAACTACTTAGATCAAGATTCCAGATTCAACTCTCCGGGTGTCTTGCCCATTTCTCTAGCTCTGAACTGCTTTTTTTTTTTTCTCCTGAGATGGAGTTTCACTCTTATTATCCAGGCTGGAGTGCAATGGCATGGACTCGGCTCACTGCAACCTCCGCCTCCTGGGTTCAAGCCATTCTCCTGCCTCAGCCTCCCTAGTAGCTGGGATTACAGGCGCCCACCACCACACCCAGCTAATTTTTGTATTTTTTGTAGAGACGGCAGTTTCACCACGTTGGGGGTTTCACCATGTTGGCCAGCCTGGTCTTGAGCTCCTGACCTCAGGTGATCCACCCGCCTCAGCCTCCCAGAGTGCTGGGAGTACAGACATGATATCTATTGGTAACATCATCCCCATTCCTCTAGAGAAATGACCATCTCTCACTGCATATGGTTCTGAAGGGACTAGCAATCATACATGCACTACGTGTATACAGGGCATACATGTGATCAGTCCCAGCCAATCATAGTATCACCTTCCCTGACTCTCACTGTGGGCGTGTGACCCACAGTGTCATATGCTAATCAGAGTCCTTCCCTGAGACATTTATCTATGGATGCTGGGAGTGAGAAATAACTTCTTTTCTCTGGTGCTACTAAACTGGAATAATATAAGCTTGGAGCTGTGTACAGCAATGCTTTTTCCCTAAGTGCAATAAAAGAAAGTGAGACCAACAGAGAAAAAGAGGGAGAGAAGGGGAGAGACAAATCAGAAAGAGAAGCCTGAAGGCTAGTTTCAGAGCCTGAGTTTCCCTTTTTTAAATTGTAGTTTTTTAATTTTTTGAGACAGAGTCTTGCTCTGTCACCCAGACTGGAGTGCAGTGGTGCCATATCAGCTCACTGCAACCTCTGTCTCCTGGGTTCAAGCTATTCTTCTGCCTCAGCATCCAGAGTAGCTGGGACTACTGGCGCGCTCCACCGCACCCGGCTAATTTTTGTATTTTTAGGAGAGATGGGGTTTCGTCATGTTGGCCACGGTGGTCTTGAATTCCTGGCCTCAAGTGATTGGCCTGCCTTGGCCTCCCAAAGTGCTGGATTACAGGCATGAGCCACCGCTCCTGGCCTGAGTGTCCCTTTTTACCCTTGGACTTCCCAGAGCAAAATTAATTCTCTTTTTAGCTAAAGTCATTTTCAATTGGGTTTCTTTTTTTTCAACCTATGGATCTTAGGTAATACAGAACCTAACCTGGTCTGGAGAAGGAAGGCAGGGAGGGCTTCTTGAAGGAGGTAACCTCTAACATGAAACCTGGTAAGAGTTAGGCAGGTGCCGGTGGGAAGGGAGGCGAATTCCAGGGACAAGAGAGCATGACAAAGTGAAAGCTAAAAGAGGTTGCGATGATTAGATTAGATTGGAGACTGAGGAGAGTGTTGAGAGGTCAGGCTACAGATAGATGTGGGGTAGAGACCTCAGAAGGTTTTACATGGCATCCGCCTTGGAGAAATCTCATGAAAGTGGACATTAAGATTTACAAAGCAGATGGAGAGGTCCTCAAAGAACTCAAGGGCATTGCAGACATTCCTGACTTCATCCTCATGATGGCCCCAGTGATGTCCATCTGCAAAGTGCTTTGAGAACATTCTGAGTGGCTTAGGGTACTTTGCTGCTATTAAGTGCCCATATAAATCCCAACTTATTGGCTCAAATGTTTGATTTCCTATTTTTCTTTCCACTTGCATGTCACCTGTAATTAGAGTTCCAAAGTGCTCAGTGTACCAAAGTGCTCAGGGTGATTTTTCTATTAAAACAGAAAGGAGAGAGGACTCATCGTTTCTGCAGATTGCAAAGTGGAACAGGCAACTGTTTCCATCACCTGCATGGGCAATTGTGTTGAGATTGATGAGACTTACAATGACACCCCTCACTTTTTTCTTAAAGGACTGAATTTATCTTTCTCTCTCCTACTCAGTGTGTGTGTGAATGTGTGTATGGTTGTGTCTACCTTTATTACTTGCAGGCTCATCAGCAGCACAAATTTTTTTTTTTTTTTTTTTTTTTTTTTTTTTTTTTTTTTGAGATAGGGTCTCACTCTGTCACCCAGGCTGGAATGCAGTGACATGATCATGGATCACTGCAACCTTCATCTCCTGGGCTCAAGCAATTCTCCCACCTCAGCCTTCCGAGTGGCTGGGAGTACAGGCATGCGCTATCATGACTTGCTATTTTTTTTTTTTTTTTTTTTGTAGAGACGAGGTCTTGCTATGTTGCCCAGGCTGGTCTTGAACTCCTGGGCTCAAGTGATCCTCCTGCCTCGGCCTCCCAAAGTGCTGGGATTACAGGTGTGAGCCACTGTGCCAGGCTTAGCAGCAGAAATATTTATTGAGCATCCACTGGGTGTGGACACAAATCTCAGAAACACCTTCTGCTCTCTCTGAGCTCCATCATCCATTCATTAATTGATTCATTCATTCCACCAAGCAAGATTTACTGAGCACACTCTAGGAACCAGGCTGTATGAAAGGAGATGAGGATGCCCTGATGAACAAGATAGGCATGGCCCCCAGCATCAGGGAGCCCGCATCCTAATGGGGGAGACACACAAAACAAACAGATAATAAATAAAACCACTTATCTATTGAGGTACAGCTCTGTTTCAGTGATAGGGATAATTGTGTGTGGATGCATTACTTAGATGGAATGGTCAGGGGGGTCACGTTTGAACTGAGAGCTGAAGGATGAAGAGGCAACCTCACTGAGGAGTGATACAGGAAGAGTGTTTTAGGAAGAGGGAATTGGGTTCAAAAGCCCCCAAGGTGGAAAAGAAGTTAGCTTTTTTCAGACTACAGATACGTTTGAATGGGAAGATTTAAAATAAACACTGGAACCCTCACACAGTGCTGGTGGGGATGTAAAGTGGTGGATGGCAGGTCCTTAAGTGATTAAACATGATTTAAAATTATTTAACCCAGCAATTCTGCTCCTAGCAATATACCAAGGAGAAATAAGAAACTATGCCTACACAAAAACCTGTACAGGAATCTTCATAGACACATTATTCTTTTTCATTTAATATATTTTTTTAAAGACAGGGTCTCACTTTGTTGACCAGGCTGGAGTGCAGTGGTACAAACGTGACTCACTGCAGCCTCTACCTCCTAGGCTCAAGTGATCCTCCCACTTCAGTCCCCCAAGTAGCTGGGACTACAGGTGTGCACCACACCTGGCTAATTTTTGTATTTTTTGTAAAGATGAGGTTTTGACGTGTTGCCCAGACTGGTCTTGAACTCCTGAGCTGAAGCAATCCATCCACCCAAAGTGCTAGGATTACAGGCATGAGCCACAGCACCTGGTCAGAAGCATTATTCTCAATAGCCAAAAGATGGAAGCAACTCAAGTGCCCATCAATGTCTGTAAAATAAGGACTATTTTTTAATAGATGAATTGAGAAACAAATTTTAGTCTATCCATACAATAGAATATTACTCAGCCATGAAAAGGAATGAAGTACTGATACCTGCTGGAATGGGATGAGCCTGGAAAAGATTAACTGAATGAAAGAAGCTAGACACAAAAGGTCACATACTGTATGATTCCATCTATATGAAATGTCCAGAATAGAGAAATCTACAGAGACAGAAAGCACAATGATGATTGCCCAGGGAGGACTGGAGGTGATGGCTAAAGTGAGTAGGGTTTCTTTTGGGGGGTGATGAAAGTATTCTAAAATTGTGGCAATGGTGACATATATCTCTGCATACTCTAAAATACATTGAATTGTATGCTTTAAATGGGTGAATGGTGCAGTATGTGTATTATATTTCAATAAAGCTGTTGTAAAATATGATCTCGTTTATTATTTCAAGAACAGTGGAGGTACTTTAGGTGTTTTAAATAGGGAAATGTCCTGATCTGATTCACTTTTCCAAAAGCTCTCTGGCGGCTCTGTGATTCATTGGCAGGAGCAACAGTTGAGATGGGGAGACCAGTGGGGAGGTTCTGCAGTGGGCTAGACTCCATGACGGTGCCTTGGATTTAGGGTTGTCAGATTTAGCAAAGAGAAATACAGGATGCCCAGTTAAATTTGAATTTCAGATAAGCAAAGAATATTTTTAGTATAATATATCCCAAATATTGCATAGGACAAAATTATTCTTTGCTTATCTAAAATTAAATTTTGCATGGGTATACTTACACTAAAATAATTCATTGTCTGTCTGAAATTCCATTTTAACTATGTGTCTTGCATTTTACCTGGTGACCCTCCTTGGACTAGGATGGTGGTGAGGGAGATAGAGAGAAGTGAACAGATTGAAGATATAGTTTTCCTTTGTTTTGTTTTCTTTCTTTCTTTCTTTCTTTTTTTTTTTGACAGGGGCTTGCTCTGTCTCCCAGGCTGGAGTGCAGTGGTGCAATCTCAGCTCACTGCAGCCTTGAACTCCTGGGCTCAGTCAATCCTCTGACTTTAGCCTCCCTAGTAGCTGGGGCTACAGGCATGCACCACTACTCCTGGTTAATTTTTTTAATTATTATTTTTAAAGATAAGGTTGTCCTATGTTGCCCAGGCTGGTCTCAAACTCCTGAGGCCCGTGCGATCTTCCTGCCTCAGCCCCCCAAATTGCTGGGATTATAAATGTGAGCCACCTTGCCTGGCCTCAAGATATATTTTGAAAGTAGAATTATCAGGACTTGAGCTGGGCATGGTGGCTCATGCCTGTAATCCCAGCACTTTGAGAGGCCGAGGTGGGCAGATCACCTGAGACCAGGAATTCGAGACCAGCCTGGCCAACACGGTGAAACCCAGACTCTACTAAAAATACAAAAATTAGCCGGACCTGGTGGCGGGCGTCTGTAATCCCAGCTACTCAGGAGGCTGAGGTAAGAGAGTGGCGTGAACCCGGGAGGTGGAGGTTGCAGTAAGCAGAGATTCCGCCACTGCACTCCAGCCTGGATGACAGAGCAAGACTCCATCTCAAAAAAAAAAAAAAAAAAAAAAAATTATCAGCCCTTGATGTGAGAGGTGAGGGAGAGTGAGAACTCAAGTTCTTGGCTGAAGCATCAACGTAGTGTCATCATGTGCTGAGATGGGAAAAACTTAGTTGGATTGCAAAGAAATAAGATGAGAGGAATAATTAGAAATTTAATAAATTGGGAGGGATGACTTGGAATAAAGAAAATAATTTTGAGGCCAGGCGCAGTGGCTCACACCTGTAATCCCAGCACTTTGGGAGGCCGAGGTGAGTGGGTCACCTAAGGTCGGGAGTTGGAGACCAGCCTGACTAATATGGTGAAACCCCGTCTCTACTAAAAATACAAAAATTAGCCAGGCGTGGTGGCGGGCAACTGTAGTCCCAGCTACTCAGGAGGCTGAGACAGGAGAATTGCTTGAACCTGGGAGGTGGAGGTTGCAGTAAGCCAAGATCACGCCACTGCACTCCAGCCTGAGTGACAGAGTGAGACTCTGTCTCAAAATAAATAAATAAATAAATAAATAAATAAATAATTTTGAGGTTCTTTGTTTCATAGGAGTGAGAGTTAAAGTCATGCTAATGACAGGAGTATCTCTGCTTCATGTGAGCCCAGACTAGGATGGCTGCACAAGCTTGCCCTGGTGCCTCGCCTCTTAAGTAGACAGGCAAGGAAATTGGCTCTTGCGGTCCCAGGGTCTGAGCTGGAGTCTGGGCACTTATCCTGGGGACCCAAGCCATTGCCTCCTCCTTCGGTGCCAGCAGTAACTGAGCAAAGTGTCTCTCATGAGCATCAGGCTGGAAGTGAATTCTCAAGACAAATAAAAAGATGCAAGAGGTGAGAGAGAGCGAGAGACCCAAGGATGGAACACGTTTTTTTCTCCAGGGGAGGGTAACACTTTCAGAGGGAAAGATTTTGGAACCAGACTGGAGAAATGAAAAGGGAAGGGGCTTTAATAAAAGCAAGAGGGGGTTGAAGAGAGAGAAAGAGAGGTGGGAAGAGAGTTGGGTCCATATGGGACAAGCTTCTTTTGAATGACTAAGTCTGTAAGTGGCAGCTGACGCTGAATCCCGTCTGTGCAGCATTTTTTAAAAAATGGAATTATTGATGGGAAAGTTCTCAAGAACAAGGAAATTTTTTTTTTTGCTACAGATCGTTTTTCTTTTATTTCAAGCCCAGTTAAAAAAATTTTTTTTGCAGAATTTTATATTTTGCTAATATGAAAGCATAAATCATGTCTACAGCAAGGGATGCATCCAGGTAAGGCTGACATTCGGAATGGCCACTCACATCATTGCGATGTTCTGTTCATGTTTCTAAACAATGTACTTAGAAATCATCACCATTTCTTATTTTCATTTTCATATTAATTTCCTGATGCTCACACATTAGTGATCCCAAATGAGGTGTGATTCTTCAGTCGCTACTTACAAGAGGGGAGGAAGTAGCAATGTAAGTTGAAGGGAGTTTTGACTCAACTCATGGCTTGTTCAAGAATAAACTACCGTTTGCATGTTTGCTTTTTTTTTTCCTTTTTCTTTTTCGAAATGGAATCTCGCTCTGTCCCCCAGGCTAGAGTGCAGTGGCGCGATCTCATCTCACTGTAACCTTCGCCTCCCGGGTTTAAGCGATTCTTATGCCTTAGCCTCCTGAGTGGCTGGGATTACAGGAACGTGCCACCATGCCCAGCTGATATTTGTATTTTTAGTAGAGATGGGGTTTCGCTATGTTGGCCAGGCTGGTCTCAAACTCCTGACCTCAGGTGATCTACCCACCTTGGCCTCCCAAAGTGCTGGGATTACACGTGTGAGCCACCGTGCCTGGCCGCTTTTTTTTTTTTTTTTTTTTTAAGAGAGAGGGTCTTGCTCTGTTGGAGTGCAGTGGAATGATCACAGCTCACTGCAACCTCAGACTCCTGGGCTCTAGGGATCCTCTTACCTCAGTCTCCCGAGTAGCTAGGACTATAGGCATGTACCATCATGTCTAGTTAATTGTAATTTTTTATATTTTATAAAGATGGGGCATCACTATGTTGCCCAGGCTGGTCTTGAACTCCTGGTCTCTAGCCATTCTCCCGCCTCAGTCTCCCAAGGCATTGGGTTTAGAGGTATGAGCCACTGCACACAGCTACTGGTTGCTTTGATGGTACTGAATGCAATGTACACTTTTAGATAAACATCTTTGTTTAAAAAATGAAATTAGTTGCTAACAATGATCATTTTTCATAATTAAAAATCAAGACATTGAATTTTGGAAGATGTGGGCTAAGATGCAACAATTGAGTAGAGGAGAGTAATATTGGCTTTGTGTGGCTGGGCGTGGTGGCTCACACCTGTAATCCCAGCACTTTGGGAGGCCAAGGTGGGTGGATCACCTGAGATCAGGAGTTCTAGACTAGCCTGGCCAACATGGTGAAACCCCATCTCTACTAAAAATGCAAAAAATTAGCCACGCGTAGTGGCGAACGCCTGTAATTCCAGCTACTCGGGAGGCTGAAGCGGAAGAATCTCTTGAACCTGGGAGGTGGAGGTTGCAGTGAGCTGAGATCATGCCATTGCACTCCAGCCTGGGCAACAGGAGCGAAACTCTGTCTCAAAAAAAAAAAAAAAAAAAAATTGGCTTTGCGCTGTACATGGACATCCGTTCTCCAGTTTGTTACAGTCCACGCCTGGCCCATTTGTCCCACTTTTGTTTCCTGGGGTCATCTGTAGGCATTTGAGTCTGTGGTTACTGAAGTCCAGCTGCTGTAGGCTGAATAATGGCCCCTCAAAAATATCCAAGTCCTAATCCGTGGAACCTGTGAATGTTACCTTAAATGGCAAAAGATTTTTGCAAATGTTGGCCAGGTGTGCTTGCTTGCGCCTGTAATCCCAGCACTTTGAGAGACCGAGGCAGGCGGGTCACTTGAGGCCAAGAGTTCAAGACTAGCCTGGCCAACATGGTGAAATCCCGTCTCTACTAAAAATACAAAAAATTAGGTGGGCGTGGTGGTGGGCACCTGTAATCCCATGTACTCGGGAGGCTGAGGCATGAGAATTGCTTGAATCCGGGTGGCAGAGATTGCAGTGAGCTGGGATTGTGCCACTGCACTCCAGAGCGAGACTCTGTCTCAATAATAAAATAAATAAATAAATAAATAAATAAAGTTTTTTGCCAATGTCACTAAATTAAGGATCTTGAGATAGGGAAGGTTATCCTGGATTGCCAGGTGGGCCCTTAGTAATCACAAGTATCCTTCTAAGAGGGAGGCAGGCTGGGCATGGTGGCTCATGCCTGAAATCCCAGCAGCTCAGCAGGCTGAGGTGAGAAGATTGCTTGAGGCCAGGAGTCCGAGACCAGCCTGGACAACATAGGAAGACCATGTCTCTGCAAAAAAAATTAAAAAATTAGCAAGGCATGGTGGCATGGAAATCCTGGAAATCCAGGACATTGTAAACTACTCCCTGCTCTCCCAAGAGCTGGAAATATGACTGCCTTAGGCCAATCAGATGGTCCTCCAGGAGAGTGGTTCTTAAACTGGGTTATGCATCAGAATTACAGGGAGGGATTGTTAAAATCAAAATTGCTGGGGTTGGACCCCTAGCGTTTCCAATTTAGTGGTCTGGGCTGAGAATTTGCATTCCAAACAAGCTCCCAGGTATTGCTGGTTCAGGGGCTACATTCTGAGAACCTCTGCTCTCGGAATTTGAATCCTAGGAAATGAAAGACAGGCAGCGATCCCATCCTACAGAGATGGTTCACAGTTCCCATGATGAAATCCCTAAATCTGATCTGGTTCTTGGCATTCCAAGGGTCTGGTTATTCCTCTTTTTGTTTAACTTGGTGAGCCATCCTCTGAGTTTAATTCCCTTTTTCTTAAGGTAGAAAGACTTGGCGTCTGTTGCTTGCAAACAAAGAACTTTAACAGATTGAGCTTGCAAAGTATACCCTCAATGTGATAAAAGGTGGGGCCCTGTGGAATACAAGACTTACAGAGCACAGGTTAGATGCAATCTCTATCTGCCAAGACTGTATTAATATGGATCATAGACATCATTTATTAAAAGCCTACATTATGTTTTATGGATGCTAAGAGTTTTATAGGCATTTTATCAGCCTTACAGTTATTCTGAAAGAAAGATATTTCTATCTTTACTTTTCATTTGAGGAAATGGAGGTCCAGGAATTTACTACTGGAAAGATATAAAATCAACATAAATATAGTCAGTGAATGGTAGGCAATACTAAAAAAAAGACAATATTTTCCTTCTTCTTAGCATGCTTCTCTCTCTCTCTCTCTTTCATTTTCTCTGGGTGACTAATGGTCCCATTAGCCTGCCTGCACTGTCCCTGTAAAAGTTCTTTTAAAGGGGCAACAGGAAACATTGATCTTGACCAGCTTGGGTGATCTTGACCAGCTTGGGTGTTTAAAATTGATCTTGACCAGCTTGGGTGTTTAAAATTTTCCAGTTTGAGCCTGGAAAATTGGGTGTCTAAAATTTTCCAGTTTGAGCCTGGGCTTGGGGGCTTACGCCTGTAATCCCCCGAGGTGGGAGGATCGCTTGAGGCCAGGAGTTCAAGACCAACCATTTGACCAACTTCATCTCTACTAAAAACTTAAACATTAGTCTGAGATAGTGGCATGCTCCTGTAGTTCCAGCTACTTGGGAGGCTGAGGCAGGAGGATCACTTGAGCCCAGGAGTTCGAGGCTGCAGTGAGCTACGATCATGCCACTGCATTCCAGCCTGAGTGACAGAGCGAGACCCCATTTTTTTTTAATTCCAGTTTGCTTTCTGTTTTAAGTGTTAGACGGTCCATAAAATCTAGAGATACCAGAAAAGTGATATTTGGCTTTTGACTTGCAAGTAGATAATCAAAGTAAGTATGACCTTTGGATTTCACATGGAAGGCACATGGGATGAATGGGATGCTAGCGGAATGGGGAAAAATTAGCTCGTTTTTATTTTTATTACAATAATATTTATTGGCAGCAGCCACTGATGAGCAGCAGCCATGGTTCTGTGGTCTCCCATGTCTGTGGGTCTCAGTGAGGGCCACAAGGTGAGGACCAAGAATGTGAGCAAGCACGGCCGCTGCTGCCACCGCAGGCACCCCACCAAGCACAGAAAGTTCGTGTGGGACATGATGTGAGAGGTGTGTGGCTTTGTTCTATATAAGTGATGCACCTTGGAATTGTTCAAGGTCTCCAAGAAAAAGTGGACCCTCAAGTTCATCAAGAAGAGAGCGGGGACACACATCTGCACCATAAGAAGTGAGAGGAGCTGGGCAATGTCTTGACCTCCAGGAAGTGAATGGCTGCCAAGAAGAACTGAGACTTCTTCCCCTTCTGTGTATAACAAAACCTTTACGGAAAAAAAAGAGAATGCTTACTTGTATTGGATGCTTATGTTCCATCTTGCATCACTTGACTCATCTTTTACCTTAGTCACTGCTGTAGCAACTGGCTTTGTGCACGTGTAACCCGACAGTCGTTCCTGTTAGCTGCACAGTGTACCTCCTGCTTTTTGCCCCAGAGCATCTCTGCTGCCTTGGTACGGAACATCCATGATAATCCGTTTACTTATACCCAATCTAGAAGTGGGAGGTTGTTAAAGCTCCTTGGCTTAGCCTTTCTCTAGTAGGGGATGAGAGTCACTGGACAAAAGCTTTCCTCTTCTGGCTCTTATCTCTTGGGAGGGCAATTCTGAGCTGTGTTCTAAGGCTCCTTAGAAGGTGCTAATGGAATGAGCCTAAATTGCCACAGTAGGACCAACTCAGAGATGCTCTTTCTTTTTTTTGTTTTTTTGAGACAGAGTCTCGCACTGTCGCCCAGGCTGGAGTGTGGTGGTGTGAATATACGCCCAACCATATACTCCAATTTTCTACAGTGAAGGTTGTCCAAGCCTGGTTTCCCACAGTAAGCAAGCCTGAGCCCTGGGTTTGTAGGCAGCTAGTTTATTTACAGAAGTGATTCTAGAGAAGAGGCCTGAGGGACTAAGAAGAGTTAGACAAGGAATAAGGGACAGTTAATTGCAAGAGCATCTTTGAGCCTGGAGTGGTGGCTCACACCTGTAACCCCAGCACTTTGGGAGGCTGAGGTGGGTGGATCACTTGAGGTCAGGAGTTCAAGACTAGTCTGGCCAACATGGTGAAACCCTATCTCTACTAAAAATACAAAAAATTAGCCAGGTGTGGTGGCGGGCGCCTGTAGTCCTAGCTACTCAGGAGGCTGAGGCAGGAGAATGGCGTGAACCCGGGAGGCGGAGCTTCCAGCGAGCCGAGATAGCGCCACTGCACTCCAGCCTGGGCAACAGAGCGAGACTCCGTCTCAAAAACAAAACAAACCAAACAAACAAACAAAAAACCATTTATTGAGCATGTATTAATCACCAGTCTCAAAGCTAAGAGTTGCCAATCTAGAAGGGAAGGGATATATATATACATAAAAATAAAATTACAAATTGTGTTATGTATTATGATGAGAAGTACAGGATGCTGTGAGAATGAGTAACAGGGATACCTGATGTTTCTTGAGTGGAGGCTGGAAGATTAAGTGAAATGTGAGTTGAGATATGAAAGATGTGTAGGAGTTAACCAAGTCAAGGTGGGGGGAAAAATTCCCTGCTGAGGGAATATCAGGTGCAAAGAAAACATTTTTAAGTGGAACGCCATCGTATGTCATTTTCTTTCCCATCTTAAAGCCCTTGGATTTCCTTCCGGAAATCTCTCTCCTAAGATCTGACCTTCCCTTGGCTGGTTTCTCTTTCAGGTTTAAAAAAAATTTTTTTTATTTCCACAGGTTATTGGGAACAGGTGGTATTTGGTTACATGAGTAAGTTCTTTAGTGGTGATTTGTGAGATTTTGGTGCACGCATCACCCGAGCAGTATACACTGAACCCAAGTTATAGTCTTTTATCCCTCCCCACCTTCCCACCCTCCCCTCGTCCCCCTCCCCTGTTCCAAAGTCCCATAAGTCATTCTTATGCTTTTGCATCCTCGTAGCTTAGCTCCCACTTTTATGTGAGAACATACGATGTTTGGTTTTCCATTCCTGAGTTACTTCACTTAGAATAATAGTCTCCAATCCCATCCAGGTTGCTACGAATGCCATGAATTCATTCCTTTTTTATGGCTGAGTAGTATTCCACAATATGCATATATCAGTTTCTTTATCCACCTGTTGATTCTCTTTTAGATTTTAATTTAAATAACATCTTAAACAGACTTTCACTATCAATCCTTACTCCCCTTACCTTACCTTATTTTGTTTTCTTCCTAATACCTATCACTGATTTAAATGTTCATATTTCTTTGTTTAAAGTCTCCCTACTTAAACGCATGCTCCAAGACGTCAGAGTTTTTGTTTTGTTTTACAGATTTAAATGCTGAATTCTTGGTGCCTGGCATATAGTAGTTGCTGAATGAATGTTTGTTGAATGAAGGAACAATGCTTGGCGCAAAGTCAGAGCTTAGCAAAACTGATAGGCAGCAGAGCTGAAGGGCTGAGGGACAGCTGCGTAAACCTCCGCCTTGGGCGCCACAAGCCACAAGCCGGACCACCACGTGCGTACAGGGGCAGCGCGGGCGTGGACGCCCACCCGGAACCCTAGAGCGGCGGCGGCAGCGGCTTCCGGCCGCGGCGGACACTTCCCTGGGAGGGACTGTCTCGTGGCACCCGGTGGAACAGAGGAGAACGTGGAGCGCCGGGAGCGGCGAATATGGACGACTACAGCCTGGATGAGTTCCGTCGGCGCTGGCAGGAGGAGCTGGCGCAGGCCCAGGCGCCGAAGAAGCGGCGACGGCCCGAGGCTGCCGAGAGGCGGGCTCGGCGGCCGGAGGTGGGCTCCGGGCGCGGCGAACAGGCCTCGGGGGACCCGGCGCTGGCCCAGGGTCTCCTGGAGGGCGCGGGGAGGCCCCCGGCGGCGCGGGCGACTCGGGCCGAGGGGCAGGACGTAGCGAGCCGCTCACGTTCTCTGGCCCGCGAGGGCGCCGGGGGCGGGGAGCAGCTGGTGGACCAGCTCATCCGCGACCTGGTGAGTGGCCGTCGCCTCCCCTCCCGCCCATGCCTGCGCCGGCCCCCGCCCCCAGGACAAACCCCTGCAGTGATTTGGAGAGTAACTGTGTGCCACTAGTTGCCCGAGAAAATGAGTAGACGCACAAACACCAATGTTTGTGCTTGCATAGGGGTCTTTCTGGAAGCAGCACTTCTCAACCAGGGCGATTTTGTTCCCCCAGATGTGGCAGTGTCTGCAGACATTTTGGGGTGCCTCATCGGGGTGTGTATGTGTGCATGTTACTGGGCATCCAGTGGGTAGAGGCCAGAGATGCTCCTGAACATCCTACAGTGTACAGGACACCACGCACAAAAAAATTATCCAGGCCAAAATATCAGTAAGTGTGGGGTTGAGAAATCCTGCTCTTGAAGGCTACCTAAACTTTGAACAAAGGTTTCCTTTGAAAAGGAGGACCCAGGTAATGGATAGGAAGTAATTTTACCTTTGTATACTGTTTGCACTATTTAATTTTTGTAACCGTGCACGTATTCAAAAAAATTATCTCAGAAAAAAAAGGAAGAAGAGGAGGAAGAATCTCTTGGGCACTTTCATTAGGATAGAGTTTCTTATCTTTTTGTGGGGCGTGGATACCTTGGAGAATCTGGAGGAAGCTGGGGACCCTGTGTCCGTTAAAAATAATCCTCTTCAGAAAGTTGGGAAAATCAAGAACACCTGAAATGCATCCGTGGCTCCCAGGTTAAGAGGACAAGGCTCCAGGTTCTAATGGTTTGATTTAAATTAGGCCCAAAGGAAGTCCCTACAGCTTTCCAATTGGGAACCCACTTTTTTTTTTTTCTGTTTTTTTTTTCTTTCTTTCTTTTCTGAGACAGGGTCTTGCTCTGTTGCCCAGGCTAGAGTGTACTGTTGCTCTCCCGGCCCACTGCAGCCTCAAACTGCCTGGCTCAAGCCATCCTCTTCCCTCAGCATCCCGCGTAGCTGGGACTACACGCATGCGCCACCACACTCAGCTAATTTTTTAAATTTTTGGGTAGAGACAAGGTCTCCCTGTATTGCCCAGTCTGGTCTCAAACTCCTGGGCCCAAGTGATACTCCCAATTGAGAATCATTCTTTTTTTTTTTTTTTTTTTTTTTTTTTTTGAGACGGAGTCTCGCTCGCTCTGTCGCCCAGGCTGGAGTTGCAGTGGCGCGATCTCGGCTCACTGCAAGTTCCCCCTCCCAGGTTCACGCCATTCTCCTGCCTCAGCCTCCCCAGTAGCTGGGACTAACAGGCGCCCACCACCACGCCCGGCTAATTTCTTTTTGTATTTTTAGTAGAGATGGGTTTCACCGTGTTAGCCAGGATGGTCTCGATCTCCTGACCTCGTGATCCGCACGCCTCGGTCTCCCTAAGTGCTGGGATTACAGGCGTGAGCCACCGCGCCCGGCCGAGAATAATTCTTTTAAGTGGCAAGCTGTTTCAAGAAATAATGGCCTATTATTTTATGTAATATGTAGTTTACTCAAATAGCATTAATAGCTACTATTTGAGTTTTTACCAAGTGTTTAGTCCTGTGCTCTGCCCTAATTCGAATATAACAATCCTGTGAGGTAGATTTTAACTCTCCTTTTACAAATGAAGAAACTCAGAGATTCTCTGTGACTTGCCCAGCATTACCCCGCTGATAGATTCTGGGGATTGAATTTGGATCCAGGTCTTTTCAACTCCAAGTTTCACCACGTGAACTTGTGTTGGCGTAAGAATCACTTGAGGCTTGGTTATAATATAGGTTCTGGGCCCTCCCCAGACCTGCTAACTCCATCACCAGGGAAGGGGCCCTGAAATCTGATGTCTGGCATGATCAGGCAAGTTTAAGACATTATACTCTACTGTATAGCCTCCTTTGGTTTAAGGTCCTGATTCTCAAGGCTTTCCATTTGTAACACCTTAGAGGTATAGGCATTGATGCCAAAAATAGTAAAGAAGCAAATCAAGTACAGTTGACCTTTGAACAACGTGGGGGGTTAGGAGAACTGACCTCCTTGCAGTCAAAAATCTGTGTATAACTTTTGACTCTCCCAAAACTTAACTACGAATAGCCTACTGTTGACCAGAAGCCTTATAGATAAGTCAGTTAACACATATTTTGTATCTTCTGTGTGTTATATACTGTAGCATTATAATAAAGTAAGCTAGAGGAGAAAGTGTCATTAAGAAAATTATAAGAGAAAATGTATTTACTATTCATTAAGTGAAAGTGGCTCATCACAAAGGCCATCATTCTCACTGCCTTCATGCTGGGTAGGCTGCTGCTGCTGCTATGAAGGAGGGATTGGTCTTGCTGTCATAGTGGTGGCAGAGGTGCAAGGAGAGGCAGGCACATTCGATGCAACGTTTATGGAAAAAACCTGCATACAAGTGGACCCACGCGGTTCAAACCCATGTTGTTCAAGGGTCTGTTGTATTCTGAAAATAGAAGGGACCTGCATACTGGAGAATCTGGAGGGTACATCCGAATCTGTTTCATGTTGTTGGAAAAGGCCTTCCCTGTCTTCCTGGAATTCATTTCCCTGGTCTCCTCTGCCCCCTTCAGAATCACCACATTAGGTACTACTAGGTTCCCTATGAGTAGCATACAACTTTTGGGGCACCTCTAATTTTAAAGAGGACTTTGTAGGCCAGGTGTGGTGGTACACACCTGTAATCCCACCACTTTGGAGGCCAAGCCAGGAGGATTGCTTGAGCCCAGGAGTTCAAGACCAGCCTGGGCAACATAGTGAAACCCTGGTTCTACAAAAAATTTAAAAAATTTAGCTAGGTGTGGTGGTGCACCCCTTTAGTTCTAGCTACTTGGGAGGCTGAGGTGGGAGGATCGCTTGAACCCAGGAGGCTGAGGCTGCAGCGAGCCATGATTGCACCACTGCACTCCAGCCTGGGTGACACAGGAAGACCTTGTCAAAAGCAGGCAAAAAACAAACTTTGTGGCTGGGCAAGGTGGCTCATGCCTGTAATCCTAGCACTTTGGGAGGCTGAGGTGGGTGGATGGATCTCTTGAGCTCAGGAGCTCAAAACCAACCTGGGCAACGTAGAGAAACCCCATCTCTACAAAAATTGGCCAGCGTGGTGGCATGTTCCTGTAGTCCTCACTACTTGGGAGGCTGATATGGGAGGATTGATTGAGGCCAGGAGGTCGAGGGTGCAGTGAGCCGGGATCACACCACTGCACTCCGGCCTAGGTGACAGAGCGAAACCCTGTCTCAAAAAAAAAAAAAAAGGCTGGGCCTGGTGGCTCACACCTGTAATCCCAGCACTTTGGGAGGCTGAGGTGGGCAGATCACCTGAGGTCAGGAGTTCGAGACCAGCCTAACCAACAAGGAGAAACTCTGTCTCTACTAAAAATACAAAATTAGCCAGGCATGGTGGTGGGTGCCTACAATCCCAGCTACTCAGGAGGCTGAGGCAGGAGAATCTCTTGAACCCAGGAGGCGGAGGTTGTGGTGAGCCGAGATCGTGCCATTGCACTCCAGTCTGGGCAACAAGAGCAAAATTCCATCTCAAAAAATAAAAAATGAAAAAAAGACTTTGCAATCATTAGTAACACTGCTATAAATAAAGTTATAATTCATTGTGTGCATAAACTGTCTCCTTGGTACTGTCTTAAGGGTTTAGAGACATTATCGTCTTCATTTCTCCCAACAACTCTCTCCAGTGGCTATTTTCAACTAATGTGTAGATGAGCATTAGGAAAGTAACTGATTTTTAGATAATAAACCTACTCCTTCTCTCCAGGCTGATAAATGATGACAAGGTTTATGGAAAAGGCTTGGATTCCTGTGTCAGTGGTTGCAAGCCCCAGAGCCCACAGGGCTAAGGCAGGTAATGCACGTGAGTGAGGTAGGCTGGGTGTTGCACATTAGGTCCTTTCTCCCAGCTCATCAGGTGTTTTTTATGTGTTCTGGTCATAGCTTTATAATTTGTTTCATAGTGGCAGCTGTTCTTTTTGTCACAATTAAACATGTAGGAATTGTCTTTAAACATGGCCATCTTGGTCTTGTTTTCCCACTTTTAAAAGTTTTTAAGCTCAAACTATGTATTGACCTTTACAAGGGCCTAAATACACAGCTTGATGAATTTTCAAGTGTACACATCCATGTAAGCAGCAGCCAGGTCACACGGCAGCATCACCAGCATGTCAGAACCACCTCCCCTGCCCTGTGTTCCCTTCCACCCAAGGGTAACCACTCACCTGACTACTTTTTTTTTTTTTGGGAGATAGAGTCTTACCCTGTAACCTAGGCTGGAGTGCGGTGGCATGATCTTGGCTCACTGCAACCCCCGCTTCCCGGGTTCAAGTGATTCTTGTGCCTCAGCCTCCTTAGTAGCTGTGACTACAGGCATGCACCACCACGGCCTGCTAATTTTTGTATTTTTGGTAGAGATGGGGTTTCACTATGTTGGCCAGGCTGGTTTTGAACTCCTGGCCTCATGTGATCTGCCCGCCTCGGCCTCCCAAAGTGCTGGAACTACAGGTGTGAGCCTGCATGCCTGGCCTCACCTGACTTCTAACACCACATTTAGTTTGTCTGTTTTTGAACTGTATATTAAGTGGAGTCAAACAGCACATACTCATGTGTCTTTGAGTTCTCGTGTATGGTATTATCTGTGAGACTGATCCCTATGAATATGCCACATCTTATCTACTGTTGATGGGAATTATTGCTAGTTTGTTGATAGCCAGTTTGGGACTCTCAGAAATAGTGCCACCATAAATGTTTTGTACATCTTCTGAAAAATGTGTCCACATTTTTCCTGAGTATTCATTTGGGAGTGGAATTGGTGAGTCATAAGGTATGCATAGATTAGCCTTGGTAGATACTGACAGTTTTCCAAAGTAGTTGTACTGGTTTTCTCACTTTTGTTAGTAACTTGTGTATGTGGAATATAGTATTTCACTTTCTTCTTTACGATAAATCAACACCCAACTGAGATGACATGACAGCAGAACTTGACCCCAGCATGGGCAAGATGATAAAGACACATTGGGAAATACATACCATGGCTGGGGTCAGGGTAATAGCCACTGCCCACATTAGCTGGTTGTTGCCCTGTAGGAATGTGGTCCCAGTGTTGTAAGGTCTTTAGATTTTTTTTTTAATTGGGAATATGTATTTTTATGTGGACTCCTTCAGTTTTTTCTGCATGAGAAAACCATCCAAGCTGGGCATGGTGGCACATGCCTGTACTCCCAGCTGCTGGGGGAGTTGAGGCAGGAGGATCACCTTAGCCCAGGAGTTTGAGACCAGCCTGGGCAAAATAGATTCTGTCTCACTTAAAAAACACCATCCAAAACGTTGGCTTAAAACAACCACGATTTAGCTCACCATTTTGCAGGGTGGCAGCTTGGGCTGGGCATGGGTGAGCTCACTCGTGTGTCTGAGGTTAGCTGTGGTCACCTAGGCTGCTCTGCTTCTAGGGGTTGGCTAATTGTGCGTGTGTGTGTGTGTGTGTGAGAGAGAGAGAAAGAGGTGTGTATCTGGGTTATGAGTCATCATACAGCAGCTTAGCTTAGCCCCAAGTGGGCATTCTCAGAGTTACAAGAGCAGCAAGAGGGCGAGCCCCAATGGCCAGATGCAATGGTGCTTTTGAAGTCTGCATAGGTCATATTTGTTATTCTCATGTGGCCAAGTCCAGAGTCAGTGTGGATTTACCCAAGTGCTTGGATACAGAGAGACATGAACAAATTTGGGGCCATCACTATGTCAGTCTACCTCAAAAGCTCTTCCAATTTTAAATTGTTGGTAACTAATAAAAATTAATAAGATTTTAGGTGCTAACATTGCAGGTTAAACAAAACCTGTCAGTGGGCTAGATCTGCCTTGGGTAACCATTTTATCATCTTTGCCTTGTGCCTTCCCAAGAATCCTTGCTTGATCCATGGGTGGCTCCTGAAAGGAAGAGTTAGTTCCATTTGAGACTCCCTAGAATCTTTAACAGAAGCTGATCCAGTTGACATGAATGGGAAATAAAATCTGGAAATAAAATAATACCTTCTTACACTTCCTCCCTGCCCCCGTTTCTTCTCCAACCTTTGGCACTTTCATTAGTGCACCCTGTTGTATTTCTGGTGCAGTCTCCTCCACTTCAGAGTCTTCAGTATCCATCACTAGAGAGAGAACAACTAATAAGTGAGCAATCAAAAGTGAAGTTGCCTTTGGATGGGTAGGTGAGCAGTGCTGCCTTGGAGTGTCATCTGGCTGGTATAGGCCAGAACCTCTGATGGGCAAGCAAAGCTGACATGAAAACGCAGGACTCAGCTGGGCGTGGTGGCTTATGCCTGTAATCCCAGCACTTTGGGAGGCCGAGGTGGACGGATCACCAGGTCAGGAGATCAAGACCATCCTGGCTAAGACGGTGAAACCCTGTCTCTACTAAAAAATACAATAATTAGCCGGGCGTGGTGGCACGTGCCTGTAGTCCCAGCTACGGGGGAGGCTGAGGCAGGAGAATTGCTTGAACCCGGGAAGCAGAGGTTGCAGTGAGCCGAGATCGCGCCACTGCACTCCACCCTGGGTGACAGAGCAAGACTCCACCTCAAAAAACAAAAAACAAAAAAAAACCAACGCAGGACTCCTCCCAAGCCTCATGTTTTATGAAGCTTTTAGTAATAGCACTTAGCAGCCATCTCTTTTTAGGTGATGAGTTGGAAATACCTCAATTGGCACCTGATAGAGTTCTTAGTATAAGTAAACTAGCGAAAGAACACATCCCTGGTCAGAATTTCAGAGGCAGTAGGCACTTTCTCTGTTGTCTTCTCTTCTCCTCTGTTCATAAACTCAGGCTTCTTGGAGATAGTGGATATACCTGAGTATAATTGCAAGTGTGCTGCTTTCTTCAGTGGAGTGGCTGTGATACCAACTTGCTTGGGCTCCATTTTTATTTAGGTGGTGTATCAGGACTCTGGGCTGCAGGCAACAAGCACCCAACCCAAACTGGCTTAAAAACCCAAACTGGAATCTATTGATTCCTGTAACTGAAAATTCCAGGTGGTAGTGTTTGTTCTGGGTGCTTACCTAAGGTAAGTAGGATTTGCCTTCTCTTAATCCTGCTTTCCTTTTGTTGGCTTTATTCACAGACAGGCTTTCCTCTTGGGGAAAAATGGCTACCAGCAACTCTAGTCTTCTATCTGCTTAGCAACTCAAGGGAAAGAGAGCTGCAAGTCATGAACCTAAATTCCTATTGCTGCAAACTGGGTCATGTGTCCACCTTTCAGCCAATCACTGATTCAAATTGTCCAGACTCGAATCCATTGCCCATTCCTGAAGATGAAGGTGAGGTCAGCTCTGCCTAAATTGTGTTGACTAAGAGTGGGAGTGGGATGGTTTCCTAAAGAGAGGAAGTGGATGTTGGGCAGGAAAAAACAGCAATAACTGATACCCACTTTAGGTGGGTGTGTGACGCAGCACTAACTGAGAATACAGTAGTCCCACCTTATCCACTGGAGATACATTTCAAGACCCCCGGTGGGTGCTTGAAAATGCAGATAGTACTGAACCCTATATATGCCATGTTTTTTTTCCTATATACACAGAGCAATGATAAAGTTTATAAACAAGGCACAGTAAGAGATTAACAGCAACAACAAAATAGAACAATTACAACAGTATACTATAATGTTATATGAATGTGGGCTCTCATAATACTGTACTGTAAGTAACTGATGCTATGGAAAGCAAAACCGTGGATAAGGGGGGACGACTGTGTTTTCTGTTCATCCAGCATATATTCATTGATCAACTCAGTGCTGGGGAATCAGCAGTAAACAGAATGGCTCCTTGTCCTCAGAGAGCCTAAAGTGTTGTTTCTTTTAACTAAAAGAATGACATTAATGGAGTCAGGACAGTCTTGGCTATGGGGCTGGGCTCTGCAGTCAAGCAGACCTGAGTTCAGATTCGGGCTCTGCTGTTACCAGTTTGCCTTGGGCAAGTTAATTTCCCCTGCCTTAGCTGTCAAATGATGATGATGTTAGTACCTATCTCGTGAAGAGGCAATGAAATAGGCATGGAACTTAGCACTGAGCCTGGAGTACAGTAAGGGCCCAATAAATGTAAGCTGGTGCCATTATCGTTAGTACTCAGAGTTTGCTATGCTATTTTACTTCCTCTTTACTGAAGCTTATCACCCATAAGCCCTTAGCTTCTGCCTCTTGTGAATCCCTGGAGGGCAGGATCTGTTGCCTTACTATTCTAACTCCACCTGCCTTACTAGTACAGTAGGGGCCCTATCTATGTTTGTTGAGTTGAAATAATGTGGGCGAAATTGCTGCTTCTGACAGCGACTTTATAAAGGCTCTATGATTGTTAGAACCCTTGAACATTCAAAGCATCCTTCCAGGTTAAGATATGGAGTTTTAGGTCTGCTGAAAGTTTTAATACTGCTGGCCAATATTTATCACTCACCATGTCAATATTTAACCTGTCAGATCCTGCATCTGTGTTGCCAACAAGATAGATTTAATGGCTTAACCTTCTTCTGTTTTTAAGTTAAACACAAATAAGTAAGCTCCCTAATGTGAACACTTTTCTTCTGGCTAATATGCAGTGAGACAGCAAACCAAACCAAATGTGTACTCATGAATTGACTTAACTGGAATAACTTCCTTTCCTCTTTCCTGTTCTTTGCCTGCCTTTTAAAGCTCAGCTTGAGTTCTGTCTCCTGTGTTAATTCTTCCGTGATTTCTCCAGCCCAAATTTCTCCCTTTCCCCCAACTAAAAAGTTCTTATCCTCAATGCTGTTCATTTTTTCATGTTATTGGTGAATTAGCAGGCCTCTACTTACGAACCTTTTGAAATGATGCCTGTGTATACGAGAACAACTTGTGACTTACATGCGGTCTTTGTTGGAAGGGTCTGCTGCTTGAAGCAGCTTGGGTTTCATTCATATCCCACAAATATTTATTAAGTGTCTTCTTGGTACCAGCCACTGTTCCAGGCACTGAGAATATAGCATTGAACAAGGCAGAAAAAAGCCTGTGCCCTTGTGTAACTTACATTCTGGGGAAGAGGGAGTTAGACAATGGACAAATAATTGTCAGGTAATAAATAAATGTTCTGGAGAAGAAATAAGCAGACAGGATAGAGTGTATCTGCCAGGGGAGGGGCTGTAATTTTAAATAGTGCTGTCCAACAGGGTCTTTCTGGGAAGGTCACATTTCATGGAGAACCTAAAGGAGGTGAGGAGTGAACATACAGAGATCTGGGGGAGGGGATTCTAGGCCAAGACGGGCAAGTGCAAAGGTTCTGTGGTGACCAGGACCCGCACTTAGTTTAATGCTCTGTTGCCTTGATCATTTGTAATGATCTTAATCATTTTTGACCAACAGGCCCCCCAAATTCTATAGCCAATCCTGATGGTGGGAATGTGCCTGCAGTGTTTGGGACCCTTAATGTGAACATCTTTACTCTTTTCACAAACCCCACTGTGGTTTCAAAAACCACACCCACTGTGGTACCCCTCTGGGACCTGAAGCTTCTCCTCTTCCTGTCTTCTCTCCTCGCCATGTCCTAAAGCTCAGATCCCAGTTTAGACTAAAAGGGGGCTCAAAGCAGAGGCCCAGCCCATTTTGCTTCACACCACCCTCCTTCACCACCACACCCAGCCTCCTGGGATTTCCCCCAGCACTTGCCCTTCTTTAGATTGGCATCTTCTACCTTCTTTCCTTGCCAGAGTCCCCAGGAGAGTGAGAATATGTCTTGAAGCTGGAAAGCCTATTCTCGTAAAAAAAGGATAAATCAAATTCCATGGACATTTATTGTGCATCTACTGTGTGCAATGCACTGAGCTGGTTAGATTCTGTAGTATTATAGTTCATTTATATCACCCGCACATGTGATCAACAAATATTTATTGAATACCTTTTGCTCTTCCTCATAGCTAGGCATGGGGATTAGGTTAAATGTTGAGACAAATTGTTTTTTTGTGGACTGCTTGGGAGCTTAGCCGCTCTTTGTAGCATTGTTTGTTTGGAGAAATGTTTTCCGACTTCTATATAGCTGGCTTACTAATGAACTTTGGAGTACTTTAGGGGACGATCTATATTGCCTGTTGTAGTCTCCTATATTTCATTTTATGTGACAATGACTTACCTGTATAAAAGATTTTAGCTCTTTGAGTGTAGATCATTTCTTATATACTTGCTAACAGCACCTCCCTCCCCCTAGCACCTGGTGTGGCCCTGAATTTAGATAGTATTTTGAACATAAGTTACCTTACTTTAAAAATGTGTTGCTTTTCTGCGTCTGTGAAAATATCATGTGCTCACTGTAGAAATATTTAGGAAATTCAGAAGAATAGAAGAAAATAAAAATCTTTAGTAATATAATTGCTTAGAGGCTACCATTGTTAACATTTTGGTGTATTTCTGACTTTTTTTTTTTTTAAAGACAGGCTCTCTCTCGCTTTTGCCTAGGCTGGAGTGCAGTGGTGTGATCATGGCTCTGTAGCCTTGACCTCCCATACTCAAGCTGTCCTCCCACCTCAGCCTCCTAAGTAGCTGGAACTACAGGTGCATGCCACCACACCTGGCTCATTTATTTTTATTTTTTCTAGAGACAGTGTCTCACTATGTTACCTGGGCTGGTCTTGAACTCCTGGCCCCTAATGATCTGTCTATCTCAATTACCCAAAGTGTTGGGATTACAGATATGAGCCACTGTGCCTGGCCTATTTCTGACTTTTTTTCTTTTTGTATATAAGAATATATATTTCGAGACAAATTGTGGATTATAAATGGATGCTTATTTATCTCGACTGCCTTTCAGACCTTTTTCCCCCAGCCAACCAGTTTTTTTCTTCTCAAAGAAGACACAGGTGAAACTGAAACTCATCTATTTCTTCTGATTGAGATTGTGTGGGTCTACTCCACTCAGCTTTTGCAGTACGTGGAAAGTTGAGATAAACGCCTAAAGAAACCATTTTCCTTTCAGTCATAGATTTAGTAAAAATGTTATTGCAAATCTCTTCTTTGAACTCAAGGTGCTTTTCTCAGTTTCTTAAACCACCACCCAGAGAGATCTTTCATGTTCTCTTTGCCCTGGAGATGTACATTGGGAACAAAAACCTTAAGTCAGTTTCTTCACTTTTTACTGCTTTGGCTCTTAGTAATTATCTGTTCTTGTATTAAACAAGAGAAGACAGATTAAATTTCTAACAGTAAGGCACAAAACCAATCCATTTACAGAATTAGTCTTACATTAGCACATAGGAATACAAATCAGCCTCCCTGGGGATGGATCTCTTTGCAATTTCTCTCAGTGTTTTTGGAGTAAGTCCAGTAGACTTTGGGAAAATCTTGTATTCACTGACTTTAAATTAAATAAGTAATATGACCCCTTTGAGTGTGTGTGTGTGTTTTTTTTTCCTTGACTAGGAAAAAGGGGATGGATAGATTTTTATATCTGCCTATGATGTAGGGTTGTGTTCTCAACTTTTAGTGTGCATGAGGATCGCCTGAGAAAGAGGTGCTTGAGGCCGGGTGCAGTGGCTCATGCCTGTAATCCCAGCACTCTGAGAGGCCAAGGCAGGTGGAGGCCGAGAGTTCGAGACTAGCCTGGCCAACATGACAAAACCCTGTCTCTACTAAAAAATACAAAAATTAGCTAGATGTGGTGATGTGTGCCTGTAATCTCAGCTACTTGGGAGGCTGGGGCATGAGAATCGCTTGAACCTGGGAGGCAGAGGTTTCATTGAGCCAGGATCGTGCCACTGCACTCCAGACTGGGCGACAGAGCGAGACGCTGTCTCAAAAGAAAAGGAGGTGCTTGAGCCCTAACCCTGGAAATTCGGGGCAGTAGGTCTTGGTAGGGCCCTTGGCATTTTTTTTTTTTTTTAATTCCACAGGTGATTTTGATGTGTAATACAGGACGAAAGTCCCCAGTAGTGGTAGAGAATCGATATCTGAGACATTGTCAAAGAATTAAAAGCAAGGTTGTATGTTATCAAACAGATACTTTTCCTTAACATTGAAGGAATACTAATATTTTGAATTTATTGGTCTCCTATAGAATAAATTTGACCAGTCTCACATTGCTGAGAGCTATTCAACTACTGCAAAATTATTTTCTTTTTTTTTTTGTTTTGAGACAGAGTCTTGCTCGCTCTGTCGCCCAGGCTGGAGTGCAGTGGCGCGATCTCGGCTCACTGTAAGCTCTGCCTGCTGGGTTCACGCCATTCTCCTGGCTCAGCCTCCCGAGTAGCTGGGACTACAGGCGCCTGCCACCACACCCGGCTAATTTTTGTATTTTTATTTAATTAATTAATTTATTTATTTATTTTGAGACGGAGTCTTGCTCTGTTGCCCGGGCTGGAGTGCAGTGGCGCGATCTCGGCTCACTGCAAGCTCCGCCTCCCAAGTTCACACCATTCTTCTACTTCAGCCTCCTGAGTAACTGGGACTACAGGCACCCGCCACCAGGCCCAGCTAATTTTTTTTATTAGAGACGGGGTTTCACCATGTTAGCCAGGATGATCTCCATCTCCTGACCTCGTGATCCGCCTGCCTCGGCCTCCCAAAGTGCTGGGATTACAGGCGTGAGCCACTGCACCCGGCCCAAAATTACTTTCTCTAAATATTGTAGCCATGTTGATATTTTTATAGTTTGACCAGATTTCTCTATTTTAATATTTCTAATGTCTTTAATTCCTTTTCCTTCTTCTTGGAATATCTTTGTTTCTGAAATGCCAGGTTGTCCATTTTCATGTTTTTAAGTCAGTGTTGTCCATTTTCATGTTTTTAAGTCAGTGTAGAGTTGAGTTAATGTGGCCCATAACTTTTTGGATGGCTATGTGCTTCACAGTAGTCTAGGTGGAAGACTGATAGCATCTTTTATTTATTTATTTATTTTTAATGGACATATTATAATTGTACATATTTATGGGGCACAGTGTCATATATGTATACAATGTATATTGACCAAATCAGGGTAATTAATGTATCCATCACCTAAAACATTTATTATTTGTGTTGTAAACATTCAAAATCTGTTCTTCTAGCTATTTGAAAATATACAATAAATTGTTGTGAATTATAGTCAACCTGTAGTGCCACAGAGAACCAGAACTCATTCCTCCTGTCTAGCTGCACTTTTATATCCATTAACCAACCTCTGTCTGATAGTGTGTTTTAGATAACAAGGTATTTCTCTGCACACTAGTAGCAAGTAGTGTTTTTAACCTACATTTATGAACTGCAGGAAGTACCCAATCAGAGTGCCTAAGACATTCTGCTGCCCGACAGTAGTAGGATTTATGTGGTTACTAGACCACAGCTTTTGTCCAGGATGTGGCTTCATATCCTTGTCAGATCATGCACACTAATAAAAGAGGTGTGTTTTCAACCACAGGGCCGAATATGCTCACAACTCTCTCTCTCGTAAGGTGTTTCTCAAATGATATTTCCAATAATAACAAACTGAAGTTGATGAATTAGTTACTAAACCTTGAATTTACTCTGGTTTGTCTGGTGGAGTGATGCCACTCATTTACCTGCATTCTAGTATCCTCCTCAAGTAGGGGAGAGGAAGTAGCTTACCTAGACTAATGTCTCTGGAGGTGTGCTTAAGAAACCTTGGGAATATATTGAACACAGGACTATCATGGGTCATGTCTATCGCTTTGGTTAAAAAAAAAAAAAATTGAACTTTTCAAAAAATAGATTCTGAAATGGAGATTTGCATGTAGGTGGTTTAGTGGGTTTTCCTTTCAGAGAGGTCCTGAACTGAGCAAGGGGGCCAGGCCTTTGTACCCAGCCATGGACTAGTCATTGGATACAGGCTGCCTTAGGGGGGTGGGAGGGGATGCAACCTGGGTGAGGCAGCTTGTTTGGCCAAAGGCATTGCCTAGGAAGGTTCTCAGCTGTGAGTCAACAGCAGGCAGCATTTTCATCTAGGGGAATGAGTGGGACCGGAAGCGGGATCTGAGTGACCCACTGCAGTATCTATGGCAAGGACCATTGATAGAATATCTTGCCAGAATTACTCTAAGTGTGCAGCATGAAACTTGAGCATTTGGTCTCCTCACCTTGGAGGAGTCTACATATTTCTTAAGATGTGGACCTTCCGTTAGTATATTGGTTTCTTTTTTTTCCCTGCCATTTTCCAGTGGTTACCAACACAGAAGGTCATCTACATGAAAGTCTGGGACTTGATCTCTTTTGGAGTTTAGATCATAATTCTGAGAGCACAGTGACTTTTTTTTTAAAAAAAGTTTGGCTGTGTAATGTCGTTTACAAAATTACAATTCAATGCTTTGAAACAGTGGTTGCCCTTCAGAACTTGTAAATGATCAAGAACCATCATAATGCATGCATTAACAGTGAGACCAGCATGAGGTCTCATTTTTATTCTTAATAGCATACCTATTTCATAGAGTGGTTATATCTCTTTTGCAGATGACAAAGCACAGATGCACTTAGCCTAGTGGCTTGTTGGTAAGGTGACCGAACAGGTGTATCAGTTTGAATCTTTGCTCTGAACCTCCATGCTGGGTTGCATCCCAGGGATTATGGTGGTTGGGATCAAGGATACTGGTGGCAGGGCTAGGGTGATGCCAAGATACGGGCATTGTCTTCCATGATGAGGATGGAGGCCAGGCCAACTGAGTAGGCAAAAGACGGAAGGCTCCTGTTACCAGAGGTGTGACTTTTCTGCACTTAGAACAGCTAAAAACAAAGATGATGATGTCCTTTGCCTCATCAGAATAGCGTCAAGTCCAGACACCAGTTCCTAGTGAGTCTTAAGTGGGACCAATTGAAGAAAGCAATGCCTGGCAAGTCTCTAACAGTGAAAGGCTAAATGAGACTTCAGTTTCAATGAATGCGGGCTTTTCCTTGCCTTTGTTCTGGTTGTAGGAGGATAAGGAACATTTTTCTCTTGTTTCTTTACCAAGTAGGTAAAGTAGGCCTCTCCACAATGTCAAAATAATCCAAAAAAGAAAGCAGGAGGAAGACCACGATTGCAAATGAAAGTTTCATCGTGAGTGTGGCTTTCCTTGGCAAGCAGTGACTCCCTCCAGTGTTGATTTCAGGAGTCTCAAGTTGTATCTGGGCTGAGAGAGAAAGTGATGCCTCTTTTTCTTGATGAGTGAAGCCAATTAGTTGTGGGAGGGGATGGAGCCTGACATTAAACCAATGACTTTCCATTATTTTTTTAGGCAAGCACCCCTGAGCCTTCTAATTACACTTGCAGATTTTTTTTCCTGTTTTTTTCTGTATGGTCAAAATTTCTCTCTTGATTTAACATTCTGTTCCTTCTCTTTGCCCACAGAGAGCTGTCAGCTCTTACTCTTTTTTTCCTCCAGAGATCCCTTTTGGCCTTCATCCTTTGCACTGTTTTTGCAGTTAAATACCACATTTCCTTTTTATGCTCTGGGCTGTCTTTTAGCCCCGAGACTCCTAGATGAACAGAAACTTCATTCCAGAAAAATCTTTACTGTGAGTCTTGGTAGGGTCTAAATCAGTGCTTGGACTCCCTTAAAAACACTGAGGTGATTTTTGTTTTGTTTTGAGACAGCAGCCTTGCAATACATAAGACCGCTGTATTTGAGTGGTGAATTAACAATTCGCTTGTAAGCAATAAGTCACTGATGTCAGCCAAAGCTTATTAAAAATGGATTTTATTAAGTGAGTGCTGTTGGGACACAGAGTGCAGCTTTTCCTAGCTTTGCAGAAGCACATACCAAAGTGAGCTTTGGCAGGTGGATTGGGAACAGGCAGAGGGGTACATACATACACTTGGCTTTTTTTCTGTTTCACACTCATATTTCTTTGTGCTACCAGGATCGTCAATGACAGCCTTATCTCTCAAATAAAGCCCGTTACCTCATCTCTAATTGCTTATCCAAAGGCAGGCGAGCTCTGATTTCTCTGCATTAATAAATGACACCGAAGAAGAACTGCTTTGTTTGCACTGGCCCGCTCAGGTTAACCAGTGTAAGCCCCTGAGAGCATTAGGAAACCTTGCACTTCTCCAGTGGCCAAGGAGAGGTGGCGTTCATCTCCATCAAGAGCAGTGTCTGCTTGTTTACTTTTTGCTCATGTTTATAGCCCTGTTCTTTTCCCAGTGAAAACCCCTTAGTGACCTAGAGCAGCTTTTCTCTAGCTGTGTGTGCTCACTCCCTTCCTAGTTGAGAGTAGTGGTGGTTGTCCTGGGAGGAGGGGTGGCCTCCTTGATTTCAAGCCTCACTTTCTTGGCCGCCTGCTGCTCACCTTTCCTTAGAGGTCAGGAGGCTTTCCACAGACCTTGACAGTGATTCCTGTGCCATACACCAGGCTGGAAGATAGCACCCCTGCTGCTTTGTGAAGCACCATGGGAAATGGTCATATGGGTTTCCTAAGTGAATATAAGGAGTGAAGGTGTGTGGGGGTCAGAGAATGGAGGATGGCTGGCAGATTCTGAAATAGTTCCATGACTGCCTGGTGAAACAGTACGGATGCCTCCCTCCTGGGAAACAGCCTCATCTGTCTTGTTACCACCTAACAATATCTCTGGTCATTTAAAGGGCCTGTACATTTGAGTTATTTTCATATCTAAAAATTATAAACTTCTTTCCTTTCTTTCTTTTTTTCCCCTCAGAATGAAATGAATGATGTGCCTTTCTTTGATATCCAACTGCCTTACGAATTGGCAATCAATATATTTCAGTATCTGGACAGGAAAGAACTAGGAAGATGTGCACAGGTAAGGTGTCACCAACAGATGTTCCAGATTTTCCTAAATGTGTGATTAAGGTATAGGACTCTCCTGGGTAATAGAAATTTACTCACAGAATTATAAACTTTGCAGAATTAATGAATTGGATGGCAAGTTTACTTGAAGGAAAGCCACCTTGACCTTAGAGCATTATGTTCCACATCACTACTCGGTGTGTATCTTTCTGTGACCCAAGAGCTCTTTTCTCCCTGCAGCCTGAGTTATGGCTGACCTGTGGCAGTGTGCTGGTGGCCGACAACTTGGTGCTAAGCCTTTATTGAGCTTGTCTGTGCTGTTAATGCACTCACAGTTTTTAATGCAAAGATGTGAGCCCTTGGTTAAATCGAGCCTGTTGTTAGGTTGGTAGCTGAGGGGGTCAGCACGAGGACAGAACATGTTTTAGGTGAAGTCATGTTTTAGGTGTATAGTCCAAATTACCCTTTAAACTTTAGGATCTCACTCAGTGAGGTGCAAGGCAGGTGAGAACTGAGAGCCACCAAGGGAATTACAGATCCATGTCACCCGTCTCACACTTACTCTGGGGCATATGCCTGTGGAGTGGAATGGTGGGAGATATCATTTAGGCCAAACTGCATTGTGTTTAGGAGTCATGGGGGAGTCTTGATAAAATGCAGATTCAGATTCAGGAAGTCTGCGGTGGGGCCTGACAGTCAACTTTCTTTTTTGAGACGGAGTTTTGCTCTGTCGCCCAGGCTGGAGTGCAGTGGGACGATCTTGGCTCACTGCAACCTCTGCCTCCCAGACCCAAGCAGTTCTCCTGCCTCAGCCTCCCGAGTAGCTGGGACTACGGGCATGTGCTGCCATGCCCAGCTAATTTTTGTATTTTTAGTAGAGATGGGATTTCACTGGCCAGGCTGGTCTCAAACTCCTGATCTCAGGTGATCTGCCCACCTTGGCCTCTCAAAGTGCTGGGATTACAGGCATGAGCCACCGCGCCCGGCCCCATTGATGGTCTGCTTTCTAAGCAGGGGATGCCAGTGTGGCTTTGGCCACACTTTGAGAGAGGCAAAGGTTTATGCCATTAACATTGTTCTCTTGTTCTCGTCTTTTTGGCCAAGAGTGTGTGATTGATTTTTCTTTTCTTTTTTTGAGACAGAGTCTTGCTCTGTCACCGAGGCTGGAGTGCAGTGGCGCGATCTCGGCCTCCTGCAACCTCTGCCTCCCGGGTTCAAGCTATTCTCTTGCCTCAGCCACCCGCGTAGCTGGGATTACAGGCTCATGCCACCACATGCAGCTAATTTTTGTATTTTTAGTAGAGACACGATTTTGTCATGTTGGCCAGGCTGGTCTTGAACTCCTGACCTCAAGTAATCCACCCACCTCAGCCTCCCAAAGTGCTGGGATTACAGGTATGAGCCACTGGGCCTGGACTGATTTTTCTTTTTTAAAAATTTCATTTTTTTTTTAAATGGACAAATAAAGTTATATATATTTATCAGGTATAACATGATTTTTGAAATATCTATGCATTGTGGAATGGCTCAGTTGAGGTAACTAACATGTATTACCTCACATACTTATTTTCTGTGGTGAGAACACTTAAAATCTATCTCTTAGTGATTTTCAAGTATACATCATTAACTAAAGTCACTGTGTTGTACAGTAGAGCTCTGAACTTATTTCTCTCATCCAACTGAAATTTTGTATCCTTTGACATCTTTCCAGTGTCCCATCCTGCCCCGCCAGCCACTGGTAACTGCCATTCTACTCTCTACTGAGCTCAACTTTTTTAGATTCTACATTTAAGTGAGGTCATGCAATATTTGTCTTTCTGTGGCTGGCTTATTTCACTTAACATAATGCCCTCTAGGTTCATCCACCATGTTGTTGTAAATGACATGATTTCCTTCTTTTTTTTCCTAAAGGCTGAATAGTATTCCATTGTGTATACATGCCACATTATGTATCATTTATCTGTTGATTCTGTATCTTGGCTGTTGTGAATAATGTTGCAATGAGCCTGGCAGTACAGAGATCACTTTGACAAACTGATTTCACTTCCTTTGAATGTATACCCAGCAACCAGAATTGCTGAATCATATGGTAGTTCTATTTTTAATATTCTAAGGAACCTCTGTTTCCTTAATGGCTGTGCTAATTTCCATTCCCACTAACAGTGTGCAAGGGTTCCCTTCTCTCCATGTCTTTGCCAGCACTTGTTTTGTCTTTTTGGTAATAGCCATTCTAACATGTGTAGTTTAATTTGCATTTCTCTGATGATTAGTATTGTTGAGCATTTTTAAATATACCTATTGGCCATTTGTATGTCTTCTTTTGAGAAATGTCTATTCAGGTCCTTTGTTCATTTTTAAATTGGGTTTTTTGTCTTCTTGCTATTGAGTTGTTTGAGTTCCTTATGTAATATTTTGGATATTAACTGCTTATGAGATATATGGTTTGGAAATATTTTTTCTCTTTTGTAGGTTGTCTCTGTACTCTGTTGATTGTTTCCTTTGCTGTACAAAAGCTTTTTAGTTTGATGTAATCCCATTTGTCTGTTTTTGTTGCCTGTTCTTTTGGGGTCATATCCAAAAAATCATTACCTATACCAGTGTCATGGAGTATTTCCCCTAAGTTTCTTTCTCATAGTTTTACAGTTTCAAGTCTTATGTTTAAGATTTTAATCCATTTTGAACTTATTTTTATTTTTTTTATTGAGACAGAGCCTCACTCTGTTGCCCAGGCTGGCATGCAGTGGTACAATCGTAGCTCACTGTAGCCTCAAACTTTTGGGCTCACGTGATTCTCCCACCTCAACCTCCCGAGTAGCTGGGACTATAGGCTCACGCCAACATGCCCAGCTAACTTTTAAATTTTTTGTAAGGACAGGGTCTTGCTTTGTTACCCAGGCTAGTCTCGAACTCCTGGCTTCAAGTAAGAGTTCACTTCTTTATAACAGTGTGAGATGGGATCTAATTTCATTCTTCTGTATGTGGATATCCAGTTTTCACAACACCATTTATTGGAGACTTTTTTCCCCATTGTGTGTTGTTAGCACCTTCATTGAAAATCAGTTGACTGTAAATGCACAGGCTTATTTCTGGGCTCTCAGTTCTGTTTTACTGGTCTATATATCTGTTTTTATGCCAGTGACATGCTGTGTACATTGCTATAGCTTTGTAGTATATTTTGAAATGAGGTATTGTGATGCCTCCAGCATTGTTCTTTTTGCTCAGGATTGCTTTGGCTATTTGCAGTGTTTTGTGTTTTTATGCAAATTTTATCTTTTTTTTTTTCCTGTATCTGTGAAAAATGTCTTTGGAATTTTTATAGAGATTGCATTTCACTCACTTTGAGTAGTATGGACATTTTGATAATATTCTTCCAATCCATGAACATGGAATATCTTTCTATTTATTTGTATCATCCATTTTCTCCTTAGTGTTTTATAGTTTTCAGCATACTGGTCTTTAGCTTCCTTGGTTGAATTTGTTCCTAAGTATTTATTTTTGGTGTGGCTATTGTGAATGGGATTATTTTCTTGATTTCTTTTACAGATAGCTTGTTGTTAGTGTATAGAAACTCTACTGATTTTTGTATATTGATTTTGTACCCATCACTGAATTTGTTTATTAGTTTCTTGGTGGAGTATTTAGGGTTTCCTATGTTTATGTTTATATTGTCTGTAAACAGGAACAGATTAACTTCCTCCTTTCTGCTTGGATGCCTTTTATTTCTTTCTGTTGCCTAATTGCTGTGACTAAGACTTCTAGTACTATGTTGAATGGAAATGGTGAGAGTGTGCATCCTTGTCTTATTCCTGAAGAAAAGCTTTCAACTTTTTACTAAGTATGACTTTAGCTTTGGTTTTGTCACATGTGGCCTTTATTGCGTTAAAGTACATTTCTTCTATACCTCATTTATTAAGAGTTTTTATCATGAAAGGATCTTGAATTTTGTCAGATGCTTTTTCTGCACCTGAGGTGATCACATCGTTTTTCTCCTTCATTCTGTTAATGCATTGTATTACATTTATAGATTTCTGTTGATTTTTCATAAGTTAAATGGGTGTATGATTGCTAACCATTTGGCCTTTGATGGACAACTGTATTCTCTAGGAGACACTGGAGTATCCATTCTCCATAACTGCCAAAAAATTAGTTTGTTTAGTGGTTAGCATTTTCATCCCTGGATTCTAGAATGCATTTTACACAGGTGTTTACAGCTTCAAGAGGAAGGGTTTGCAAAATTCACTGGTAGGAAAACTGTACATAAAATTCAAAGCACCACCAAGACTATGAAGTTCAGCATATGAAGGCAGTTTGAGAGTGGTGAAAACTGTACCCAAATTTAGACTCTGGAGCTTGCTACCTCCATGGTAGTTCAGTGAAATCACATATGATACAGGACCATTTAGACAGTTTATGGTGTTCTACTCTTTCTTTTTCTTTGACGGGGTCTCGCTGTCACCAGGCTGGAGTGCAGTGGCGCGATCTCGGCTCACTGCAACCTCTGCTTCCCAGGTTCGAGCTATTCTCCTGCCTCAGCCTCCCAAGTAGCTGGGACTACAGGCGCGCCACCATGCCCAGCTAATTTTTGTATTTTTAGTAGAGACGGGGTTTCACCATGTTGGCCAGGATGGTCTCCATCTCTTGACCTCGTGATCCACCTGCCTCGGCCTCCCAAAGTGCTGGGATTACAGGCGTGAGCCACTGTGCCCAGCCGTTCTAATCTTTCTTTGTGAAGCGTTTTGCTTAATCGTTTTTCTACTTGAATATGAATTTGAAAGAATTTTCAATATTCTTGATTATTGTTGTAGTATTGCTTAAGTGGGGGCATTGGCAGATATTTTTTGATGCAGAGTGTGTGTCTTTAGGAAATGATGGAAATTATTTAAAGGCTAAAATTCACTTAAAAAATGTGCTGAAGTGTAAACTGTGCTCAGAGCCTATGAGTTGCATTAAGCATGAGTACCTATATTGTTTTCTTTCCCCTTGGAAATTTGATTTGTTATATTCTAACTTTACACATTGGCCCTGCTCCCAAGAGTTGAAAACAAGAGTGTAGCTAAATGAGGCCAATTCCTGGATTTCAGCCTGATGCTGTTAGCCGAAGTCTTGGAACGGGGTCTAATAGCTAGCTGCTTTACACAAAGTCAGCATTAGATGATAAAATCTTCATCCTTGATAGTGAGCTGCTGTTTAAGAAATCATTTCTTTTAACATTGCTTTTTGCTCTCCTGCTTTGTAGAGAGCCATGTGGCTTTCACATCTGCTGCTGGTTTTCTCATCCAAAGAGTTTATCAGAGAAAGATAGAATCTAGTGGAAGAAGAGATCCCCTTTTGGTACAATGGGGCTGCATTACAGGGTAGATTGGTTATGCTGGTGAGATTATTCTGCAGGTGTGAACAGTTTAATTTGCAACACAGTAGTCCAATTGTCCACCAGAATTCTTCCCTCTATGGCCAGTTGGATTTGGCTTTTTGTTGTTGTTGTTAACCCAGTTTTTAGAGCACATATATAAGAATAGAAAATATTCTTAAACAGAACCCCATTAGTGTACAGTGACTAAGTTAGCTGTGATCTGTGAAGTCAGGATTTTTATGGAGCTCTTACATGAGAATGACAATAGATGGCCAGTAGTTTGTAGAATTGGCTTTGTTTCATCAATCATTAAAATTAAAACCACAAAGTAATAAAAATAAGTAGCACTTTCATTTGTTTCTTGGGGTGTTTTTATTTTGAAACGGAGGAAATCCTTCTGTGGAATGTCCTGCTGCTTTATGATTTTATTTTAGAGGGGCTTGCTTTTTTTCTCTCTCTCCATCTCTCTTTTAATCTAGGTGCCTTGGGATTTTAGTGAAATTGGGCCAGTTATGTGGAATTGGCACCATGAACTAAATGTATGCCCTTGGAGGAAACCTGTTTGCTTAGATCTTTATGCCAAATTGGTAACTGACTAACAGTAAGAAACTCTTGTTACTGGGAGGCCTTTGAGATTTAATTATCCCACAAACCATGCCGGAGACTGATTTTGCTTTGACTTTGCCTCCTTTCCATATCCCCTCCTCTTTTTTTTGCTTTTGAGGCTTTACGTTTTGAAAACTGAAGTCCTGCTACATTAGTTTGTGATCTGTGTGTACTTTTGATGCTGAGGTCTCCAGCTCCTTCCTTTCAATAGTTGTCCCTCGAGGGACTTAATCTCTCTGTGGGAGTGTTTCTTGCCGAAACATCTTGAAAACAGTGTAGCTTTTAGTAAGCAAAGTTACTTGTTGGACAGTTCATTGAACAGGTTTATAATCTTGCTATTCATAATTTTATGTTCATCTTTTTTTGTGCCCACAGGATTCCTGGTATTTAAAGGAGACAATTTTTTAGTCGATAACAATGATACAGTTGTTGGTTTCAAAATTACAAATTGGTTTTTAGGAGAAAAGTAAGTCTGCCATTATATTACAGTGTGAATAATTCTGAGGAGTGATGGCTTTTAGGTATTCACCAATATTCATTTTTTAAACTTTAAATATTATTATAAATTCATAGGAAGTTACAAAAAATAGTACAGAGAGTTCCTGTGTACCCTTCCCCCAGTTTCCTCCATTGGTAATATCCCGCATAACTACAGAACAGTAGCAAACCAGGACCTGACATTGGCACAATTCACAAATCTTATTGATGTCACTAGTTTTACATGCACTTATTTGTGAATCTATGGAACTTTACATGGATGTAGATTTGTGTGACCACCACCGCAGTCAACATGTAGAACATTCATCACGAGAATCTCTTGTGCTACTCTTTCACAGTCTTTGACGGCCACACTGGCCTCAAGTCCTTCCCCGACCCTTTCACCCCCAGCTCCATCTCTAACCCCTGGCAACCACTGATCTCTTCTCCAACTCCATAATTTTGTTTTCAGTTTTTTAATGTATATTTTAGTGCTTTGTATTTCCTAATGTGTAATTTTAGGAATTTAGCTGCATAAGTAATGATGTCATGTTTTTCAAGTAAAAGATAGAAAAACGTGCATAAACAAAGTAATAAAGAAAAAGAGGGAAGATGCAGAGGTTAAAAACTTGAAATTTATGATAATATTGGTGAGCAAGAAGTAGTTGACAGCAAAATAAATAAGTAATTCTAGAACCAAAGACCAGCATATTAGATTATGGTATTTCAAGTTTCAAGGAAAATGTGATTTTATGTCCATGTAGGAGAAACTAAAATCCAGGTGCTTATAGCTAAAGATGTATAATCTTAATGAAGTCTGTGTGAGTCAGGAATCCATAGCCAAGTGAGGCTGAATTGATTTTCCTGGCAAAAGTGATTCTGCAGACCTGTAGTTGCTGGCAGGGTTCCCTTAGTTCTTTACTTTCACCCTTGCCGCCAGACTTCTCTTATCAGGAAGTTCTGTGGAAGGTTCCTTGTATGCTCAAGACCCAAGTGCCCTCAGGAGTTCCTTTTAATTCATGTGATTGTTTTGGCTGCCTCCTTTAAGCACAAATTTAGGGAAAGGCAAAATCACTCTAAAAAACAGATTGGGAGCTAGATGAAACAAGAATGGCAAATGAACATTGAGCTAAGTGGTGGGTACTTTGGAGTTCTTTATATTGTTCACTTTACTCTTGTGTGTTTGAACTTTTCCACAATTAAAAAGTTTACTAGAAAAAAAAGCATAAAGCAAAATAATACATGTGAATAAGAAAGAGCCTACGGAGGGCAGTACATGCCAGGAGCTGAGCTGTGTCTATGACCTTTGAGAATTAAAAGCAATGCTAATTTTTAAAAAAAAGTTGGACTTACACTTTTATCTCATTTAGTTATTTATATAGAGCTGACTATGTATGTGCGAGGTACTGTTCTATATAGTGAAGACAGCTGAGAATAAAACATAAAAAACCGGCTTCTCAGAGAGCTTCCATTGTATACAATAAAGACATGATTAAATAGAGTTATCAGATGGCAGTGAGTGCTATGGAGAAGAACAAGAAAGTAGAGGTGATATGGGGGTTGCACTTTTGAGTGGCCAGGGAAGACTTTGCAGAGAAGGTGAGCTTTGAGCGAAGACCTGAAGGAGGGGTGAAGGACACTGTGCAGATCTCTGGCAGAGTGGAATAGCAAGGGCGAAGGACTTGAGGCAGGCGCAGCTGAAGCTCATCTGAGGCAGAGTGCACCTGTTGTGTTTGAAGAACAGCAGGAAGGTCCAAGTGGGTGGTTGTGGTATGCTGAATAATGGCCCTCCCAAATATGCTCACGTCCTAATCCCTGAATCCCACCAGTAAGTTACCTTTCATGATAAAACGCCCTTTGCAGATGTGATTAGGTTAAGGATCTAGAGATGGGGTGATTATCTTGGATTATACAGGTGGGTCCAGTGCATTACAAGTCTTGTAAGAGGGAGGCAGGACATCAGGGAGGAGAGAAGATGCTGTGTTGCTGGCCTTGAAGGTGGAGGAAGGGGCCACAAATCAAGGAATGTAGGTAGCTTGAAGCTGGAAAAGGTAAGAAAACTGTTTTCTTTCTGAAGCCTCCGGAAGGAATGCAGCCCTGCCCACACCTTGCTTTTACACTTCTGGTCTCCGGAACTATAAGCGAATAAATCTGTATTGTTTTAAGCAGCTAAGTTTGTAGTAGTTTGTTAGCGCAGCCATAGGAGACTGATACGGGGATGTGGTGAGCAGAAGGATAAGAGGAGGAGAGGACTCAGGATGTGATAAGCGTTTAATCCATTAAAAGAACTCGAAGTTTTGTGAATGAGATGGGAAGCCTTTGGAGTGCTTTGAGCAGAGGGGTGACAAGGGCTGCCCTACGTTTAAAAAGGGACCATTTGGGCTGCTGTGTGGAGAATCGGTTGTTGGGGGACAAGGACAGCAGCAGGGAGACCAGTTAGGAGGCCACTGAAGTAATCCAGAGAAGAGGATGTGGTGCTTGGGCCAGGATGGCACCAGCAGAAGTGGACAGAGTCAGGATTGTGGATGGGCTGGATGTGGGGACAGAAGGAAGAGAGTCAACAAGGGCTCCATGGTGTTTGCCTTGAGCAACTGGAGGAATGAGTTCACCGTTTACCGACAAGTGGCAGACCATGGAAGGAGCATGTGTGGGTATGGGGGAAGATCACTCATTGGTTGTGAGGTTGAGGATGAGCTCTTCGTTGAGCTCTGGGCTGAAGATGGAAATTTGGAAGCTGTCAGCCACATTGATGGTATTTAAGGCCAGGAGACAAATGAGAACATTAAGGAAGTGAATGTAAATAGAGGAGGGGTTCAGGGATGGAGCCCTGGTGCTCCACAAGGATTAGAGGCCGTGGACATGAGCAGGGCCAGACAGAGGACCGGGAAGGAGTTCCCTGCCAGGCAGGAAGAAAACCCAGATGTGTCGTTCCTTGGGACCATGGGATAAACGTTTTCCAGGAGGAGAAAGTGATCAAAGGTGTTAAGCGCTGTTGTTCATCAAGTAAGAGGAGGACTGAGAAATGACCATTGGGTTTTGCAAGTTGGAGGTCACTGGTGACCTTGACCAGGGTCAGTGGTGTGTTGGGGGCAAAAGCTAGTGGCTCAGGAGCAAGTGGAGAGAGAGGAAACTGAGACAGTGAGTGCATAGAGAGCTGTCTCTATGTGGTGTGTCCTCCCACAGTAGACTTGATGTGTGAACCTGTGAAGGGAACAATGAGACTTCCCCTCTGTGAGCCTCACTGGTAACCCTAATCCAGGCAGAGCTAATAAAGCTCATTTTTGAGCCAACAGCTTTTTTTTTTTTTAATGCTGCAATTCACAGTGGTGCTATAAAGCAAAATGCTGGAGACACTTTTATTAGCAAGTCCTTGCAGCTGAGGCTCACTCGGTGGGGCTTTACTGAGCAAGGCCATTCCAACTCTGGTGTATTAAAGAAAGACCATTAGGCCTTTGGAAAATTCAGGCTTGTAAACTTGCTAGATTTCATAAAACTTAAGGAATCAAAACAATTAACAAGATTTCCTTTTGGTGGGACCCTTTAACATTTGCTTGTGAAAGTTTAACTAGGTCTTTTTCTTGTTGATTTTTTTTCCTTCAGAATTAAAAGTCATTTTTAAAACCTGTCATTTTTGTTCTCCTTTAAAAGAAGAAAGAAAAGCACCCTCCTTTTATAGTTTGCTAAAGAAATTGTTGACACATTTCTGTTTTTAATACCTAATTGTGGATACAATCCTGATCCCTTTTTGGAAGCAATTCTCACCTCTGCCTTTTTTAAGTCTCTCAAAGAGATTTTTTATTTGTTATCCAGGACGTAAACTTTAGCTTGAATATTATTTTCTACGGAATAAGCACTGTGACCCGGGGTTAGTGATGTGAATGATGCACCACAACATCAATTTTTTGGTCTCAGTTTTTCATCCTGTAACCCTGTTGTACAAATTTCAGATTGTGTTATTTAAAATGATTTGGCATTTTCCTTGAAACTGTTAGAAAAAGCTGCTTTCAGCTTCCAACATCTTTAAGGTCCGACATATTTGAGACTTCCTGAAAGTCCCATTGAAAAGTTTCCATTTTAAAGTGGTTGAGATTTGCACAGTCCTCATGAAAACTCATACAGAATGTTTAGTTTGAGATTTTCTAGTTTGTAATCATTGAGCACTGCCTTTGGATTTTCCTAAAGTGGGGATGATTCAGAGGCTCCATCCAACAAAACGAAGCTTGTAGCTCATTTTTGAACACATAATTAAAAAGATTGCTTCCCCTATTTGGGGCCAGTCTTGTGATCTAACCTGGGTGTAACGGCAGGGACCCCAGCATTTCCCTATAGCTTCCTCAGCCATGGAGAAGTAGCCCCAGTCTGGGTGCGTCCATGGGATCTCTGTCACATGCCAAAGGTTTTGGTTTCATAGGTTGGGTGGGAAGTAGATGAGAACTGCGGGCCTGAGTGCCCAGTACATGGTTAGTGCCCAAAACATATCTTAACTGATTGACCGGTAACCCAAATCAGTGTTCTCTAAAGTGACTTCTGCAGAGCACTGGGCTTTTGAGATACTCGTTGCAAAAAGAAGTCAGGAACCAAATGAGTTTAGGAAATCCAGCTTCTTATACAGGTTGAACTTCCCAAATCCAAAAATCCCAAATCCCAAATGCTCCAAAATTAGAAACTTTTTCAGTGCTCATTGGAGCATTTTGGATTTTGGATTTGGGGATTTGGGAGACTCAGTCAGAATAATGCAAACGTCTGAAATCCAAAATACTCCTGGTTTTAAGCATTTTGGATAAGGGATACTCAACGTGTATCCCCTTCTTAGAGATGTGCAGCACATGCCACTGCTATTCAAAGCGCAAGTTCTGCAGCGAGGAATTCTGCTTCGTTTTGTTTAAAGCAGTGTTTCCTAAGCTCATTTGAGCGTGGAATCCTTTTCTAAGGAACTTATTAACACCTGGAGGTGTTGTTCTACTGAATATGCTTTTGGTCCATGTAATTAAAGAATGGCTACATTTATATGATCTCTTAATTACTCTTGAGTCTTTTTTGTTCGGTAGTTACATTTCATGACTTTTACAAAATGTTATGGTTTCTACAAAAAAGGCATATGTATGCCCAGGATCAGAGTAAAGCTGCCCTGTGTTTCCTGAGCACGTTCTGCCTTTGAGAACCTGTAAAGCTCTCTATATGTTACCTTTATCTTACACCTTATTTAACCCTGAATTCCAGGGCTTGGTTAGGGGACATACTCTGCTCTGGGACTACTCAGGTTGTGGCCTGGCTCACTCACAGCTGACATTGGTCTATCCCTATCTGTGCTTCATGATTGCCCAGTGCTCAGACACTGTGGCACAGACAGATAGACAGACAGCATCTGGGTGTCATGGGTAGGCTCAGCTGTGGACCAGACATGCCAAAAATAAAACCATGGTGTTCTGTCTAGTCAAACTGGAGCTCCAGCATTGCTGAGTCGTTATCCCGTTCTTTATTGCCTGACCACTTGTGATCAGATGAGGGCTTGTTTTCCTGAGCCCTTAAGGCTAAGATGGAGAAGTGTGGGATGACAGTGTGGTTAAGTGGATTTGTAACTGATGCTGTGGCCATGCCCAGGGTGGGCTGCTTAATGGATCCGTGTCAGCCTGGGGGGTGGGCTCCAGTGGTTTGCCACAGAGCTAGAGCCCTATCTTTAGCACCATCCTGGTTATCTTTTTTTTTTTTTTTTAATAATTAAGACACAAAGGCCCACAGACCATATTTTGCACATGACTTATGGATGGGAGAAGTGGCTAATGCAATGGATGACAGAATTGGGATTCAGAGATTATCTGGGGGAGGCTAAAATGCTGGGGGGTGGGGCAGACGTTGAGGTGGGGATTAAAATCGATCGCAAGTTTACAAAGTTAAGAATTTAGGTATAAAAAATAGTGTGGTGGAAGGATGGTGGGCCTTTTTTTTTTTTCTTCCAGTTTGTGTTTTAAAAAAAAACCCTGAAGAATCATGAGGACCAAATTGAGGTTACTGTTGCGAGGAAGAGAATGTGAACGGTGAGAGATACTCAGGAGTTTTAAGCTGATTAGCAATCTTTTCTTTTGTCTGCAGGGTGGCGAGTTCACGGGTGTTTGTAATATTCTTTATACCTTTTCATTTCCCTTAAATATTTAATAAATTAAACAGACTGCAGGAGCTTTAGTGGACCATTAGTTGAGTAGCCATGTTGATGGCTACAAGTAAAGCAGAAAACCAGTGTCCGATAAGATCCTTCTGTGCATGGGACTGCACAGCCCATATTTGAGGTGTTATTGAGTCTTGAGTACCACATTTGAAGAGGGACACTTTAGATGTACAAATGTTTTAGGGTGCATTGAGAGAGTGTCAGAATGGAAACTCTATGAAAAATAGTGGAAGGAAATGGATAATATTTAGAGCAATGAAGAAATGACTAAGGGGAAATATGATCGCTGTCTTCAGCTATTTGAGGGACTGTCAAGTGGAAGAGCAAATAGATTTCTTCAAAAGGGCAAAATCAGGGCCATAGGTAGAATGAGTTTTCTAGACAGTGGAAGGAAGCCCTTTCTAATATTCAGACTGCCTGTTGTTAGATCAGACTGATGGGGGAGGTCAGCTCTCCACTGGAAGCATTGCAGGATTGCCTGGGCCCCATTGGCCAGGGATGCAGTGGGGTGCCTTCTTGCAATGAGGAGATACACCTAGTTGATCTCCAAGGCCCCTCTTGATTCTTCAGGTTCTAAACCACTGGAGACTGAGACAACGTGACACTCTCAGCATTAGAATGTGACACTTAGATTCAGAAAAATGACAGCTTTGTCACTTATTTATGCCACGTGATCTAACTTCGGATGCTGTGAATTCCATGCGAAGTGTCCATGCCTGTAGGGAAAGTGACTGAGGTGATGTGACTGCTTATCACACATGGAGCTTGTGTGCACACATATATAGCAGAAGCATAATTAAGGAGGCCAAAACTTTAATGTGTCGTCAGTGTTAGGTTGGTCAGTATTGCTTTGATATGCTTTTGGTTGAATAAGGTATTGTAATGATTATTTTTGGTATAGTTTGCTTGAGATAGAAAGTCAGATTTTGAGACCAAGATAAACTGAGTTCTTAGATTCCCACTAATTTTACTTTGTAAGTTTTAGCCTCTTTCTGTGTGACTTATGTCTTTTTTATACCTCTGTCCCTTCATTACTGCCTTCTTTTGTGTTAAATAGATATTGTCTAGTATGCTATTTAAATTTCTTTACTCTGTTTTTTGAGTTATTTTCTTAGTTGTTGCCTAGGGATTACAGTGAACATCTTAGTTTAAAATAATCTAGTTTGGATTAATACCCACCTAATTCCAGTAGTGCACCAAAAACTCTGCTCTGAGATAACTTCATTTGGTGTATGTTGGTACACTTGGGTCATATCCCACAGGCCTCTGAGGCTCTGTTCATTTTATTCATTTTTTTGGTTTTGCTTTGTTGTTTTTGTTTTTTAGAGTTGAGATTTCACTATGTCACCTAGTCTGGAGTGCAATGGTGCAATAATGGCTCACAGCAGCCTTGAACTACTGGACTGAAGCAATCCTCCTGCCTCAGTCTCACAAGTAGCTGGGACTACAGGCACACACCATCACATCTGGCTAATTTTTTTTTTTTTTTGTAGAGATGGGGTCTCACACTGTTCATCAGTGTGGCCTCAACTCATTGAGCAATCCTCCTGCCTCGGCCTCCAAAGGTGCTAGGATTACAGACTCTTTTTTTTTCCTTTATTCTTTTTTTTCCCCAATAGAGTAGATAATCTCAATTGACTTGCTTTAAGTTTCCTGATTTTTTTTTTTTTTTTCCGAGACAGAGTCTTGCGCTGTTGCCCAGGCTGGAGTGCAACGGCGTGATCTTGGCTCACTGCCACCTCTGCCTCCTGGGTTCAAGCGATTCTCCTGCCTCAGCCTCCCGAGTAGCTGGGATTACAGGCGCATGCCACCATGTCCAGCTAGTTTTTTATATTTTTAGTAGAGATGGGGGTTTCACCATGTTGGCCAGGCTGGTCTTGAACTTCTGACCTCGTGATCCACCTGCCTCAGCTTCCCAAAGTGCAGGAATTACAGGCGTGAGCCACTGCACCTGGCCAAATTTGCTGATTTTTCTGCCAGCTCAAACTTGTTGTTGAGCCCCTTTAGGGAATTTTTTATTTCAGTTCCTGTACTTTTTAACTCCAGAGCTTCTATTTTTTTTTTTTTTTTTTGAGACGGGGTCTCACTCTGTTGCCCAGGCCAGAGTGCAGTGGCGTGATCTCGGCTCACTGCAACCTCTGCCTCCCGGGTTCAAATGATTTTCCTGCATCAGCCTCCCGAGTAGCTGGGACTACAGGTGCGTGCCACCACGCCTGGATAATTTTTTGTATTTTTAGTAGAGATGGGGTTTCATCGTGTTAACTAGGATGGTCTGAATCTCCTGACCTGGTGATCCACCCACCTCAGCCTCCCTAGTTTTTTAACAGATAATTTCTATCTCTTTATCATTATCTTCTATATGGTAAGACATTGTTCTTCTACTATCTTTTATTTCTTTAGACATGCTTTCTTTTAGTATTTTGAACATATTTAAAATAGCTGATTTAAAGTCTCTGTTTAGTAAGTCCAGCTTCTGGACTTTCTCAGGGATAGCTTCTGTTGACTGCCTTTTCCCCTGTGTATGGGCCCTGCTTCCTTGTTTCTTTGCATGCTTTTGTAATTTTGTTAAAAACTGGACATTTTAAATAATGGAAACTCTGGAAATAGAATCTTTCTCCCTCTTCAGAATTTGCTGTTATTGCTATTGTTATTTTTGTTGTTGCTGCTGTTTGTTTAGTGACTTTTCTGGAATAATTCTCTAATTTGTATTATTTGTCATGTGCACCTCCTGAAGTCTCTGCTTGGCTAGCTTAGTGGTTAGCTAGTTATCAAATGGAGATTTCCTTAAATCCACTGAACCAGTAAGTCTCCCAGCCTTTGCTGAGGTGCTCTCTGTATATTGGGGTACTGCTTCACCATTCTAGCAGCTTACAGCTCTGCCTTAGCCTTCACTTCCTGCTTGTGCAGAGCCTCAGGGTCAGCCAGAGGGGAGAGGTTAGGGCCTTCTCTGGTCTTTCCTGGGCACACACATAGCCCTATACATTCACGTGGCATTCCAGACTCCCAGGAATATATTGGAGCCTTTCAGAGCCTCCTATGGACATCCCATTTCCAAGCTTTCTCTTTCAAGCTTTTTGGTCAGCCTCTAACAGCCCCAGCTAGCAGTGCCTCCTCAGGCAGCTGTAGAGTTAAGCAGTTGCCACTTACTATTTTGGGTAAATGCCCTGGAGATAGGACAGAGACAGTGCTTAGCCAGCTCAGACAAGCCTTGAGAATAGAGCTTTCTGGCAAGCTGCCAGCCAGGTCAAATGGTGACAGTTCTCTGGGGATTTGATTTTTGGGGAGCTCTAAACTTGTCTGGCCTCTCTAATGGCTGCTAGGCTGCTGGTTTTTACAGCTGCTATCTTCACGAGGTTGTTGATTTTTAAGGCAATCCTGGAGCTGGAAGAGGAAACAGAATTAGCACACATTAAAACAACTTAGACGTCACTGTTCTTACTGAGATTTAGCCACTTTTCTTGGATAAATGTTCCTCAGAATGTTGCAATCCTTTTGTTAATTTCCAGACTCCGAAAAAGTTGATCGATCATTTTTGGTGGAATTCTTACTGCTGTTATGGAGGAGCAGGTCTTTGGAGGTCTTTAATCTGCCATCCTGCAAACTAACTCTCTGTCAGTGCTTTATCAGCTGAGGCCCTTTGTGCAGTAAGAGTCTGGTCTCCTACTTTCTCTCATTTTCCTTCTTTCCGTCTCTGTCTTTGAGTCTTGAAGTGGCCCTAAGGGAGTGTTAAAGAGTACAGGGTACTGTAACCTACCCGCTACCACTCTTCATTAGAAGTGAGACTCAACTTTTGGATGGATGGCAAGCATCAGGCACTTGATCCTGCATTCCCAGAATGCTGTGCAGACCGGGATCACGCTGATCTGCTCAATCAGTTTCTCATCTGCCAACAGAGTCCATCTTTTGCAGTCTGGCCAACTTTGCACATGATCCTGTGATTAAGTAAACCTTTTGTTCCCCTAAATTAGTGTTGGAAAACAAAATGCTAATAGTTAAAATGGCCATTTCCTCTGGATACTGTTGGGATTTGAAAGTCAGGCCAGACATAACATTAATTTTTCTAGATCTAATCTTACAGTCCTGGATAATGGCTTGAGTTTTTAATTAAATATATACATATGTTTAAAATCTAAATTCTCACATGCAATTTAAATTTGAATTTTTTACCTGACCAGATGTTTGGGTTATAGGTAATTTTATGACAGCCTTTGATTTTGGAGGCCATCAATCTTCAATTCTGTAAGGTGGAAATACAAATGCTTTTTGTCAAAAGTAAAGAGATTCCATTCTGAAAAGCTCTGTATGATTGTATAGCTAATTACCATGTAAAAGTTTATATTTTTTGCATTTTATGTATTTGTGTATTTTCTTCTCTTATTTGTTAGATTACAATATAACCAAGTAGTCTAAAATGTGATTACATGGTGGTACAACAATTTTGAAGTCTTGAAAGATAAAACTGGAAACATTTGCTTGTATTTTTTTTTCACCTCATAGTGTTTTGTTAATGAGACATTTTATACTGCCATAAACCCAGGGCAATAATATAGGTGTTGATTGATTTTTGGATGACAAGGGGCTTCTCTAATTGCAGAATTTGACATTTGTGTCACTTCTGCTGTTTTAGGTGAGCAAGACGTGGAAGGTGATTGCAGAGGATGAGGTGCTGTGGTACAGGCTGTGCCAGCAGGAAGGGCACCTTCCGGATAGCAGCATCTCTGACTATTCTTGCTGGAAGCTCATCTTCCAAGAGTGCCGAGCCAAGGAACACATGTTACGAACCAACTGGAAGGTGGGCAGTGGCCAATATCATTACCTGTGAAAGAATAGCCTGCAAGGACATGGGAATCCAAGCTTTCACTCATAGCCTGAGATTAATTGCCAACAGCGAAGGGAGAGGGGTACACTGAGCCTCCCCTTCAGCTGTTGGTGACTTGTTCCCCATTTTGTTCACCATTAGATGATCTGCCTCTGTTTTCAGCCTCAAGATTTGGGAACATCCTCTTATTCTGCAGGAGAGGAAGGGTGAGATTGGGTTGCCAGCCACTTCCTCTCTGATTGTTAGGGTGGTCAGAGGAGTGCTCTGTGCAGCCCCTTTGACTTTCACCGACTCTCTGGAGGGACCCAGAAAGCAAAAGCACTACCTGCATACAAAAGAGGAGCCGAAAATGTCATTCCTAGTAAATGTAAGAGGGAGATGATTAAACATCTCTAAGCACTGTCTTCTCTTCCCTCACATAACCTATTGGCGTGCTTCCATAACATTTATCACTTCAAAGTCTCTACAGAAATATTAGATCACAGCTAAGAATTTGCACAGTGAAGTGTTTCCATAGGAGATAACTGTCAAGAGCCATGTTACATAAAGCTGTTTGAGGCATGACGAGACAGCAGTGTGGTGGCAGTGTTTCTTTCTCACCTGGGAGGCTGGAGATTCAATGGTAGAGAAGGGATGGAACCATTCTCTTTACTCCCATAAAGGTCAATCCTAATAGACTTTGAGATTAACAAGCTTTTGTGCATTACTGATAGTGACAAATTGCCTATGTGCCTGTCTGTCCCTACTCACCTCCTAACCTGATTAGTGACCAATACGCTTGATCTGGGCAACCTCACACGGTTTCTAGCAAAGTCAATAAGAGCAGTGTCTCTCTAGTTCAGGGGTTCTCAACCCCAGCACTAGTGACATTTGGGGCCAGCTAATTCGTTTTGTGCGGGGCTGTCCTGTGCATTGCAGGCTGTTGAGCAGTATCTCTGGCCTCTCCCCATTAGACGCCAGTAGCATTCTCTTCCTCCCCCAAGTCATGACAACTAGAAATACCCCTAGACATTGCTGGATGTCCCCTGGGAATCAAAATCCCCTCCCAGTCGAGAACCACTGTTCTGAGAGTTAGTGTGGCTATCCTTTCTTAGGCTGTTAAGACACCACCACTAAGACAGGTCACACTGGCCCCACAGTGCCCTTTTCCATCCACCTACAGTAATAAACTCGTCTGGAGGGAGCCCCCAGTCCCTCTTGCCCGTGTGCCTGGGTAGGTCCATGTGATGCACACAGGGAGAAAGGTATGACAAAGAAAGCTGCCCAGATAAACAAGGGGTCAGAAAGCAGAGGGTCTAACCCTGGTGGGAGGGGCTGCGATTTAAGGAAAGCTTGAGAGCTGAGTGTTAACGGGGTCCTTTCTCTCCAGAAAGGAGAGATACTTTTGAGATTTACAAGCAGGAGAGTTGGAGATATTTGGCATCCCCAGGCTTGAATTCGAAGATGTCAGACCGTGGTAGAGAAAAGCAGCAGCTGTGTTTTTTGCTTCCTCTTTGGTGATAGAGAAAGCAAGGGAAGAGGACAGGTATGTCCTTGTTGGGCCTGGAGGTGGCAGAAGTGACGATATTTTAAAGACCCATCACCTAGCATTTGGCACTTAGTAACACTTTACAAGTTATATACAATCTAGCTGAATGTCTGTTTAGTATTTATTTCTAATGAACAGGAAGTCATGTGTTAGGTAAGTACTCACTACATGGCTGTTGATTGAGTGAACTGGAGCGGACTGCAGGCTGAACCAAACATGAGGGAGACTTCTATTTGGAGCGTGTAAGGTCCATTTCCTGACACTGTTAACAAGGAGAATTCTAGGAGTGAAATTTTAAATGATGTATCTTTCATTAAATGTAATGGTGGGATTCTTACCAAAATTCTGGAATGAAAGAAAGCCTTATCAAAACATGAAAGGCGGCCCGGCACCGTGGGTCACTCCTGTAATCCCAGCACTTTGGGAGGCTGAGGCGGATGGATCACTTGAGGTTAGGAGTTCCATGGCCAATATGGTGAAACCCCGTCTCTACTAAAAATACAAAAATTAGCCGGGCGTGGTGGCACACACCTGTAGTCCCAGCTACTGGGAGGCTGAGATTGGAGAATCGCCTGAACCCTGGAGGTGGAGGTTGCAGTGAGCCGAGATTGCGCCATTGCACTCCAGCCTGGGCGACAGAGCGAGACTGTCTCAAAAAAAAAAAAAAAAGAAAAGAAAAGAAAGAAATGAAAGGCAGTGTTGGGGCAAGTTGCTTTACTTTTGTCTGCCTCTATTTTCTCATCTCTAGAGTAGGGGCTAGGAGTGGCACTGCTCATGGCGTCGTGGTGAGGATGACCGTCATCAAGTGTCTGCCACTCCTGCAGAGCCTGGTCCACACTCAGTGTTCAGGCGAGGTTGGCTGTAGGAGAGCATAGGCCTCTGCACACAGATGCAGGGTTCTGTGCTGTGCGTGCTCGACTTCAGGATGGGTTAGGCAGGCGATTTGGTTTGGTACCTCTTAAGTCAGTGTCTGGGGAGACCCTAGAAGGGACCCCAGGGTTCTCAGGTACCTCCACAAAGAGAATGACCTGCAAATGCATGAAGTTATCTGGAATTGCATTTCAGAGCCAACCTGGAAATGATTTGCTAAACTAATTGTGGTGGCCATAGTGTTCTTTTTCCTAGTGTTTGCATAAATGCAGGTTTTCATCTTAGGCCCTCTATTTTTCTTTCAATACTTTTTCCCTCACAAGAGCTTTTCTGTTATTGTAACCTTGGTTGCGGCCTTCACACAGCTGACTCCCAGATCCTTGCCTTCCCTCCCCATATCTCCACTTGTAGGACAGCTCCACGTGGATGTGTCTAGTTTTATCTCTCAGCCTTAGACTCGTTCCTTGGATTAAGTTAAGACCATCATGCAAATTACTTTGCTCAGTTTCTAGAGTCTAGGTACTTAATAAATGTGTATTTTAATGGAATGATGTCATCTTTTTCCTAATAATAGAAATAATAATAATAATGGCTACCACTTATTGAACACTTGCTGTATGTTAAGAACTGTGCTGGGCACTTACACTGTTTCTAGTCCTTGTCCCAGTCTGGTAAAGTTGAAATTATGGTATTCTTGAATACCTTTATTCATGCTTGCTTTGTGGCCTATCTCACTTTTCCCAACCTCCCACATGTAAATACTTTATGTCCATTCAGATTCCCTTCATTTTAATTCAATTTAATTTTTTATTTTTTTAGAGATAGGTTCTCACTCTCTTGCCCAGGCTGAAGTACAGTGTTGCAATCATAACTCACTGTAGCCTTAAGTTCCTGGACTCAAGTGATCCTCCTGCCTCATCCTCTCAAATAGTTGGGACTACAGGTGCATGCCACCACACCTGACTGTCTTTTAAATTTTTTGCAGAGATGGGGTCTCCCTGTGTTGCACAGGCTGGTCTCAAAACTTCTGAGCTCAAGTGATCTTCCTGCCTCTGCCTCCCAAAGTGCTGGGATTACAGGCATGAGCCACTGTGCCTGGCCTAGACTGTCATTCAAATACCATTTCCATGAAACCTCTGGCCTCTGAGTTAGAAATAGTATCATCTCATCTCCTTTTCCTCATCCTGATCTTTATCTATTTGTATATAATTTTGCATTTTATTCTGAGAGTCCTTATAAGAATTAACAGGTAAGATATCATGTAATACTTTCTTTTTGCTGAACGGAACTTTTTCACATACTTTATAAGTTTCTTTAGATACTTGCCACTCCCAGCAGATACATGCCAGCCTATTGTGGATGGTAGTTATTGGTGAGCACATATTTGCTTTCTATTCTGTAACCTCCTGGAGGATGGGGCAGTGTCTCACACATCCTGTGTCCTCGAGTTCAGTGCCTTTGGGATATATGGTAACTCGCCCATGCTTAACAGCTTAGCATGTTAGTCATCATCTTTGTCTTTTTGAATGCCCACGGAACTTTGAATGCACTTGTTGTCCATGCTGTAGAGAACTGCTGTGGAAAGTAGGTGAAAAAGCGCGATGCTTGGCTTTCGGGCTGTCCCGAGAGTAGTCTAAACTGCATCCCCCTTTTCCTCACGCAGAATCGCAAAGGTGCCGTGAGCGAGCTGGAGCATGTTCCTGACGCAGTTTTGTGTGATGTGCATTCTCACGATGGTGTGGTCATTGCGGGGTAAGCCAAACCGTTTCCACTGAGTGCTCTGCATCTGAAGGTCTTTCATTTTTCTCATACCACCCTCTGAGTACCAGTGACCTTAGCTTCCTTTGAGAGCATGTACCTCCCTCAGTTACAGCCCATGTGGAAGAGGGAGAGTCTCCGTGATTCTGTTCCCAAGGACGTGAGAGCGCGCAGCAAGGGTGAGAAGCACATGGTGTAGAGCGGATCTGTGATCCATTTGTCTCAATATGTCTTTCCCAGCTTTTAAATCACTCTTGTGGCATGTTATGTGAGATTTTCATTAAGGCAAACAGTTTGTATTTTATGAAGACATAAAAAAGTCAAGCAAAGATAATAAGTGTTGGCACAGACAGGCCCTGTTCTCATTTTCTTTTTCTAAATCCCTTATTGTGAAGAAGGGCTTTGGCCACATATAATCTTCCTTCCCCACCATATAGTACCTATTTGTTACTTAAGTTGTCCTGAAATTGTTTTTTTTTTTCCTCCATGGCCAACACATTTAATTTTAGCTTCTGTAAATTCCTTCAGCTTCTGTCCCAAAAACCACTTTGATGAAGTCTTCCTACTTTGTTACAGAGGTACATTTATATATTTATTTACTCTACAATAAGATCAGTTTTCTTTTTGGATTAGGAAGATGTCATGAACTACAGCCTCAGACTGTATACTTAATGCCATAAAGTAGAAACCAGAACACTTAAATTTCTGAGTTTGGATCAGCTATGGAGTGAGACGCCTTAGGGAACTTCCTGCCTATGGGAAAATAAAACAAACCTTGGACTTTAAAACTCAGTAGTAGAGGAGTCCTTTTCTTTAAAGAAAAATCTTTCCTTAAGCAGCATTCCTTAAAGAGCACCTTTTGAATAGAAATTCCACACAGTCGGATTATTTTAATATTTTGTGGCATGCAGTGCCTATGAAAAAAAGTATTTCTGCTTTAAACAAGATATACCCAGGAGGCAGGCTTTTCTTCAGTTTCTGTTTCACTGGCTATGATTTAGAGGTGAAAGCCCTTCTTGGGAGTGCTGCAGAACTAGTTTTAGAAAGATTGATGGTCCAGATACTTGCGATTCTGTCCATTAAGTTATCGATGCACGTTGGGCTTCTCCACCTCGTTGCTAAAATGTGGGCCTACGATCGCCTGATATGCAGCTCCTTTCTACCCACGGATGCTACAGTTTGGTGTGAACTCCGGAAGGTACTTAGATCATTCCAGCTTAAAGGGATCTCTGCCTGGAGTGTCAGAAGACACTTGAGGACAGAAGGCTGAGACAGGACTGAAAGAGTCGCAAAAGAACTTAAAAATAAAGGAGAGCCTTGACTCTCAAAGCCAATTATGAATTTCTTCTCTGGAGCTCCCGAAGGGCAGGCCCCCTACGAGTCCGGATGCCAGTCCTTCTCTCTGCCTCTCTGTTCCCTCGGGGTCTGTTCAACATTACAGATTATGCCAGCACAGAGCACGATGGCCACGTTCTGTGGATCGATAGGATGAAACTTGATCTGTGGGTCGAGAGGCTCCTGGTGGCTCCTCTTTCTAAGAAAACCTTACGTTGATGGCTTAGCATGAGAGACTTCAGTCTTGCTTGTATGTAGAGCATCTTGTGTTTATCATTAAAATTTTATCTGGTGGTTACGATGCTTGTTTTCTGGGTCAGATCTTGAATCCCTTTTCATTTGAGACAGCGGTGTTTGTGGTTACCTCATTCCCAATCAATGTTGAATTCACCAGGCTTTCTACAGTTATGTATCTCCAAGGAGCTTCTTAAAGAGACAGTGGCCAACTCACCCCTTCTTTCTCTTGTACTTACCTCGTGTTTCTCTTATTCTTCTTTTTTCCTTCCCTTTTCTCTTTCTTTTGCACAAGTGGAGTCTGTTCAGAGGCTTAGTTTTATGTACCTAGAGCTAAACTATGAAGCATTTTTGCATTTACACCTATTAAGTACATTTCACATCATTGATGGAGAGCAGAATCTCTTCTTCTCACCTTTTCAGCTCTCTATGTAAATATTCCTAGTTTGGGGCCATGCTGCATAGGCCCAGACTGATATTTATTGCAGTGAACCTCATGATGGACCCAGTCATGGTTCTTCCTTACTCTCCTTTTCACATAAAACCAGTGAAATCTGAAAATAGTCACTCGTTGATAAACGCATTTGACACTCAAATACCCATCATGTGAACAGGACCTGGTGCCTGTCTCCCTGAGGCTTGTTTTTCCAGTGGGGAAACATTCTTTCCAAAGCATTTGATTGTTCACTCTTTTGTCCATGAGTCTTTGCTTATTCTACAGTCTTACAAATAATTTCTAGTTAACTTTTCCTGACATTCAAAGCTCTTTGACATTTCTTTCCAAGCTACCTTTTTCCTTATTACACTTGTCAAGTGTACCTTTGTTTTTTCCACACTGTTCTATTTAGTTACCTCTGACTGCATCTTTTTTTTAAGTTAAGATACAGTCATATGCTGCATAACAGCGTTTCAGTCAATGATGGGCCCCATATATGACATTGGCCATTCATGTACCCTAGGTGTATAGTAGGCTCTGCCACCTGGGTTTGTGTAAGAACACTCTGTGATGTTTGCACAAATGATAAATTCACCAAAGGATGCATTTTTCTGAGTGTAACCCTGTCGTTTAGTGACACGACTGTATAATTCATATGCCATAAAATTCACTCTTTCAAAGTGTACAATTCAGTGATTTTTTCTTAGTAGATTTACAAGGTTGTGCAACCAACACCACTATCTAATTCCAGAACATTTTCATCAACTCGAAACCCAGAACCCATTCTTTAAGGCCTACTCCAGTCCTGTCTCCTCCCAGAGATTTCTCTAGCACCGTAGCCTAGCGTCCACTCTTCTCGGAACTCCTAGAGACGGGACCATCTACAGCTGACAGGGCAAGTCATCGTGTGGCCTTGCTGTTTCACTGAAACATTTTTTGTTTTATATTATTATTTTACTTAGAAATAATATTTAACTTTACAGCCATCTACTGTATTTTCTTTCCAGCAATTTGTAAGCATCTTTTTAAAATTTACATTTAAATTTTTATTTTTTTGAGACACAGTCTCACTCTGTCGCCCAGGCTGGAGTGCAGTGGTGTGATCTCAGCTCACTGCAACCTCCACCTCCCAGGTTCAAGCGATTCTCCTGCTTCAGCCTCCTGAGTAGCTGGGACTACGGGCATGTGCCACCACACCCAGCTAATTTTTGTATTTTTAGTAGAGATGGGGTTTCACCATGTTGGCCAGGCTGGTCTCAAACCCCTGGCTTCAAGAAATCCGCCCACCTCAGCCTCCCAAAGTGCTGGGATTACAGGCGTGAGCCACTGCACCCGGCCTGTAAGCATCTTTTAAAACTATGAGTGGTATGTAATATTTTGTTAAATGTATACTGTTTTATATGGAGTAAGCATTAAAACTTAATACACAGACTCCCCTTGTCCCCTGCCACCTGTATATAATGTTATATGGGAAACTAGAGAAATGCCTATGTCTGTTCTCTAATTTCTTAGTTTTCTCAGTTTAGAATCATACATTTTTAAACCTGGAAGGAACTTTAGAGATGATGCGTTCCAAGACCCTCATCTTGCTTGAGGTGGCGGAGGCTCAGGGCCAGGCTGGGTGTGCGTGAGTGGAGCCGCTCCACTGTGTTTCTGCAGCATCCACAGGCAGGGCTGGCTGGTGAGGCTGCCGTTTCCAGCCCTCATTTGCTGCTCTGAAGCTTTGGCTATTATAGCATCATTTTGGTTTTTGTTTTGTGGCATGTGTCTATTTAAAAACAAAAGCAGCCGGCTGGGCGCGGTGGCTCACGCCTGTAATCCCAGCACTTTGGGAGGCCGAGGCGGGCGGATCACAAGGTCAGGAGATCGAGACCATCCTGGCTAACACGGTGAAACCCTGTCTCCACTAAAAAATACAAAAAAATTATCCGGGCATGGTGGCGAGTGCCTGTAGTCCCAGCTACTCGGGAGGCTGAGGCAGGAGAATGGCGTGAACCCAGGAGGTGGAGCTTGCAGTGAACCGAGATCGCGCCACTGCACTCCAGCCTGGGCGACAGAGCAAGACTCCATCTCAAAAAAAAAAAAAGACAAAAAAACAAAACAAAACAAACAAACAAAAAACAAGAAAAACAAAACCAGCCGGGCATGGTGGCTCACGCCTGTAATCCCAGCACTTTGGGAGGCCTAGGCGGGCAGATCATGAGGTCAGGAGTTCAAGACCAGCCTGGCCAACATGGTGAAACCCCATCTCTACTAAAAATACAAAAATTAGCTGGGCGTGGTGGCGGGCACCTGTAATCCTAGCTACTTGGGAGGCTGAGGCAGGAGAATTATTTGAACCTGGGAGGCAGAGGTTGCAGTGAGCTGAGATCGCACCATTGCATTCCAGCCTGGGCGACAGGGCGACTCCATCTCAAAAAAAAAAAAAAAATAGAAAAAGCAGTGGTAAAAACCATGTTGTTTTGCAACCGTGTTAGAAAGTAGAGAAGAGAAAGCCACTCAAATTCTAGCGTGGAACACAGCCTTTATTAAGGTCTCCCATGTGTCTGGTTTGGTTTTCAGTCTGTTTTTCTATGCATGTTTTTTCATAGTGTGACTATAGCCTTTGTTAGATTTGTGGCCTTTTCCCTCACCAAACTGATGAATTTTTTTCATGTTGCATATTTTTCATTACTTTCTTTGACTTGTTGCAAAAACACTTTGGATAATTATACCCCAATTTCCCTATTTATTCCCCTAATAGTGGACATTAAGGTCATTTCCTGTGTTTTGTTATATGTATGTTATGAATATTTTATGTATAGATGTCTGCAAATTTTTCTCCTTTTTAGCATTACAAATCTTTATTTTAAAATGATTAGACACATGCTACTGTAGAAACTTGAAATTCTATATAAGTATATAAAATAAAGAGTTAAAGTTCTCTCATTATCATCTCCTAGTCTTGCAATCCTGATTGTTTTCCTAGGCTAGAGTCCTGTAAGCAGAATTACTGGATTTAGGGGAATGAATTTTTATTTTCCAGATTAATAAATTATTTAAAAGTGCTTTTGTAGCCCTCAGCTTCTTTGCAATCTAACCTTTTGACTTGAAGTCTCCAAACCATCCCTGCCATCTTCCTGTTAGTGCTGTACATAGTGAGAGCCCGTGCCTCCTGCCCCTCTTCCTTCCTCCCCGTCTAACCTCCCTCCAGCTGGCTCCGTCCCAGCCCCACTGTGCTGCACTCTCCTCTCAGAGGTCACCCGTGATCTTTTGGTCAACAAACCAGTAGCCTTTTCTTGGCTCGTCCTCTCCAGCCTCTTGGCAGCATTTGGTCCCGTTGACTTTCCCCTCTTGAAATGGGTGGGTTGGGGGGGCCCTGTATTAAGCATCTGTATGCCCTCAGAGTCTAACATCTTTCCCACGACCCAGGAAACTTTGAGCCAAGTGTGTAAGAAAGGAAAACTCCCCTTCGGCGATTCCACACTCTCTGGACTTCCATTACCTCCGTGAGCGCCTTCTCTGGCCCTCGCTCTTGTCTTTCTCTGCTGTCACTTGACCACTTAGCAAGGATATGCAGCAGCGCAGAAAAGACCTGCACCAGTTGTTTTCTTTGTTGGAGAGATAAGTGGACGTGCCTTCAACTGCGACTGAGACATTCAGACACAACTTTTACTTTGCTTTTTCAGCGAAAATTTCTCATTTCTGTAACTTGAGAAAAATTTGTGTTCATAAGTCACCAGTCTCTACAGAATCAGTCACCTGTCTTTCTCTCAAAGTTCAGCGCCTGTCTGCATTTGTATCTGTGATCTGCTGGACCTCCTGAAATGCTAGCGAGGTTTAGTGTGTGTTTTCCTTGTGTTTTAGCACAGAGTTTGTCTAGAAAGTTAGTTGATAGTAAGTGATCAGGAAACGTGTCTTTTGTTTGTTTCTTTGATTTATTGTGGTAACAGCTCTTAGAATTTTAGAATGTTTTGAAAATTGTATGTTTATCCTTGAGGAGAAAGAGTAGAAGAAAGGGGCATATGGAAACATCCCTGTTCTGTTTTGTGATGCTTAGACTGTTCTCGTCTTCCTTCTCCCCAGTTGCCCTCTGGAAGTTAAGTGTTGCAATCAGATGACATCATGAGTTCAAAAAAGTCACAGTATAAAACCTGAGGTGCAGGGCCAGGTGTCGTTTGCCATAAGTAGTGAAGGAGAGCCACCTAGTGAAGAGTGCATCTCAGGTAGAACCAGTAGCTCCTTGGAGGCCTTGTGCCAGCTCTGCTAACCATTAAGCCATTAGCTCACCAGAAGCTTTTATCAGATGCCCAGGAGTATGATGGTGTTTTGCAATAAACTCTCTCCTCATTGTTACTTGAGATTCATAAGGCTAAAGCATTCTAGTTGGCATAAGAAAACACACTTTTCTATTCATATGAGAGGACATTTTCTCTCTTTTGGTTTTAAAAAAAAACACCAAGCAACCTGTTTGTGTTGAGGTTTTTTTCATTACTCCTAAATATTTTCTCCCCTGGTTTCCACCTTTTTAGCATACCGTTCCTGCCTTTACTGGAAGGAGCAGAGCTGTGTATCCATGCTTCTCTTCTGCCTAGTGTGGTTGGAAGGAGAACTGTATCATTTGTTGCAAACCATTAGCGCTCTTCTTACCCTAAAAACACTCAGTTGTCCCATTTTTGCTTCATTCCTTTTGAGGCAAGTGTGCCCAAGTAGATACAAAACAAAACTGCCCATACCTCTCTAGCAACCAAGTGATCTCTGGCTGCTGCTTCAGCTGCCAGACATGGCCTCATTCAAAAATGTTTTTATTTTTCTGAGCCCCATTCATACACCCTGGCGTCAGAGTGAGAGGGTTTGCAGTTCTTTGTAGACAGAGAGCAAAATTTGGAGCTTCAAATTTATGTATGTAAAAATTGGTGTCTGAATCTTTGGTTGGTTCAGTTTGCCTATTGGCCCTTCAGTGGAATTTTATCATTGTTTTACAATTAAGAAGTATTGGAAAATATAATTTTAAACAGGGCAGGCACAGTGGCTCATGCCTGTACTCCCAGCACTTTGGGAGGCCAAGGTGGGTGGATCACTTAGGGTCAGGAGTTTGAGACCAGCCTGGCTAACATGGTGAAACCCTGTCTCTACTAAAAATAGAAAAATTAGCTGGGCATGGTGACACGTGCCTGTAATCCCAACTACTCGGGAGGCTGAGGCAGAAGAATCGCTAGAACCCAGGAGGTGGAGGTTGCAGTGAGCCGAGGTCGTGCCACTGCTCCCCAGCCTGGGCAACAGAGTGAGACTCCATCTCCAAAAAATAAACAAAGTCATCTAAGGTAACTTGAAATACCTTGCTTTTAGCTATGTTGTCCTCTGCTTTTTCCAGTAATTACAAATGTACCTTGTTATTAGCCGGGCACAGTGGCATGCCTGTAATCCTAGCACTTTGGGAAGTCAAGGCAGGTGGGTCACTTGAGGTCAGGAGTTTGAGACCAGCCTGGCCAACATGGCAAAACCCCTTCTCTACCAAAAATACAAAAATTAGCCAGGCATGGTGGTGCACACCTGTAATCTCAGCTACGTGGGTGGCTAAGGCACAAGGATCACTTGAACCCGGGAGGTAGAGGTTGCAGTGAGCCAGGATCATGCCACTGCACTCCAGCTTGGTGACAGCGAGACTGTCTCAAAAAAAAATTTTTTTTTAAAAAGGACCTTTTTATCGACTGTATACCATGCCAAAATATGAATAGTAGCTTTAATGTGAATATGTATATATTTGCCCTGAATTTAAAAATATTTTCTGTTCGGGAACTGAAGCCCTCAAGGATGGTGTTTCCAACACTCGCTTAGTTTTCTATGTATGTGTAAAAAATAAATACTGCCTATGGATTACTTTGAGACTGTTGAGATAACAGATGCTTTGTAAATAACATAGGTATAAGGTTGTGTGAGATAAATGTTGCCCATATATACTTACTAAGGACATGCGTTCCATTTTTCTCCTTTTTTAAAAAAACTTTTTCCCCTAACAGTTTTCCTTTAAACCTTGTTTTGTATAGATTTTCTGCTGCTAGTTATTGTGACATTGGACTGTTTCCCATAAGGAATTCGATCATTACCCGTTAGGGACCTCTTTTTAAAAATACTTTTAAATTTATTTATTTTCTGCTGTGAGGTATACATGCTCTTCTGGTAAATAAGTCTGAGGTAAGATATTGATAAGTGACTAGAGGAGAGCATTACATTTATTATATCTTTAATGAAGGAGCTCCAGAATATCCTTAATAAATACTGGTGAACTCATGACTGCATTTATCCATCTCTGGTTCTCCGAGGAATAATGGGAAGGGCCACAGCTACAATAACTCTGCATAATCATCATTGACTCTGACTCTATTGATTGTGATTAACCAAGATGTATGGAAAACAGTTTTAAGTGTGTAGTGCATGTATCTCATAAGGTCCATTAAGACGTTCATTATTTTTCAATTGATGCGTCTTAAGCCCCACTTGATGTTTGTTGTAGTGCATTTCCACAGAAGGATTCTGCACTGTGGGATTGAGTTCATTTTGTTAATTGCATAATACACCCCATCATGTTTCACAGAAAATAGTAAATACTCTTGCTTTTATTGATTGGTATTCTTTGGTATTACTGAAGAAATACCAAAGAAGCAAAGGAGCAAAGAAATACCAAAGAAGCAAAGGAGCAAGTGAATAGTTCTTCAAACTTTTACATATTAAGGGCACGAATGTTTCTTGAAATGTGGACACTGCAGTTTTAGGAGCCTCTGCCTGATTGCTCAGTAGGCTTTAAACCACTTCCATCTTCTGGGTTTAAGTCAGTAGATTCATTCATTCCGTCAACACCCACTAAGCATGGATGAATACCACACACAACCCCCTTGGTCATGGCGAGTTTATAGGCTGCCAAGGGATCCAGTTACTGGTGTTTACAGAACCCTCTGGGAGGTGTTAGGGTTGGGGAGGAGCACGGTGCCATAACATGCTAGGGAGAGGCACCTCATCCAGGCTCAGCGTCAGGCTAGCTTCCTGCTGGGAAATGACTTTCAACCTGAATCCAGAAGGATGAGTAGGACTTGGCCAGGTGGAGTTTTATATGGGGCAGAGATGCTGCCCTCCTCGCTCCCCAACCAGTAGTGGTCATGAATAACTCATTACTGCATTTGTTTTTCTGGTAAGCTGGATGAAACACAGCTTCAGAATCCTTCTCAACACAGAGCTCTAGGCAGCCACTACCATGTACTGGATTTGACACACAAACGAAACCATTTGCTGTTCCTGGCCTGGAGCCTCATAACAGGGCCCCTCTTGGCTGCTCTGGGTGCCTGATCAGAATAGAACTGTGACTTGGTTTGGGAGTGGCTGTTTGTGTATGATCCTGTAGAGAAAGAAGTCTTGCTAACGGTTCCATATGTTCTCCTGCATCCCCTGAGAAGCAGGCATGGGAGGCAACAGGTTGCATCTGCTCAGCTCCCAGTCCTGCTCCCAGCATACTGAGCCTTTTTTGTTGGCTTCTCACCTTCCAGTTGCAATTTAATGGTCGAATTGATGGGTTAGGGTCAGGGGCTGTGTCCTGCAAACCTGAGTCATAATATTGAAAACAATAAATTCCTTATATTGCACTTAAATGGGGGTGGTTCTTAAAAGCAGTATTTGTTTAAAGACAGTGTCATCTGAGGAGGCAGAGTGGCTTGTTGGCTAAGCAGTGATTGAGAAAAACCTGGGGCACATTTTGATCCCAGCTGTGCCACTAAAATGTTTCTTGTGACCCTGGGTAAGTCACTTAACCTTACTTCTCAGCATTCTTAAATCAAAACAACCCCCCAGCTTGCTAGGAAGGGCCTTAAAAATTTTTGTTTTTAGCAAATAAGAGCTGACACCTGGAAGCAAAATGGAAACGCTGCTGGATACTTATGAAGAAGAAAGGTTGTTTTTAGCTGTACAGTATTTATTCCTTCTTATTCTTCTAGTCCCTTAGTCCAATAAGTAGTCTGCTTATTGGAAACTTACTAGTTAATGAAAGCTCTTTGGTGGTAAATCATTTTAAATTGTCAATCCCTCTGTTGTGCAGAGCTTGAGAGAGGCTCTATTCCCATTCTTTCAACAAAAAATCAGCTATGGTCTCTGACCTATTTATTTAGAGGTAAACTCAACCTTGCCAAGTGTAGAAAAGACTGGGAAAGCACACAGCTTCACTGGGCTGGGGCATATCCTCATTTGGAAAAGACTTCTTTCTTCTTCAGTTTTTCCTTAGTGTTCTTACATCAGCTAGTATATTAGTTGCAGTTGTACTTTGCACAGACGCTAATTAGAGAGCCATCAACATTGGGGTCCAAAGGCTTACTGACAATGTAACTGTCATAGTGGCATCTTAATTGGTTGAGTGTAATTGTCATTAGGCAGCGATAAAGACATCTGGAGCTCTGGAGAAAAATCAGCCTTTTTTCCTACCTCCATTCGTTATCTGTTCTTGCTGCTCCTGGCCAATGTTGTTAAGCACTTTTAGATCACATTTAGGGTTTGGTCCAGGTCCCTCTGCCCCAACCTGTGTTTTACCCTACCAAAGATGTCTGTTTCCTTAGCACAAGTTCATGAGCATGGAGGCTGCCTCCCATGCTATTGTGGCTTTCACTTAGGTTAGATTTGAGAGCCCGCTGCTGAGTCATAATGCAGTACCTGCTGCAGTAGCATATTTAGTCTCAGTTCCTGTCAATACAGGAGACGTAGAGGCTTTTATATTTTACCTCCTGAGTCATTTTGCAGCAAAACATTTATGTTATTATCATACCTTTTGGTCATGGAGAACGAAGTTAATTTAAATAGATATATGGAAAATTTCATGTTTATTGAAATAATTTAGCTTATCCCCTGTTTTATAGTTTTTATTCAGTTTGGAAATAAGTGGAAGCAGTCTAATGCACATCAGTGTGTACATTCTGGGTGTTTCACTCATCATTACCACTGGAAAGTGGGCAGTGGAAATAAAGAGGTACCCCTCAAGCCAGTCAGGTTGTTACCTGCGGACACCCCCTTTCAGTCACTATTTATGATGAGCTCTGCATAAGGCACTGTGATGGAGGCTATGGCACTGCGGTAGGGCCTTCTTGAAGACTTTACAGTCAAGTTGAGGAGACGATCAATGCATATGGACTGTAGTAGTAAAAGCAGTTTCTTCAGATAAAGGGCATAGTAGTTGAGTCAGAAAGCTTCAGGCTTCAAGGAGGGGAGGGGAGGGCCTGTGTTAGACCTTGAGGGGTTGGTAGGATTGGGCTGGGTTGGTGGTTCTCAATCTTGGCTGTATATTGAAAACATTGATGCCTGGTTCTATCCCCAAATGGTCAGATTTATTTGGTCTGGGAGGCTGGAATGCAGTGGCACAATCTCGGCTCACTGCAACCTCCACCTCCCAGTTCAAGCGATTCTTCTGCCTCAGCCTCCCAAGTAGGTGGGATTACAGGCACGCACCACCACACCTGGCTAATTTTTGCATTTTTAGTAGAGACGAGGTTTCACCCTGTTGGCCAGGCTGGTCTCAAACTCCTGACCTCAGGTGATCTGCCCCTGCCCTCAGCCTCCCAAAGTGCTGGGATTACAGGCATGAGCCACCGTGCCCGGCCTGTATCTGCACTTTTTAAAGCATTCCAGGCAATTTTAATGTGCATCCCAGGCTGGACCCCACTGGGCTGGGAGGTGAGGAGGTGAGGTACTGCAGCAAGGTGGGGCAGGGAATCAGAGTTCAGAGGCAAGAGCATTTGGGATCCTCTCTGGAAGCCGGCCCGTGTGAAGGGAGAGTAGAAAATGAGGCTGGGGAGAGGGGTGGAAGTTAGTTTGTGGTGGGTTTTCAGTAGGTCTCATGATTAAAATTTCATTCAATAAGGTGTTAAGATGTAAGACTTTATAGAGGGTTCTCTGGGTATATGGCAAGCGCTGTTCTAGTCTGTCTGTTCTAGTCATTGCATGCGCAGCTATGAACAAAACCCAGACCCTGAGCTCAGAAGCTTCAGGCTGGTAGGGAGATGAACAGTGAGATGATCACAGACATGCACCACTGCCATGACGGAGACGTCCAGGCTGCTGTGAAGGTAGATCGTAGTGCGGTGTAGTGTGACATGTGAGGGAGAAAGGAAGTAAAGAAAATGGTTCCAGAAGAAAGATTCATGCAGTCAGGTGTTTTGAAGGGCTTGGCTTGAGGGGGGAGGATTGAATGGAAGAAGCTCGAAATCAGCGAGCCTGTAGTAGTCGGGTGTGAATGTGAGGTGTTGGGGGATTTGGACCAGGGTGGCTTCTCTGGGAATGAGCAGAACAGAACAAGCTTGGCACCTGAGCATATATAGTGGTGCGGGTAGTGGGCCACAGCGGTGTTGAAGGGCCCCCTCTCCTTCTGTACCAGTGACCTGGGACTGATGATCCCATTGATAAAAATAAGGAATTCAGACACAGGCTAGCTTGGCCATGAGCTGAAGCATTTGATTTTAGACGTGTGGAGTCACAGTGTGAGTGGACCAACCTCCTCTGTGGGAGAAAGGCTTGCCCAGGAGCCCCTCAGATATGAATAGAGTGCTGTTATCTGTGGGGTTCCTGCCCTCCCTCTCTTCTCTTTCTCTGAGTAAGGAGCGGGCTCAACAGTTTCTGTTTCACAGCTCACTATTGTCTGGTTCAGCAGCTAAAGTACCTTTTTCCCAAGCTTTGTTGTTTTGCTGTCATTTTGGCTCTGAACTCTTTGTGTTCAGGGAGCTGGGGGGCTGGAGCTGAGGCCACCTAAACCGTCTTTCCTCTCCACCCTCGCCTCCCCACTGTGTCCCCTGGGGGGGCACCACTGAAAACAGTGTGCAGACTGCTGGTGTGGTGTGACACATGGTTAGCAGGAAGCAGAAGGACAGAGACTGGCAAGAAGGAAATACAGTTTCCTAGTTTTTGTACTTCTTTTTCTCAACGTGCCTTACTTTTCTGATCTGAATTCCCTTTATCTTTCTTTCACTTACCATCTGTGTATTTCTGAAAGACGTTGCCATCCTTCTCATCTTTCCTGAATTGGCTGGTTCCTGTCACATAGAATTTAACCTTAAGAATCTAGTCCCCCAGTCTAGACATTCAAACATGTTTCATCTGTTGTGTCTCTGTAGCTAAGCAAGTGGCCTTACTCCAGCAAATGGCCTGAGTCGTTCTCAGGGTGTCACACTGAGCCCGGTATTTTGAGGGCAGTGAGGTCCGGGGTATGTGTTCTGGTATAGGGTTCCTCATTCAGAAGGGTGAGCTGACCGCTGCTTGGAGAGCCTGGGGGCCAGTGGCTGTGCTTTGGCTGGGGTGATCTCAGGATCTGCCTTTGCTTGCACGTCGCTGGGCTTAAGGACATTCATCTTGTGTTTCTGTTTACTGGAGAATCAGTGGTCAACCCAGAGGTACAGCAGGCCAGGTTCAGAAAGCACGTCTCTCCCGTTTGGCTCTTTATCCCACATGCGCACTCTCTGGGTGCCACCCTGCAGGTAGAGAGCCAAGTTCTCCAACCAAGGAATTGGGGTGACAGAATGGCCTTTGGACTCTGCAATATATGTATTTACTGTAGATTAAGAATTTGGGTGCAGTACTACTAGTAAACAAAGCACTCCTGAATCAGAGTACTTCTCTATAAGAAATTCCACCTGAGGCCAGCTGTGGTGGCTCACACCTATAATCCCAACACTTTTGGAGGCCGACGTGGGTAGATCACTTGAGGCCAGGAGTTCAAGACCAGCTGGGGGAAAACCCCATCTCTACTAAAAACTAAAAAAACCAACTAGCTGGACATGGTGGTGCACGCCTATAATCCCAGCTACTTGGGAGGCTGAGGCAGAAGAATTGCTTGAACCTGGGAGACGGAGGTTGCAGTGAGCCGAAATTGTGCCACTGCACTCTAGCCTGGGCAACAGAGTGAGACCCTGTCTCAAAAACAAACAAAAGAAAACAAAAACCAAGAAATTCCAGATTGGTCTTCTATAGCTACTTCACTAATGTGTCACATCATAGATTTCAGTGACTCAGTGAATCTCAGAGGTTATCTCATCAACTCGGCAAAGAAACCCTGCAGGAACTATGGCTAGGGCCTCAGGAAGACTATGAACCCCCTTAAAATCATTGGCCTATCTTTGTGATTGTGTGGTTCTATCATGAGGCCCTTAAAGGCATTTCTCACCACTTTTCCCCCCATAACACTCAGTTGCTGTACAAGTGGAGTAAAACCCTCTGCAGCAGACATAAGCAACATAGCTTAAATACCTTGGTGATGGGCAGCACCTCACTTTATCATCTGGCCATTCTGTCATCCTGGGGGCCTCAAGTCTGAGTAGGTTCGGCCTGGCCTGGCTTTGATGGAAGCAGTCATTTGTTGGAGTGGCACTAGTCATAGGAGAGAGTGAGTACTTCTATTTTCTAAGTGGGCAAAACCGGGCAGTGTCGCGCATTCAGCAAGAGCTTTTCTTGAGCAGGCAGCACTGTCTGGCTGCTAAAGGCAAGATTTAATTGTTTCAGCAAATCAATTAGTCTTCAGGGACTTTAATCAGTCAAATCTGATGCATGGATGAGGTATTAGAAAGCCTGTGCCTGTGAGACCATTAGTTCTGAGTATCCCTGCAGCATCTCTCTCTGTCTTTCCTGTGAGTCAGTGTGTGCATTTGTGGGTAAATAGTGGGGCTTATACTGCAAGTGATCCCTGTAGTGGGAGAGCTTGCAGGAGCAGATTGTTGTAATAGTGTAAAAGGAAAAGCAAGGAGATCTTGCTACCCATGTCTTATTATTGTTTTCTCATTTGAAATTGTCACCATTGTGCTGTGAGAATGTGAAGCGTGTTCACAGCCTTCTGTCATCTAGTTGACATTTTCTCCTGTTGGAGTCACTCATCTAAACAGTGTCTCAGGAGTGGCTCTACACCACTCGATTCTTACTTGTCTGTTGTTGTAAGGCTCTATGCATTTTCCTCACCATAGCCCTGCTCTTCAATCCCGTTTTGGAACCAAGTGTGTCGTTCTCTTCCAGATATACATCAGGGGATGTGAGAGTGTGGGACACCCGCACCTGGGACTATGTAGCCCCCTTCCTGGAATCAGAGGACGAGGAGGACGAGCCTGGAATGCAGCCAAATGTCTCCTTTGTGAGGATAAACAGCTCGTTGGCAGTAGCAGCTTATGAGGATGGTAAGTAACCACAACCCTCCTCCCTATTAAGGAAAAAAAAAAGCTTTACAAAAATTAAGCAGCTGTGGCCGGCTCCCCCCGTAATCCCTCCATACGTACACGTGGGTACACACACATGTTCACACACATACACTCACTCTTGCCTTTATTTGAAGAAGTTGGCCAACAACCGTCAATGCATTAGTAGGCATTGGAACACAGCACCCATTAAAACTGGTGTTTAATTCCTACTGGAACTGTCAGGCTGGGCGCTAGTGCCAGACACAAGGCTGGCCAAAGCATCTTAAGCAAATAACTTGTTTGATGTAAAATATTAAATATAGTTGGCCTACTTTTCCTTTAGCCTCTGCTCAGCCCAAAGGGAATAGTGAAAAGGGGATAGACATAGGTCATCTATTGATAAATGTAGTTATAGAAAAATAAAAGTCAGTGCCTACCTTTTCTGTCACTTAATATACCATAGCAGATAATTGGTAATAATATGTTTTCTCTTTGACATTGATAGAATTCTTTTTGTACATGAACAACTATGGATTTTTGGAACTAGGTACGAATAGTCTAAAGTTAGCTTTATCTATGCAAAGAAACTCTTGACAGCGTATAACTACTAGAAATGGTCATTTCAATGGCCATGATATCCAGTATGCCCACCTGTCATGCTCCTATCCTCCGTTATGTTGTGAAGTGTTGAATCTCCACAAGCTTCATGTCCCCACTTGCCCAAAAGTTGGGACCACAGCATATTTCAGAATGTTAAGTGTTCATGTCATGGCACCACTGCAAATCTTCAGAGTCAGTGTGACATTAGCAGTTGGCTAAGAGGAACAAAACTAAAGTAGCTAATGGGGAATTTTATACCCATGTGCTGTTTAAAAATAAAAATTAGGGCTGAGATCTTACATACATACCTATATATATTTGAGACAGGGTCTCACTTTTTTGCCCTGGCTAGAGTGCAGTGGCACTATCTCAGTTCACTGCATCCTCAACCTCCCGGGATCCAATGATCCTCCCACCTCAGTCTCCTGAGTAGCTGGGACTACAGGCGCATGCCACCATGCCCAGCTAATTTTTTTTTTTTTTTTTTTTTTAAGAGATGGAGTTTTGCCGTGTTGTCCAGACTGGTCTTGAACTCCTGAGCTCAAACTATCCACCTGCTTCAGCCTCCCAAAATGCTAGCATTATAGGCATAAGCCACTGCGCCTGGCCTTGAAAATATTTTTATATTTTATATAATTACTTTAGCAACGTGATGTTGGTTTGATGTTAGTAGACACGATGGATTTCCTTTTCAGCCTATAGAAATTCAGCTGAGCTGTTTCTGTGGTATAATTAATATTTCATATGTTTATTGAGACCCTGGATAGATACCATAAGAGCAGCTTGAACATGTTTGCTACTTTCCAAATTATCAATGAGTTTTGTTTCCAAAATACCTATGCAAAGATTGCAGTACTTTTAAGTTAGAATCATATAGTTTTAGGATCATCTAATAGCTTTTCCCTACCATTCACACACACGAACGTGCACACACATATTCTTCTACAGATGGGGAAACAGAGGTGCAAAGAAGCCAGGTAGGTTGAAGTCAGCAGTGAATCCAGAACTGTGATTGTGTCTCCAGGGCCGTGCTGCGGTGGTCGTGCTGTTTGTGGAATCCTGAACATAAAGACTCTTGTAGAAATGTGCGCCCAATTGATTTGCAGCCCATGTCTCACATCTGGTGAGCTTGAAAATACAGCTTGAGGTGATGTGCAGGGGTGCTGCTGCTGGTTTTATATTGTGAGAATTGTCTTTGTCGCCCTCATCCCCTGTTGTTGCACAGAAATGTTGGGAAACAATGTAGGCATGATAAAGAATCTACTTTTTTTTTTTGAGACAGGGTTTTGCTCTGCCACCCAGGCTGGAGTGCAGTGGCACATCTCGGCTCACTGCAACCTCTGCCTCCCGGGTTCAAGTGATTCTCCTTCCTGCCTCAGCCTCCCGAGTAGCTGGGATTATGGGTGCCCACCACAACAACCAACTAATTTTTGTATTTTTAGTAGAGACGGGGTTTCACCATGTTGGCCAGGCTAAGAATCTGCTTTCTTTGGTAAATGCTTAGCAAGTGATTGCCAAAATGTATTTTAAATTCTTTTTTTTTTTTTAAGTCATAGTTAGAATTCAAACAGAGCAAAAATGTATATAAAATGACAAAGAAAAAGTATGCAAAAAGAAGTCGAGGTATTCCTCCCTGTCCCACTTCCAGGCCCTCTCGCATTTTACTCGTGGGGGGTCCTGCTCTGTATACTTCTCTGCACCTTTTTTTTTTTAATAACCTAATGGCACATCTTGGTGATCTTCCGTGTTCACACTTACAGGGTAAACCTTATTCTTTTTAATGCCTGTGTAGTACTGCATTATGTGGCTGTACCATCATTTATTTATTAGGGTCCTCATTGATACACATTTGAGTTGTTCATTTTTGTTATTGAAAACAGTGCTGCAAGCAATATGCTTGAACAAATGCCAGGATGGACTTGTCCAAGGGTGGCCCTGGGGTGAGGTGCTAGTGATTACTAGGTTGGAGGCTATGGCTGCTTTAGGCTTTGATAACTATTGCCAAATTGCCCTCCAAAAAGGTTTCACCAGTTTATAGTGTCACCAAAAGTATGTGAGAGTGACTGACAGGTAAAAATGGCATTTTATTGTCTTTGTTTGCCTTTCTTTAATTACATGTGGACATCTTTTCTTTGTGTGTTGTTAGCTGTTTCTATTTCTTTCTCTGCAAATTGTTTGTTCCTGTCTTTCTTCATTTTTCTTTTGGGTTGTCATCTTTTCTGGTTGAAAAGAAAGCTTGGGAAATAATCCTTGCCATATGTGTTTCCGATATTTTTTCCGTAAGTCATTTATTCTTTTTTGTTTGTTTTGAGATAGAGTCTGGCTTTGTCATCCAGACTGGAGTGCAGTGGTGCGATCTCGACTCACTACAACCTCCGTCTCCTGGGGTCAGGCGATTCTCCTGCCTCAGCCTCCTGAGTAGCTGGGATTACAGGCGCCTGCCACCACGCCCAGCTAATTTTTTATATTTTTAGTAGAGCTGGGCTTTCACCATGTTGGTCAGGCTGGTCTCGAACTCCTGACCTCAAGTGATCTGCCTGTCTTGGCCCCCACAAAGTGCTGGGATTACAGGCTTGAGCCACCGCGCCTGGCTTGTCATTTATTCTTTAATGGACTTGTTTTCTAGAAGGTACTTGGTATGTGTGAACAATGTTAATTTTTTAATCTAAAAGTGAGTGGGGTTTATTTTGTAATTTAATGTTTTTGATTACTACATTTTTAGGGTTCAAAGATCAAAATAATATAAAGTTACATATTGAGAAATCTTGCTGCCACCCACTTTTGTCTGCTCCATTCTGAAGTAACCATATTTTTTACTTTCTTGTATATCCTTGTATTTTAGTATTACAAGTACAAGAAAATATGAGTGTGTATATTCTTATTGCCCCCTTTTTAAAAAACAAAAGATAGCATACTATTTACTTTACATGATTCCACACCTTGGCTTTTTTCTCTAAATAGCATATCTTAAAAGGCAGTGCATGTCTGTGTAGAGAGAGTACCCCGTTTGCACACCTGAATGGTAATTCCATTGTGTATAAGCACTTTGGTTTATTGAAGGACAGTTGTGTTGTGTTTGCCGTTACAGTGTTGTAGTGAAAAACCTTGTAAAGATGACATTTCACGCAAGTGCAAGGAGGATTGTTTTCTGGGTTACAGGGTAAATGCAAGTGGGGTTTTACTATTTTATGCTCTTACCAGCAAGCCATGAGAGTGTGCCCGCTTCCTCACAGTTTTGCCAACAAAGTATGTTTCCAGCTTTTGGGTATTCATCAGTTTGAGAAGAAATGGTCACCAAGTGTAGTTTTAATTTACATTTCTCTTAATGTGAGAAAGGTTAAATTAAAAAAAAAATGTGTACCTGCTACTCGTAGTTCTTTCTTTTTCTTCTGTTACTGTTATGGCTTATTTTTTATATTTTTATCTTGACAAGTTCGTCTTGGATTAGCATGCAATATGGTTCCAAGTACATCTTTTTTCCAGCATCTCTTCTCGGAGAGCCCATTTCTACCTAACTGGTTTGAGGTGCTGCCTTTATAAGCTTTTAGCTATGAAATTCACTTTGTATCTGAGTCTGTTTCTGAACTTTGTGCTCTGTTTCAGTTGGTCTGTCTGGCAGCTTAAATTTACATCAAGCTTGTCAGTCTTGTCCTTTGGGGTTTCACGTCATGGTTGGGAAGATGATTACTCAACGCCTGGGTAAAATCTATAAGTGCTTCCAAGGCTGCAGTGTTTCCATTGAAATATTTGATTCGTTTCAAGTTCATTTTGGTATTAAGGGCTCTTCCTTTTTTAGAGCCCTTGTGTTTCCCTGCTCCCCTCTCATGCTGAGCTTGTTTCATTGGTCTGATTCGGGTTGTTACTGTTTCTGTGATAAACAACAACTTCTGTTCTTTCCCCAGACGTCAGGTGGCGTTACCTTTGGTCCCCCTTCAGTTTAACAGATCGACACTATGATATTTACACTAACATTTTCGTGAATAGCTACTTTTGGGCAAAGACAGATTCAAATAAACCCACATTTTTATATTGCTTCTTTCCAGGAGCAGCTAACTGGCACTTCTGAGGCAGAAACATGACAAAAAAAGGAATTTTACCTTGTGGGTTCTGCTGTCTAAAATTTGTGACACGGAAAAGAAGAATAAGACAATAAAATGAGTTAATGAACTTCAGTTCTCTGGTTGTGCCAAAGTGAGGCTCTGTAGCCATTGAAACGCCCTCGCTGGTCTACACGCACATTCTCGGTGGAGGGAATCGTATCCAGAGGGGGAGATGGAACCTGCTTTGGGGAAAGGGAGTCATCCCTGCATCCCTTTTAGCCTCTTTGCTCCGTAGGAACACTGTACACGCACCTGGGGTGTTGAGATTTGGCAAGGTGATCCACAGTTGTGATTTTTTGAATTCCAACCCTCTGGCCTCATATTTCTTCTGCCTTGTTTCCGATTGTCAGCACTGGCCATCCTCCAGTTTGATTTTACCACTAATTGTGTTGCACGTTACCATACCGAAATGAATCAAATCAAAATGCTTTTCCTGGAGCATTAGATAAAGCAGGCGAAGGTTCTGAGTAATGAGCAGATGCTGCTAATGCAGGGACGGCGGAGACCTTGCCAGGACTCCATCTGCTCCGTGCTTGCCTGCCTTTGGCCTCGTGCCACAGCATTAGGGAATGGCAGTGTGCTTCGAAACTCGCTCCCTGGTCACCGAGTTTGTCTTGAAAGCTTGCTCTTTGGTGAGAAATGAGATTACACACTTCTTAGGTGCAAAGAAGTTTTTATTTGTCCCCCTCAGTAGAGAGAGGAGAGACGCGATCTGGTGCATATTAGCATGAGGAAGCCTGGACGGGACAGCCAGCAGTCCTCTTTATACGGTGCCATCAAGCACGGCAAAGTGGCTTATCCACCTCCGCAACACTCCCAGTGCAACTGTCTGAACACACACATGCTCCATTGTCCGGGACTGTGGCTGCCCTGGGCGGAGGTGACTATGATTTCTCATTTACTGACGTATCAACAATGGACGGGGGTGGGTCTCTCCAAGCTGCTTTTTAGCGGTGAACAGTAGGACCATGTTTTAGTTAGACGGCTGTAGAGACTAGGTACTTCTAAAGTTTTACTTAAGATTTTGTTTTTAGTAAAAAATAGTTCTTCAGTTGTTTTGCTTGTATCTTTTGTTTGTGTGCTGATGATGACATTTGGATGTGATGACATGGACTTTGAATGCAGTAAACAACTACCCCCCTGCCCCCAACATTGAAGTTTTAGAAGTGATTCTTAACATGTTAAAGCATTGCTTGCGAGAAGGCTAAGGCAATTGATGGATTGTGGAGAAGTTGATTTTTTTCAAGGTCTTTGTTTTCCAGTCAGTCTTGTCCTAAAAGTTTCAATCATCAGTTCTTGCCTGGTACCTTTGCCTACTCACCCTTAGGTCCAGGAATCTAGTCTTCATATTCAGACACTTTGCAAACAAAACAGAATGAGACAACTTTCTAACAGAAACCAAAAAAACACACCAGGTATAGTCCTTGTAAAAGATAGGGTATGTTTATAAATGTAAACTTTTTTTTTTAACACTAGGAATGCCCACATTTTAAACATTCAGAAGGGAATTAAAACATCGAGGCTGGGTGTGGTGGCTCAGGCTTGTAATGCCAGTGCTGTGGGAGGATCTCTTGAGCCCAGGAGTTGAGACCAGCCTGGGCAACATAGTGAGCCTCCGTCTCTACAAAAAATGAACTAGCTGGGCATGGTGGGGTGCACCTGTGGTCCCAGCTACTTGGCGGGCTGAGGTGGGAGGATCACTTGAGCCCTGGAAGTTGCTGCAGTGAGCTGTGCGTGATTGCTCTGCTGCATTTCTGCCTGGGCAACAGAGCAAGACCCAGTCAAAAAAAAAAAAAAAAAAGGCAGAATTCTGAACTGAGGGGGTTTTGGTGTTTAAGAAATCCTTTTTAGGGCGTTGAACTTTAAGTTGACCTCCACCTGGCATATCTAGGATGTTAGAGATTGTTTCACAGACAGGCCACAGAGACTGTATTAGGGGCTGGAGGAAGTTGTTGAATACAAACGCTCTTTAAAAGTTTTTTCTATTCCTCAGTGACAGGAGCTTGAAATGATACATGCTCTGGGTAGAATCTGTGTTATATCTGAATAATGGGGCAGTGGGCCTCACATGAGAGTCTACAGATTGGATTTTGGGTGAGAGCTGTGAGATATGTAGGAATTTTTTTAAATCTGTGTTTTTGTTTTTATGGTAATCTTAAAAAAAATAAAACTAGATCTTTTGACCCCATTACTCAACTGTGCTGTGGGATCTCGGTACCAGAATTTACACTTTGTGTTTGAGGCTGTTGTTACCAAGTGACCACCTGCATGCCCGTATTGACCTTGTCATGAATTGTTTTTCACACCGACTGGCGTCCACAGTGAATTTTTAGGAATCTACAAGCCCTCAAAGTTAAGAAACACTGGAAAGGCACCATAGTATGCTAGTAGGCACAGACTAATGGATGACCAGTTTCTGGGATAACTATGCATTTTTGAAGTTACTAGTGAAAGTAAATTGAAATATTTTTTCTCCTGTAGAAAAATGTGGCACATTAAATTTACACTATAAGATTTAGTGTTACTCTTTTGGTTTCTTGGAGGTGGTTTTACTGAAAACTGATTTTTAATAATAGACATTAAGATGCATAAATTCACAGTAGCTGTTCTATTTTATTACAGTTGAGTTACAAACTGAAAGAAGCAATAGTAGCACAAGGTAGCTTTGGGGAGATAGTTTAGACTGGAGAAATAAATTGCCCAAGTTCTTAAGTGTACCTAATGACAACTGAGCATGAATTTATTTGCTTTCTCAAGGAAGATAAATCGAATTTTAAGTGAGAGAATTTAATTTCCCTTTCACTATGTGCAGTTTTGGTTGTAGCGTTTATTTCATTCTGAACCCTAGGGCTTGATCAAACTGGAAGTAAGTATATTTGTGGAATGAATATATTTTTGTTTGAAAAGCAAAATGCATCTGCTTGCCTGCCTTTTCATTCAAAAAGCCATTAAACGGGCCCAAGTGGAGTAGAAAGGTGGTCTGGGGGCCAGGGACAGTGTGAGAGGGAAGCTGAGCGAGGCAGTGGCCTGGGATCTTGGTGGCATACAGGGAGACTGAGCAGGTAAGTATGTTGAGGCTCATGGGAGCCAGTTCTCTCATGCTTGGAGAAGGAAGGCTCAAGTACGGAAAGGGGATGGCCAGAATGAACCCTGTGGGGCTGGATTGGAATAGGAGGCATCGGTGTGGAATTTATGGTGTTAAATATAGATAGAGAAGTAAACAGAGATGTACATGTATGTCGTATGTATATATGTTTACGTGTGTCCTGGCTTTGTTTGCTGAGAAGGTGTAAGAGCATCAACAGCCCAGTAGCAGTGAGGACGCCTCGTGCCCAGCTCTTGAAGGTATCACTATCTACTAAAAGGAACCAGGGATGCTTGGAGAAATGGTGGACTCCAGGGATGGGGCAGTGAAACCACACAGTAAGCCTGGACCATCTGATTGCACTGAAGTGAAGAAGTGCTTGAAGAATGATGACAACATGTCACAAGGACACATAAGTGAGCTTGAAGATGTTCCCACTGGCCAAACCTGGGACAACTGGAGTATCAAAGTCAATATTGATAATAACAGGTTACAACCCATTGAATAAAATAGGAATATATGAGTATATCATGATAAAAATAAACAGATCAATAAATAAAAAGGGAGGAGAGAAAAATTTCCTTATAGTAGAATGTCAACTAATAAATGCAGAAAGCATGATGGGATTAGAAAATTACAAATTGGCAACCATCACAGTAATAATTGATTCAGACAAAAAAAAAAAATCAATTGAGGCTAAAACCAGAGGATAAGAATGGGATGAGGGATGGGGTCTTACATGGTCTCAAAAAATCTCCCCACTAAACACTTACTAATTAAAAGGCGGGAAAAGATAACTCTGCAGTCAGGAAATCTAACAGGAACCGTCTTAATAAAGTGATCACATTTAACATCATCAGTAATGGTAGAATTGATAACCTGTGCCATGTGACACGATGCAGTGAGAAAAAACACAGAATCACTTCTTTGATATTATTCCAGCCAAAAGTGCACAGCCTGATCTAATCACGAGAAAATATCACACAAGCCCAAACTGAGGGACATTCCACAAAATGACTGGCCTGTCCTCTTTAGCACTGTCAAGGTCATGAAACTCAGGGAAGGTCTTAAGAACTATTCCAGGTGGAAAGAGAAGAGAGACCTGACAATGGAGTGCAGTGTGTCATCCTGGCTTGGGTTGTTTTTCTACAAAGAACATTACTGGGAAAGTTGGCAATGGGATCTGAACAGTGAGTATATAGAAGTTCTTGCAGCTTTTCTGTAATTTTGAAAGTTTCAAAATAAAAAGATAAAAAATAACGTGTTTTTGAGAAAGATGAAGTAACAGGAACTGGATTTATCTTTCCACCTTAACTAGAAAACCGGACAAAATATATTAAACCATGGTTTCTAGACATTGGAAAATAAGTAGCCCACGCCTGTGATCTCTTGGAGGAGAACAAACATGGTGAGGCCCACAGTTACACCAGCTCACCAGCTGGAAACTCCAAACAAGGAGGGGGACCTAAACAGAGTCTGGTGGCCTCCCTGACTTGAGGAGGCCCCAGTGAGGGCTCAGGGAAGCCAAGGTGGATAGAATTTGTGGGCCAGAGTATTGGGGAAGAGGGAGCTCCCAGAGGGAGAACCCCAGAGATTGGCTGAGGATTCCCTCAAGTCTTTGGCTGAGTCCTACCCTGCACATGTGTAAGAGGAAATACCTGGATCAGGGAAAGAACTACCTGAAAGGAGAAGGCACAACAATTCCTGGAGCTCACATGAGGCTAAGAATAGTTTGCACTTCCCCAAGAGTAAAAAGACCTTGTAATACATGGATTGTTGAGTGGAATCTTCAGAAGGGTACCATGTTTTAGTAATGGGGCTAATTCAGCCCTAGACTAAAAGCTGCTCGGGATCCCCTAAAAAAAAGTTGGAAAGCAAGCCACAAAAGGATCCAGCCGATTCTGAGTGTCTTAATTTTGCATCAGAATAAACTTCCATACTATTTTGTAGAATACAACAAAAGCTAGCAACCAGCAATGTAAAATTCACAATGTCTGTCATCCAATAAAAATGAAGCATGGCTGAGGCAGGAGGATCACTTGAGCCTGGGAGGTCAAGGCTCTAGTGAGCCATGATCATGCCATTGCACTCCAGCCTGGGTGACAGAGTGACACCTGCCTCCAAAAAAAGAATATATTGTGCTACCCTGGTAACAGTAAGCACAGCTAGTGCCCAGATTTTGGTTTCTAAATGTTCTTCAATAAAAGGAACAAGGGCTAGGGCAGATAAATACAAGATGAATCTGGAACATTTTATGGGACCCAAAAGTAAGAATGTTTAAAATAAATAAAAAGATGAAGGTAGGGCATCTATAGGACAGTAGAACTAAATTGGAGCTCCTGAGGGCTAAAGGAAGGACAACTTGAGCAACAAAACATGATGATAGTGATGGACTATAACCTATGGATAATTAATTACCCATGAGTCCATATTGGTATCAATAAATACTTGAATAAATAAAGGAGAAGAGATAGCTCTTCCTTACAGTAGTAGTTGAATTGCTGTATGGGAAAGGATGATGAAAATAGAAAGCCACCATTTGGCAAGCACCGTAATCATAATTGTCGTAGGCAAGAATCACCAGCAGATGTTAAAATCAATGTGATGAATGTCTCGGTCCGTTTGGGCTGTTATAACAAAACAGTATAAACTGGGTGACTTATAAACAACAGAAGTATATTTCTGACATTTCTGGAGGCTGGAAAGTCCAAGATCAGGGCACTGGCAGATTCTATGTCTGGCGAGAGCCCTTCCTTCCAGGCAGTGCCTTCTCTCACATGGTGGAAAGGGCAAAGGAGCTCTCAGGCACTGTCGTCATGACCTGATCACATCCCAAAGGTCTCATTTCCTGGTACCATCACTTAGGGGGTTAGGATTTTAACACTGAAATGGTGGTAGGGGGGACACAACATTCAGATGAGCAATGAGTAACAGGACATTTGCATGGTGCGAAATTATCACTCCGTAAGAGAAAAACAGTAACTTTACAGTAGAGAAAACTGGCAGATACCACCTTAACCAAGTGATGATAGTTAACATGGCCAGTAATGAAACTTTGATATTATGTACCTCCTGATACATAATGCACTGGGAAGGCACAACACCTCCTGATTTTAAATATGAGGAAACAGCAGACAATTGAGAGGCCTACACAATAAATGAGCAGTACTTTTCAAAAGTGTCAGGGTCATGAAGGACAAGGAATGACTGAGTAATTGCCCCAGATTGGAGTCGATGAAGGAGACATGGCAGCTAAATGCTATGTGGAATTCTGGATTGGATCCTGGACCAGAAAAAATATTCTGGTAAGAGGACAGGTTAAATGCAAATAAAATCTGTAGATTAAATATGTTGCATCAGTGTTAATTTCCTGGCTTCCATCATTCTGCTATGGTTATGTAATAGGTTAACATTTGGGAAAGCTGGATGAAGCTATAACTGGAACTCTTTGCATAATTTTTATAACATTTTTGTAAGTCTGAAATTATTTCAAAATCAAAAAAGACTATCAAATTACAGGATTAAGTAAGATTGGATTTTTCCCATAGCAATTTAATGCCATTTAAAAACAATGTTACATGATTACTTAGAAAAGAATGTGCTTGCTGCTTTTCTGCTGTCTGGCTGACTTGGAGGCCTGAGATTAGATGGTACCCTTGTGTTCTTTTGGTGGTGGTTATAATCAGGGATCCTCAGCATTTCTCTTTTTTGTATCTTGCTATTTGTCTTCAAGCTATTCCCCACCTGCACCCTCCCCTTTTCTTTAAAAAAAAAAAAAATGCATGATGATGAGTACCTAATCTTTGGTATTTTGTTTCCAAAGGATCCTTTTTTTTTTTTTTTTTTTCCAAAACAGAGTCTCACTCTGTTGCCCAGGCTGGAGTGCAGTGGTATAATCTCAGCTCGCTGCAACCTCCACCTCCTAGGTTCAAGCGATTCTTCTGCCTCAGCCTCCTGAGTAGCTGGGATTACAGGCATGCACCACCACACCAGCTAATTTTTTTTTTTTTTTTTTTTTGTATTTTTATTAGAGATGGCGTTTCACCCTGTTGGCCAGGCTGGTCTCAAACTCCTAGCCTCAAGTGATCTGCCCTCCCTCAGCCTCCCAGAGAATACTTTTTAAAGAATAGTGTAGCCATTTTATTTTAAAATGTCAACATTTACAAACATGCCAGATGTTATGTTTTTGCCACTACTTACAACTTAGGACAAAAAAAATTTATCGGTTTCATATATAAAACGGGAAAGGCAGGCCTTGTTTTTCAAAATCATTTCAGGGGGTAATCAAAAAAGTCTGAAGAGCACTGGTCTGGAAGGCAGGTGGTCATGTGAGTCTCCGTCTCTATTGGGCTCTTGTGATCCACTCTGAGCACAGGGGAGGGAGACCCGAGAGCCCCACCCCAGACATCGGGGCCTTGTGACAAAACCATCTATTTGTTGGGGGGATTTGCATTGGTATCTGAATGCCCAAGTGAGATGTTAGGCTGTCTGTGGTTTCTGTCTTCTCATTCTTATTTGGTGTTAGGTAACTCAGAACCAACTGCAGTTTCGCCATCATCTAAATCTTTATGTAGACTTTTCCCCCTGCTTTTTATTTGAGCCATTTATTACTTTCCTTGAAAGGGAATTAATTGATAGTATAATTTTAAGATTTTTTTTTCAGGATTTGGAATGGTATTTCTAAAGGCTGCAAAATGTCATCACTAGAATTTTCACCGTAGATCTGAGAAGACACTTAGTCTGCAGTGTGGCTGTTGAAAACGTTTGTAAAACACAAATTAACGTATTTTTACTTTTGTTAGTGATAGCCTGTCAAATGGTTATTCTTAAAAATCTTTTATTGTGAAAAATTCAAAATACACAAAAATGGAATGAATAGCATGATGCACCCCCGTGTACCCATCACTCAGCTTCAGTAGTGATCTTTTTTTTTTTAATCTACTACCACCCAGTCCACTGATTCCCCACTCCCCTCCTTAGAGGCATCTGCTACTACCAGTGTCTGCTGATCTCTTCGGGATAGAGTCTATATTATGTGTATATCGGTTATAGAGAACACTGGCCTCAGTCTGAGGCTGCATGCACAGTGATGTCTCTTTCACGTTACCTGCCCTCTGGAACTTTCCCTTGTAGAAGCTGGTCCAAATTCTTTGCCTTCTCCATCAATCTGTTTTTCCTAAGATGTTAACTGGAAATTCTTCTATCTAGTCACATTGCCATAGTCTTAACAATATACTATTTGCCTCCTTTTCAGTCTGCTGTCTCGTCATTTTTCATTCTTCTTTTTCAGGTGTTCTTTCTGCTTTGAATTTGAGAGCTACTAAATATATTCAATCTTACTTCCTCTTCTCTTGACTCAGTTTCTATTGTGGTGATCTCGCTGCTTTGTTTATGCCCTAACCAGTCGCCTCCTCCACAAGCCTATTCAGATTCTTTTACTTGTCAATCTAAAATGCAGATTCCAGAATGTTTTCTGTTTATTTTCTGCCTTAGGCAACAGAGCTGTAGAGCTGTGGTCAGCGGGAATGCAGGATGGCATGCCACAGTAGCTGCAGTAACAAGAAACTTCAGCCTTTTTCCTTTTTCGTGACCCTCGGTGGTTTAGCTGTTCTTTATGACCCTTGTCTACACTGATACTAATCTCCCACCGGCACCTCTTCCATGAAGAGCAAAAACTTTTGTCCTGTCCAACTTTATGCTAGTTTTATGTCTCTGGCCTGCATTTCAGAGTGGTGATGTGTGGACTTAATGAACAAAGAGGTACATGTTAAGTCAGTACTATGGGTATATTTAAAATTTTTGTCAAAATGCCTTTTCCTTTGTTGCAGAATTTCTTTTGACTCCTGATTAATTTCTGATAGGCAAGTGTTTATTTACATGGTAGAAATTGAGATTGCCAGCTGTCTTTATTATAAATAGTCAACTTCATTCAGTATCTCTGAATGCAGTTAATTGATCCTGTCTATTTAACGATCATGAAGTTGACACCAAGCTTCAGGTGTTTATTGTGGAAGCTCAAGAGGATGGGAGCTCGCGGCTGAAATAATTTCTAATCAAGAAACCACTAAAGACCACAAGACCAGCTCTGTAGTTGAAGAAGGGACTAGTCTATGACCTTTCGAAACTGTTAACCTGTTTTAAATATTGTGGTGCATGGAAAAGATCAAAGGGGAGGGAAGAGTATACCAATTGTGTTTTTTTTCCAAAACCAGTTCAGCAGTTATTTACCTTTCAGGCAATTAACATAATTACCATTATGCTAAAAAGTAATTTTGGAAAGTTCTGCCCTGAGCTCTTATGACTCCACCGGGACAGTTTTAGTTGGGGCTTATCTTTTTGATGGAAGCTTAATTGCAATTTTGGCTTTGTGCACACAAACAGAAGCAGCTAATTGTTTAGGCAAATAGCAGATTAATTTAAATATGCATCCCTAATAAAACAAAAATGGTATCCATTATGGTCCTTGTTCCCATGACGAAGAATATAAATATTCTGTGCAAGTACCATTAGACGGAGGTCTTAAGGATTGTCGACATTATTTCACAGTGGTAGCACTTTCCAGATATCGAGTAATCTTTACAAAAGCTAACATAAATCAGTTTAAACTCATTTAGATCCCATTTCCACTATGTGCAGTTTCATTACCACACTCTGGCTGGCCTCCTTAGGGAGGTGGGAGGGGCCTGCTGCAAACTGGCATGGGTGCCCATCCACAGCTGCTGAGCAGGCTTTATGTCTCCTCGAAAGACTGGCCATCGTTACTCATGTCATCGTTAATGGCTGTTCCTGGTCTAGGCTGAGCTCAGAGTTCCTTCAGCCTGGCTGCTGCTTGTCAAGGTGGAGGGTCCTGAGCCCAGGGAGCAGGTGGGACTGCCAGGCCCTGCCCCTTCTCCTTTATTGGGCCAGTGGTCCTCACTTGTCTTCTGGATGTTTCAAGAGACCCAGTTTCTTCTTTTGTCTGCATCCTTTTCCTGTTTGTTATGAGTGAAACAGTATTGTTGCAATCCCAGCACTACTCAGAATTAATCATCTTTTATCCAGCTATTGAGGTTTGGTCAGGAAGGAAGAAAAACACTTGCTCTTTCTGTTTCTCTAGTGTGGGGCAAAATGGGGGCTATAAACTCTGGCCTTCAGGATGATGCCTGGTGCAGGGAATGGCAAAAAAAAAAAAAAAAAGACTTGCTTCTTATGCCACTGCCAAGAAACCAAGTAGAACCTCCCTTTGTGTTTGCTGAGACTTTTTCTCTTGTTTTACCTTGGCCTACTGTGCAGGAGAGAAGTCATAGAGATCTTTGGGCAGGGGGGTGTCTCCTTGCCCTGAGGTCCCTCCCCAGGCCCTCTCCAGGTGGGCATGTTCATAGTATTTGAGTTAGTCTTTTGGCCTCAGCTAATTGGATGAGGGATGGGGCCCCAGTTCTGGGGGAAGCTGATTCATGGACTGGGATGGGCTGGTTGGGACTCAAACTTTGTTGCATTCTTGGAGTAGAAGACCTCCTGGAATGGGGACAGCCACCTTTCTCCATGTACCCAGGGATGAGAGAAAGCTGGTTTCCGAAGAGAAGAATGAAATAGAATTGCAGAGAGAAGCAGAGATAAGATCTGTGGTGCACACAAGTTACATACACTACCTTGGTTCTGTATGTCTTCCTGGTTCCTGGTTCTGATCCCTTATCACCTCCAGCTGTACTTCCTGCCCTTGGGCTCCAAGAAATAGCCTCATTCCTTTCCAGTCAGTTTCCTTTTTGTGTTTAAGCCAGTTTCAGTGGGTGTCTGTTTCTTACAACCAAATGTTCCATTGCTGAAACATATGACAAGCATTAAGCAAACCTTTATTGATGTACAGCCACATCCAGCACTGTGAATTCCTTACCATAGGGCATAGAGAGGGAAAAGGACACAGTCTTGCCATTTCACAAGTTCACAGTGTCAGGAGCCAAATCCATTTCATTGCTAGGTCCGCAGTATGATAACACTTGACCTTTCAAATGAATTTATATCAGATAAAAAAAAAATACCTATTTGAGAAGTGAATTTCCTTGACCCTGACAGGCATTAACGACTTCTTCCTTAGTAGTTATGCAATAAATGCAGACTTGGTTCAAGTTAAAACATCTAGAAAAGTTCGCTGCTCCTTTTCTGGGGTCTTAAAATAGTGTGACAGCATGACCAAAAGTTAAGCTTATTCATTGTTCCATTGTGCTTTGTGTATATCTCTCTGTGATCATTGTGTTTTATATTTTAGTTATTAAATATTTGTTTCTCTCCAGTGTGTGTTTTATGAAAACAGGTATCCTTTCAATTCTTATATGTCACTAAAATGTTGGCTCGATCAGTCAGGGACTTTTTTTGTTTTATTTTGTCTTATTCACTGTGATATCCCCAGTCCCTAGAATAGTGCCTTGGTACAAAACAGGGAGCTCTGTAACTACCTGTTGAATGTATTATTGCATTGATTCCTTTTTGGCTAAATGTAGCTGATGATAATCAGCCACACTATTATAGAGCATTCTTGTAATTCAGTTATTCACTATTCAAGTCCTTGCAGTTTTGAGATTATAAAAGTAGCCATGATATAACTGTAGTAACTGATAAATTGACCATTTATAAAATTAGCTTTCACTCAAACACCCTTCCCTGTTAGCTTCTGTATCTATTCCTGCCCACTCTGCCCATATGCTTTTGGGGCAGATATCCAACAATACAGTTCAAAGGGAAATTGCAAACCTTGCAGAAGCTGCAGGACTTCGTGATGTTGAAAGTGACAGTGAAAGAACTAGAAGTGGTAATTACATGGATAAATAGAAATGGCTTTTTTATTATTTAAATATCTTTAAAAGATAATTGCCTGCTTATGCAAAAGTAATAACAATGTATGTAAGGTTTACAAGATGTACAAATAAAAAGTTTGTAACATATGTAGAAATAAAAAGTATGACAGTAATAGCACAAAGGCTGGAAGGGAAGAAATGGAAGTATGCTGCTGTGAAGTTCTTTTTTTTTTTTTTAATTGAGACAGAGTCTCACTCCGTCACCCAGGCTGGAGTGCAGTGGCACTATCTTGGCTCACTGCAACCTCCGCCTCCCAGGTTCAAGCAATTCTCATGCGTCAGCCTCCTGAGTATCTGGGATTACAGGTGCCCACCACAATGACTGGCTAATTTTTGTATTTTTACTAGAGACGGGGTTTCACTTTGTTGGCCAGACTGGTCTCAAACTCCTGACCTCAAGTGATACGCCCACCGCAGCCTCCCAAAGTGCTGGGATTACAGGCATGAGCCACCACACCCAGCCTAAAGTTCTTATATAACATGTGAAATGATACACTATTACTTGCAGGTAGACTGTGATAAAGACTTATGTTAAAATCCAAAAGCAACCTCTAAAATAACAAAGAGTTTTGGCTAACAAGCCGACAAAGGAATTAAAATGGAATAAACACATTTAGTTATCCCAAATACTCAATCCAAAAAATAAAAAAGGCAACAAAAGAGGAGAAAAGGGAGCAAAGAACAGATGGGATAAATTTTAAAAATTAGCAAAATGGTAGATTAAACCCAACCTTATGAATAATCACAGTAAATATAAATGATTTAAACACCCCAATTAAAAGCAAGACCAACTACATGCTGTCTATGGAAAACCCACTTTAAACATATAAAGACACAAGCGAAAAGATGGGAGAAGTTCTGCATGCTAACACTAATCGAAAGCTGGCGTGGCCATGCAAAGTGGATTTCAAAGCAAAGACTATAGTAACCAGGGATACCGAGGGACTTTGCCTGTGATAAAGAATCAACTCATCAAGAGGACATACAATCCTAAATGATTTTGCACCCAAAAATGATGTTGAAGAACTGTGCACGTGATATCAGCCCCCCGACAAGTGAGGATCTGACCAAGTGCGACACTTTATAATTGAAGTAGGGGAAATAGAAAAAGATGAAGACACAACAGGCTTTCAGGAGAGAAAGATTTGACCATTTAATTGATGGAGCCTTGGATTTTTTTTTTTTTCCCAAAAAGACTCTTCTCAGGATAGCTCTGTACTACTCAACCTTGTGGTGAAGGATATTTTATTGCATAAAGTTCTGTTGGAAAAATGATGCCAGCAAAGCCAATACTTGATTAATAATGAAAAATGTGTTTATAGATAAACTCCATGTGTGCTTAGAGTGAGCTGTGGTTAAATAGCTTCCACGCTTGGCAGCACCCAGGGTGAGTTTGATGGTGTACGTCAGTTACTCATTGAGCTCATAGTTATTTTATGCACTTACAAATGCAGCCACTCATCCTGCACTTTTCCAGCTAAATTCCAGCCCAACTTCATGACGTACCAAGTCATGACATACCAAGTGGCTTTGGACCAAGTTGTTTAACCACTCGGTGCTTCTGTTTCTTTTCTGTGAGAGGAGTAAAATGGTGCGCCTCCCAAGATGGAAGTGAATGCTCAGTGAGAGGAGACACACGAGTCTCTGAAGACTCAGAAGCTCTATGCAAATGGGAGTTTTTTTTCTCTTTACTGTTGTGATGTCTCAAAACAAATGCAAACAAATGCAATGCAGAGTGTTTGAAGGAAGCCCATGTTAAGAGCAGACATCTTGGCATGGGAGAGCCGATCTCCTATCTGTTATGTAGAGCCACTGGCATTTTCTGCAGCATATTTTTCTCTTCTGAGTCAGGATGGAAAGAATTTGCCCAAATAATTGCCAGGGGAATGTGCTGTGGAACCTTTTGTGATCCGCTTATCCCCCAAGTTTATCATAATTCTTAAGAGTGCACTGTGTTTTAGATGCGAAGCAACATTTAGCTTGAAGAAGGCTCTGCTTTTGTTTATAATTGCTTCCTTAGCCTACTGACAGTTTGAAAGTCTGGCAAAGCAGCCCAAATGTATTATTTTCTTCCAATTCTCTATATTTATTTAGTGCTGAATGATCCTTTATAGTAAGATCCTAAACTCAAAGCATTTATAGTTTAAAGACAAAGTAGAAGGCAAGAAAAAAGAAAGATAGGAAGATACACTGCCAAGAGAAGGAAAGCAAAAAGCCTGGTCTGTTCTAGGTAATAGGAAGTTATAGGAAATAGGGCTAGATTTACGGATGAGCAATAGAAGGGGAAGTAGCATTGATAGATTAAATATGTTTTATAACACAGCAGGAACTATAGACTGCATAAAAATAAAAGACAGAAAGGAATGGTCCATCTTCAGTGCTTCGTGTGGCCAGTCTCCTTTCATCTGCCTCACAGTCCTATGTAGTAGGTAATGTTGTCTTCAACTTTACAGAAAGGCTAACAGGCTCAGAGCTGTTAAGCAACTCCCCTAAGTCTGTCAGCTAACAAGTGCTGGAGCTGGATTTGAACTCAAATAGTCACAAACTGTTATCTCCACACATTTATTTCTTGGTGAATTTTGAAAAATTGAATCAATTGGAATTGGAGCAAGGCATTAACCAGCCTAATGCAGAGAGTAATCATTTTCTTGGGTAAATCTTCGAAGGGAAGGAAATAGCTTGGGAATGATAAAAAGAAATTATTTTTGAGGAAAGAAGAATCAATGAAATGCTAAGTACAGAAAAGCTTATCTGACTGGAAAAGCATAAGTTCCTGTAGACCACTGGTCCTAAACTCCAGTGGACATCCCCAGAGTTACTGGTGCCTGACAGTCTGCATTTCTAATAAGTCGCCACGTGGTACTGATGCTACCGGTCTGGAAACCACCCTGGAGAAAGGGTGTATGGCCATTGTGTGAAAGAGGAATTAATCTGGGCAGCAGCATTCCAGGTGCTGGGAGAAGAGTGGAAAATCGGCATTTTTGGCAAGTGTGGGATATTGAAGCACAGGTTTTAGAGCTGTGCAAAATAAAGCACTGCTGCTAACAGAGGCTTTAGGAGGATGGCGCTGAGGAAGGATGTGAAATTCAGGCTGAGCATCCCTAATCCAAAATTCCAAAATGCTTTGAAACTGTTTAAGCACTGACATGATGCTACATGTAGGAAATTTCACATCTAACTTCATGTGATGGGTTTGTAGCCAAAACACAGCCAAAACTTTGCTTCATGCACAGAATTATTTAAAATATTGTATAGACCAGGTACGTTGGCTCACACGTGTAATTCCAACACTTTGGGAGGCAGAGGCAGGAAGATTGCTTGACCCCAGTAGTTCAAAAAAGCAGCCTGGGCAACATAGTGAGACTGTGTCTCAGCTAAATTAAAAATTAGCTGGGTATGGTGGCACACGCCTGTAGTCCTGTCTATTTGGGAGGCTGAAGCAGGAAGATCACTTAGGCCCATCAGTTCAAAAATGCAGTGAGCTATGATAGCACCACTGCACTCCAGCCTGGGCGAAGAGTGAGGCACTGTTTCTAAAAAATAAAAAAGTAAAATAAAATATTGTATAAAATTACCTTCAGGCCATGTGCATCAGGTATATATGAAACGTAAGTGATTTCGTGTTTAGACTTGGGTCTCATTTCCAAGGTATCTCCGTTAAAAAATTTTCCTCTGTGTTGCATGTTTTTAAAATAATTGAACATATTAAGTAAATTTAAAATTGTTACCTGCATTGTTTCTTGCTGCATAGGGTTTCTTAATATTTGGGATTTAAGGACCGGAAAGTACCCTGTTCATCGTTTTGAGCACGATGCAAGAATACAGGCACTAGCCCTCAGCCAGGACGATGCAACCGTGGCCACAGCTTCTGCTTTTGATGTCGTGATGTTATCCCCCAATGAGGAGGGGTACTGGCAGATAGCTGCGGAATTTGAAGTTCCGAAACTGGTGAGCTTTTTAGTCTGGTCATCTTATTTTCTATTCTTAGAATCTCTGGGTCTAATATAAGCACGTACTAATGGTGTTGGTAACTCCCATTCACTCAGAGCTTCCTGCGGGCCTTACCTCCATAAGTCTAACTACAGCCTTACAAAATAGGTAGTAGCATTTTCCCCATTTACCAAGAAGCCACTTCAGGCTGCTTAGAGCAGTGAACTGACTTGCCCCAGTTCTCAGAGGTAAGAAGTTACGATTCAAACCTCAGGGCTGACTTCAGGGCCAGAGCTGCTCATCACTGTGGTTCCTTGGCCTTCTTCAGACTAACACGGTGGAATCTCACCCTTGGGAATCAAAGATCAGTTTGACCTAATATATAAGTGAGAATGAGTTCAGTGGTGTTATCCCAGTCCATCTGGGAAGGAAGATTTCCATTCCTACACTTTCTTCATCCCAAGACTGTCTCACCTGAAATTTAAAGTAACTCTTGCGTGAAGATAGATGTAAGTTGGTGTTAATTGGGTAGCCATGTTCCAGGATGTCATGTGTGCAGCTCAGCCAGCCTTAAGAATTCTTTATGTCGAGCTTATTTCTGAGTTCATTTGTACAGGAACCTCTAGATTTGTAGAGTGGGAGATGATTTGGTGTTAAGAAGGAAGTGCTCAAATCTGTCTATGCTGAGTTTGGATTTAATTTAAACAAACTTGATTTTGGCACTGGTAGGAGAGTGAGCAGAAAAGCCAACACTGAGTGATGAATTGAGGGCCTGACCTGGAACCAATCCTGTTCCTCCCTCTTTCTGTCTGTTGGGAATCTTCTTAGACTAGAATAACTTAGAAAGCCATGGCATCACTGCTTCACCTCCAGGAGCGTCTGCACTTTGAGTATAGTGCTCCCCTAAAATGGCCTGATGCTGTCAGCTCATCTGGGTTTTATTAGAAAAATGTGAAAGTACATTTCTGTTCTCAAAACTTCCATAGTACTTACTATTTAGTCTGTGATTAAAGAATACTGTGTCACAAGGTCAGGAGATCGAGACCATCCTGGCTAACACAGTGAAACCACGTCTCTACTAAAAATACAAAAAATTAGCCGGGCGTGGTGGTGGGCGCCTGTAGTCCCAGCTACTCAGGAGGCTGAGGCAGGAGAATGGCGTGAACCCAGGAGGCGGAGCTTGCAGTGAGCCGAGATCGCCACTGCAGTCCAGCCTGGGCGACAGAGCGAGACTCCGTCTCAAAAAAAAAAAAAAAGACAAAAAAACAACAAAAAAACGAATACTGTAGACCAGCAATCACTGTATGGACCCAGATACTTACTTAAGATGCCAGTTTCTCTGTAAAGTGCAAATCCTGCCTTGGCAATAAGGTGGCATCCTGGCACAGACTGCAAGCTTTTTGAACTAGTTTACAGCCCCCAGCAAATGGCACCACCACTGTCAATCTGAGCCTCTTGGTCTGTCAGAAAGCCAACACGGAGATAAAGTTAAAGGGCTAGACGGAGGATGTCAGTTGTAGGAAAATGAGACATGATTTGGGGGAGTGAGAGGAACCGAGCAGCCATTGTTCAAGGCGGGTTTTATGCACGTTTTAGGAATTATTTTTCACTTTGAGTGAAAGGTTCCCACAAAATGCTCTGAGTATCCTTGGAAAAGGCACCCCTGGCCCGAAGAGCCAAGCCAGTTTTGTCTTGTCCATATACGCCCCTGAATGGCAGTGGCAGTGTTCCCAGGTCTGCGATATTAGCCTAGAGCGGCTGTCCTTTGTGATGGACCCGCAGCTTGCGGAGCTGGGCCCGAGTATTAGCAGAGTCCCCCGGATGTTGACGCTCCCTCCAGCTCTTCTGGACCGTGTTCTGGAGGCCGGCTTTGAACTCTTTGGCATATGGTCAGGGCAGCGCTGTCCTTTCACACTGTGGATTTTCATAATTAGTGTGGCTCACCTTCCATGTGTCCTCTCGTGATTTACTCGCAGAGGCGAAAGCCTGTTGCGAACGGCACCGCGGAGAAATGGGCCGCCTGTGGATGGACAGAATCAAATTATTCTTGAAAAGTGCGTCTCAGACTCGTGCACATTAGAGAAAGTGCCGGCGGTGACGCAGTCAGGACTGGGGAGCGGGGTGGGTAGAAACATGCGTGTTTGTAGAGCCCTTCCTTACCCTCTGGTGGCCAAATGGACCCTGATGGCATTGAAACCAGGAGACAGCAGATCACTTGGATATTTTTAACCTTTTGGCCACACATTTTGGCACAAATGTTAAAATTTTTTTTGCGAATTTGGAGCTGAATGTTATTCAGTTTATTGTAGACAAACAAACAAACAAAACAACAAAACAAAAAAACCCCAACCTTTTATTTTTTGAATTGCTATTACATCCCCATGGTTCAGAATTTAAAAGACACAATAAAGCTGATGGTGGGAAATCTCCCCATCTCATAATCCACTTCCCTCCTTGAAGGCAGCCATTGTTAGAAGATGTATGGATGTGCGAGTCAAGCGCATTGTGTACTTTCTCCACCCCCACCTTGTACACATGTCAGCAGGTGGGGTTACCTAACTCATCTTGCATCCTTGCTTTACCCGCTAAGCTTATCTGGGAGAATCATGCCATTTGTTTCGTTTTATAAAGAACGTTTTAATGCTTCCCTCTAGGACTGCATGGTATTCCAGCGTATAGATACACTGAGTTATTTAATTAGTCCCTTAGTAATGGGTGTTTCTGTTTTTCTAGTTTTTAGCTAAGACACAATTGTACTACAGTTCATGAATAACCTTGTACATAATCATTTTTTATATATGTGAGTTTATTTGTAAGTAACTTCTAGAAGTGGATATCCTGGGTCAGAGTGCATGTTCATTTGGTATTTTGATAAGAGTAGCCAAAGTTCCCTTGATACAAGTTGGACAAGATTATATCCCCACCAGCAGTAAGTGGGATCCAGAAACATGGAACATGGTTTTCCCTCCTTCACTTCCAGCCCAGGGTGTTATCAGATTTCTTGATCTTTACCGATATGAAAGGTGAAGCATCATATTTCAATGAATTTTCATTTTATATTTCTCTTTTTAGGTGTGTCTTATGTTTCTCTTATACTGAGCATCTTTTCTGTTGTGTAAGAGCTGTTTGTGTTTCATTTCCTGTGAGTGTGTCATTTGCCCATCTTTTTCTGTTGGGTTGCTGGTCTTCTCATTGATGTGTAGGTGGAATTGCATATTTTTGATCAAGTCAGGATGAATTTATGGGACTAAACAACTCTTACCTTTTAACAGGTTCAGTACCTTGAAATAGTTCCAGAAACCAGAAGGTACCCTGTGGCAGTAGCCGCTGCTGGAGATCTGATGTACCTGCTCAAAGCCGAAGACTCCGCCAGAACCCTCCTTTACGCCCACGGCCCGCCTGTCACATGTCTAGACGTCTCGGCCAACCAAGTTGCTTTTGGTGTACAGGGTCTGGGATGGGTGTACGAAGGAAGCAAGGTACACAACTAGCAAGATGTATAATTAACAAAAAAGAATATAGATTTATTTTTTAGAAGGGAATTGAAAAATTAAAGCTCTTCAATATTTTTCCAGATATATCAGGCCAGTATATAAGCATGGTCAAAAAATTCAAAAACTTCAAAAGGATTGCAAATGAAAAGTAATCATTTTCTTTCTCCTCCCTTCCCCCAACTTCCCTGCATAGAAGAAACTATTAACAGTTTTTAGGTATCCATCTAGAAAAATTTAATGCATATATAGGTACATTTGTATACTAAAAACATATTATAGTAGAGATGGGATCATAGTATACATAGTGTTCTGTACCCAACATTTTTACTCCATAATGTGCCTTGGAGAGAGGATTCCATGTCAGCTTTTACCAAGCTCTCCCTCTCTAGGATTCCAGCATATGCTTCTAGCTCATAGCCTGTTTAGCCAGGCCCCTCACTGGTGGGTGTTTAGCTTGCTTTCACTGTGTTGGTTGCTATAAGCAATGCTACAATGCATATTGCAGCTTGCAGAAGTCCTTTTATATATAGTGTATCTCTAGGATGTGTACTTGAGATAATGATGGACATTTTCAAATTGCCCTTCTAAAAAGGTGCATCAGAATTCACATTCTTACCAACAGTGCATAAAAGTGCATTCTGATGCTCTTTGAGCCAAAAGCAGGAAGACAGGTTTTTAATGGAAATTCTTTGAGTGATGACTAAATTGTATCACTCCCTAGCATGTTACTATCCTGACTATAGGCCAAATACTTAGTCTAAAAGCTGATTTATAGAACTCTCCCTACCAGTGGGACCAAGGGGGAGAGAGAGAAAGTTTTTGTTTCATTTTGGGTTTTTTTCCAATTTCCCTGCTCCTGACCCATTCTGTCAGTTGGTGGGATTCCTGCGAAGGAACGTGTCTGGGCCAGCAGACCCTGTGTGACTGTTAGTAGTTTCCTTAACCCTCTTTATGCCTCAGTTTCCTCATTTGTAAAATAGAGTTCATAATAGTGCCTGCTTCTTAGAGTTGTAGGATTAAATGAAAAGCCATATGTAAAGCTTGAGGCATGGTGCCTGGCACATGAGAGCTCCCGACCTGTTAGCTCCTGAACCTCCCGTTATTCCTCCCACCCATAGTTGGATTCCAGCCTCTGGTGGTGCCTATTTTTACATCTTACTTCTTCCATGTATTTGACCTGTAAGGTCAAATCTCATTTATGTAGGTGTGATTGGCTTTGCAAACTAGTAAATTGTCAAGAATGGAAGCATCTTGGATCCCAGTGATATATTCTTCATCCAGGAAGATAGACTAAGCGGTAGACGATATGTGTGGCATCCTATCATCTCAATGTGAAACTTTATCATCTCACTGTGAAAAGGCCTCCCCTTGTGCTGCAAACTTTATCATCTCATTTGTGCTGCAAATTTGGTGTGCAGTTTGGTTGGGGCATCTCCGTTGTGTCCTAGCTGGAAGATGTGTCATGATATTACTCCTGAGTTTTGTCTTCCCAGGAAGTGGGGAAGGAGCAGGAATTGTTTCCTAAGGCAGTTTCCTTTCTCATGCTCTAAAAAAACTTTCTTTTCCCATCCCTGGTGAGCTTATTTGTTGAGAGAGGAGAGACCATTTTGCTTTCTAATTTTTCATCTGGTATGCTTTCAAGTTTGTGTTATCTCATTTATTTTTAGAGCTCTCAGTATAGAGAGGTGATAGTTATATTCAGTACCAGTCTGGTTTAAATTTTTCATACTTTTTATAAATGTTTTCTCCTTGACTTATCTGAATGGATTTATTCCTGTAGTAATACAGTTGTAATGGATACATTTGAGAAACTACTTAAAGGGACAGTTCAGCACAAGGATCCTTCAGATACAGATGTAAGGCAGTGGGGTTTTTTTGATTCCTCTCAAAATTCCAACTCAAGTAAAAGCATTAACTGTAAGAATCAGCTGATAAACACATTAGTTTTGTGAAAAATCCTTGGTTAAAAATGTATAGTCCCTGGCTGGGCACAGTGGCTCACATCTGTAATCCCAGCACTCTGGGAGGCTAAGTCAGGAGGATGGCTTGAGGCTGGGAGTTTGAGACCAGCCTGGGTAACATAGTGAGACCCTGTCTCTACCACAAAAAAAAAAAAAAAAAAGTATAGTCCTGTAAGCTGGTGTTTTTGCTGGTGTTTTAAAATTAGGAGTGGAAATAAATTTGCTACAAGAATGTTTCTAAATGTCTCTTTGGAAGCTGACAGTAGCATTTAGTCATCCACATATTTTGTGAGCACAGCACCAACCCTCCAAACACTCATGTGGGTGAATGGCTGCTTGCTAGTAGTGTTGGTAATAACTTTGTGTTGAGATGTTTCTCCAACAGGAATGCCACCCACTCAAAAGTAAGAGGAATACCAAGCTTCATCTATGTAACTTTGCTTATTTTTACAGAGACAAGACTTTCCATCTGATTGTGCTTAATGGATTTTCTGCTTCCTCAGAAAAACTTGAATTTTTAAGAAACGTAATTGTCATATAACAGCTCTGTGTGAATTAAGTCATGTCATGGGTAACTCTGTGAGATTTTAGTATCCTCCTGCTGTGCTCTAATGTGATGTCATAATTCCCAAATAGTCTCATGTGCGAGGCTTGGTGTCACTTTGCTTGCGAATACCATGCTTGAACATCTCTGTGCTTCAGCCTGGTGGCAGCGTGTGTCCCAGCACGTTTTATTAGGCTGGTGTGAGACTATTAGCAGTAGAGTTTGCCTGGAGCTATATCCACACTAGGGTTTGTGTCTGTGCCTCTGGCCTGTATATCTAGGATTCAGATGAAGGTTTTATGAGAACAGAGCATTTGGTTTATATTTGTTTGTACCTGTTACAAAACTGGGATTTAGCTGTAGTCCATTATTGATTAACTGTGATAAAAGCAGACAGTGAGGTCCAAATGTTGAAATTGACTTTTAGTCAGAAACTTAAAGCTCCCTAACCTGTTGAAGTATTCCAGAGGTGTAATTTTTGTTTAGTTGGAGAATATTCTTACACCGTATGATGCCCACATTAGCATGTTACAGGCACCTCAGGTGCCTGAGCATGGAGTAATAATGGCTCAAATCCACCCATTCCTATATCTGGCTAGCCAACCCATTGTGTATTCATCCCAAATACTGAGCTCCAGTAGTGTTCCTGGCATTGGCATGTTAAAACAGCATTACACACAGATTTCAGCAAACTGGTGCTTGTCAAGGAACCTAGCTCTGTTAATAAACATAGTTTTCTAAGGAAACAAAGCCGAGTGATTTAGCAAAAGCTTATCTGTCTAATTTTTTTTTTTAAAAAGTCTTTGAATGTAGCTGGCTGATCAGTCACCTCCAGCTCAGGTAGGAAGGGATCAGACAGTCTGGGCCCTGTAACATCTTGATTTGCTTGTTGGGCAGGGGCTCCCAGACTTGGGTTTCAGACATCAGAGTTAGGGGCCACACCTGGGTTTGCCAGCAGTGTTATGGGCCACGTAAAGTCATAGAAAAAAATAGCAACTATGTATTTTTGCCCTTTTTTTTGAAGATCAGAGTTTTTTTTTTTTTTTTTTATTAAAATCGTTCTATTTCAGTAGCTTTAGGGGGGTAGAAATGGTTTTTGGTTACATGGATGAACTGTATAGTGGGGAAGCTTGTGCTTTTAGTGTACCTGTCACCCAAATAGTATACATTGTACCCAGTACCCTTCTGAGTCTCTAGGGTCCTCCAATACCACTCTGTGCCTCTGCATACCCATAGCTTAGCTCCCACTTATAAGTGAGAACATGCCGTATTTAGTTTTCCATTCTTGAGTTACTTCACTTAGGATAATGGCCTCCAGTTCCACCCAAGTTGCTACAAAGGACATTTCATTCCTTTTTATGGTTGAGTATTATTCCATGGGTGTGTGTGTGTGTGTGTGTGTGTGTGTGTATCACATTTTCTGTATCTACTCATTGGTTGATGGGCACTTAGGTTGGTTTCTTATCTTTGCAATTGTGATTTGTGCTGCAATAAACATATGTGTACAGGTGTCTTTTTTATACAGTGACTTCTTTTCTTTTGGGTAGATATCCAGTAGTGGGATTGCTGGATCAAATGGCAGATCTGCTTTTAGTTATCTGAGAAATCTCCATACTGTTTTCCATAGAGATTGTGCTAGTTTACATTTCCACCAGCAATGTATAAGCATTCCCATTTCACAACATCCATACCAACATCTATTGATTTTTGACTTTTTTTTTTTTTTTTTTTTTGAGATGACGTCTTGCTCTGTCGCCCAGGCTGGATTGCAGTGGTGTGATCTCGGCTCACTGCAACATCCACTGAGCGGGTTCAAGCAATTCTCCAGCCTTAGCCTCCCGAGTAGCTGGGATTACAGGCGCGTGCCACCACGCCTGGCTAATTTTTGTATTTTTAGTAGAGACGAAGTTTCACCATGTTGGCCAGGCTGGTCTCGAACTCCTGACCTCGTGATCTGCCTGCCTTGGCTTCTCAAAGTGCTGGGATTACAGGTGTGGGCCACCGCACCCGGCCTGTTTTTTGATTTTTTAATAATGGCCTTTCTGGCTGGATAAGGTGGTATCTTATTGTGGTTTTAATTTGCATTTCCCTGATGATTAGTGATGTTAAGCATTGTTTCTTATGTTTGTTGGCAATTTGTATATATTCTTTTGAGAAATATCTGTTCGTGTCATTTGCCCACTTTTTAATGGGATTATTTGTTTTGGCTTTTTTTTCTGCTGATTTATTTGAGTTCGTAGTAGATTCTGGATATTAGTCCTTTGTTGGATATATAGTTTGCAAATATTTTCTCCCATTCTGTGGGTTGTCTGTTTACTCTGTTGATTATTTCTTTTGCTGTACAGAAACTTTTTAGTTTAATTAGGTGTCATTTATTTGTTTTTGTTACATTTGCTTTTGGGATTTTAGATGTAAATTATTTGCCTGGGCCAATGTCCAGAAGAGTCTTTCCTAAGTTTTCTTCTATAATTTTTATGGTTTCAAGTCTTAGATTTAAGTCTTGGTTAATTTTTATATATGGTGAGAGAAAGGGATCCAGTTTTATTTTTCTACATGTGGTTATCCAATTTTCCCAGCACCATTTATTGAATTGGGTGTCCTGTCCTCAGTGTATGTTTAAAAACAATCCTAAAATTAATATGGAACCAAAAAGAGCCCAAATAGCCAAAGCAACCCTAAGCAAAAGGAACAACTCTAGAGGCATCCCATTACCTGACTTCAAATTATACTACAAGGCTATAGTAATAAAAACAGCATGGTACTGGTGGTAAAAGTAGATATGTATTGGTACTGGTGTAAAAGTAGATACCGGTACTGGTATAAAAGTAGATGGTACTGGTGTAAAAGTAGATATGTAGTGGTACTGGTGTAAAAGTAGATACGCAGACCAATGGAATAGTACTGGTGTGAAAGTATGGTACTGGTGTAAAAGTAAATACATAGACCAATGGAACAGAAAAGAGAACACAGATTTTTAAACATCTAAATGTATTTTTTGACTGGGTAATGCATTCACCTAATTCAGGAATCAAAAGATAGGAAGGAAGGGTATGTGGTGGGAGGACTCCTTCCCACTCCCTCCAACCTGCCACCCAGTTTCTCTATCTGGAGCCGAACCAATGTTGCCAGTTTTTTGTGCATTCTTCCTAAGATAGTTTATGCACTTATAATCAAATTACCATATGTGGTCTCAACCCCACTTTAAACAATGAGAATAGTAAAGTGCTACATTTTTGTCTGCAGCTTGCTTTTTCCTGCAGCAGAATCACTTGGAGATCATTTCTATGACATAACAAAGAACTTTTTCATGTTTTGGTTTTGATTTTTGCAACTTTATAATATTATACTTTGTGGATGTGCTTTAATTAATTTGCTAGCGCCCTACGGATGGATGCTAGATTGCTCCTGGTGTTTTGCTATTGTAAACAACACTTGGTCCACATGAATGTATTTGTAGGATCATTTCCTCCAAGTAGACTTGCTGGGTCAAAGGGACATGTGCCTCCATGATTTTGATAGACATTGCCCTCCACAGAAGTTGTACCTTGGGCAGTGGTGGATGGCAGGGCATCCCCTTCCCCTAGTGGTTCTTGGACGGCTTTTCTCTGATAGGCTTTACAGAAAGATCACAAGATGAGGCCAGGGGGGATATACAGAGATCTGACTGGTCCTGCCCTTCATTTAAATTATTTTTCAGCTCTCTGCTTTTAGAGTGAATGACTAGAACACATGACTTCATCTAGAATCAGTGTAGCATGACTGACAGCCCTATCCGGCCAGTGTCGTGGTGGCAAGAAAGAGCGGCAGCGTATGCGGACATGCTCCCCTTCTGGGCTTATCTGGGACCCATTTGAGGAAGAGCCCACAATTCTTTTAATCTGACCTGCCTCTTCTCTTCTGTAAAATGAGGAGGGTTGAACACATGACCTTTGGGCTCCTGTCCCGAACCCTGGATTCTTTAAGCCATGTAGGTGGTTTAAACCTTTTGGCTGTGGAGTTGTGTTGAGCCAGTCCACTGGAGGATGCTGAGTTGCTGAGGGCTTCTGAAATGGGCCGAGGAATCCATTATTCTATCACTTCTTCTCTAAGTGTCGCCCAAGAGTTCCTAACAGCTGTGCCTATTGCTGGCAGAAAGTATTGAGCAGGAAATGTTTGGTATTTTTTTCCTCAGTTCCTACGTCTTGCCTTGTAAGCTGTATGTAGGAAGAAGGGCTGCTTGATGGTTTTTTACTTTTGGACAAAAATGAATTCTTAAATTAAATTGGATTCTTAGGTTCTGATGTTGCATTCTTGGGTTCTCAGACTTCAGTGACATACAGGACCTCACAGGTAGTCACTGCTAAGTGGTATATGATTGTAAAAGAAAACAAAGGTAAAAGTAATTCCTCTGGCCTCATCTCTTGTCATGCTGTGGTGCAAAAGTCAGTGTGAACGCTGTTAATGTAGCCTTCGTGCCCAAGCAGCCCTTTAAAATCTGCTTTTATGTCTCATAGTTCCTGAAATCTATCAAAAATACTTTCATCCATGGACACATATTTATGATACCATATAATCTTTATTAATTCTTTTGCTGCCTGAATTAAATTCTGCTCTCAGAGGTGGAGGGTTAGAAGACCGAATTGCCTTGTTTAAGAGCATTAGGTTGATGACGAGCCCCAGGCCTCATAAAGGAAGAGAGAGATCCACTTAGGGCTCTTAGCATCATTCTATGTATTTGGACATATTTCCTAATTTAGGTCTGAAGTACTTGGCATTTGATGGCAGATTGTATTAAGCGGCACACGGCGTGCATCCTAATCAGGGAGCTGTGAGTGAAGTAATCCAGGAGGCTGGAATGCGTGTGACAAGGACGCTTGCTTGGCGCTGCTGCCTCAGCTTACATCACGCTGGAAAATCATTGCTAACGTCTCTTATGATAATTATTCCCCATACACGGACGTGAAGAGACTCTGGATTGGTTGCTCACACTCATCACGAGTTGAAATATCTGTCTGGGAGAGCCTTTGGAATCAGAAATGCAGTGCGCATAGATTGTGGCCACATTCTCCCATACCTCCACCCGAACAGGAAATCCATCTTTCCTGTTGTTCCATATTCTAGTCCAGAGAACAAAAAAAAAACTTGGTATTTTACAAGCAGGATGAAAATGAAATTAGATATTTGCTTTGTGAACTTTCCATTTAAAAATTTTAAATGAAAAAAATTCAAAGTTCACAAAGTAAATGTCTAATTTCATTTTCATTTTTACCTTAAACCTTTAACGTTTTTAATATTTATCTGCTTCCTGGAGAAGTGTAGACAGATAACTCGTGGAGACCAGTTTTCTGGGCTGTTGAGTGATGCTGACTCCCAAAGGGTCCACTGTTGTTGTGAGGGTTGCCGTCATTGTTAATGAATGCTTATTGAACACATGCTGCGTGTGCAATATCTGATTGGCACTGGAAACATAGAGATGAGTCAAATATCACATCTGCCTCAGGGATTACAGCCTTGTGGTCCTTAACAGCGACTTGGCGATGTAAAGGAGGCGTGTTGAGATGGAAACGAGGTCATAACAAGACCTTCATGATGAACTTGGTGAATTCCAGACTGATAGAAAATCATGTAGATAAATAAATGAGGAATGAACATTCAAATGCATTTTGTACATGTTTAATATTAAAATAGTATCCATAGTTGATATAATTGTTAGTATATGGTTAATAATAAATAATAAATACAGTTCTTCTCACTTGTGAAAACCCTGTAGCACCTCCACAGAGCCCTAGAGTTTCTCAAGACAGAGCGAGAAACCTCTGGCTTAGATGCCTTTGAGGACTGGACCATCTCTGATACTCTGTACAACTGATGGGTTATTCTGTGAAAAGTGTCGTTTGGAATATTGCATCTTATTACAGAAGCCATGATCTTTAGGATCTCTAGGGATCCTGGAAGGGAGTGATAAAGTTATAGAATGTAAATATAGGGGAAAGTTCCTTTCAGCTATAGTCAAGATAGCAGTTGCATCACCACTGGAGACTGAGCAAGGGTTCTGCAGTCAGGTAAACCTTAGGCAAGTCACTTGCTTTGGCATCCCCATGTGGATACTGGAGCTAATACCCGAGAAAGGTAATGTCCTTTGTATGTGGCTGGTGCTCAGCACTTGTTAGGTGCCTCCTTCACCCCCTGTCCCCCAGCTTTGGGGTCAGGTTGGAGTTCATCAGGCAAAGCCTGGGAGAGAGCAGTCCAAGCAGAGGCAGCAGGGCCTGTGGAAGGGGGTTCCACCGGCTGGAAGCAGCACCAGGTATATTCAGGCCTGCAGGAGCACCGGCAGCCCTGGGCTGCTGCAGGAGCCCTGCTGAAACCATACCTGTAGGGATAGCGGCCCATGCTTCTTCACAGGATTCACTTTCCCAAGAATTGTTTTTGTTGTTGTTGTTTTGTTTTTTTGAGAGACGGAATCTCATTCTATCACCCAGGCCAGAGTGCAGTGGCGCCATCTCAGCTCACTACAACCTCTGCCTCCCGGGTTCAAGCAATTCTCCTGCCTCAGCTTCCCCAGTAGCTGGGACTACAGGCGTGCGCCACCATGCCTAGCTGATTTTTATATTTTTTAGTAGAGACAGGGTTTCACTACATGTTGGCCAGGCTGGTCTTGAACTCCTGACTTCAGGTGATCTGCCTTCCTTAGCCTCCCAAAGTGCTGGGATTACAGGTGTGAGCCACTGCGCCTGGCCCCCAAGAATTGTTTTAAAAGAATGCATTTATGGTAGAATGGGACAGGTCAATTTAGCTTCCATGCAGAACTAATGCAATAAGCTAATGTGAATGCTGTCACTTCATATGAAACCCTTCAAGATGCAAAGCCTTATTGGAGAGGGCTGGCACCAAGTCTTAAATGTCTTTTGTCTTTATTCACACTTGCCTAGTTCCTGTATGCCAATAACATCTGTACCATTTTCTAATTTTTAAAGGAATTATTCAGTCTTCTTGAGACTCTTAAGTTTACAGAACCATTTAGATTGAAGAATATCATGTTCATTGCCTTTCTTCTCTTTTGGCTTTCAAATTAAGCTTAGAATGTTATTTAGAGGCTGGTTTTTCTTCCCTGATGATTTATGTGGAATTGCCTTCCTGGTTTACCATCCTATACCATGGAAGAGAATGAACTTAGCGCTAACTCCATTTATTTCACCTTCACAGATGGGTATGGCTTTGGTTTGTTTGTGCCAGATGAGCCTGGGAGTAAATACTGCCCAGGCATTGTTAGTGTTAAAAATCAGCTCGTTCTCCAGTTCATGGGGAGCTAAGGGAGCCCTATTAGAAATGTTTGCCTTTGTTCCAGAGGTGAAAACACGAAAACACTAGTGCTGCAGAAGAGGCTGTGTGCTTCCCCTGCATGTCCAGACAGTTGAGACTGATGCTGGTTTGGGGCAGAGTAGGAGCAAGAGGGCACTCAGCAAATGGCCTATGTGAGTTGAATTTCTGAATATTTAAAACATTTTACTATTTTCAAAATACACATCGCAGTTTAGACTCACAAAATATTACCAAGTAGAGAACTTTCACTTTTTATTCAGTACATAGATGACTATGATTTATTAATTTCCTCCGCACTTCAGTCTTCTATAGGGCACTGTGTTAGAGTGGGTTTGTAATTAACTTATCAATTATTGAGTTGCAGATGAATCCTTCTAATGGACGCAAAGTTACTCTTTAAAGCATTCCCTCGATGTGTTATTAATTTACAGGGTAAATCCCCTTTGTAGAGAGCAAAGGAAAACTCCTGCTCAGCCCACATCTGAGCGGTCGCATCCCAAACTAAGGGACTCAGGAGGAGCCATGAGGCTGAAGGTGCATTAAAATGAGGAAGTGGGCTGTGTCCAGGGAGCTGCTCTGCTGGACCTGGCTTCCAGCCTTAGCTTGCCTCGGCTGCAGGAGAACTGTGCCAGGGACGTGGGATGACCGACTGGCCCCAAACTGAATTCCTCATCCAGACTTCTCTGGGTCTTTGCAGGGTTAGGCCATCTGGCCCGGGTGGCTTCTTTGCACTCTGCTGTTTCCTTGGGTTTGAACTCTTACTGTGATCTCATGATCACAAGTTTTAAAAGTATGTTGAAAATGACATGAAAATAATCCCTCCCCGAGCGCATTTCCCCTTCCTGGTTCGCCCCTGCCCTTCCCCCACCTTTATACTCTTGTGGCACCTGTCCACCTGTCAGTGCCCCTCCTCACGGTCCACTTCAGGTTTTCTCAGAGCACTGGCCGCATGGCGAGGAGCATGGGTAAGGCCCCGGTGCCCATCTTCAGCCTGGCCTTCTAGACTGTGGGGAGTCGGGCCCCATCTTAGCTCCCAGCTCTCTAGTCCTGTGCTTCCAGAATGAGCCCCCTGCTCCAGCCAGGCCAGCGCCATCCTCAATGTGCCACATTCATTCCTGACCGGGGACTGGCACTAGCATCCCCTCTTCCTCTCCTGTCTTGCCATGTCCTTTTGAAAAACAGTCCTACTTAACAGAAGCAGCCTTACAAACTGTCTGCCTCTCATTGAGCATCAGAGCTCTGGCCCTGAGCTTGTACAGAACACAGGGTCTGCATCTCATTTTTTTTTTTTTTTTTTTTTGAGATGGAGTCTCGCTGTCTCCCAGGCTGGAGCGCAGTGGCGCGATCTCTGCTCACTGCAAGCTCCGCCTCCCGGGTTCACGCCATTCTCCTGCCTCAGCCTCCCGAGTAGCTGGGACTACAGGCGCCCGCCACCACGCCTGGCTTTTTGTATTTTTAGTAGAGACGTGGTTTCACTGTGTTAGCCAGGATGGTCTCGATCTCCTGACCTCATGATCCGCCCACCTCGACCTCCCAAAGTGCTGGGATTACAGGCGTGAGCCACCGCACCCAGCCTGCATCTCATATTTTCATACCGGCACCGCCCAGCACTATTGCCTCCCCAGATTGGCAGCAATTTGGAAGCAGGAAGTAAGCATTGATAGCTGAGTAATACTTACCACTGTCATGGCTGAAGTTCTTCTTTAGCCTGAAAGGCAGTATAGGTAGAGCACAGGGGTTCTCACATGCCAGCATGCATCAGAATCTACAGGAGACCTGATGAAAACACTGAGCACTGGCCCCACCCCCAGAGCTTCTGACTCAGTGGGTCGAGGGTGGGGCCTGAGAATTTGCATGTCTAACAAGTGCCCAGTGCAGCGGAGGCTGCTAGTCCTGGGACCACACTTTGAGCACCCTGGGGTAGAGGTTTAAAGAGCATGAGCTTTGATACCACCCACCCAGGTTTGAATCCTGGTGCCAAAACTTCCTAACTGGGCAAGAGGTTTGAGCTCCTTAGGGCCCCATATTCTCCTGTGTAAAGGGAGTAAAATCATGGTACCTACCTTACAGCACTGTGGAGGTCAGGTGAGATAACGCATCATAGCAGTGTTTTGCATGTAAGAGAATATTATAAATATTAGCTGTTATTAATAACTATTTTGGTAGGACAGGAAAGACATTGTGATATGGTCACAAAGTGGCGTAGGAATGACACGAGCTGGGCTCCACCTAGTGCCACCTCAGCTCCTTTTGTTGCCCATGTAATTTGGGGCAAGCTGCTTAAAATTATTTAAGCCTCAGTTTCTTGATGCACAAAATGTAGGCAGTAGTATTTGTCTTCTCTCCCTCTTGGTGGTTGTGAGATTCAAATGGAAGGATATTCCGAAGGAATTTGTGTGAAAGGCATGTCCTGGGTATTACGAAGAGCTCATATGTGTAGTGTTTGTTTATGTGCAAAATGCTGCTAAGCACATATCTCTGCCAATACCTCATGCACCATGTAGAGTGAGTAGAGGCCGTTATGCCTTAGAGAGCTGGGGGGAGCCCTTGGGTGGACCTGCTGCCCTCCACCAAAGGCCCTGATTATTCACTGTGGCTTCCCAGTCTCCCCCTGGGGCTATTTGTTTCAGTGATCTGATTTTAGCTGCCTGCCTGCCCTCTTCTAGAAGCTTTTGTCCAGTCTAACTTTGGGCCAAACTAGAAGTTGCCAGGCTAGTCAAAAGAAAATCGATAACCAAGCTAGTGTAATATACTGAATTTCATGTGCAATGTTCACTAAGTCCTGTTGGCATACAGATATTGTACATTATGAGCATCTCATGGTAACCTTTTCATTTTCAAAATAGTATGCAAGTTGCCTTTAATTTTAAAGAGTTCACTTCATAGTTTGCAGCCTCAGTTTTCACTCCGTAAGATAGATATTATAACCTTCTCTTGGTGATTCTTTCCGTGTGTCAGTGTTCCTGGCATTTTGACACTGCCCATGCTCTCTGTGGGGATGAGGCCTGTTGGGAGCATGAAGGAGGGTGTAAGGATTTTCAGCTCCCAGTCATACATTTGCACGATGGTTATCATCTCTTCGCTGGACTCACTGCTCTGACATGAATATTCCCTGTTTGTGTTATGTGAGCATTAACCAGGTCCTCATGATCACATTTCTTACCCTTACACCAGCACTGAGACAAAAATGATCCCAAAGCAAAGAGAGAGCCGTATTCTGCTCACTCCACAAAGTAGGCCTGGCCTTCCTTTATTATTCCCAGCACCTACGGACGTGCTGAGAGAGAGAGATTGGCCGGTTTGGATGGTTTTTGCCTGGATTTGTACCCGAGTGTACTCTTGCTCTGTGGGTTCCTTTCAGGCTTAGGTCACAATAGGTGTTGGTTTGGCCTCACTCCGGTCCTTTGTAGACATCTGCCCACATCACAAAGCCCCCATGTTTGGCACAGCCCGCAGCAGTTGGCACTGCCTGCCCGGGAAGAGTCCAGTCCTGGAACAGCGGGGGTTGCAGGTGCATTGGCACGTGGTGGTGGGGAGCGCACACAGGCCTTGCCTACCCAGCGCCTGGCGACGCTCAGCAACACCGTCCCATCCCTGAAATATCTTGGCCTCGTGGGCTTGTCACTCCAATTAAAACTTAAACATGAAAGCGGCTCAGGCTGCTTCTCCCTTTGTGCTGAATTTGAGCATGGACGGTGCCAGAAGCATGTCATGGAGACTGTTAAGGGGTGCCATGTTGCAGGGAACGTTGAGGGGGTCAGGGATCCATTTCTTCAAGATTTGCATCTTGCTGGTTGCTGCTGCGAAGTGCACCTGAAAGGCAAGCTTCTGTTTGCCAACAGAAAGTCACCTTTGGGATGGTGGTGAAAGTCATTTTCCACATGTTCACAGATACGGCCGTGTTACCAAGCCTCACGCTATGACTTATCTCTGGCAAGGACTTACAAAATAGTCTCTCTGGCTGATTGTCAAAAATTACATCATATCGGAGTAAACTGCTTTTAAATCAGACATCCATTATTCATGTATATTAACTGCTTTTTTATTTTTTTATTGGCTGTTTTGTGTATGATTTACTCTTTTGTCACTGGCTCCCCCTCTCCCCAGTTGTCTATCTTTCTCATCCCTGTTTTTTTAAAGTCTTAGCTCATCTGTGAATTTATAGAAACTGTTCACCTAGCTTTGTGCATGAACGTTGATATGCACACCTTGCATTTTTGTAGTTCAATTCCACGTTTCTGTGGATCTTACTTTTGTTGGGTCAGAATAGCAATGTGGGTCGTTTACGTGAGTAAATTCTACCATGAAGATGTATAGGACTTTTTCTTTTGTATCTTTTGTTTTTTAAAAAGGAGCATCACTAGTCTTGTACGTGAAGATCTGTAGTGAATAAAAGTGTACCTGGCACTTAGCAAACAGCTGTATACATTGCAGTTGGTGGACAGCAAATCGACTTTGTGTGTTCATTTGTATGCGTGAAGCCTGTCTTTACTGTAAGGCCAGCATAGCAGTCGCCTGTAAGGGGTAGATACACGCAGACATGTACGGTGTATTTTCATCTGCTCATTCTTTCATCAACTGTATACTGAGCCCCTCCTATGTGCCAAACACTGCACAGGTATCCAAAGGAGCTTCTGTTCCTTCCAGACAGTGCGGGGGGCGCACCCTGGGCATCTGGCATCTTCCATGGTTATGGTACTTTTTCCTGATTCATGGCATTTGACTGGTTGGAATAAAGACTAGGTACAGATTATCCTATGTATTTAACCCCCAAATCAGCATTGTTGTTTTTGCAGACAGCATCTGGATTCTTTTATGCTCATTACTTGAATCTTTGTTGACTATTTCTTCCAGCACCTCAGACCTTTTTTCTGGAATGATTTTCTGTCTCCCAAAAGTGCATTCTTTAGAAGTTTCTTTCATAAGGACTTGGTCACAAGTGTTTTCTGTGTTTCTTTCTTACAGCACCTTCATTTCATCCTTATCCTTGAAAGGTAGTTTTGCTAGTCTTTTACAGTTCTAGCTTGACAGTTATTTTCGCTCAGCCTTTGAGGATATGACTGGTTTTGCCTTCCACTGACACTACTGACGAGTTGGCTGTCAGTCTGTCATTCTCTTTTAGGACTTTCTGTCCTTTTGACTGCTTTTAAGATCTTCTCCTTGTCTTTAATTTTCTGTGGTTTCATGCCAATGTCTCTCTGTATGTCTGGGATTTATTTATTTATTTTTATACTGTCTGGGATTTCTTGTGTGTCCCTCCTTTCAGTTGTAGAGAATTCTCGGCCCTTATCTTACTGGAAATGTATCGCGATGCTCTGCGTGGAGCTCAGGGGAGGTGTGCATGAAGGCAGCTTCTCCCCTCCTCCGTGCTGCTCACTGCCCATTCAGATTTCCCATCTCTCTGTCTGTTACATTCCGCCTAATTCCTCAACTCGGTATTCCAGTCCACAGTTTCTCTCTCGGACTTCTTATTTCTTGCTTATCTCATCCATTGACTTTTTAATTTCTAGAAATTCTCTGCTTTATTTTTCAAATCTGCTTAATCCGATTTCCTACTTTTTATCCTCTCCCTCTTTTATCTGTAAACATTTTCAGCATGCTTATTTTGTATTCTTTATTTGATCTTGCCTGGAAGTCTAATTCTCCTTGTTTTTCTGTCTCACATATGATAAATCACTTCTTGCTGTATTTGGATTTTTTTTAATTGTGAGCTAATACTCAGTTGATCTTGATTTGTAGGTTTCTTAAAGGGGCTTGAGTTGAAATTGTTTCCCTCCTGAGAAGATTCTGCCAAGGTACTAGGAGGTATGTTACCAACCCGAAAATACTTTATTAGGCTTGGATTCTTTTAGCCTTGCAGGTGGTGTAAACTCAAACCCAGAACTTGTGTGGGGGCAGACATGTGACTTCAGACTGTTTTCCACCCCGAACTGAACCTGAGGCAGACACGTTTCTGGGTAAGCTCTCTGCACCAATAGATACTTTCCCCATCTTGCTTGCTTTTTACTGAATGTATGTAGCCCTGCAGGGACCCAACTGTAGGTTCTACTTCATGCTGGGCAGATGCTTGGTCTCCTGTTTCCCCAGCTCTCCAGGCTCCTGACACTGGAGGGAGGGCCCAAACTAGCCCCTGACTTGAATGCTCTCTTACCTTCCTGGGTTTCGTGCTCTCTTCATCTGGGTTTCATGCTCTCTCCATTTTGGGTTCCTGTGAATTTCTCTGATTGCTTATTAAACAGAATGTCTGAAGGACTGTTTGATGATAGGCTGAGTCTTATCCAGCATGGTCACTGTTTGTAAATGGCAAGGTTTTCCAGACATTCTTGTCTGCCATGTTGTCAGAGGTGGGACTGTCAGACTGGATGTAGTTGGGGCACTCTGGCATCTGGATAGTATGAAGAGATCTCTGTGGAACCATCTTCTATTTTGGGTAGGATGGAGCAGTTCCTTTGTACATACCAGCAGCAAGATCCAGGAGTGGAGGAAGGTGTTAAAGCACTAAAAGCAACATCTGAATATCTTTGGGGTCTGAGACTATAGGAAGCTCTGGATTTGCCTGGCATCGTGTACCAATCAGTGAGCCTCCAAACACAAATGCAGGCACTTAGTGAGATGCGGGAATGTGTAACTGACACTGTACCTGGCATGTACTGCCCTTTAATAATTGCCACATGAATGAATGAATGATAGGATCTCTGTCCCCAGGAATCTTAGAGTTAGGAACCTTAGAGTTGAAGCCTAGGAGAGTGTTACAACGTGTAGTGTGATGCGGTGTGGTGCTTGGTAATAGTGCTGCAGAGCCTCCCCTGACCTGCTGGAGTCACCGCCTCCTCCCCTCCAGTATCTGAGAACCACAGATCTGGGGAAGAGCCGGAAGAAGATAAGACACAGGTCAGGGTGACCTTGTCGAAACACCACGTGATGCGTGCAGACAGCAAGGACTGTCAGCACTGACCAGGGGAACGGGCACTATGTGCCGAGGACATCATGGAGAAGAGAGCACAAAGGCAGCTGGAGTGGACGGAAAAGAAGAGAGCAGGCAGTTTAACTGCCTCACTGCCCAGCATCTGGCTTCTGATCACAACTTCCCTGTTCAGAAGAGCCAAGAGCCACATATGTGAGGCAGGTTACTAGGGATCAGAAAAGAAAGTGGGTAGATGGTATCATCTTCAGGAAGTGTAGTCACATCTTCCTCTCGTGCCTCTTCTCTTATACTCCGCTCAGCCCAGCACAGCACCTCCTAACCTTTGGCTCTCTTTGCCACTGCCCTTTTTTAAATGGTGGCCAACAAATCATCTTCAATTGAAAAAGCTTTTAAAATGCTATTGTCTTGTAAGGAAGCCTTCTGACTTCTCCTGAGCTCTCTGGACAGACAGTGCTGGGCTTCTGGGGAGCTGAGCCAGCTGCTGGGGTGGCTTAATGCCTGGTGGTGGTTTAATGCCTGTAGCAGGTATTTGAGTATGAAGACTCAGTATTTTGGTAAAATTAAAACACAGAGTTCCTTTCCTCATTCATCAGTATAGGACCAAAATTCTGAGAGGGTAAGGCTCTATCATCTTTTCACAGTGATTTCAGTATGCAAGTGGTTCATGATTAATTATGAGGGTGATAGCCCCCAATTTAGGAAGAGCTTGCAGTGTTAACCCATTTCTTACTGGGTGAAGGAAGAAGTTGGTCTGCCTTGAGCTCACCCTGCCTCCCACCCCCACAGGGACAAGAGCCATCTCTCAGCTCTTTCCTTCACAGTTTGCCTGGAAAGCCAGTCCAGGCCACACCTGGATGCTGCGGGGCCCGCCTGCCCACGGCGGTGGCTGATGCCTCCCAGTTGTTGGGCCTGTAGCTGGTGTCTCCTTCCTGACTCTGGACCGCCGCCCCTGCTGCTTAGGACACCAGCTGCCAGGACATGGCTAGAAGATGATCGGTGGGTCTCCTCAGAGAGGCAGGCCCCATCTATGGAGGAGCAGGACAGCTGGCGATCAGGCCCCAGCTGGAGAAGAGGTGGGCTCTGTCAGCTGGCAGCAGGCTGGGACTTCTGCACGTCACCCAGCGTCCCTGCACGTTCATTCCAGTGCCTAGAAGATGATTGATAAATATCTGTTGGCCAGCTCTTGAATGAATCACAGCATTATGTATTTTATCTAAAAATTATAAACAATCCATATGGAATTGTGTATCCACAGAGAAATTCTACACAACCATTAAAAAGAACAAGATCTATCTATAGGTATTGACATGTAGGGAAAAGGAGTTGTGAAATAATCCCATTTAGGAAAAAAATGTGTATACACACAGAGGCAGATGTGCAGAAGAGAAGTCAAAGTATATATATCAAACTGTTAAAAGTGGTGATTTGTGAGAGATGAATATACAGAGGGCTACCACTTCCTTTATAGAATTCTATTATGTTAGAATTTGTTGTAAGATGCATCATATTTGAAATCAGAAAAAGATTTTTAGAAATAGATTTCAGATACATCAGAATCATTGACAAAATTGCAAGTTAAGATTCTAAGACCAGGATTTATGGAAATACTTTAAGATCTCTAAGAAAAAAAAAACAGATGAATAGAGAACTTTCTGCTAGAGTTCTTTTTAAAGATAGTGCTTGCTTTTCCCCCATTGCCTTCTAGGTCTACCTGGAAGCCAAAGAGGAGGAAAAATTCTTCTCTGTGTCATGCATTTCCTATAGTCACCATTGTAAAACACACAACCAGCCTCAACATGGTTTAGCTGTTTTAGCTAATTCTTACAGAAACATCTATTGCCTGCAAAAATTTGCTCTGTAATTACTGTTCAAGTGCTTCTCTAATATATACCTGGTACTTAAAAGGAACCATCCTCAACATCATCTTTGGCAGCTGCATTAGTGCAGAATATTTTCTCCGGGATTTGAGCTGGGGTAGGTTTTTCCAGCATATCTGTACACCTCTGAGAATGAGTCAAGTGGCCATGGGTTGAGACTCACCCAACTAGGGCAATAAAGAGAAAAATTAGTCTAATGCATGGTCTTAACAAGAGGGAGAGTGTGAGCATGAATAATTAATCTCACTAGTCTATGGCAATCAGATAAAATGAAGTCCCATTTGCTCAACCTTATTAAAAGAGAGAGAGTGCGTGGGAGGGAGGGAGAAGTGGTAAAGGTCGTTAAGGGACTTGTAACATGGAAAGAACTGCCTTTGAGATGGGTAATGTGTTTTCTAATCTCTGTAGTCTTTAACTAAACGTCATGGTAAAGGTACTCTTCAGATAGTTCTGATTCGTTGAATTATTAAACATTTTAGAAAATACTGCTCTGGACTACTAACTTAGATGTCTTTATGATGAATTTGCAGAGAGTCTTTTTGGAAAGGGATTACATCTCACTATATCACTAAGAAATAATTTATCCACTTGTCAAAAAAGAACAACTGGAAGACATAAAGACACATGGACCTACTCAGTATCAGATTTCAGTTCTTAGATTTACCATCAACATTCTACCGACTTAAAGGCCTTACCTTCCTGCTGCAGAAGTTGGAGTATTTTAAAAACAAGAGAACACTCGAAAGTGGATGCAGAATACTACTTTTATAATAGAACGTGAGGTTGCTCTTTTTATTTTCTCCCTCCAGGTGCCGATTTTATATAATTTTTAGGTTATTCTCTGAAGATAAGAGATTTGGTTATTTCTATATACTTACTTGGAAGAATAAATTTACTCTTGATATTTTAAAATTGTTGAAATGTTCTGCGTCAGAAATTTTTCTTTTCAACTGCAATTGTTCTCTGTAGTCTTTATGGATTAAGAGGGCATTTTAAATTTTGAAATTGTCCTTCTTCCTTCCAGATGCTGTTAGCAATAGTTAATATTATAGTGTTGTTTTGACCATTAGAAACTTCCAAAGAAAGATTCACTTGTTAGAAATGTGTGTTGACAGGATTGATTATTTTCAAGGTAGAGAATATTTAATTTATTATTAACTTCTCAATACTAAAGTAAAAATCTGTATCATGGTAAGTGATAAATGTATAGGCTGACAAGAAGAAACGCACATCACTCTCGTGTGTGCTGAGAGGAGAAATCTTTCTACAAAATATTACTATTAAAACCTTTGGCTGAGGCCAGGCGTGCTGGCTCATGCCTGTAATCTCAGCATTTTGGGAGGCTGAGGTGAGGATCACTTGCGGTCAGGAGATCGAGACCAGCCTGGCCAAAATTAGCCAGGTGTGGTGGCGGGCGCCTGTAGTCCCACCTACTCAGGAGGCTGAGGCAGGAGAATCGCTTGAACCCGGGAGGCGGAGCTTGCAGTGAGCCAAGATCGCGCCACTGCACTCCAGCCTGGGCGATAGAGTGAGACTCAGTCTCAAAAACAAAAACAAAAACCTTTGGCTGGGTGCAGTGGCTCAGGCCTGTAATCCCAGCACTTTGGGAGGCCAAGGCAGGGGGATCACTTGAGCTCAAAAGTTTGAGACCAGGCTGGGCAACATAGTGAGACCCCTTCTCTACTTAAAAAATTTTTTCAAAAAGAAAGATATCATCAGCAGGCTGTGGTGTTACACACACATAGCCCCAGCTACTCGGGAGGCTGAGTGGGAGAATTGCCTGAGCCCAGGAGTTTGAGGCTACAGTGAGCTATGATGTTGCCACTGCTCTCCAGCCTGGATGACAGAGCAAGACCCTGTTCCCCCACCCCCTCAAAAAACCAAAAACTTCTGAGTTCATTAATTTAAAAATGTCAACCACATGATCTCCAGGATAGAAAGTATGCTCAGAACTTGGTATGTTTGTGTGTGTGTTAATGAGGAGCCTTCTGAATGTGAATTTGAGGCAAGGACTCTGTCCTCAGCACCTACGACAGTGACTGACACATAGGAAGCATTTAATGTTCTTTGAATTAAGTTGAATTGAATTAATACTTTTTAAGCAAAAAACGTAAATTTCCCCCTGCTGGAGAGAAGACACAGAGGTGTTCTAATATAACAGTGCATTGTCTGGAAATCAGGGGTACCTTCTTATTTACTTTCATACCCTATGGAACACAGCATCCTAACATTAGCAAGCAGAGAGTGAAGAGAAAAGTGTTTGGGAGTGAGTTTGTGTTTTGGTTTATAGTTCAGTCCGAAGGAAGCATCCAGTGGCTATGCAAGCTTCATCTTCCTGGTCCTTGTACTATTCTTTCTTTTCCCGCCTGTGACGTAAATTCAGATGAGAACTCATGCTGGCTCATCTGCAAGCTTCCTGATTCTTTGCGAGCTTTCCCATTCATTCCAAATCAGAAGCAGTCAGTGGCCCCATGGTTTCCAGACGGCTTTCTCTTTGTTAAGAAATTAGAATACCTGATTTCCCTGCGTTTTCGTTGTGGCCTGAGTGTGCACCTTGGCTTGAGGAATTCGCTGGATTTCCTTCTCTCTTCCTTTGCATTTCTTTTTGGCACTCTTAATAGCCATGTCCCTATACTATCAGTAACCTGAAAAAGATCAGGAAATTAAGCGGCAGAACATCTTCACGGGAGCTGAGTGATAAGGATCATGCCCTCCACGATGGTGAAATGAAAGTATTTGATGTTGGCCTGGTGTGTTGAATTGTGGGCCCACACATTTCTCTTCCTCTCTCAGATCCTGGTGTATAGCCTGGAAGCAGGACGCCGCCTCTTGAAGCTGGGTAACGTTCTCCGTGACTTCACGTGTGTCAACCTCAGCGACAGCCCTCCCAACCTCATGGTCAGTGGCAACATGGACGGGAGGTACGTGAGTTGGAAGGGCATTGCCTTGCAGCCCCATGGCTTCTGCCAAGGCCCGGCCCCCACTGCGCTGCTCACACTGCCCGGTTCTCACTCAACAGCTCTGCCCACCTGAGTTCAGCCCCGATCCCATAAACACTCTAGACTCAGAGAACAAAGTCCTGTATTAGGTAATAGTTGGATGTAGCTATGTCTCTGCTTCATTTCTGAAGCACCACGGGAAGGTTTTCTTTTAAGCCATTTGGTGGACGCAGTTGGTAGAAGGTCCAGGGAGACCACTTGGAATATCTTTTGTCCCCTGCTGCAAAATTTGTTTGGCACTTGAAAGCTCACTTTCTAATATTAAAAACAATAACCTAAGGGATGAATCATGTTCAGCAAAATAGGGTTTCCTGCCAAATGATGTCAAGAGTGTATTTCAGAACACGGTGGTGTCCCTCTGGTGATGGAAGGAAAGAGAGACTTCATGTGAACAGATTCCACTTTCTATTTAGCTGATTAGCAGCCTTCTCTTTAACGCACTGGCTTAGGGAGTCGGATTTTCCCGGTATAGGGGCCTGTGCCAGCCCCGGGCGCCCCAGGAACCATCAGCACAAAAGGATTAAAGTGTTTGAAAAGACCCTTTGAGTCCAAATTTTAGGTTTCTCCCCGCCTCTTCTTTCCTTGTTTTTTTCTTTTCCTTTTTTTTTTTTTTTTTTTGGCCAGTTATCTGCTGTGTCTGATCCAGTGCCCTGAAGAGAGGTAGCATGGCTGAGGGCCAGGGGCTGCTGGCGCCCCCTCCCCTGGGCCCGGCCCCGGGCTGCAGGTGGCGGGCTGCTCGGAGGCGGGTGTCAGATCGTGAGGCGGGTACTCCTCTGTGCCAGATCCCAGGCCTCTGTCCCGCCAGTGCAGCAGCTTGCAAAAATAGTTATTCTGTCAAATAATATTTTCAACTCCCAACCTTCACCCCTAGATACCCACCCCCAACTTAGAGCAAGGAAATGATGTGAGTATGCTTTATTGGGAAGAAAAATAAGGCCTCCTAAAATGGCTGATGTTCTGGTGCTTGAGAACTGAACTCCTCAGTGTGTGTGTGGGGCACGCACTGGGCTAGTTCTCTTTAGAAACTAGGCTTGATAAGTGGCCCCACATGTGGCACGGCAAAAGAATCAAGTCAGTTTGTAGTTTTAATCCCGCATTTTAGTTTTCAGGTTGAGCTATACAGAGGCTCCAAGCTCCTCTCCTAGGATCTCCACACAGGGACCTGGCAGCTGCTTGGTTTTGAGGAGAGGCGATGTGGAGAGCTCTTTGGGATGGTGGGTGGTGCTCACAGTTTGCTTGCAGTGTGAACATTTATATCTTCAGCCACGGTTAGGCTTACCGGAAACCAGAAGGGTGTTGTGGCGAAGAAACCTCTGTTTTCTGCATAATTTCAAAAATATTAAGAAAAAAATTCTACAAAGTTCCAAAAAGCAAAACTTGAATTTGCAGCAAGCCAAGTACTATGTTGAATCATAATGAAGTGATGTGTAGGCATTGTATTTGCTCTTATAAGTAATCTAGAGATGGTTTTTAATGGAGGATGTGTGTAGGTTATATGCAAATACCACACCATTTTATATGTAAAGGGAGACTTGAGCATCTGTAGATTTTGGAATTGCAGGGGGTCTTGGAACCAATCCCCTGTGGATACTGAGGGCTGACTGTATACACTCAGTAAAGCTGACTTTTCCTCTGGAGCAAGCTGCCTCATTATGTACGCACTGCCAGGGAGGTGTTCCATGCATAGTGTCAAAGGGCTCTCTGGTCAGTTTGCAGTCCAAACCTGACTATGTTAAGTCCATTTTATTAGTAAGCCAATGTTACATTTTTTTTAAAACGCTCTGTCTCTGTGGATGAAAAGAACAGACTAGTGACTTAGAGTTGGAGGTGGGGCATCCAAATTGGCATTTAACCAGTGTGAGTCCTAGAGTAGTGCCAGCTGTGTGCCCGCTGCTGGTACATTAGGGGCCAGCCATCATATGTAAGAATACTCCCTGAGTCAGGGTTGCTCGGTCAGCAGCTTAGAATATAGAGGTTTAAAATCTGTTGTTTTAATAAAAATTGCACATCTAGAAAAAAGGAATGAGGAAGCTAGACTAAGTGTGGTAGAGGGAAGTCTTACATTTTTTCCCCAGAGGTTTAATAGCTATGAGTAAGATCTCATTAGAGATGCTGGCCCAGGCTTGTATAGCTTATGTTTTATGTCAAAAGTGGGAGTAAGGGGTCAAATATTATGAAGAGAACTATGTCCTTGGCTGCCACTTACTGACTGATGCAATTTTTTACAAACCCTAGAACCTTCCTATTTTAAAAACTTAATTCCCACTGCATTCTCTTAGTGCTTTATAAATAACTTGGGAATGAGATGAACTCTAAAGGTACATAAAACTGCCCCAGATTAAGACAAAAATGTTTTCATTAAAGTAGGGAATCAGTTTTAAGTAGTTTGCAAACATGGGTGGAATTTTATAAGGAGTTTTATTTTGGGGGTGTGGGGGGACAGTGAGCTTAAAGTAAAAATGAAAAAGGATCTATCCTATCACTCAAGAAAAACCAGACGCTTGAGGTCAGGAGTTCAAGGTCAGGCTGGCCAGATGGTGAAACCCCGTCTCTACTAAAATACAAAAATTAGCCACGCATGGTGTGGCGCATGCCTGTAATCCCAGCTACTTGGAGGCTGAGGCAGGAGAATCGCTTGAACCCAGGAGGCAGAGGTTGCAGTGAGCTGAGATCACACCACTGCACTCCAGCCTGGGTGACAGAGCGAGACTCCATCTCAAAAAATAAAGAAAAACTAAAAAATAAACAGAGTCTGATGAAGAGCAAGAGAAAGATTGGGGTGGAAACTGAGTTAATGTTAGAGTATGCTTTTCCCTCGCTGGGAGGGAAGGCTTGTAAAGATGGGAGCAGAGAGAAAAGTGAGATTTTGCATAAGAGTTTTATCAGTGTAGATCAATGAGTTTTTCTGAAGGCATATTTTGTCTCTTCTCACTAAGACTAAGAAGAAAGAGCAATGAGTAATGGTACGGGGAGTGATGCACATCGGCATTAGGACTGGCTGCTCATGTCCATTCCACTCACCACACTCTCTCTGGTACTCGGCGGGTGCCTAGCACAGTATATTTTCTATTTATTCTAAGATGTACATTTAAAAAAATTGTTTCACATCTATGAAATCAGAATGGACTTTTACAATAGCATCATAAAATGGCAGCATTTTTAAAAGTTACACAAAGTAATGATGCTTCTTGGAATCAGTGGTGTTTTCTTTTTATTTATTTATTTATTTTTTATTATTATCAGTGGTGTTTTCAATGAAATGAAAGTATATATTCACTGAAGGCAACAATGAATTAATAGCTTAGGAATTGGGACATTTATGAGAAGCTTGAATGAGTCACTAAGGAAAAGTCTGCAGGAAGTAATCACTTGTTTTTTTTTTTGGTTTAAACCCTGTCTGGGGTTTATTAAGCATTTAGAATCTGTATATTTATGTCTTTCACTAAATTTGGAGTTTCCTGCCATTATTTCCTCAAATAGTTTTTCTGAATATTCCCTTTCTCCTCTCCTTCCAATAACCTCAATAGTGTAAATATTAAACCTTGTGAAATTTTCCAACAGGCCACCAAAGCTCTGTTCATGTTCTTTCCCAAACTTTTCTTTCTGTTCTTCAGGCTGCATCATCTCCGTTGCTCTGACTTCAGGTTTATGGACTCTTTCCTGTGTCATCTCCATTCTGCTGTTGAGCCTATCCAGTGAATCTTTTATTTCAGATTTCATATTTTCTTGGTTAAAAATTTCCATTTGTTTCTTTTTTTATATGTAGTTTCTGTGTCTCTGCTGAGGTTGTCACTGTCAGTATTCCCATGCATTTTACCTTTACCTCGTGGAATATAGCTACAACAAGTTCTTTAAAGTCGTTGAGGGTTCCCAAACTAGCTTATCTTAGGGTTGACATCTGTTAATTGTCTTTTCCCTTAAGAAAGGGTCACATTTTCCTGTTTGGCTTTTGGTTTGGGGTATGTCAAGTAATTTTGAATTGTGGTCTGGACATTGTGGATGTTGTGTTTTATACACTCTGGATCCTGTTGTGTAATCCTCCAACGAATGATTTTTGTTTTGTTTTGCTTTTGAACAGGCAGTCACCCTGGTTAGGTTCAGACAGCAAGTTCTGTTTACCCTTTGTGGGTGGTGACTCCAATGTCAGTTTGCTTTCCAAAGCTGTTCAATTTCTATGCTGTTTTTGGTCTGCGCATGTGCCACGTGGGTTGGCAGTGGTTCAGTCTTAGTTGAGCTCTTAAAGCCTTTGCCGTCCTGCTTTGAATCTGTCCCACATAGCCCAGGGATGAGCCTGGGATTTATGTGGGTTTAGACACAGTATTATGGGATCCCTTTCTTGAGATTCCTCCTCTCTCAATCCTTACACTTTCCAGCCTTCAGGGACTCCTATCCCTTACAGTTCTCTGGTCAGAAAGATGGGGTTTCTATCAGAGTTCTACCTGCTGGCATTGCCGCCACCATGCAGCATGTGACTGGGGACTGTCCTTGGGGCACAGCCACAAGAAAGAGAAAAAAACCTACAGTAACCCTCACCCCTATTCTTTGGGGACGGCAGGGGCCCCCTTTTGTTCCTCTGGTCAGAAAGATGGAGTTTCTATTGGAGTTCTAGCTTCTTGCACCACCACACAGTTCTGCATGTTGGAGCCCATACTCAGGGCAAGGCTGCAAGAGGAAAAAGGGAAAACATGGGAAACTCTTCCCCTGTACAGCCACTTCCATGGGTTTGACTCTCCTCTGCAATCCATCGGCTTGGGTTGACTCCCCAGAGTCCTCAGGTGTTTGTTTTTGTGTTTTGTCCATAGGTTTTGCTGGCAGTCGGCAGGAGAGAGGCAGCAGTGGGCTTACTCCGTTCTGGCCAGAATCAGAACGTCCTCCTTTCTTTTCGGTGAATTAAGTCAGCACAGTAGTTGGCAGTCAAGGGCTGTATTAAATGAGGGCCCTTCCTATTCTGTAGCTCTCAGTCTTCTCATCTGTGATCTGCTCATTTTCACCGTGCAACTGGGGATCTCGCAGGGAGAAGCTTATCCGTGCTGTGCTATGGAGAACCAAGAGTTGGTGCTAAGGGCAAATGTCAGGCTGTAACTGGGTTGCTAAGTCACTGAGCCAGCAAATTCCAGTGTTTTCCCCCATGGTCTCAAGTTTAGCACTGTACTGAGATTTAATTTACATGCCACATAATTCACCAATTTAAATTGTACAATTCAGTGTTTTAAGTAGGTCCACAAGGTTGTGCAGTTATCATTACAGTCCATTTTAGAACATTTTCACCCCAAATAGAAACCCCAAATCCATTAGCAGTCACTCCCCAGTTCCCTCATCCCCTCCATCTTTAAGCAACCAGTCATCTACTTTCTTTCTCTGGATTTGCCTGAACATCTCCTATAAGTGAAATGATGTAATCTATGACCTTTTATGACTGGCTTATTCCACTTAGCATGTTTTTAAGATAAACCCAAGTTGTACCATGTATCAGTATGTCATTCCTTTTTCTGGCCAAGTAATATTCCCTTGTACAGATATACTACATTTTCTTTATATCAATTAGTGGACATTTGGGTTGCTTCCACCTTTTGACTATTATAATGCTACTGTTATCATTTATGTGTAAGTTTGTATGCATATTTTCAGTTCGGTTGGGGAAATACACTGGGAGTGGAATTGCTGGCTTATGTGGTAATTCTATGTTAAACCATGTGAGGAATTGCCAGACTCTTCTATAGTGGCTATACCATTTTACATTCCCACCAGCACTGGATGAGGGTTGTAGTTTCTCCACCTCCTCACCAACACTTGCTACAGTCTCGAATTCTAGATTTGCATTTCTCTGACAGCCAGTGGTGATTAACATCCTTTCATGTGCTTATTGCCTGTTTGTATATCTTCTCTGGAGAGATGTCTATCCAAATCCTTAGCCCATTTTTTAATTGGGCTGTCTTTATATTATTGAGTTATTAGAGTATTTTTTTAATATAGCCCAGGTAGAAATCTCTCATCAGATATGTGATTTGCAAAATATTTTCTCCCATTCTGTGGGTTGTCTTTTCGCTTTCTACATTGTATTCTTTGAAGCACACAAGTTTTCAATTTTGATGAAGTTCTATTTGTCTGTTTTTTTTTTTTTTTTTCCTTTTGTCATTTGTGCTATGGATGTCATAGCTAAGAAACCATTTCCTAACCCAGGCTCACAAAGATTTACTCCTAAGTTTTCTTCAAAGGGTTTTATAGTTTTGGCTCTTACACTGAGGTCTGTGATCCATTTGGAGTTAATTTTTGTATATGGTGTGAGGTAGAGACCTAAACTTCATTCTTTTCCATGTGGATATCCAGCTATCCTGGCACCATCTGTTGAAAAGACAATTCTCTCCCCCATTCAATTGTCTTGGCACCACTGTTGAAAATCAATGGACTGTAACTTTGAGGGGTTATTCCGGACTCTCAGTTCTGTTCTGTTGATCTGTATGTCTGTGTTCTGGCACTACCACACTGTACAGCTTTTTGATTACAATACCTCACCCTTTCTAAAATAAGTAATGTAACAGTAAACTTCCAAATGTCAGGCATGTTGAATAGTGTCACTGTATATGAAAGTAACAGTATGGATATAGGAAATACTCATGACTTAGTTAATAACTAAATGTTTTAGTATTTCCAACTTGGGACCATGTGCCCTTTTCTTGGCATTATATACATTATCATCTGTGTCCACTGGATGGACTTGTTATGGATCTCAGAATTTTGGGTCTAGTAGACCTCTTCAAGACCATCTAATGCCGGTCCAGAAAGGTTCAGTGACCAGTCAGTCCGAAGGGCTTGTTAATCTTGGCCACATAGAATTTTATGTTCTCTATACAGAGAACTCTAAACTTCAGAGATACAGCCTTAAAATACAGAGAGCACTAAGCTTAGGCTAGCTGCATTAAACTGGCAGTTCTACCTGAAAATACACGTTTTTCTAGTTGCCGTTTAAAATGAATCTTTCACCAAAGGCCATTGTCAGTGCTTTGTAGATAAAGCTATTGATTTTGGCATATAAGGTTATATTTAAAATCCTCTTTAATATTTAATAGCCCAGGTTCAGTGAGAGCAAACAGAATCATGTATTGATTTCTTTAAAAAAATACTATTTAAAAAAATAATTTGGTCATAAAAAAAGCCTACATTGTAATACCTTATTGCTTGTTCTCTTTGTTTTGTGGGTAGAAATATAGCTGAAGGTCAGGTCCTCCTTAATGAAACTGCCGAGCCAGACACTGAATAGGCTTCAGCTTGCCATCAGCTACGGTGTTCCTCATTATCATATGGGAGTATTTAATCCAAGCCAATAGGAAGCACGCCCTGAGTTGTGACCCCCCAATTACAGAGTCTCAGTGCTTGCTTCTTGCCCTGACAAATATAAAGTTGTGTGCTGTGCTCATGCTACTGCTGCCTGCTGTTAGAGAGAGAGTGATCGGGGCGTAAATGTTGCGTTTGCTCCATCTGCAAGTGTTATAATAAGTTATTCAAAGCTGTCAACACAGGACCAACCAGAGCGTGCCTCCCTCTCGGTTCCAGCACGTTTTCCTGCCCATCAGATGGATGCTCCTCTGTTGGAGTCTTTGGAAGGTTCTGGTGTCTTTTGTTTTAATTGGTGGGCTACCGCCGACTCCTATGGTGTGATTTTCATTAGAGAGGGGCTGGAGAGAGGGAGTGTTGGAACTGTCCTCCAAGCCCAACCATGAATATTAAACATAATACAATTACAGCTTTCAGACCAATTATTTTTCCTTTCAATGGGCAAAGTTGATGAAATACTCGCTAGATGGGGATTCACGATATCTACCATTGGCTCCTCTTTGTCCCTGGAATCGGTTGTCTTGGCATATTCTGGTGCCCATTTGCTGTGCTACCTGTTTCCCAGCGTCGAGTATTTGGTTTGAGTGCTGAGCTGACGACGGGCTTTGCCAAGGCGCACAGCATTCGGGCCTGTGCTGCGCGCTGTCAGATGTCCGAGGCAGATACCTGTTTCTTCATGTGAATCTGAATGGCTTGGGTGGACTTAGCACACTGTGCTGTCTGCTGTTTCTGTCGACGAGAAGCCAGAGTGGTGCTTCTCTAAGGAGATGTCAGAAAAATGTTTTTCCTTTTTCCCAAGGGGGAGAAATTCAAGGCTGGTTTGGCCTATTTTTTTTTCCTTAGTGATATAAAATACACTGAGGCCGCATCTTTTGGTTTATTTGTTTATTTTGTTTGGAGCCATCCATGCTGGTATCTAAATACAATAGCAAAACAGATGGCAAACTTTGAACTTCTGGACCAAATTTGTGTTTGCCTTTGTCTCCTTAACAGCCAAACTGTAAATTATGGAGTATAAATATTCAACAGAGGAGCTCTTTATGGAAATCACCATAGCTGAATAGACTCTGATTAACCAAATATGCACTGAAAAGTACTTGGTAAACACTTCCGCTCCCCCTTTCCCCAATCCTTTTCAAGTTCCCATTATGGCCTAAGGTTAGAGTTCTCTTTACAGCATTTATACTTTTTCTCTTCTCTTACCTACGCATGCCTAAGGATAGGTGTCTGTAAATGTGACAGAGAGAGACCTTTGTTTACAAAGTCATCTTCAAGCTCTCTCTGCATCTTTCTGCTCCCAGATCCCTCACTGGCAAGTCAGGGACTGAGCAGCATTTGTAGCAACGGACCTATTATGTATCATCTATACATTATCATCTGTGTCCACCAGAGGGACTTGTTATGGAGCTCAGAATTTTGGGTCTAGCAGACCTCTTCAAGACTATCTAATGCTGGTCCAGAAAGGTTCAGTGACCAGTCCGAAGGGCTTGTTAATGTTGACCACATAGAATTTTATGTTCTCTATACAGAGAACTCTCAACTTGTCCCTGGAATCGGTTGTCTTGGCATATTCTGGTGCCCATTTGCTGTGCTACCTGTTTCCCAGCGCTGAGTATATCTATTCACTTGGGTTGCCTTGTCAGTTACATGGCCTAGCAGGAAGAAGAAACAGTCTCTCCTCTGTGTCCTAAAACAACGTGTTGTTCCATCCTGTTTTATTTCACCTTTTCTAAGAAATAGATGAAAGTATTATTTTTTAATTATGAAACCGAACATATGTATGGGAGTGTATATAAGGTACGCATACAGTTTCAAGAGTAACCGAGAATGCCCGCGCATCCACCTCTCAGCTCAAGAAAGAGAGTGTGACCGTTGAAGGCCTCCCGGTCATGAATGAATTCTTGTTTTTTAAACATGGCAGCGTCCAGAATAAAACACAAAAGCCTCCTTTATTGCCCTCTTTCTTCTCCAAGGTAATTGTTGTTAATGTTTCAAGTACGTGCTTCCAGAATTTGATCTTTAAAATTGTTTGGTTTTATTTAAACAGGAAGTACGCACATTCAAAATGGGCCTCAAAAGCAGAGTAGCCTAGAGGGCGAAGCGCACCCCTCTTCCCAGCAGCCTTGTCAGCCTCCCTCATTGCGACTGCTTAAATGCTGAGCGTTCTCTGGGGGCCGCCCACACACGCACAGCCTAAATGCATGTCCCCCAGCACACACTTGTGCGCACGGCTGCCAGTCGGCCTGTGTAGTTCTGCCCCGGGTCCCACTGTATGGATGTACCATAATTGCTTTAACTAGCACTCAGTTGAAGAGCTAGTTAATCGTGTCACCTACGTCATTCCAGTTCATGACAGCTAAAATGTGTCTGATTGTTCCTGTCAGTCTAATTATCTTTCCTTAATAGGTAATGTCTTTTTCTCTCAGGCTGCTTTTAGGACCTCTTGGTCTTTGTGTTTTCCCATTTTTTAAATTATACTCTTAGATATGTATTTTGTGTTTGATTCGTGTGCATTGAGTCGGCATGCATGTCTTTCATCAGTTCGGGAAACATCAGCTGTTAACTGTCCGCACTCTGTTTTTTTCCTTCCGGAACTTGGGGCTTGTGGTGCACCACCCCTTCTGTCCCTCATGTCTCTTATAACCCCATTCGCAGTTTTCATATTTATCTCTTTGTGCTCCATTCTTGGTAATTTCTTCACATTTTTCTTCTGATTCACGCATTCTCTGATCTGCTTCCAGCCTATCTCCCAAATTTAATTTCAGGGACTATACTTTCATGCTTTTGTATTGAAAGCAGGAGTCTCCATACTCCGCTCCCTGCCTAGGGTGGCCCTTCAGTGTGTTTGATGAAACCACGGAGCTGAGCCTGGCGCTTGCCAGCAGCCTCCCCTCCCCTGAAGTCGCAGCTCACCCTCTCCTGTCTGGTTTTCAGCTCAGGTCCTGGGGAAGTCACTTCCTACGTGAGCTCAGCAGTGCCCTTAAAAGGATTTTATCCAGCATTTTTAAGCGTTTTACAGTGGAACTGTCAACATGTTGTCTGAAACAGAAGCCTCTTTTGCAACTAAGAGCAGTGACTGGACTTGCGTGTATGTGGACTCTTGTGTAGCTACCTCCTCGAAGTGGAATTGCCGGCTCAGAAGTGAGGTGCATGTGGTATTTGGTTGGATATTGCCAAGTCACTCCCCAAAGGAGGATTTCTGCTCGCCTCGGCTGTCTAGGAGTACCTACCTGTCCATGTCTCCCTGCCACACAGTGCCTGGTAGGGCATGTTACCAAACTTTACCTTTGCTGGGTAGATTGGTGACAAGTAGCATTGCATTGTAGTTTTACTGTGTAATTTATCTTATTACCAGCAAACTTAAACATCTTACACATGTTTAAAAGCCATTAGTATTTTTCTGTGAATTGCTTTTTCTTATCTTTTCTGTCGATTTAATAATGGGTTGTCAGTCTTTACTAATTTGAAGGCATTTATTATAAGACATTAGCCCTTTTTGTTGCAAACATTTTCCTCAGTTTATCATTGGACTGACTTTCTGATTGTTCCCCCCAATAGGAAAAAGTTAAACCCTTTTTTCACCTTCCATATTTTGTTATGTTTAGAAAGGTCTTCCTCCTTTGAATATGTTTTATAGTTTATGTTTAACTCTTTGCGCTCTCTGTAATTTGTGTAATATATGTGATTGATAGAGCTCCAAGTTGAGAAATTATAGAGTATTTTGCCTCTAACTGCTGTTACAAATGGGACATTTTCTTTGATTCTATTTATTTTTTAAACTAGATTTTAGCATATAAATTTATATTTGACTCTGTGTTACTGAATTCTCTGGGACTGTCCCTTCTCACTAATAAGAAGTCTACCCACTTCTTTCCGATTTTTTTTAACCTTTCATTTTTTCCTTTTGTCTAATTGTGTCTGGTTTTTAAAAAGCGATGTGAAGTAATGGTGGTGCCAGTGCCTCACTGTTTCTAAAGACCACATCTGGAATGGCTGTGACGTTTCATCCCGTTGCTTTCGGCTTCCATGGACGTGACTGCCTGGTTTTTCATTGATTCCCCTTGTCTGTGGCATCTTGCTGTGGAGTCTATTCCTGATGTTTCACTCGGATATGTAGTTTTCTTTGATCATGCTCTCAGGGTTAGGCTTTGGTAATAGAATGCTGGCTTCATGGAGAATTTGGAAGCTTTCCTCCTTTTCCTAGGCTGTGGAACAGTTAACTTAGCCCTGGAGGCAGCTGGTCCTTAACAGGTCTGGCCAAAGTCACTTGTTCTTTTTTTGCAGGGATTGTTGCCCCTTGCTGGCTTCCTCAGGCTGCTATTTGTTATTTTATCTACTTGGATTTTCTGTCTCCTGGGGATTCGTTTTGATAATTCTTATTTTCCCAGAAAGCCATTTACTCATCTAAGTTTTCAGATTTGGAGATTTTAAAAATTCAAGAAATAGAAATAATTTCTGAATAGATTATAGTGACTAAAGAAACTATTAAAAAAAAAAAAACAGGCTGGGTGCAATGGCACATGCCTGTAATCCCGGCACTTTAGGAGGCTGAGGTGGGTAGATCCTTTGGCCCAGGAGTTCGAGACCAGCCTGAGCAACACAGCAAAACCGTCTCTACTGAAAATTAAATTAAAAAAAAAATTAGCCTGGTGTGGTAGCACGTGCTTGTAGTCCCAGCTATTCGGGACACTGAGGTGGGAGGATCACCTGAGCCCAGGAAGCTGAGGCTGCAGTGAGCCATGATGGTGCCACTACACTCCAGCCTGGGTGATGGGAGTGAGGCCCTGTCTTTAAAAAAAATAATAAACAACAAAACCTATAAAAAGAAATGTGATCCATGGAGTTTGTTTTTCCAGGTCTGACCGAACATTGAGTAAACTGCCCCTTCGTTGTTTTAAGTGCTCTCAGTGAATGCTTTTGCCTTGAACTACTCTGCCTTTTCTAGCATTAAAATTGCAACATCTTTTCATCCTCATTTGCAGATGTGTTTTTCATGCATAGCATATATTTTTACTTTGTGATCCATGGGCAGCTCTTCTTGTTAATAGGAAGGTTTGTCCTGTGTGCCTCCATGGACCCAGCAGACACACCAGGTCCCACTTAAGCCATCTGTCTTCTTGTTCTGGTATTTTGCTATGCCACTTTCTTTCAGAGAGTATCCACAGGTAGTTCACTTTGAGTCCTTTTCTGTTAAAGAAAAAGAAGTCTTTCTTTAAAGTCTTTCTTTATTATGCCTTCACACTTGGTAGCTAAGCTAGGTATAGAATTGTTGGTTCAAAATAATTTTCCCTCAGAACTTGGAAAATTGACGTGTGTGCGCATGCTTGCATAACTAGAGTCAGGGCACGGGACATGTTTCAGAGAATCCTGTCGCTCCACAGCTTTTGGGTCAGACGTGCGTTTTTAATCTTACATCCTTGTGCTTGTCCTGTTCCTTGCTAGATGCTGGGGTCTTTTCAGGGCAGGGACTGTCTTTTCCTTTTCGACTTGTATCACAGGGTCTCTTAAGCTCATCTTTACATTTATTAAATGTAATGATATTAAATGTAATGAATTTGGTTTACTTTTAGCCTTTGGCTTATTGTAGAAACCAAGTAGGGTGGTGTTTGTAGTGGATACGAGATTTCTGTCCCATTATCTAATTTATCCTCGTGAAAAATTCCACATATATAAAAAGTAGTTTTTAAAGAGGTTCTTAAAGAAATGTGGATTATTATAAGGCAAGTAATTATTTCAATAAGTGACTGCCCAGGGTACACACACCCTTATCCCCGCTCTGCTGTGCTTATCAAGTATAAAGGCTTTCCCTTTCTCAGTTCCAGCAAGACAGCAATGAACTTACAAAGTCAAGTGAAATACCCAAAAAGTGTTCTTTTCCTAACCGGGTAAGGATCTGGGGTGTCTGGCTTTGTAGCTCTTGCCTTTAACAGGTTATTTTACCAACAGCAAAATTACTGTGCTGGGCAGTACACCTACTGCTGGGACAGGCGTCTCAGGCCAACCTGCGCGTGCAGTCATGCAGGTAGCTTTTCCCTGTTAAGCAGGTAAAGTGGGCAGCCACTGTCCTTGGCCTGCGTCTTTCTTGCTCCATGTGCTTTTAAACCATTCAGATGAGACCGTGTGGGTCCTCCCTGACAGTCTGTGCTTGATGTCCTTATTATCGATGTTTGCAGCTGAGGAGTTTTTCATAGCAGTGTTGTGCATAGACCAGCACCGTGGAGGGGGAGTTTGTCATTTGAAGCTTTGACTCTAATCCCATTTCCCTTCTCTGCTCTTCTTGGGCCTGTCCAGGGTGAGGATCCATGACCTCCGCAGTGGTAACATCGCCCTGTCGCTCTCCGCCCATCAGCTCAGGGTCTCTGCTGTGCAGATGGATGACTGGAAGATCGTCAGTGGAGGCGAGGAAGGCCTGGTGTCCGTGTGGGATTATCGGATGAACCAGAAGCTGTGGGAGGTGTATTCCGGGTAAGGTGCATTCTAGACACTCTTGGGAGTTCCTAGTAGGAACAGGGAAGGCAGCACTAATCAGCCTGCACCAGGCATGGTGCTAAATGCCCCCTACCCCCCGGCTTCGCCAGGTGAATCCTTACTGTGACCCTAGGAGCCAGCTGCTGTCCCAGCACCGCTCTGCAGAGGAGGAAACAGGCTTGGAAATGGCGCTGGTCAGTGGGGATGCAGTTCCTGTCTCTGACATCATTCAGATCGCCACAATTCCTACATTAGCCAGGCCCAGCTTTCTTAGCCAGGCCCAGCTTTCTCTAAGAATGAAACTACTTTTTTGCAAGTGCTATTCTGATTATTTTAGGATTTCTCCATCTTAATAAACAGAAAAGGGAACTCAAAAACATAGGAAGCTCGCTGGGCTAGACCAGGATGTGACACCCCACCTGCCCACAGGTGGAAGGCAGGGCTGGCCCAGCTGCTGTCCTCCACTCGAGTCCGTCATGTGTAACCATGGTTCTGCCCGTTGCTTAGACTTTCCTCATGCTGTTTACAGAGAAGAGCACTTAGGACTGAAGGGGTTCAGGCTCCAACGAAGGAGGAATTTGTCATTTCCACCTTTAACACCACTATTCGAAATATAAATAAATACTATCCTAAGCACAGGCTGATGGCGTCACAGAGGTAGGTAGGTTTACACCAATGGCACCTAAGTGGTTAAGACATTTCCAGTGAGCCTGCTTCTGACCTTCAAAGCAGCAGCCCAGCCCAGGGCCGGCTCATCAGAGCTGACTTGAGCCCACCCGCCACCACCTCTACCTGGCCCTGCAGGCCTCGAACAGGAGACCCTGCGTTTGAGACAGGTGGGGAGAAAGGCAGCCGGCCCTCTTGCTTGCTGCCCTCAGCACCACTGTGAAGAGACATTCAGCCAGACATGTGGCTCACCTGTAATCCCAGCTACTCAGGAGACTGAGGAGCTCTCAAGGCCAGGGGTTTGAGGCTGCAGTGACTGTGTCACTGTACTCCAGCCTGGGTGACAGAATGAAACCCCATCTCTACAAAACCGAGATGATTCTGGGCCAGTGGCCTCTGAGCATGACAACATAGAAGAGCAGAAACAGGGCAAGGCCCTCCCACAGGAACTAAGATTTGTTCCCCACTTACCGCAAATCAAGGTAAACCGACCTCTGAGAACACAACCTCTGAGCAGCAACATGGTCTTTATGGAAGTGCAAGGTCAGCAATTTGACAGGTGTCTCCAAGAGGCGGCAGGGTTACATGCAGAATGGGCTTCTTCCTTGGAGGGGCGGTGTTGGCAAACACTGTGGCCGGCACATTTTATCAGACAGAGCCCTGGGTACTGCCTGGCCCGCCCCCTCGCTGTGGCTGTGCCTGTTCGGGGCGCCTCGGCCCTTTTTCTGAATGGTGATGCACTGAATTGCCACCAGGTGGTGCCAAACGGCAACTAAAACTCCCGCACTGAAATTCCCGGAAGCATTGCCTTTGAGGAAAACCCTGGATCAGCCATCCAGGTCCTCAGGGATGGCTGCCAGCCCCCAACTCCAGTAGATCTCATTTTTCTCTCAGCAAAGCTTCACCCCCTGGGACAGGCCACTGAGATGAAGCCTAGCTAAGGAAGGCCTTCCCCAGAGGTGTGGCCTTGTCCCAGCACTGCCTCTGTCCCTGTGCGGTCCAGGCTTGTCCCCCACGTGGTCAGTTTTCACCAGCACAAGGCTGACAGACACATGGTCTCCTGCCCAGAACTCACTGACTTGCTCAAGGCCTCACCTGCAGTGCCTGCTGCCAGGCCCCAGTCTGGCTGTTGTTTGGTCACTGTCATGTACCTCCCGCTGTCCGCTTCAGTCTCTTCAGCCCAGGTCCTCGCCTGCCTGACAGGGTGCCGTCAGTCCTCCAGGCTGCAGGCCTCCACCAAGCCTGCCCTCCCTCCCCGGGTCTTTCTCATCCTCCAGGTCCCATGCCAGGTCCACCAACACTTTCCTTCTGTGGGTGTCCCAACCCCGGGGAGGCAGGGACTGCTTCCCAGCTTCCCTCACTCCCAAGAATCCTTTGCTTTAGTCAAGGAGAGCAGCCCTGGCCCAGCCCACACAGGCCTCGTCCCCTCCTGTGCACCCCTCCCAACAGACCCTTTCAGCCCACAGCACCTCCTGCTCCTCCCAGCACTTAACTCTGGATCACATTATTTGTAGCTTGTAACATCGCTTGTGCTACAGAAACATTGGTCACGTTTTCTGGGACTGCATCTTACCTTCTTCACTAGCTAGGGCTCTCCCCGGGCCAGGCATCCACCTGGATGAGACATCTTTTTAATCCAGTGTCTCCTAGCTCAGTGCCGTGACCACAGCCGGTACTGCATGAAAGTTTCAGAATGAACGCAAACCTCTGTTCAACAGACTTGGAGCCATTTTGTTCCAAGATTTTCCGAACATGCTTTTCCGAACATGCTTTCACCACCCAGGGTACGTGTGTCACTGCAGCCCTGTGAGCAGGATGGGGGGGCACCTTCATGGATCAACAGTGAACGTGCCCCCAGTGCTCCATAGATGATGGAGAGCCTGGCTGGGAAAGCTCAAGGGACTTGCCCAGGGAGGCAGCGATGGGCCAGTCTCTGTTGCATGTGGCTGATTCGTCTGCAGTAGGGTGTGCCCTTTATGTCTGGAATGTACCAGGTTGTGGGGGCAGATGCCAGCATGCGTACGGGGCATGCAGACCTGTTTACAAAGTCATGCCCAAAGCGTGGCCTGCTCACCTGAGCTTCGGGAACTGAGGTGAGACACTGCTTCCATGGGGGCCCTGTTCCCTCTGTGAAAGAGAAGCTTAGCTTTATGGGTTCTAGAATCCCCTGCAGCTCTGAACTCCCAGGCCTGCGGCAGCAAGTGCAGGCCCAGTAGACGCCCCCTTACGAGCTCTCTCCCACTGCCTTCCAGGCACCCGGTGCAGCACATCTCATTCAGCAGCCACAGCCTCATCACGGCCAACGTGCCTTACCAGACGGTGATGCGAAACGCCGACCTGGACAGCTTCACCACTCACAGGAGGTTAGTGGTGGGGCCGGGCGAGTAAGAGACCATCTTAGTTTGACTGATTTATAGAACCCCACCCCTCCGCCGTGACACATTGCACCCTATGGGCTATACCCTCAGGCAGGGCCCTGCCTTTCTGCGAATTGGAAACATAAACGTGGATGCTGACCTGTACTGAGCGCCCAGCATCTGATGCAGGACAGCCCCGTGGGGCGAGTCCACGCTGTCGGCTGTACAGAGAGGGAGGGCAAGCCGTATGCTGAGGGGCCTGCTGTGGTTAGAATCCTGTCAGGGGCAAGGCCCGCCCTCTTGAGTCCTTGCCCTGTGACACTCACTGCGCCCATCCGACTTGTGCACCCCCACGTTGACCGCTAAGCCGGGGACTGTGAGTATCTGACGCTGTGTGCCCAGAGAACGCCTTTGTGAAGCTGAACCTCTATCTGGTCTCAGGCGAACGCCTCCTGCAAAGACAGAAGCGGCTGGGGTGAGGACCAGCGAGGCAGCCCTGACCTGTCACCATCTTTGTGCTCTTTCTAGACACCGGGGGCTGATCCGCGCCTACGAGTTTGCGGTGGACCAGCTGGCCTTCCAGAGCCCTCTCCCTGTCTGCCGTTCATCCTGTGACGCCATGGCCACTCACTACTACGACCTCGCACTGGCCTTTCCCTATAACCATGTTTAGGGACGTGCCTCAGTTGGGAGCAAGGAGAAAAATGGGAAGAACTAGTTTTATCCATCTTAAAACGCCAGGCACCTCTTCACAGGTGGTAAACATTTAGGGGAAGAAAGCAGCCCAGGGTGCCATGCCTGACGGCACGCGTCTCCCTGACCCCTGCACTTCCCCCAGCGCCTGGGGCAAGCTGGCGTGTGCCGGGGCTCGAGTCCCACGTGCTGCCAACTCAAACATAGCCTCCTTCCCCACCCAGCCGGCCACCCTGGCCTCAGCTCCCTCAGGACGCCTCAGGGATCTCGCTGCGCAGTCCTATACGGTCCCTGCTTAGCCAGCTTCTCTGTGTCCGCCCTCCCAGCTCCAGCCCTGCAGGCCGTCTTTTCCGTCTCCAGCCCCTTACCTCTTTTCCTCCGAGGGCCTTTGGATGTGCTTGTTCCTGGCCTCCAAGGCAATAACCTCCATGTCCTTTTCCCTGTATTTACTTAGGGTGCTCTTCTGTGACACTTGCCACCACCACCTTCCAGTAGCAAGCTGGTAGAGCTGTACTTTTTCTTCACAGCGTTTACCATGGTTTATAATTATATACTTATACAGTTTAGTCATTAATGACTATTTTGCTTACTATTGTGTCTATGATATGTGATACAAAGCAAATATTTTCTAAATATTCATTGACTAAACAGCCATCAAGATGAAACAGGACAGGAGAGAACTGTTCAGTGTGATACAGAGCTGCCATTTCCAAAGTATTCTGGAAGCAAGCCATTGCCTTACTCTTGATTTTCAACAGTTCTAAACAGCAACAGCATCCACCTAATATACCTTCAGAATATCAAAGCGAAAGCTGATAGAACTACAAAGAGAAATAAAATCCATTCTCACGGCAGGCAAATCAGTGAGAAAAATGTAAAGATCTGGAGGATTACTTAATATCGCTAACAAGCTGGATCCAGTAGATGCGTATGGAATTTCAAATACACATAGACGATGCACAAAAAACCACCCTGTACGAAGGCCACAAAGAACAGCTCAGATGCACAAAGATTCACACCATACAGGCCAAATTATAGAATCCCCCAACCCCAAGACACTGCACCCTATGGGCTATACCCTCAGGCAGGGCCCTGCTTTTCTAGGAATTGACTCCAATGCAGAATAGTGAGAAATCAACAAAAAGCAAAATAAGACAATTCCAGACACTCCTGAATTTACTTGGATTTAAAGAGGTTAATAAAAACAAACGATAAACTCTCTAGACTGGGCTGACAGTAAAAGCACAGAATACAAAACCCAGGGGATGGGGCTGGGAGGGGCTGTGAGGGGCTGGCACCTCAGCTCAGAAAAGGTAGCAGCAATCCCAAAGCAGCAGAAGGCAGGGGTTAAATCAGGATAAAAACAGACATCAATGGAATCAAAAACCAATAGTTAGTTAATATAAAGCCAAAAGGTTTTGTTTTTTTTCAGGTGGGGTCTCGCTCTGTCACCTAGACTGGAGTGCAATGGCCTGATCTCGGCTCACTGCAACCTCTGCCTCCCGAGTTCAAGCAATTCTCCTGCCTCAGCCTCCTGAGCAGCTGGGATTACAGGCGTCCGCTACCACAACTGGCTAATTTTTGTATTTTTAGTAGAGACGGGGGATATTGCTATGTTGGCCAGGCTGGTCTCAAACTTCTGACCTCAAATGATGATTGCCTGCCTCAGCCTCCCAAAGTGCTGGGATTACAGGTGTAAGTCACTGTACCCAGCCCAAAAGCAGTTTAAAAAAAAAAAAAAAGACAAAATATACAACTCTTGATAAAACATAAAGGTACAGTGGTCTATGAGGAAGAGAAAAGGTACCTGAGGATGCAGAAGTACCTACCACATGGGAACCGTTTGTCCACACTCATTCCAGAGAAAACCGAGTCCTCTCAGTTGCACACGTGTACGTATCAGTGGCAAGTGCTTGCCATTACTCCAAAGCCTAGAACCTTCACGTCATGAAGGTTCTGGAAGGTTTTTCAGATTGCTTAAGATACGCAGCCATTCCATATTCATCTCCAACTACACAGGGGAATGGAGCAGATACAGCTGTGACTGGGAAGCGTCACCTCCCGGTCCAGAGCGCTTTCTTTCAGACCCCGCCTTCCTGCAGGCAGATGGACTGGAGGGTTTTCTGCTTCCTTTCAACCAGATGACTTCCTAAGTGGAGATGGCCTGTAGGTAGCAAATGCAGGATTTTGTTTACTTTCATCATGTCATGTGGTGGTCAGACTGCTCGCTGGTGACCTCGCTTTAGAAGGTTTTCATCAAGCCCCGCCCTTTCTCTCTCATAGTCTTAATGCATCTGGACCACTGGGGAAAATATTTTTCTTTTCAAAAAGCAGCCCCTTCAGTCTGCGTTCCCAGTTCATTTTGCAGGGGCATTCGCCCTTCCTAGTTTGCAGCAATTAAAGATAACGGAGTGTAATGTCATTAGACCCAGAATTAGAGCAGCCAGCAGCTGGCCCAGTGTAAAAATGTCCCAAGTGTAGCCCCTCCCACCACAGAGCCTGTTTCTAACGTACCTGCCATTCGTGGAAGTTGCCTGGGTTCTGTAAAGGAGAATTTTTTGGACCCAAGCTGTAATCTTCAAGCACGCCAACTTCAGGCAGTGTTTTCTACTGCAAACCTCAACATCCTGGAATCAATCACACTGACAGGGAAAGGGTAAATGCTCCTTTATAAGCCAACATGTATCCAAATTAAGCCCCCTTACCTTTATCCAGACCCTTTCACAAGTTCTGAGTTTTTAGCCAATTGATCCTCTACTTTCCTTCTTTAGTCCCTCTCAGGGACGCCTCCATCCCCGGCTCCCCTAAAGGTAGAAGATACTCGAGCATGCTGCCAGGGGAGCTGGATGGTGAAACACCTGAAGATCTCAGGTCGCCTCTCAAAACACTGTCGGACTTGCTTTCTGCTTTATGATGTCCGTAGTTGTTCTAATATTAAATGCTTTGAATTTCTTTATTGGTCAAGTTATTTTAACTTGGGCAAGGCATACAGTGATAATCCCCTGGCATGCCACAATTCCAGCTCTTCCCACCCCCTTGAAATCTTACCTCCCACCGTGGTGGTTTTGTAAACCCACAGTCAATTGGATTTTCCCAGAACCTCCCCTACAGGCGCTCCCAGCCCAGGATCCAGGAGACCCGCAACATGGTACAGTAACTCTTCACCAACCGTCATCAATAGGTTTTCTTAGAAACTACAACTTTAAGCAAAATGAGGTATAATGAAACTAATTTTGGCTGGGCAAGGTGGCTCAGGCCTGTAATCCCTGCACTTTGGGAGACCGAGGCAGGCGTATCACCTGAGGTCAGGAGCTCAAGACCAGCCTGGCCAACATGGCAAAACCCCATCTCTACTAAAAATACAAAAATTAGCCAGGCCTGGTGGCGTGTGCCTGTAATCACAACTACTTGGGAGGCTGAGGCAGGAGAATCGCTTGCAGCCAAGAGGCAGAGGTTGCAGTGACCTGAGATCGCACCACTGCACTCCAGCCTGGGCGACAGAGCGAGACTTCGTCTCAAAAAAAGAAATGGCAACTTTAGGCAAAATGATATATAATGAAACTAATTTTACTATAGGCTAATGGATGTAAACAAGAGTTAAGTTCCCACGGCATATTGCTGGCCATAAAAACTTCACCAAACTTTAGAACTTTAAACCAAACACTTCTAATATTAAACATTAAATAGACATGAGTTAGTTATACATACATTTAAGAAAAATTACTAAAAACAAGATAATTACCCAATTTTTGGTGACTCTGGGTGCTGGCAGTTGCAGCGATGGTGAGTTATATCACAGAATAAATGTTTGCAAAGCAAAAATTGTCAGGAGCGCCTCCTTCCACCACGCAGGTCAAACACCAGAATGAACGGGCTCACTGGGCACTTCCGTACAGCGTCATTTACTATTGTGCATTTGTATGGTTATGGGAGGCAATTTTTATTTTACAATAATTTTTTATTCATTCCTTCTTTCATTTTCCAACTCAGTTATTCCAGTTTAAGGTGGTGGGCGACCAGAGCCTATCCCAACAGCTCAGTGTGCAAGGCAGGGACCACCCTGGACAGGATGCCCTCCCATCACAGGGCACACTCACCCCCCACACACACTCAGACTGCGACCAGACACCAACAAACCTCACCTGCACATCTTTGGGGTGTGGGAGGAAACCAGAGTGCCCAGAAAACTCTCAGACCGGGAGGACGTCTAGACTGTACACAGACAGTGGCCCCAGCCGGGAATCAATTTTTTTCTCAATGTTATAACAAAATGACATTGAATAAAACGATGCTATTCAAGGACCCACTGTGTGTGAAATGGTGCATGAGGGCATTTTCTGGGAAAAAGCGTGGTTACCTCGCATCAGATTCTCCAAGGGACTACAGTCCCCCTGAGAATTTCATCTCTGCCACTAGAGTGTGTTTTGCAGCCCAAGCCATGTGCCACCCTGGTGCTGCTGTTGCCCAGGCAATAATTTATGTTTCAGAGATACTCCAGGGACGGCATCACCTTCTCCTACCAAGCACAACTCCCTGCGCCGGCTGAACGCTAGGGTTTCAGCTGATCGGAGGGAAACTGAATTTCCCCAAGAGAGGGCTTGGTCCTTTCTGAAAGGAAAGGCTGACACCCCCAAGATGAAGTCCTTCACCCCCATCCCCCCTCTTGAGAGCTAGAGGCCCCACGTTTCAGGGGCTAGCGCTTCCCACCACACGTGTTAGATGGCAGACACTGGCCTCCGCAAACCCACTTTGTTTACAGTTGCTGAGAAACGGCTTCCCCTGGTGAGGGTCCAGCCTTCTCGTAACAACTGTCCCGTGGCTATTCCAGGCGGGCCACCACAGGGGCTCCAACAGGGCCGTCTCCCGCTGCCTGACGGAGCCTTCGCTCTGAGCAGCAGCTGCAGCAGCAGTGAGCTCATGGCGCTGGCCGGCTGGGCCGAGGTGCTGTGAGCCACACAGGCCGGCCCGCGTCACCCGTGCAGCCAGGCCAGATGGTTACCTGGCTACCGCTGCAGGGGCCTGCGGTGACTTGGACAAGGGCTGCCTCTAATGTGCGATGGCAGATTCCCTCTTGCTGGGCTCTGGCGGGTGCCATGTTGTCCCCAGCCCACTTTCGGCCTCTGATGCCCAGCGTGGGCTTCCAGAAGCAGCCATTTGACTGCTCTGCACTGGGGGGCGTTTCTTTTCCTAGGAAGGGAAGGGGAAGCCCCCCCCCAGGCTGAGCTGTCAAGCCGTGTCTTTTCTTCCCTCGCCCAATGTTAGGACAAACGCTGCCTTTTCGTTTCTCTAAGATAGACGTGGCAGCTACCTCCTCAGCGGGCCCCTTGACCACTGCCACCCCATCAGAGCCACTCTTGGGGCACCGGCCCTTCCTCTGGGAGACTAGAACCCAGTCCCTTGCTGACTTGGTCAACAAGCAGATTAGAGGGCTGAGCAGCCACCACGTCCTCCTCAGAGTCGTGAGTCCTCCTAGGACCAGGCTGGTCCACCACCAAGCCCCTGCTGATTGCCACATGTGCAAATTCTGCAAGAGGACAGAGACGCCGCCAGTGCCCCGGGGAGTGCGGTGCTCCCCCTACTCAGCTCTTCCTGGCTTTCCCAAGGTCGCTGTGTGGGAGGACAGCCTGCAAGGCAGGTGTTTGCAAAAGCCTTGCCAAGGCAACTTGTATTTTTAACTCTCCATCAGCCTACTTAAGTCACACGGCGCCGTTTCCAGCACAGCAGAGTTCAGCCGCAGCCTCGTTAACTGCAGGCAGGTGGGGACAGGTTCAACTGCTCCATGACAAGGATCAGATCCACAGATGACCTGTCTCCCATTAGCAAAGCTTAAAAAGAACTTTCCAGTCCCTTGGCTCAGAAAACAACAGCATTGTTTTGTTAAAGTCTAGCAATAATTCGTTCCCTATGCGGGTATTTGGCCAGAGCTGGAAGCTGCTGTCATCTTACTCCATTCCCTTATCCATAATTCATGCTTAACGTGGCTGCAGTGTGTCCCCTGAGCTCCTCATATTCCATTTCCATCACACGGCCCTTTTGTAAACCAACCAAATTAGAGTGTTTGTGTCAAATTGCCATATTCTTTCAACATCCAAAAGCCAACCTTTCCCCTTGGTAATACGGCGATATTAGGAGTTCAACCCGATTTCGACTCTATTCCTGGCAGATGGCTGAAGAGTATGGACAGAGGTGACCTCCCCTGGCGTCCAGCAGGCTGAGGATGCCGCCCCTGCTCAGTCTTCTCCACCCACGGCCTGTGGCCCTCAAAGGACGAACTTATCAGCTTCCTTCAAATATTTGACTTAGTGTTGATTTCTGCCTAGTTCCTTTTAGTCACTGGTGTCATTTCTGATGGAAGGAAGGCTGTTAACCCGTGTACGTGGTTATCACTCACCTGCTGACCAGGTTTCAGGGCAAACACATCACCTCCTTCAGGCTGCTAGAGTTGAGGTGCCCCAGTCATTCCATTCCTGTCCCCATCCAGGGATGAGAGGGGCTTGCTGCACTTGGGACAGGGTCTGTGAGGCCAGAAATCCCCTCGTGGGCACGCCCCATCGGCCAGCAGATAACAAGAGCCATTTCTGAACCACCTGCCTCCAGCCCGAGGCACAGACCGCAGTGCCCAGATGGTGGGGCTGACTGAGATCCGTGCCCGGAGCAGCAACCCTCGGTCTGTGTTGATCACAGGCCAGCAGCCCCACAAGACGCATCAGCCTGCCCCTTCTGGGATCAGGTTTGCACCAACTCATCGCCAACCCTGATCGTTCCCAGGATGCCACAGACAATGCCAGGAGCCGGGCAGGAGAGCGCCAGGTGATTTCTGCATCCACGCTCTGGCGGAAATGAGCCCTAACCCTGCCAATTAGAGGACACCCTCAGTGATTATGCACAAATGAGCTTTCTTCTGAGCGGTGTGGACTGGGCTCACGGTAACTCAACCTCATTTTAATTAGCTGTTTAGATAAGCGGTGGCCCAAAGCTTCAAAGACATCAGGCAGGCCTCAGTGGCCCAAACAGGGGAGCACATTTGATGTGTGCCCATCGTGGCCACATCTCCCAAACTAAAACTCGGGGCACAGGGGCTGACGGAAGATGATTTATTTATAAAAACACTTTACGTTAATGAACTGCCTTTGTTGAAATGAACCAAATCAAAGCAAACTGGGACAGCCCCAGAAAACCTGAGGCCTACAGTGGCAGTGCCAGTATGCCCTCCTGCTCAGTGGTACCACAGATCGTCCTGCTCACATGGGCAGGGCAGGGCAAGATGCATGGGGGCTGGAAGAGGGAGGTTCTTGCAGTAAGGCCGATCCCCACCAGGCTGTCCTAGTGACTTTCTAGGTGCCTTCTGCCAGCAGCCAGGGGACCAAGAAGCTCCCGAGCAGCAGGGGAAGGCAGGGAGAGCAGGTGAGGGGGATCACGTCCCACTTCCCTCCAGAGGAGACTGCCTGGGATCCACCTGGAAGTCCCGGGGGCTTTGTCTCTCCCACTATGTAGTTAGTGCTTGAGGGCAGGAAACAGACCTCTGTCTTTGCCCTGCAGCTTTTTTTTTTTTTTTTTTTTTTTTGAGACAGTCTTGCTTCGTCACCCAGGCTGGAGTGTAGTGGTGTGATCTTGGCTCACGGCAGCCTCCACCTCCCGGGTTCAAGCAATTCTCCTGCCTCAGGCTCCTGAGTAGCTGGGACTACAGACGCCCACCACCACGCCCAGCTAATTTTTGTATTTTTAGTAGAGACAGGGTTTCTCCATGTTGGCCAGGCTGGTCTCGAACTCCTGACCTCAAGTGAGTCGCCTGCCTCGGCCTCCCAAAGGCACAGGCATGAGCCACCCACCGTGTCTGGCCTGCCCTGCAGCTTTGAGTGTTGAATGGACTCCTAGACTGAGAAGCAGAGTTCCAGAGGTGATTTCAGACCATGCAATTTCACCTCCCTGGAGAGACTGAACCTGCCTCCAGCCACCGACCTGCAGAGAGCAGAGGCCTCAGGAGAGCCTGGGGTGGCACACGCTGCTGTCTGGTGTCTACTAGGCTCTGCCAGGTGCTTACAATGACAATGACAGCACAGAGTCAAGAGCCTCTCAGCTGCAGCTTGGCACCTACCCAGGAGGTCGTGCGCATTAACCAAAAGCTGAGCCTCCCCAGGCCGCACTCACTTTCCCGGGGCCATTCGCCCGCTCCCTGTGTAGCGGGTCACCTGGCCCTTTAGCTCCCTGTGCTGCTTGGCTGTGTTTTTAAATTTAAGTCCTGACTTTCAGTCATCCTAAGCAGCATCCCATGGACTCCCTGGTGTGGGGTAAAGTTACTTTTTTTCTTACATGTATTAAAACAGGAATACACCTGTTGAAGTCAATATTCATCCATGGAACAGCCAGAACCCTCAGTCACCTCTCCAGGGGGCAGGGGTGTGGGAGCCCTCAGGGAGCAGGTTAGACGCAGCTCAGCACTGTGGGATCGCATCCAACAATAGTGTTTCTGCCTGCTGTGCCCACCATTGCCTCAGAAGTGACAACGGTCCACAAGCACGTGGCCAGGGGTCCCTGGTCTGAGGCTGAGAGAGGAGGCTCCCCCTGCAGCCACTCCCCTGCCTAGGGTTCCCGCTGGGACCACACCAGGCTCAACGCTAGAGTGGAGATGGGGCATCCCAGCACCATCTGGGCTCCGTGCGTTTGCAGCCCTAAGCACAAGTCACCGTCCCCTAGAACAGTGTCCGGGGCCTGTGCTTATGATGGGCTGTGCCGAATGAACTCCCCCAGCCTTTAATGTAGAAGGGTAGGGCCAGGCGCTACCAGCACTTTGGGAGGCAGAGGTGGGTGGATTGCATGAGCTCAGGAGTTCAAAACTAGCCTGGGAAACATGGGGAGACCCTGTCTCTACTAAAAAAATACAAAAATTAGCCAGGCATGGTGGCGGGTGCCTGTAGTCTCAGCTACTCGGGAGGCTGAGGTAGGAGGTTTGCTTGAGCCTGGGAGGCGGAGGTTGAAGTGAGCTGAGATTGCACCACTCCACTGCAACCCTGGGTGACAGAGTGAGACCCTATCTCAAAAAATAATAAAATAAATAAAATATAAAATAAAATAAAATAAATGAAGGGGCATGCTGGGGGGTGGGGGTGGGGAGCAAAAAAGCAGAGGCGCCCTGAGCTTGCTTCTTCTGTTCGCAAGTTTCCACCTGGAACCTCACGTGGCGGACACTGAAGCCTGATAAACATCACCATTTACAAAAAGTGGAGTGAACTAAGAACCCTGCCGTACACAGTTGCTTCCACATGCATGCAGTGGCTCTGGAAGGATGCCTAAGGCAGGAGCTAACACATCTGCCTTTGAGAAGGGAAGACGGGGGAGGCTGGGGGATGGGGGTCGCGGGCAGATTCCATGGCCTGCCTTTTCGAACCTTGTAAATTCTGAACTGCAAGGCGTGGGCTTGTAGTAAAGGTAAAGCACGCTTCAAATTAAAACTATGAATGAAAACACCAAGAATGCAAATAATACCTATTGCCAGTTATCAAGAGAACTCTCTTGGAATACTAGAACGACGCCACCCAGGGAGGGTCAATAAAGGAACTGGGCGTTTCATGGACTTCAGCACCAGAAAGAGGCCTGGAAAGCAAATGCTAGCCCACCTTGCACAGCGATGGGAACGCATCACCCAGGGAGATAGGGAAGTTGCACTCAGCGGGCCGTTGCAATGCCTACAGGACACAGCTCTCCAAGTCCCACAGGTGCCAGCCCTCTGCTGACTCCAGGCCACCACGACCAACAACCTTTGTTTCCCTGCCCCCAGCTCTAGCCAGTCCCCAAATTGAAAGGTGATAACTGAAGTTGTCAGGGATCCTTACCTACCCAGCTTCCACTGCCGCTGCTTGCTGGAAGGCTGTAGGGCCCTGGGCCCTGCAACTGGCCCAGGACTGCTAGAAAGAGCCAGGGGCACAGCCATGGCTGGCAGACCACACCGCCCCTCCCCCAATCACCGTGAGGAGCTGGGGGTCCCGGGTCAGCCAGCCAGGCCCTGACTCCCCGCGCCCACTGACCAACGGAGCGGGCTCAGGTGCGTCCCCACAGCAGGGACAGGCTCGGGTGCATCCCCGCAGCAGGCACAGGCTCGGGGCTCCAGATGTTTTCTCCATCAGTCTACAGATGTGGCTGTGACAGTGAGGAGGCCCCACTGCCTGAGTCCTGGCCACCTCAGAAGCCCACACAGGGCAGGAGCTGCTTCTCCTTATTTTACTCCCTAGGATGGAGAACACGGATGGGTTTCCAGGATTTACATAGGAAGAACAGCAGATACTTTACCCAAAATAAACAAGAAAGAACAGTCCTGCCAAACCAACCTTTTAATACTATTTAGGCTAGGTGTGGTGGCTCACTCCTGTAATCCTAGCACTTTGGGAGACTGAGGCAGGAGGATCGCTTGAGCCCAGTCCTAAGAGACCAGCCTGGGCAACATATTAAGACCCTGTCATTACAAAAAATGTAAAAACTAGCCGGGTGTGGTAGTGCGTGCCTGTAGCCCCAGCTCCTTGGAAGCCTGAGGCAGGAAGACTGCTTGAGCCCAGGAGGTCAAAGCTTCAGTGAGCCGTGATCCCGCCTGCACTCCAGCCTAGGTGACAGGGGGAGGCCCTGTCTCCAAAATAAAAATAAAATAATTTCATCGTTGCTTGTTCCTCATAGTCAGTCTCATGCTGCCAAGTGACCAGGCCACTTTAATGGACGTGAGGAACTGACAGAGGCCACATTAATTAACAAACCTTTTTTTTTTTTTATTGGAGATAAAAACAGCGAAGTCCCACATACCATACCCTACAAGACACAAGGTGCGCAGACGAGCCTTGGCTATGTACCGGCGCTGCAGGAAGAGGCTGTCCACCGGGCCTGGGCTGCTCCAGCTATGCGGGGAGGCGGCCCCATTGCAAAGTGCAGTTTCTCCGCGGAGGCGGCGGCGGGTCAGTGGCAGAGGGCCATGGCTTCCATGTTAAGGAAGCGGACGTGCATCTTGGTCTCAATGTCGATCCCCTGCCAGATCTGGAAGTGACGGAGCAGCGTTAAGGGCACGTTCCCGCCGCCACCTCACACCTGACCAGGCCCCCCGGTCCTCGGCCCTTCCCACCTACCGTCTCCTGCCACCAACTGTGATGTTCCAGGCAGGTGAAAACCAGAGGGCTGTGTTTCAAGACTATGAGCTAAGCGAGGACGAAAAACTTCCATCTGTCTTTTTTGCTGGTTAATTTGGCTCTGACATTTGGATTCTTTCTGAGATTGTCACAGCAAGTTATTATTAAGTACTGAATCCAAGCTCTTAGCTCCAAGGCATTTGAATCTCACCCACCACTTCAGGTTCTGTGATTTTCATGCAAATTACATAACCCCATTAAGTCCCCTTTCCATGAGTATGATGTGGGACCCCCAACCTGTGCCGCCCACTTCACAGAATGTTGGGGGCTCTAATGGACCCGTCCTCATCATGGACGCGTTTTGTAAACTGCTAGGGGCTGTGCGGTCACAAGGCTTCGCTAGGCCATCGTCATCAATTTAAGGACCTCCACAGTGTGGTCTTTACAACCTCCCTGGGATAAGGGATCACGTGCATTCTAGAAAGACAAACTCAAGCCCAAAAAGGTCACTTCTACCCAAAGATCACATGGTGGCCCCATTCCTGGTGCTGGTACTGCTGTTACAGTCCAGCCTGGCCAGGACCTTGGAGTGAGCCTTCGTGCTACAAGGCCATGTATGTACCCCAGTGCTCCCAAGGCTATGCCCGCCAGCGCCTTAGCAAGTCAGGGCCCACGGGGGCCACAGATGGTAGGATGGGGGGGTGCTAACAGGAACGGAGGGACGTGGTGGGCGGGTGACTTCTTACTGCTTCCCGCTTATGTAAGAATCAAACTCTCAAGCTGTCACTCTCAGCATCTCCGGGGACAGCCACGAGGCTGGTAACGGGGGAAAGTCAGAGCCCCGTGGGCACCCAGGCGACAGGGAGGCCTTGGGACATTTCCGGCCGCAGCCCCCAGGTACTTCCTGCTTTCCTGAGCCTGTTCTGGGTGTCATGGGGTGTGCAAAGACAGCTCTGGTCCCAGTCGAGCAGCCCCATCCTTGCTGGATGCACGAGGCATTCCCAGGGTAACACACATGGACACTCACGGTGGTTTCTGCTAAGTGCCAGGTGGCAACATGGTCGCTGAGGGCATTGGAAGGAATCAGGGAATGGGAAGGGCCAGCTGGTCCCAAAAGATCCCTCAGGGGTACAGGGACAGGCTTGGGGAGCACTAGGGACCTGGCAGAGGCCAGCCTTTAGGGGAAGGAAGTTGGTTTCGGAGGCAAAGAAATTCATTCTACTCAGCCTGAAGCAGCGATACTTCCTCCCCAACCCTCCCTCCCTCCTCCACCTTCTAGCTCTTCATTCTGTTGTCTTGCTCTGGCGGGCATCACCTTCTCTGGTGACCGGGTCCCCAGCATAGACCAGAGTGAGTCTGAAGCACAAGTGCAAATTCTGCCTTTTCCCAGTCTGCCCGCCCTGCCAGCCCCGGGGTGGGCCATCTGCACGGCAGTCCACGGGGCCTGCCGACCTCCGCAGTCTCCTTTCAGCCTTTCATCACAGCCAGGCCCTGCTGCCTGCCTCTCCTCTCTCCTGCCGGTTCTAACCGTTGGCTGCCAGGCTTGGCCTCGGCTCCATGGGGCTGTGACCCTGAGGGCCCAGTCCCCCAGTCCTGCTCTAGGCTCCTTGGCCAGAAGCCGTGATCCTTCCTTCCCTAATCCTCTCTCCTCTCTTGGTCTCTTGCTCCCCTGACTTCCTTGTCTTCCTCAAGTACCCCAAAAGCACTTGGGAACACTGTTGTGATGCCCAGGGCCGAACTGCGGCGGGGGGGGGGGGGGGGGGAGGGGGGGAGGGGGATGGGGACAGGGGTCCTCTCCCTGCCACAGGGCATCTGATTATCAAAACGGCCAGGAGCAGGTCTTGATTTGCAAGGCCAGCACTGGCCTAACCACCATCCACTAGCAGAGGCTGGAGGAGCCATCAGGGAGGAGGGCAGAGTGGGCGGCCGCTTTACGAAAGTGTCATCTTAGGACACAGCGAGGAAGGCCCGGGCGCAACGTGTGCAGTCAGCTCCAAACTCAGCTTCCGAGAAACACTATTTCTACAGACACAGAAAGTTCCCAGAATCCCTGTTCCAACTACAACAGGGCCTTTTTTTTTTTTTTTTTTTTTGAGACAGGGTCTCACTCTATCACCCAGGATGGAGTACAGTGGTGCAATCTCCGCTTACTGCAACCTCTACCTCCTGGATTCAAGCGATCCTCCCGCCTCTGCCTCCCGAGTAACTGGGATTACAGGCACGTGCCACCACGCTTGGCTAAGTTTTGTATTTTTAGTAGAGATGGGGTTTCACCATGTTGGTCAAGCTGGTCTCGAACTCCTGACCTCAGGTGATCTGCCCGCCTCAGCCTCCCAACGTGCTGGGATTACAGGCATGAGCCACCACGCCCAGCCTACAACAGGGGTTACTTCTGAGAAGGGGCAGTAGGACCCCAGGTGGGAGAGAATTTGGTTTACACTATATACCCTTTTGTACTGCTTACGTTGTTTTGACTACGTGTGAATATTACCTTTTCCATAAAAATAAGAAAAACCAGTTTAAATTGCTTTAAAGGCCACGCCCAGGTTGACCCCTTCCTACTGAGATGTTGGTCACCCAGGAAGCCTGTCCCTTGCTACTGCAGGTAAAGAGCCATGTCCCCTCCTGACCAGTGGGCCACACGAGGTCTTCAAGGGTCCCCCGAGGCTCCCACGCCCAGGCCACCCACCTTCAGGAAGTCCTCGAAGGTGATCCCCTCGTACACCTGATCAGGCTCCTGGGGACGGAAGCACAGGGTGGACAGTGAGTGGCGCAGGTCCCCACACAGCTTCTGCAGGGGGACGGTCCACCGGCCTCCCCTCCCCACCAACACCCAAATGTAAGTTGTTGAGGCTGTTTGGGAGGAATCACAAGAAGAGGAGAACGTTCTGGATCGTCTGCCTCCAGCATGGAGCCAGTCACCCTGAACCTCCAATATCCTCATTCATGGGCTTGAGGGTGGGATGGGAGCCGAGCGTCGCTCACCAGGGCCCTGGCAACATGTGGCTCAGAGCAGCCTCCCTCCCCTCCCCCAGCCCCCCAGGGAGAATCCGAGGTGTGGGTGACATGAGGGCATGGGGCTCTCCTTCCCCACTCAGCCCACCTCACCACCAGCCCCCCAGCAGCTGGACCACCAAGATGCCTCCTGTACCCGCCCAGGTCTGGCCTCCTCATGCCTGCGCTGTGCTGATAAGAAGATTCCAGGCTAATCTAAGCTCACAGACCTCAGGGGAGAGGTCAGGGAAACACAGGGCCGGCCTGTGAGGCCCACGCCTCATGCCTCGTGAGTCACCGTGATAACCCAGGGCCACTGGGGAGGCAGGGCCAGAGGGTGGCCACAAGAAGCCTCTCCCTGCTGAGTGGGTTTGGCGATGCCAGTCTCCATCGCCTCTGCGTCCTCCCTGCTCTGGGGATGACACCAGGTGCTCCTGCCCCTTTCACCGATACTCCAGGATCCCACCGACAAGCCCCCAAAAACCTCACCCTGCAGCTCGCTTTGTGACAGCGAAAACCCGCTGACATCCCAGGTACCCGTCAATAGAAGGCGAGGGACATAAATCTCGGTCATCCACGCTATTGATTCCCACGCAACCATTAACCATTTATGCCTAGTGTTCCATTACTGGAACGCTAAGCTATGGGAGTTACTTATATCCCACTGGTCAAGGTCATCGCCAAGGTCTGATTGCAAAAATTCAAAAAGCTGCAACCTCAGGCAAAAATGGGTTAAGAAGGGGTTGATCTATATGTCTCACTCTGGAAAAGGCTCTGAGATGTGTACCCAGCAGATAAAGAACAAAAAACAAAACCCAACAAGCAGAAAGATGTCTGCAGGTCTGTGCACGCAAACCTTTCCTCAGACTGATAACCAGACCCCCACCATCTGCCCTGTGGGTGTGTGGGGTCATACAGAGAAAATGGGAAGCCACATCGGTTCGATTATGTTTTGCATACATCAAAAATAAAAGACATGCATGTATACATTGGTATATGTAGGAAAAAAACCACCAAGAGGGAGTCCCTTTAGGGAAGAGGACCTGGGCTGGTGGGGGAGCAGGAGAGACTCAAAGCTCTCTCTGTGACTGTCTGAAATTCTGTACAATGCGTGTTTAAGAACACAGGAGGCACACTCTAAGCATGTTATGCACCAGGCATGTATGTCCCAAGTGCCTTCCAAGTGGTATCGTTTTGTTTTCATTTGTTTTGTTTTGTTTTTGAGACAGAGTCTCGCTCTGTTGCCCAGGCTGGAGGAGTGCAGTGGCGCGATCTTGGCTCACTGTGACCTCTGCCTCCCAGGTTCAAGTGATTCTCTTGCCTCAGACTCCCAAGTAGCTGGGATTATTACAGGCATGTACCACCATGCGTGGCTAATTTTTTAAATTTTTTAGCAGAGATGGGGGTTTCACCATGTTAGCCAGGCTGGTCTCGAACTCCTGACCTCAAGCAATCCACCCGCCTGGGGCTCCCAAAGTGCTGGGATTACAGGTGTGACCAAATGCTATTGTTAGCATTTAATGATAGATGCCAATCTCACAACCGGCCCTGAGTTGGGTTCTAGTCTCTCTCCTGTATTACAGATGAGGGACACAGAGGGAGCTGCCTGTCCAGCTGGGAGCATCTAGCTGCCTCCAAGTCCTTGAGGGCTGTTTCTACTGGCAGGACTTTGCAGGCTTTTTAGTTTCCTCTTTATACTTAAAAAAATTTTGGCCAGGCACAGTGGTTCACATCTGTCATCCCAGCACTTTGGGAGGCCAAGGTAGGAGGACTGTTGGAGGCCAGGAGTTCGAGACCAGACTGGTCAACATAATGACATCTCTTTTTAGCAAAACATCTCTTTTTTAAAAAACTTTTAAAAATTAGCTGGGTGTGGTGGTGTACACCTGTAGTCCCAGCTGCTCCAGAGGCTGAGGTAGGAGGATGGCTTGAGCGCAGGAGATGGAAGCCGTAGTGAGCTATGATCACACCACTGTACCACTGCACTCCAGTTGGGGCGACAGAACGAGACCCTGTCTCTTAAAAAATAAATAATAAATTTAAAAAAAAAAATGAAACCCAGCAGTTCTCGGCTAGCCTGGGCCAGCCCTGTCCCTAATGGCTCCTTCCTCCCTGTCTTCCCACTCACAGGCACAGTGGCTGCCCTCCCTGCCGGGCCACCCTAGGTTCCCAGGCTGGCCAAGGGGAGCTAATTATAGAAAAGGCCCCCGTGGCCAGAGTCCGGGGCTGGAAAGGGGGTGATCGGTGCAAGGAAGGAGGGCGGGGAGTGGGGGAAGCAGCCCCGGCTGAATGCCCAGTGAAGCAGTCCCCCCATCAAGCATCCATGGGTGTGACCTCCTGAGAAAGCACTCTCAAAAGATCCACAGGCCGGCGTGACGGCTCATGCCTGGAATCCCAGCACTTTGGGAGACCAAGGTGGGTGGATCACTTGAGGTCAGGAGTTCGAGACCAGCTGGCCAGCATGGTGAAACCCCGTCTCTGCTAAAAATACAAAAATTAGCCGGGCGTAGTGGCACACGCCTGTAATTCCAGCTACTCGGGAGGCTGAGGCAGGAGAATCACTTGAACTCAGGAGGTGGAGGTTGCAGTGAGCCGAGATGGTGCTACTGCACTCCAGCCTGGGCGGCAGAGTAAGACTTGGTCTCGGGAAAAAAAGAAAGAAGAGAGAGAGACAGATCCGCCTCAGTCAATAACTGCCTTTGGAAGTCCATTAAAGTGGGGACCAGGGATTGTTTGTCTTCGGCAGATGGCACGGTCAGAACGGGAAGTGTCCTCAGAGGCCGGGAGGGATTGAACCGACGCAGCTGCCCCTTGCCCCCAGCTCAGGCTGCATGCACAGCTCGGTCTGGGTTTATCTGGCCGAGGTTTACACCAGAAGGTATTTTAGGAGCGCCCGGAGGACCGGTGAGTGAAGAAAGAGGTGGAGATGAGCCCTCTGCCTTGCAGCCGTCTTCCTGGTTCCAGGGCTACCCCCACCTCATGGGGGCCCGTAGGCAGCGGGTGTGCCCCGGAGCCCGGCCTCCGCCCCGAGATGCCTCTGCTTCCCAGGCTGCGGGGGTTTTATGCAGATCAGCAGCTGGCAGCTGCCAGCAATTTCACTACAGCAAATTAAGAAAACTGTCGCCAATTGAAACTGGAGTGGGACAGGGAGCAATTTGAACAAGGAGAGTGTAATTAAATCAAATGGGAATTTGGCCCGACAACCCAGCGGGGGATCCCTGCTCTCCCCACCGAGGTCACAAGCCCTCTCCCGTGGTGGTTAGTCTGCTGAGTGCAGAGGTTTCACCCAAGCCAGAAGTTTCCCCCTGGGCTCCAGAGGCAGACAGATAAAATACACGTCAGGAAACCAACCGACCACAGCCCCTGCCCCTGGAGGCAGGCCCGGGCCGGTGGCCTCATGTCCCTCAAGGACAGGCTTGGGGCACAGAGAGCAGGATCCAGCATGAACACCCCTCCACTCCAGGCTGGGCAAACACAAAGCCGTCAGGGTGTCTGGAGACGCAGCCACTTTAGACACACAGGGGCAAAGGGCTGACTGCATCAGTGGGGCCATCCAAACCCCTCAGGGAACACACGACGCCCAGGTGGTCACCTGCCTGCCTGAGTGGTCCCCAGAGGCTTAGAGCCTTAGGGCTGGGGGCTGGTGGGGCTGCACCTGTCCTTACAAGAGAAAATCCACCCTGCACAGGAAAGATCATAAGGTCTAGAGGATTCTCTATGCTCTCTGAGCCTCAGTTTTCCCACCAGTCAAAATGAGGCAAGATGTAAGAAATGATGAACATGGGAAGGCCACTTCCCTCTCTTCTGTGTCATTTACACACCAGCCCCCACCTCGGCTCCTCCACCGGACCCCATGCCATCGGCTCTTGTCAGCCCCCAATAGGGCTCCCTGCTGACCCCTGCCTTCAAGGCCAGAAGTTGCCTCTGAGTCATTTGTTAAGAAATAAACCAATTAAGGCCAGCCTGTGCCATGTGCTACCTAGGCCTGGCCCCAGGTTCAAGTGCTGCTGTGAGCACTGACTGAGGCCGGGGTGGGGGGTCAGGGGGCTATGCAGGTGGGGGCTCCTGGACCCCAAAGCCTGAGATCTCAAACTCTGCTTCCCTGCCTTATGCAGCTCTCTGGGGACTTGGACCTTCAGTCTCCTGGGGGACAGGAAGGGCTGGGAGAGGTTCCTGAGCCCCACAGGCCACAGGTAGAGCAGGTGGCAGAATACACCTGGCCCCTGCCCCATGAGGCCTTCCAGAAACGCAGACCATAAGCGGGAAAGGCACTGCGCGTCTCGGGAGGGCTGCAGGGGCGCTCACCATCTGCCCCATGCACACGCTGGCCGCCTCCATCATGGCCCCGTCGGCGATGGAGCGAGCGGACTCCTTCTCGATGTGAGGGTTTCCCGACAGCAGCTCCTCGACCACCTGCCAGGTGGGGCGGAAACAAACGGTGACCTTGGGCCTCCATCAGGGTCGTGGGGGGCAGAGGGGGAAGGCACCAGGAGCCCCGGGTGGGCCAGAGGAGCATACTTTACATTTCGATATTCTTCCAGAGTGATGCGGCCGTCGCTGTCCGAGTCGTACATGTGGAACAGAACTAGGGTGGCAGGGGAGAGAGGGGACTCCGTCAGGCGGGGCCTGGCCCCTGCCACCCCCTGAAATGTACACTAAACTAAGCAAAAGACACCAATAACCAAACCTCAATGCCAAAGCCAGAGGGGTCAGGGCATGAGCTGTGGGACCAGACTGACCACTTCCTACTGCGTGACCTTGGGCCCGTGACCTAACTTCTCTGAGCCTCAGTTTCCTCATCTGTGAAATGGGAATAACAAGAGTGTCTACCTCGTGGCCTTAGGAGGGCTGGGAGCTAGCGCTGTGGCGTTAGGGCCTGGCAACTGCCCCGTGAGCATGAATATGACGACAGTAAGCGTTACCCGTTAACACAAGTCAAACGGTGTCGAGTTCAAAATATTGTTCCCACAGCCCTGGAGGGCACCATCATCTCACCCATGGCAGGTCACGGTCCACAGTGCTTCTGATCTGGGCCCGACTGATCTAACATGGGCAGCCCCAGGCCTGGCATCAGGGAGGCGATGGCCGGGAGGGGGCCTCTCCATGTTGTTCCCAGCACGGCCTTGGGAGCTGGAGCTCTCCCAAGTCTTCTGTGTTGGCATTTTTTTTTTTAATGTATTTATTTTTTCAAGATTTAGTCTCGCTCTGTCACCCAGGCTGTAGTGTAGTGGCACGATCTGGGCTCTCTGCAACCTCTGCCTCCTGGGTTCAAGAGATTCTCCTGCTTCAGCCTCCTGAGTAGCTGGGATTACAGGTGCACGCCGCCATGCCCAAGTAATTTTTGTGTTTTTAGTAGAGACAGGGTTTCACCAGTTGGCCAGGCTGGTCTCAAACTCCCAACCTCAAATGATCCACCCACCTCAGCCTCCCAAAGTGCTGGGATTACAGGTGTGAGCCACCGTGCCCAGCCGGCATTTATTTTTTATTATTGTTATTATTTTTTTCAGAGATGGGGTCTCACTCTGTCGCACAGGCTGAATGTAGTGGTGCAACTGTAGCTCATTGCAGCCTCCATATCCTGGGCTCAAACTACCCTCCCACCCCAGTCTCCCGAGTACCAGGGACCGCAGGCACGCAGCACCACTATGCCGTGCTCATTTTTTTATTTTGTAGAGGCAAGTGTCTTTCTCTGTTGCCCAGGCTGAGCCCTGAACTCGTGGCTTCAAGTGATCCTCCCCACTCAGCCTCCTAAAGTGCTGGGATTACAGGAGTGCACCACTGAGCCCAGCTGGCATTTACTGAACACTGACCAGATGCCCAGCTGTGCAAAGCGCTTCACAAACCTCTGTCTCCCTCTCACCCAACCCCAAGAGGCCAGGGATGCCTGAGCCCTGCCTCCCAGACAGACTGTCAAAGCTCACGGAAGTTAAGGCGTTTGCCCACGGCCACACCACTAAGGGACAGGAAACCAGGGATTTGGACCTGAGTCCGTCCTGTTCCACGCCCCTTGGAGCAGACAGGAAACCAGGCTCACACCAGGGACCCCCCCCCCCCACCCGGGCTGTTCCCACCAGCCCCGCATACACATTCCAGTGCTAAATATAGCGAAGTCCCATGTTTACATTTTCTTGATGAGGAGGCTGACCTGGGGCGGGGCACAGAGGGATGTCAGGAGTCATGGGAAAGGCCACAGGAAAAGGAGATGTGACTCGGGGCACTGCCTGGGACCTGTGCGGCTGGCCAGCTGGGACCACAACTGAACCCACTCGGGAGCCAGAACATAGTGGGGCTGGTCTCAGGAACCCAGCAATAGCACAGCCCACGGAGGAGGGAGAGGAGGAAACTGACTTTAGGGAGCGCTTCCTGTGTGCCAAAGGCTGACTGTGTGATCTTACCCAGCCCTCAGAACCACGCATGATCGGCATACCCAGGTTCTGGGTCAAGGTTCAAGGTCACATGGCTGGTGAGACGGGCCACACTGGAACCCAGGTCTTTGCATCAAGGGCCTTGTTTCACATCCACCGCACAACCCCCTTCTAGTCCCAGGAAGCCACAAGCTGCTGAGGAATGTTTAGGATGAGGGTGCCGGGAACGGGAGACAGCAATGCCAGCCTCACAGGGACGAGGGCTGGTGGCCCCAAGCCCTCCAAGCCCCCAAGCCAGTGCACACCCAGCCTCCTGCTGCAGAGGCGCCTTGCGTTCTGAGGTCTTAGGGGAGGCTGCACCCCAGGCCAGGTGTGAGCAAGGGGACTCAGTGGCACGCACATCTCAGCTTCTCCTTCCGGGACAGCTCCACCTGTTCCTCGTCCATGGTGGTGTCGATGGGCCGGAAGTAGGACATGATGGTCAGGAAGTCCTCGAAATTGATCTCATCAGCCAGGCCACTGGGTCCCTTGCGCAGGTTCCTACGGGAGCAACAAGGAGGGTGTTGGAAATAAATGAAGAACTGGATCTTGTCCTCTTGCTACCATTAGCTCCCGAGAACTCCGCTCTCAGGGTGCACACTGGACCCACGATGGCTGCTCTCGCCTTGCGTCTGTGCCCCAAGAACCTGCTTCGTGGCGGGGCTGCAGGCTCCGGAAGCTGAAAGCTCAGCCCTTGCCCTGCCCTCATGGAGCTCATCATCAGGGAGGTGGAAGAGAGAGAGACAACTGCGTGACCGTTGATTCAGGCGGTGACAGAGGGATGCGTGGGTGTGTGATGGTGCACACAGGCCAGCACTTATGAAGAAACCAAGCAATCCAGTAACTCCCTGAGTACATCTCCTGATCCTTTCCTTTAGCTCAGGGGTTGGCAAACAGCCCATAGGCCCAATTTGGCCTGTCATCTATTTTCATACAGCCCCTGAACTAAGAAGACTTTTCGGGCTGGGCGCGGTGGCTAATGCCTCTAATCCCAGCACTCTGGGAGGCCGAGGTGGGCAGATCACCTGAGGTCAGGAGTTCGAGACCAGCCTGGCCAACATGATGACACCACGCCTCTAATAAAAATACAAAAATTAGCTGGGCATGGTGGTGTGCACCTGTAGTCCCAGCTACTCGGGAGGCTGAGGCGGGAGAATCGCTTGAACTCAGGAGGTGGAGGTTGCAGTAAGCTGAGATCACACCACTGCACTCCAGCCTGGGTGACAGAGGGAGACCCTGTCTCAAGAAAAAAAAAAGGAAGAAGAGGAAGAAGACTTTTCACAATTTTATCTTAATTTTGTCAGAGTCAGGGTCTCACTCCATTGCCCAGGCTGGAGTTCAGTGGTGCAGCCTCAAACTCCTGGGCTCAAGCCATCCTCCTGCCTTGGTCTCCCAAAGTGCTGGGACTATATATGACAGCCATGTGCCTGGCCGGTTTTCACATTTTTAAATAGTTGGAAAAATGCTTGCCAAAAAAAAAAAAGTCGAATAGTATTTCATGACAAGTGAAAATTACATGAAATTCAAATGTCAGGGTCCATAAATAAAATTTTATTGGCACACAGCCATGCCCATTCATTTATGCTTGTCTGCAGAGCTGAGTAGCTGCAACAGAGACTGCGTGGCCCGCAAAGCCTAAAATATTTACTCCTTGTCTTTTTACAGAAAAGGTTTGCCAACCTCTGCTCGCTCTCACTAGTTCAAAATTTTAGGATGGTGATTGGCTGCAAGCATCTCTAAGTAATCTGTTTATACCCAAATACAAAGTTTGCCAATGATTGAAAGTTTTGTGGTAAGTTAGGGCAGGTTTGAGGCTGGCCGTACAAATGTGCTTTTTGGAGGAGGCAAGAAAGGGCTGGTGTTCTGGGGGATGGGGACACAGGGAGTTCATGCCCCATGCCCGGCACACTGCCTGACACCCAGATGAGGGACTCAGAAATGTGTGGTCCAGCTCAGGTCTTGGCAGTTGTTAATAGCTCGGAGGCCAGGCGCAATGGCTTACGCCTGTAACCCCTGCACTTTGGGAGACTGAGGCAGGCCAATTGCTTGGGCTCTGGAGTTCAAGACCACCCTGGGCAACAGGGAGAAACCCTGTCTCTACAAAAAATTAGATGGGTGCGGTGGTGTGCACCTGTAGTCCCAGCTACTTGGGGGGCTGAGGTGGGAGGATCGCTTGAGCCCAGGAGGCCGAGGCTGCAGTGAGCCAAGATCACGCCACTGCACTCCAGCCTGGGTGCCTAAGTAAGACCCTGTCTCAAACGAAACAAACAAAACAGCCTGGAGATGACTCCAAACCCAAGCTCCTGACCCACTGTCGTCAAACCCTTATCTCTACTGGACTGTGACGGTGAGCGCCCGAGGCTGCTGGGGCAGGCTGTCATATGGCTGGCAAGCTCAAGGTTCTGCCACAGCCTCTCACTGTGGCCCTTCGGAAGGGGCAGTGCCTAGCTGGCCCGGGGTGGCTAACAGTTAGTGGTTAGTGCTTGGATATGTTACTTGGGTCCCACCCAGGGCACGACTGCACCTCCATGTAAAGGAATACGTTTGCAATTCTCTCTTTAGAGGTTCATCTACTACTCCTTTTCAGCACCCAGCAAATACACTAACACCCATACGACAGCCTCTAAGTGTCCTGGGAACTCCCACTTTTTAATTTTTCTCTTCCAGGAGATTTTCCAGGGAGAGGTGGGGTCCCAAGTCTGGATTAGGGAAGGCGGATCAAGAAACTGCCCATCTGCGGGATGAGATCTGTCCTTCCCTGGGCTCAGGAAGCCCCATCTTTATGTGTTTTCACAGGTCTCTCTTCTCTCTTTTATCGTATGAAGCTCCCCACTGCTCCTGCCACAGGCTTTAATAACCTCAAAGTTCTCACTGTGGGCGGCAGAGACCAAATTTACAGAGCATAAAAATAGCCCCCGGACTTATCGGGCTGCTCTGAAAGCCCTTCCCACAGCGACTGGCTCACACGTCCTTCCCAAGTGGTTTAGGCTGCAGCAAGAGGGATTAAGATTAGCATGGGTGAAAATGTGATAGACCCCTGGGGAAGGCAGGTGTGTGTCCTTCTCTGGGAACCTTGTGACCGGCACTGCTTCAGCCTCAGGACCCAACTCAAGGAAGGAGGGTCCCTTCCCCTCCGAGTGCTCCCGCAGGTCTGCAGAGACCAACATTCTGGTCTCCAAAGGCAATGACAGCCAGTGCCAAAGAAACCCAGACAGAGCAGCTGGAACCAGCCCCACTTGCTCTCCACTCCATTTTTTAAATAAAAGTTTATTTATTTATTTATTTTTTAAGAGATGAGATCTCGCTATATTGCCCAGACTGGTCTTGAACCCTGGCCATACGCAATCCTACTGCCTTAGCCTCCTGGAGCAGCTGGGATTACAGGTGCGTGCCACCACACCCAGCCCTCTAACTCCCATTTCTAAAATGAGCACCAGGATGAAGATCAGTGGACAGAAAACAGGGGCTACATCTAAATCTGCAACCCAGCATGAGGGCAGGCCATTTTCACTCTTTTTGCAAAGATGCCCCCTTAACTTTCCAATTCTTCTGTAAGGAATGGGGCGCCCTGGAGGTGGGGATGGGCTCTGCTCAAAATACCCCTTCCCCAAGACCTGTTCCCAAAGAGTCTTAGGAACAAAGGCTGAGGCTGGTATTTCTTGAAAGGAAAATCCTGTTTCCAGCATCTCCTCTGAAATCCTCCTCCAGCTTCTTCTCAGCATTTACAGGATGTGATGTGAAGCCCTTTTCCAACAGTTACAGGCTCCCAGCTGTAGCCCACGAAGTTGTTCTGGGTGCAGGCCAGAGGAAACCCTTTTTAAAATCATCCCCTCCCTCAGTGACTTCTGGGCCAGCCTTAGTCACTGGCACCTCCCTTTCTCCACACCAGGTTTCTCTAAGAAGCAGCCAGAGGCCGAGGTCCAGGGACCTATAGGGGAGGCTCTCACCACCCCATACCTGGCCACCGCCCTCCACTTCTAGCTCAGCCCAGGAGATCCCTGACCATCTTTCAACGACAGCTCTGTCAGGCAGGGACAATGACAGCTGCCCTCAGCTCCAGACCCGGAGTCTCCTGGATGCCCCCCTACACCCAACCCAGCCCCAGGCTCACACCTCTAGTCAGTCCCCTGGGAACCTTCCTTTTCTCTCCTGGCCTCTGCAGCTGCCTGGCCCAGCCCCCACCTTCTCACGCACTCCAAGTGCAGCCGGAATGAGCTTTGCAAAATGCAAATCAGAGCCTGTTGTTCCCCTACTCAGCACCCTCCTGGGGCCTCCCCAGTTCTCCTGGTAATCCCCAATCCCACCTGGTCTCCCAGGCCTGCAGGGTGGTCTCAGCCACCCACACCAGCCCAGACCTCACCGCCCCTTCCTGCCTAGCTCCCTCCTCAGGGTCCCCACAGGCCCGTCCCGCCTGGAGTCCCCCTGAGATGTGGCCACTTGTTTCAACGTCCAACTTCTGGACACCCAATATTCCCCAATGACTGAGGTCCCTGCCCCCCTCCTTCAGGGAGCACCACGCCTGTGCCAGTCCTCCCACAGCTCTGGCCTAAATCAGACCCTCCAAAGGAGGAGGAGGCTACTGCCTCCGTCTGCCCGTCCCTAAGTCTGGCAGCGGCATACCCAGTGCACCCTCTTGTCTTCTGAAAACAGAGAGGCATCCGCCCCAGCCCTTTCCCCACACCCTGTCTCCTGGAGCTCGGCTGTTCATGGAAAACAGCCTGGCAGGTGCGTGCATTCCACCCCAAGAGCCGAAAACACAACTCCTGGGTCTGTCCAGGATCGTGAGGCAGACAGACCCGAGTTGGAATCCCAGTTCCTACAAGTGACAACTGACAGCCAAGTGACCTTGGGTCAAGTTTTTTTTTTAAGGAATAAGAGCATACACTAAAATGCACAGATCTTGTGTTTGGACGAACATATGCCCTTGTGAAATCCACCTCTCATCTCATCCACCCTAGAAGTTCCCTCTTCCAACTTTACAACTGGCCAAAGTTGCACCCAAGCCTTCTGGAAACAAGCCTCACGCCTACACACACCCCCTAAACGTGCACACATGCTCCCTCTCTCGCGTGCGCGCACACGCGCACACACACACACACGCACAGGCACCCCCTGGGCTCTGGTCCCCTGTACCATCTTCCTGTCAGTGCCTCCAACTCTAGGTGCCCTGTCAGGGGCCGCACGCCTCCCACCCTGATGCCTGCTCTGGCTCATCTGGGGACTGGCCTAAGACGCACTGCCCACCTGAGTCCTTTCTCTGAGAACCAGGATTTAAAAGGAGGTGAGGGCACCGGATTCCACTCTGTCTTTGCCACTGACTGTGCAACTTCACACACTTCACAGTCACTTAAGCTCCACAGGCCCCTCCTCTTTGGCACACATGACAACTGGCTGTGAAGATTCCTGCGGTACCAGGTCTCTCACCCCAACTCCCGGATCCAACCCTTCCTCATCTATAACCTCCCAGGTGGCTCAGAGCTGCCCCCTGCTCCCCAGATCCTCGGGGCACCCCTGACCCAAGCCCGGGACCATGATTCACTCCTCCCTGGCCTCCACCTCCCATTCCCACCCCTACAACCAACCAGCAGCCACAGCGCCCTCTGCAAAGTGCAAACCTGGCTCACCCACCCCCTCACACCCTCACCTTAAAGTCCATCAGCGTCCCCCATCTTGGCTCCTGAAGACCCCTGCTGTTGCTGGTCCACAGATGCTGTCCGATGCAGCCTGCCCTCCCCACACCACACTGGCCTCTCTCTGATCCAGCTGGGTCTGCCTCTCAGCTCCCCAAGCTCCCTGTGCCACAGGGCCTTTGCACACACAGTTCCCATCGCCTGGAACCTTCTCTCCCTGCTTCTCTGGTTTAACTCTTGGTCACTCTCTCGCCAGGCCTTGCCCCATGGGCCACAGAGGAAGGCCCCTGCAACTCCAGGGGCAGCTGAAGGACCCCTCTCCCCGTGAGCAGCACCCCAGTTTCCAGTGGGACCCTGGGAGGCTCAGCACCTCGTCCAGGGTCCCACATCCCTGGCAGAACCAGGGTGAGTGGTTCATCCCTGCACAGCTCAAGACCCATCAGGGAAGCCCCCACGGTCTCATCACCACACCACGCCTGTTCCCGTCCTTCCTCTTTCTGGCCATCCTCCGTTTCCCAGCCATCTTTGCAGACATGGGGACCTCGGGGCAAACAGGCTGGCGGGCCTCAGTGTGTCTGCCACAGGCCCCAGCAGCATGGGGAGGGTATACCCACCCCTTCATCCCCCCTAGAGTCCCAGAAACCTCCAGGCTCCATCCCGGTCACCCAGGTCTTTCACCTTAAACAATACTGGACACTGAGGCTCGAGCTCTGGCCTGTGCCTCAGCTCTGGGACACTGGCCAAGGTGCACACCTCTTTGTAAGCCACAGTGATGAACATATGAATAGCTAACCTCGCTTCACCACACATCCCCTCAGTGCCCCTCACAGCAACCCTGCTAGGCAAGTGCTATGATTATCTCCACTTTATTTTATTTTGAGACAGAATCTCATTCCGTTGCCCAGACTGGAGTACAGTGGTGCAGTCTCGACTTACTGCAACCTCCACCTCCCGAGTTCAAGGGATTATCCTGCCTCAGCCTCCCGAGTAGTTGGGATTACAGGTGTACGCCACCACATCTGGCTAATTTTTGTATTTTTAGTAGAGATGGGGGTTTCACCATGTTGACCTGGCTGGTCTCAAGCTCCTGACCTCAAGTGATCTGCCGGCCTCGGCCTCCCAAAGTGCTGGGATTACAGTTGTGAGCCGCCGCACCTGACCGATTATCTCCATTTTAGAGATGGTGAAACTGAGGCATCCTCCCAGATGGCCCCCAAAATCCCTGCCTCCTGGTAGTCACATCCCTGTGCTGTCCCCTCAAGAGGGGGGTGACCTAGTGACTCACTTCTAACGAAGAGACACAGCAGGAGGAATAGGGTGTCACTTTCGAGATTCAGTTACAAAAAGATAGTGGGATATGTCCCACCGTTTCATTCAGGGCTGGCTCTGGAGGAAGCAAGCCGCCATGCTGTGGGCAGCTCTGTGGAGGGGCCCAGGAGATGCCACCAGCCACAAGGCTGAATCCGGAAACAGAGCCTCCCTGGTTGAGCCATGAGGCAAGACCTCAGCCCCAGCTAATGCCTTGGCTGAAGCTCACGAGGCTTTGAGACCCCCAGCTAATTTGCACCCAGGTTCCTTTCCTGACCCAAAGAAATGGTGAGATAATAAATGCTTTCTAGTTTTCCTTTTCCTTTTTTTTTTTTTTTTTCTTCTGAGATGGAGTCTTACTGACTCTCGCCCAGGGTGGAGTGCGGTGGCATAATCTCGGCTCACTGCAACGTCCGCCTCCCGGGTTCAAGAGATTCTCCTGCCTCAGCCTTCTGAGTAGCTGGGATTACAGATGTGTACCACCACACCCAGCTAATTTTTGTATTTTTAACAGAGACAGGGTTTCACCAGGTTGGCCAGGCTGGTCTTGAACTCCTGACCTCAAGTGATCTGCCCATTTCAGCCTCCCAAAAGTGCTGGGATTACAGGTATGACCCACTGTGCCCTGCTAATTCTTTTATTTTTAGTAGAAACAGGGTTTCACCATGTTGGCCAGGCTGGTCTTGAACTCCTGACCTCAGGTGATCCACCCACCTTGGCCTCCCAAAGTGCTGGGATTACAGGCGTGAGCCACTGTGCCCAGCCTCGAATTTTCTTTTTTAAAAAGTCTTCCTCAACAGTTGTCTTAGAATGTTTCTAAGAGAATTGTTCTTATTTAATTGTTATTTTTCATTTTATTATTTTTTAGAAACAGGGTCTCACTCTGTTGCCCAGGCTGGAGTGCAAGCAGTGTGATCATGGCTCACTGCAGCCTCGAACTTCTGGCCTCAAGTATCCTCCCACCGCAGCCTCCCCAGCAGCTGAGACTATAGGTGTGCACCACCATGCCTGGCTATTGTGTTAAACTACTAAGTTTTGGGGTAATTTGTTACACAGCCAGAGACAATGAACACAGAGGCCTAGAGAGCTTGAGTGAGCAGCCCAGTCGCCCAGCTATGAATCCAGAATGGTCCAACCCCAAACCTATGCTCATAACCCCTACCCAGCTTGGCCCCCTCTTCTGGGCATCAGCTCAAAGGGTCATTCTAGGAAACGAGTACCCCGAGATGTTACACAAGACAAGGGTGCCTGCCACTGGGCTGGTTCAGGGGAAAACGCCCACCTGTTGTCGAAGAAGGCACGAACAATTTTGGATCGGATGGGGTTGAGCTCCAGGTCCGGGACATTGTTGAAGTTCTCCTTGCTGGTTTCCAAGAAGGAGAGATACCGGGAAGAGAATAAGGAAAGACAGCAGACGTCAGCTGGCATTTTCATCCTGTATCAAGCTGTATTTTGGATCCCTAACAGGCCCCCACAAGAATAGTTCAGAGTTACGAGACAGAACTGGAATACGCTTCACTTATCTGTCCCTTCCTCTAACCTTTAGACTGGGCAAGGGCAGGGAGGATTTGGAGGCTCAAGATACTTTTCTTTTTTGAGATAGAGTCTCACTGTCACCCAGGCTGGAGTGCAGTGGTGCGATCATAGCTCACTGCAGCCTCGACCTACTGGGCTCAAGCAATGCCTTGCCTCAGCCTCCCAAGTAGCTGGGATGACAGATGCACGCCGCCATGCTTAGCTAATTTTTTAAATTTTTTGTAGAGACAAGGTGTTGACATGTTGCCCTGGCTGGTCTTGAACTCCTGGGCTCAAGTGATCCTCCTGCCTCAGCCTCCCAAAGTGCTGGAGTTACAGGTGTGAGCCACTGGCCCGGCCTTGAGATATTTTTGAGACTCAAAGAGGTGGACTGTACATTCATCCCCAAACAAATGCAGAGACGTGGGATTTGTGTCCATTCTGGGGATTCAGAGACTGCCTGAAGCCCATCCTCAAATCCCTAGGTCAGTATTTAGGGCAGTGGGGTGCTGGCTTGGAGCTCTGGAAAACAGTCTGGCAGGTCCTCAAAGGTTAAACATGGAGTATTGACAACCCAGCAACTCCACTCCTAGGGATATGCCCAAGAGAAATAAAAACCTGTGCGTGAATTTCACAGCAGCATTGCTCACCCGTAAAGCAGAAACAACCCAAACATCTGTCAACTCATAATTGGAGAAATAAAATGTGGCCCATGCAATGGAGTTTTTTTGTTTGTTTGTTTTTTGAGATGGAGTCTCGCTCTGCCGCCCAGGCTGGAGTGCAGTGGTGCAATCCTGGCTCACTGCAACCACAATGGAGTATTTTTTAGCCATAAAAAGGAACCAAGTACTGATACATGCTACAACACAGAATGAATCTAAAAAACATGATGCTAAGTGAGGCCGGGCGCCGTAGCTCACACCTGTAATCCCAGCACTGTGGGAGGCCGAGGCAGGCGGATCACTTGAGGTCAGGAGTTCAAGACCAGCCTGGCCAACATGGTGAAACCTCATCTCTACTAAAAATACAAAAATTACCCGGGTGTGGTGGCGCACATCTGTAATCCCAGCTACTTGGGAACCTCAGACACAAGAGTTGCTTGAATCCGGGAGGTGGAGGTTGCAGTGAGCCAAGATCTCACCATTGCACTACAGCCTGGTAGACTGTAGTCTCAAAAAACTTTTGAGTTTTGAGACTCCGTCTCAAAATACAAACAAAAAAAACCCATTATGCAAAGTGAAAGAAGCCAATTACAAATGACCACATATTACATAATTCCATTTACATGAACTATCTGGAATAGGTAAATACACAGCGGTAGAAAGCAGATTGGTGGTTGTCAGGGGGTTGGGGAGAGGGGAATGTGTCGTGCCAGCTGAGGGTACAGCTTTCTTTTGGGAGTGATGAATATGTTCTAATATTGACTGCAGTGCTGGATGCAGAACTCTGTACATACAACAAACGTCACTGAATTGCACATTTTAATGGCTGAGTTGTATTATGTAAATTACATTTCAGTAAAGCTGTTAAAAAAAAAAAAAAAAAGCCAGCCAGGTGTGATGGCATGCGCCTGTAGGCCCAGCTAGCAACCAATGCAGGAGGCTGAGGCAAGAGGATTGTTTAAGCCCAGGAGTTCAAGGTTACAGTGAGCTATGATGGTGCCACTACACTGTAGCCTGGGTGATACAGTGAGACTCCAATCTCTTAAAAAAAAAAAAAAAAAAAAAAGGCAAAAAAAGCTTAGCTGGGGAGAGGGGAGGGTGAATTTCACAGGAGGACACCCTGTAGCTGGCACAGGTAATGCTGAGTCCTAGAGGCTGCAGGTTTGCAGGCAGGGGCGTCAGCCACTCCCTCACCTGCCTGCCCTCCTCCCCTGCCTTTCACGGAAGGCCATCCTGGGTTCTCTCAATCTGCTTCCTGCTCACCTTTTCCTTCTGCTCCATGGGCCTCCACGGGCAGTGTCTTGGGAAGGACCCAGCACACAGGCTGGTGATCCTAGGGAAAAAGGTGTCAGGCCCAGGTAGGGAAGGCAGAGGGTATCAGCCCACTGAAAATGAGGACGTCCGGGTGGGAAGTGATGACGGGACAGTCATTGGGAGTGGGATTCAACACTAGGACAGACAGATGCTGGAGAGGAGGAGGCAAAACAGACGCAAGGGACTCTACGCTGTTTGGGTTGGAAGATTCTGTGAATGCCTCGTGGCCCCTGTGCTGCCCTGCCTTACGCATTGGAGGGGTGGGGATGGAGGCATGGAGAGGCACAGCAGGACCTGGCCGATTCCCGGGTCCCTCTGTGTCCCCGGCATGGCCTCCTGTCCCTCCCACCCAGGCCTTTCAGCTGGGCTCACTCATGGCCTCTGGCCAAACTCAGTAGCTGTGTCAGGGCAGACTCATGTTTTAGATTCCCAGAAACCCAGTTCCAGAAACCCAGTTCAAAAGGAGATAGACTCGGGACAGCTGGCCCAGAGAGATGGGATGTTATTTGGCCATGGAAAAAAAAAATAAGATTATTTTTTGGCCATAAAAAGGAACAAGGTGTTTTGTTTTGTTTTTTTGAGACAGAGTTTCACTCTGTTGCCCAGGCTGGAGCACGGTGACACAATCTCGGCTCAATCTCCATGGGCCTGCTCCACAGTGGATCTCGGCTGCAATCTCCGCCTCCCGGGTTCAAGTGATTCTCCTGCCTCAGCCTCCCGAGTAGCTGGGATTACAGACATGTGCTACCACGCCCAGCTAACTTCTGTATTTTTAGTAGAGGTGCGGTTTCACCAGTTGGCCAGGCTGGTCTCAAACTCCTGACCTCAGGTAATCCACCCACCTCAGCCTCCCAAAGTGCTGGGATTACAGGTGTGAGCCATTGCACCTGTCCAGGAACGAGATTCTCATCCATGCCACAGCACGGATATACCTGGAAGACATGATGCTCAGTGGAAGAAGCCAGACACAAATGGTGTACGATGCCATTTATAGGAAACATCCAGAAAAGACAAATGCAGGGAGACAAAGTGGAGAGATGCGGTTTCCAGGGGCTGGGGATGGGGTGATGGCTAACAGGTGCAGAGCTTCTTTCTGAGGTGCTCTAAAGTGGACTGTACATTTTCAATGGGCGAATTTTATAATATGTGCATTACAGCTCCATAAAGCTGTTAAAATTTTCTAATAAGTCTTTAAAAAAACAAAAAAGAACTGCTGTGCTACTGCACTATGACTCCATTTATGTAAAGAACAGAAAGTGACAACACGAACCTCTGCAGTCAGGGTGGTGAACCGCCCCAGAGTTGGGGGTGATTGAGAGGGAATATGGGGGCCTTTTGGGAGCCGGGAACATTCTGTTGCATGTTCCGTCTGTCAAAGTCCCTGTGTGTGTGACACATGCTTTTCTGTATGCAGGTCACACCCTCACTGCTCGCAGACAGCTCGATGCCTTGCCCTTTTTCCTCATTAGTGGGAGGCGACCACAGGAGGGGACAGAATAGAGAGACCAGAGCCCTGAATGAGTCAGGGTTACCAGGGAGATGATCTACGAAATCACGATCGGATGACAATGACAGCTATAGCTCACAACCGTGCAAGCGACTTGGCCGGAGCCACCTCGCTTCCCAGAGAGCCCACAAGGGCTCCTATTATCCCCGACGCTTCAGGCTCAGCACAGACAGGTTCGGCGACCTGCCCCAGCTCACCCAGTGGGGGCATGGAAGAGTCAGCTTGGAAGCCAGGTAGCGTACAGCCATGCTCTTACCAGATACCCTGCTGCCCGACTCTCCCTGGCCATCCGAACAGAATCCATTTTCCAAGGCCCAGATCCCTGAGAAAGGGACCACGTGGAGCTCCAGAGGGAATCTGGGAGAACAGAGAAGCCGCTGGCTGCTATGCTGCTAGCCAAACCCTCTCTGGCTTTCACTGGCTGTTGCTAATCCTTTCTGAGTCTGTTTTCTCGTCTGTGAGGAGGGCACACTGATACTGACAGAGGGTGAAGGGCACAGCCTCTGGAATCACACTTGGGCTCTACCCTACTCTGCTACCTGGGTCAAACGGCGTTGCCTCACCCAGCCTCTGTCTGCTCCTTTGCAAACAGGAACCTCACAGGGTTGCCGTACAGTTTAGAGGAGATAAAGTCCGCAACATGCTCAGCACGGTGTCTGGTGAACTGGGAGTGCACCACAGATGGCAGCTTGCAGGATGGGGACCCTGTGATGTCCACAGCACCCCGTCCTCAATGCCTTGCACTGCTGGACTTGGCAAGGTGGTCAATAAATGGTTTGCTGAGCGAATAATGAAGCGAATAATGAAGATGGCTGCACGCAGGGCTTCCCTCTTTGTCTGGCCCATCCTGAGGCACTGCCCTTCCCCAGGTGCCTTCCCCAGGGCCCGGGTGTCCAGACCCTGGAAGGAGAGCAGACCCCAATGTCCCAGGAGAGAGGGAGGAGAGGTGGGGGAGAAACCACCTAGAAGAGCCTGACCCATGTGCCTGGAGAAGAAATTAACTCAACACAAGAGGCCTGTCCCCAACCAGCAGCAACAAGACATGCTTGACCTGCTAGGAATTGAGCTGGGGACACAGTGTCCCCAGGTGCTGGCTTCACAACCCCCAGTGGGTGTGTAAATGGCTCTGAAGCCCGCTGCCTCTGCTCTCTCTCTCTCTCTCTCTCTCTCCATAGGCACCTGCTACATCCACACCTGACTCTCACCTCCCCCTCACCACTGGTGCCTGACTCTTGGAGCCTCAGTTTCCTCATCTGTGAGATGGGTGCAGACCTAATCCTTCCCCTATCAAAGGGGATGGTTCAGGGTCAAACACAAGGTGGGGAGAGGGGTGCTGGCCCAGGCTCTGCCCCTTACCAGGCACATGGTCTTGAGTAATCACAGCATGTCTTCAAGCCGTGATTTCTCATATGTAAAATGGGGATCATAGGAATATCCAGGTAACATGATGGGGCTAATGAGATGATCAAATGAGATAAATCCACATAAGATGCTGAGTAGACTGCCTGACACAGGATGAGCTCTTAATTTTAAAATAATAACAGTAATAATGGCAGCAGCAGTAACAGTAATCGCTGCAGCAGTATTAATAGTAGTAATAATAATAATGTAACAGCAGCTAACCTACGTACCCTCAAAATGGAAGGAACTATTCTAAGAGCTTTACATTATTACATAGGGTTCACAACAACCCTATAAAGTAGGTACTTATGCCCATTTTATTTTCTTAACTTTTTTTTTTTTGAGACGGAGTCTCACTCTGCCGCCCAGGCTGGAGCGCAGTGGCGTCATCTCTGCTCACTGCAACCTCCACCTCCTGGGTTCAAGTGATTCTTGTACCTCAGCCACCCGAGTAGCTGGGATTACAGGTGTGCGCCACCATGCCCAGCTAATTTTTGTATTTTTAGTAGAGACGGGGTTTCACCATGTTGGCCAGGCTGGTCTCGAACTCGTGACCTCAGGTGATCTGCCCTCCTCAGCCTCCCAAAGTGCTGGGATTACAGGTGTGAGCCACTGCACCCGGCCTGTGCCCATTTTAAAGATGAGGAAACTGAGGCAGAGAGATGAAGCCACTTCTCATTGTTAAGAATGATACTGGCGGACCCAGGCAGTGGCATGGTGGTGCCTGGCCTTCAGGGACTTTCCCTAAAACCTGCCAATGTCCCTTTTCAACAAGGAGAGCGCCGGCCTTGAGTCCAGCGCTTAGGACAGGCTAACCTTTTCACTTCATCAGTTTCACGCTCCATCAATACTTGTGCCAGTTTTGTTTTCCTTCCTCCCTAGGTCCCCGCCGGGCTGGATGAACCGGCTTTTCTAAAGGTGTCGCAGCCCAGGCTGCAGCCATGGGAACAGGCTCTGCCTCACCTCAGAGCCCAGGGCTGACGGCAGGTCACTGCCCTCAGCCGGAGCTGATTCTCATGGCCAGTGGTGTTGCCCCAGTGACCATCAGGGTAGCGGGGATTGCCCAGGAGGGCTCCAGGGCCACACACCTTCCAGGCCTCCTGCGGGAGAGCCTGAGCCCTCGGGGCTTCAGAATGTCCCCCTGGAGTCATGAAGGGCTCGCACGACATCAAGCTGTGCTAAGCACTGCAACACTTAATCACCCCCACATAATCATGAGTGGCAACAATGATGATCCTATTTTACAGACCAGAACACAAGGCCCAGAGAGGCAAAGAGACTAAGCCCCAGTCACACAGCTAGAGTTGGCGCGGGACTCCAGCTCTGCCTCCAGGCTGGCTCGAACCATCTTGCGCTTCCTCACTCTCACCACTTCCTTCCTTCCAGTTGCGCATTTTTACGTTAAAGAGAGAAAGAGCGAGGCATCTGCTCTCACCCAGCCCCCAGCCCTCAGCCCGAGAGGCCCCATCTGGGACCCAGGAAGAGGGCAGGACAAGCGTCAGGCCAACAAGAAGGGAAGGACCAGGCTCAAAAAACCACCGAGGACTGTGCTGGGCTCTTCCTCAAGCCTCGTGGTGTGGGTTGGTTTCCGGTGGCTTTCAGAGCCCAGCTCAGTTGCAAAGTTCTCTCTAGGGGTACTGAGCATGGAGCTCCCCAACCCCCACCAACCACCACAAGGCTAACCGACCTCCAAGGTGAAGGTGCAGCCAGGCCCCAGATTCTCAGGCCGGAACTTCCACCGCTCCAGGGCTCCCCGCACTGAGGGAGGCCACTTTGCCGGGCTGCCTGCCCAATGTCCCTCTGAGTTCCCCTTCCTGCACTGCCTGCCCAGTGCCCCTCTGATTCCCCTTCCTGCACTCACTGTTCAGCATGTGGTGTCCCCCACAGTGGGGAAGCTGAGGCCCCATGGAGACTCTTCAAGGCAGAGACTGCATGTCACTCAGCACATGTCTTCCCAGTAGCCAAGATACTCAAAGTGTGGTTTCTGGGCCAGCAGCATCTGCATCACCTGGAGCTTATTAGAGATGCACCATCTCTCCCTACTCCAGACCTACTGAATCAAAACCTGCATTAATACAGTGGTGCATTCATGGCTCACTGCAGCCTTGAACTCCTGGGCTCAAGTGATCCTCCCTCCTCAGCCTCCTGAGCAGCTGGGACTACAGGTGTGTACCACCACACCCAATTTATTTTTGGTAAAGACAGGGTCTCACTATATTTCCCAAGCTAGTCCTGAACGCCTGGGCTCAAGTGATCCTCCCGCCTTGGCCTCCCAAAGTGCTGGCATTACAGAACCTGCATTTTAACGCAGTCCCCAGGGCATTCACGTACACATGAATGCGTGAGAACTGCTGGCCTCTTAATCTCTCAATGTTTCAAAGCACCTGGAATTGTGCAAATGTGCTAGGCAATTCTCCTATCCACATTTTTGCACGAAGATTCTGGCAAGAAAGGCTTGGTCCTTTTTGCTCCTGGCAAATGCCTCTTTGAAAAACTGGACAACGTTGCCAAGACCATTCCCCCAGGCAAACACCTTCTCATCCCTGTCCCTGCCCCATGTCAGTCCCCCCACTTTCCCCAACACCTGGAATTGACTTCTTACAGTGAAAGCAACTCAGCGACAAGCATTCGAGCCCCTTCAAGGAGCCAGGCACTGTTCTAGGTGCCAGCTGCAGAGGTAAAGACAGACACGATCCCTTATGGGGAATCTAGGAGAGCACAAAAAAGATGGGAAATAGAGTATCTCAGGGAGTGATGAGTACTTTGCAGAGAAATTCAGCAGAGAAAGGGAGGGGACCACAGGAGACTGGTACAAGTTTAAATGAGGTTGACCACAGAAAGGCCACAGGGAAAAAAGTGACATTTGAGCAGAGACCTGAAGGAGGGGAGGTTCTCCACTCCCATGTGTCCAGCTGGTGGGGAGGGTGCTACCAGCATCTAGTGGGTGGAGGCCAGGGATGCTGCTCAGCACCCCACAGTGCCCAGGACAACCCCCAATGAAGAATCATCCAGCCCCAGAGCCCAGGCTCAAAAACCCTGCTCTAGGGGAAAAGCATTCTAAGAAGAAGGAACAGCATGAGCTAGAGCCCTGGGGTGGGGAACAGAAAGAATGTTCATGTAACTTGGGCAAAAATAGTTGGAGAGATGGGTGTAGCAGGGGCCCAACCGTGCAGGGGCCAGAAGGACACTGAGAGGCCTCAGCGGTGGCTCTGACTCCCAGTGGGTGAGACAGAACATCTTCAGCAGAGAAGAGACATTCTCATAGGACCCTCCCACATGGTACTGTGAGCCTCGATGGTGGATGGACAGTGAAGATCCAGGGGAACCAGGGAGGAGGCTGTTGGGGTAGCCCAGGCCAGAGACTATGGCAGCTGGATGAGGGCAGGGGTTGGGGGAGCAGAGGAAGAAGGGGAGAGAAGTAGCAAATCCTGGGCTCCTTGGGAGGTAGAAATGGCAGCGTTTGCTGATGAACTGGAAGCAGGGCTGAGAAAAAGGGAGGAATCAAAGGTGACCACTGCAGGGAACTGTGAGGCTGCCGTTCACCACAGAGGAACGGGGGACCTCTGGGAGGGATGAGGAGGTGCTTGCTTTGAAAGGGGCATGTTAAGTGGCATGTCTTATTGGATATTAAGTGGATGGGCAGTTGCTACATGAGTCAGGAGCTCAGGGGAGAGGTCCTGGGAGGACATACAGGTGTAGGAGCTGGCCGGGCACAGTGGCTCACACCTATAATTTCAGCACTTTGGGAGGCTGAGGTGAGAGGACTGCTTGAGCCCAGGAGTTCAAGACCAGCCTTGGCAACATGGCAAGACCCCATCTCTACAAAAAATACAAAAATTAGCCGGGCATGGTGGTACATGCCTGTAAGTTCTGGGAGGCTGAGGCAGGAGGATCGCTTGAGCCTGGGTGGTTGAGGCTGCAGTGAGCTGAGATCGAACCACCGCACTTCAGCTTGGGCAACAGAGCAAAACAACAACAAAAAAGGAGGAGCTAACATACAGCTGGTGTTTCAGGCCACATCTGTGCATTTTATTTCAAGGACAAAAGGAAACCCAAGTCATCACTAGGGCAAAGGCAAACCCTCTGTGATCTGCACCCAACTCTCCGATTCTCCTCATGTGCTGGGCCTTCTGCCTAGAGCTCCCCTCCCTCTTCTCTTCACACACCAGCTCCTTCTCTCCTGGTCTCAACCCAGATGTGGCCTCCTCAGTGGCACCTTCCATGACCACCTACCCCAAGGACCCTCTCCTCCCTAGGGTTCCAGGGGATGGCTGTCTGCCCTGTTTCCTTCCTTTAGCTTTTTCTTTTTCTTTTTTTTTTTTTGTGGCAGGGCTTCACTCTATCGCCCAGGCTGGAGTACAGTGGTACGATTTTGGCTCACTGCAGCCTTCACCTCCTGGGTTCAACAGATGTTCTTGCCTCAGCCTTCTGAGTAGCTGGGACTACAGGCACCCGCCACCATGAATGGCTAATTTTTTTTTTTTTTTTTTTTTTTTTGAGACGGAGTCTCACTGTGTTGCCCAGGCTGGAGTGCAGTGGCGCTATCTTGGCTCACTGCAAGCTCCGCCTCCCGGGTTCACGCCACTCTCCTGCCTCAGCCTCCCGAGTAACTGGAACCACAGGCGCCCACCACCACGCCTGGCTAGTTTTTTGTATTTTTAGTAGAAATTCACTGTGTTAGCCAGGATGGTCTCGATCTCCTGACCTCGTGATCCACCCGCCTCAGCCTCCCAAAGTGCTGGGATTTCAGGCATGAGCCACCATGCCCAGCCAACCTTAGTATATTGCTCATGTTATAGCATGAACTGGCTGATGTGCTAGCTTTCTCTCTGACTACCCCTCACGCACATAAGCATCAGAACAGAAGTGACCCAGCAGGGGAAGGGGAGCCTCCCCTTCTCAACCCTGTAGGATCCTCAGCTCTAAAACCCATCACGGAAGGCCCTGGACATTTGCAGGCTTGTAAGCATGGACCATGTCAGTATCAACCATCCTGGGAAAAGAATCTCTAGAAAAGTTTTATATGCGAGTACCTGCTAATAAAACTAAGAACGTTTAGAAAGCTGCTTTTTGCCTCGGGAACGCCTCCGCACCTTTTCACACCAAACTACCCCCTCGGTGGCTCTCCTCACGTCTGCCTTAACACTCTCACCTAAGCAGATGTGCGAGTCCAGCTGCCTCACGCCCGCTGTCTTTTCTGGGCATCTTTACAGCTACCGTAGCAGGTTTTCCTCTTTAAGTGAACGTGCGTCATCCTAGCTGAGGCTTTTAAAGGGAGGACTCGCTGCCTCTTGGAATATATTAAATTCTGATGGTGAAACAGCCTGCTGAGCTAGGTAGAGCCTCAGCAACTTCCTTATGAGTATAGTATTTCTAAAAAAAGCTGTCGAGGCCAGGCATGGTGTCTCATGCCCGTAATCCTAGCACTTTGGAAGACTGAGGCAGGAGTATTGCTTGAGCCAGGAGTCCGAGACCAGCCTGGGCAACCTAGCAAGACTCGCATCTCTACAAAAAAATTTTTTTTTAATTAGCTGGATGTGGTGATACACATCTGTGGCCCCAGCTACAGCTCAGGAGGCTGAGGCAGGATGATCGCTTGAGCCCAGGAGTCGGAGGCTGCAGTAAACCATGACTGCACCACTGCACCCCAGTCTGGACAACAGAACGAGATCTTGCTCCCATCCCCTCAAAAAGTGGTCATATCATAGACAGGTTAAAAACAAAGCAAAGTGACTGGGTTAAAAGGGGATTTAATTCTGGATGAAGAGCAACATCACTGCAGTGGTTTGAGGCTACACCTCTTGCATTAGCCAGCTTTGCTTTTGAACTGAGGCCCTACTGTGTAATTTTAACCTCTTCAGCCTCAGTTGCTTAATCTGTAAAATGGGGATAATAATGTCAACCTCAGAGGGTTCCTGAGACCATGTGAGCGTTGAGTCCAGTGCCTGGCACACGTTAGCACTCTGCTGCTGGCAGCTGGGCTCCCATTTCTGCTCACAACCCCGTGCTTTTTTTTTCTTTTTGAGACAGTCTTGCTTCATCACCTAGGCTGGAGTGCAGTGGCAAGACAAGTTACTGCAGCCTCAACTTCCCAGGCTCAAACACACTTCCCACCTCAGCCTCCTGAGTAGCTAGGACCACAGGTGCATGCCACCATGCCCGGCTCATTTTTAATTTTTTTTTGTAGAGACAGAGTCTCACTGTGTTGCCCAGGCTGGTCCCAAACTCCTGGATTCAAGCAATCCTTCCACCTCGGCCTCCCAAAGTGCTCAGATTACACGTGTGAGCTACCGCACTGGGCCAATCTTGTGGTAACTTCAAAAAATGACAGAGCAGTGGTAAGAACACTGCTGAGGGCCTGGGTGTGGTGGCTCACACCTGTAATCCCAGCACTTTGGGAGGCCGAGGCGGGTGGATCACCTGAGGTCAGGAGTTTAAGACCAGCCTGGCCAACATGGTGAAACCTTGCCTCTACTAAAAATACAAAAATTAGCCAGGTGTGGAGGTGGGTGCCATAATCTCAGCTACCTGGGAGGCTGAGGAAGGACAATTGCTTGAACCTGGGAGGGGGAGGTTGCAGTGAGCCAAGATCGCGCCACAGCACTCCAGCCTGGCTGACAGAGCGAGACTCTGTCTCAAAGAGAAAAACAAAAGGAACACTGCTGAAGGAAGAAAAACAGGACCTGGAGTTAGGACATTTTGCTGACACCCCACTGTCTGGGCTATCAGAACATGGGGCTGCACGTTGGTGGCATTTGACATGGAGCATGGAGTCCCTTTTTTTTCTCTTCCCTGTGTACGTCTGTGGTTGCATTTACCTCCGGAATTACTCCACAGTCAATGGCTCGATGAACCTAAAAATATTTTTTGTAATGTGGCTTTATCTAATCATGCCTCCTAATGGCCTGCACCACTACATCTGAAGTATTCCATAGCGTCTATTTCTGGCATTTATAAGCCTGCCAGCGTGCTATCAGGAAATTAAAAATTGTTGTTTAAAACATTTACCAGTTAAGGGGCCCAAAAAGAGAAAGAAAAAGTGCAAGAAGCTATTTCTGTATTTTCTTCATTATTTAAAATTCTGACCTTTTAACAGGTTTACCTGTGGAGGTCTCCTCCGCTAGATGGAAAATTTCTGAGGACAGGGGAAGAGCCCCCCAAATGGTAGGTGGCTAATGAACGTGTTAGAATTAGATAGACATTCCTTTTTTTTTTTTTTTTTTTCTATTCAGGCATTTTGCCGAGAGGCCACAGAAATTCAGTACTTTGTGGTCTGGATGAATTCAGGTCTTGAGGATCCTGAAGCATATACAATTTGGGGGTTCCCTCTTTTAAAAAGGGAACATAACAATGAAATTTTTTTTGAGACAGAATCTCGCTCTGTCACCCAGGCTGCGGTGCAGTGGCATGATCTCAGCTCATTGCGACCTCTCCCTCCCATGTTCAAGCGATTCTCCTGCTCAGCCTCCTGAGTAGCTGGGATTACAAGCACACACCACCACGCCCAACTGATTTTTGTATTTTCAGTAGAGACGAGGTTTCACCATGTTGGCCAGGCTGGTCTGGAACTCCTGACCTCAAGTGATCCGCCAGCCTCAGCCTCTCACAGTGCTGGGATTACAGAGTGAGCCACTGCGCCCGGCCAACAATATGAATGTCTAAAAATCAGGTACCGGGCTGTGTAAAGAACCCACGCAAAAGTAAGGCCTTGAAGTGGGGCTTTCAATGCCGCAAGACGAACCCTCCCCTAGATGTCCTCAGATGACTTCTGGAAAGAGATGGGACCAGGCCCAACACAGATAAGAAACGGTGGCTTAAAAACAAAATCAATTTTGGTCCATCAATTGCCTCATGAGAGTTTGTAAAGCTATATTCAACTTGTCAAGCCGCACATTTAGAAATCCAGTTCTTCTTTAAACTTCTAAGTGCAACTTACAAATCTTATTCATCTGCATCTAAAGCCTGTGGTTCTGAATGATCATTTTTAAGGGGACTTTTGCATTCAAGGTCTTCACGAGCCTCCTGTGGGATCCTCATAAGCACGTGGGTCCTTCGCTGTCTGAGTGGGAAGGGGCAAAGGAGGTGGCACCCTCTCCCCCATCACAGATTGTAGTGGGGTGCCAGGGGCCTTCACTAGGGAACCCCAATCAACGCCATTTTCATGTGGGGGAATGTCCCCAGAAAGAAAAGGAATTTTGTCCATGCTCTGAAAACCCAGCACAGCCCAGGGCCTGCTGGACAGCTTCCAAGATGTGCCAGGATCTGAGAGGTTGAAGACCAGGCCTGGGGTCACTTAGAAAACCCCTGGCAGAGAGGGGACAGCACTGGGGATCAGTTCCCAAGCCAGGGCTGCTCAGGGGAAGATGGGCAGGAAAAGGCCAGGGGAACCTTGAAAAGCTACCTCATCTCCCTTCTCTAGGCCCTGGAGGGTGGATTAGGATTAGGCAAAGCAGTTCTGGGAGGCTGGAAGGAGGCCCTTCCTGTAGGCCTGTTTGCATAAGAAGCTGTGGTCAGTCACCTCCTTCCTGCAGGCTGGGCTGGGGCTGTCACTATGTGCAGCTGACACGAACCTCGAAGCCGACTCTGAAGCTCTGAGACCAAGGCGGTGGTGACGGGAATTATAAACGCACCTTCCCCACCCCCGATAGCAGGGCAGGGAGACTGAGGTCCTTAGAGATCACTTGCAAATCAAGACAATGCCCCTGGCTTCCTACAGCAGGATCTTGGCACTGGGTTCAAACCCCAGCTCCTCCACTTATGAGCTGTGTGACCCAGGGCCAGGTACATGGCCTCTCTCTCTAGCCTTACTTTCCCATCTGTAAAATGGGGAGAGTGAGCGTCCCTACCTCTACTTCCTATGGGGTTCTGTAGGACTGAAGTCAGCCTGGGCGACATGGTAAGACCTCATCTCTACAAAAATACAAAAAATGAGCCAGGTGTGGTGGCACACACCTGTAGTCCCAGCTACTCAGGAGGCTGAAGCAGGAGGAGCACTTGAGCCTGGGAGGTCAAGGCTGCAGTGAGCCAAGATCGCACCACTGCACATCAGCCTGAGCAACACAGCGAGACTCTGTCAAAAAATAAAAAAAAGATTAAAGTAACACACTCCTGCTGTGTAGCACATAAAACAAGTTCAAATAATAAGAGCTTACATTTGTGAGCTGTTTCTACGTGCCAAGACCCCTGCTGAATTCTTTCACCTGGATTACGTCAACCTAACAAGGAAGTACTATTAATGACAACAGGCCTCACGTAGGCCACGCTTCCTGCGCTGGAAAGAATTCTGCTAGTCATTACATTCACTCCTCATTCCTTTGTTCTTTCATTCATTCATTTATTCATTCATCCCTTCACTTGTTCATTTGAGCACTCTCACAGCACCTACTGTGTTACAGGCCCTGGACTCAGCACTTTGGCCAAGGAAAAAGGCGATCAGTTCCTGCCCTCCAAGAAGCCACAGTCTGCTGGGGTAAGGGGATGTGGGGGCAGTTATAATTCTGTGCTGTGAATGTTGGGATGGGGCACCCCCAGAAGGAGGCTGTGGGCCTTCAGGGGGCAGGAGACGTGTCTTGGAAATGTGGTCCACACTGAAGCCTCAGCAAAGCAGAAGCCAGCATCTACACACCTGTGTGAGTCCCACATAAAGAACACAAAGATGACCTTGATGGCACTGGGTAGCCATCAAGAGGGCTGTTGAGCAGAGGCTGCTCACTAGCTCCTTTGAATGACCCTGCCAGGCAGGCACACTGAGGGCTTGTGCAAGGGTGCTACATATGAGGTCCTGGGGATGGGTGTGCAGGAGAGGGGCAAACAGGGTTTGGGGTGGCAGTGCAGGACCAACGGCTCACATTTCTAAGCTGAGCCTGGGCAGGTGAGGCCTGAGAGGTAGGAGTCCGGCGCCATCAGCACAGAGAGGCCGCGCCAGCTCAGCTCCTGCAGGAGGAGGACGCTCCACCCACTCAACCATGGAGGACCTACTGTGTGCTGTCCACAGTGCTGGGCAACGGAGGCACTTGTTAGAAATGCAGAGTCTCAGGCCCCACCCTAGAACTGCAGAAGCAAAACCTGCATGGCAGCAAGATTCCCAGGTGATTCGAGCACAGTCAAGTTGGAAAAAAACTGTTGTAGGGAATGCCATTTTAGTACGTCCCATTGTAAGCTTATGATGGGGTGCTAGGCAATGCATCAGGGCTCAGCGCCTAGAACCTAAAAGTGGGAGGGGCCTCCAACGGCATCATATCCTCCTCCTCACACAGCATCTGGGCCCCCACCACACTCAGATTAGACCCTCAGGATGGGGGTGGAAGAATAGCCCCATTTGCCAAATGCCTTTGAACCCAGCTTAGAGCTAAATTGCCCTGCTTGCACCTGCTTTTTTTTTCCCCTAGAGATGGGGTCTCACTGTGTTGCCCAGCTTGGGCTCAAGCAATCCTCCAGCCTTGGCCTCCCAAAGTGCTGAGATTATAGTCGTGAGTCACAGTGCCCAGCCCACTGCTCATTTTTAATGCTCAAATCAAATCCCAAGTGACCATGCTCACTTTCCAGATGAGGAGACCAGCTCAGAGAAAGGAAGTGACCAGCCCGAAGCCACATAGCCAATGGCATGAAGGATTCTAATACAGTTGGACTCCGAAGCCTGGGTTTTTGCCTCTGCATCTCTATGCATGTAGAATATGAACCTGAAGTTCACCACCCAAGGTTGGATGGATCTAACATCAGATGCATAACAATAAGTCCAAGGCAGTTTGTTACAGGGCTGGGGGTTCCACTTGCTGGAAAACTGTCTTGAGGACAAAGGGGCTCTGCCTTCCCACATCCTCCACTGTGAGCTCCATAGCGGCTGCAGCTACCAGCGTAGGTACCAAGCACCTGGCGCAGAGCAGATGCTCATGAACTTTTTAAGAGACAGGGTCTCGCTCTGTTGCCCAGCCTGGAGTACAGTGGTGCACTCATAGCCCACTGCGGTCTTGAACCCCTGGGTTCAAGGGATCCTCCTGCCTCAGCTTCCCAAGTAGCCAGAGCTACATGTGTGCATCACCAGACCTGGCTAATTTTTAAATATTTTGTAGAGAAAGGGTCTTGCTATGTTGCCCAGGCTGCTCATTAACTTCTGAAGGAACAAGCAAAGCATGCCCTTGACACTGTTTTCCAGCATCCAGTGTCTATATATGCCACCTCCCCACTAGATCTCAGTGCCTGGCTGACTTGTGTCATGCTACACACTCCTCAGCCTACGGCCCAAGGAGGTTTCACCTTGCCCTGGTTGAAACCACCCGCCCTCCATCCCTGTCCTTGGAGGAAACTGACCCCAGGCCCCTTGCCCTTATAGCTCTAGGGGAAAACATTTGCATGTCTGGTCTTTGGCCATGGCAATTGGCTCAGACTCAGGCCCGTGACCCCGTCAGAGCCAATGAGAAGCCAGGTGACTCTTCCGCTGGGCTCAGGTTCTCTCTCCTCCACTGGGCTTGGTGGGCAAGATGTCTAGAATTAAAGGTATAAATCTTAATTGTCTTTAAGTCGGCCTTGGATGCAATCAAACTGAGACCAGAGGCCACAAGAATCATGAGACCATCAGAATCTGAGCTCTTGAAATTAAGAATGAAATATACTGGATTAACAATATGCCTGTGTTTAGACAAACAAGAGAAAGTGGACATTTATATGTCAGTTTCCATAAAACCTAGGGGAAATTTAAGTCTGTTTACTAAGATGGAAGTTTCCCTGGAGTATTAGAAGGTTTGTTTCAAAGTTCCAACAAGCTGTAACCTTGAGACTCTGAATGCTTATTTTAGGAAACTACATCTGTTAGAAGTTTATGGTAGAAATTGCTTATTTTAGGAAACTACATCTGTTAGAAGTTTATGGTAGAAATTTGTTCAACTTGAAGCTTCCTTATGAACTCTGTGTGACGATCAAGTCACTGGCAAGGACCTCTCACTAACCTAGCTGTAAGTAACTCAAGCAGCACTCGCTTGTAATCCCAGCCACTCAGGAGGCTGAGGCGGGGGGACTGCTTGAGCTCAGGAGTTCAAGACCACCCTGGGTAACATAGCAAGACCACGTCTCAAAAAAAAAAAAAAATACAAAACAATTAACAGATCTGGTGCAGCGGTGCACACCTGTAGTGCCAGCACTTTGGGAGGTAGAAATGAGGGGACTGCTTGAGGCCAGGAGTTTGAGACCAGCCTGGGCAACATAGTGAGACCCCCATCTCTACAAAAACTTTAAAAAATTAGCTGGTGTGGTGGTGCATGGCTGTAGTCCCAGCACTTTGGGAAGCTAAGGCAGGAGGATCACCTGAGCCCAGGAATTCAAGACCAGCCTGAGCAACATAGCAAGACCCTGCTTCTACGAAAATAAAAATAAATAAAAAATTACCTGGGTGTGATGGCACATGCCTGTGGTCCCAGCTGCTTGGGAGGCTGAGGCAGGAGGATCGCTTGGGCCCAAGAGGTTGAGGCTGCAGTGAGCTATGATCACAACACTGCACTCCAGCATGGGCAACGGAGTGAGACCGTGTCTCAAAAAAATTAAAAATACCCAAATAACAAATAATTCAACCAGAATACAGTTTAAGGCATCCTCTTCATTAAAAAGCAACCTAAAGGTATCTAAAAGATTAACAAAACACAACGCAGAAGGTTGATTTTCCTTAACAGAAATTTGAGGCGGCCACCCCCATCTTGCCTGAGGCTGGAACTAACCCTAAAGAAGGAGAGTCAAAAGACAGAGGTCCTGATGGCAGCCCGAGCCCCTAAGTCGGGCTGCACCACAACTGATACATCTTTGTGTGCCCGGCAGTTGGAAGGACCCTGGGATTTAACAGGTCCTCCATATGTGTCTGAGATTCCAAGCACATTCCATCTGAGGAAGTCAGGGTGAGGCATGGGGTGGCTGAAGAGCCCTTCCTCGCTTCCACGATAGTTATAATTTATAATTGTGTGATCCTCATAGAAACAGAAGTGGTTCTTTCTTACTGTTTGGGAACATCTTGTCTTAGAAGAGACCAGAAGCATTAAAACAACTACAGTTGGCTCACGCCTATAATCCCAGCACTTTGGGAGGCTGAGACGGGTGGATCACAAGGTCAGGAGATCGAAACCATCCTGGCTAACACGGTGAAACCCCATCTCTACTAAAAATACAAAACATTAGCCGGGCATGGTGGAGGGCACCAGTAGTCCCAGCTACTTGGGAGGCTGAGGCAGAAGAATGGTGTGAACCCAGGAGGCAGAGCTTGCAGTGAGCCGAGACAGCACCACTGCACTCCAGCCTGGGCGACAGAGGGAGACTCCATCTCCAAAATAAATAAATAAATAAAAAACAACTACCCCCGCCACTCAGCACTCAAGAAAAGAAACAGGACAAGAAATTTGCAAGGGCATGGCCCCACCCAACACCCAAACCCGCTGCCAATCTTACCGAATGGTAGGCTGATCTCCACTCAGCTGCTTAAATCTCCGATGGAGCTGCTCGATCTGATCCGATGAGACTGAGAAGTGGGGGAAAGAGAGAAAAACAAGACAGAAAAAAAAATCACTGACTGTCAGAGGGAGGCTGCAGATATTCTTCTGCCCCATCCCCACTGGCTGCCACACCCCTTCTCAAAGCATCTCCCACCATGGCAAAAGCGAGTGCCGGGTGAAGCAGCAGAGAAAGGATTTCCCGTTCTTCCCAGAAACAGCTCTGCAGTCATCAGTTCCAACTGCCTTAGTAATAATAATACAACTATTACTAATAGCTCCTGAGACAGGGCAGTCATGAAGCAGGCCATTCTCCCAGCCTCTGACCTTCCCCAGCCCACTACAGAGAAACTTTGTTTTCTGTGGCAGGGTTTCACTTCCATCACTCAGGTTGGAGTACACTGGCACGACCTCGGCACCTCAGCTCACTGCAGCCTCCACCTCCTGGGCTCCAGAGATCCTCCCACCTTGGCCTCCTGGGTAGCTGCAACTACAGGCAAGTGTCACCATGCCTGGCTAATTTTTGTGTGTGTGTGTATATATATATATATATATATTTTTTTTTTTTTTTTTTTTTTTTTTATAGATACAGGGTTTCACCATGTTGCCTAGGCTGGTCTCAAACTCCTGGACTCAAGCAGTCTGCCCACCTCGGCCTCCCAAGGTGCTGAGACTGCAGGCATGAGCCACCACGCCCAGCCTAGACAAAACTGCATCTGGTTGTCTGACTCTTCCTCTTCCACTCCAGAAGATGAGTTTTATCCTAGCCGAGAAAGGGGCTTTTTATAGTCACAGACTCAGAGTCAGATGAGTAGCAAGAGGAAATAAGGGTTCAGGCTGGTGTTGGACATGATCTGGGAAACCTACACTGAGAAATGTATGGAGAATCTGGTGGAGCAAAGAAATGGAAGGACTCCAATCTGGTGATGGGGTAAGACCCTGTCTCTAAAAAATGCACAATATTAAACAATGATCTGCATTTCTCACTTCATTATCAAAACAACTCAATAAGTGAGTGGATATTATCTCAGGTATTTTGTTTGTTTTGAGACAGAGTCACACTCTGTCACCCAGGCTGGAACGCAGTGGTGCAATCTCAGCTCATTGCCACCTCTGCCTCCGTGTTCCAGCGATTCTCGCGCCCCAGCCTCCCAAGTAGCTGGGATTACAGGCACGCGCCACCACGCCCAGCTAATTTTTATACGTTTAGTAGAGACGGGGTTTCGCCACGCTGGCCAGGCTGGTCTTGAACTCCTGACCTTGAGTGATCCGCCCACCGCAGCCTCCCAAAGTGCTGGGATTACAGGTGTGAACCACTACGCCCAGCTGTTATCTCAGTTTTATAATTTGAAAACTGCAGCTCAGAGAGCACTTAAGATCCCACAACACACAGAGGCAGAGCTGGGACTGAACTCCAAGTCTGTGCGACTGACCCCAAAGCCAGCCTTCACAAAGAAGTAATATCGCCTGTCTGCCCAGAGTACTTTGGCGCTCAAGGACTTTAGGTCTGGTTCCTGGGGACTATATACAGTTCACGCAAACCTTTCCAAAACACGGGCTGGACTGCAGAGCTGTGACCTCCCACCTCAGTCCTCCCAGCATTCCCTACCCCTAAGCACTGTTTTGCTCCTGTTACAGAGGCAGCTAATTTCTGGGGCCAACTGGTCACCTCACTTCCTGCTCATTGTTTTTTGGCCTCAGGCCCTTCAAGAATCAACAGCTCAGTATTCTCAAGCATCTCCAGCAGCTCGTTAAGGCTGTCAACCCAGACTGAGGGCTCTCTACTTCCTGTGGGCATGGCTCCAATGATCAGCTCATCTCTTCCTTCCAACACTCTAGGAGGGGGCTGTATCCTCTTGTTACAGATGTAGCCACTGACACTTGGAACGGTTAGGTGAATCATCAAAGTGCAATTTCTACCTTTCTGCATGAAAATATGGCCATTTAGATCATAGGTATGTCAGCAAGGACACTGGCTACTTCATGGCCTAGCAATTCCACTCCTAGGTATATACACAAATAACGCATACTTCTGTTCACCCAAGCATGCGTACAAAGATGTCATGGCGGTGCCATTGGAATCGTCCTAAACTGGAAACTACCCACATGCCCAACAATGGCAGAGTAGAGTGCTAATGTGTAGTATAGTCAAGCAATGGAATAGCACACGGCAGTGAAAATGAACAATATAGATAATCACAGACAAAAGCAGCCAGACAGGAAAGTGTACATACTTTATGATTCTATTTGCATAAAGTTCAAAAACAGGCAAAACTCAACTACGATGTTAGAGGTCAAGATAGTGGCTGCTCTTAAGGGAGGCATCATAGATGACGCTAATATTGTAATTGACTTTTGGAGGATGAGATGAGGAGGAGTAACTTGAATGGAGTGCAAAGGGGAGTTCTGGGTACTAGGAATGTTCCATTTCTAGATCTCCGTACACTTTACATAGTCGTGTTCTCGGAAACCTCAAAGAGCTCTCTGTATGCTTGAGTGATGCACTGTTCTGGATATGCACTATATCACGACAAAACATTTACTAAAAAAAAAAAAAAAATGTGTTATTCCTCCCTGACTAAAGGAGATCTGGGAAGAAAAAAGAAAAATGAATGAAAATGTTTTAAAATTGTAATTCCACTTGGCAGGAATGTATCCTAAAAATAATAGACGCAACAGGTACAAAAACATGAATACATAAATGTGTTCAACTTTGCATTCTTCAAAATAGCTTAAAATTCGACTTGCCCTAAGTGACCATCAAAAGCAGATTGGGGCTGGGCACGGTGGCTCACGCCTGGAATCCCAGCACTTTGGGAGGCTGAGGTGGGCAGATCACTTGAGGTCAGGAGTCTGAGACCTGGCCAACATGACGAAACCCCGTCTCTACTAAAAATACAAAGATGAGCCAGGCATGGTGGTAGGTACCTGTAATCCCAGCTACTTGGGAGACTGAAGCAGGAGAATCGCTTAGAGCCCGGGAGGCGGAGGCTGCAGTGAGCCAAAATCACACCACTGCACTCCAGCCTTGGCAAGAGAACAAGGCTCTGCCTCAAAAAAAAAAAGCAAAAAACAGATTGGTCGAACACTTTTTGGTATGTTTAGCCAATTTTTTTTTTTTTAAGTATACCTTTAGAGTGCAAGATGGAGAAAAAAAATTGTTTTTAGGTATACTGCCTTTAACAGTGACAGTTGTGTATTTGCATAGAAATACATTCCACATATACTGCCTAAAAACAGCTTGCTACCGAGAGAGCACAACTCTGTGTTGTGGAAAAGACATAAAAATATACAAATGTGTTTAAGTAATTTAAAAATCCTAGAGTTATTTTCCCCAAAATAATAATAATTATTTCTCATCTCAATACCTGGATTAAAGACTGTTTTGCTTTTGGTTCATCTATATTTTCCAATTTTTCTCTAATGTACAATGTATATGTATTAGTCTTGTAATGAAGTTTTTCAGCCTACAACATGATCCCATCTGGATGGCTGAGGGATCTCATAAATACTGCTATTAATAAGTCATTCACTGGCTGAGCACTGTGTCCCAGGCACACATCATCTTCTTGAGTTCCTTCCATGACCCTATGAGGGACATACTATTCCCGTTTTATAGAAGAACAAACTGAGGCTCAGAAGGGATGTAACTTGTTCAAGGTCACTGACCTTGATAGAGGCAGACCCACGTGTAGTTCTGTGTTTTGTTTTCTTTTTTTTATTTGTCTGTCTCCTTTTGTATGATCACTTAACCCCCAAAACACACTGATCTGAAGATAAATAAGATTAGAAATTACAGCTAAACAGGTGCACCTAAACCACCACTATTAAAGATGAGTTATGGCTGGGCGCGGTGGCTCATCCTGTAATCCCAGCACTTTGGGAGGCTGAGGCGGGTGGATCACTTGAGGTCAGGAGTTTGAAACCAGCCTGGCCAACATGCCGAAACCCCATCTCTACTAAAAATAAAAAAACTAGCCGAGAGTGGTGGCAGGCACCTGTAATCCCAGCTACTTGGGAGGCTGAGGCAGGAGAATCACTCGAACCCGGGAGGCGGAGGTTGCAGTGAGCCAAGATCGTGCCACTGCACTCCAGACTGGGTGACAAAGCGAGACTCCATCTCAAAAAAAAAAAAAAAAAGCGTTACCTTGAAAGCATCCTGGTGTGTGAAAGAGGCCACTGGAGAGGACACACACTGGATGATTCCATTTGCATGAAATGCTCAGATGGACAAATCCTTAGGAACAGAAAGTACACCAGTGGCTGCCTGAGGCCAGGGAGGGGAGGGGCTGGAGAGGGAGAACAGGGAGACACTGTCAATGGGCACTGGAGTTTCTTTTAGAGAGAGATAAAAATGTTCCAAAATTATATTGTTTTGATGGTTGCATAACCCTGTGATTATACTAAAACTATGGGGTTCAGTTTAAATGGGGGTGAATCTCACGGTGTGTGAATTATATCTCAATAAAGCTATTTAAAAAATAAATTACATGCATAATCATAACAACAAGGGCAGACATTAACTGAGCATTTACCGTTTCCTGGCCTCTGTGTTCAACTACTTGGATAAGCCTGGGCTGGTACAACCCTCTCCTTAGTTCTGTTAGGTAGGTATGATTCTACGCCCATTCTAGAGATGAGAACTCTGGGATGTGCCCAAGGTCCCACAGCTAGGAAGAGGTATATAAATCATCCTAGATCAAGGTTATCTAATGAAGAGTTTCCAGTTAACAGTATCCAAAGTGCACGCAAGGCCGGGTGCGGTGGCTCACACCTGTAATCCAGCACTTTGGGAGGCTGAGGTAGGTGGATCACTTGAGGCCAGGAGTTCGAGACCTGCCCGGCCAACATGGTGAAACCCCATCTCTACTAAAAATGCAAAAATCAGCCAGGCGTGGTGGGGCGCACCTGTAATCCCAGCTACTTGGGAGGCTGAGGCAGGAGAATCACTTGAACCCGGGAGGCAGAGGTTGCAGTGAGCCCAGATCGCACCACTGCACTCCAGCCTGGATGATGGAAAAAAAAAAGAACATGCACACACGTGCAAATTCACATAAACATACTCCCTCTGTCCTGCCTGACTGAAAGCAAAGGATTAGGAAGACAACCTCCCACCTCTGGGGCCCTCTTTTTGACACCCAAATCCCTAGAGCCAAGGGCTCAGCTCACAGCTCAGGGAAGACTCCTCTGGCACAGTAACTGAGAGAAAGGATGATTTCCGAAGCCTCAGGAACTGACTTTCAGAACACCCCAGGCCCTGGCAGGTGGAGCTGGTCTAACCCAACATGTCTGGTGAGCTGCTTCCTCCTAACTGCGCCCCCCCCACCCCTTCCCTGCCCCCACACCCGGGCTGACCCTGGGCCCCCAACAGGGCCCCTCGCGTAAGCACCTGATGCATGTCTGCCTGCATCAGAGCCCCAAAGCCCACAGAAGGACCTGCCTTTTCCTCAAGGGCTCCTGGGTTGGTAGCTTTTCCAGTTTCCTTGCTCCTCACCTCTGAGCCCTTCTCCAGAGCCCTGAGGTCACAGTTGCCATGCGGATGATGGGCAGAATGGGCTTTGGTTCCTGGCAGCTGGACCTCATTATTTCTGGTTTTAGATTTCAACCTGAGGGAAATGCACACCAGTCCATGGGGCTGGTGGGAGTTTAACTGGCCTAATCTTTTGGGGATGGAGGTGAACTGTCACTTTGTATCATAAACTTCAACGTGAAGGAACACACCTGGCCTGTCCAAGTGGCTGCTAAGCCCTTGAAGGTGGTAAGCCCAGACTGAGATGGGCCTGAAGTGGAAACCACACACCAGCCTGCCAAGACTAAGTACAAAAAAGAACACAGACGACTGCAATAACTTTTGATATTGATCATATGGTAAAAATGATCATATTTTAAATATAATGGGCTAAATAAAATACACTATTAAAATTCATCTCACCATTAATTTCTTTACTTGTCTTAATGTGGCCACGAGAAAATTTAGAATTATATTACATAATGTAATTACATTACAGCTACTAGAAAATTTACCATGATTACACCTCACATTATTATTTGTGTTGGGCAGCGTTGGTATATACCCTTTGAATCAGAACTTGATCCCTAGGAACAAATCCTGAGGAATTAAGACAGGCGTATAAAGATGAACAGATGAGGGTAATCAAGGTTGCCTGTTTAGAACAGTAAGAAACTGGGGGGCTGGGTGTGGTGGCTCACTCCTTTAATCCCAGCACTTTGGGAGGCCGAGGCTGGTGGATCACCTGAGGTCAGGAGTTTGAGACCAGCCTGGCCAACATGGTGAAACCCCATCTCTACTAAAAATACAAAAATTAGCTGGGTGTGGTGGTGCATGCCTGTAATCCCAACTACTCAGGAGGCTGAGGCAGGAGAATCGCTTGAACCTGGGAGGTGGAGGTTGCAGCGAGCCAAGATCGTGCCACTGCACTCCAGCCTGGGCAACGAGAGCAAAAACTCTGTCTCAAAAAAAAAAAAGAAAAGAAAAGAAGTTGGGGGAAATGGGCCAGGTGTGGTGGCTTGTGGCTGTAATCCCAGCACTCTGGGAAGCAGAAGTGGGAGGATCACTTGAGCCCAAGAGTTCAAGACTAGCCTGGGCAAGACAGGAAGATCCCATTTATACAAAAAAAAAAGAAAAAAAATTCAAAAAATTAGCTGGGTGTGGACTAGTGAGGCTGAGGTGGGAGGATCACTTAAGCCTGGGAAGTTGAGGTTGCAGTGAGCCAAGATCGCACTCCAGCATGAGCAACAGAGCGAGGGGCTGTCTCAAAACAAAAAGAAAAGAAATTGGCTGGGCGCAGTGGCTCAAGCCTGTAATCCCAACATTTTGGGAAGCCGAGGCGGGTGGATCACCTGAGGTCAGGAGTTCTAGACCAGCCTGGCCAACGTGGTAAAACCCCATCTCTACTAAAAATACAAAAATTAGCCGGGCGTGGTGGCAGGTGCCTGTAATCCCAGCTATTCAGGGGGCTGAGGCAGAAGAATCGCTTGAACCTGGGAGGCAGAGGTTGCAGTGAGCCAAGAGTGCCATCACACTCCAGCCTGGGGGACAAGAGTGAGACTTTGTTTCAAAAAAAAAAAAAAAGAAAGAAAGAAAGAAAGAAATTGGGGGAAATACTGAGCCACAGAAAATGAGACAGATGAGTCCTGGTACATCCTGAAGTCAGAATACTACACAGCCTTTATAAATATTTTTTAAATATTGTGGGACATCGGAAAATGTCATATGGCATGTTGTTGCATGGAAAATCCAACAGACTAAGATCTCATTTACACGTGAAAGTTCATATTGATATACACATGTGCACAAGAAAAAATAGAAAAGGGTATACAACAAAATAATAGTAGTCAGTTGTTTTCAGATGGTAGAATTACAGAACATTTTTCTCCTCCTCCCTTTGACCCTAAATTTGGTTATCTGTCCCTTAACTTTTCTGCAATTTACGGAGATTACTTGTATAATTCTATTTGGGTTAAAATTTTTTTAACCATGATGACTATAATGATAAATAAAAGAAATAATAGATGTTGATGAGGCTATAGAGAAACTGAAACTCTCATACATTACTAGCGAGGATTTAAATGGTACAACCACCGTGGAAAACAGTTTGGTAGTTCCTCAATCAATTAAACATAGAATTACCATGTAATCCAGCAATTCTACTCCAAAACAATTTTTTTTTTTTTTTTTTGAAACGGAGTCTTGCTGTGTCACCCAGGCTGGAGTACAGTGGCACAACCTTAGCTCACTGTAATCTCTGCCTCCTGAGTTCAAGTGATTCTCCTGCCTCAGCCTCCCCGCACTGGGTGGCATGTGCCACCACTCTTGGCTAATTTCTATATTCTTAGTAGAGATGGGGTTTCACCGTTTTAGCTGTGCTGGCCTTGAACTCCTGATCTGAGGTGATCCACCCACCTTGGCCTCCCAAAGTGCTGGAATTACAGGCTTGAGCCACTGCGCCCGGCCAACAATTCCATTTATACCCGAGATAAAAGAAAATGTTCATCCACACCAGAAACCTGTAACCAATGTTCAAAGCAGCACTGTTCATAAGTGCCAAGAGGTGGAAACAATCCAAACGTCCATCAACAAAGGAATGGGTGAACAAAATGTGGCACATCCAGATGACAGAATATTATTCAGCAAAAAAAGAAATGAAGCATTGGTAAATGCTACAGCATGGATAAACCTTGAAATAATCACACGATGTGAAAGAAGCCAGACATACAAGGCCACACGGTGTATGATCCCATTTATACGAAGTGCCCTGAACAGGCAAATCTAGTGAGAAATGAAGTAGATTGATGGTTGCCAGGGGCTGGAGGGTGTTGAGGGAATGAGAAGTGACTGCCAGTGGGTATCCTTTTGGGGGTGATAAGTTGTTCTACAATTAGGTAGTGGTGGCCAGGCACTGTGGCTTACACCTGTAATCCCAGCACTTTGGGAGGCTGAGGCGGGTAGATCATTTGAGGTCAGAAGTTCAAGACCAGCTAGGCTAACATGAGACCCCATCTCTACTGAAAATACAAAAAGTAGCCAAATGTGTTGACACACATCTGTAGTCCCAGCTTCTGGGGAGGCTGATGCAGGAGAATCGTTTGAACCCAGGAGGCGGAGGTTGCAGTGAGCTGAGATAGCACCACTGAACTCCAGCCTGGGTGGCAGAGCAAGACTCCATCTCAAAAAAAAAAAAAAAAAAAAAAAGAATTAGACAGTGGTGATGTTTGTATAACTTTGTGAATATACTAAAAGCCACTGAACTGTACACTTTTAAATGGTAAATGTCATCAGCTGTGAATTAGGTGTCAATGTAAAAACCGTTTAACCTTGGGGATGAAGGGGCAATAGAAGCCAATTCCTTCCTCAGATGCTGTCAAGGTGGGGTTGAGAATTTCAGTGTCTCCAGGGTCAGAAAGGCATGAAGTGAGAGAAGGGGCCCGTGCAGGCATGAACTGGAGTCCCACCCTGTCGAAGGGGCTGCCACCGTTCCCTCCAGCCAGTTGCTGCCATGGGAGGCCAGATTTTCCCCTTTCATTAAGAGGAGGCAGAAATTCGCTGGGTTAAAAAATATTGGCAATCGACTGCAAAGGGTTCTGAATGCTGGGGTAAGCGCATTGCCTGCCTGGCCCTGGCCTCCCCCATCAGGCTGTGGGGACCTGCTTGCAGCCCTGCTGTGCTGAGCAAGGCATCACCAGTGGGAGGAGAGCCACACAGGGTAGGGGGTCAAGGACAATGGTCCAGAACGGAGGATGGGAGGGGCCCAGGGGCAGAGGAGCAGGCCTGAAATCCACCCTGGAGTCCAGCCTCCCTCCCCTGACTCAGGAGGAAAGAGAATGTCAGCATGCGCTCCCATCCATTTTGGGGGACCAGGACTCTGTGAGCCTGTAGTCCCAGGACCCAGATGAGGGGCATGCACACCACTGCCTCCTCTTGCCACAACCCCTGCTGGCCCCCAGGAGTGTGTGGGCCCTGAGGGGCACCCCCAAGGCCCCACCTGTGCTTGCATGGCCCTCTGAGCACCTCTGGTTTGCTAGGTGCTTGCTAGAGGCCAGGGAAGCAGATGCAAAAAGCGCGGCCCCACTCTGCTAGAAATGCACATCCCCTTGCCAGGATCCAGGACGGTAAACGCTGCTTCAGCTGGCCAAGGGGCACCAGGGTTGCAGTGGAGGTTCTAGGCCACGGGGATGGGAGCAGGAGGTGATGCCCAGTGGGGTTCTGGGGGTGGGGTGGACAGGGCTGGCAGAAGGCATAGCCTTGGCAGAGGCAGAACACACAGGGCTCAGGGAGCCTCGGGCTTTTCAGTGTGGGTAGAAAACAGGCAGGGAATGAAGCAGCTGGGGTGGTGGGGGCATGAAGGCCTCATCTATCAGGCCAGGACATTTGGACTTGCCCTGAGTCTACAGAGGACACCAAGCCAGGGAACGAGATCTGAAGTGCCCGGCAATAGACAGCGTGGGTGTGGATGAGACTGAGAGACAGCAGGTGCAGCCGCCCAGGGTGAGGGTGGGGAAGGCAGAAGGTGGAAGGGCTCAGGGCAAGGCCCCACTGGAAGGAGCAAGCACAGCTGAGAGCCTTCTCCCGTGCCCCAGGGACTCCCCAAGCCACCCTGCCTCCCACTGGCCCCACCAGCTGTGCCAGCCTGGATGCCAGCCCCAGGACACCAAGGGGCATCACTGGGGGGCTCAGTGACTTCCAAGACCCCAGCTCTCTCCTGCTTGCCACCTCTTGAAAGATTGGCCAGGACTCAACCCAAACACTGGGGAAATCCCGGAATACAGAGGTGAGCCAGGCTGGATGGAAAGGTGAGCTCCTGACAGCGCTGCCGGGGGAGGCTGCTGTGAGTCTCTGCTATGCATCCCACTCAGCTGTCACCCTGAACTCATGAGGCTGCTTCCTCCTCCGTGATACAGAGGTGACAACGGGACATCCTCCCTTGTGAGGTTGTTCATGTCATGAAAAACCACCACAAGCTATTCACAATCACAACCACCAACATGGCAACTACTCAACGTCCAACAACTGGTGAGTGCAAAAACAAAATGGGTATATCCAGGTGATGAGATGTTATAAAGCAATACAAAAGGAGGCAGCCCTGTCACACTCCAAGAAGGGATAACACTAGATATACAAGGCCAGCCTACTGCAGGATGCTATTTACATGAAATGCCCCAGACAGGCAGATCCACACAGGCAGAACACAGATTAGTGGTCGCCAGGGGCTGGGAGAGGAGGAAATGGGGAGTGACTGCTAATGGGTATGAGGTTTTTTGGAGGGCGATGAAAATGCTCTAGAAATAGATACGGTGATGCTTTCAAATCATTGTGAATGTACTTAATGCCAATGAATTATACACTTTAATTTTTTTTTTTTTTAATAGGGATGGGGTTTCACCATGTTGGCCAGGCTGGTCTCAAACTGCTGACCTCAAGTGATCTGCCCACCTCAGCCTCCCAAAGTGCTGGGATTACAAGCATGAGCCACTGCTCCTGGCCTGAACTGTATACTTTAAAATGGTTACAATGTAACTTTTTTTTGAGACAGGGTCTCTCACTCTGTCACCCAGGTGGATGGAGTGCAGTGGCACGATCACAGCTCACAGCAGCCTCAAACTCCTGGACTCAAGTGATCCTCCTGCCTCAGCCTCCCGAGTAGCTGGGACTACAGGTGCACACCACAGCACCCAGCTAATTTTTTTAATTTTTCTTTTGTAGAGACAGGGTCTTGCTATGTTGCCCAGGCTGGTCTCGAACTCCTGGCCTCAAGTGATCCTTCCACCTCAGCCTCCCAAAGTGCTGAGATTACAGGTGTGAGCCACAGCGCCCAACCTAAAATGGTAAATTTTATATTACATGAATTTTGCAACAATTTTTAAAAAGATCATGCACACCCTTAGCACAGGATCTGGTAGGAGACGTAGGAGATGCAGGAGACGCTGGGGTTGCTGGGACTGTTATTATTGTTCCCTAAGTAATCCTGTGATACCATCATGGCTGTTCAGCTGGATTCAAGCTCACCAGGGACGCAGCAACTTGCATGCCTCCTGCGGCTACAGCCAAAACAATGACTAACCCTGGGCCTTGGGAGGGAGGCAGGGAGGGACAGCCTCTTTAGCCTTGCAAGGGCCACTCCACAGAGGACTACCCTCTCATGCCTGGCACACGCAGGGCACTTCATGATGCTGGATGCCGGCTCCTCTCCTTCACCTGCCTTTTCCTTGGATGCCATGTGCTGAACTCGTATACACCATAGATCACTCTTAGCTGCTGGGATGTTAAAATTAACCAAAGATGCATTTGGGTGCACTTGGCCTTGAGAAGGAAGCTCTCAAACCCAATTCTGTCCTTCAGAGCAGCAGCAGCAGCAGCTTGAAGATTAATTGCTGGCATTTATACAGCACCTTAATACCCTTTTTCATGCCAACTTCAACCCACTTTGTAAGTGTGAAAGCCAAGGAATTCTTGGTAAGAGCTGCCGCAGGCCCACGTCAGCAGTGTTTATTTCAACCTCGGATACCAAGGGTCCTGTTAGGATCTCTGCGGGTTTTTTCCTACCCTGAATGAATCCTCCAATTCTCAGGACTGAAGGGGAAGCTGGGACAGAGTGAATTGACTTTAGAATCTACTCTTCTCTCATGAGCAATAAGGCAACTGAGAAAGCTGTCAGAGTGGGTGCTCGTGACTTTAAAAATCACAGTCTGTTTTGCTCATCTATGTTCCCTTCCTACAGCTATGCTCTGTTCTTTACCATGCGCCTTATAGCAGTAATAATAACCACCATGTGCTTTAGCTGGGCGTGCTGGTGCACGTCTGTCATCCCAGCTACTTGGGAGGCTGAGGCAGGAGAATCGCTTGAACCTGGGAGGTGGAGGTTGCAGTGAGCCAAGATCGCACCACTGCACTCCAGCTTGGGTGACAGAGCGAGACTCTGTCTCAATAAATAAATAATAATATAATAACCACCATGTGTTAACATTTACCCAGAGGCTAGGACTCAGCCAAATGCCTGGAATTATCTTAGTTAGTCCTCGCTTTTAGGGTGCCTCCCTTTAGGGCCATGCCTCCCTTTTAGGGTGGTAATCACACCCATTTTATAGATAAAGAAACTGAGTCTCAGAGAGGCTAAGTCACTCCCTGAAGGTCACACAGCTAGGAGCAGCAGAACTGGGATTTAGACTGAGGTCCATGACTTTAGATTCTATTTGCATAGCCATTGGCTAGGCTGTATGCCCAAACTGAGGAGGGATGGAACAATAAATACATATCATTTATGTAATTAGAGAAAAATTTCTCCATTTTAATAAAAAGACTAAAGATGATGAAGGGGGAAAAAAGCAACAGTGAATCAGGAAAGATTTTGAGAGTGGGCGAGTGGGTGTCTTTCAGAGCATCTAAGAAACAGGTTTTCACAGCCTTCCAGAACTATCTTCAGTTCCAGATTTATCCTGAGGCCAAATCAAGCATAAACAGGCTTATCTAAAGTACAAGGTTGGCCGGGCACAGTGGCTCATGCCTGTAATCCCAGCGCTTTGGGAGACTGAGGCGGGTGCATCACTTGAGGCCAGGAGTTTGAGACCAGCCTGGCCAACATGGCAAAACCCCGTCTCTACTAAAAATACAAAAATTAGCTGGGCGTGGCGGCGCATGCCTGTAATCCCAGCTACTCAGGAGGCTGAGGCACAAGAATCACTTGAACCTGGGAGGCGGAGGTGGCAGTGAGCCGAGATTGTGCCACTGCACCCCAGCCTGGGCGACAGAGTGAGACTCTGTCTCAAAAAAAAAAAAAAAAAAAAAAAAAAAAAGGTACAAGGCTTACTTCAGTAGGACACTTAGATCAGGAATTTCAGGTCCTGCTACTTGGATATAATACAGATTCTGCCTTCCATTACAAACACTGGATAAAACAAGAAACAAATGTAATGTCCAGCTAAATGGAAGGAAAGGGCAATACCCAAGTGCCAGGGGCAAGGAAGAGACCGGGAACCAGCAGGGTTAGTGACAGATGCTGCTGAGGTGGCCCAGGTGTTAGAATGGTTTCAGGCTCCAACAGCTAAGGGTGGGGACTTCAAGTCCACTGAGTGACAGAAGAGGCCTTGGGTCTGCATGAACTGGAGCTGAGACCCCTCTAAAAAGCTGAAATACAAAAGGCTGCCTCTGCACATCAGGTGGGTCAGAAAAAACGTTCCCCACTGGCCCAGAGAATAATAAGACAGCCATCTCTGCTAGGGAGACGGCAGGGGAAAGAGCAGGCTTCTTCAATGAATCCAAACTCTAAGACTGAGCCACACACTGGTGAAAAATCCAAGTCTCTGTGGGGCAGGAGACCCAAACCAAGGAGTTAATGTGAAAAGTGTTTTCAGACTGGTGAAAAGCTTGAGATACCTAGCACAAGAAATGCAAATGCACTGTGTAAGGCTCTTCTAAAACCCAGGGCACACAGGAATCCTGTGGGGTGGTAGGGGGAAGGGCCAAGGGGAGTTGGGAAAAAGCCCAAAGATGAGCTTATAATCAAAAAACCAAACCATACAAGCAAATGAACCACCATAAGGGAGAACAGCAGACACAATTAACAAAAGGAATAGCACTCCAAGAAGGCAAAACAGAAGAGACTATATAGTAGGCTTTAAATTATTACAAACAATGGAAGAACCATAACCTATGAAAAAGAGGTGAATTTGAAAACTATATAGCACTTATAAACTTTTTTTATAAGTCACTGCAATTTTTTGAAATTTAATAGGTTAAGGCAGCAAGGTTGTAATAGCTGAAGAGAGAATTAGTGAACTGGAAGATGGATCTAAGGAAATGACCCAGCTGAAATAAAAAGAAAATATGAAAGAAAGATTAAGAGGCATGCAGACAGAATGAGATGAACCAACATTTTTCTAATAGGAATTACTAATGAAGAAGATAAAGAGAAAGGGGAGAGATAATATTTTCATAATGGAAGATATGAACTTTCTTTAGAATCAAACAACATAAACCATTCCCAGGATAAATAAAAATAAATCCACACCCAGACATAGCATGTACAAAACACCAATGACAAAAATTTTAAAACAGGGAAAAGGGAAAATAGGTTTCTAAAAAGAAATGTCGATTAGACTAACAGCTGATTTCTCAACAGCAACAAGACCAAAAACGAATCGCTGAAAAAAAAAAAAATCCAGCAACCTTACATTTTACACACAGCCAAATGTTCATTCATGCATGCCTGCAAAATAACAATATTTTCAAAGTTTACAACTCACAGAGCCTCACTGAAAAATCTACAGAAACATGCATTAAACAAGAAAACTATATCCATAAGGAAGAGTGGTTGCAAGAATTAATAGTGTCTGCATAGAATAATAATGAATATGTAGGTTCTTAAGTACTATGGAGTGATATAAATTAAAGTACATTAAGGTCCCCAATTATGAGCACAAGGGCAGAGATGATGATTAAGTTTAGGCATGTCCAAGATAGCAGACATATAAAAAATGAAATGAATTACTAAAAAAAGTTATAGCATGCCTTTTAAAAGGAGATACATAGCCAGCTCCTGAAGTGTTCCCAGTTGAAATGATTAGTAACTGCCAGTAACTCTCAAGCACTGAGGATGGGTCAAGAGCTTTGCCCAAATTCTAACTTAATACTCGCAACATTCAGTGACACAGGTTCTATTTTTGCTGTCATTTTACAGATGAGGAAACTGAGGCTCAGGGAGGCAAAGTGCTTTGCCTAGACAGTAAGAGGCAATACCATGATATAAACCCACATCTATCTGCTAGAAAAGGATAGGTGGTGAGAAGCCACCTGTGTGCCATAGTGGGACTCTGGCTGAGGTCCTTGGGGGAATGCAGGCAAGGGCAAGACAGGGGACCCCCTTAGAACTACCAGGTGGGTGAGGCCTGCAAAGTGCTGGGTATTTGCTCAGGGTTCTCTGATCATTGGGATCCTGGCACAGGTGCTCAGGAGAAGCTTAGGGAACCTTCTTCCAACCTCAGCACCTGGGGCAAGCTGGCCTCTGCAGCCCACCTTTGGCCTCTACAGCCCCCCTTTGGGGACTGCTGTCTCCGGCCTGGCCACCTGCCCTCCTCCTGGAGGCACCTGGGCCCTGAGACCTCCACTAACCTGCCAGGGAGCAGTGCCAAGAACGGAAGGCTTGCTCCTGACAGAGTGCCGGTCTGCAAAGGTCACACTGCTGGGACGACAAAGAGCCTTTTTGTCCTAGTGCTCCGTGGCCACCACTACCAGCGGAAATCACCCACTCGACCTTCTGGTTTTATAAATTAATAATTAAGCTGGAGCAGGCAACAGGAAGGCTGGCAGGACCAGGGGTGCCCAGGCCCTCACCCTGTACAGTCACACCAGCATGTACAAAAGAACAAAAGAGGCCCTGACTTTTCTTCCCAGAACCGTGAGCCCTTCTGAGCTGAAAACACCTCATTCCCTCAGCTCGAGATAACAGATCCTAAAGTGCTTTGCAAAGGGAAGAGCATCTTATCAACACCCAGGTTATTCTGTTTGTCTTACTGGGCCGTATGGCATGTCTGAGCGTTGATTAAATTTCCACGATGCATTCTGGAGACCATTAACTCACAAAAAAATATCCTGCCAGGGTGGCGGTAGGGGAGGCAAGAAAGAAAGATGCAGCGGGGATCTAATTACCACCAATCTGCAGAGCGAGGACATCTTGGAGAGGACTGCCAGTGGCTTGCACAGAGAAAACACAAATTCTTCTGAAACAGACCTGAGCCACCCAGTGAGACCCTAGGAAACAGAGGGGGCGGCACCCTCCTGCCTCTTCCTCCCAGCCGTGGTCCCCACTCCCCTCCCACTGCCCACTACTGAGCTTGTTCTCCCTGGGGGCAGCCCACCTAGATTCCAGAACTTTCCACATCACCCAGAACCAATCCTATCTGCCTCAAGGTTCAGTTCTCCCCTTGCCGACTCGGTAAACAATGTGTGGAACTCTACTGACGAGGTTGTCGGGTAACAGCATGGCCTCCCCCAGATCACACAGATGTGCTGACTCTCAGAGTCTCAGTCCAGAGCATGTGGGGTTCTCGGCATGTGGGAGAGGCGGTTTCTCCCGGCACTGCACTTGGCAAATCCCACTAGAAGGCCTGGTTTTGAGTCTGGATTCCCTACCCAGCAACTAAGTGACCTTGGGCAGTCATTTCCTGTGTCCAAACCTCAGTTTGCCCATCTGTAAACTGGCAGCAATAGTCCCACCCTCAAAGGGCTTTTCGGCAGATCAGATGATTGACAAGTGCTCAAGAAAGAGCAGCTGTCGCCTCATTCACAGCTGGCTGCGTTTTTTAAGGAGCGGAACTGGTGGCTCAGAGAAGGACACAGCCTGGATGAGACATCTGAGAGAACTGGCACAGGATGGCTCCAGCACCGAGCTCAGTGCACATGGAACGCCATCCTCCAGGGTCCCGCTCTGTGGCTGCGACAGATGGTGAGATGATGGGGCCCAGGTGAACAGAATGAAAAATACCAGCATGGGCTAGAGCAGGCAGGTGCCTTTGGTTGATCCCCAGCCCTGTGGGAAGCTTCCACAGCGGGCATTCTCCTGCAAGTTTCCCCTGTGAGCCCCCAGAGAGGAGGGCAGGGGAGGCCTGGAAGCCCCCATCCAGTCAAGGCAGAAAGGGTTCCAGAGGCTGGGGGGTCCCATGAGCTGGACCACTTTGTGGATGACTCCAGGCCAGGGTCTCCCCCCGCCCCAGAGCTCAGCATACAGGACTGGTCCTTCCCCCGCGTTTCACGGACACATTCATTCCTCCTCTGCTGAGGAGCCACTGTCTGAGGAGGGAGCCTGAGGTGGGAGGATCACTTGAGCCTTGGAGTTAGAGGCTGCAGTGAACTGTGATTGCACCACTATGCTCCAGCCTGGGCAACAGAGCAGGGCCATCTCAAAAACAAATTAATTTTAAACAATCAATAAAAGTAATTGTTTGAATCATTTTCTTACTGAGGCATGATTTGCATACAATGGAAAACACTTCACTGTTCAGAGACCCTAATAAGGGCAGAGGGCCCTCCCCAGAGGCACTCAGACAATTCCACATCCTATTTCATGGGGTTCATGGACTCCCTGAAGATGCCAGGGGAGAAGCCACAACCTAGCCCAGAGGAAGAGAAAAGGCACGGGGGACTGGCTGGGTGACTGTTCAGCTTACCAAGCTTTGGCGGACGACAGAACAGTGTGGAGCTGGCTGGTCCACCCTGGCCCATCAGACCCTTCCTCCCGCTATGCTACAGTTGTTGGGGTGCTCCCCTGTCCCCCTCGAATCCCTGAGCTTCTGGAGGGCAGGGACAGCATCTGGTCCACCCTGGTAGCAGAATATGGCAATTGGTGAATGAGCCAAGGCCACGGTCTGGGGCCACTTAAAGACTTTAGAACCAAGAAGTATTACCCAGGGGTGAGAATGCAGTGGAGAAACCAGCGCCACCCCCACCAGCCACACTTGGCTACACCAGTCCTCCCTGCCATCTCTAGCTCCTTCTCCAAATGAGATTAGACCAGGAATGGAATCTGACTCTCTTTTTTTCTTTGGAGACAGTCTCGCACTGTCACCCAAGCTGGAGTGCAGTGGCACCAACTCCTGGGCTCAGGCGAACTTCCTGCCTTGGCCTCCCAAAGTGCTGGGATTACAAGCATGAGCCACTGCACCAGCCTGCGACTCTACTTCTCATTATGATGCCTGTGGCCTTGGGCAGGCACCTCCTCTCTTGAGCCTCAATGTCTGCATCTGTAAAATGGGAAACCAACCGTGTTCCTGGGAGGATTCCATCAGCTACTGCGGATACGCTGCCTGGCTCAGCTGAACGTTTGGCAGATGCCACGCGCCCGAGAAACATTAGCTCTTACCATCATGAGGTCTGAACTCTAGGTCTGGAGATTTTTTTTTTTTTTTTCCTTTTCCTTCTGGCAGCTTCTTGGCATCAACATAGACATGCCTGAAGAGCTGTTTTGGAGCCTGAAGGAAAAAACAGACCCTCCACCTTTCCCAGAATCCTCTGTCTTATTATTTCCTTTCCAACTCCAGGAGCAGACACGGATGGGGGGGACAGGAAGTGGGGCCACCTCCAGGCCAGCTCAAGATGGTGAAGGACAACTGACTCAGGTGAATAATTCCCAAGAAGCCCTTCTCTCGGTCAGGGCCCACTTTGTACCTCGGTCCACACACCAGACACCACTTGGCTGCTGTCACCACGGGTGCGTGGGGAAGGTGAGCTCAATCACACCCCCGGGACGCCTTCGCTCGGGCTTTTCATATGAATCTTAACAATCTAGATGTGAGCTTTCTTGGCTCAGAAAACATTCCTGGGAATACTCGTTTCCGGTTTAAATCAATCAATGAGACTCTAACAGGCAGGGAGAAGGAAGGTGGGCACGCAGACCTGATGATGCCCTGTGTGGCGAGCTGCTGCTCAGGCGTATTTTTGGTGGGGCTGGGGAGATGCTGGGAGGGTTGGCAGCCGAGGACAGCTGGTGAGGGTGGCACTGGGTTTTCCAGTGGCTGCCTGTTCCTGAACAATACGCCTTGAGTTTTAAAGTTCCCGGGGACTGTGCCCCTTTAACGTGAGCCTCTTATGCTCTCACCAAACCACCAAGTGCATACAAAGGTGAACAAGACACGTTCTTTCTGCTCTAGGGAGCTCCAAGTTTCGAAGGGGTGGCAGGTGACAGAGTTGACAAGTATAACATGGTGTGATGCCTGCTATTGCGGGCTCCAGGAGCGCTAAGGATGGGTGTTTAACCCTTAAAGGTCGGATGGAGAGATGGCTTTCTGGATGGGAGCAGCAGGTAAGCCAACCCCTGAACAATAATGAGCATTCGTTTCATAAAGAGACAGGGTTAAGGCTGTGCGCGGTGGCTCACACCTGCAATCCCAGCACTTTGGGAGGCAGAGGCAGGCGGATCACTTAAGGTCAGGAGTTTCAGACCAGCCTGGCCGACATGGTGAAACCCTGTCTCTACTAAAAATACAAAAATTAGCCGAGCATGGTGGCGGGCACCTGTAATCCCAGCTACTCACGAGGCTGAGGCAGGAGAATTGCTTGAACCCAGGAGGCAGAGGTTTCAGTGAGCTGAGATCGCGCCACTGCACTCCAGCTTGGGCAACAAGAGTGAAAATTCATCTCAAAAAAAAAAAAAAAGAGAGAGAGACAAGGTTAAGAGGAAAGGTTTGTGTTTGTTTTTTCTTGTTTTTGTTTTTTGTGAGATGGAGTTCACTCTGTCGTCCAGGCTGGAGTACAGTGGCATGATCTCAGCTCACCGCAACCTCCGCCACCCAGGTTCAAGTGATTCTCCTACCTCAGCCTCCCAAGTAGCTGGGATTACAGGTGTCTGCCACCACGCACAGCTAATTTTTGTAGTTTTAGTAGAGACAGGGTTTCACTATCTTGGCCAGGCGGGTCTTGAACTCCTGACCTCATGATCCACCTGCCTTGGCCTCCCAAAGTGCTGGGATTATAGGCGTGAGCCACCACGCCCGGCCTAGACCTTACCCTGGGTGGAGACAGAGAAAGGCTCCCATATGTAAACACCTAATTGTACACATCAAATGAAAACAGTGCTCCAGGCAGAGGAACAGCTTTTGTGCAAAGGCCTGAAGGTGAGAAAAAATACGGGCAGTCTTTTCCTATCCCTTCTTGGTTCCTAGAAATTCAAGTGGCAGCTACACACAGTGAAAGCATGCTGGCAGTAAGAAAGCAGTCTTGGGGCCAGGCATGGTGGCTCATGCCTGTAACTCCAGCGCTTTCAAGAGGCTGAAGTGGGAGGATCACTTTGAGGCCAGGAATTTGAGACTAGTCTGATCAACATGGCAAGACCCCTGTCTCTACAAAAAAATTTAAAATTAGCTGGTGTGGTGGCGCACACCTGCAGTCGTAGCTACTGGGAAGGCTGAGGTGGGAGGATCGCTGGAGCCCAGGAGTTCGAGGTTGCAGTGAGCTTGATCATGCCCCTTGCACTCCAGCCTGGGTGAGAGAGCAAGACCCTGCCTCAAAAACTAAAAATTAAAAAAAACTGTAAAAAAAGAAAGTAGACTTGGGGATACTATGATCTCCAACTCCTCCACTTAGCAGCTGTGGGACTGCAGGCAAGCTGGTTTACCTCTCTAAGCCTCAGTTTCCTCACCTGTAAAATGGCCCTAACACTGCCTTCCTGGGGGATCATTACTATAAAGAGTGTCATGCAGAGAGCACCAGCGTGGAGTGGAGCCTGATGCTCAGCAGGTGCTTGGGGAATTATGTTCATTATCACCAGCCTCAGCCTGACCTTCTGGTCCTTTCTGGATGGTGTTCTCAGAAAGGGACCAAGCTGATTCCTCCCCAGAAAGTCAGGGGTCATCTTGGTCCTCAGGGAGGCGGGGGAGTCAGCAGCCCTGTGGGCTCAGTCTGTCCTCTGGCCACCTTACCCTGAGGCTCTTCTCCCTTTTTCTCAGGGAAGATTCCCAAGGGAATGGCCTTGGAGGAAGGGCCCTGCCTGACCCACTGGGTCTCTGGGAGCTGACGTTCCCATGCCAAGCCAATTGCCTCGCATACATATGTACGTAACCTTATCAAATCCACACAATGACTTCAGGATCCAGGTGGGGGTACTGAGGCTCAGAGAAGTAAGATGACTTGCCCAAGGTCATGTAGCTCAGAGAGGTGGGACCAAGACTCAACTTTCAGCTATGGCTCGGAGCGACCAGGACATACAAGAGTGTTTAAAGCATGGTCAATAACAAACATATACATGTGTTTGGTCTAACTACTTCATGTATATTAACTCAATCCTTCCCAACAACTTCAAGGGAGGTATTATGACTATGCCCATTTTATAGTAGATAAAACTGAGGCTCAGAGAGCATAAGTGACTTGCCCAAGGTACCTGGCAAGGCCCTGAAGCCAGGCTCCTGCCACAGCCTGAGCCCTGACGACAGCTGTGTCCTCATCTCATGCATTCTTATTTACTGTTGCTGGCTTGTCCCTGCCACAGGGCCTCTGCATTCGACGTCCCCTCGGCCCGAGATGCCCTTTCCACTGATTTGCACACCCCTGGCTCATTCTTACTTGGACTTCTGTTCCATTATCACCTCCTCAGGGAGGACCTCCGGATCCACCCTAAAGCTCCATTCTCATGCCACCCTGCTATGCCTCGTTCACAGTTTAACACCTGTCGGGCGTTTTGTTTACTGTGTGTCCCCCTCCAGGAACAGCAGCCTCTCCGAGTCATCTCTAAATCCCCAGCCCCTGGTCTATAAATATTTGCTAAGTGGGCAAAAGTGACTGAATTACGCAGTCCCTTTCGGAGGACTGGGGGCAACTTTCCACCTACCTAAAGTTCCACCTGCCTACTCTAGTCTAACCTCAGAACCTCCTCTCCGACCCTCTCCATCTCCCTTGGGTTATGAAGTCTGAGCTCTGGGCAGCAAGAAGGGAAGCCGCTGCAGCTACATCTAGGAAGGTTACAGAGCAGGAACACAGCATCTGTCATCCCGGTGGGAGGCTGGACCCAGGAAACTGACAAGACTCCCAGCATGCTCTGCAGCCCCTCCTCCCTGTCAAACCCACAACCAGGCGGAATTCCCGAGTGCCCCGTGGGCTGCCGGAGAGCCCACCCTTCCAATGGGGATCCCAGCCACAGAGAATGCCCATCGACACCCATCCAGATTCAAAGCATTGGGAGGCGAGGAGAGGGCACATGAGAAATAATAAAACCAGAGGAGACCCAAGCAAGTAAGAGCTAGAGGAATCCCTCCTTTCTCTCTCATATTCGGATTGAAGTGCATACAACTTTTTGAGTAAGTAAAATATCCAACATAGTTCAAAATGAACATATAAAAACGTTTACGGAGAAAAAGCTCACTCTCCCTTCATCCCTTCCACTCCCCCCGCAACCCCCACGAAGCATCCATTCGTACTTTCTGGTGGATTCTTCCAGTCTGCAAATATAGCAATTACAAATGTATACTCTTATGTTCCCCTCTTTTTACATTTTCTACTTCTTTTTACTTTGCAGCTCCAGCTCAAAGGATCCTTTTTTAAAAAACAGAAAAAAGGGTACCATATTATATATGCTGAGCCACACCTTTTACTTCTCTAGTTGGATATTTCTATATCTCTACACACACAGAGATACAGATATAGACGTATAAGTGCGTGCATACACACACCAGTTATTAATGGTTTTCTGCAATTTTCATCCAGTTCTCCTGGAAAGGGGTATTTAGATTGGGGGTCAAGAGGGATTGCTTTTCAGCTGACACACAAACAGCTGGGCCACCCTCTCTTGGTGATCAATACTGGACGCTGGTTCTCTGCACTTGAAGCAGGTGCCAGGAGCTAGCTCTTTCCCAAAATATCTGCAGCTCCCATTTCCTGAGCGTCTACCAGGTACTAGGAGAACTCTTACAACAGAGAAGGAAAGCTGAGAATCAGAGAGGTAAAGTGACTAGCCCAAGGTCACACAGCCAGGAAGTGCAGCTGGCAGGGTTCACAGCCGGTCTGTCGCTCGCCAAAGCCGGTTTGCCCACACACCTGGCCCCCGCGGTCTCCAGTCCACACCCTGGTCCACAGCCAGAGGCAGAACTAGCCATGCCGAGTTCAGGACCCAGGGCCAAGTCCCCAGCCCGGCTGAACTCGGGCAGACAAGCGCTTTCTCCGCCATTTCCCTGCGGGCAGCTCGGCCAGGCCTCCCAGGGCGCCCCGCCTCCGGGCCGATGCGGGGCGCGCAGCCTTTGCTGGTCCCGGGAGACTCAGCGAACTCAGGGGAGGACGCTGGGCTCCGGGCAAAGTGCTCTGCGGCCGCTGCCTCGCTAAAGTCTCCCAGCCACCCGCGGGGATAAGGCTGCCTGAACCCATTTTACAGATTCGAGGACGAAAGCAGGCGCCGGGCGCCGGCTCTCCCGACTAAGGTCACCCGGCCGGGGAGCGTCGGAGACCTGTTCCCACCCAGGTCCGCCGACTTCAAAACTTTCCGCTCTTGCGCTCACGAATGCAAACGACTCTCAGGTGTGGGGCGCGCGCGCCAGCGGGGGTGCCTGAGGGACTTGCCCGCCCGGCCTGAGGCACCTGCCCTGCGCTTGGGAAGCCTGGGCCCCGCTCCCTCCCCGGTCCGCAGTCCCCCGGCCAGGGAGTTCCCGGGCCAGTCCGAAGCTGAGCGGCTGCGGCACTGAGCATCGCCGCGGAGCTCCTCGCCGCAGCCCGCGAGGTGGCCAGCGGGGACCCATTTGAAAGAGGAGGAGACTGAGGCGCAGAGAGGGCCCGCCACTGGCCCAAGGTCACACAGCGCGGCGGCGGGCCGGGGTCCCCAACAGTGGCCGTTCGGAGGTCCCGCCCCGGTCCCCGCGCCGCCCCCCGCGGGTACTCACAGCCGGTCTTGCCCTCGAGCTCCCGCACCTCCTCAGACGCGGAGTGGGCAGCGCCCATGGTGCCCGCGGCGGGGGCCCCGGGGCGCGCGTCCCTCTCAGGCCCCGCACTGGCTTCGGCTGCGCAGCGGCGGGACTGGCCTCGGGTCCGGCCTCGGGTCGGGACGCCGGCGAAGGCTCGGAGCCGCGGGTTCCGCGTGGGGCCGGAGCGGGGCCTCATATAACGGCGGAGGGCGGCGCGCCGCGGTCCTAGCGCACGCCGGTTTCGCGCACTGCGCGGCTAGGGGAGCGCCCCGCCCCGGCCCGGAAACCGCCGGGAAGGGGACCCCGGAGCCCACCGCTCTGGGTTCCCCGTTCGTGCAGCAGTGGCCACGTACCTCGTCCCTTCCGCACCCCTGCTGGATCTGGAAGGAAGCAGGTGTGAGCAAATCTGGGGGCGTGGGTAGGAGGGGTGGGACCCCTGGGAGGTGCTATGCCCACTCCCAACCCATCCCACCTTACATCCTCCAGATCTTAGGAGGGAAACTCCACTGAGATAGTCAAGGAAGTCAGCGAGCATGAAATAGCTCTATGGAGAACAACAGTAATAATAATCCTATTTGAAAATGCACCATGCGCTTTGGTTTTTTCCAGGAAAGCCCCAGCACCTTCTGAGGTGAACACACCCACGTGGCGGCCCGTGTGGGCCCTGCACAGCCCGGTGGCTGAGAGGCACCTCAAACTGCAGGAGCGGGCTGGGCGCAGTGGCTCACGCCTGTAATCCCAGCACTTTGAGAGGCCAAGGCGGGCGGATCACTTGAGCTCATGAGTTCCAGACCAGCCTGGCCAACATGGTGAAACCCCGTCTCTACTAAAAACACAAAAATTAGCCAGGCGCGGTGGCACATGCCTGTAATCCCAGCTACTCCGGAGGCTGAGGCAGGAGAATCACTTGCACCTGGGAGGCAGAGGTTGCGGTGAGCTGAGATCTTGCCACTGCACTCCAGCCTGGGCGACAGAGCAAGACTGTCTCAAAAAACAAACAAACAAACAAAAAAACAACTGCAGAAGCGGGCCCAGGAGGCTGCATTTGGGACAAACTGCTGGAGAGAAGGCAATGCCGGTGGTCCCCATGCCCATTAGGGAAGTTCTGGGTTAAGATGGCTTGAGGGGTTGGCTCTCCATCCAGTTGGGGTGACTGGGGCCGATGCTGTTGCCTGTGTAATGTGATTCCTCCTCCTTAAAATAAGGATAAGTTCATGAGATGTCCACCAGAGGGCCTGGCGTGGACACAGCACATGGCCACAGAGGCTGGTGGGTGCTATGGAATCTTGTCCCCTGGAGAGGCACACAGCCAGGGCAGAACATCAAGGTCAAGGCTCTCCTGAAGGCTCTGCAGTGCTTAGTGACACCACCATCAATGACCGTCAGGTATCAGGTCTGTTCTGAACGTTAGGCTCGATGATAAATGTTGGGGAGGAAGGGGGACAGGGTAGGGGGCAGGAGTTTTTCGGTGCCCACAGAGGGGGCTTGGGTGGACCTACCTCCATCAGTTTCACAGGCTGCTGGGAAGGGGGCTGCTGAGAACTGCTGTTCATTCCTGCAGACTACAGGCTCAAGCCAAGGGTCACAGCCCTTTCCAGGGGCAGGAGGTGACTTTCAGAGCCCGAGGTAGACGGTGGGAGTTGGTCCTAAAACCTCCTAGAGCAGCAGAATCAGCCCCTTCCTGGTTGCAAATCCAGCTTTTGGCCAGGTGCAGTGGCTTATGTCTGTAATCTCACCACTTTGGGAGGCTGAGACAGGAGGATTGAGCCCAGGAGTTTGAGACCAGCCTGGGCAACATAGCAAGACCCCAGCTCTACCAACAATTAAAACTTTTTAAAAATGAGCTGGGCACAATGGTGTGCGCCTGAAGTCCCAGCTACTTGGGAGGATGAGACAGAAGGATCGCTTGAGCTCAGGAGTTAGAGGCTGCAGTGAGCTCTGATTGCACCACTGCACTCCAGCCCAGGCAACAGAGCGAGACCCTGTCTCTAAAATGGAAAATCCAGCTTCCTCTTCCACTGCCTGTCTGCACTCGTAGAGCCAAGGCAGCACCTGCAATCTGCATTTTAAAGCACTCTCCAGAGGGCAGTGCAAGACCTGATCAAGGTGGAAAGATGTTGGCTGTGGGTCATCAGCTGATCTGAGCCGGCAGGACAGCTGACCTAGGGACTGCATTTTGGTTTAAAGGATTCTGGAAACAGGCAGGCCTTTGGGATCAGGAAAAGGATCCCCAATACCCCTGGGAGTTCTGAGCCGCTGAGCCAGCCCATTACATACAGCTGCTGGGAGCAATTTTATTCCAACTTAAAATGTCAGTTCCTGGAATTTTATTATATTAAACTAGTCAAGGATTAAATGATGGAACTGTCTGATGTGGGGGATAGGAAGTGGCATTCTCTGGACATCAGCCCCTCCTGCTTGGCACAGTTGCTCCGGTGGGGACAAAAGCCCTGGGACAAGGAGAAGGGCACATGGCTTCACACTGTCCCTTGGTGATCTCAAGGAAGCCCCTGGTATCTAGGATGAAGGGAGTCTGTCCTACCCGATCACCTGTCTACCCTGACCCACTGACTGCTGTTAGCTACTAGACAAGCACTTGTACTTGTTCCTTTTGCCTGAAACTCTCTTCCACTCCCGCTTCCTCTTCAGACCTCAGTGGAAACTCACATCCTCAGGGAGGCCTTCTCAGAGTCCTCATCCCCTCTCCTGGGTCCACAGCCAAACAAGCCACCACCACCAGTCAGCAGGGAGCTGGGAGGGGGGAAGTCTTGCTGAGGATGACAAAGGAGGATTTATTCCTAATAGCAGGGCTTGGAGAAGTAATCAGGAGATCCTTGGAGCAGCACGAAGGCAGAAAAAACCAAGGCACAATTTATGCATTCGTTCAATCATTTATTCATTGCACATTTATTGAGCACCTACTATGTTCAGGGCTCTTGCTAGGTCCTGGAGCCACAGCCAGGAATAAGATGCCACCTTCGCTCCTGAGGAACTCCTGGTGGGGTGAGGAGACAGACACACGGGCAGTGACAAAGCAGATGGGTAAACAAGGGCTGACGTGATGGAGCCCACAGAGAGATGGAATGTTCAAACCAGAATGGGCCCCTGGAGAGACTCTGTCATCCCTAAAGCTGAGCTTCAGCAAGTCCAGGACTGTCCCCAACTGTGGTCCCGAAGGGATACAGCAAAGCCAAATTCTTGGTGGACAGATGTCTCTGTGGGGGCCCCTGCAGTGGCACCCACCATCTGCCCAGGCTCTGCCCTCCTCTGGCAATGATGCGCACACCGCAGGGCGCCCTCCACGCAAAGCCAGCCGCTGCCTGTTCCGGGACGTCATGGCTTTCATTCAAACCTACCAATGGCTCTGCAGGCGTCAACAAAGCAAGAAGCAAGAATGAGGTCTGCAGCTTTGCATGGGGTCTGGCCAGGGCTCATTGGATTTTTTGTCTAGAGCCCTGGAAGAGGGGCACCCCGTTGGGGGGCAAGCTTTATCCCCCCCAATAACACAGCATGACTTTTGGAGGACTGGGAAACACTTTAGTCACCAGGCAACTGCGTCTTTTCTCCCAGAGGGCCTCCTCCCGGGGGAGCTGATGAAAAGTGGTGGCCGCAGTTCATATAGCTGGTCCCTGTCAAGCCGCAAAGAGCAGCTGAGCCCAGAGATGGCCGGGACGGTCTTCATTTGGCTCTCCCACCTTCCTGTCACGGAGGGCTATGAAACCATACTTGGGCAAGTTAACCTCTCTCATCCTCAGTTTCCCCATCTGCAAAGTGGCAATAACATTGTGAGGGTTAAATGCAGATTCATATATGTAAGGTGATTCATACATGTAAGGTGATTGTGAAGGTTAAATGCAGATTCATATATGTAAGGTGATTCATACATGTAAGGTGATTGTGAGGGTTAAATGCAGATTCATATATGTAAGGTGATTCATACATGTAAGGTGATTGTGAGGGTTAAATGCAGATTCATATATGTAAGGTGGTTCATACATGTAAGGTGATTGTGAGGGTTAAATGCAGATTCATATATGTAAGGTGATTCATACATGTAAGGTGATTGTGAGGGTTAAATGCAGATTCATATATGTAAGGTGATTCATACATGTAAGGTGATTGTGAGGGTTAAATGCAGATTCATATATGTAAGGTGATTCACACATGTAAGGTGATTGTGAAGGTTAAATGCAGATTCATATATGTAACATTGTAAGGGTTAAATGCAGATTCATATACAGAAGGTGCTTAAAACTGCCTGACACCATAAGTGCTAGCCAGTGGGGAGCTGGTAAACAAGTTCTCTGAAAAGGGCAGGAGGGGCAGAAGTCCTAATCTGTAGCAGTTGCCAATTTCTGTGTGTAAATACTCCTGCCATAGTCAATTTCAAGTTACTGATAATTTAACAATAGGCTTGCAAAATCCCTGAATTTTGTTTTTTAGATATGGGGTCTCACTATGTTGCTCAGGCTAGGGTCGAACTCCTGGGCTCAGAGGATCCTCCTGCCTCAGCTTTCCAGGTAGCTGCAAATACAGGCATGCGCCACCATGCCCGGCTTAAAATCCCTGAATATTTAACCATTTGCTCTTGCAAGCCAGTCAAGACCAGGAAACTAGTACCCAGTTGACTGTCATATGTTCGTTTATTTGTTCATGCATTCACTATTGAGTGCCAGGAGTTTGGACACTACAGTGAAGGAGACAGTCCCTGACCTCAGGGATCCCAAAGTCTGCAAGGAAAGAGATGTGAACAGAACATCATGGTATGCTAGCTGGTACCAGTCACTGCAGGGGCCCGGAGGAGAGGCACCCAGCACATCTGCATTTTATTGATAGAAAAACCAAGATGTTCCCAAAGGATTGTAAACCAGAATCAGAGCATAGACTCGAAGGTGTCTGAATAGCAGTTTCTGTAATTCACCTGCCCCTTCTAATGGTTTAGCTTGGGGTAACTCCCAAGGCATGGTAATGTTCTAGGAGTAACACAACATTTGTCTTAGCATTTGGGCCACTGACCAAGAGATTTATGGGGACTCCAAGTACCATTGAGCCCGCCTTTGCAAAAATTATAACAGAAAGTTATGACACCGAGAGTGAGCTGATCTCACCAACCCTCATCTTGCCTCTAACTTTCAAAATGCCCTTGGTCATTCCTGGACTTGAGCCGAGCTAACTTTGGGAGAAATTTAATTTATAGTTTAAATGAGAATAGCCCTTCCCCAAAACTAAGCCGCCTTCATAAAACTAATGAAAGGCTACCAGGTGGCCGGGCACAGTGGCTTAAGCTTGTAATCCCAGCACTTTGGGAGTCTGGGGTGGGAGGATCGTTTGAGCCAGGAGTTCAAGACTAGCCTGGGCAACTTAGTGAGACCCTGCCTCTACAAAAAAAAAAAAAAAAAAAATTAGCAGTGCATGATGTCATGTGCCTTTGGTCCCAGCTACTCAGGAGGCTGAAGTGGGAGGATCACTTGAGCCCAGGAGTTTTAAGCTGCAGTGAGCCACGATCACACCACTGCATTCCTGCCTGGGGGACAGAGTAAGAACCTGTCTCTTAAAAAAAAAATGAAAAGAAAAGAAAGGCCACCAGGTTAGGAAGATGAGAGGGGCCTAAATTTCACTAAGACGCAGGCATAGTTAAATGACAACCAGCCATTATTCCAGAGGATACAAGATTTGCAACTGTCCCAATTCACTATTGTGGAACCTAAGATTGGCCTTTTGAGATGTCTTTACCTGCATTTCTGATGACCGGATGGCCCCACCCAGACCTTCAACTCTTGGCTCAGCCGGTCCTGGGGAGCCCGCCCAGAAGTGGACTCGGTGCACAAGGACCAATTTCCACAACCCTGTGATTGCATCCCCAACCAATCAGCAGCCCCCATTCCCCAGCCCCCTGCCCACCAAAGTATCCTTTAAAAACCCTAGGCTCCAAATTTTCAGATTGATTTGATTTGAGACAGGGGTGGCCAACCTTGTGTCAATTAAGCTCTTTCTTTATTGCAATGCTGTCGTCTCAGTGAATTGGTTTTGTCTGTGCAGTGGGCAGGAGGAACTCATCAGGTGATTACATCATCTTGCTTGGCCTCTTAGTGAAGACCGCACCTAAACCACATCAAACAAGCAGTGTGTGGTGAAGCTCTCATAAAGTAGGTCCAGGGAGAGGGAGACCGCACAGGTGGCCTGCGTCAGTGATTTGGCTCTGACACAGATGCTTTTTCTCATAAGATCATTCAGGCTCCTTAGGCTGGTTTCATGTGTCGTGGCCTCTTGGTTTTCGTGTCAATGGGATCAGAGATTCATCCGCAATTTGCATTTTGAAAGTTATCGTTTTGATTTTCTTTTGAAAAATCTTTTTTCCCCTGAGGCACCCTGATCTTCCCCCATAGCCGTGGGCATGCTATAGGAGATCGATTCAGATCTGAGTTGAATCCTGGCTCTGCCCACTCCCTGGCTGTGTACCATTGGGTTGGTTATATTGCAAGTCCAAACCTCAATGTCTTCAGCGGTATAAGAGGCCCCACAATCCCATCTTTGAAGAGTCGGAACAAGGGTGAAATGGCTGGCATAGAGCACACCCTTCCCAACTGTCTGTTCCTTTTTTTTTGGCGGGGCTGGGGGGTAGTTGGACATCAAGGACTTTATAGCCAGACTGACTCTCCTGTCTCTTCTAGCCTCCCGTCTCTCCCGGTCCCGTGACTCCCAGTGAGACACACCAGTGAAATTCAGACTCGAATCTCTGTCCAGCTCCCAGTTCTTACAGAGTCAGATTTGGTCTTGGGAGAATGATCGCAGCAAGGGGGCTTTAGAATGGTTCCTTCTCTTCATTCTCTGAGAGCTTTAAACTCAACCTTGAGTTAGAAAATCACCCCTGGCCCCTTCCTGGGTGGCAGAATCACTGCTGTCACCAGCATCATTGCTTCAGCCCATGGCTGGAGCTGAGTGGCCCAGACCTCAGAGGGACGCTGCCCTATAGGAGGGCAGGCTGGCTGCCTAAAAATAGGAGAAGGAGACTGGGTTTTTGGGGAGGGCAGCTTAAGCTTGTTTTTCTATTATTTATATAATTATAAATAGTGACCAATTACCAGAACTTGCAGGGGGCAGATGGAATGTTGTCCCTGGATGGGCTTCAAACTCTGCATTGTTGTCCAAGAAACAAAGTTACCAACCAGAAAGAGGTGGCAAGGGCCCCAAATCTATTTTCACTTCACCATCACTTTATATCGAGCCTGGTGGGGGAGGCTGGGCAGGGGCCGGGGGGTGGGAGCTGTCGAAGAAGACAGGAATAATCAGCATTTGGAAGACTCTGCTAGGACCTCTTCTCAGGTGGAAATGCAACAGCCCTGGGTAGAGATGCTTTTATTTATTCATCGTTTGTGATTTGGAGAGAGGCATCCTACACTATTAGAGAGGACTATGTGGTAGGCAGAATGTGGCCCCCAAAGACGCCCACGTCCTAATCCCTGGAACGGGTGAATATGTTAGGTTACATGGCAAGAGGGAATTAAAGGAGCAGATGGAATGAAGGTTGCTAATCAGCTGACCCTGAGATGGGGGAGATTACCCTGGATTATCTGGGTGGGCCCAATATAATCACAAGAGTCCTTATATGTGAAAGAGGAAGGCAGGCTGGGCTCGGTGACTCGTGCCTGTAATCCCAACACTTTTCGGGGCTGAGAAGGGCAGAAGGCTTGAGTCCAGAAGTTCGAGACCAACCTGGGCAACATGGTGAAACCCCATACGTACAAAAAATTCAAAACAATTAGCCAGGTATTGGTATTGCATGCCTGTCGTCCCAGCTACTCAGGAGCCTGAGGTGGGAGGATCACCTAAGTCTGGGAGGCGGAGGCTGCAGTAAGCCATAATCATGCCACTGCACTCCAGCCTGGGTGACAGAGTGAGATCCTGGCTCAAACCAAAACCAAACCAAACCAAATCAAAGAGGAAGGCAGGAGGGTCAGAGTCAAGAGTGACATGATATGAGAAAGACTCAATCGGCCATTGCTGTTTGAAGATGGAGGAAGGGCACCAAGGAAGCTAGGCGGGCTCTAAACTGGAAAATACAAGAAAACACATTCTCCTCTGGAGCCTCTGGAAGGAACACAGCCCCACTGACACCTTGATCTTAACCCAGCAAGACCCATTTTGGACTTCTGACCTCCAGAACCATAAGATCATCATTTTTTTTTTGAGACAGAATCTCGCTGTTCCCCAGGCTGGAGTGCAATGGTGCAATCTTGGCTTGCTGCAACCTCTGCCTCCCAGGCTCAAGCGATTCTCCTGCCTCAGCCTCCCAAGTAGCTGGGATTACAGGCAGGTGGCACCGCGCCCAGCTTATTTTTGTATTTTTAGTAGAGGCAGGGTTTCACCATGTTGCCCAGGCTGGTCTTGAACTCCTGACCTCAGGTGATCCACCTGCCTCAGCCTCCCAAAGTGCTGAGATTACAGGCGTGAGCTTTTGTTTATATAAGCCACTGAGTTGGTATAATAATTTGTTGCAGCAGCAACAGGAAATAATTACACACACTGGGTTTGCACTTGGAAAAATACAGTGCCAAGGAGACAGCGTTGACCAGACTGTCTTCCTACAGGGATGATTTTTTTTTTCTTCAGGGAGGGTCTCGCTCTGTTGCCCTGGCTGGAGTGCAGTGGCATGATCACAGCTCCCTGCAGCCTCAAACTCCTGGGCTCAAGCGATCCTCCTGCCCCAGCCTGCTGAGTAGCTGGGATTACAGGCACACACCACCAAGCCTGGCTAAGTTTTAAATATTTTGTAGAGACAGGGCCTCGCTATGTTGCCCAGGCTGGTTTTGAACTCCTGGTCTCAAGCAGTCTGCCTCAGCCTCCCAAAGTGCTGGGATTACAGGCATGAGCCATTGGCCCAGCCCTAAAAGGATGATTTAAGTTCTGTGTGAGTACAATCACCTTGGTTCTTATTTAAATTCAGATTCTGAGGTCCAGGTGTTCTATCTCAGGAGGCCCAGGAATGCATTTTTTACTTCTTGTATTTTTATTGATATATCATAGTAGCAAATATTTTGGGGGCATGTGGTATTTTGATATATGTATACGATGTGTCATGATCAATCAAGTTAATTGGGATGTGCGTCACCTCATTTTTTCTTTGTACTGGGAACAATTTTTCTCTTCTAGCTATTTTGAAATATAAATTACTGTTAACTATAATTATAATTCCCTAGTTACTATCAGATTCCCTACTATCAAATACTGGAACTTATTGCTTCTATCAAACTGTAATTCTGGACCCATTACAGGAATGCTTTTATTTTTTTTGAGACGGAGTCTCACTCTGTTGCCCAGGCTGGTGTGATCTCAGCTCACTGCAACCTCCACCTCCCAGGTTCAAACGATTCTCCTGCCTCAGCCTCCTGAGTAGCTGAGATTACAGGCACGCGCCACCATGTGCCTGTATTTTTAGTAGAGACAGGGTTTCTCCATGTTTGCCAGGCTGGATTCAAACCCCTGACCTCAGGTGATCCGCCTGCCGCGGCCTCTCATCTCAAAGTGCTAGTATTACAGGTGTGAGCCACCGAGCCCGGCTTTTTTTTTTAAGATGAGATCTCACTCTGTTGCCCAGGCTGGAGTGCGGTGGTACAAACATGGCTCACTGCATCCCCAACCTCCTGAACCACTAGGACTAGAAGCGCACCACCACGTCTGGCTAGTTTTTTAATTATGTGTAGAGACGAAAGCTCACTATGCTGCCCAGGCTGCTTAAACTCCTGGGCTCAAGCAATCCTCCTGCTTTGGCCTCCCAAAATGTTAGGATTACAGGTGTGAGTCACTGTGCCCAGCCAGGAGTGCATTTTAAATGAGAACTCCAGGTGATTTTGATGGAGATGGTCTTGTGTGTTTTGTAATGGCTTTGAGATATTATCCACATACGACGCCTGCATTTAAAGTGCACAATTCAATGATTTTTCATATCTTCAGAGTTGTGCAGCCATCACTACAATCAATTTTAGAACATTTTTGTCAGCCCCAAAAGAAACCCCATACTCCCTGTCACCCCTCAATTCCCCCATCCTCTCCGGGTTCTGGCAACCACTAATCTCTTCTGTCTCTGTGGATTTGCCTATTCTGGACATTACATATAAACGGAATCATATGATATGTGGCCGTCTGTGTCTGGCTTCTTTCACTCAGCATAAGGTCTTCAAGGTTCATCCACGTTGTAGCACCTGTCAGTGCTTCATTCCTTTTCATGACTAAGTAATATTCCACAGATAAACCACATTTTGTTTATCCATTCACGGGTTGATGAACACTTGGGTTGATTTCACCTTTTGGCTCTTATGAATAGTGCTGCTGTGAACACTAGAGTACAAGGGTCTGTTTGAATCCCTGTGACAACCTCATTTTGACACCCATGGACACAGTGGCTGGGGAGTCATTCTCCTTTCTGTATGCATCACTTTCAGAGCAGGGACAAGGGGAGTGAGTACAGGGAATCACTGGATGAGGAGGCTCTATACGTGCCAGTAACTGTACACCTTCCCTCAAAGTATCTCATGTAACTGTCATGGCCAAAGACAGAGGCTTGGGCAATTAATCACACTGTGTTGCCAGTGTGGAAACAGAGACTCACGGAAGCTCAAATCACTTACTTGAGTTCACATGGTCCGCAGGTGACACAGCCCTGGTGGGTCCAAGCCCCTGACCCACGAAGCAGTGATACTTCTCACAGGTGCCTATCTCCACCGGGGGTTACCTGCCTGGCAAAACAGGAAGAAAATGCAAAATCCATTTCTTCCATCTGCTGAATCAGATGGCCACAATTTAGCTTCCAGTAATGACCAAGGAATTCCCCTTTGCAGAGTACTAAGCACTTTCTAGATTGTATAAACCTTGCTGCCTCCTAAGACAACACCACAGAATGTGCATTCTTCACATCTCTGTTATGAGCACAAGGAACTGAGGCTTGGCAAAGCGACCCCAGGCTGCCACACTGGTTCTCAAATGGTTTTGTGCCATAGGATTCCTTGTGTAAAAGGGGGCCCAGGAACCTGCATTTTAACAAGGATTGGCCGGGTGCGGTGGCTCACGCCTGTAACCCCAGCACTCTGGGAGGTTGAGGTGGGTGGATCACCTGAGGTCAGGAGTTCAAGACCAGCCTGGCCAACATGGCAAAACCCTGTCTCTACTAAAAATACAAAAATTAGCCAGGAGTGGTGGCGCACACCTGTAATCCCAGCTACTTGGGAGGCTGAGGCAGGAGAATTGGTCCAACCCAGGAGGCAGAGGTTGCAGTAAGCCAAGGTCACGACACTGCACTCCAGCCTGGGCAACACAGTGAGACTCTGTCTCAAAAAACAAACAAGGACTGCACCGGGAAAGGGACAGTTAAGAGCCCCCTTGGACTAAGGTGCTAGCTTTTCATGGCCTCACTGTCCCTGGACACCTGCAGGAACAGACTCCACACTCAGGTGCAAGGAGGGGGATCCTTCCCAAAGGGCCACCTCTGTGACCACAAAAGGGCACAGACCGGGAGGAAAAGCTATGACTTAGCTGTCCCCTCGGCTGTCTGGCCTCCAGGCAGGCCCACACCTCCAGCGTGCTAGTAAGTGACAGAGCTGGAACTGAATGCTGAGTTGGCCGCCTTTGGGGGACCATGAGCTGCCCCACGGGGCGATGCAGCTGGCTGTGGAGCTGTGAGCCAGTCTCAGCACCTCATTCACCCTGGCACCTCCCCAGCCAGGGAGGCCCAGCCCCAGCCATCTCCTCCCTCCCCCACTTCCCTCCTGGGATGACTGCAATAACCAATGAGACCCGGCTGAGGGCCTGGGAGGCAGAGATGATAAATATATGTTGGGGTTCACAGTTGGTGCAGTTGATAATTTGGGGCTTACTTGGGAAAGCAGGCAGCAGGCACCTACCATTTTGACCCGCTGGGGCAGGCAGCCGGGGTGGGAGACTGTAGAGGTAAGAGGTGGGGCCTGGAGCCCTGAGGCCCCCCAGCCCTGCCTCGCCACGCTGACTCAGCAGAGCTCAGAACCCACTCTCCGCTGACAAGGCAAGCGTGCTCTTCCCAGCTGGCCGCTCTCAGCTGTCTCTTCAAACCCTCCCAGGAGGGCTGCGGAGAGCAGACACGGGAACCACACCTGGCTTCCTACCTTCATGCAGGAAAACAAGGAGTGGGATGTGAACAAAAGGCGGGAGGCTTCCCAGCTGCCCTTTAAGTAGAAGCTTCATCTGTGCCAAGGAGACCGTGTGGTTAGTGGGTAGGGGAGAAAAATGCTTTGAGGGTTTCTGGGTCCCAGCTGCCTGCACAGGCAGGTGAAAGTCCTGCACCAGGTTCGTTGTTTTGACCTGATATAGGACCCTTCTAGGGGAGAAAATCTGGAGAGTTCTCCCTCCCTCCCTCCTTTCCGTAGGAGCTGAACAGCTGAACTTCTACTGAAGCTGGGGAACTCAAGGCAGGGCTGACAAGCCCCTCGTAACTGGCTAGTTCTACCCTCTCGTTTCCCTTCCTTTTTTTTTTTTTTTGACAGAGTCTCACTGTGTCACCCAGACTGGACTGCAGTGGTGGGATCTCAGCTCACGGCAACTTCTGCCTCCCAGGTTCAAGCAATTCTCTGGCTTCAGCCTCCCAAGTAGCTGGGATTGCAGACGTGCACCACCATGCCTGGCTAATTTTTGTATTTTTAGTAAAGATGGGGTTTCACCATGTTAGCCATGCACGTCTCAAACTCCTGACCTCAGGGGATCCACCCACCTTGGCAAAGCGCTGGGATTATGAACGTGACCCATCATGCCTGGCACACACCCTCATTTTCACAGAGGAAGAAACAGAAGCTCATAGTGGTCACCCAGCAAGGATATAACTGGCTGGATCTAGATCAGGTCCTGAGACTCAGACAGGGGCACAGGGGGACTCTGCAAGGGTGGATTCGGTCAGGTTCTCCAGCATTCTGGTATGAAAAGGCAGGTTCCTGGCTGGGCGTGGTGGCTCAGGCCTTTAATCCCAGCAGTTTAGGAGGCCGAGGCAGGCAGATTACCTGAGGTCAGGAGTTCAAGACCAGCCTGGGGAACATGGTGAAAACCCGTCTCTATTAAAAATACAAAAATTAGTTGGGCATGGTGGTGGGCACCTGTAATCTCAGCTACTTGGGAGGCTGAGGCAGGAGAATCACCTGAACCCAGGAGGCAGAGGTTGCAGTGAGCCGAGATCACGCCACTGCACTCCAGCCTGGGCGAAGAGCAAAACTGCATCTCACAAAAAAAAAAAAAAAAAAAAAAAAAAAAAAGGGCTGGTTCCTGGAATCTGTTGAGAGAGAACTACTGAGCTGGCTCCTCTGTACATTCAAATCTGAGAGCCCCTGCTCTAGAGACCTGGACAGATCTGGGGTCAAGTCCTGTCTTTGGCCTTAGGCAAGTGACTTCACCTCTCCAATCCTTGGTTCCCGTCTGCGGCCAGTGAAATGGGCACACAGATTTTACATGAAGTGCTGCCATATGGAAGGTGCGCAGTAACAGACGAGTGTGACTCTGGTCATCGGCCGGCTCAGGGCCTGCTGCTCCAGGTGCAGTTGCTGGGCCTGGCCGGGACTCAGTGGGGAACGATGGCCTCTCAGGAGGCTCCCTGCACAAGCTGACGTGCATGGGGCAGAAAGTCCGCAGAGATAAGTTGTTCTCAGGTTGTGTGCTGCAGGAGATGGGGAGGACAATTTGGTGCCTGTCTCCTGGGGGCAGGTCCCAGCCCCTCAGAATGAAGAAGCATAGACAGGCCTGAATATTTATGAAGCCTGGGGCTCAACCCCAGCCACAGATATCACAGGGTGAAGAGTGGGCCTGTCCATTTCTAGGTGGAGGAAGGTGGGTGTGGATACGCATGAACGCAGCACTTAGGCACCCCTGTGGGTAGGTCAGCAGGAGGTGGGGAGGGTCCCAGGAGCAGGGGCGCCTACAGGAGGCATCCTTCCCAGGACCTCAGTCAGAGGTGCAGGGGCAGAACTGAGGACAGATGGGATTACTGCAAAGTTCCCCATCCCTCTGTCTCTGTCCACAGAGCATGGTGGAACAGGGGATACCTTCACGCCACTCACACTGAGGCTTCATTTCCTATCCAGGAGGACACAGACAGAAGGCCCATGGCTTTGGATCAGCCTTGACATTCAGAAGTCAAGGAGAATAGTTTTCTCGAGATGCATATATGTTTAGAAGCAGCAACATGAAGCTAAAGTCTCTTTCTGGAGGACTCAGGAAGTGACAGCCCTCTGTCTGCTGCGGTACGGAGAGAACCCAGGTGCAGAATGAACCAGAGCGGCCGTTCTTGAACCTGGCCTCACATTAGAACCACCTGGGGAGTATGTAGAACGCCTGATGCTCAGGCCAGACCCCATGTGAATGAAGGTTGAGGGGTGGGAAGGGCAGCATCAGTGCTGTTTTTATTTTTATTATTATTTTTTAATGTTTAAAAAATTTTTTTTTTGAGATGGAGTTTTACTCTGTCGCCCAGGCTGGAGTGTAGTGGCATGATCTTGGCTCACTGCAACCTCTGTCTCCTGGGCTCAAGTGATTCTCCTGCCTCAGCCTCCTAAGTAGCTGGGATTACAGGTGTGCGCCACCATGCCCAGCTATTTTTTTTTTTTTTTCTATTTTTAATAGAGGCGGGGTTTCGCCATGTTGGCCAGGCTGGTCTCGAACTCCTGACCTCAAGTGATCCACCTGCCTCGGCCTCCCAAAGTGCTGGGATTACAGGAGGGAGCCACCACACCTGGCCAGTGCTGTTTTTAAATCCCCCAGGTGATTCCAAAATGCTGTCAAGTTTGACAACAGACCATTGTCTCTACCCCAGCTGCAAAAGAGACCAACCTGGAGAGCTCTAATCCCAGGCAGATGAAATTAGAATCTTTGGGGGGGGGTAGTAGGGGCCCAGGTGGTGGTGTCTTTAAAGGGTATATACGGGGTAGAGAATCACAAATCGAATCAACCCAGTGGTGTGATTCTGCACCACCTGGCATGGTGTGTGAGTGTGTATGCGCGACAGTGTGTTCTCGGAGAGTCCTGGTGTGTGACCTTGGGCTGAGATTAGGCACTTGGCAGCTGCGCTGAAGCCGTAGCTCATTAACCCCCATAACCCAGGGACAAGAGTGGTGCATTAGCCAGGAGCGGCTCACAGGTGGCACCTGCACAACGGCTCCTCCGAGGCTGCCTGTCGCTTGCCCATCTCTGCCTCTTTCAGCTCAGGTTGCATTTAGGGCCTCACAGGGAAGAAACGTTTCCTTTCCTCAGTAAATCAGTCTGGAGCTGTTCTTTGGGACAACACTGGTAAAGGAAACCTTAGGAATTTGGGTGAATGCAGCATGGCCCTGGGCAAGTCACTTCTCTGTAGCACTTCCTTTATTTCTTTATGTATTTATTTATGTATTTATTCATTATTATTTTAGATGTAGTTTCACTCTTGTTGCCCAGGCTGGAGTGCAGTGGCACAATCTCGGCTCACTGCAACCTCCACCTCCCGGCTTCAAGCGATTCTTCTGCCTCAGCCTCCCAAGTAGCTGGGAGTAAAGGCACACACCACCATGCCCGGCTAATTTTTTTGTATTTTTAGTAGAGACAGGGTTTCACCACATTGGCCAGGCTGGTCTCGAACTCCTGACTTCAGGTGATCCACCTGCCTTGGCCTCCCAAACTGCTGGGATTACAGGTGTGAGCCACTGTGCCCAGCCCTTTAATTTAATTTAATTTTATTATTATTTTTTGAGATGGAGTCTCACTCTGTCACCCAGGCAGGAGTGCAATGGTGTAATCTCAGCTCACTGCGCCCTCCACCTCCCCGAGCTCAAGTGATCCTCCTGCCTCAGCCTCCCAAGTAGCTGGGACTACAGGCATGTGCCATCACATCCAGCTAATTTTTTGTATTTTTAGTAGAGACGGGGTTTCACCATGTTTGCCAGGCTGGTCTCGAACTCCTGACCTCAAGTGATCTGCCCGCCTCAGCCTCCCAAAGTGCTGGGATTACAGATGTGAGCCACCATGCCTGGCCTGTGCTTCCTTTCTTTAAAGAAGAAAAAAGACGAATCTCCTCTTGTCCTCTTGTCACAATGCATGTGAGTAAGCGTACTGGGCTCTCTGAAAGTCAGCTGTGATGAATTTTTAAAAGATGACCTATCCACAGATGCGGTGCTCACACCTGGAATCCCAGCACTTTGGGAGGACTGCTTGAGACCAGGAGTTCGAGACCAGCCTGGGTAACATAGCAAGCCCTCCATGTCTACAAAAAAAAAAAAAAAAAAAAAAAAAAAAAAAAATAGCTGGGCAGGGTGATGTGGGCCTTTAGTCCCAGCTATTCAAGAGGCTGAGGTGGGAGGATTGCTTAACCTGGGAGGTCAAGGCTGCAGTGAGCCGTGATGGTCCCACTGCACTCCAGCCTGGGCAACAGAGCAAGACCGTGTCTAAAGAAAAAAAAATGACTTATCAAGCTTCTATGTGGTGTAAGAAGGTAAAACCCCACTGCAGAAAGAGGGAAACTGAGGCTCATGGAGCAAAGTTTAGTGGAGCCAGGGTGCAATGTCAAAATCATGGGCAGCCATGACACCCCTTGAAAATCTCCTATGGTGACCACAGAGTATGGCACTCAGAGCTTTATGTGCCTAACCAGGTACAGGAAATTATGTGTACTATGGATGGTCAAATGCCCAGGAATGTACTGTGCATAAGAGCCTGCCTATGGCAAGTAATAATCTGAAACAGTATTTTTGTAGTTTTTTAAGAGACAGGGTCTCCCTCTGTTGCCCAGGCTGGAGTGGAGTGGTGCCATCATGTCTCACTGCAGTCTCCACCTCCCAGGTTCAAGTGATCTTCCCACCTCAGCCTCCTGAATAGCTGGGACTACAGGCCCGCACCACATTGCCCAGTTTTTTTTTTTTAATGTTTTATAGAGATGGGGTCTAGCCTTATTGCCCAGGCTGGTCTCGAACTCCAGGCCTCAAGCAATCCTCCTGCCTTGGCCTCCCAAAACATTGGGATTACAGGCATGAGCAACCGGGCCTGGCCTAAACCCGTATTTTTTATTGACTTTATATGACATTTATTTTTCCAGTTTTATTGATTTATAATTGACAAAAATTGCATATATTTAGGGTGTATATTGTGATATTTAAATATATGTCTATAAGTGAAATGATTATAATAGATAATTATTTCTATGATAATTAACATATCCATTAATATATCCATTTCAAGATAATTAACATATCTATCCCCTTATATGCTATTTGTGTGTGTGGTAAGAACACTTGAGATCTAGTCTCTTAGCATATTTCAGGTGTACATTATTACTAATTACAGTCACTAATACAGGCCTCAGCCACTATTCTTAGTCTCAAGAACACACCTCCGCCATGCTACTGTGGTCACTAGGTCTCTAGCACTTATTCATATTATGCTGAAGGTTTGTATCCTTTGACCAATACCTCTCCTCTCCCCCTGCCCCAGCCCCTGGTAACCAACATTCTACTGTCTGCTTCTATGAGTTGGACTTGCTTAGATTCCACACATAAGTGAGGTAATGCAGTATTTGTGTTTCTATGTCTGCCTGATTTCAGTTAGAACAATATCCTCCAGGTTCAGCCACAGTTTTGAAAATGGCAGGATCTCCCTCTTTTTTTTTTTTTTTTTTTTTTCTGAGACAGAGTCTCGCTCTGCCCCCCAGGCTGCAGTGGCACAATCTCGGCTCATTGCCACCTCCGCCTCCCAGGTTCAAGCAATTCTCCTGCCTCAGCCTTCCAAGTAGCTGGGACTACAGGCATGCACCACCACGTCCAGCTAATTTTTGTATTTTTAGTAGAGATGGGGTTTTGCCATGTTGGCCAGGCTGGTCTCAAACTCCTGACCACAGGTGATCCACTTGCCTCAGCTTCCCAAAGTGCTGGGATTACAGGCATGACCACTGTACCTGGCCAAGGATCTCCCTCTTTTTGAAGGCTGAATAATATTCCTATGTGTGCGTTTCACATTTTCTTTATCCATTCATCTGTCGATGGACACTTAGGTTGTTTATCTTGGCTACTATGAATGATGTTGCAATCAACATGGAAGTGTAGCTATCCATTCAAGAAACTGATTTCATTTCCTTTGGGTAGATACCCAGAAGTGGAATTGCTGGATCCTATGATAGTTCTATTTTTAATTTTTTGAGGAACCTCCACACTGTTTTCCACAATGGCTATACAAATTTGAAACAGCGTTTTAAGTTACCCATTTAAACTGTTACCCTTTCCTTCTTCCCTCACCCCCCACCCCACATCTCTCTAATGTCTCCACTAAAAGCTCACAGCTCCTGGTAGGGACCACGATTTAACCTTGGCTTGACTTAATCTTTGCACTCTATCCCCATAATTTATTTCCAGTCCAGAAAAAAGCCAATGGTCACCTGTTGGGATTTTGGGCAAGTTCTGGGTTGAAATTCTTCTTCTTGTAGATTACAAGAGTTCTAGGCCAGGCGCGGTGGCTCACGCCTGTAATTCCAGCACTTTGGGAGGCCGAGGCACATGGATCACCTGAGGTCAGGAGTTTGAGACTAGCCTGGCCAACATGGTGAAACCCGGTCTCTGCTAAAAATACAATTAGCTGGATGTGGTGGCACATGCCTGTAATCCCAGCTACTCAGTAGGCTGAGGCAGGGGAATCACTTGAACCCAGGAGGAGGAGGTTGCAATGAGCCGAGATCGCACCACTGCACTCCAGCCTGGGCGTCAAGAGTGAAACTTCATCTAAAAAAAAAAAAACAAAGAGTTCTAGAGTTCTAAAACTGTGATGTGCATAACATTCCCCTGGAGCCTCTGGTGTCGCAGGAAGGGTTGGGGACTCTGGGGTCAGTACCTGTTAGAAACCCCCAGGTGATGGTGAGGTTGGGGTGAGCAGGATGGCAAAATACTCTGCCCCCCACTGCTGGGAAAGGGATCTAAATCCAAGGGCAGCTCAGGGACTTCGCAGCCCCTCCCCTGTGGGCCTCTGCTCTTTGTCCCCATCCTATTGTTAAGGCCAGATGGCCACCCTTCAGCAAATAGTGGGAGGGGGAAGTGGCAGATTAGAGACCTCTAGACTCCAGCTAAAGCCTGCTCGTTGGGGGTCACCCATCCCTGTCCCACACCTGCCTCAGCGTCCAGGCTGAGTGCCACCCTCTCTGGAGGAACCAGGGTGGGCCACCTCAGTGAACCGGGGTGAACCGGCAGCTGTGGCTGAGCCAGGAGAAAACTCACACTCCCTCCAAGCTGCTGCTGCTGCTGGCTGGAAGCAAGGCTGGGATGCTCTGATGTCACCAGAAAGCGCCTCCTGTCAGGCCTCAGCCACTATTCTTAGTCTCAAGAACACACCTCCGCCTGTTAGAAGTCTCTCGACTTCAACAAGCTCTTTATAAATAACTTAGAAACTGGTAGTGTGCAGGGCTGCTGGCTAAGAACTTCTTTCTTTTATGCAAGATGTTCCAAGGGCCTCAGTGGTAGGCACACCTCGCTCCCGGGGAGCCCTGTAAATGTTATGATCTCAGGAACGGACGCTTCCATCCATGGGTGCTGCTGGCCCAGCTGTGCGCTAAGTGCCAAGCAGTTTCACAGGCAGTTCCAGAGCAGCTGGACGACCTGGATTCAAATCCTGGCTCTGCCACTTCCTAACTGTGTGAGCTTGGGAAAGTCGCTTTGCTTCTCCTTGCCTCTTTGACTGCATCTACAAAACCAGGGCAATGAGAGTTGCGACAGCCCTGGGCTGTAGCAAAGAAGAAAAGAACTGAAACACACCAAGTGCTTAGAACAGCACAAGCCAGCAGCCGCCTGGGTGTCTGCCACTATCTTACTGTTGCTACTGATGTCCTTAGGAAGCACTTGCTCAGGAGAGACCTTTATCTCCATTTTATCCACAGGAAACAGAGACCCCTGCCCTCAGGTTAAATGACTGGCCTCATTCACCCGCCCTGTTGGTAGCCAAAGCAGGACTTGAACCCTAGTCTATTCCACTGGGAATCTCACGGTAAATTATAAAACTCTGCTGCCCCCTAGAGCATGAGGAGGGATCAGGCACAATCAAGACTAGCGGGGCTTCTCACCTGTGGGAACCTGTGACCAGCAGGAAAATCACTCCCTGGACACTGCTGGGGGAGCCACCCTCCTCCATCATCCTCCTCCAACATCTTGAGACCTTGGGCAGCTCAGTGCCCCCTCACTGAGCCTCAGTTTCTTCATCAATAAAATGGGTTTTTAGTAACAGCATCTACCCTGTAGAGTAGTATGACAATTAAAGGACATGAGCTTTTAGGCCAGCCGCAGTGGCTCACACCTGTAATCCCAGCACTTTGGGAGGCAGACACAAGTGGATCATTTGAGGCCAGAAGTTCGAGACCAGCCTAGGCAACATAGAGACCCTGTCTCTACTAAAAATACAAAATGTAGCTGGGTGTGGTACCATGTGCTTGTAATCCCAGCTATTCGGGAGGCTGGGGCATGAGAATAGCTGAACCCGAGAGGCAGGGGCTGCAGTGAGCTGAGATCGCACCACTGCACTCCAGCCTGGGCGACACAGCGAGACTCTGTCTCAAAAAAAAAAAAAAAAAAAAAAGGACGTGAGCTTTTATAAAGGCACCCTCTCCCATTTTTTCTCTGGCCACATTGGGATGAGTCCCATCAGCTTCCTGGATAAGGCAGGCCCCCTCCAAGACCAGCTGATCTCTCCAAGATGTGCCAGGGCTGCGGTCGCTCACGTCTCCCTCCAGGTCACCTTGGGGACTTCTCAAAACTTCATCTTTGGCACAGATTCCCTGGTGACTTGAGCTGGTTGTTTATGTGCATAAATGTCCCCTTACCCCACTGATGGATGTTGAGGTTCTTCTGATGTCCTCCCTGAGCAGGTGTTCCAGCAGGGTAACTGCTGAACCTGATGTTTCTTCTCCTCCCCCTCACCACCCACCCACCCCTAGTCATTGTGGAGCCACTCACTTGGCATGGAGAAGCACCATCTGGTGGCTTTTTCCAGGCGTTTTCCATATTTGCTATGGGACACCACGCTTGGTTGAATTCACAGGAGGGCCAATGCCTCTGGGGGCCTGGAGTGACGTGCTGGTTCCAGGAGGGAGTCAGGAATAGGAGATCTCCATTTCTCGTGTTAACACTTCCTTGCCAGGCCCCTACCAGACAATGTAAGAGGAGGAGCTCCAATGTGATGCAATCGACAGAGGGGTGCAGCCTGCTCAGAAGGCAGGGGAGGCTGGGTGCGGTGGCTCACGCCTATAATCCCAGCACTTTGGGAGACCAAGGCAGGTGGATCACTTGAGGTCAGGAGTTCGAGACCAGCCTGGCTAACATGGTGAAACCCCGTCTCTACTAAAAATATAAAAACTTGCCAGGCATGGTGGTGGGCACTTGTAATGCCAGCTACTCGAAAGGCTGAGACAGGAGAATGGCTTGAACCCGGGAGGCGGAGTTTGCAGTGAGCCAAGATCGCGCCACTGCACTCCAGCCTGGGGGACAGACCAAGACTCCATCTCAAAAAGTGGGGGGGGGGGGGGGAAGGCAGGGGAAAGCAAACAGTATGCCTGGGCTAGTAATTTATTCATCAGACTAGAATGAATTCCCTTCACCTCACTTTTCCCCCCTCTCCTGTTGGTGCATCCTACAAAGGCCAGTTTTTAAGTTCTCCTTTTTGGAAATCTCCCACTGTCCTCAACTCAGCAGACTTTTCCTTCTCTGAAATGCTACAAGAGTAAGAGTAACAGGAAGCCGGGGCCGCAGGATCTGCGGGTGCTATGGAACAATGTATCTGTGGGTCATGTCCTTTGCGGAGGCGGTGGGGGGAGAAGTCAGGAGAGAAGGAAGCAGTAAAGGCAGATGGCACATTCACTGGTAAGGCTAAGAGGAAAAGGGAGGCCTGAGGTTCACAATAGGGAAGAATTAGGATTTCTGTCATCAGACCCAGGGAATCTGGACTTTGAGAGTACTGCCCCACATGGAGGGAGAAAGGGCCTTGATATCTGCCATCAGCACAGTGACTACAATTAGGGCTCAGCTGAGGTCCTTGAAAAAAAATCCATTCTTCCTTCCTGGCCAAGTAGCGATTTGCAGCGTTGTGTACTTGGTGGGCACCGCCAAGTTTCTCAGGATGGCACAGTGTATTCCTTAGTCAGAATCTTTAACCCCAGAAGGTTTAGCATTAAGTACAGAAAGGATGAAGTAATGCAAAGTCATAGCTTCCTTTTTTTTTTTTTTGGTTCTGTATTATATTGAAAAGTAATCTATGTATATTGGTATACTTTCTATTTTAAGGGTTTGGAATGTTTAAGAGAATTTGGCATCGCCTAACCGAAAGGCCTTGTGATTCCAATTTCAAATGAATTGAGTAATCAGTTATGGCCAGATATTTTTGTAAATTGTGGTAAAATATACATAACATAAAACTGACCATCTTAACCATTTTCAAGTGTGCAGTTCGGTGGTACTAAGTATATTCACATTGCTGTGTCAGCCAGATTTTAAGCTGGAAGTTATATGAGAACTTAATATTAAGTTTGTAAACAGAACACTACTCTTTAAGAGAACTTAAAATTTGCATATTTAAAGTTCAATTTATTAGATGTATAAAAATTCATAATGAAGTACTTAGGAAGGTTCTGAAAAGCGCTTAAGAAGAAATCAAATATATTAAATTCATTAGTATACTTAAATTATTTAAGGGAATTTATTGAAGTGGCTTTAAAAAACCCTTTAAAAGGCCGGGCGCGGTGGCTCACGCCTGGAATCCCAGCACTTTGGGAGGCCAAGGCGGGCGGATCACGAGGTCAGGAGATCGAGACCATCCTGGCTAACACGGTGAAACCCCATCTCTACTAAAAATACAAAAAATTAGCCGGGTGTGGTGGCAGGCACCTGTAGTCCCAGCTACTTGGGAGGCTGAGGCAGGAGAATGGTGTGAACCCGGGAGGCGGAGCCTGCAGTGAGCCAAGATTGTGCCACTGCACTCCAGCCTGGGCAACAGAGCGAGACTCCGCCTCAAAAAAAAAAAACAAAAAAAACCCTTTAAAATGATTGTAAACTACAGTCTATTTATAAAGAAAATAGGGATATTCATAAATTCAACACAAAGTATTAGGGAAGAATTGGTGTTTCAAATTTATATTTGTAACAAATAGAATATTAATTAAAAAAAAAAGGTGGGTGGATCATCTGAGGTCAGGAGTTCGAGATCAGCCTGTCCAATATGGTGAAACCGTGTCTCTACTAAAAATACAAAAATTAGTCGGGCCTGGTGGTGGGCGCCTGTAGTCCCAGCTACTCAGGAGGCTGAGGCAGGAGAACTGCTTGAACCTGGGAGGTGGAGGTTGCAGTGAGCCGAGATCACACCACTGCATTCCAGCCTGGGCGACAGAGTGAGACTCCATATCAAAAATAAAATAAAAAATAAATAAATACATATTTTTAAAAAACTATAAAGTATCCCCTGAATAATCTTTCACAAAAGGCTTTGAGAGCTAAATGTGGTGGTGCTCACCTGTAGTCCCGGCTACTCCTGAAACTGAGGCAGGAGGATCATCTGAGCCCAGGAGGCCACCCTGGGCAACATAGTGTCCCTGTCGTCAGACCCAGGGAATCCGGGCTTTGAGAATACCACCCTACGTGGAGGGGAAAGGGGCCTTGAAATCCCACTATAATTAGGGTTTACAATCTCACTATAATCTCATCAGCACTATAGTTGGTTTTTAAAAATTTTTTTTAAAAATGGAAAGCCGTTAAGGCCACCAGTACCCCATGCTGACAAATCAAACCATTTGTATATAAAATACCTCATGACTGAGTGGTTCCCAGACTTGAGTGTGTCTCTCAGAAGCCCTTGGAGGACTTATTAAAATACATGTCACTGAGCTCCAGCACCAGAGCTTCTGATTCAGTGGGGCTGGGTTCAGAAATCTGCATTCCTGACGAGTTCTCAGGTGATTCCAGTTGGTCTAGGAAGAGACTTTGAGAAGCACTGTGCTAAACGCAGAGAGGTCGTGTGTTCCCACCATCATTCTCCGTTATCTCAGCTGCCTTTCTTTGGGCCTTGATTCCCCTATCTCTGACGTGAGAATAACATAGTAGCACTTACCCTGCGGGGCTGCTGGGAGGATGAGAGATATATATGTGAAGTGCCTGGCACGTGCTGGGCTGACTGTATGTGGTAAATATGTGATATGGTTTGGCTGTGTCCCCACCAAAATCTCACCTTGAATTGCAATAATCCTTGTGTCGAGTGCAGGGCTGGGTGGAGATAATTGAATCATGAAGGCAGTTCCCCCATACCGCTCTCGTGATAGTGAATAAGTCTCATGAGATCTGATGGTTTTATAAATGGGAGTTCCCCTGCACAAGCTCTCTTTCCTGCTGCCATGTAAGACGTCCCTTTGCTCTTCCTTCGTCTTCCGCCATGATTGTGAGGCCTCCCTAGCCATATGGAACTGTGAGTCCATTAAACCTCTTTCCAAGTTACCCAGTCTCAGGTATGTCTTTATTAGCAGCATGAAACGGACTAATACAATATGACTCCATTACCGTTACATGCCCAACATGGCTACATAGCCTGGGTGTCTTTTATATGTTCCATGCACCTAGCATACTGCTATGCACTTGGTAGGAGCTCAAAAAATATGAATGTAGGTAGAGTGAGTTCCAGGCAAAGGAAACAGCCTGTGCAATGGCACAGAGGCAGGAGGGTGTAGGGAAGTCAGGGAGCCTCTAACTTGTGGCAGAGGCAGAGTCTGTGTGCAGGAGGGTAATACACTGTGCTTAAAAGTTTGGACTTTGTTCTAAGGGCAACAGGAAGCCATCAAGCAAGGGAGTCATTCCAAGAGATACAGATTTTAGAAAAACCAGGCAGGAGGCAGGTGAACTTGCCAAGGCAAGAGACAGTGGTGGCTTGGACCAGGGTGGTGGCGGTGGGGAGGGACAGAGGTCCAGTGTGGTCCCTAGAGCAGGACAAGGTGATGGATGAACCTTGAAGGGTGAGAGAAGGGGTGAGCCCCAGGGCTCATTTTGATGAACGAGAAAGAGTTTTATCTGCATTCAGGAACTCAACGGACTCCCTTAGGGCATTTGCCAGAGTGTGAGGCCAAATAACTGATTTCCTTCCTAAGACCCTGCCAGTCTACTCAGTGAGTCAACCTCCTCGGGTGTTAGAAACAGCCACCAATGTAGAAATGGCAAGTTGCTCGCAACCTGGATGGTTCTAGGCCTACGTGGGCACAGCTGGTCCTGATCCATGGGAAGCAGGAGGAGAGTCCAGGTTTGGTCTACAAACAATAGCCCCAAGGCAGTATTTCTGAAGCCACGGCCCCTCTCCCAGCCTGCTGCGTTCTTGTGGATTGCTGGCACATTCCACCAAGGCAGTAAGGCATGGCCAAACACCTCATATCCCATCCTGAACCCCCACACCTCACTGGGCCACCAAGAGGCAGGAGCATTTTAATTTAAAATGAAAGGACAGCAGACCATCTCCAGGCAAACCAGTGCGCTCCAGACAGATACGAGGCTTCTGAAGCAGGGAGAGGGAAGTGAATCTTGAAAAGAATAGATCAAGGGGTTGGGAGGGGAGACACATCTCCCCCAGCCTTTGATCTGTGCAGCCCAGCAATGACAGAAGTAGTAACACAAGCTGGGAACACATTTTGCTTTCGTATGACTCACTCAGGAAAGGAAAATGGAAAATTACCACTCTCCTCTCTCTCTTTCCCAAATAGGAACAGGTGCTCTTCCTTGGTGGGGAAGAGCCTAGGTGTGCGACCTGCTGGCGGGATACCTGGGCCATCTCGTGCAGCCACTGGCTCCTTCCTCGCTCTCTTGGTGCTCCCTGTTCAACAGAGGCTTTTCCAGGCAGGGTGCAGACAGCCAGAGCTTAATGAGCTTTTAAGATTAGAGATGCTATTCGCCTGGGGTTGCTGTGCAGCCTAGACTGAGGGTGACTCATGCCGAATATATCCTGCCTAGACAGTGACAATTCACAGCATCTCTCACTACTAAACTACAAAATGCTGTTCCCTTGCTCTCCCTCACCCTGGGCCATCTGTTTGTCTCTATTACTGGTTACACAGTACTGTCAGGGGACTTCTGCCCCCTCCTACATGGCTCACTTCAGGGCCGCCACTCCACACATTACAAACCTACACATCTAAGACCCGGAACCAGCCCTTCTGTTCAGCAGCAACATGTCCACCCCCAGCTCCAAGCTGGGGAGCGAATTAAAGTGATTAACAAATGGTAAATGGTGCTCAACGATTTCAATGAGTAATTAAGAGAAAGAAGATGGAAGACCTAGCTGCAGAGGAAATATTAGGTATTGATATATGACATTGTTATAAACTGTCACGACTGTCACCTGTCACGTCACCTGTCAGTCATGTCACATGTCACTGTCACCTGTTGCCTGTCACTGCCACCTGTTGCATGTCACCTATTACCTGAACCATCACCTGTTGTCACATCACTGTCATGTCGCCTATCATGTCACATCACTCATCTGTCCTGACACCTGTCACCTGTCACAGCACTAACGTCACAGGTCATTTGCATGTCCTTGGCATGCAACAAACATGTCATGTCTTTGGTATGTCACGTCATTGGCATGGCCATGTAGTAAGCACATCTTTAACATGTAAAAAGCAGGCCATCAGCATGCTCTTGCCATGGCTTCAACAGGTAAGCATGCCACATGTTCCTGACATGTAAGAGACATCCTTATTATGTAAGGGGTATGTCCTTAGCACGTGATGTACATGCCCTTAGCATGTAATGTATATGTTCTTGCCACGTTCTGCCCTTGGCATGCAGTAAGCATGTCCTTAACATGTTTTATGATGTCATCTGTCAAATGGCACTGTCACCTATGTCACCTGTCACATGTAATGTCACTGTCACCTGTTACTGTCATGTCACCTGTCAAATGTCACATGTGACTTGTCACTGTCACACAGCACTGTCCTGAGTCACGGTCACATGTAATGTCACTGTCACATGTAACTGTCTCCTGCACTGTCATATGTCACTGTCACAAGTCACCTGTTAAATGTCACGACCTGTCATATGGTCACCAGTCACTGTCACATGTAATGTTGCTGTCATCTGTCACTGTCTCCTATCACTGTCATCTGTAACTGTCACGTCACTGTCACCTATCACCTGCCATGTCCTTAGCATTTCCTTACCATATTTTCAGCATGCAATAAGCATATCAGCATGTAATAGGCATGTCCTTTGCACATCACATGTCACAGGCATGTTCAAATAGGCACATTCATGTCACATGTACTTGGCATGCAGACGTCATAAATCCTTAGCATGTCACACATGTGCTTGGTATATAATAAACATGCAACAGGCATGACCATGTTACAAGCACGTAATACATGTCAGTGGTGTGTAGGCATGACCATAGGATGCAATCAATGGGCATGTAATTGGCAGGTCCTATCATGTCAGTAGCACATAACAAGCATGCCCTTAGTATGTAATAGGTATGATCATAGTAAAAATAAGCCTGACAATACTATATAAAAACATGTAACACACATGTATGAGAATGCTACTACCATGTAATATGCATGACAATGGCATGTAATTGCCACATGATAGGCATGCCTTAACGTGAGTGGCATGTAATGTGCATGCTAGTGTCATGTAAATGTGACCATAACATGCAATAAGCTTGCTCTCACATGTCCTTGGTATGTAACTGGCATGTAAAAAGCATGCCTGTGGCATTATGAAGCATGCCTTAGCACATTGGTGTCACATCCTTGACATGTAATAGGCATGACCATAGCATACAATAGACATGTCTTCAAATGTCCCTAGCATACAACAGCCATGTCTTCAAATGTAGCTAGAATGCAATAGCCATGTCAGTGGCATGTAATAGGCATGACCATAGGATGCAATGGATATGTATTTGCCATGTACTGACATGTCAGTAGCATGTAACAGGCCTGTCTTTAGGATGTAGTGGGTATGATCACATAAAACAGGCATGGCCATAGTGTGTGATAAGCACGTGACATACATATTTTATGTCAGCAGCGGTAACAAATGATAGCCTGTCATTGGCACATGATATGCATATCATCACGTCAGTGGCACGTAAATATGCATGACAATCACATGTAATAGGTATGTCTTCGCATATCCCTGGTATGTAAATGGCATGAGCATGGCACTAATAGCCATACATTCCCATGTTAGTGGCATATAAAAGACATGTTATAGGCACGCCAATAGCTATGCCTTCACGTTACTACCATGCAATAGGCATGTCAGTGTTGTGTAACATGCATGACAATGGCATGTAATAGGTATACACTATCTTTGCAGGTAATTGGCATGTAACAGGCATGACCATAGCATGTGATGGGCATACAAGTCATTTCTCTGTCAGTGACATGTAATAGGAATGACTATGGCATGAAATGGACATGTGGCACACATCTTAGCATGTCACCTGTTACCTGTTACTGTCACCTGTCACTGGACCTGTCACCAGTCATGCACTGTCACCTGTCACTGCCACCACTGTCATGTGTTACCTGTCACCATTCACGTTATGGTTGTTACCTGTCATTGTCACCAGTCACATCACTGTCACTGTCATGTCACATCACGTCACTGTCACATCACCTGCCACATCACCACTGTCCCCATCACCTGTTACATATCACCCACCTGTCACATGTGACACGTCACATCACCTGTCACCCGTCACTGCCATGTCACTTATGTCACTGTCACATCACATGTCACTGTCACGTCACATTTCACTGTCACATCACCTGTCACATCACCTGTCACATTTCTGTCACATATCACCTGTCACATCACCTGCTGTCACATCATCTGCCATGTCACTGTCACCTGTCAATGTCATCACCTGTCAAGTTAGTCACCTGTCACCTGTCATTGTCACCTGTCACATCATGTCACTCATCTGTCACTGTCAACCTGTCACCTGACTCATGCCACCTGTCACTCTCACCTGTTACATGTCAATGTCACCTGTCATTGTCAACCTGTCACCTGTGACTCATCACCTGTTGTTACCCATCACTCTGACGTCACCTGTCTAATCTGTCACCTGTTCTGTCACATTTTGCAAGAATGCTACATGTAGTTAGCATGTTATCTTGGTGCAATTCACAAGAATGCCTCCTGTACTAAGCATGTCACTGACATGTCACATGTCAGCATAAGTATTAAATGGCACATGGACGTCACTAGTATATTGCAAGTGTGTCATATATGTTGCATGCATTTTTGCATGTCACATGTTGCAAGCATGTGTATGTCATGCATGTGACATGTTGAAAGCCACATGTGGGTCATAAAGCACAACATGCATGTCATAAACTTGTCACAGAGCACCTATGTCACAAACATGTCATGTTGCAGAAGTGACATGAAATGTGTCAAGATGACATGCTGCACGTCATATGCATGTTATGACTTTCAGAATCATGCATACACGCATGTCATATGCACAACATAGGCTATATGGTACATGCACAACATATATATAATATATGTGATGTTACATGCAGAACATTTGTAATATACGTTACATACATGTTATATACATATTACACAGAACATGTGCAATGTATATGCAGAACATAATACATGTATGTTTATGACATGCAATATGTAATGCGTGTAGAACATGTGACATACGTATGTAATATAAATGCTATATGCACATTTATGTAATATGTGACATACACGTGACATATGCATGACACGTAACGTTTAATGTTACTATATATGTAATGTGTGATGTTACATGCACATTTTATATATGTACAATGTTATAGATACATGCTATGCATAACATATGCTATATTTTACACATTACATGTACAACACGTCATGTGCATAACATGTATGTTACACAACATACGTTCTATTGTTACGCATGTATATACATATACATATACATGTGTATAATATATACGATATATGTTACATATAAATGTTATGTCACACATCTATGTTATCTGTTGATAAATACAAACGCACGTATATATATGAGTCACCATCTTGAGAAACCAAGAATTCAACAGGTGATCCTCTGAAGATTTTTGCCTGTCAGCTTCTAGTTCCTTCAAAGGCAAAATGATAGTATTCACACGAATAAACCATGCTGACACAATGGCACAAAGTTTGCCCTGAGCTTACCCCTCTGAGTTTCACAACTCAACCAAACTCTACCTGCTGCAACTGTCATAAGCAAGATCACTGAAAACCATAGACATCTCTACAGGGGAGGACTGCCTTCTTCTAGCTGTTTCCAGGGAGATGAGGATTAAAGCAAACTCAACCAGGGGAGTTGCAAAAAGCAGCTTGGGTTTTGGAGTCAGGCTGAGCTGGGTTGTGATCTGGGCCTTGTTATTCAGTAGCTGTGCTGTCTTTTGTTTTGTTTTTGAGACGGAGTCTCGCTCTGTTGCCCAGGCTTGAGTGCAGGGGCGCAATCTCAGCTCACTGCAACCTCTGCCTCCTGGGTCCAAGCAATTCTCCTGCCTTAGCCTCCTGAGTAGCTGGGATTACAGGTACACACCACCACGCCTGGCTAATTTTTGTATTTTTAGTAGAGATGGGGTTTCACCATGTTAAGCTGTGCTGCCTTGGGCAAGTTACTCAACTTCTCTGGGCCCTGGTTTCCTCAGCTATAAAGTGAAGAAATTCCAGGTATATGCGGCTGGCACAGAAGAAGGGGTCAGAACAGCATGAGCTTTACACAGAGTGGAAAGTTTGTGCTTTTTGGCAAAGGGTGTCCTGTCACAGGAAGGTAAAGGTGACTTCATCTAACATTCCAGAAGGGTTTGCCTGCTGATTATGTCAGCGGCTCCAGCTCAGGCAGGAGCAGGGTATGAATGCTGACCTTGGGAGGTGGTAACTGACATGCCTCTGAGGTCTGTGGGAAAGAACAGCAAGGCCTTCCCTACAGCAGAAGGCTCATTGGAATGACAGACCCAAGCAAATGGGGTTGGATGAGCTCCTTGTTCCCCCAAACTGCTATGGTCTAAATGGCTACTCCATGACACCTTGGCCACCTCGATTCCAAGTCACTCACCACCTGAATGGGATTATTTCACACTTGAGAGGAGAGTTACATTTGGTTCTGAAGCTGCCGATGGTGTTTTCCACATTTTGGGATATGGGTCCTGAAGGCAGGGCAGACACACCATTGTAGAGACCTGTGGCCCCAAGCTGAGCCAGCCACACAAGCTGAGAGAGCACTGGCCCAGCTGGAGTCAAATGTGAATGAGCTAAGCTGAAGGTTTCAGGAACAGTCTCAGGTAAGCCCCGGCACACAGTATCTCCAGCCCTTATAAGACTCTGATCTCTCAAGACGGATGCCTTAAAGTCTCTATAATCTGGAGGCTCTTGGAGGAGTGTGATGTCTCTGTTTCTGTTATCCAGCGCTCAGAAAAAACAAAGCTCCTTGAGTCCAGAAGTGGGAGGATGGTGTTCAACAGCATTCAACAGGGCATTACAAGAGACATAGCTGGCTGGCTTTCTTTTCTCTTTTTTTTTTTTTCGAGACAGAGTCTCACTCTGTCACTCAGGCTGGAGGGCAGTGGCACCATCTCGGCTCACTGCAACCTCCACCTCCTGGGTTCAAGCGATTATCCAGCCTCAGCCTCCCGAGTAGCTGGGACCACAAGGTGCGGGCCACCACACCCAGCTACTTCTTGTATTTTTTTGTAGAGAGGGGGTTTTGCCATGTTGCCTAGGCTGGTCTTAAAACTCCTGAGCTCAAAAAGATCCACTCAAAGTGGGTGGATTAAAGGCATGAGCCACCGCACCTGGCCTTGGCTTGCTCCTTATAAGAAATAGCTGTTGGCACTCATACCAATGGCTACACATCCTCAGTGGGCTGAGAGGGGCAGAAGCTTAAAGGAGGCTTAGGGGTGAGAGCATGGACATTTCAATGCATTCGTACAGCACTGGCTCATTCACACCATGAGGCAGGCGCAGAAGAGAGACTGTTATGTTCTTTGCAGATGATGTTGCTGAGTACAATCCTGTCCCATATAGAAATAAGTCACAGCCCCCAGAGCAAACTTAGAGGGGCTTTTTTTTTTTTTTTTTTTTTTTGAGACAGAGTCTCACTCTGTCGCTCAGGCTGGAGTGCAGTGGCACGATCTCAGCTCACTGCAGCCTCTGCCTCCCAGGTTCCAGCAATTCTCCTGCCTCAGCCTCCTGGGTAGCTGGGATTACAGGCACATACTGCCACGCCCGGCTAATTTTTGTATTTTTTAAGTAGAGATGGGGTTTCACCATGTTGGCCAAGCTGGTCTTGAACTCCTGACCTCAGGTGATCCGCCCGCCTCGACTTCCCAAAGTGCTGGGATTACAGGCGTGAGCCATCGCGCCCAGCCGATGGGCTATTCTTACACCTCAGCCCAAATCACTTATCTTAGCCATTGCAGTTTGTTGAGTCAAGGTCTTAGATACCATTAATTTAAAAAGTAAGCCCCAGCATGCTGGCTCACACCTGTAATCCCAGCATTTTGGGAGGCCAAGGTGAGAAGATTGCTTGAGCCCAGGAATTTGAGACCAGCCTGGACAACATAGAGAGATCTTGTCTCTACAATAAATAAATAAAAATTAGCTAAGCGAGGTGGCAGGCACCTGTAGTCCCAGGTACTTGGCAGGCTGAGGTGGAAGGATCACTTGAGCCCAGGAGTTCAAGGTTGTAATGAGCTATGATCATGCCACTGTACTCCAGCCTGGGCAACAGAGTAAGACTCTGTCTCTTTTTTTTTTTTTTGAGACGGAGTCTCACTGTCTCCCAGGCTGGAGTCAAGTGGCGCGATCTCGGCTCACTGCAAGCTCCGCCTCCCGGGTTCACACCATTCTCCTGCCTCAGCCTCCCAAGTAGCTGGGACTACAGGCGCCGGCCACCATGCCCAGCTAATTTTTTTTTTATTTTTATTTTTTAGTAGAGACGGGGTTTCACCGTGTTAGCCAGGATGGTCTCGATCTCCTGACCTCGTGATCTGCCCGCCCTCGGCCTCCCAGAGTGCTGGATTACAGGCATGAGCCACTGCGCCCGGCCAACTCTGTCTCTTAAAGAAAAATAAAGTAAGGAAACCGCAAGATTGTGTATGGGCCTTTATAAGTGAACTCTGCCATCCCCCTAGTCTGCCCAACTCTGTGAGGGTAGAGGATAAAGGAGCCAGTACTGACCTAAGGAAGACAGGGACGAAACGCTGATTCCACGGGCTCCCACTGAACTTTGATTAAAAAGGATGACGCCCCTCCCTGTTAAAGCAAAGGATTTAAAGACATTGTTTCCAGCTGGGCGCAGGGGCTCATGCCTGTAATCCCAGCACTTTGGGAAACCAAAGCAGGAGGACTGCTTGAGCCCAGGAGTTTGAGACTAGCCTGGGCAACATGGCGAAACCCCATCTCTACTAAAAATACAAAAAATTAGCCGGGCATGGTGGTGCGTGCCAGTAGTCTCAGCTACTTGGGAGGCTGAGATGGGAGAATCACCTGAGCCAGGGAAGTCAAGGCTGCAATGAGCCGAGATTGCACCACCACACTCCAACCTGGGCAAGAGAACAAGACCCTATCTCAAATTAAAAAAAAAAATTTGTTTCTACCAAATTTTATATCTGTAGCAAGAGAACATTTTGGAACCCCAGCTTACCTGCAACAGCAGATATTTTGTCAGGCAGTTGCAGGGTTTGCCTTGGGCAAATGGATTTAGCGTTGAGTGATTTTTAGCTGTCTTTTCCTTTTTTTTCTTTTCTTTCTTTCTTTTTTTTTTTTTTTGAGACAGAGTTTTGCTCGTTGCCCAGGCTGGAGTGCAATGGTACGATCTCGGTTCACTGCAACCTCTGCCTCCCGGGTTCAAGTGATTCTCCTGCCTCAACCTCCCAAGTAGCTGGGGATTACAGGCATGCGGCACCACACCTGGCTAATTTTGTATTTTTAGTGCAGGTGGGGTTTCACCATGTTGGTCAGGCTGGTCTCGAACTCCTGACCTCAGGTGATCCACCTGCCTTGGTCTCCCAAAGTGCCGGGATTACAGGCATGAGCCACTGCGCCCGGCCTTACCTGCCTTTTTCTTTGACAGCTTCTACCCTATTGATTTCAGCTATGGGCACGGTGGTATTCAGAAAATTGAAGTGCTGTAAGGTTCTATGATAAAACTGGTTGATCCTCAACATCCAGTTTCGTCTTATTTAGGATGCACTTTTTGCATCACTATTTTCTTAGGTATGATTGATACTGTGCTTAGGTAGGGAAGTGCCCCTGTTCTTAGGAGATGCATGCTGAAATATTTAGGAAGAAGTTTCAAGCTGCTTGAGACATTTTTGAATGGTTCAGGGAAAAAGCACACATACACTAAGAGGGAGATAAAACAGAACAACTGCTGAGTCTTGGTGGGTATCTTGGTTTCCATTACACTATTTTTTTACAATGTTTTGATGTTGCTTAGACGTCTATTAAAAGAGCACTGTTTAAATGAACTTTACAGTAGGGGTGAGGACACTATAGCCTGTGAGCCTAACCCAGTCCATGGCCTGGCTCTGGACATAAAGGTTTAAGGAACTCGCTCGTATTGCCTGTGGCTGCTTTCCCGCTACAATGGCAGAGCTGAGTCACTGCAACAGAAACCATATGGCCTGCAAAGCCCAAAATACGCACTGTCTGGCCCTTTACAGAAAAAGTGTGCCAACCCCGGCTTCAGAGGAAATCGTATTTTCAGAAGCAACTTCCTTCAGAAGTCTTTGTAGGCTTAGAATAGGTTTCCCCCAAACTTCAAGAGCACACGTTACTGAGATGGTGAAGGATAACATTTCCTCGCTTTCCTTCTACAAAGTAAATGTGACTGACAAGACAGAGTGCTGTAACTGGCCAGGAGGCTGCCATGTACAGTTAGTGAGAAAGAAATAACAAAGCTTGGCAGGGCATGGTGGCTCACGTCTGTAATCCTAGCACTTTGGTGAATCACTTGAGCCCAGGAGTTTGAGACCAGCCTGGGAAACACGGCGAAACCCCATGTTTACAAAAAAAAAAAAATTTAAAAAGTAGCTGGGCATGGTGGCACATGCCTGTGGTCCCAGCTCCTCAGGAGGATGAGGCAGGAGGATCACTTCAACCCAGGAGTTTGAGGCTTCAGTGAGGCTTGATGGTGCCACTGCATTCCTGCTGGGGTGACAGAGCAAGACCCTGTCTCAAAAAAAATAAATAAAAATAAAAATAAAATAAATAATAAAAGAACAGGCTTTGAGGCTTTGAATCATTAAAGGATGATATTGTTAGCAAGACATTTTCTGTAGGACAAGAGAACCCTACACAGAAAGCAATCTGGGGCAACAGAAACACCCCTATGGTCAAAGCCAAAGGCCCAGGCTGGGACCCAGGTCTCAGACATTGGCCAATCAAGTCACTTAACCTCTCTGGGCCTTCTTACTTGTACATGTAACATATCAGGAATGGATGCTCTAGCAGTTGATGGTTAAGGGGCTTTCAAATTCTCTAATCTTTTTTTTGTCTCGCTCTGCCACCTAGGCTGGAGTGCAGTGGTGTCATCATGGCTCACCGTGCCTCAAACTCCTGGGCTCGAGCGATCCTCCCTCCTGCCTCTGCTCCTGAATAGCTGGGATTACAGGTGGCTGCCACCACACCGCCTAATTTTAAAATATTTTTTGTAGAGATGGGGGTCTCACTATATTGCCCAGTCTAGTCTCAAACTCCTGGCCTCATGTGAACCACTCGCTTCGGCCTCCCACAGCATTGGAGTTACAGGTGTGAGTCACCATGCCTGGCCCAGTTCTCTAATTTTGTGGCAACTATTGAGTAAATAGTTCCATACAAAAGTAGTCATTACTGCCAGGTGTGGTGGCTTACGCCTATAATCCCAGCACTTTGGAAGGCTGAGGCAGGTGGATCACATGAGGTGAGGACTTCAAGACCAGCCTGGCCAACGTGGTGAAACCCCATCTCTACTAAAAATACAAAAATTAGCCTGGCATGGTGGCACACGCCTGTAATCCCAGCTACTCAGGAGGCTGAGCAGGAATATCGCTTGAACCCAGGGGGCGGAGGTTGCAGTGAGCCGAGATCATGTCACTACACTCCAGCCTGGGTGACAGGGCAAGACTCTGTCTCAAAACAAACAAACAAACAAAAAAAGTAGTCATTACCTAGGATGTCTTGTAATGCATTTTCTTTTTTTTTTTTTTTTGAGATGGAGTCTCGCTTTGTCTCCCAGGCTGGAGTGCAATGGCACAATCTTGACTCACTGCAACCTCTGCCTCCTGGGTTCAAGCGATTCTCCTTGCCTCACCCTCCCCAGTAGCTGGGATTACAGGCGCCTGCCACCATGCCTGGCTAATTTTTTGTATTTTTACTAGAGACGGGGTTTCACCATGTTGGCCAGGCTGGTCTCGAACTCCTGACCTCAGGCGATCTGCCCGCCTCCGCCTCCCAAACTGCTGAGATTACAGGCGTGAGCAACCATACCTGGCCTTATTTTTAGTAACAGATTTTAGGAGATCTGGGGTGGGTCAAGTCAATATAATAAGCAAAGATTACATATCAAAAAAAGTCTTTGGAACATACATTTTAGCCCTTATAAGTGACAGAAATGTACTTCTGCATTTACTACAGCTCCTGGCACCAAGAAAGGTGGGTACATTAAAAGGCACTGAAAGATAAGATACCAATGGTCAACCAGTGAGCAAGAACAGAGAGCAGCTGTTCCCAATACTACTGCCCAGGTGGAGCTTGCGTTTTCAAAGGGGTAATATCGCCCCCAAGGGGGAGTGAAAAAAAGTATGTGTATTTATGCTTTTAATGTATAAAGCATATATATATATATATACACACACATATATAGTACATAAGCAGTTGTAGTTTATCTTTGGCATTAACATTTCATGGAGCTGTGCACAGTAGCTCAAGCCTGTAATCCCAGCACTTTGGGAGGCCGAGGTGGGCAGATCACTTGAGGTCAGGAGTTCGAGACCAGCCTGGCCAACATAGCGAAACCCCGTCTTTACTAAAAGTAGAAAAATTAGGCCAGGCACAGTGGCTCACGCCTGTAACCTAGCACACTTTGGGAGGCTGAGTTGGGTGGATCACCTGAGGTCAGGAGTTTGAGACCAGCCTGGCCAACATGGCGAAACCCTGTCTCTACTACAAATACAAAAATTAGCCAGGTGTAGTGGTGTGTGCCTGTAATCCCAGCTACTCAGGAAGCTGAGACAGGAGAATTGCTTGAACCCAGGAGGCGGAGGTTGCAATCAGCCAAGATCATGCCACTGCACTCCAGCCTGGGCGACAGAGCAAGACTCCATCTCAAAAAAAAAAAAAAAAAAAAAAAGGAAAAGAAAAATTAGTTAGGCATGGTGGTGCACACCTGTAATCCCAGCTACTCAGGAGGCTGAGGTAAGAGAATCAAATGAACCCAGAAAACGGAGGCTGCAGTGAGCCAAGATTGTGCCATGGCACTCCAGCCTGGGCGACAGAGCGAGAATCCATCTGAAAAAAATAATAAAATTAAATTAAAAAAAACATTTCATGGAGGGCTCACAGCAGCACTGTTCACAATAGTTAAAAAGTGGAAATAGCTCTAATGTCCATTAGTAACTTAATAGATAAACAAAATGTGGGCTGAGGCAGGCAGATTGCTTGGGCCCAGGAGTTCCAGATCAGCCCGGGCAACATAAAGAAACCCCATCTCTACAAAACAAGCAAACAAACAAACAAATAAAAAAAAAAAAACAAAATTAGCTGGGCATGGTGGTGCACACCAGTGGTCCCAGCTACTCGGGAGGCTGACGTGGGAGATCACCTGAGCCCGGGAGGTGGAAGTTGCAGTGAGGCAGAGGCTGCAGTCATGTGCCACTGCACTCCAGCCTGGGCCACAATTTTTATTTCAAAAAATAAAAATGAAATAGACCGGGTGTGGTGGCTCACACCTGTAATCCCAGCACTTTGGGAGGCCAAGGCGGGCAGATCACCTGAGCTCAGGAGTTCTAGATCACCCTGGGCAACATAGTGAAACCCCGTCTCTACTAAAAATTCAAAAAATTAGCCAGCGTGGTGGTGCGTGACTGTAGTCCCCGCTATTGGGGAGGCTGAGGCAGAAGAATCGCCTGAGCCCAGGAGGCGGTGGTTGCAGTGAGCCGAGATCGCACCACTGCACTCCAGTCTGGGCGACAGAGCAAGGCTCTGTCTCCAAAATAAATAACTAAATAAATAAAAAGAACAAAAACAAAACAATGTGGTGTATCCATACATATTTAGCCATTAAAAGGAATGAAGTGCCAATACATGCTACAAAGAGGATGAACCTTGAAAGCGTGATGCTGAGTGAAAGAAACCAGGCACAGAAGGCCACCTCGTGCATGATTCCATGTACATGAAATGCACAGAACAGGCAAATCCAGAGACAGAAAGCAGACTGGTGGGTGCCACGGGCTGGGGGAGGGAAGAATGGGGAGTGACTGCCTAATGGGCACGGGGGTTTTATTTTAGGGTGACGAAAATGTTTTTGGAACTAGAGGTGGAGGCTGACAACATTGTACATGAAGTAAATACCAGTGATATGGTTAATTTCATATTAGATCAATGTCATCTCTGTAAAAAAAAGTCAAAACAATTTCGGGGGGGGGGCTGGATTAGGAAAAAAATAGCCTAAAAAGCCTCCTGGAGCAGGTAATACTGGAAAAAAGGTTGAGAAACCTTGGGGTGGAGGACAGCACAGATATTGGGCACAGAGCCCTCTGCACAGTAACAGACACAACTGAGAAAATCGTCCTACAAAAACTGGTAGATTATTAAAGAATTCTAGGATTGAGAGATTATAATAGTTTAGAGAAATAGGAAAACCATAACTTTCATTCAAAGTATGAATTTCTCCCAAATTCAATAACTTGAATATGAACATTTCTATAAGAATTCTTTCATTTAAAAAGTAGGTGGAGAGCCGGGCGCGGTGGCTCATGCCTGTAATCCCAGCACTTTGGGAGGCCGAGGCAGGCAGATCACTTGGGGTCAGGAGTTCGAGACCAGCCTGGGCAACATGATGAAACAGCATCTCTACTAAAAATACAAAAATTAGTCGGGTGTGGCGCCACACGCCTGTAGCCCCAGCTACTCGGGAGGCTGAGACACAAGAGCCCAGGAGGCGGAGGCTGCAGTGAGCCAAGATTGTGCCACTGCATTCCAGCCTGGGTGGTAGAGTGAGACTCTGTCTCAAAAAAAAAAAAAAAAAAAAAAAAAAGGTTGGTGGAAATTCTTTTTTTCTCTTTTTCTTTTTTCTCTTTTGAGATAGTCTTGCTCCGTCACCCAGGCTGGAGTGCAGTGGCGCCATCACAGCTCACTGCAGCCTCGACCTCAAACAATCTTCCTGCCTCAGCCTCCTGGGTAGCTGGGACTATAGGCGCAAGCTATCACGCCTGGCTAATTTCTAAATTTTTTGTAGAGATGGGGGTCTTGCTATATTGCTCAGGCTGATCTCAAACTCCTAGCCTCAAGTGATCCTCCCACCTTGGCCTCCCAAAGTGTTGGGATTATACAAGCCACTGTGCCCAGCTGGAAATTCTAACCATGCAAGGATTCTATAATGAGACTACCTAGTTCATTCTCCCAAAATTTCTCCTTTCTGTATTCTATGCAACTTCCTTCCCTGCATTTACTAAATGACGTGTAGCTCTTCCCACTCCCAAAGACTTGAATCATTGTTCTCAGTTTTTTTTTTCTTAATTGCACAGCCAAACAGGAAATAGAACTTCCTATGGAAATATTAGCCCACTTTCAACTTAATGATAATAATAATAATAATAATAATAATAAACAAAACCATTGAGAGGGGCACCACTGTATAAAAACCCTAAACTCTATGGTGTTAGCCTAGCAGTCAAGTGGCAAGGAAACACCTCCCGGGGAGGCCGGAAGGCTGGAGAGCTCTGTTTCGGGGTCAGACTTGGTAGAATTGTTGCTTTTGGTTTGTAAGGTGGAACCACTGGCCCTGCAGCCAGTCTAGAGAAAGTAGCCAAAAGAGACAAGGAATACAGTGTGTAGATGGCTCTTTGTTGTTTATCACCAGGGAAGACAAGAAAAACAGGAGTGAAGTAAATATGTGCTGATTTGAGAACTAAAATGGAAAAGAGACTGAAATCCCAGGTGTCCTATGTGGAAAAGGCCACTGCTTCTACACACCAACAGGAGAGGAGAGTGAAAATCGGCTGCGCCGGTAGCTCACGCCTGTAATCCCGGCATTTTGGGAGGCCGAAGCAGGTGAATCACTTGAGGCCAGGAGTTTGAGACCAGCCTGGCCAACATGGCAAAACCTCGTCTCTACTAAATATACAAAAATTAGCTGGGAGTGGTGGTGCACACCTGTAATCCCAGCCACTTGGGAGGCTGAGGCACAAGAATCACTTGAAGCCAGGAGGCGGAGGTTGTAGTGAACCGAGATCACGTCACTGCACTCCAGCCTGGGCGACAGAGCAAGACTCCGTCTAACAAAAAAAAAAAAAAAAAAAAAAAAAAGCCAGGTGCGTGGCTCACACCTGTAATCCTAGCACTTTGGGAGGCTGTGGTGGGTGGATCACAAGGTCATGAGATCGAGACCATCCTGGCCAATATGGTGAAACCTCGTCTCTACTAAAAACACAAAAATTAGCTGGGCGTGGTGGCACACACCTGCAATCCCAGCTATTCGGGAGGCTGAGGCAGGAGAATTGATTGAACCCAGGAGTCCAAGGTCATGCCGCTGCTCTCCAGCCTGGGTGACAGATCGAGACTCCGTCTTAAAGAAAATCACCGAACAACAAAGGCCCGTTAAATGCCTGTAATCAGCACTTTGGGAAGGCGAGGCAGGTGGATCACCTGAGGTCAGGAGATTGAGACCAGCCTGATGATTGACATGGTGAAACCCCATCTCCACTAAAAATACAAAATTAGCTGAGGGTGGTGGCACGTGCCTGTATCCCAGCTCCTTGGGTGGCTGAGGCAGGAGAATCGCTTGAACCCAGGAGACAGAGGTTGCAGTGGGCTGAGATTGTGCCACTACACTCCAGCCTGGGCAAGAAAAGCGAAATTCGGCCTCAAAAAATAACAATAAAAATTTTTCACTTAAGCAGTGAGCCTCACCTTTGGTTAATATCAGATGAAGGCAGCCACATTAAGCCACGTTAAGTCAGGGGGAAGGGAGAGCCAAGAGGTGATAAAGCTGGCTACGATTACTGGCACCGATAGGTTAATGGCTTGCTAAGCTTTAGAGGGAATCATTGCCAGAGGAATTGCAAGCTTGTTGTACAAATAAGTAAGTAAAAGTCTTGGACAGGCCCCTAAAGCTGCACCCAGCAGGAAGTGGAGTGTGAAAGTTGGCCAGCACCCCGGCAGGATGCACCCGACACCCACTTCTGACGAGACCAGAGAGGATGAGATTTGAGGAAGAACTTCCCAGAGGGCAGGGAGTTCCTCCCGGAGAGCAGAGTCAGGGCTTATGCAAGAAACGTCACCCCCGGCCATGACAAAGGCAGGGGTCTTAACAAGGTCCCCCGCGAGTGGGATTTCATCCCTGCTAGAGACCAGCAACTTGTTTCATTCTTTCTTTTTCTCAAATGGGAGTTCTTATTGCAGCTGCTGTCCCTGCTTCACCGCTTAATGGGAATTGGGGGTGGGGGATCCCGGAGGCGCCACGCTGGGCTGATGGAGGGAACTTGCACGGCCCAGAGAAACTGGGCTGAGTAGGATGCAGGGACCGCGGAGGGCTCTGGGGGTGAGGCACACACAAGTCTGTGCCCACCAAACCTTTTCTCTTCCTTTCGGGCCCACAGGAAACCATTTGGCACCTCCTCTGGAATGAAGGCGTGGCCGGGCACTTGAGATCTGGCTGTTGAGGCAGAGGTAGTGCACGTGACCCACGCGGTGAGGTCTGCTCCCCGCTGCTGCAGCCATCTGCGGTGGAGACCGTGAGTGTACACAGACAGTGCCATCTGAAGGGAACTCCACTGCCTCTATGTGCTACTTAAGCAGGGGCGACTGAGCCGGAGACTGCAGAAATGTGTCCGTCCCCACGGACAGCCTGGCTTAGCTGTCCGTGGCTGTCTCCTGCCGTGGAGGAGCACACTGGAGTGGCCCGTGCAGTGGACCAGAGCTTCCACCCACACTGTGTTCTGTCTCCTTTCCTAGAACACAACTGGACGTTTCCCACCTCCGTGCAAAATGAGTGGACATAAGGGGTGCCACTTCCACACCTGGCTCATGGAAGCTCCCAGATGGTCTCAGCCCTCCATGCTCCCCGCTACTTCAGGCTGGATGGAGACGGACGGCTCAGGTTGCTCTCTCTGATGCCTGCATAAGGGCTGCCCTGCCAGCCCATTCCCCTGCCCAATATTATGGAAGCAAAAACGTTCTATGGTGTTTGAGCCATTGTTGTTTTTCGGGTATATTTATTACAGAACTAGCGTAGCCCTAATACAGTCATTGCTACGTGGCCATAATACATGTATTCTATAATTGCGCCTAATTTTATTCACCGAAGGGATGTCCTTTACTTTCAAGATTCTAAATTTTTCAGAAATGCAACACTCAAGGTTAAAGTTGCTGCTAGACCAAGGCTAAACCATGGCGAGGTAGTTGCTTGCGCCGCAGAGTGTGGGTGTGAACAGCTGGAGCTCAGTGGTTCCTGGCGACTCAGAGACCACCTGTATTCCACATCCGGCTTCCCACCCACGCACACGCAGTATGACCTGGGTTTCCCCTTTATACAGTGGAATGCTAAGTGCCTACACCCTAGCCGGGGTCAGCCAACTATGGCCTGTGGGCACCATCCCACCTGCAGCCTGTTTTTGTACAGCCCTTGAGCTAAGAATGTTGTTGACACTTTTAAAAACAGAGAACATGTGACAGTCTGTACGTGGCCTGCAAAGCCTAAAATCTTTACTATCTGCATCTGCTTTATAGGATTGCTGGGAGGATTACAAAGACTTTATTAGGCCAGTGCCCGGCTCAAAGTTAGCATGCCACACAAAATAATACGTACAGTACAGCTATTCACGTCTCCAAAAAGCAATTGTCCCACATCCAAATTTTGCATTTTGTCCAGTTGATGTCTCTCCTTCCCTCCAAAAAAAAAAAAAAAAGACAAAATAAAAACACAAAGAGCTGCATCTTGATCATCATGGTCACAGATACTTTTCAGTTAAAAAGTTGCTGGTAGTCTGAGTTCACTTACTTGGAGTATGGACTAAGGAGGGGAAAGCAAAGAGATGCGACATCAGCAGCAGAAAGCCTGCGACACGGCAGCTCTGCTCAGTTTTCTCCGTGGGGAAAGACTGGAACACTTACAAATGAGAACGGGACTTTAAGTAGATAGTATGCAATGGAAAACTGAGCTGGCAACAGTACTTAATGCTGGTTTTCTCAATAAAATCATTTTGCTGTGTAAATGCGCTTATAATGGGGATCTGTTATGAGTCTCAGGCAGGCAACATGAAAGCCGGCCTTTCAAAATCTGATTAGGTGGATAATGTTTGCAAACATGACGCCTGGCAAAACCGGTCTGATTCTAAGGTAAACTCATTTTGGACATAACTGATGTCTCACTGAGACAGCTTTTCAAAGCATGTCTGCAAACACCGGACCCCCGGGGACGGTGCGTGCATGTAGGGGAGGGAAATTCCAGGGTTTCATATATCAAGATGACACACCCGCTGCACACTTCTCTTAGAAAGTCACGACGCACAGTACTGTGCGTCACAGGTATTGAGAAACACCACCATAGAGTCAATTGACTTTGTTTAACCTATAACCTTTTTTCCTCCCACATAGTAGGTAGTAACATCACACGGAAACAGTGCTCTGAAGACATTCTGGACACATCGTATACAGCGCAGCCATTCAAATCAACGGCAACAGAACGCACGAAGAACCTGGTTTTCTTTCAAAGCATAAGCAGTTCTCATTTTACAACATGTGTTTTAACATAATTCAGAAAGTGCAATCTTTGCATGACAACCAGATAATTCTCAAAGGTTACTAGTGAACTGATAAAATTAACGTTTGGCAAGGAGGTCATGGTTTACAGGTAGGCTGTCCGCTCACCAATGCTCAGAAAAATTCAGCAGAACATACTTTTCATATTTAGATCCGAAGAGAGGTGAGAGACATTCTACTCAAGTCATGGCTGGGCTTTCTGTCCTGAAACGAAATTGGGCAGGCCATTTGCGTGGTTTCTCTGGATAAGTTCCATTTATTAATCATTGTACAAAAAAACTTGGCATTCATTTGAAGAGAAAAGAAGTTGCTATATCCAAATATTTAACATTGTGAAAGTTCAACGTTTATAACAGGGCTTTTTAAAATGGAGAAAAGTTTTGGAAAATTTTTAAAAAGAAACTTATGATTTATTAGAGTACAGGATCCAAAACACGTTTTTAGAAAAATATAAAGTGCCCAAATACCAACTTACACAGGTGATACAGGCTTCCTGGAGCCCCATGAAGCATTCATGAAGAAAGACATTTAAAAACAGTCTAGATACATATGTACAGCTGGGTCAGTAAAGGTAAAACCATCTTTCTTGACTTTGATGTGTCTAAGAAAAAAGGAAATCAATCAAACCGGAAAACCAACAATTGCAACTCTCAGCATGCTCAGGTTCTTATTAATGCATCTCATTCATATTAATTAATTCCGTATTATCAAACTTTCCCCTTTAAATGAGAGTAGTGTACAATCCTCCCAACCTTGGCGGGCCAGGTGCTGTGAGTGGTTACATTTCCAGATGCAGGTTCAAATCCTTTGACTTTGGATTTGACTGATGAGGAACATGGACAGTGGATAATAGCTCATTCAGGCTGGAGGAGCCAGGGGCCAAATCCCCATCTCTTTCTAGTAACTGCTTAAAGCCTTCCCTTGCTATGAAGTGGTCTCAGGTGGCTTTCCAAACCTTGGTCACCCCAGGGTTTCCAAAGGGTAAACAAGCAGCAGGCATTCAACATGGGTGAGAATACTGCAGGCAGATGGACAGACAGGTGCAGAGACAGGCCCCTAACGCCCCATTCACTAGCGCAACTGCATTATTTTAAACGTTGAGAGCAAAGTAACTAGGTCCTAACTTCGGAAGTTAGCTTCTATCGATTAATGACAAGATTAGCTCGCTTGAGAACTGGCAGGCCGAGAGTTGGTGGAGCTCCAGAGCTGCACAAAGGCGTGCAGTTACTCTGGGCTCAGTTACTGAGAACTTCGGAAAGGAGCCAGTGCCGTCTGAACACACGGTCAGGCTTTCCCAGAAGACGCCACAACAGGCTTCGTCCTGCTGCCGTCAGGACCCTGGCGGCTTGGAAAAGCAGATTCCAACACGCACATCTCCTTTCACACAAGTCCAACACTCTTCAAATGAAAGACATTCTCTCTCTTTCTAACCTGCCACATTCAAACAGGCCTTGAAGTGACTCTAAGGAATAACAAGAGGTGTGAAACCACTTTTTTTCCCTTCAAAACCTTTTTTTTTTTTTTAAGGTTCATTAATTTTTTTTTTTTCCTGCTTACAAAAGCAAAACCTCATTTTTCGGTCTTTGAAGACCGTGGAGTATGACTTCTAAGAGCAAACATTAACATCAGATTTGTATGTCTCACTACAAAAAGAACCCATCACTGATGTAAGACCTACTCATGATACTGAAGTAGATTTTTTAAATTAAAAAATAAAAGCAGTCATTTAAAATGGAGGAATTGTAGAAGAGTATGGAAAAATCCATTCACAAAGTTCACTATTTGCATTTTCTCAAAGAATTTTATGTAATAAAATAGAAAACTAATGATTTATAGAGATGTGCATAAACTCAAGAGAGGAATATGGAAGGGAAAACTGTGTTATATTCCCATTTAAATTTAAAAAAAAAGATAAAACACTTGAAATCTGTGTTTCACATATTAGAAAAAAATAAATTCAAATGATTCTAATTACCATTAGCTTGTTAATGTCTCCATCTCTAAGATGCTGCCAAGATAGCACACAACTTTACCTCTGAATATGCAACTAACTTCAGGGTAAAAAGACACACAGTCCTCACTCGGGACCGAACACGTTCCACAGAGAAATCAGAAGGAAATTATTGCAAATGCATAACCCCATCTGTCCAGCCAAGGAAATGTTCTGAGACAAATGCAGACAGACAGGGGAATGGAGTGAATACAAAGAATGATTACAGGAGCGTCAACTGTGAGACCTCATGAAGACAGAATGTCACAAACTGTCACCACAGGACAAGCATACAAGCCATGCCACTGACACAGTGCCTTTCAGATTAATTCACTAGTGTAGGCGGAGAGCAACATTGTCTTTGCAGCTGGGGAAGAGCACACGGTATTTAAACTTAGTAGGAGGCAACCAGCACTACTGGTGGAGTGGCTTTCCTGGTGCAGCAGGTCCCGAGGGCTCCGTGGAGACGTCTTCTTCCGGAGTCCCGTTCTCTTGGAAGATAGCAGCAGCAGCAAAGGTGCAATGTCCTCTCTAGACTTTACTCATCTATGTTCTCTTTCTTTGCACTGTAAATATTCTGCACCGTTTCATAGACAAACTCCAGATCTTCTGGATACCGGATCTCCAGCTCTGCGTTTGGGATGTAGTGAGTGCCAGTAAACTCTGAGAAATAGCGTCCCACGTCAGGGTGTGAGATTTCTTGAGGCTCCACGTTATATTCCAAGTTTTCTGTTGGTAAAGAGGCACACGGGCATTCTCATTACAATGTCCATTGCTGCCACACCTTTCATCCAGAGAACCTCCCATCACCCCTTCCAGGTGGCATTTTTGGGGTGGAGAAGGGAAGACTGAAGATGTTTATGGAGTCAGGAGAGGGTAATGGGAAAAGGGCAGCAAGTGGCAATCAGGAGAAGGTGAGTGGTGGCACGGGTGTCTCAAGAGCTCCCCACGGAACAGCAGGATCTTCCTCATCTCTGAGCAGGATGTCTGGCTCCAGCAAAACTCCAAAGGTCTCTTGGGGACTGGCAAACTAGAGACTCAACAGGTCTCTCTGACTGGACAATGGGACAAGATTATCCCTGCCTGCTCTTTTTTTGGCAGTGGCTAAGTTTCTGAAGCTGCCATGTCACATGGTGACAAGTCTCGTACCTGCCACCCCTCTCCTCTATTCACAGGAGCCCCTCATGCAGACCACACTTTCCACCCGAGCTCCTTCCAACACTGGCCCTTAGCTTCCAACAGAGAGCAGCCTCTTTCCAGGGCTGCTGTGAGACCGTGGGATGAAAGGAAGGTGGCTTGCACCTCCAGACCCCATGTGGATATCAGATGTTATTATCTGTACCATCTCTTGGGAAAACCATGCTACCTCTTCTCTCTGTTCTCTATTTTGCCACTAGAGAAATAGAAAATAAGGCCGGGAGCAGTGGCTTACACCTGTAATCCCAGCACTTTGGGAGGCTGAGGCGGGAGAATCACCTGAGGTCAAGAGTTCAAGACCAGCCTGACTAACATGGTGAAACCCGTCTCTACTAAAAATACAAAAACTAGCCAGGCATGGTGGTGCACTCCTGTAGTCTCAGCTACTCAGGAGGCTGAGACAGGAAAATCGCTTGAACCTGGGAGGAGGAGGTTGCAGTGAGCTGAGATTATGCCATTGCACTCCAGCCTGGACAACAAGAGCAAAAGTCCGTCTCAAAAAAAAGAAAGAAAGAAAGAAATAGAAAATAAGACTGAAAAAATGGAAAAAAAAAGGGCCAGGTGCAGTGGCTCATGCCTGTAATCCCAGCACTTTGGGAGGATGAGGTAGGGGGTCATGAGGTCAGGAGTTTAAGACCAGCCTGGCCAAGATGGTAAAACTCCATCTCTACTGAAAATACAAAAATTAGCTGGGCGTCATGGCGGGCGTCTGTAATCCCAGTTACTTGGGAGGCTGAGGCAGAGAACTGCTTGAACCTGGGAGGCGGAGGTTGCAGTGAGCCAAGATCACACCACTGCACTCCAGCCTGGGCAGCAGAGCAAGACTCCATCTCAAAAAAAAAAAAAAAAAAAAAAAGAGATAATACAGGCAAGGTATTTAAAAGGCTTGGTTTCCCACTTCCCCAGAACACCTGGAACAAGGCTCCTCCACAGGGCCAGTTAAAGGACGGTGCTTTGTGCGCCCTTCTTTGCCGCCCACGGAGGCCTGGCCCAAGACTAGGTGTGGCCCCTGATGCAGGAGAAGCCCAGCTATGCCCTCCATGACCTGACACCGGAAGGGAGCTGGGCTGGGCAGATCCTCCTATTGTGACTGTGTCCCCAGGGCACCCCAGTTCCGATCACTCTGAAGCCATCCTTGGCACTGCCCATCACTCGAATGAACGCAAATGGGTCTATGAATTAATACCAGTAAGGCCAACGATGGGCTCACCGACACAAACAGTGTGGCCTATTATTTCTTAAACAGCTGGGTTAAACATCCTGAAACACAAAGTCAGGGCATCAGAGGCCCTGCATCCCCGAAGTACACAGGATGAACGCAGGCATCTTTCTGAAGCACGGACTTTAACTGGTAGTCTTTGGGGAGAGGGGGAAGGAGTTGTAGGACTCAATCTGCAGGGTTCTTTTTAAACCATAAAACAGGAGGAGCTGAAGAAATGTGAGAATATGTTGTTTTAGGCTGTTTCGGCAGACTGTGACCAGGGACAGAACTGCCTGAACAAATCAGTACCGCTGAGGAAGTCACAGAGACGTCATGTGCAGAGATAAATGTATGGAGGCTGTTTACCTTAACAGTACTTATGCTAGGAAAACTGGAAGAGCAGTGTAAACGTCCAAGTGTAGGTCACTGTGTGAATAAATGATGGCACATTAATTCAGCAAAGCAGGAGGCGGCCATGAAAATGAGCAACCTGTTTGTAAGATCCTCCAAGAAAGGTGGGGGTAGAAAGGCTGTACCACTTAGAAAGGGCCTGGAAGGCCATGGATCAGGGGTTGCTCCATGACGTGGCACAGTGGCACAGAGTTTAAACTGGGCACTTACAACGTGCCAGACCCCACAGCGGTGTCACAGGCACCCCTGCCACGTAACCCTGGAAGGAGCCCCCTTCTGCTGTTGCGTGGGCTGCCCAAGGATTTAACCCCGGACTCAAACCAGACAGTCCCATTCCAGGGCTGAAGGGAACCAGAAGTAAGAAAAATCCAACAGTCAGGAGACAGCAGGCGGGGAGGGGCTGGGTAGACTCAGAGAACACCGCTGCCCCCAAAGGGACGCTCCAGCCCACATTAACACACAGGAGCCTGTGGTTTCAGGACCTCCCACTTTTCCCCGAAGGAAACTGAGTCATCCACTAACTCTGATCTCTCTACTGTCGCCAGGTCTCTAGAGATGATTTTCTCTTGGGAAAAATCAATAAATGTTAAAAAACAAAATGCCGCAAATGTTTCAAAATGCCACTGGCTAAGATGCCCTTTCCTGTCCACCCACTGCTGCCACCTCCCTCTTCACATCCAGTAACAGGAGGAACCAACTAGCAAAGCATATTTTCCTTGAGGAGGCTTACGGGGACATGACCACAACCTGGTATCTTAACCAGGCCAGCTGCCAGGGCCCTGGCCTTTGGATTTTCTTTTCTTTTTTGTAGAGACAGGGTCTTGCTACGTTTCCCAGGTTGTTTTCAAACTCCTGGGCTCAAATGATCCTCCTGTCTTGGCCTCCCAAAGTGCGGGGATTACAAGTGTGAGCCACCACGCCTGGCCATGTTTGGATTTTCTTGCAGAGCTGCACAGAAATAGTAGAGGGTAAAGAAGCTCGGAATACCATCGAGACAAAAATCCCCTTTGCTCTAAGGGAACCACTGTTACCTGTCATTGGTAAACAGGACATAGGTATCTGAAGTACACAGAATTCAAGCAGGTAGTTTAGAATAACTGCTTTGTTGCCAGTTCGTCTGGAGCAGTTCTCATCTGGGGGCTCTTTTGCTACTAAAGGGACATCTGGTAAGGTCTGCAGACATTTTTGGTTGTAATTGAGAGCTGCTGCCAGCTTGCAGTGGGTGGAGGCCAGGGATGCTGCTAAGTACCCTACAACGCACAGGATGGCCCCCCACAAATGGTTATCTTGACCAAAATGTGACTAGTGCTGGGCTGACAAGCCCTGCTCCAGAGACCCAGCCCTGTGTTTCAGCATTGTTCCCTTCTCCTCCACTTTTTCCTTTCTACGTATTATCGAGGGACAGCCTGGTGTTGGTAACATTCAGCTTCTGTTGGGAGGAGGAAAGAAGCAGAAACTCAGGTTATCAACCACAGATTTGCCAGGGCAACATGACCCAACAGCTACTACACAGAATTCTGAACATGGGCCCAGAACAAGATGCATGAGAAGTGTAGGCAGGAACGGTGGGAAACCAGGCAAGAGGTAAATGACAGTCCTCGAGGGCGCTCCCAGCCCCACTCCTGGCTGTTAGAGAGAAGCAAGGACTGGATTTGGTGCATTTACTGGCCTGAGCTCCTAGCTTGCTAAGAAGCAGAACAGGAAAAAATTAACAACATAATGAAGTTGGCAACTATGTATTATGAAAGAAAAATAAATGCCAATCCACTAAGATTTTCACAAAGTTTACTTGTAAGAAAAATGATAAATCTAAGTAACACAAAACTTAATTGAGTAAAACATGAACCAGGCACCACTTAAAAGTTCTGAAAAATCCTGAGAAATCTTCCTGGATTCTCAAGTTTTCAGAGAAATCCGTCTGCTTATTTTAACGTTCAGCTACCCCAAAATCTATGAATAAATACTATGGAAACACTACCCATGAGTCCTGTGTGGGCACCTGTCCTGTCCTGATCCGGTCTTCCTCTCCAAGAGAAAAGCACCATCGGTGCCAGTGTGTCTCTGCAGTCCTCCTATGAGCACACACATAGGCAGCTAGATACCCTAAGTATACTTAAAATTTAGTACTGCTTTATGTGTGTGTACTTAAACAAAATGTATTCTAGCCACTCACCCGCAACTGGCTTATTCAATTGCAGCTTAGTATTCATTCCAGTCTGCATAGACCCCAGGCTACTAGAAGACTCCTTGTGAATGACAATTGTCTTGCTATTTTAACAAAGGGACCAAAGGCCTCCTTGTACACGTGTGGAGGGATCGAGGTGGAACTGCTAGGCTGGAAGAGAATGTGTGCTTGAGATTTTTACAATTTGAAAGCGAGAGCCAAAGCATCCTCTGACATGTTTGTGCCACTTAACACTCAACCCCACCCCCATGCAGGGGATCCCCATTCACCTCACCACACTTGCCAGCAGGTACAGCTGGCCATGGACTGTGTGTGTGTGTGTGTGTGTGTGTGTGTGTGTGTGTGTGTGTGTCAGGCGGGGAGGACTGTATGGGTGGAAAGTTGAGTTTGGAAGTATCAAATAAGTGTGTGTGTGTGTGTGTGTGTGTGTGTGTGTGTGTGTCGGGCGGGGAGGACTGTATAGGTGGAAAGTTGAGTTTGGAAGCATCAAATAAGTTATGGAAAAGGGAACCAACGTTTGTCGAGGACATGCCATGTGCCAAGCATTGTACAGGTGCTTTACCATTACAGACAAAACTTAAGAACGAGATTTTCACATGGTAGTTGAATTCCTGGCCTTTCAATAGGGCGGCTGACCTAGACTCGGAGCTTCCGAGAAGTCCGGAAGGAGGCGGGACAGGAGCGGCACTCTCCCACCCAGGGCCATGAAAGTATCAAAGCGCGCCCCCTTGTGGGAACACAACATTACACACATGCAAGATGCCGGACATCCCATTAGGGTTTAGGTGAGAGAGTACACACCGGGGAAAGAATTCTCTTCATTGTACAAACTAAAACTATTTGAAGATGTCATATATGTATGTGATTTCTAATTCACTCTTCAACTCTCTGTGCAGAGCTAGTAATTAGAAAAGCATTATGAATGGGTTCTACCTGGGCTAATAGGATCATTGGAGCCAAAGGCTGGAAATTTAGATCAAGAAAAGTGTTTAAAAAATACATTTCATAAAAACACATTAACCCAGAAATGTTCAAAAAATATTTAATATGTGTTTTTAAAATTTGGCCTCTCACTGGCTAAAAATGGGCAAATGTGAGCATAAAATTGTCCCACGTGATTATAACACATTGAATAAATAAAAATCCAGGAATCTATGGCAGAGACAAGGGCAGGGGAGGAGAGAGGGAGGGGGAAGGGAGAGGCAGGGAGGAAGAAGGCGGCTCTTGTTCATTGAAGTAGAGAGAATAACAGTGGTGGAAAAATCACCACTCGGCAATTCTCATACAAAGATTTAGGCAAGGATATTCAAAAAGTGCTAAAACCATGATGTTCAAGGTCACTGGGGAACAGGATCTTTACAGGATGCTACAGAGTGACCACGTGGATTTCTTAATTGAAATAGTGAGTCACTATCTTAGCCAAGTGACCAAACTCAGTATCACTCACAGGGGGCCCCTGATGAGACCCAGTGGGAAGCACGGGGCGAGGGATGTGAAGTATCCTCCCCAAGAATTCTTATCCCGATCTAATCAGGACTCAGACTTCACTCCCAGCTGGCAGACATCATACAGTTAAGGAACCAATGAGGCAAATCCAAAATGTTATACAATTTATAAGACAATGGCCAGGCACAGTGGCTCACACCTGTGATCTCAACACTTTGAGAGGCTGAAGCGGGCAGAATGCTTGAGTCCAGGACTTCGAGACCAGCCTGGGCTACATGGTGAAACCCCGTTTCTACAAAAACACAAAAAATAGCCAGGTGTGGTGGTGCATGCCTGCAGTCCCAGCTACTTGGGAGGCTGAGATAGGAGGATCAATTGAGCCCAGGAGGTTGAGGCTGCAGTGACTCATGTTTGTACCACTGCACTCCAGCCTGGGTGACAGAGCACCCTGTCTCAAAAAAAAAAAAAAATTTACAAGACAACCAGTCTGGATTCTTTAAAAAGTCAAAGTCATATGAAAAAGGGGGGAAAAAAATGAAGGATGAGGAACTGTCTTTAATAAGAGAGACTAAAGAGAAAAAAAACAACCAAATGCAGTGAATGAATTCTGGTTGGATCCTGATTTTAAGAAACCAGCCAAAAATAGGCATAAAGTTATTTTGTGACAATTGAGAAATTTGAAAACTATTAGATATTATAAAATAATTGTTATTAGGTGTGATAATGTAATTGTCGTTATGCAGAGGAATCTCCTTATACTCAGACATAATTAGGTCATGTCTGCAATATTCTTTCAAATGGTGCAGGAAAACAGTAAAATCTCTATAGATAAAGCAAATATGGGAATCATTTACTGTTGAATTGACTGGAGGGTAAATGGGGGTATTTGATGTATTCTTTTAACTGTTCCACGTGCGAGCAAGAATGATGACTTCAAAGAAGATGAATGGAAGTGGGCTGGAGTATGTCAGGCGTGGGAACCGTGCTGGGGCTGTAAGGGGAAGGCCAGATCCCTAGGGCCTGGTAAAGCATTCTGCACTGCCTGCCGATGAGAAACTCCTGATGGTCAGTCAATTCAAGCAGCAAGTGGCCGGTCCAGGGACACGCTAGGAAGATCCTCTTGCTGTTGCTAAGGAAAATGCCCGGTTGGGGACAGGCCGGGAGGCAGGTGCCAGTTAGGAAGTAGGCAAGCAGAGACCACCAGAATGGAAATGGGAGACACATGAGGAGACAGCAGTGGGTGTGTAGACAGATGTATCGCGAGGGCAAGGAGAGAAGAGCAAGACATGGCCCCCATGTGGTGTCACTAGTGAGATGGGGCAGGCAGGAGCAAGGGGGGTATGGGGGCACAATGAGTTCATGTTTTTTCTTTCTTTACAGAGATAATCGAGTTAAAACAATGGGTTCAGTGAGTCGGGGTAAGAATGTTGGAGAGAAGACCCCTGAGAGCCCTCCAAGCACACATGCCCGGGGGCTGTTACAGAGGTGGGCACGGAGCACAGAGAAGAGCTCAGGATGGAAACACGGCTTTGGGAGTCACCAGCACATCCACAGACACCCCAAGGGGGAAGGAGATGAAGGCCTAGAGGAGAGTCCCCTGGAGAGGGAGGACCCTGAAGACAGCCACGTATCAGGCATGTTGGGGGAGATCTGCCCCTCGGCCCAGGACTCTGAGTCCCTCAGGAAGCGCTTGCTGACGCAGCGCTGATGGAGCCGCCGGCAGAAGACGGGAACTCTCACAGTGTAGGAACAGCTTTGAAGTTCCACATTTTAAATTCAAGAAGCCAGTTTGCTAACATTACCCATCATTTAGTTCCATCTCAATTTAACAGATGGTAAAACCAACTAGCAGATATTAATTTTTTCAGTAATGACAATTTTATGACTAAACCTTACATTGCATGTTTACCTAGATATGATTAGAGATCAACTTCTGAAGTGAACATATCACAACCCCTAAAACCAAATACTTAAGACCAACCCTAAACAGTGAATAATGATGCCATGTGGTAAAGCCATAGACACTGGCCCACGGTGTTGTTGAAAAGAAAATGCTCATTTATTCTTGTGAACGCCATTTGTTGTAGGCTATCAAGCGCTTACCAAACGTGACTTGTGCTGGCACCAGTGGCCCAGTGAATCAGTCAATAATGTCCAAATCATGTGTTGATTTTTAGAGATTGTTTATATTCGACACAGCTTCAAAAGTTAAATAACATTACCGTTGGTGCCTCCATCTGCCACAGGGAGCACAGAAACCCCTTACACCGTCCCCATCACACTGAGACAGGGCAAGCGATCTGCAGTTTCAACAAACATTTATCTTGATGCTGCTGTTCCAGGGGATCCTTTCAGTTTCTGATTAACTGACAATAATCATTATTTTCCAGCCTTTTATTTTAAGATGAGGTCTCACTCTGTCACCCAGACTGGAGTGCAGCAACACAATCAGAGCACACTGCAGCCTTCACTTCCCAGGCTCAAGTGATCCTCCCAACCCAGCTTCCTGAATAGCTGGGACCACAGGTGTACACTACTCTGCCTGGCTAATTTTTAAATTTTTTTGTAGAGATGGGGTCTTGCTGTGTTGTAGCTGGGAACACAGGTGCACATGACTCTGCCTGGCTAATTTTTAAATTGCAGAGATGAGGTCTTGCTGTGTTGCCCAGGCTGGTCTCCAACTCCTGAGCTCAAGCAATCCTCCTGCCTCACCCTCTCGAAGTGCTGGGATTATAGGTGTGAGACACCTCACCTGGCAATCTCCAGCCTTTCAGAAAGTTCAGAGATTTTTATACATCCCATATTTTGATTATTGGATTTATCAGAACATAATATTGAGTTAGGTCAAAACTCAGACATGAGCAGGTACAGCATGATGGATGAAGAGGAGGCTCTGTCAAGCTGCCTGGCTTCAAATCGTGTTCTCTAAATTAAAATCTCAATGGCTTCCCTGTGCCTCAGTTTCCTCACCTAGAAAATGATGATGATGATGTTTCTCAAATGGAGTTAATATACATTAGAATGATGCCCGTCACAGAATGGCACTACATTAGCATTCACATTCATTTTTATTAATAAATGTGAATTATTAATTAATCAATGTGAATGCTTTGACAGACATACACTGAATTCATCCTATTAAGTAGAGGTGAAATTCAACAGGAACAAAGAGAAGGGAGACTCACACTGAAGGCATTCTTGTCTCTTACCGGCTTCCACAGGCTCTGTCGGTCTCCACCTCAGCCTTGCCCTAGGCTGGCACCTGCCGGGGCGGCAGTGGCCCAGACGCCTACCCAACCTTACTGCACACTTGCGGGCTCTCAGGTGCTCCCAGGGCCGGCGCAGTGGGCTGCAGTTCCCAGAGGTGGCCACACGAGGGCGTCTCCGGCGTCAGCCGGCAGCCACAGCCTTGGGAGGCCAGGGAGCACTAGGGGGCCCCCAGGTGTTCATCCGGTTCCCTTCTAGTCTGGGAGGAGCCGAGGGCAGGGTCCAGGAGGCAGGACTTACAGGAATTTGATTGGCATAGACAGTGGCCAATCAGATGTCCGGGCTGTGGGAGCGGAGGCCCTGGGGGAGGGCGGGTGTGACTACTGACCCCTCGCCAGGGCGGCACCTGTGCAGACCCAGCCACGTTTAGCTGACTGTGGGCCCGAAGGAGGCCGGCCATGGGGCGTCGGCCGCCTCTGAAGGAACCGATGGCCCACGCCCACAGTACCTACTCGAGGGCTCAAACGTGCGCTGAAAACACGCCCGCGGGGCCACTGGCACAGGCGGAACCCGCCGCTTACCTTGGGCTGCGTATCGACAGGAGCCGTCCTCCACCAGCACGTTATAGAAAGGCTGGTGGTGGCCGTGCGGCAGGCTGTGGACGTTCATGTTCCGGATCCACTCGTGTCCCATCATGCAGGTGGGGTCCCAGCCGTAGATCACACAGTTATAGCCATACCTAGTTAACACAGGAGGAGCAGTCAGCCCCTGCAGACCCGGCCGCAACAACCCCCAGACAACGGCGTGGCTTCTCAGCTCACATCCTCAGTTACCTGCTTTACTCCACGGTGAATCATTTTTCAGGACACCCCTAACCCCTTTTATAAACACCTCTTATTATCAACATAACACTTTATCTGGAAAAGAATAAACTTTTCAACAAAAAGTGATTAGATGACAACTGGTTACCCAAAAGAAAAAGGTATGGGGACCTGGCCTGACAACAGCACACCAAATTCAATTCTCAGTACAACCAAGACTCAGGTGTTAAATGCAGAACTTCTAAAATAGAAAGTATCTTCATGACTCAAGATAGGGAAGGTTTGTTAAAACAAGGCACTAAAAATACAGCCGTAAAGGAAAAGACTAACCAATCTGACATCTCTAAAACCAAGAGACTAACAAATCCTGATCCAAACATGTAAAAATATGAGACAACTGGGGAAATAGGAACTCTCACTAGATACTGCATGAAGTTAAGGAACTGGGGTTTTCTAGATGTGATAACAAGATGTTAAATATGAAAAGACAGAGAAGGAGAGAGCGCCCCTGCCTTTTAGAGGTACATACTGAAATCGCTACAGGTGAAATGGCATCTGGCACTTGCGTCAATTAACCCAGGGAGGAAGGTCTGGAGGGTGCAGGGGAGAGTAAGATTCACCCCGTATGGCAGCTGTTGAGGCTGGATGACAGGAACACCACCTGGTTCCTTATAGTCCTTTCTCTCTTATAAATCTTCGCAAATTTCCATTTAAAAGTTTAAAAAAAATGCAATAAAGAATGAAAACCACCAGCCAAAAACTGGGAAAAGATATTTGCAACTTATCGTCATGTAGAGACTGATACACAGAAGAACAACTACATATCATATTAGGGAGGACTAATAACTCAATAGAAAAAAATACACGAAATGGGCTGGGTGTGGTGGCTCACGCCTGTAATCCTAGCACTTTGGGAGGCTGAGACGGCAGATCACTTGAGGTCAGGAGTTAGTGACGTGCCTGGCCAACATGGTGAAACCCTGTCTTTACTAAAACACAAAAAATTAGCCAGGCGTGGTGGTGTGCGCCTGTAGTCCCAGCTACTTGGGAGGCTGAGGCATGAGAATCGCTTGAACTGGGAGGCAGAGGTTGCAGGTGAGCTGAGATTGCAACACTGCACTCCAGCCTGGGCAACAGGCCCAGACTGTCTCCAAAGGAAAAAAAAAAAAGAAAAAAAGAAAAGAAAAATGAAATGTTTGAATAGGCGCTTAATAAAAGGAAATTTGGAACTTGGATAGCCAGTAAATATATGAAAAGAACCTTAACGGGTTTAGTAACCCAGGAAACAGAAATTAAAACCACAGTGAAACACTATTTGCCCTTTCTCAGGTAAGTACACTTTTAAAGGTCTGGCAATAGCACCAGGCGAGAATTGGAACTCCAGGCTCCCAGCCTGCTGGTGGGATGTAAACTGCTCCAATCATTTTGGATACAGTTTAATTTTGCCTGGTAAATAGACCAAGTGCCTATCGGATTTGAAGAGACTGAGATTAAGTGACAAGATATAAGAACAATGAGGAAATGAGAGAAAAAACTTGTGTCTTACAAAGTTACTTCCATGTTCTCACACACAGAGAAGGGTCAAACATCTAAAGGCCACTAAAAACACTAGAAGATCTCTCAGGAAAGTAAGCTGCTGCTTAAAAAACACAAAGGTCAAAGACACGGTTCAAAAAGAAAAAAAGAGGTTCAGCTTTCTGTCTTCCCCGCGGTGCGCACTCGGGGGATAAGTGATCCAGTCAGCTCCTCCTCCACTGTGTCCTGGGGGCTCAGCAGGTGCATGTGTCTCTGCAGCCCCTCTGGAACGGACACTGCAGGACAGATGATCCCGGGCACTCACCTCTTATGCTTCATAATGAGCCCGATGGAGTAGCAGACATCTCTGTGCTTCTCATCGGAGCGCAGCTTCACCTCTACGCCCACCTCCTCCTTTTTGCGCTCAATGTGCTCTAGAGTGTGCTGCACCAGGTAGCCCACCGCCCCGTGCTGCCCCGGGTCTAGGGTTTGGATGTGCTGGAGGATGTCAAGCACCTTCAAAACAAGACAGAAAGACTAAAAGATAATATTTTCAGCTAGGCCTTTTCTTTTTTGCGGCGAGGGATTTAGACCTACCTACGTAACCTAACGAAGCAAAGGACCACAAGGGGTGGCTATGCCCTGATCGAACCGGTCCAGGTCTCTGGACCATCCTCTGATGGACCGCCACCAAATCAGCACTGCAGATGCCCAGGGTTGGGCTCTACTGTAACACTGGCAGCTGGCCCAGGATACCCCAATTCAACCAGTGTCAACCTGAGGAGTTCTTTGGAAACCAGTGTGCTGGGATAAGCGCTGGGGACGCAGGTGAGGGCCCACCACCTAGGGCACTCTGGATGAGGTGGGCTCTAACAGCACCTAGCATGCTTGGTCGGCATGGGAAATGTGAGAATCCACGTTTTTTCAATACACAGGAATGATTTTCACTTGCCACTCATGAATTCAGAGGGAAAAAAAAATGCTAAATTGCTTTAATCAAGACCAAGAGGATGTCTGACACAACTGCCTCAGTGCTGGAAAAGATGGAAAAGGTCACAGAGTGGGCACCAAAGGGATGCATTCGTTGAGTTTATGAAGCTACACTAGAAGGAGGGAGCCACGTATATCAGAGTTCTAAAATCCTGCTGGTCACTTCAGTGGTCTTAACTCATCATGGTATTTGGTATTCAGCAGGCAGCAGGAGAAACTACATCTATGCAGAGGTTAAACTAGTAGCACAGAGTAGCAGCCCTGTCTGACTCCACTATTACCGCCTCTACTGCACACAGTGCCTCTGTGGAAAAAACTCCACGTTTAAAAAGACACAGACATACAATTATTTCGCACCCATTACGTTTACAGCCCTTAGCATAGAATTTCTGACAAGGTTCTCCTTCCAATTTACTGAGTCCTGGATTACAGCCTGCTTAGTGCATTACAGCAACCTGGACTCTAGGCCCAGATCTGTCAGACTAGCTGGCGTTTTTACCTCTGAATTCCTTTCTTAGCTTATCAAATCATGAGTAATCACTGTCCTATTTGCTGATGCATTATGAGCCTGTCAAAGTATTGTGAAAACTCCAGTTTTATGCACCATGTTATTATCTTGCCTTTCAGACTGCGACGTGCTGGACCTCAACATTTACTGAACACTATTCTCTGCTGGTCACTGTGCCAAGTCCATCAGGCTTTTTGTTTCACTTAATCCTTCCCATTTGAAGGTCAGTAATTTCTTGATCTTCAAATTGGGAGGATTAGGTGGAAAAAAAAAAAAAAAAAAGCTTTTAATCACTGCCACTTCCCGAACAGGACTCAGGCTTAGTGAAGTGACTTGCCCGGGGTCACAGGGTTGTGGAGAGGTGGAGTGAGGCTGTGGCTCTGGGTGTGAAGATCAACTCTTGGTCTCAACCAGTGTCATATCCTAGCAAGAGCAGGAGCATTTTAAATTAACTACTACAAAAAGTTCCAAACACATAAAAATGGACAAAGCAGTATAATCCCAAGTACCCCAAACCCAGTTTTGACAAGAATCAACAGACAGCCAATCCCCCTCTGCCTCTACCTCCAGCCGGGTGCTTTTAATTGTGGGATACTCGCAGATTTACCCTTTACTTTAATAGGAAGCGCCTACTGACAGTGCCTGCATAATGGCTGTCCTTGTGGCCTGAAAGAGTACCAACAAGCCGCTTTTTCTGCCCCTCCACTGTGTTCCACACACACAGCTCCCCTTCTCTCCTAGCAGCCACCTCCCCATCAGATAAGTAAAATGGTCAGAACTTGGCATCGTCAGAGAACAGAGGAAGTCTAGATAAGGTCAAGGATAATTACCCCCACCTTCGCTGGATGTGTGGCTGAGAGCGAAGGGAGAGGGCAGAAATGAAGACATTGTGCCTCGGGGCCTGGCGTATTTGCAGACAGTGCTGACCCAGGCACCATGCCGTCCCCACCAAATACTCTAGGCCTAGAATGCCGCAAGACCACCACTTCTAGGGTGGAGATCCTGGATTAGGGTCTATTACCCATGATGCATTTCCCTATACTGCTCTTCTCCCTCTAGCCTAGGGGTTGGTAAACTTTTTCTGTAAAGGGCTAGAGAAGAGACACTAGGCTTTGGGGGCTACACAGTCTCTGATTTAACTACTCAACTCTGCCACTGTAGCTTGAAAAAAGCTATAGATAATAAGTAAACAAACACAACTTATTCACAAAAACAGGCTTTGTGAATCTGGCCCACAAGCTATAGTTTGCTGGCCCCTGCTCTGTCCCTGAATTCCAGGTTCCCTCTAAGGTTCTCTCTGAAGTTCTTGGCTCTGCTTCCTTGAGATCCATTGTCTATGGGATCCGCTACTTCTGGGGCTTCAGTTACCAGATGCTGATGCTGGGAGCTCCTGCTAAAGGCTACTGGGCATCTGCACTCGATGGCTTCAGGTCAGGATGAATGCATCATACCCCACACAAAACACTCTCCTACTACCAAAACAGGCCTGCTCTCCAAATACCTACTTTCAGAGTGGCATAAACTGCCCCCGTGTTGAAAAATCTGGACATCCTTTGAGTCTTCTTTATTCATATCTAATGAAGTTCTGCCACATTTTTTTTGAGACAGGGTCTCACCCTGTCACCCAGGCTGGAGTGCAGTGGCGTGATCATGGCTCACTGCAGTCTTGGCATTGACCTCCCAGGCTCAGATCCTCCCACCTCAGCCTCGCAAGTAGCTGGGACTACAGGCACGTGCGATCACGTGCAGCTACTTTTTGTATTTTATTTTGGTAGAGACCGGGTTTTGTCATGTTGCTCAAGTTGGTCTCAAACTCCTGGCCTCAAGTGATCCACCTGCCTCTGCCACCCCAAGTGCTGGGATTACAGGCATGAGCCACTGCACCTGGCAGTTATTTCTTAATTATTCATTTAAACAATTTTTTGAGCTCCTATCATGGGCCAGGAATTGTGTTGAGAGCGTGGGGAAGGCGACAGTTAGGAACAAGACCTGGTCCTGGTCCTTAAAGAACATGTTCTAATGGAGACGGATGACGGAGCAGCAGCTACCACAGACTGGACAAAGCTCTAGGAAGGGCAAGCACAGGAACAACGGGAAAACATGACCTGGCCGCACACAGGAACCAGGGAAGGGGTTTCAGAGGAGGCAGAAGTCTAAGCTGACAGCTGGGCAGAAGTGAGCCAGCAAATGGAGTTGAGGATGAGCAGAGGCCCTGGGCAGACACGCAGCACATGCAAAAGACTGAAGCAAGACAGTGCAGGCACACAGAAAAAGTAGTGGGTGCAGGAGAGGACCAAGGAACTCCACGGGAGGTGGGGAGCATCAGGCAAGCAGGGCCAGAACGCCGAGAACCTAAAAGCCACACGGAGGAGAGCAAGTCTGGTCTTCAAGGCAACAGGGGAGCCACCCTGAGGGGTTTAAGCAGTGAAGGGACCTAATTGATATTTTGTTAAGACTCCTCTGGCCTGCATACAGAGCGGGTTCACAGGGGCTCAGAGTCGAGAGAGGGAGGACAAGCAGGAGGCCAGGGCACTGCTTCGGGCTGCAGAAGTGCTGGTCTCAGCGGGTCGACTTTCACCCGTCTGGGAGACAGAGTCACGTGCAGGGGTGTAGCAGGTGTGTGGATATGCTGGTCTGGAGCCCAGGGTCCAGTGCTCCAGCAGCCACAGCAGACAGGCAGAAACTGACACAAGAAGAGGGGAACTGTCCTAGGGCACAGGTGCAGGGTAGAAGACGTCTAAAAACCATCCTTCAGCCTTGAAGGGAGGAAATAGCAAGAGCCTGAGAACCAGAGACCACAGAGCAAAAGTAACCGAGTGTTCCCAGAAGGGAGTAGCCCGCAGTGACAGGGCAAGATACAGAAAGAAAAAGTATGTACTGCATTTATCAACGAGGAGAATGGTTTCAGCCAAAGAGGGTCACTGGCTTCCTTGGCAAGAACAGTGCCTATGGAGGAGGCATGGGAACGGGTCCTGATGTCCTGGGGAGTGAGTGGGAGGCAGACTAAGAGCTTCAGCTCTGGGGGAGGAGGAAAGGTGGCAACCCAGGGAAATTCCTGCAGGGCGGACAGGGAGTGCTTTTTGTTTTTCTTCTAATAGAAGAGAGGGGTGTTTGCCTTGGAAAATTGGAGGGATACCTTTTCCACTGAAAGGAAGAGAGAGGGAAAGGAGAACTATGGATCATGATGAGGACGAAGGTCTGGCAGCAGGAAGGAGAAGGTGCCTGTGTGCTGGCTTCTTCAGAAGCGCTCTGGCCTTGGCCCACTGTACCACGGGATGCCGCATGGGGTGGGCTCGGGCATCAGCTTGCCTGCACTGAACTCCTAGTGCCGTCACGGCATGTGCAGGAGACCTGGCTAAGTTATTTAACTTCTCCCTGCCTCAGTTTCATTATTTCCCATATGGCAAAAAGAAAAATAATATCTACCCTATAGGGCTGCTAAGATGGAAGGAGGCGTTCAGTCAGTACTCCCGACTTAAAATCTCACCATCCCGCCCTCTCTATGTCCATACAGCCATCATAACCCTGCATTACTGTGACAGTGACCAAGGCGGCTGATGTTTCTTAGCTCTTCCTGATTTAATTCAATCAATAACAAGACAACCTTCAGGCCTTCCCAGCTCAGGAATGTCTCCCTTTCACTTGATAAACTCAAAGCCTTCCACAAACTGGTCTCACACTCCGTAACAATTTTATACACACATATGTAAAAATACACCTCAAACTGCACACTCATCAGCATAGAAATCCGTGCTAGGCTGACATCTGCAGGCGCCACACCCTCCCACCCCTGGACCACGTGCAGGCTGTTCCCACTGACTGGAGTCACGTACTTTTCTGCCCTCTGAAGTTGTTTTTCATTTTTCAAGGTCACACCTCAAACCCTTCCTCTGGAGAGGAACCTTGTCCGATTTCTTCAGCACCCCCTGGCTTCTTCCGCACTGGGAGTCCCAGAGTTTTCCTTGGCTGTCTCAGGGGCCCTAGCGGGATTATGCATTTATTAAGGGTAGGCAGTCACACGTGCGCTGGCAATGAGCCACTTTTCTCCCCTAATCTCTGAATGAGGGGTCACCCAAGAGATGGACTCCAGCAGCAAATGTCAAGATTTCCCCCTAAAAGGGGATGTTAATAGCATCACTTCGACAATAACTCAAAATTTAACTATCAAATTTACATTTAAAGAAACTTGCAGGCCGGGCACGGTGGCTCACGCCTGCAATCCCAGCACTTTGGGAGGCCGAGGCAGGCGGATCACTTGAGGTCAGGAGTTCAAGACCAGCCTGGCCAACAGGGTGAAACCCCATTTCTACTAAAAATATAAAAATTAACCAGACGTGGTGGCACGTTTTGGTAATCCCAGCCACTTGGGAGGCTGAGGCAGGAGGATCACTTGAACCCGGGAGGCAGAGGTGGCAGTGAGCCAAGATTGCGCCACTGCACTCCAGCCTGGGCAAGAGAGTGAGACTGTCTCAAAAAGAAAGAAACAAAAGAAAAAAGAAAAAGAAAAAAAGAAACTTGCTTTGCTCTGCATCTCATAAAAACTCCTTAACAAGTCTAAAGTAAAAAGTGTATATATATCCTGGTATCAAAAATAAATAGGCAGGGGCTGGGTGTGGTGTCTCACGTCTGCAGTCCCAGCACTTTGGGAGGCCGAGGAACGCAGACTGCTTGAGGTCAGGAGTTCGAGAACAGCCTGGCCAACATGGTGAAACCCCGTCTCTACTAAAACAAATACAAAAATTAGTCAGGCGTGGTGGTGTAGCTATAGTCCCAGCTACTCGGTAGGCTAAGGCAGGGGAATTGCTTGAACCTGGAAGGGAGAGGCTGCAGCAAGCTGAGATCGTGCCGCTGCACTCCAGCCTGGGCGACAGAGCAAGACTCCATTTCAAAAAAACAAACAAAAAAAAACCCCAAATAAATAAATAAATAGGCAGGGTGTGGTGGCACACACTTGTAATCCCAGCACTTTGGGAGGCCAAGATGGGCTTGAGCCCAGGAGTCCAAGGCCAGCCTGGGCAACATGGTGAAACTCAGTTTCTATTTAAAAAAAAAAAAAAAAATTAAAATACATAAATAAAATGAAAATAAATGATTACATCTTGGACAAGTAGTTGGTAACTTTGGTGGAAAGTTTTCTTTTCCAATAATTCCTCTACCACATTACACATATATTCTGGGAGGACATTTGCTATGTGGGCTACAGATGACATCTTTTCTTTTCTTTTTTTTTTTTTTTTTTTTGAGACAGAGTCTTGCTCTGTTGCACTGGCTGGAGTGAAGTGGCATGGTATCAGCTCACTGCAACCTCCGCCTCCTGGGTTCAAGCAATTCTCTTGCCTCAGCCTCCTGAGTAGCTGGGATTACAGGTTCCCGCCACCACGCCCAGCTACTTTTTGTACTTTTAGTAGAGATGGGATTTCACTATGTTGGCCAGGCTGGTCTTGAACTCCTGACCTCAGGTGATCCACCTGCCTCAACCTCCCAAAGTGCTGGGATTACAGGCATGAGCCACCATGCCCGGCTGACATCTTTTCTTAAAACAGGAGCCTTGGGGTTTTCCTACTGATGCATCATTTCTTAGAACTATTTTAGATCTCCGAAGTTGTGAATCAGTGAGACTTTAAATTTAAGCAATGTAGAGTCACTTATAATATTTACTTTTTCAAGGAAGATTTTACCCCTCTCTAATGACACAGGGAGATGAGTTTATGTTGATGGCCTGTGAGACCTCAGAATTAAATTCTGCTCTAAACAAACAAAAAGGACTATTCACATATTTCCAGAGAAGGGCCACGGCATGGTGGGAATGTGCAGCTGGCTCCTGCACCATTATACACAACGGGCCTCTCCATGTGCTGCAGCCACACAGCTCATGGAGGTAAACACCGCAGCCTTCTGAAAGGGCATGCTGCTGCCCAAAGGGGGCCATTAAAAAACTGAGAAAATTCAAGTGAAACAGTGTCAAAATTCAATGGTTTTCAGAGAGTCCTTCTCTAGTCCAGTGGCTGGACTTGAACATATCTAAGATCCAATTTTCCTGTGCAAACAGGAGTACTTATTCATGGCCAATGTAGTTGCTAACAGTACAGCTGGAGGTTGACCATTTACAGCTTTGCTTTCCCTTGCTGAGTGAGGGTGACTTGGGGAAAACGATCTGAGGGCCCCAGTGGTTGAGTAGCGGGTACAGAGGCTTTGTGGTTCTAGGGTTTAAGGAGCTGACCACAAAGAGAACAGGCAATTCCTGGCAGTGGAACCAATTTTCCTTAGAATAAGAGAAGTAAAAAAAAATCTACCAATGGGTTATGATTGGGAGACTGAATAAATTTGTGTTTATTCTCCATGTTAACACAAAGATAAGCTTGTCACGGGCACCCTTCAATCTAGGACTTCCCTTTCTAAGGCAAGTGCAAAGCATCAAAGTAAAATAATTACCTTCTCTGGCCAGATTCCCAGGTGGAAGTAAAGCCTGGCTTGGAGGAGGAGAAGCTGCACCTGGTCCGGGTACATTGCCAGATAGAGATCCAGCGAGTCTCTCAGGAGCTGGTATGACTGGTCGATGCCTTCCCTAGCAGAGGAAAAACAATCTTTGTCTCATCCTGCTTGTTTTTTCAGCAAAGACTCTCTTTTTCAAGGCCCAGGTTTTAAATATAATTGACACAAATCCCAAACGTTTTCTGATTCTGGTATTTCTTCTCAGCTCAACAAAGAGATACGATGCTCTTAAGAAAAAAAAAATACACAATAAATATAAATCTTGTGCCCTACTTTGGTGATGGGTACTAAATTAAAATCAGAAGCATTTTTACTAAGCAGTCACTGCAATAACACTGTACATAATTAAAAATGAATTCTGAAGGCCGGGCGCAGTGGCTCATGCCTGTAATCCCAGCACTTTGGGAGGCCAAGGCGGGCGGATCACCTGAGGTCGGGGGTTCGAGACCAGCCTGACCAACATTGAGAAACCCCCGTCTCTACTAAAAATACAAAAATTAGCTGGGCGTGGTGGCGCATGCCTGTAATCCCAGCTACTCAGGAAGCGGAGGCAGGAGAATCGCTTGAATCCAGGAGACAGAGGTTGTGGTGAACTGAGATCACGCCATTGCACTCCAGTCTGGGCAACAAGAGCGAAACTCTGTCTCAAAAAAAAAAAAAAAAAAAAAAGAATTCTGAGTAGGCGGAGCACAGAGGATATTTTTGGCCAGTGAAACTACTCTGTGTGATACTATAAAGGGGGACACATGTCATTATGTGTTTGTGCAAACACACAGAATATATGACACCAAGAGTGAACCCTCAGTGATAATGATGTGTCAGTGCAGGTTCACTGGCTGCAACAAATGCACTGCTCTGGTGAGGATGTTGACAGTGAGGGAGGCTGTGCATGTGTAGGGCAGGGAGGATATGGGAACTCTTTGTACTTTCTGCTCAATTTTGCAGTTAGCCTAAAACTGCTCTAAAAAATAGTCTATTAAAAAAAAGAATTCTGTCATTAGACATAAAACTATTACTATAATATACAGTCTACAACTTTCTACTTTCCCTATATGACAAATTTTCTTGGACTTAGAAACAAGACAGTTTCATATTTTTGTTTTCTTATCTAATGATAGGAAGGTATAAATTAAAAGACGGCAAAGCATTTGGATATGAGAAGATCTTGCCCTTGAAAAATATCTTTCCTAGTCTAAGATATTCTTGTTACTGAAGAATGTTTTCAGTACTCGCAAAGAGAAGTTCTTAGGGTCTACTGCAAAGATCTCAAAGAAAAGTCACTTGGCACATCTCAAACACAATTCAAGCCTCTAAAGACATGTGCTCTGCAGAAGTACTAGAAAACCAAGAAAACCTTACCGCTTCCCCAGGCTTAACAGGTTTCCCACCATTCTCTGTAACACCTTCTTGACATTGACCACCCCATACAGTGCTGCAGTCACGTGCTGGCCGATCAAGTACTCGCATTCTTTCACTGTCAGCTGCTTGCCTTTCCCAAAAGCATCTATGTAGATGTAGTCAAAGATGTCCAGGGTCGCCCTATCCAAAGAGCCAAATATCAGATGAGAGCTGAACAACTCATTATTTTAAGTCTCCACAGTAAGTAGCTCAAATCATGGGCTGAAGGTTGAGACCATAACATTTCTACTTACAATATGAAGGTCTTGTCCAAGTTTAAAATCTGACCCCTTTGTGCAAGCTCTGCTAAGACCACAGCACACTGACATTTAAGAAACAGCACCAATGTATGTCATCTAATAGCGTTCTTTAGGAAGACTAAAACTCACTGCCAGGAGTATCTACAAGTTCAGCTAAGATAAAGATTTATGGAATGCCTGAGGCAGTCTGTTAACTCCATAGATTAGCAGCAGGTAACCGTCTGTGGATCCTGGGCCCTGGATGATCTGAAGAAAGTTACAGAACCTCAGCCGGGCGCGGTGGCTCACACCTGTAATCCCAGCACTTTGGGAGGCCGAGGCAGGTGGATCACAAGGTCAGCAGATTGTGACTAACATCCTGGCTAACACGGTGAAACCCTGTCTCTACTAAAAATACAAAAAAATTGGCCAGGTGTGGTAGCACGCACCTGTAGTCCCAGCTACTCGGGAGGCTGAGGCAGAAGAATGGTGTGAACCCGGGAGGTGGAGCTTGCAGTTAGCCAAGATCACGCTACTGCACTGCACTCCAGCCTGGGCGACAGAAAAAGACTCTGTCTCAAAAAAAAAAAAAAGTTACAGCACCTCACACCAGAAGGATTCGGCCATCAGTTCTGCTGACATGCTGAGGTGGTCAGAGACCTGCTGAGCCCATCACAGCCTTGGGCTGGGAACCCTGTGCTAGAGCACAGAGAGCTGTGCCCCTGGCCTTGATCACACAGCTCTTCTTGCAGCTCTTCTGCTTTCTGTGACCTGCACTCGAACTGCACTAGTATGCTGGGGCTGGCCCTCGCTGAGCACAATGCTGAGCAGTGGTCACATGATGCAAGCTCTCACTGAACTGCCAGGCCCATTCTCTGTGAGGACTCATGGAATCCTCATGGAGGATTCAGGTGACTCTGTTTCAGGGATATTAGTGTTTCCTATGAGCTATTGTTTCATCTTATATCTGAAGCCCACTACAAATCGTAGCATATTCCTCTCTTTGGTTGCTAAAAAAGTCCAATTGAATTTCTTCCTTGAGTCATATTTATAACCTACCCTTAGCAAGGATATGGCTGGGTGCGGTGGCTAACGCCTGTAATCCCAGCACTTTGGGAGGCCGAGGCAGGCAGATCACGAGGTCAAGAGATCGAGACCATCCTGGCCAACATTGTGAAACCCTGTCTTTACTAAAAATACAAAAATTAGCTGGGCGTGGTGGTGCATGCCTGAAATCCCAGCTACTCGGGAGGCTGAGGCAGGAGAATCGCTTGAACCCAGGAGGCGGAGGTTGCAGTGAGCCAAGATCGCACCACTGCCCTCCAGCCTGGGTGACAAAGTGAGACTCCATCTCAAAAAAATAAAAAAAATAAAATAAATAAACCTATGAGGAAAGTACGAAAAAAAATAAGAATTACATAAATGTTCTAGAAACAAGGCACTCTTAAACTCTTTTTATGAGGCTAGAACTTCCTAAGGACAAATGTACAAAAATTTCTAGGCCAAGATCATTTATGAGCTATCATAAATGCAAAAATCCTGGATAAAACATGAGTAAATCAAATGCAGCAATGTATTTTACAAATAAGTGATTAAGTTAGATGTGCTGCAACAATGGAAGGAGAGTTGAACATGAAAAAATCTATTTTGTAACAGATGCTAAGGAGATTGTGGAGAAAAAGGAATGCTTATACACTGTTAGTGGGAGTGTAAATTAGTTCAACCATTGTGGAAGAGAGTGTGGTGATTCCTTAAAGGCCTGAAGACAGCTAAACCATTTGACCCAGCAATCCCATTACTGCGTATATACCCAAAGGAATATAAGTCATTCTATTATAAAGTCACATGCACACATATGTTCACTGCAGCACTATTCACAATAGCAAAGACCTGGAATCAACCTAAATGCCCATCAGTGATAGACTGGATAAAGAAAATATGACACATATACACTATGGAATACTATGTAGCCACAAAAAAGAACAAGATTATGTCCTTTGCAGGGATATGGATGGAGCTAGAGCCATCATCCTTAGCAAACTAACAAAGGAACAGAAAACCAAATACTGCATGCTCTCACTTATAAGTGGGAACTATGTGATGAGAACACATGGACCCAGAGTGGAACAATACACACTGGGGCCTATCAGAGGGTGGGCGGTGGGAGAGGGTAAGGAAAAATAACTAATGGGCACTAGGCTTAATACCTGCATGAAATAATCTGCACAACAAACCCCCATAACACAAGTTTACCTATGTAACAAACTTGCACATGTACACCTGAACTTAAAAGTTAAAAAAAGAAATTCTATTACAACAAAAAAAAATTTCTAAACATATGGACTAAAAGAGAAAAACCTTATCATATGAGTAGACACAGAAAAAGAATTTTGAAAAAAAAAATCAAATGCCTAGCTATTAATAAAACTTAGCAAAGTAGGAATTTAGATGGTAGCTTTCATAATCCCTAACTGCTCCCAACAGCATGCCTGATGGTGAATTTTGGTTTTCTTTTTCTGAGACAGGGTCTTGCTATGTTGCCCAAGCTGGCCTTGAACTACTGGGCTCAATCAATCCTCCCACCTCAGCCTTCCAAGCAACTGGGACTACAGGCGTGCGTCACCGTGCCTGGCTTTGAAATTTTAAAAGCATTCCATTTAAAGTCATACCCAAGGCAAGAGTCCCTGCTATCTTTGTTTTTATTTAACTTTGTACAAAAAGATCTAACCAGCAGAGTAATGCAAGAGAAAGAAACAAATATATATAGTTACAAAAAAGAAGAAACCAAATTGTCACTATTCACAGATACTATGATTATCCACAGAGAAAAGCCAGGAATGGACAAATTATTAGCACTAACGATTTATTCAGCCAAGGCACTGAAGATCAAAACTGTATCTAGATAGCAACCACATCTCTGTATATCATTAATACTTAAAAAAATGTAATCTTAAAAATTACCATTTATAACTGAAAAAAAAAAAAAAAGGAAGGTACCTAAGAATAAATCTAACAAGATGTTGGCTTGATGAAGAAAAAGATAACATCTTTTTAAGGCCAGTAATGACAACCTAAACAGAGTGGTCCATGTTCACAGAAAGACTGATAGTGAGACATTGGCAATGTCCCCCTATTAATCTAGAACTCCAATTCAAAGTAATCCCTGGCTCCAATCAACAGACACATAGGGTTTCCAAAGAACCTGACAAAACTGATTCTAAATCTATACAGAGAGCAAAAGCTAAAAACAGCCAAGGCAATTTTGAAGAACTAGCTGGAGTTTCATCCTACCAGATATCAGGGATAATTATAAAGTTACAGTGCTTAAGAAAATATGGTCTTGGTACGGGGACAGAGAAAAGTGGCCAAAGGCAGAGAGAAGAGAAAAGGACAGAAAGGGCCATAGCCCAGCAGCTCCTGCCTTGTCCCTGAGGGCTGAGTCCCTTATGGGGCTCAGTGCTTGTTTCTGTCACGTGTCTAGGGGGTATTAAATTATTTCATTGTTCATTTGCATTATAGTATATGTCCACTGTAGCACAAGAAGGAAAAATGATGTTAACTGCATACAATCCTACCCTGTAGTAAGTTATCATGGCAAATGACATGGTAATTGGTGTTTTAAATGTTTTATAGTGTACAGAAATCTTTGGTGGATTATTACATAGGCATTTAAGAATATTTTGGAGATACTTGGGGAGATTGGTTGGGTTATTTGGGGAGAGGTAATGGGATGAAAAATCATTTTTCCCACTTAAAATAATGGAAATTGGGTCCCCACTATCCAAAAATTAAACCATGCAGTACATCCTCAGAAACACATATCTGGAACACAAGGGAAGCCTGTATGGGTATTTAAGGCAACACACAGAAGTAATGAACCATCAACATTTGCATGGAAATAAACACAGCCAGGCGCGGTGGCTCACACCTGTAATCCCAGCACCTTGGGAGGCTGAGGCAGGCGGATCACTTGAACTCAGGCGTTCAAGACTAGCCTGGGCAACATGGCGAGACCCCGTCTCTACAAAAAAATTAGCCAGGTGGTGGTGGTACATGCCTGTGGTCCCAGCTACTAGGGAGGCTGGGGTGGGAGGATGGCTTGAGTCCAGGAGATGGAGGGTGCAGTAAGCCAAGATTGCGCCAATGCACCCCAGCCTGGGTGGCACAGCCAGACCTTGTCTCAAAAAAAAAAAAAAAAAAAAGAAATAACAAACACTTTCAAACTGGTGGTTAGCTCTGGAGAGGAGAAAGGGATAAGGAAGAGTACCTGGGAGGCTTCAACTAAATATGTAATGTTTTATTTCTTAAACTAAGAGGTAGGAACAGAGACCAATTGTACTTTTTTGCTATGTCACATCAGAAACTCTCCTGGGTATATAATATACTGAGTGAGCTCATTTAATCTTCCAAGCTGCTTTATAAAAAACATTAATCCATTTTACCAAGGAAGAAACAGGCCTCCTCAGAGGAAGGCAAAGTTTGAACCTAGTTTGACTATAAAGCTCTGGTACTTTCTATCACACAATTCATCATTAAAGGGTATCAGAGTTAATCATTAAGACAGAGTTTCAAAGATCAGGACATAGGTAAATAACTTTTTTCTTTTTCCCCTAAATTGTAGATTTAATGAGAATATATTTCTACCTGTTGAACTATTTCTTTCATAAAAGCTAGACTATAACTGAAAATGAGCTTTTTGCCCAAAAGAGCACTAGGTTTAAAAAAGAACAAAACAGAACTCAGGAACCAGGTCTCTAAAATTCTCATCAGTCACCAACCTTGCCTGAAGGGGAACGTGGCCACCCTGTTCAATCTCCCCTGCTTTCTTTCCCTCCCTTCCTCTCTTCCTCTCCCACTCATGTGGGACAAAGGGGGAGATTTTACGGAAGAATAAAAAGAAATAATTTCTTTAAGAACTCTTTGATCTGATCTGCTTTGGAACAAAGGGACTCTGAGAACCACAGAAGACCCTGAAATCAGAGTCTTATTTTTTAAAATTAAACTTTTTGAGATAAATGTAGATTCACACATGCAGTTTTAAGAAATACAGAAAGATCCAGAGTACCCTTTTCCCAGTCTCCCCTGATGGTACCATCTTAACTGTTATAGTATAATGACACAACCAGAATACTGACACTGATACAGTCAGGAAACAAAACAGTTCCATCACCACCCTAGTCCTATTTTTAACCTGTGTGGTAACACCCAACTTGATGATGAAAATCAGACTGCCTCTCAGCACAGAGGGACCAAATCTTCAGGACCACAGATAATGTGTCACGGATGCTCACCCTTCTGCGCCTTGGCACCACCTTAATAAGAAGTGACTTGGGAAGTTGACAGGCTCCAGTGGGACTCCCAACTGCCGAGCAATTGTCAAATAGAGCAGAGACATGCTGATTGGGATTCCTGTTCTGCGAATCAAAACCTAAAGCAGAAAAAATGCTTTTATTTCACTGGGATGAACTATACGTTCTCATTCTTTCAATAAACATTCTCATTAGGCACCTATTGTGCATTGGGCATGATGCTCATTTGTGAGGCTTAAGTGAGTATTTCACTTATTTAGGTCAGGGGTGGGTAAACTATGGTCCATGGCAATTCCAGTCCACGGGCTATTTTTGTACAGCCTGTGTAAGAAGTAGTTTTATGTTTTTTAATGTTTGAAAAAATAGTTAATACTATTCAAAGACATATAGTAACATGAAATTCAATGTCCATATATACAGTTTTGTTGGACACAGCCACGCTCAGTTGTTTTTATATTATCTGTGCCTCCTTTTACACCACAGTGGCAGAACTTGGTGGTTAACAACAGAGACTACATGGCCCTCAATGCTGAAATAATTTTTTTTTTTTGAGATGGAGTCCCGCTCTGTTGCCCAGACTGGAGTGCGATGGCGCAATCTTGGCTCACTGCAACCTTTCGGGTTCAAGCAATTCTCTTGCCTCAGCCTCCCGAATAGCTCGGATTACAGGCAACCGCCACCATGCCTGGCTAATTTTTTTGTATTTTTAGTAGAAACAGGGTTTCGCCATGTTGGCCAGGCTGGTCTCGAACTCCTGACCTCAGGTGATCCGCCCACCTCGGCCTCCCAAACTGCTGGGATTACAATGTGAGCCACCATGCCTGGCCAAAGCTGAAATAATTTACTGCCTGGCCTTTTACAGGAAAAGTTGGTCAAGCCCTGATTTAGGCCCTCCTTCGTCCAGAAAGTATTTAAGACTGTTCCAAGGAAAAGTGTGTACGATATAACAAAATAAAATGAAAGTAGCAGACAGGGCAACAAACTAAATATGAAAATGGAACTAGGCAGAAAGCAAATAAAAAATAAATATAACAGATGCAAACTTGACACAGCTGGGCCACAGGTTCTCCCAAATGGCTAGAGGCCAGTGCAAAGAGGACCCTGATTAGTTTCACAGTTTAGTGTTCACGAGATACAAACTGACCAAACAGAGTCACAGAAATATCTATTTTTAGTCAAAAATTTATCTCAAGGGTTTGCATATAGAGGATACTCCATGAGGAAACAGATAAACTCCACAACAATATCCTTACAGCAGAAGGAAAAATAAGTTTCATCGAGCACTCAGAGACGGAAGGCATAGTACTGACCTTCAAGAACGTACGCTCCATCAGAGAGAAGCTTAAAAAAATACATATAGGATGGGCACAGTGGCTCACACCTATAATCCCAGCGCTTTGGGAGGCCAAGGCAGGAGGATCACTTGAGGCCAGGAGTTTGAGACCAGGCTGGGCAACATAGCAAGACCTCATTTCTACAAAAAATAAAAAATTAGCCGGGTGTGGTGGCATGTAGTCCTAGCTACTCAGGAGGGTGCGGCGGCAGGATCGCTTGAGCCCAGGAGTTTGAGGTTGCAGTAAGCTATGATCACGCCACTGCATTCCAGCCTGAGCAACAGAGCGAGACCCTGTCTCTAAAAACAGAAAAAAAAGTTACTATACCTATATTACTATACCCATATATTACTGTACCTATATTTACCTGATGCATATATAAGTTGAGGGCATTATAGTAATCCATTCGATTCCCCTTGAACTTCAGTTGGTCGTAAAGGACATAGTTCATGGCATCCAGCACCTGGCTCTGGAGTTCTATTTCCATTATCATGGATGATTCACCTGAAACACAGAGATCTACTCTGGGACCCAAGCACAAAAAAGGCTGTGACAGGTGCCCCAAACAACTCACAACATGAAGACATTGGCAATGGCCTAACAATATTAATCAAGTGTTGCCAATCTAGGAAGCAGAAGGTAGTATGTATTTGAAGTGTTTTAGGTTCAACACTTCAACCAGGTAAACACGTGGTCACGTCATTTTATCACTTTTTCATGACATAATGGGAGCACACTAACAAATGTCTCAAATTAACCAATTCCTCTAGATTTTCTTTCATAAATACAGCTGGATCCAAAGCAATGCCACACCTGCCTTGAAGGCCAAGCTGGGGTGGCGACTGTTTATGCCCCGAAGGGTTTTGCAAACAAGCTCCACGATGCTGTCAATTTGGGCCTGGATGTCTTTGAGGCTGATGTCGGAGAGAGGATTGCAGTACTGGTCAATATATACAGCACCTGAAAATGAACAAGAATTACCGAATAAATTCTTAAGTTACCCTTTTCTTATTAGTTTGCAATTTTACCCTGGACATCCTGGGACATGGCTCTTTACACCATCCCACTGGACAAGCTTCATGTTTTGGCCACGGACCTTGCTGCTAACACACTGAGAAGGAGCAACAAACATTTTCATAACAAAGTAGCTTTAACTTTAAAAAAAATAAATACATAAATCAAACTTCTCTCAGAAGTCATGGACTAAAAAACTGCGTGGTATATGGCGCAGTTTCATGTTCTATTACAAAGAGAAGTAAATGACATCAAGGAGATCTTTTCAAGCTACTTCTCTCTCCCTAGCCGTTATAGGTTCCAAATCCAACAACTCTGAAAACTTAATGGTATAAGGAAGTTCCTTTAAAAAAAAAAAAAAAAAAAAAAAAAAAAAAAAAAACAACTTGAAAGCCCTCCATGACAGATGTGCCATTTCAACAAATTACACGTCTCAAGGGTGAACAGTAAATGGACTCTGGAGCTAACCCCACTTTCCAATGAGATAAACAGTTATGCTCGGGGAACCTACAGCTGAAAAGCTGTGCAGAGCACACTGCAGACAGTCTCTTAAGAATCACTCCTCTTCACAGTCTTAGGTAATTTTGGAAGCAGAGATTGAAGGGCTAACAGCATCATTTGGGTAAGGACACTGTTATGTGGGAAGCTCTCGAGTCACCTTAAATTCAAGAGATCTCAGACCAGCTCAGAACCTGGACTCCCTTACCAATGCTTCAGAGCTCAAAGCAGTTGAACGGGTGTCAAGACACCTCGACCCCAGTCCCAGTGTTGCCACCAGCCAGGGACTGTCTCCTGGGCCTCCGTGGGCCCCAGCTTCCCTACCTGGAAGCTGAAGCAGTTTATGCTGCACATTTCTGAAGTCCGCTCCTTCCTAATGCTATGATTCCCAGACTTCTTTGATGGCATCAGCATTATTCTAGTCAGTCACCAAGGATCAGAAACTTGGAGAGCCAACTGTCATTCACTCAACTACTAAACAACTTCCAATGGCTTCTCAATGCTTATGACACTGATGTGGAAGTTCTTTGAAAATTATAACTTTGTATTTAGAAAATGAAAAAGGAGTATTTGTTTTCATACATAAGCTACAAAAAAATATACTATTCTTAACTGTGAAATAAACAGAAGATAGGATGCTTCTCAACTCCAGTATACAAATGAGGGGATTCTAGGGCGGTGAGAATTTATTTTAATCAACTGAAACAGATGTTTCATTTCCTTTTGGATGATACTAGGTTTTCATACACTTGATAAACATTTACACTAAGCATTTTGGGGTATACAGTGATCCTAACACAAGGACCACAACACGGGAAGCTTAGGGACTAGTTACAGAAACAAATGTATACACAGGAAACAGAAAAAATGCAAGACATCTTACTATTAAATGCTACTGTAGCTCTGAGGTGAGTAAAATCTCCAAGTAGTCAGTGGAAATTTAAGGGAAGTGAGGCTTGAGCTGAATTATGGAGGGGGAGTAGGATTTTCAAGAGGGATTATGAGAAGGAGGGATATCATGAATGAGGAAGTGAAGCCAGGTGTATTTGTGGGACACCAGTCTAGACAATGGCCTGGCTGGAGCAAATGGGACATCCTGGAGAGTACGGAGCAAAGGTCTGGACCAGATTATGCAGGGCATTGAAAAGCAGGTAGAGGTTAAATATAAAAGGGAAATCAGTTGTCCACATTGCAGGTTTCACATGCAGTGGTGAAGGCTAGATTTCTAATTGGGCTGGCACTGGTATTTTGGCTGACTTGGAGGGAAGAGGGGGTAATATTCATGAAAGCAAGTATTACTCAGAAAGTTGTTGCCAGGAGAGGTGGCCATAGACTGCATGAGACTAGTTACAGAAACCAGCCAGGTGTGGTGGCACTTGAGCACGGGAGTTTGAATCTAGCATAGGTGACATAGCAAGACCCCGTCTCTAAAAATAAATACATTTTTTTAAAAAAAGGAATAGTAACAGAATGGGAACATGACTATGAGATACACTGGAATGGAAAAAAAAAATCAACAATCTGGTAAAACACCAGAAGTAGGGAATAAAAGTAAACGACCAGTCATATTTATATTTCATAACCATAATTTATGGGAATGTTTGTGTAATATTGTAGGAATTCAAAATCATTTTTAAAAAATGGAAGTCTCACTTTGTTCCTGTTCAACTTAATAAGAACAAAAAGATTCTCCACTCCCTTCATCTTGCCTGTCCACTCAACTTCTTCCTTCTCACCTTTCATTACGGACAAGCAGACTCACTGATGCCCAAGAACATTCTGTCCTCAATAAACTCCAACCCGAGAGGTTAAGGGATTTACTCAAGGTCACAGGGAGACAAAATTGGATACATTTACCTCTGATTTGGAAATGATCATTAAAGCTCAGAAAAACAGGAATTTACTTCATTAGCTAAAGTATCACTCTCACATTTTAAGCCAATGATGCATCTTTAAAAAACACTATTTCTTTAGTGGACTTTGATAACATCTTAGCTCTAAATTTAATAGTTTGAACTACCTCATTGATCAGGCCCTATAATCCAACCTGCAGAAGCCCATGCAACATGATTTACTTTTTCACTTCTTTACCACAAGGAACACAATTCCCTCTGCTGGTCTTAAAAAACTAATCAGTTACCTACAGAAATACTACTGTCCACATATATGGGAAAAGACTCACCTTCAAGATATGACTCATAGTCATCTGGCTGCTGAAGAAAGGCCTTAAGATTATTTAAAATCTTCTGTTGCCGCAGGTAGTAAAGAATTTTTTTTGCGTAGTATTTCCAGGTCAAAGCTTTTCTGGAAACAAAAAGTCAGTAAGAATTAAGATTTGAAAACTTTCAGTTATCTATTTTTTACATTACACTAACATACCATGTAGTTTGCTTAACAAGAAAAATATAATTGGTTCATTCTCTTATAATAATTATAATGGAAATAGCAGTCTTTGAATTGTAATATAATACTAAATTCGTTGTACTGAAATCTGAGGAACAGTTATCTGCCTGGCTTCAGACTTACTTGCCTGTATCTTTGGTAAAAGGAAATGGAAGAGCAGCCTGAAAAAGGAATTGAGCTGGGGGAGGTTCAGAAGATGGGGAGGCATCTAGAACCTTTTGCTGGTCCCCCTGCTTGGGCCACTTGGGCCGGGGCACTTACTGCCGTGGTGAGTTCCTCATGGTTTCACATATTATGAAAACTCCTATTTTCCAGACCAGAGTTCTCTCTTGAACTCTAGACCTTTGTATCAACTACTATCCATCTACTCCACATCCCACTCAGATAGCTGAGCACTTTCATCTTTCTTCCCCTCCCAGAGTCACCCTCATCTCTGATCAAGGCATCTCCATCATTCTAGTGAGGCACAAAACCTGCGAGTCATCCTGAATGCCTTGCTTTCTCTCATAAGCCATACTTAAGACCTGTCAGCCAATGCTATCGGTACTATCTTCAAATTACATCCAAAATGTGCACACTTCCCAATTACTCCCACACACCACCATCAGCATTTCGGTGTTGCAGCAACATCCTCCTACCTCAGCTTCCCGCTTCAGACCTGGCCCCTCCACAGTCCATCCTCAATATGGCAGCCAGAGCACTGCAGTAACACGTACGGTCACGCCACCCAATCCTCGCCTCCAAGTCTCCAGCGGTTTCCCACCTCGCTCCAAGAAAAAGCCCAAGTCCTAAGGAGGACTTAAAAGGTCTCTTGAACTCTCGCCCCATTACCTCTCTGACCCCAATTCCTGCCACTCCCCCTCAGTCCAGTCACCAAGCATTCCAGCTGTTCCTTTACTGTCTGGCAGGTGCTCACCTTAGTACCCTGTTCCTTCTGCCTGGAACATTCTCCCCAGAGACTGCAGTCTGTTCTCACCTTCTCCTAGGTTTCAACTCAAATGTCCCCTTGAGTAAGGCCCCCTACATTATTTTAAATGGTACCCCCTTACCACTCCCCTGCCTTCTTCCCCGATTATATTTCTCTATAGCATGTTTCATTTTCTAATGTAACCAATTTCTTATTTTTCTTAGCGCCTATCTCGCCCACTACAGTATAAGCCCCATGAAGGCAGGGATTTTTTTTGTGTTGTTCACTGCTGTATCCCTAGTGCCTAGAATAGCATCTGGCACATAGTAGATGTTCCATAACACTTGTTGAGTGGATAAAATTCTTCACCACATATCCCAAATACATATGGGGATTATAAGAAGTAGGAGAGAGACAGTGATGAAACTTATCTGGCTGACATCATGAAGAAACAAACAACTTGCCAATCTTGAGAGAGGTCAATGAAAATCTGCAGAATGATCTATGTTTCATCTACTTTTTAACCTTTGAGTTGTAAAATATATCAATCTAGAAAATTGTGTGAAACAAACAAGTAGCTTAATGAATCATTACAAGGCACATTCCTGGATCTAACACTCTTGCCAAGAAAGAAAACTTTGCAAACGGCCAAGAAGCCCTCCGGGGCCCCCCGCAACAATAATCACAAGCCACATCTCTATGGTCATCACTTTCTTGCTTTTCTCTTTAGTATTACCATGAAATATACATCCCTAAACAGGCGAGTCTGTTTTGATGCCTTCTAAATCTCTTAATCTACAGGATCCTCCTCCATCTTTTTTTTTCCCTTGCATTTTATTTGTTGAAGAACCTGGGTTGTTTGACCTGCAGTTTCCCATCGTCTGGAATTTGCTGACTGTACCCACATGATGTAGTTTAACATGTTCTTCTGTCTTCTGATCTCCTGTAAATTGGATGTAGAGGCTACATGAGATACAGATTCCATTAATTTAGCAAGATAATTTCATAGAAGGTAGTGCATTCTCCCATCAGGAGGCAATAATGCCTGGGTGCTTCTTTCGTGATGTCAGCAGCACTGCTACTCAATGTCTTGATCTGTTCATTCATTTGAGGTTACGAAGTGGTGATATTAGAATTCAATCAACCCTTCTTAATTCATTAGCTGGGATACTTCTATAAGGAAAAACCTCCCCGTCTATTATTTGATCCCCCATGATACAGTACGTGGAAAAGGCAAGATAAATGCTCATATCTTCTATTTACAATTTTTCAAAACAATGATATGGGTTTCTATTTATCCTTCAAAGGTGACCAATTAATTTTTTTAGTATTATTATGGACTCAGAGAGACAAGCATATTCGATGCATTGCAATCCATTCCTGTTATTATCCACACTGATACTCTAACTGTCACATCTTTGGCCACTGGAAGCCTCTTCATATTGGTTCCTCAATACTTCCGACATAAAGTAGTGTCAGTTTTCTTACTATCTGGTTAGGTTTCCAGGATGCTCCAGGCTCATCTTTTAAAATCCTTGCATTGGACATACAATCAGTCTTTCTCCAAAAACCCTGGCTTCTTTTGTGGAAAATGTTGTATCAAGATGACAATCTGGATACCAGGGAAGATCAATTCCACTAGGTTGGTTATTATTTCTAGATCTTTTCAGCAAACAGACCTAGGAAACCTAGTGTTGATGTGCACGTGTGTGTACATGTACATATGCACATGCACTTACATATACCTACATGTATTTAAATATAAAATACCTTTTGAGTTCACACTGGCACTTCTAATTCAAAAATATATGTCTCTGACCTTCTTCTATCTTATATCTATGTCTTCTTTATTCCAGGAGAATTCTGCTTTTCCAGGATATCACAGGTGATAACATTAGAATATCACATCGTTATTCATTTACTTCATTCCACATCTCTCTCTCATACACACACACCAGCCCTCAGAATAACAAGACTAATGTTCTCATCACTTTTTTTTTTTCTTTTGAGACGGAGTCTCGCTCTGTCGCCAGGCTGGAGTGCAGTGGTGCGATCTCAGCTCACTGCAATCTCCGCCTCCCGGGTTCAACCTAGTCTCCTGCCTCAGCCTCCCCAATAGCTGGGATTACAGGCGGCATCACCACACCAAGCTAATTTTTTTTATGTATTTTTAGTAGAGACGAGGTTTCACCATGTTGGCCAGGATGGTCTCAGTCTCTTGACCTTGTGATCCGCCTACCTCAGCCTCCCAAAGTGCTGGGATTACTCATCACTTTTATGATTACTGAAAACAGCTAAATATTTTGCATATGTTCTCCCCCACTGTCCATTCATTTTTTTAAACAGATGCATTGTATTTATACTGACATGTCTTACAGACGTTACACATGCAATATTTTCTCCCCTAGAACCCTCATTTGAATTTAAATCTAAAAGTAAATACATGTTTAGTGCTCACTGCCAGTCCTTATATCAGTGTTTCTCTGTTTTGTTTTTTTTGGGGCGGGGAGTGGTTTTTGGTCATTTGAAATTCATTTTCCAGGAGATCTCTCAGGAAGGACTGAAAAGTCACTGAATTCTTGTTAAGTTGGTAAGTTTCTGTGCAGTCTTCATATCTGGAAGTCAGTTTGGCTGGATATAAAAATCCTTGGTTGACATTTTCCTTAGATCATTGAGTATCTTAAATAAGTTATTTTTTCCTTTGGCACAAAAAATTCTGTTGAAAAGTCTGATGATATTCTTATTTTCTTTTCCTTATAAATGACTTTACCTTTTTTGCTTGGATGCTCAAAGGACTTTCCTGTCTTTAAAATCCAGCAATTTTACTAAAGTATGTCTCAGTATTGGTCATTCTGTGACACTTTTCTCAGGTACAATGTATGAATTTATCTATCTATCTATTTATATCTATCTATCTATCTATCTATCTATCTGAGAGCCTATCTATCTATCTATCTATCTATCTATCTATCTATCTATCTATCTGAGACAGAGTCTCACTTTGCCACCCAGGCTGGAGTACAGCGGCACAATGTCAGCTCACTGCAACCTCCACTTCCTAGGTTCAAGCAATTCTCTTGCTTCAGCCTCTTGAGTAGCTGGGATTACAGGTGCCTGCCACCATGCCCGGCTAATTTTTTGTATTTTCAGTAGAGACGGGGTTTCTCCATGTTGGCCAGGCTGGTCTCGAACTCATGACCTCAGGTGATCTGCCCACCTCAGCCTCCCAAAGTGATGGGATTACAGGTGTGAGCCACTGTGCCTGGCCCAGTGTATGCCCTTTTAATATGCTGTTTCTAATCTTTATTGTAGGACATACTCGTTTTTAAGACCACATAGCACATCATAAACACAAACTGATTTCAAGCTGATGCTTTGGCATTTATGGAAACTACACTTTTTCCTTCCCATGGTTTCCATATCCAAACCATAAGCATTTGCCAGGAATGAAAACAAACAGGGTCTTCCATGAAAACTGGTATCCCAAAATAGTTTTAAATGCGGGGTATTCTATCATTTAAAAACAACCTTATTTGTTTGTTGGCTCACACTTATAGTCCTAGTACTTTGGAAGGCCAAGGTGGGAGGATCACTTGAAGTCAAGAGTTCAAGACCAGCCTGGGAAACATAGTGAGACACTGTCTCTACCAAATAAAAATTAGCCAGGCATGATGGTACATGCCTGTATTCCTAGCTACTCAGGAGGCTGAGGCCAGAGGATCCCCTGAACACAGGATTCAAGGTTACAGTGAGCCATGATTGCACCACTGTACTCCAGCCTGGGCAACAGGATGAAACCCTGTCTCAAAAAACAAACAGGGCTGGGTGTGGTGGCTCACACCTGTAATCCCAGCACATTGGGAGGCCACAGCAAGAGGATCCTTTTTTTTTTTTTTTTTGAGACCGAGTCTGTCGCCCAGGCTGGAGTGCAGTGGTGCAATCTCAGCTTACTGCAACCTCAGCCTCCCGGGTTCAAGCAATTCTCCTGTCTCAGCCTCCCGAGTAGCTGGGATTACAGGCGTGTGCCACCATGCCCAGCTAATTTTTGTATTTTTAGTAGAGGCAGGGTTTTACCATGTTGGACAGGCTGGTCTTGAACTCCTGACCTCGAGTGATCAACCCGCCTCGGCCTCCCAAAATGCTGTGATTACAGGTGTGAGCCACCATGCCTGGCCGGGAAGATCTCTTGAGGCCAGGAGTTTAGTAACTGCCTGGGAAACAAAGCAAGACTCCATCTATACAAAAAAAAGAAAAAATTAGCCAGGTGTGGTGGCAAATGCCTGTAGTCCTAACTACTCGGGAGGCTGAGGCAGGAGGGTCACTTGAACCCAGGGGTTTGAGTCTGCAGTAAGCTATGATTGCGTCATAGCATTCCACCCTGGGTGACAAGAGTGAGACTCTGTTTCTAAAACAAACAATCCTTTTTTAAGGTCAAAATATGTGTGTTGGGTAACCTATTCGTATTTATTTCTAAAAACACTATAATATATGTCTTTACTAGCTATGCATTTTCATCTTTTTTGGGAACCTGATACATAAAACGGCAGTATCTCATTGCTGTTTAATTTAACACTTTTTTTTTTTTTTGAGACGGAGTTTCACTCTTGTCACCCAGGCTGGAATGCAATGGCGCGATCTCGGCTCACTGCAACCTCCGCCTCCCACACCTCCCAGGTTCAAGCAATTATCCTGCCTCAGCCTCCCCAGTAGCTGGGATTACAGGCGCCTGCCACCATGTCTGGCTAATTTTTGTATTTTTTGTAGAGACAGGGTTTCACCACATTGGCCAGGCTGGTGTCAAACTCCTGACCTCAGATGATCCAAGGACTTGGCCTCCCAAAGTGCTGGGATTACAGGCGTGAGCCACTGCACCCGGCCTATTTAACACTTTTTGAATAGTGTATTAAAAGGTTTTTTCCATGATTGCTAGATGTTAGGATTTGTTCTTCTGAGAATGCCATCCTCCTAACCTTTGAACATTTTTCAATATCTCTTGAGTTCTACTGACTTCGTTCATGCTCTCTTGGCCATATAGAAGTGTCTGCTCTTTCACTGTCTCCGCATTGTCATTCTTGGTTAAGGTGGTCTCCCTTAGACTATACAAAGTCTCCTATTTTCTTGAGGAATGTTCACTGTGATCATTTAAAAATTTCAGTTGTTTAATCCTTTGGAAAAATGTTTGCATATGATGCACATTTTCCTTTCTTCCAGATGGATATTCAGTTATGTCCAGTACCATTTCTTTAAAAATCCATTTTTTCCCTCTGAGTTTAAATATATTAAATTATCTTTTATTCTGGGATGCATTTGTCAATTATCCTCTGCTACTGATGCAGCTATTTTTATTGAATCACTGTGCTGTTTGGATTATAAGTAGCTTTATAAGATGGCCTAATATCTAGTGATGCCAGTTTCCCATTATGATTACTAAAAAATTGTTTTCTGGCTCTTCTTGTGAATTTAGTCTTCTGTATATATTTTATGACATCCAAATGAAAGAAAAGAAAAAAGCAAAACAACTCCCCCTGCTCACCACCCCCAACAAAAATACTTTGTTTGAATCCTAATTGGAATGACACTAGGTTTATAAATTAATTTGGGGAGAACTGACATTTTTTGTGATAGCAAGTCTTCACATTCCAGGACATGCTATCTATTTTATGTCTTTCAATAACATCCTATAGTCTGAACTGGGAAACCCATTCCCAGGACTCTACTGCCTAGAAACATCACTCCTCACAGTGACACAAAATGGAAAAAAAAGTGGTTGTCCATCTATAGGAAAATTATGTAGGCTAGGCACGGTGGCTCACGCCCATAATCTCAGCACTTTGGGAATCCGAGACCAGCAGATCACGTGAGATCAGGAGTTTGAGACCAGCCTGACCAAGAGGGTGAAACACCGTTTCTACTAAAAATACAAAATTAGCTGGGTGTGGTGGTGGGCACCTGTAATCCCAGCTACTCAGGAGGCTGAAGCAGGAGAATCTCTTGGACCCAGGAGGCAGAGGTTGCCAAGATCGCGCCATTGCACTCCAGCCTGGGCTACAAGAGCGAAATTCCATCTCAAAAAAATAAAAATAAAAATAAGTAAATAAATTATGTAACATACCACAAAAGAGTAAGTAGACATTAACAATAGTGATTTTGATGTTTTACCCGTTGAAGAGGATGGATTTCCATAAGGTACTGTTGAATGAGAAAAAACAATATAGAAAAGTACCTATTATGTGATCCCAATTTTGTGCAATAATGATCCCTTCCCATACTCATCACTGTCAGCATGAAGAATGCAACCTGGGCTGTTATCAAGAATTACAGAGGTGGGGGCAGGAAAGGACAATGTAAACAGAGGGAATGGGGAGGAAAAAGGAAACAGCATAAATAAGAGAAAAACCAGGTCTGTACTAAACACCAAACCAAAACAACCAACAAAGTATGTATGAGGTCCCATTTATGTATTTTAAAGTACATATGCACATTAAAAAACACAAGTCAGCTTTTATTTTTAAGACTGCACAATACTGACTACTAGATCATACTTCAATTCATTTATAGATAAACCAAAATAGAAATGGAAAAATGACCTCTGCATCTGAACTCATCCAAGGCCTAGAATAGTGACACATCTTACCTCTACCCACAGTTGTCCCACTGATAGATACTTCTCTCTCCTAAATCCCCTTCAAAAAACAACATAAATATTTCATGCCTTGTTTGTGAGATATTTCGCAAAGATTCCTTTTAAGGAAGATGTTAAACTAACATTCTTATCTTCCATCACTAGAAAGTTTTCAGAACTTTTAGAGCAGAAAGTCTTTTCCACAGGAAAGTTAGGCTGGAAGCCCACTCATCTTTCAGGGAAAAACTGGAAATTAACCTTCACAGCAGAAAATAAAAGGCATATGAAATTTTAAGCAATAACCAAGACATAAGGGGTTCTTCTTGATCAAGTGAGTCCCTAAGTACGCAGTTTTCTGACTGGAAGATAAAAGAAAGGCTCACCCAAAGATCTACAGTGTTCAAAGAACAAAGTAGATTATTTTGTACCACAATTCAGAAATTGTAAAAAATCATCCATTAAATTAAGACATGCCTAAGAAATTATTATTTTTAAATTAAAAGATTCAATTCATGATAGGCAAATCTGATAGTAAGTGGAGAGGTAATAATGAAGGAAGGATGATTTATATTACCAGAAGGTTTCTTTTTTTTATGAGACGAAGTCTTGCTCTTGTCCCCCAGTCTGGGGTGCAATGGTGCAATCTCGGCTCACTGCAACCTCCACCTCCCGGGTTCAAATGATTCTTCTGCCTCAGCCTCCCGAGTAGCTGGGATTACAGGTGCGTACCACCACACCCAGCTAATTTTTTGTATTTTTTTAAGTAGAGATGGGGTTTCACCACGTTGGCCAGGCTGGTCGCGAACTCCTGACTTCAGGTGATCCGCCCATCTCGGCCTCCCAAAGTGCTGGGATTACAGGCGTGAGCCACCGTGCCTGGCCTATTACCAAAAGGTTTCTAAACAACACAACAGATACAAGGGTCTGGGGCACAGTATTTGACCCATAGTAGTGCTAAACATTAATTCCATTTTCTTTCCAAAAGGATTTTTGTAAGGTTTCTTTATATGTCAATTGTCTTGGTGTATCTACCTAATATACACAGAACTTTTCAAAACTGTAACTATGACAAGGCATGAAATATTTGGAATCACATATTCCAGGGTTTAGCCACACAGAAATTACAGCAATTTACTCTGGACTTATTAAAGCAAACAAATCCCTGCTAAAGCTATGGCTTACCTTCCTTCCATATTTAGGATACACACCAGTTCATCCTCAAAAAAAATCTCTGGTCCTTCAAGGTTCTCAATGTCACTGAAGCCATTACAAGGAACCTATGAAGAAGACATATACAAGTAGGCCTCAATTATGAGTATTGATGCAACTCTCACTCTCACAAATTTGAGCTGAAATAAAGATGTCCACTACTAAAGACAGTGCTAACAGTTATTCTACACTACCTTGCACTACCAGTCATGGGTAGAAAATAACATAAAGTAACAATAATTTACTGAGGTTTTGTTGTTATTTGTAATCAATGATGTTTTCATAGACTGGAATTTCTGAAACTGACAACTCACAGTTCTAACGTAAAGAAAACTAGCTCTGGCCGGGCATAGTGGTTCATGACTGTAATCCCAGAACTCTGGGAGGCCAAGGCAGGCAGATAACCTGAGGTAAGGAGTTTGAGACCAGCCTGATCAACGTGGTGAAACCCCGTCTCTACTAAAAATACAAAATTAGCCAGGCATGCCTGTAATCCCAGCTACTTGGGAGGCTGAGGCAGGAGAATCACTTGAACCCGGGAGGCGGAGGTTACAGTGAGCCAAGATTGCGCCATTGCACTCCAGCCTGGGCAACAAGAATGAAACTCCGTTTAAAAAAAAAAAAAAAAAAGAAGGCGGCGGCGGGTGCAGTGGCTCACACCTATAATCCCAGCACTTTGGGAGGCCGAGGTGGGCGGATCACCTGAGGTCAGGAGTTCGAGACCAGCCTGACCAACATAGAGAAACCCCATCTCTACTAAAAATACAAAATTAGCCAGGGTAGTGGCGCATGCCAGTAATCCCAGCTACTCGGGAGGCTGAGGCAGGAGAATCACTTGAACCTGGGAGGCAGAGGTTGCGGTAAGCTGAGATCACACCATTACACTCCAGCCTGGGCAACAAGAGTGAAACTCTGTCTCAAAAAAAAAAAGAAAAAAAAGATCTTCTGAGTTTAAAATTCTATGGCTTCTCTCAGTTTTCTTTTTGCAAGTAGCCAGAACATTTCAGGTCAACCTGTGTGCGTTCTGAGAACACAGGAACACCAAGATCCTGGGCCAAAGCAATCACCCACCCACAGATTAATGTTAAGTATGCTCCCGCTGTGTTCAAAGTCCTTGACATACTTCTAATTAAGCAGTGGTACAGGAAAAGGGGGAGCTGAGGAAAAAACACAACAATCCATCATTATTACACAGAGGCACAGACTGTTCAAAACATACACAAAACCAGCTGGACTAGAAATGGAGGTTGCAGGCTCACAGTCCATGACCAACTGCACCAAACATAGCTAGTACCAAAATCTACGTATGTGCAAACACATTCAGATCAGCATTTACAATTTGTGATTATGAATGCTTTTAGCCAGTGCATGGCTTCTCCAAAGTAAAATACAAATTTTGTTTATTCTAACCCTAATAAATATTTATAGAAACCAATTACACTAAGGAATGTCTATTTGTATTCTCCATAGGGGAAAACATTCAAATTTGTCCAAAGTGCAAATTTTCCCTTTCAAAACTTGAAAAGCCTTGAAAACATTTCAAATTATGAACTCCATTAACTAACAGTAATTAAAATTAGAGAATCCAAAGGAGTCTTTAGGAAAACAAAAAAGTGAAATAAATCAGATTGGCTCTATTTCTAGAACCCCAACCAGAAATAAATATCGAATAGTTTGTTGAACTCAAAACATTAGTGTGGATTATTTTCCAGAGTTACAAAAAGGGATCAGGAGCAGATACAGAAACTTCCGTGAGGCCAGGCGCGGTGGCTCACGCCTGTAATCCCAACACTTTGGTTTGCAGAGGCCGGCGGATCACTTGAGACCAGGTGTTCAAGACCAGCCTGACCAACATGGTGAAACCCCAACTCTACTAAAAATACAAAAATTATCCAGGTATGGTGGCGCATGCCTGTAGTCCCGGCTACTCGGGAGGCTGAGACATGAGAATTGCTCGAGCCCAGGAGTAGGAGGTTGCAGTGAGCTGAGATTGCGCCACTGCACTCCAGCCGGGGAGACAAAGCAAGACTGTCTCAAAAAAAGAAAAAAGAAAGAAACTTCCATGAGACATTTTGAGGAAAGAAAAAAAGAAAAGAAAACAAAACAAAACAAAAACCCACCATGTATTTCTGCAATATTTAAAAAAAAAAACCCAAAAACTTTTCAGGGATAATGAATGCAAGACAATTCATTTCAGGGAGTAATAACTCTGATTTATAGGTAGCTTTTAATCCTCTGTTACCTTAACAAATAATGCAGTTCACTACTGGGTAGAACCTGCAAAGCCAGAGAGAAGAACCACATTAATTTCGTCAACCCTTCTGGGAAAACAACCGGGAGAAATTTACAGTGTTCAATCATTGATGATTCCCCAAATAACGTAGGGGTTGCAAAAAAATCCGTTGAACCCATTTGAGAAATAATGCTGATCTGGACTCCGTCTACATTGTGCTGCGTGGGTCCCTCCCTGCTCCCTCCACCCCCATTCTCTCTCTGGCTTTAGAAAAGTAAAGCTGGCACAGACAAATGGCTTCGTGTTGTTGGATAGGAGGAAAAGGACACAATGACTCTTGCAGCCATCTAAGTGAGTAAGGGATTGTGAGAGCATTGAAAAGGGAGATACGAAAAGAGCTGGATGAGCTCATGCCTGCAGACCCAGACACATACACCAGCAAGCCAAAGCTTAGAGCCACATCAACAGATCCTTACGTGCTCTGAAAAGAACCTCTTTGAGAACGAGGCTACAATCTTCCGCGCTTCTAACCCAGCTTTTTGCCGAACTTTATACTCTTCCAACCAATTGACGTAGTCGGTGGGGCTGTAGTGTTTCATAAGGGAAGGCCACCTACGAGGAGAGAAACACCCCCTCAGCTTAACAGAAACTCAAAGGCAGGCGGCCACGAATCCAAGGCAGCCTTGGAAACAGGGACAGCAGTGGCGTCCAGTGGTAAGAGGGACCCCGGCGAGGGACCTAGTTCAAAACCCCACCAGCATTCACTCACTCACTCCCGGTGTGACCTTGGCGTAGCGGCATGAATGATGTCTCCATTCCCCATCTCTAAAATGGGGACAGTTGTAACAACAACAACAATAATAATAATGACAGTGAGCACTGATTGAACGCCTCCTAGGAGCCGGGGCCCTGGGTGCGTGCCTCCCGCACATCATCTAATTTAATAAACACGGTGAAAGGTAGGTCTAATGATCACCACCACTCAAAGTCTATGAACGAGGCTCAAAAAAAGGGAAGTCGCTCCCCCCAAGGTCACAGAGGGAGTGTGCAGGGCCAGATTTCATCCTGGGGCCACGCTGAAATCTGTGCCGTCCACAACCAGCCCGGGGATGCTGCGCCCGCCCGATCGATGCATCATTGGGTCCATGTAAACATTTCAGCCCGGAGTCGGGCACAAAAGAAGCGCGCAAAAGGGACGAGCCGCGCCGCCGCCAGCGTCACCCTTGACTGAGGACCCGGCTGCGAGGCGCTCCTAGATGCGCCATTTGGGGACCCGGGGGTCCGCCTGGCGTGGCCCCGCAGGGTCCGGGGCCTGGAGGCCTTTGTCTGTCTGTCCGCGGGAAGGGGTCCGGGGTGGGGTCCGCGCGCGGGGCGGCCGCGGGGAGCGAGCGGGGCGGCTGCCCGGCCCCGGGGGGCGCGGGGCGGTGGGCGCGCAGCCGGGGCGCGGGGCCGCTGGCTCACCTCACCCGGAACTGCTCCTTCCACACCTTCCCGCTGCTCTGGCACAGCTCGCGCAGCCGCCGGCAGGTGCTGGAGACACGGCCGATGTCGGCGGCCGTCAGCGAGCCGCAGCACAGGATGTACTCCAGCACCTCACCCGGCAGGTTGACGAGGCAGCTGAGGCCCGCTACCTCCGGCGCGGCCTCCTCCGCCAGCGCCGGCACCACCTCCATCGCGCTGTCGACTGCTGCCGCCGCCATCTTGTCCGCGTACCTGGGGCCGCCGCGCGCGCGCGCGCGAGAGTGCCCGGGCGCCCCGCCTGGCCCCGCCTACTGGTCTTGGGGGCGAGTCCTGAGATCGCTCCGCCCATCCGCGGGCCACACCTCCCCTGCATCCGCCGGGGGCTGCGCGGGTGGCAGCGCCGCAAAAGGGAGGACATAATTGCGCTCTGTGCTTGGAGCCGGCAGCGCAAGCCGCCTCTAGTCCGGGACAACAATAGTAGCATTGATTCTTTTAAACGTAATGAATGTTTAAAATTAACAAATAAAAATGGTATCTATTCTCACGCGTGCTGAGCGCTTTCTGTGCGCATTGGACCTTTCCGAATTACCCTACGAACTTTCTCCCCATATTACAGATGGGGAAACTGAGGTTCGGAGAGTGAGAGGGCTTGCTCAGGATCCCTTGTCTTGGATTTTTTTTCCCCCTTTGGGAAGGAGTCTTGCTCTCACCCAGGCTGGAGGGCAGTGGCGCTATCTCGGCTCACTGCAACCTCTGCCTCCTGGGTTCAAGCGATTCTCCTGCCTCAGCCTCCCGTGTGGATGGGATTACAGGCGCGCGCCACCACGCCCGGATTTTTACTTTTTTTTTTGAGACGGAGTCTCACTCTGCCACCCAGGTTGGAGTGCAGTGGCCGTGATCTCGGCTCACTGCAACTTCCACCTCCCTGGTTCAAGCAATTATCCTGCGTCAGCCTCCCGAGTAGCTGGGATTACAGGCGCCCGCCACCACAGCCGGCTAATTTTTGTATTTTTAGTAGAGACAGGGTTTCACCATGTTGGTCAGGCTGGTCTCGAACTCCTGACCTCAAATGATCCACCCACCTCGGCCTCCCAAAGTGCTGGGATTACAGGCGTGAGCCACCGCGCCCAGCCCCTTGTCTTGGATTCTATTTCAGACCCACTTGACTTTTGCTTGTCAGTAATCTTAACCATATGATGTAATAATAACAATATTCTTGAGTGGGTGCTATGGGAAGCCCTCTATGATGGTGTAGGGGAGTAATAATAATCCTCAAATCTGTGCCCTGATTTTAGGCTAATAGAGGGCAGGCAGAGAGCTCTCCTGTACTGGTTTCTTAACTGTTTCCAGCTCAACAATCCTTCATATTTGGGGAGCATAGTCTGACCTCCCACAATAGGTACCACAGTTATACCTATTCTACAGAAAAGGCAAAGTTCTTCCAGGTGGCAGTCACTGGTTCAAAGTTACAGAGACAAAAGTGCTAAAGCCTGGATTTGAGTCTTCAAAGCGGGAGTTATCACTCAGGATTGGGTGGGTAGTCTCAGGATCTGCACATTTAAAAAAAAATCAGTTTAGTTCAGTGCCAAAGCCCTGTGTTGTGTGCCCTGGGGATACAGGGGTGAGAAAAATGGAGTCTTTGCTTCAAAACCTCAAAGTCCAATTACAGTTAGAAGGATCTGTTGTCAGTACATGGAGGGTCCAATGAAGTACTCCTGGCAACTTGGAAATCAAGATGCCCTGAGAGAGCTGAACTAGTAAAGTGACTCTCAATGGATGGCGTTGAGCCATCTGTGGCTCCCTATTGCCCGTAGAAATGAATGTGACACCCCAAACATTGTTGCAAAGCAACAAACTCCACCTCTTCTTACCTATCTGAAGTCTTTCTCTCTCACTAGCCATGCATACCCCAGCAAGGCTGGTCATCTCTTTCCTCCCATTTCTGGCCCTACATATACTATTCCTGCTGCCTGCAACGCACTTCATGCAGTCCTCCCCTTCCAGTAGCTCCTCCTCTTCCTCCAGGGCTCAGCTTAACCTTTCCAAATGCTCTCCCTTCCCTCGCCCCAGCACCAGCACCAGATATGGCTCCTGCCCAGCATTTTGCAGTCTTGTAATTACTTAACTGACAACTATTCAACATGCATCTTTCCCACTAAATCTGAAGGGAGTTCAGTGCTAGGACTGTGTCTGAGTCACCTCTAGAAGCCTAGTTACTTGACCCATGCCCTGCACAGAGCAGATTCTCAATTATCTATTGATTGCGATAGTCTAACCAGCTGTTTGACTAGGGAAGTTACTTAGCCTTTCTGAGGCCCAGTTTTTCATCTGTAAAATGGGAATAATAATTAATAATAATAATGCCTGTCTCCTGGGGCTGTCATGAGAATTAAATGAGGAAATTCATGTGAGGGGCATAGAACAGTGGCTGGTATAGAAAAAATCCTCGAGCCGGATGCGGTAGCTCACACCTGTAATCCCAGCACCTTGGGAGGCCAAGGCAGGCAGATCACCTGAGGTCAGGAGTTTGAGACCAGCCTGACCAACATGGTGAAACCCCATCTCTACAAAAATGCAAAAACTAGCCGGGCATGATGCCAGGTGCCTGTAATCCCAGCTACTTGCGAGATTGAGGCAGGAGAATCGCTTGAACCAGGGAGGTGGAGGTTGCAGTGAGCCGAGATCATGCCTTTGCACTCCAGCCTGGGTGACAGAATAAGATGCCATCTCAAAAAAAACGAAACGAAAAAAAAAATTGCTTGATAAAACTGTGTGGGAAGCAGGGAGAAACGGCTCAATGGATATGGGTTTTTTGGTTTGTTTGTTTGTTTTTTGAGGCGGAGTCTCACTCTGTTGCCCACGCTGGAGTGCAATGGCACGATCTCGGCTCCCTGCAACTTTGGCCTCCTGGGTTCAAGAGATTCTTCCACCTCAGCCTCCCGAGTAGCTGGGATTACAGGAGCATTCCACCATGCCTGGCTAATTTTTGTATTTTTGTAGAGACAGAGTTTCACCATGTTGGCCAGGCTGGTCTTGAACTCCTGACCTCATGATCTACCTGCCTCGGCCTCCCAAGGTGCTGGGATTACAGGTGTGAGCCATCGTGCCTGGCCTGGATATGGATTGACTTTGGGGTGATGGAAATGTTTTGGAACTAGACAGAGGTGGTGGTGGTGATTGCACAGCATTGGGAATATACTAAATGCCACTGAATTGTTCCCTTTAAAATCATTAAATTTTACCAGCATGGTGGCTTAAACCTGTAGTTCCAGTTACTCGGGAGGCTGAGGTGGGAGGATCACTTGAACCTAGGTGTTCAAGGTTGCAGTGAACTATGACTACACCATTGCACTCCAGCCTGGGTGACAGAGCAAGACAAGACAAAGCCTTTGTGACTCCACTGTCTCCCGGTTCTCCTCTCACCTCTGGGGCTGCACCTTCTCCATCTTCTTTGCAGCCACTCAGATGTTACATGTTGAGGTATCTTGGGCCTCAGCCAGCCCTCTTCTTTTGCTATCTTGCCTCTGTCCACAACTCGAATGATGATCCAGATCCAATTGAAATATCCACATTTCTCTCTTCTGCCCCACCTGCTCCTCTGGGATCTAGTCTGGCTTAGCCTGCTCACCTGCCATTCCCTTTGGGCCCTTCAAACTCAACTTATCCAGGAGGGAACTCATGATCTTTCTTCTCCACTTTACCTTGTCTTCTCTTAGTAGTTCCTGCCTTAGGAAGGGCTACTCATTCATCCATTCCTGTAAAACATGAACTTGTCACCATCCTTGCTACCTCTTTCTCCCTCACCATCCATAACCAAATGCCCAACAGAGGTTAATTTCTGTAAGCCTCAGTTTCCTAATCTATAAAACAGGGATAAAAATCTATCTTCCTATTAAATAAGACATATACATCAGTTAGTATTGCTGTGTAACAAATAAACCCAAATTTAGTGACTGCTCTGTTTTTGGCAATGTGGGTACAAAGGTGAACAGGGTAAAGTCACAAATGCCCTGGTCACAGAGCTGAGATATTAGCATAGGTGACAGCGGATACTGCCAATACTATCAGGACTCATCAGTGCTATCCTTAGGCAGTGATAAGTACTGGGAAGAAAGAGATAAAACAGAGGAAGAATATGGAGAATGTGGACAGTGGCAGTCTCCTTTTTCTTTTCTCTTTCTTTTTATTTTCTTCTTTCTTTCTTTCATCTCTCTCTCTCTTTCCTTCTTCTTTCTTTTTTCTTTTCTTTTCTTTTCTTTTTTTTTTTTTGAGACAGAGTTTTGCTCCTGTCACCCAGGCTGGAGTGAAGTGGCATGATCTCTGCTCACTGCAACCTTCACCTCCCGGGTTCAAGAGATTCTCCTGCCTCAGCCCCCCAAGTAGCTGGAATTGCAGACATGTGCCACCACATCCAGCTAATTTTGTATTTTTAGTAGAGATGGGTTTCACCATGTTGGCCAGGCTGGTCTTGAACTCCTGACCTCAGGTGATCCACCCACTTCGGCCTCCCAAAGTGCCGGGATTACAGACGTGAGCCACCATGACTGGCTAGCTTGTTTTCTTTCTTTCTTTCCTTCCTTCTTTTTTCTTTCTTTCTCTTCCTTCCTTCCTTCCTTCCTTCCTTCCTTCCTTCCTTCCTTCCTTCCTTCCTTCCTTCCTCTCTCTTCTTTGTTTCTTTCTATTTTCTTTATTATTTTTTGAGATGGAGTTTCACTCTTGTTGCCCAGGCTGGAGTGCAATGGCCGGATCTTGGCTCACTGCAACCTCCGCCTCCCGGGGTTCAAGTGATTCTCCTGCCTCAGCCTCCCGAGTAGCTGGGATAACAGGCATACACCACCACGCCTGGCTAATTTTGTGTTTTTAGTAGAGATGGGATTTCTCCATGTTGGTCAGGCTGGTCTCGAATTCCCGACCTCAGGTGATTCGCCCACCTCAGCCTCCCAAAGTGCTGGGATTACAGGCATGAGTCACTGCGCCCGGCCTCTTTTTTTTTTTTTTTTTTTTTTTGAGAGAGAGTTTCACTCTGTCATCCAGGTTAGAGTACAGTGGCATCATCTCGGCTCACTGCAACTTCTGCCTCCTGGGCTCAAGCCAGCCTCCCACCTTAGGCTCCTGAGTAGCTGGGGCTGCAGGCACACACCACCACGCCCGACTAATTTTTGCATTTTTTTTTTGTAGAGATGGGGTTTCACCATGTTGTGCAGGCTGGTCTCCAATTCCTGAACTCTCGCCTCAGCTTCCCAAAGTGCTGGAATTACGGGTGTGAGCCGTGGCGCCCAGCCTTCTTTTTCTTTCATTTTAACTTAAATTGTTTTCCTTGATTTATATTTGCAATATGAAATAGAAGCTTGGTACAAACACACACTCATGCCAGCCTGGGGAGAGAGGGCTAGGGACAAGACCACTTGGCAGCAGGGCTGGTACCCCAGATGCTTAGTTAGGATGGCAGGAGGGGGAACCCGAACCCTCACCCAGCCCCTCCCACCCTGGGGTCCATGAAATGTACAGAAGTGGAGAAGGAAGTACGGGATACTGGTGAGAGTGTCCAGGGCCCGGTGGGATTGTATGAAAGAATGGCGCACACACAAAAGATTTACATACCTATCAAAGGGACAGAAGATATAATTACAAACACAAATTTTCTCAAGGAAATTCTCCAAGAAAGGAAGAAGGGAATGAGTCTCTTTCCTTTTTGGCATAGGAAAAACTCTGTTTTTAAATGTCCCCTAGGATACCCTTTTGCTGAACTGGCCTCACGCCCTGACTATATCCAGTTGGTCCCCTCAACCCTAGTTGAACCTAATTGGGGTCCTCTTGGCCTGCACAGCAAAGCCAAACACTGACGTTGGGATTGCAGTGAGGGAAAGTGAGGCATTTATTGCAGGGCCCCAATCAAGGAGAATTGGGGAGCTCATGGTTTAAGACTCAAACTCCCTGATGGCTTACAGGTAAGAGTTTTTTAGTTTGTTTGTTTGAGACGGAGTCTTGCTCTGTTGCTCAGGCTGGAGTGCAATGGCACTATCTCAGCTCACTGTAACAACCTCTGCCTCCCAGGTTCAAGCGATTCTCTTGCTTCTCAGCCTCCTAAGTAGCTGGGATTACAGGCATGCACCACCACACCTGGCTAACTTTTGTATTTTTAGTAGAGGCAGGGTTTCATGATGTTGACCAGGCTGGTGTTGAACTCCTGACCTCAGGTGATCCACCTGCCTCGGCCTCCCAAAGTGCTGGAATTACAGGCGTGAGCCACCGTGCCTGCCCACAGGTAAGAGTTTTTAAAGGCAAGGAGGCAGAGGTTACAGGCAAAGCCATAAATCAATTACATGGAGGCTATCCATTGGTTTGACCTAAAAAGGCGGGACATTTGGAAGCAGAGGCCCACAGGTCATAGGTAGATTCAAAGGTTTTTTGTTGTTGTGTTTTTTGTTTTTTGTTTTTTTGAGACACAGTCTCACTCTGTCGCCAGGCTGGAGTGCAGTGGCACGATTTCAGCTCACTTCTACCTCTGCCTCCTGGGTTCAAGTGATTCTCCTGCCTCAGTCTCTGTAGCTGGGACTACAGGCGCACGCCACCACACCCAGCTAATTTTTTGCATTTTTAGTAGAGACGGGGTTTCACCATGTTGGTCAAGATGGTCTCGATCTCTTGACCTTGTGAGCCGCCCACTTTGGCCTCCCAAAGTGCTGGGATTACAGGCGTTAGCCACTGTGCCGGGCCCTGGATTCAAAGATTTTTTGACTTGTAATTGGTTAAGGAGGTGAAGCTTTGTCTAAAAAAATTGAGATTTGCAGTAAAGAATGTTAGCTCTGGCTGGTAGCCGTGATCTCCTCTAGACCCCACAGGAAGAAATTTAGAACAAAAAACAGTGGTCAGAGTTCAGTCCTCAGTTTCTCTTTATGTGAGGTCTACGGCCAGTGGGTCTGTTTGGTGGGGGTCTGGGATCCTGAAAAACAACCCGCAGACGTGTGTTAAGACACTATCCTTAGTTTCTGTAAGCGAACCAGACATCCCATGATTCTAACTTTCTTGCTAGTGTTTTGAGCTACTATTATCTTCTTGCTTATCAAGTCACTCATTTACTTCTCAGCAAGGTGCCTGGAATTACTAGCGAGGTGCCTGGAATTTCCCTTGAAGGAACTCAAAATTTTTCTTCATTTCCATGCTTGGGAGTTCCTGCTCCATCCCACAGTCCCTGCTAAAATCACCCTGCACAAACTCAAATCCTAGAATAAGCCCCTCTGGGATCCCTCCTCCCTGGCTTCCCAGTGGTCCTCTAGGGTGGCCTCTCCCTTGCTGCAGCAAGGTAAAAACTTATCTTTGTTGGACTACAGACGAATTTCTCGTTATTTTTGCCTGGCGAGGTCAACACCCCTCTCCAATGAAATCTCCACAATCTAGCTGCAGATACCATTTCAACTCCCCTCAACACTGTCCACACCTGTTTTGCCAAGATCCAAGCTCCCATTCTTTCTGTAATTTTAAGATGTTAATAAGTTTCCAAACTCCATGGCAGCGGGGAGGTGAGTAATCTTTTGGTGGGCCTCTTCCGTGTGCATGTTCATAAATTTGTATGCCCATTCTCTCTTTCTCTCTCTTTTTGTTTTGGAGACAGGGTCTTGCTCTGTTGACCAGACTGGAGTGCAGTAGAGCAGTAATAGCTCACTGCAGCCTTGAACTCCTGGGATGAAGCCATCCTCCTGGCTCAGCCTCCCAAGTAACTGGGACTACACGTGTGTGCCACCATGCCTGGCTATTTTATTTTTTGAGATAGAGTTTCGCTCTTGTTGCCCAGACTGGAGTGCAGTGGTGTGATCTTGGCTCACTGCAACCTCCACCTCTTGGGTTCAAGCAATCCTCCTGCCTCAGCCTCCTGAGTAGCTGGGATTACAGATGTCTGCCACCACACCCAGCTAATTTTTTTGTATTTTTAGTAGAGATGGGGTTTCACCATGTTGGCCAGGCTGATCTTGAACTCCTGACCTCAGGTGATCCACCTGCTTCGGCCTCCCAAAATGCTGGGATTACAGGCATGAGCCATCGCGCCTGGCCTATGCCTGGCTATTTAAAAAAAAATTTTTATAGAGATGGGAGCTTGCACTGTTGCCCAGGCTGGTTTTGAATACCTGGCTTCAAGCAATCCTCCTGCCTTGGCCTCCCAAAGGCCTTTTCTCTTATTAATCTGCCTTTTGTGAGTTGATTTTTCAGTGAAACTTCTGAGGGCAAAGGGGGAGTTTCCCTTAGTCCCTACAGTGTTCCTTGTCCTCATAATTAATACTTACATCCTTTCTTTTCTGGTCCACTTCTCTGCCCACCTGAGGGCCTTTGCTGATACAGTTCCTTTTCCCAGGAGTGCCTCCTCAGCCACACCTACTCATCTTTCAGATTTCTGCTCAAGTGCTCCTCTGTAGGAACACAAGTCCATGAACCCAGGCTAGGCAAGCTCCTTCTGCCTTGTGCCTTCTCAGAACCCTATGCCTTTCATTCAGTACACACTCGCAAACTGTAGGAATGCATACATGGCCATGATTACTAGATTCACCCTCCCGCAGGGGCAGATCTGGGTTTAGTGGAGCCCGGAGCTTACGCTGTTTGGAGGTCCTATTTTATTGTATTTTATTTTAAGACGGAGTCTTGCTCTGTTGCCTAGGCTAGACTGTAAGTCTCGCTCTGTAGCCCAGGCTGGAGTGCAATGGCATGATCTTGGCTTACTGCAACCTCCGCCTCCCAGGTTTAAGCAATTCTCTCACCTCAGCCTCCCAAGTAGCTGGGACTATAGGCACACATCATCATGCCCAACTAATTTTTATATTTTTGGTAGAGATGGTGTTTCACCATGTTGGCCAGACTGGTCTCAAACTCCTGACCTCAAGTGATCTGCCTGCCTCGGTCTCCCAAAGTGCTGGGATTACAGGTGTGCGCCATCACACCTGGCCTGGAGGCCCTGTTTTAGAAAAGAGATACACAAGGATGAATTCACAAGTACACGAGAGTATTAGAAAGAGTATGTAGAATGAGAAAATAAGTGGCCTTGGAAGGGAGGGATCTTTCCAAGGGAGGGGCCTTAAAGTTAAGCTTCATCACTTCCATCAAATCTCTTTCTATAATATAGCAACTGGCTGGGCACAGTGGCTCACGCCTGTAATGCCAGCATTCTGAGAGGCCGAGGTGGGTGGATCACCTGAGGTCAGGAGTTCAAGGCCAACCTTGCCAACATGGTGAAACCCTGTCTCTACTAAAAAATACCAAAAAAAAAAAAAAAAAAAAAAATTAGCAGGGTGTGGTGGCGCATGCCTATAATCCCAGATACTCAGGAGGCTGAGGCAGCAGAATGGTTTGAACCTGGGAGGTGGATGTTGCAGTGAGCCAAGATCATGCCACTGCACGCCAGCCTGGGCAACAGATTGAGACTCTGTCTCAAAAAAAAAAAAAAAAAAAAAAAAAAGGCAACCTCAGCTGGGCGGGGTGGCTCATGCCTATAATCTCAGGACTTTGAGAGGCTAAGGTGGGAGGATCATTTGAGCCTAGGAGGTCGAGGCTGCAGTGAGCCATGATCACGCCACTACAATCCAGCCTGGGTGATAGAGCGAGAGCTTGTCTCAAAAAAAAAAAAAAAAAAAGAAGGCAACTTCTATGAAAACACAGCTTCTGTTCAGTTTTGCTGAAATAGTTATTGAACGTACATCGAGGACATCTCATGTGGTCCTGCAGAGACACTTTCTGACCAGCTAATCAACCCCGTTATGTGCAGGGTTTGTGCCCCCACCCTCCTCATTGTCTCCTCAGAGCCACCTTATTGCTGAAGACCTCCCTGACCACTCTATTTAAACAGTCACTTTTTTCCCTGTTTTTTTTCCTCCAAAAATTACTTAATCATCACTAACATTCTTCTTCCTACCCACTCCTCCTCTTCTTCCTCTTTCCTCCTCCTCCTCCTCCCCTTCCCCTCCTCCTCCTCCTTCTCCTCCTCCTCTTCCTCCTCCTTCTTCTTTCTTCTTCTCCTTCTAGCTTCCTTATGAACCAGGCTCAGTGGCTCACGCCTGTAATCCCAGCACTTTAGGAGGCTGAAATGAGGCCGAGATGGGCTGATCACTTGAGGTCAGGAGTTTGAGACCAGCTTGGACAACATGGTGAAACCCTGTCTCTACCAAAAATACAAAAATTAGGCAGCTGTGGTGGCAGGCACCTGTAATCACAGCTACTCGGGAGGCTGAGGCATGAGAATCGCTTGAACCTGGGAGGCGGAGGTTGCAGTGAGCAGAGATCGTGCCATTGCACTTCAGCCTGGGCGATAGAGTGAGACTCTGTTTCAAAAAAATAAATAAATAAATAAATAAATAAATAAATAAAAGCTTACTTATTGTCCCTGTCCTTCTTCTGTAATGTGAGTGCTACTGGTTGATCTACCAGAGTCTGCCACATAATAGGTCCTCATTCTATTTCTATGGAATGGATGAATGCATCCTACAAGCGAATCAATTGAGCTGACTGTATTTTGTGTGTGGGGTGGACATGAATCATTGGGAGCCAGAGGATGGGCTGTGTTAAGCTGGAAATGATCCCCAAACATGTCCAGGTTCTAATGCCCGATAACTGTGAATATGTTACCTTATGTGGCAAAGGGGCTTTTCAGATGTGATTAAGTTAAGGAATCTTGAGAAGAGGAGATGATCCTGGATTATCTGGGTGGATCCAGTGTCATCCCAAGGGTTCTCATAAGAGGGAAGCAGGAGGGTCAGAGGCAGAGGATGAGGTGGGATAACAGAAGCAGAGGTTGGAGTGATGCTGGGCTGTGAGTCAAGGAATGTGGGAGGCTTCCAGAACCTGGAAAATGCAAAGAAATGGATTCTCCTCTAGAACAGTAGTAACAGTCAATGAATACAGATTTAATTCATATTTTGTATTAGCTTTCCTTTTTCTTTTTTTTTTTTTTAAGGAGTTTCTCTCTTGTTGCCCAGGCTGGAGTGCAGTGACGTGGATCTCTGATCACTGCAACTTCCACTTCCCAAGTTCAAGCAATTCTCCTGCCTCAGCCTCCCGAATAGCTGGGATTACAGGTGCTAATTTTTTGTATTTTTAGTAGAGACGGGGTTTCACCATGTTGGCCAGGCTGGTCTTGAACTCCTGACCTTAGGTGATCCACCTGTCTCGGCCTCCCAATGTGCTGGGATTTCAGGCGTGAGCCACTGCGCCCGGCCTTAGCTTTCCTTTCCCTTTTGTGTGTGTGTGTGTTTTGTTTTGTTTTGTTTTGAGACAGAGTCTTGCTCTGTCACCCAGGCTGGAGTGCAGTGGCGCGATTTCAGCTCACTGCAACCTCCACCTCCTGGGTTCAAGCAGTTCTCCTGCCTCAGCCTCCAGAGTAGCTGGGACTACAGGCGCCCACCACCATGCCTGACTAATTTTTGTATTTTTAGTAGAGATGGGATTTCACTATATTGGCCAGACTGGTCTCAAACTCCTGACCTTGTGATCTGCCTGCCTCGGCCTCCCAAAGTGCTGGGATTATAGGTGTGAGCCACCACGCTTGGCCAGCTTTCCTTTCTTTCTTTTTTCTTTTTCTTTTCTTTTTTTTTTTTTTTTGAGATGGAGTCTCACTCTTTTTTCCAGGCTGGAGTGCAGTGGTATAATCACTGCTCACTGCAGCCTCAGCCTCCTGGGCCCGAGGGATCCTCCTGCCTCAGCTTCCCAAGTAGTTGGGACTACAGGCGTGAGCCACCATGCCTAGCTAATATACTAGCTTTCTTCAGTTACTCTAACAAACCACTACAATCTAGTAGCTTCAAACCACGCAATGTTATTATTTTACAGCTCTGTATGTCAGGAGTCCCCAGTGGCTCTTTCAGGGCTAAAATTGAAGTGTTTAGCAGAGCTGTGTTCCCACTGGAAGCTCTAGATGGACATCTGTTCTTTGTCTTTTCAGCTTGTGAAGGCCACTCGCATTCCCTCACTCACAGCTGCATCCCTCCAACCTCTGCAGCAATAATGCAGTATGCCAGGGAGATTTCGTGGCATACTCAGCCACGTTTGTTACTCAGCATTAGTGTGGCAAGAGCTGACTGGTACAAAGAGGCAGACAGGACATACGCACAGACACGTACACAGACAACTATTGCCAAGCAACACTTCCTGGGTGCAAAGTGATTGGTATTGACAAGCAGCATAGCCAGAGGCTACAGGCAGGAGCCCACAAAGGGGCTGTTTGAATAAAACCCTCAGCAATAGAAATGGTTACCAACAGAAATAAGAGAGGAGGGTGGGTTTCCAGGTAGTGGGGAGTGGCAGAGGCAAAGGCCCCATGGGAAGGAAAAGAAAAGCTGTGTTTAGAACCACCGAGGTGGATCAGCCCAGAAAAGTAGACTTGGGCAGAGCTGAGGAAGAAAGGGAAGCCAAAAAGGGCCACTTGTGGTCACACAAACACTGACTGTTGGCCAGAGGAACTGGCCCTTCCTCCTCTGATCCCTAGTGGCACCGAATGACTTTGAGCAAAGGCATGACGGGATGAAAGAGATGTTTTAGGAAGGGCAATCTGGGGGCAGCATGTGCTTTCCAAGGAAGGCAATACCACCAGCCTGGAGGGAAACGGAACAGGTGTCTCTCTCCCTGTAGACTTTGCCGGCAGCATTCTGCTAATAACAGCTTTTCCATTAGAGACTCTTTTCGAAACGTTCAAGACTAAACGGATTTGGTGACTTGCTGCATTATGTTGAATTAATACCACAGATACTACACTTCGAGTTTATTGCGTGTCTCTGAAGCTTTCTCAAACTTGTTTTTTTTTTATTTTGAGCTGGAGCCTTGATCTGTCGCCCAGGCTGGAGTGCAGTGGCATGACGTTGGCTCACGGCAACCTCCACCTCCTGGGCTCAAGTGATTCTCCTGCCTCAGCCTCCTGAATAGCTGGGACTGCAGGTGCACACCATAATGCCCAGCTAATTTTTGTATTTTTAGTAGAGAAAAGTTTTCACCATGTTGACCAGGCTGGTCTCAAACTCCTGACCTCAAGTGATCCGCCTGCCTTGGCCCCCCAAAGTGCTGGGATTACAAGCGTGAGCCACGGCACCCAGCCGGCTTTCTCAAACTTAATCGTTGCTTTATCTGGTAGTTCCTTTGTTTATGAGAAAAGGAATTGAAGGAGAGAGGAGGAGAGTGGAAAACATCACCCCTGAATATCTTAAAATTCTTGGTCACAGTAAATTAGCAAGGGGCCAAGAGAGTGAGGCTTCCCATGTCAACTCCGGGTTCCAGCAGAGAAAACCTAGATGCATGAAGGCCAGGAGATCACTTACCTCTGTATCCCCATCCCTGAGTCTAGTAGTACGAAGAAATTTGAGGGTTTTTTTGTTTTGTTTTTGTTTTTTGAATCACTTTACCTGGCTGGGCGAGGAAGCTCACACCTGTAATCTCAGCACTTTGGGAGGCTGAGGCGGGCGGATCACCTGAGGTCAGGAGTTTGAGATCAGCCTGGCCAACATGGCAAAAACCTGTCTCTACTAAAAATACAAAAATTAGTCAGGTGTGGTGGCGTACATCTGTAATCCCAGCTACTCGGGAGGCTGAGGCAGGAGAATTGCTTGAAACCCAGGAAGTGGAGGTTGCAGTGAGCCAAGATGGTGCCACTGCACTCCTGCCTGGGTGACAAAGCGAGACTCCATCTCAAATAAAAATAAAAATAAAAATAAATAAAAATAAATAAATAAATAAAATAAATGAATAACCACTTAACTAATTACTCAGGTCTCAACTCTTCTGCTGTCTGATTAACATAACCTCATTTTCCTCTAGAGGCCATCCCTGAAGCTATTTCCTTTTAGTGATATGTATCAAACACTATGTTGATTCACCTGGTTGTAAAGACTTTGCCTGTTTTTGATTTCCTGGTAATCTTGTGGAGGGTACCACAAACAAATAAACACATTTTGACTCTGTAAGGGGCTGTGAAGCCCATATTCTATGTTCATTTGTAGTGACTCAAAAATATTTTTATATTCCCTCCCCCACCACTTGTTTCCCACCTGCTTCTCTGATTTGTACTTGGGAAGGTTCTGTTTTGGTGCAGACTCAGGTTTTTTACGTGGTTGCCAGGAAACAGAAGTCATTTGGTTGAGATGCATATAATGTTAAATTGTTCCCGGCTGCCTCTGGGGCGGAGCCTGTTGAAACTCCAGTGTGTATGTAAGTCATGCGGAGATCTGGTTAGACATGAAGATGTCCGAGAATTTCCCTGGACAGGTCAGGGAGATGCCCAGGCACTGGCTTTTTTTTTTTTTTTTTTTTCCTCGAGACGGAGTCTCACTCTGTCACCCAGGCTGAAGTGCAGTGGCATGATCTTGGCTCATCACAACCTCCACCTCCTGGGTTCAAGCAATTCTTCTGCCTCAGCCCCCAGAGTAGCTGGGACTATAGGTACGCACCACCATGCCCAGCTAATTTTTGTATTTTTAATAGAGATAGGGTTTCACTACATTGGCTAGGCTGGTCTCGAACTCCTGACCTCGTGATCCGCCCGCCTTGGCCTCCCAAAGTGTTGGGATTACAGGCATAAGCCACCATGCCTGGCGGCACCGGCTTTTAAAAGGAGAGATCCCTGTAACTGCAGGTGGTCCGAGGAGGCTTGAGAAACTCAGTGCTTAAGTATCAAATAACTTCAAGATGGGCTGTTGGAACTTCTAGAAGACACAAAAGCTGAGAAGGCTGGAAGGCACCAAAGCTGGGGCCTTATTTTATCTACCTATTCTACTCCATTCCATTCCATCCTGTCTTGCCCTAAGCATATTGCAAATATTAACTCATTTAACCCTATCGCAAACCAATGGCGTAGAAACGATCATAACTGATTTCACAGTGAAGAAATGGAAGTCTAGAAAGGATGGGTAACTTACCCAAAGTTGCATAGTTAGAAAGTGGAGGAGCTGGGATTTGAACCAAGACAGTCCGGGTGTCTTAGTGACAGCATGGGGTGGTGGATAGGAATGCGGCTTCTTCGGCTGCACAGCTTGGGTTCAAATCTCACCTCTAACATTAGCATGCTATGTTAGCCTTGCATAAACTGTCTGATCCCCTTGCACGTCAGTTACCCAAGCTTTAAATTGGAGGAGAGTAAATTGTAACATGTCAAAGCATTCTTGTCAAGATTAGCTTTTTTTTCTTTTTTTCTTTTTTGCCTGACTCACTCTGTTGCCCAGGCTGGAGTGCAGTGGCATAATCACGGCTCACTGCAGGCTTGACCTCGCAGGCTCAAGCAATTCTCCCACCTCAGCCTTCTGAGTAGCTGGGACTACGGCTACACCTGGGACTACAGGAGCACACCACCACACCCAGTTTTTTTTTTTTTTTTTTTTTTTGAGACAGATTCTCACTCTTTCACACAAGCTGGAGTGCAGTGGTGCAATCTCGGCTCACTGAAACCTCCACTTCCTGGGTTCAAGCGATTCTCCTGCCTCAGCCTCCTGAGTAGTTGGGGTTACAGGTGTGTGCTACCACACCCAGCTGATTTTTGTATTTTTAGTAGAGATGGGGGTTTCGCCATGTTGGCCAGGCTGGTCTTGAACTCCTGACCTTAGGTGATCCACCCACGTTGGCCTCCCAAACTGCTGGGATTACAGGCATGAGCCACTGCACCCGGCTGTATTTTGTATTTTTTGTAGACGGGGTCTCACTATGTTGCCCAGCCTGGCTTGAACTCTCGGGCTCAAGCAATCCCCCCACTTCAGCCTCCCAAAGTGCTGGGATTACAGACATGAGTCACTGCACCTGGCTGTATTTTTGTATTTTTTGTAGAGACAGGGTCTTACTATGTTGCCCAGGCTGGCTTCAACTCCCGGGCTCAAACAATCCTCCCACTTCAGCCTCCCAAAGTGTTGGGATTACAGGCATGAGCCACTGCGCCCACTAAGACTGGCTTTTAATAACTGTTAGCCCTTCTTAAAATTGGCTAATACATTGTTGTAGGACAGGAAGTAGGGCATGGAGTTCCCTGACTCCTGCTCTGTCTCTGATCTTCATCCCACACTTGAACTTAGGCATGAGGCTCAGGGATGGGATGGAGGAGTCAGGAGTGATGTATGTGTGCAGGTGGGGTGGGCAATGAGTTGAATAAGCTACTTGGTAATTTAAAAAAACCTGAATGTCGGCTGGGTGCAGTGGCTCACGCCTGTAATCCCAGCACTCTGGGAGGCTGAGGCAGGCAGATCACCTGAGGTTAGGAATTTGAGACCAGCCTGGCCAACATGGTGAAACCCCGTCTCTACCAAAAATACAAAAAAAGTAGCCGGGTATTGTGGCGGATGCCTGTAATCCCAGATACTTGGGTGGCTGAGTCAGGAGAATCATTTGAACCTGGGATGGATGTTGTAGTGAGCTGAGATAGTGCCCTGCACTCCAGCCTCGGCGATGGCGATGGAGCGAGAGTCTGGCTCAAAAAAATAAAAAATAAAATAAATAAAAAAGCTGAAATGTCTAGTCACAGCATCCAAATCGCCATGTCTGGAAGGGCATGATGAAGCCTCATCCCCCTGCATCAAACCCAACTGCTAGTTTATTCCTTTATGGTCACAAATCTGTCAGGCATTTGACATCAGCACTTCTTCATCTATTTTTTCTTTTTTTTTTTTTTTTCCGAGATGGAGTTTCTCTCTTGTTGCCCAGGCTGGAGTGCAATGGTGTGGTCTCGGCTCACTGCATCCTCCGCCTCCCGGATTCAAGTGATTCTCCTGCCTCTCACCTTCCTGAGTAGCTGGGACTACAAGTGTGCACCACCATGCCTGGCTAATTTTTGTATTTTTAGTAGAGATGGGGTTTTGCCATGTTGGCCAGGCTGGTCTCAAACTCCTGACCTCATGTGATCTGCCCGCCTCGGCCTCCCAAAGTGCTGGGATCACAGGCGTGAGCTACCGCGTCCGGCCTCTTCATCTATTCTTTTACTGCTTTTGAGGTCTCTTTGTTTTGGAACTGGGCCTGAAACCAGCCAGGAATTAGAGTTTAGGGTCCTCAGGGAGGAGGGCTCTAAATGGAAGAGGGCTGAGGGTGAAGGTCTTACTGTTTCTCTGGGGCCCTGGCTATGGATGCAGCTGTGCTGGAGGAAAAGGGGGTGTTGGGGAGGAGGGCAGAGAGGATGCTCAGCTACGCCACCCAGATCTGCATCGGGACTCAGGAACGAGTCCCCTGGCTGCCGGGAGCACCCTCAACCTTCAGCCCCTTGGGTGTGGCTTCTGCTGGTGAGAGTTGCCTGACTCAAGATGTACGGGTCTAAAATCCTGCCTTCCAGTCCCAAATCGGGACACCTCTGAAAGGTCACCTTTAGAATGCCCTGCAGGGCTGGCTGAAGCTTCTGTTGAGACTTATGGCAGCTCAGCTTTGCCTCTGACCAGAGAGGCCTCCTCCCCTCCCCTCCTCTCCCCCTGCCCTTCACTTCTGCCTCCTCCTTCCCCTCCCCTTCTCTCTTCTTCCCTTAGTTTTCTTCTCCCCTCCCTCTTTTCCTCTCTTCTTGCTTTCCCTCCTCTCTGCTCCTTCTCCTCCTCCTCTTTTCTCTCCTTCTTCTCCCTCCTCTACCCTCCCTCCTCTTCCCCTCTTTTCCCTCCCTCCCCTCCCGCTCCCGCTCCTTCCCTGGTCTTTCTTTTCCCTCTCCCCTGTCCCTTCCTCTCTTCCCTCTTCTCTCCTCCCCTCCCCTCCCCTCTCCTCCCTTACCCTCCCCTCTCACTCTCTCCCCTCCCTTCTCTTCCTCTCTCCTCCCCTTCACTCCCTTCTCCTCTCTTCTCCCCTTCCCTTCTCTCCCCTCTCCTCCCCAAGAGCACTCTCTTGTCAGCCTCCTGCCAACTCCATCTCAGAGCAGGCTTCTGGGGCACCCAACCCAGGACAGCAGGCCAAAGTGTGAGAAACTCCAAGCAAATCCAACAGAAGACAGCAGCCAGCCAAGTTGAATCCACTTTTTAATATTGTAACCATAATGCAAACAAGCATAATAGGCTTTTGTTGAATCCCATAAAATTGGAAGATGAGAACTATACAGAAGAAGAGCATGCGACAAACACAGCCTGGACAACCTCGCAAAGAGCGTGGGGTGGGCGTCAGTCCTTCAAGGAAGGTGCTGGAGCACAGGGACACTTGGCAGAGATTAGCAGCATTGAGAGCTCAGAGGTAGGGGGGACGGCCGAGTTTCTGACAGCGTTTGTGTGTGTGTGTGTGTGTGTGTGTGTGTGTGTGTGTGTGTGTGGTGAGATGCGACCAGGTCTGCCCACCTCCCCAGCTTCCCAAGCCCGGAAAGGACACTGCGACGTGGGGTGCCCGGCACCGCTCTTTGGGCCTTCTGGAAAACCACTGCTGAGCCAGGAGTGTGAGTCTTAACAATCACAACGAGAACACACCAATGAAAACAGTGGCGGCAGAGCACAGGACATGGGAGGGGACTGAGACCCAGCTCAAGAGCACTGGATCTCAGTGAGTCTTAATCAGAACCAACACCAAGGACACAGTGTCTTATCGAAACAGACTGCCATCCTCTGTTCTGGCATGGGAGGGCTTTTTTTTTCCCACAGGGTCTCATTCTGTCAACAAGCTGGAGTGCAGTGGTGCCATCTCGGCTCACTGCAGCCTCTGCCTCCTGGGTTCAAGTAATTCTCCTGCCTCAGCCTCCCGAGTAGCTGGGATTACAGATGCCCGCCACCACGCCGGGCTGATTTTTGTATTTTTAGTAGAGACGAGGTTTTGCCATGTTAGCCAGGTTGGTCTCTAACTCCCAGCCTCAAGTGATCTGCCAGCCTCGGCCTCCCAAAGTCCTGTGATTACAGGCATGAGCCACCACGCCTGGCCTGGGAGGGGTTTTTGAAAGCATACTGCCCTCCCCATGCCCCCTCCCCCGGATACCCTCAAATCCCACTTTGGCAGCAGATAATGGAAACAACCACTGGGCTAGGCAAAGTTTCTGCTGCGTGCTCCAGGAAATCTATAATGAGAAGTCCTGGGGTAGCCAGCAGAGATTCTCTTGACCCTGAAGTCCAAGAGAGGGGTGTTGCCCCCTGGGGACATTGGGCAATGTCTGATGACATACTTGATTGTTACCATTGGCAGGACACTGCTACAGGTATCTCGTGGATGGAGGCCAGGAATGCTGCTCAGCTTCCTACAGTACCCAAGATGGCCCCCACAAGAAAGAATTACCCAGCCCCAAATGCCAATAGTGCTAAGGTTGACAGACCCTGCGCTACAGTCTCCTAGAACTTAGGAGTCAAATCTGGGCACTTCGATGTCCTGGAGTTATTTTCTAAAAGACTACAGGAAGCAGTGCATGGAGGCAGATTTGTTCCCGCCTGCCAGGGCCATCTCGTTAATAACGGACTGTGTTTTGGGCCAGACGGGCATAGCCCCGCTTGACCAGAACTGTTTGGATATTTTAGAACAAAACAAACTCATATAAACATACTAAGGCATATTGACAGCTGACCACCTCCCTCGCACATGGCTTTGATAAGTATTAATAGGAAACAGACTCTCGACAGACACTGCTTTCCACGGGTGAAAGTGTACCTGGGTCCTTACATTTGGGGAAGGGCAGCTTTTCTTTTGGGGCCCCTTTGCCACAAGGCAGGGACTGGCAGTGGGCCAAGGATAGGGAGTGTGAGATAAAGGGCAGAGGCCAGGCCAGGTTGGCCTCCAAAGTCAAATCCCTGTTCATGGGGAACATCTGTGTTGACTCCCTGGGAGGCAGGCCCCTTCCCTCAGACCCTCAGACCTGTGTTTCCTCAATCCCAGCACCTGGTCTTTCATTTTAATTTTTTTTAGAGACAGGGTCTTGCTCTGTCACTCAGGCTGCAGTGCAGTGGTGCGATCCTAGCTCACTGTCGCCTCGAACTCCTGGGACCAAGTGATCCTCCTGCCTCAGCCTCCCAAGTAGCTGGGACCACAGGAGCATGCCATCATGCCCAGCTAATTTTTTTTTTTTTTTTAGTAGAGACGAGATTGCGCTGTGTTGCCCAAGCTGGTCTCAAACTCCTGGCCCCAAGTGATCCTCCCACCTCAGTCTCCCAAAGTGCTATTACAGGCATGAACCACCATGCCTGGCCTACTTTTTGAGCCAAAGAGGACATTTGGATGCAGGAGACTATGAAGGTTGGGGACAGCCAGAGAGTATGAATGGGTTATAAAGGAAGACTAGTTAGTGTTTCTCTCTCCTTGTTGCTTCCTGGCAGTCTCAGCCTACCTTCCTGATACAGACAGAAAGCTTTGAGGACATGGTGGCCACAGCGGCATGCTGGGTATGTGGGGCAGCGGGTAGGGAAATATACAAGGAAACATGGCTGGTTTAAAACACAGGCTAGAAGTCCATAGATTTTCTAATGGCAAGAATGAAAAGGCTGCATTAGGCGCTGGTGCTGTCGGAGTGAAGGGGCTCAGGCATCTGGATTGCCCATCCTATTAGGACCATTTGCCCTATGAGCTAGGTCAGGACACCTCTCACTTGTTTTGAGCTTGGGGCAAGACCTGACCTCTTTCAAAGTCCAGAGCAGGCAGCTGCTGAAAGCGTGTTTGGTCAGAAGATTCTGTGTTCTTAGCCAATGTCTACTGGCTGGGGGTCAGTTTTCCCTCCGGGCATCTGGGCATGACTGGACTTGGGAAGGATTCACCCTGTCGACTCCAGAGAAGCTGACTATCACATCAGCTCTGAAAACTCATCTTTTCCCTGAGCCTGCTCTTCAGAGACCTCTCTCTCAGCTAGGGGCAAGATGTTTTATTTTATTTTATTTTATTTTATTTTATTTTATTTTTTTTGAGATAAGAGTCTTGCTCTGTCACCCAGGCTGGAGTGCAGTGGTACAATCTTGGCTCACTGCAGCCTCTACCTCCTGGGCTCAAGCGATCCTCCTTCCTCAGCCTCCCAGGTAGCTGAGACTACAGGTGCATGCCACCATGCCCAGCTAATTTTTGTATTTTCTTAGTAGAGTCAGGGTTTCTACTAACTGGCTGACTGGTCTCCAACTCCTGACCTCAACTGATACACCCACCTCGGCCTCCCAAAGTGCTGGGATTACAGACATGAGCTACCGCGCCCAGCCTGCAAGATGCTTTAATTTCTCCTTTATTCTCACCCTCTACAATGGATGGGGTACCAGGTACGCTGATTCAGTTCCTGGAGTCTCTTTATCACTACATCTGCCTCTTCCCTCACTCAAGCCTTGGTTGCAGCAATAACCCCCCAACAGCTCAACGGGCCATGCTCTGTACTGTGGCCAGAACTTTCTTTTCCAAGTATAACTCCAATCGCCTTAATGTCCCTTTTGAAAAACATTCTTAGGGACTCCCTGTTGCCTTCTGAATAAAGCCTAAATTTCTTGTAATGCCACTCACCTCTCCCCACGGTCTGGTCCCAGCCCACCTTTTCTCACCCTCCTCAGCCTTCCAAAGCCAGCCTCAATTTATCTTACATGCTCCCTGTCCGTGCCTTTCCTCTCACTCTTCCCAATTCCTGGACAACTCTTACCTTCCAGAAGCTACCAGTGAAATCCCGCCCATTTCTCAAACCCCAGAAATTTATGTCAGTTCCAAGACTGACATAAATGGTGTCTCTCTCCATCAGATTATAACCTTTGGCTGGGCGTGGTGGCTCATGCCTGTAATCCCAGCACTTTGGGAGGCTGAGGTGCGTGGATCATTTGAGGTCAGGAATTCAAGACCAGCCTGGCCAACATGGTGAAACCCTGACTCTACTAAAAATACAAAACTTAGCTGGGCGTGGTGGTAGGCGCCTGTAGTCCCAGTTACTCAGGAGGCCGAGGCAGAAGAATCACTTGAACTGGGGGAGGCAGAGGATGCAGTGAGCTGAGATTGTACCACTGTACGCCAGCCTGGGTGACAGAGCAAGACTCTGTCAAAAAAAAAAAAAAAAAAAAAATAGATTCTAACCTTCTGCACGAGAGGAACTGTGTTTTGCTTATCTCTGCAAACTGCCCGGTGCCTTCCACACACTGGAGAAGCAAGACATGTTATAAGTTAAGTGAAAAATTAAAATGCAGTAAGTTTTGAACCAGGTACTGTAACTGGGCATTTCGTGGGCATTGTCTCATTCAATCCACCTTGTTATACAGGTGGGTATGCAGACTCTAAAAGGTCAAGTGAGCCGCCCACAGCCATCTGCACCAACAGGGGCAGAATTAGGATTTGCACTCAGGTCGGCTCCCAAAATTCCATATTGATGGGTCTGAAGTGTCCCCCCGCAAAAGAAAGACACCTGGCTGTCTCACTCCAGGGAAACCAAAAGAAGCCCTCTCTCCTCCCAAGGAGTTTAACATCATCTCTCTGCTCTTTCACGACACAAGCTGTGGGAACTGGATGCATAGTGATGGCAGGTGAGCATGATGTTCCGGTGTTCCTATTTCAGGAGACGTCTCATTCCTCCTGGCCAAACTCACTTTTGTGAAATGGGGCTGGAGCTGCTACTGGTCAATTCAGGGGGAAGAGGGAAATAAATGGGCCATTACCCGAATAACCCCCAAATATCTTGTCAACCCTATTTTGCTTACCCATTGCTTAATTCTATTTTGCACTTACGGTTGGCTACGAGGCCTGGATGAAAAGCCACCACGAGAGGGCAGTATTTCCCCACCCTTGATCTGAGCCTAACAATCTGGACTCCACTCTGGTCCTCGAGAGGTTACTCAACAGAGAGATAGGCTTTTGGTATCAGGAATTCTGGCAAATGAAAGAAACACATCAGATCGCTCTCCTGCCTTCTAGCCTGGAGTTGTGAAGCAGCTTGTGTTGGGGATTGAAAGGTGTTTACTTAAAAAAAAATCTTTCTGGAGAAGAAGGATGAATCCTGGTTTTATAATCATTTCTTTGGACTCCTTGACAAAATGAGACAATGTTTCCATCTGTCTGCTACTAGAAAGGCAGGCACATGCAGAAAGGAGGTGCCTGGCACCTTGTAAGCTCTTCTAAGTATTTATTCCCTGATGGAAAAGCATTCCTGCATAAAGCTTGACTTGGAGTGGGAAGCACTGATCAATTTGTCTTTAATGGGGATTGGACACAACAGTTTCCTTCCCTGGGGAATTGGGGAGGCGTCTCCAAAGCTATAAAGGATTGGAAAGAAAGCCTTTGGGAGGAAAGCTACTAGGAGCTGGAAATGGGTTTGCAGGAAAGGAGTTTAGAATGGGCTTCCCTTCAGGATTAGAAGGGGTGAGTGTGGGATGCTAAGTGTTTGTTCTTTATATCTGTGGAAGAGTGAGCAGGGGAAATTGGGATTAAAGGAAGGCAGGGGAGATTATAGCTGGCATGAAGTCAAGCTCCATGTGGCAGGAACAGGACACCGGTGGGGGCTGCCAGGGATGGTAGAGCAAGGTGAGTCATAGATTGCCTTTTCACTTTAACAGTCTCCTGGCCTGGGCCCTTTGGGGTCTTGGTGCCCCCACTGTAAAGCCCTTTCAAAGAGGGCCAGTGCACTTCCTCTTTAGCAGACACCCAAACTGAACAACAAGATATGCCCACGTACAGTATATAAAAGAAATGTGGTTTTTCTGTATAGCAAGACACAACAAACAGGGTAGAACCAGCAGAACATTCCCTTTCCATCCTTGGGGACCCTGCAGTCTGGGAGGCCACTAGGATTTCTTGTCTCTTTCTGGGAACTGCCTGACACTAATTTGTAGTATTTAAAAAAGTATACAAAGGGATCCCTTCCCACCATTTACTCTGAGAGAGTAAATTCAACAGGTTGCCTCTTAGGGAGGAATTACACCGGCTCCAATTCCTACCGAAGACTTGGCTGCCCATTTTTGATCTGAGTTGAGGGTAACTTATTTGTCAAAATTACTTTAACAGGTTTAAAACTTTGGAGATCAACCGCAGAGGGCAACAAGCCTGAGGGACAAGTTCTTCCCACCCCAAGTTGTGGTTCCTATCGAAGAAGCCATGTGGGACCTCATTATGGCAACTCTTTCCAACCTCATCCACTTTAACCAGCTTCCATTATTTCATCCCCAAGGGTGAAGCAGCAAGCCCGCTTTGGGGGAATAAAAAAATAATAATCATATTGTTACTTGATATTGTTTCCAGGCACCAAAGCTTTAACATTTAATCCATTCATATTCTTTAGGTTCGTATGACATTATGACTAGGAAAAACTGAGGACAAGTGACCCATCCAAAGTCATCCAGTGGCAAAGTGGGAAGATCCTTATTGCCACCAGGCTTCTTTGAACAACATAACTTCCAGGCCCCTTGGATGCTATTGCTGGAGGAGGGGGGGCAGTCAATGGATGTGGCAAAGTCAAGTGATTCTAGCTGGTATGGGTGGGTTTGGGGAGGGGATTTGCACAATCCATTGGATGGGTTCATGTCACATGAGGGCTCTGCTCACTGGTATCAAAATCTAAATGCAGCAAATTCTGGGAATGCCTCTTTCATTGGGAGACAGCCCCTTTAATCAATTTCCCACTCCTCTCCCCATGCCCTGAACCCTTTCTAACTAGAACAATTATGGGGCTTCCAAATGTTTCAGGTACATGGGCGTGGACCCTAATTATGGACACACGAGGGATTAATATGGGCCAGGGACACGTTTCTTGGCATTGAGGGTCTTCAACGAAAGCAGTGGCAATCTAAGATCGACACACTTGTGCAGGGAAGAGGACGGACAGAGACCTGGCCCATCACACACACACACACACACACACACACACACACACACGCACAACCAAAATGTCATCATAAAAAAGGAGAAAGGGGGACTTCAGTGGCTGAGGGACTGGCTCAGAGAGCTTGTGCCTAGTTCCTGCAGCCTTTCCAGGGAAACCCCAGAGAAAAAAACCCCCACAGCGACGGCCATGTTCCAGTGGTTTCATGCACCCGTGAGTTGCCCTTGTCGGCAAGAGAGGGAGTGGGAACAGAGTTTTGTAAGAGCCACTGCAGATTAGAAAAGCATTGCATCGCAGCAGGAAAACTCAAGGAGTAAACCCAGGAGGGCCGAGGAAACCACTGAGGGGCGAGAAGCCCGAGGAGGGAAACCAGGGCACAGCGACAAGGACAGGAGGCAGAGCGAGGGCCACAGGGGGTCCCAGAGGAAAGGTTCAGCAGTGTCTGTCCGCGCTTACAAAACTTGCAGCCGGCTGGGCAAGAGGGTCCAGTTAGGAGCTGAAAACCCTGTGGAAGGAGAAGTTGGGGGGCAGTTAGTGCCCCAAGGGCAAGGCTGCTGTTTCCTCTGAGTGCCCCAGAGAAAATCACCCATGCTCTGGGCTCAGGGGCTTTGTCTCTTTCTTTTTTTTTTTTTTTTGAGACGGAGTTTCGCTCTGTCACCCAGGCTGGAGTGCAGTGGCACGATCCCAGCTCACTGCAATCCCAGCAGGGTTCAAGCGATTCTCCTGCTTTAGCCTCCCAAGTAGGTGGGATTACAGGTGCCTGCCACCATGCCTGGCTAATTTTTGTATTTTTAGTAGAGATGGAGTTTCACCATGTTGGCCAGGCTGGTCTCAAACTCCTGACCTCAGGTGATCTGCCCGCCTCAGCCTCCCAAAGTGCTGGGATTACAGGCGTGAGCCACTGCACCCGGCCCGTCTCTTTCATTTATTCTGTAGCCTTAGTGTCTTGGACAGGACCTGGCACCTAGCAGGGGCTTGTTTTGAAAGAATGAATGAATGAATGAATGCTCACAAGTACAACTGGCCAGGAAGAGAAACATTTAAAAGGACTTTTTTTTTTTTTTTTTTTTTTTTGAGACTGAGAGTCTCACTGTGTCGCCCAGGCTGAAGTGCAGTGACGTGATCTCGGCTGGCTGCAACCTCTGCCTCCTAGGTTCAAGCGATTCCTGTGTCTCAGCCTCCTGAGTAGCTGGGATTATAGGCACATGCTACCACACCTGGCTAACTTTTGTGTTTTTAGTAGAGACAGGGTTTTGCCATGTTGCCCAGGCTGGTCTTGAACACCTAGGCTCAAGTGATCCACCCATCTTTGCCTTCCAAGGTGCTGGGATTACAGGTGTGAGCCACTGGGCCCGTCAAAAGGGCTTTTTTTTTTTTTTTTTCTTTGAGATGGAGTCTTGTTCTGTCACCCAGGCTGGAGTGCAGTGGCGGGATCTTGGCTCACTGCAAGCTCCACCTCCCAGGTTCATGCCATTCTCCTGCCTCAGGCTCCCGAGTAGCTGGGACTACAGGCACCTGCCACGACGCTCGGCTAATTTTTTGTATTTTTAGTAGAGACGGGGTTTCACTGTGTTAGTCAGGATGGTCTTGATCTCCTGACCTCATGATCCACCCGCCTCAGCCTCCCGAAGTGCTGGGATTACAGGGGTGAGCCATCGCGCCTGGCCTTTTTTTTTCTCTTGAGATAGGGTCTTGCTCTGTTGCCTAGGCTGGGGTGCAGTGGTGCCATCATGGCTCACTGCAGTTTCGATCCCCCTGGGATCAGGCCATCCTCTTGCTTCAGCCTCCCAAGTAGCTGGGACCACAGGCGCGTGTCACCATGCCCTGCTAATTTTTAAATTATTTGTAGAGACAGGGTCTCCTTGCATTGCCCAGGCTGATCTTGAACTCCTGGGCTCAAGCAATTCACCCACCTCAGCTTCCCAAAGTGCTGGGATTATAGGTGTGAGCCACCACACCTGGCCTTAAAGGCTTTTGACAACCCAGGGACTTGTGACCTTAAAGGCAACGATATGAGTCTACTGGCCATGACAGTATGTTTTAGAGACTGCTGTGTCATCGTAAGGGGAAAACAAAGAAGATGCCAAATTCAAGAAATGAGTGTATGCCTTGTGTTGTTGAAAAAAAGAGACAGCTGAGTCCCCACCCAATTTAAAGTAAAGGGCGTCCAGGGGTGCTTTCCAGGGGTTCTGTGGCAGGGACTGGGGCGGGGAGCACTGGGAAGTGAAATTACGATCAAGGTTGCCATGCCATAGAATTCAAGTAAGGTTTAAATCATGAGACCCGGTCACAGTCTCCTGGTGCCTCAGCCTGTTTCCAGCAATTTCTAGAGGTTCAGTGAAATTGTCAAAATCATGTGAATTATAATTTGTGTTGATGAAAAAGCCCCCAGCCATTTAGGGGATGAGAGAGCTGGTGGAAAGGACACAAAAACTGAGCGCCACACCTCCACCTAGCTCCAGGGGCGATCCCATTCTTCTCCCCACTTTCCTAAATGAGCAGAGTTCAAACACTTTTGTAGAAGAAACCCTTGCCCTAAATCTGATGCTAAACCCCAGTAGGTAAAAAACAAACAAGACAGATACTTCCGGTAGAAATGTCACAGCTCCGGCCATACGCGGTGGCTCACACCTATAATTCCAGCACTTTGGGAGGCTGAGGTGGGCAGATCACTTGAGGTCAGGAGTTTGGGACCAGTCTGGCCAACATGGCGAAACCCCGTCTCTACTAAAAATACAAAACTTAGCCGGGTGTGGTGGTGCACGCCTGTAGTCCTAGCTACTTGGGAGGCTGAGGCACGAGAATTGCTTGAGCCTAGGAGGTGGAGGATGCAGTGAGCTGAGACTGTGTCACTGCACTCCAACCTGGAGTACAGAGCAAGACTCCGTCAAAAAAAAAAAAAAAAAAAAAAAAGCAACTTCCCAGAGGTAGGAGCCATCATTACACTAGGGGGTGCCCCAAACAGAAGCCGGCCCCCAAAGCAGGCATTTCCTCCCACACTGGACAGGGCCTCAGGGTTCCCCTGGAGAATTCGTTAAAAGGCAAACTGCTGCATCCTAACTCCTGAGTTTCAGATCCAGCAGGTCTGGGGTGGTCTGGGAATTTGCATTTTGAACACGTTCCCAGATGGTGCTGATGCTGCTGTTTTGGGGACCCTGCCGTGGGAAAGCCAGACATTCCTGCCCAGTGGGACCTAGAAGAGAGGGCTCTTCCTGCCCCTCACCCAGGGATGGAGCCAGCTTACTCATCGGTGTCTTTTTTGCTCTCTTCAATGAAGGCAATGGACTCAGATCTAAGGCGGTTGGTCACTTCGTACGTTCGCAGGGTGACTCCAAAAATATCCTCATGGTATCGGTTGTCATCCTAGAAGACAGAAACAGCCAGAAAACAGCTCTCAAATGCCAGATAAAGGCTTGGAGCAGGGGCAGACTCGCCTGACACCTGGAATGGAATATCCCTAAGGAAGATGGTTGCCAAAGAGATGAGGCTGAAGCCAGTGTCCCCGAGGTACCTTTGATCTCGAAGACTCTGCTCAGCAAAACTGTTCTCTGGGACGTGGGGCAACTGTTCTCTGGGACGTAGCCCAGTTGGCAAAGAACATTTAGGTTGCCATCTGGAAACACTGCTGCTGCTTGGTGGATTCTCAGGTGAAAAGGAGCGATGAGGTCAAATGGAAACCTCACCATTCCCCCTTTCCTCCCTCCAACGTGCTCTTGCAAGTTCAGGTCTGGGTAGAACTGGGTTTAGTGTGAAATAGCCCATGAGACCAGAAGAAAGGGGAGGAAGGAACAAGTGGCCACATAGCACTCAGGGAACTCCCCACAGCTACCCACAGTGGAGACTCCGTGGGCATGCGTGAGTTTTTCTGAAGATGAGCATCTTTGCTCAACATTGCCTAGAAAGAAGCAAGCAAAGAGAAGAACCTCCCCTGGAGTCTCAAGAAACAGCCCAAACGACGACTGACTTGTGACATCTGAGAATTTACCAAGCTATGGGAGCTCCTGTGGCGGGCAGTCAATATTCTCAAAGGGCAAGAGGATCAAACAAAGAGAAAATGCATCTCAATGCTGAAGAAGGGCAGTGGTTGGGAGTGTGCGTCTGGCAAGGCAGGCATAATCGTGCACTAGGTTCCAGCCTCCCCATCTGTAGAGTGGGTTCATTTTCAGTTGGGGTTAGTTGTTTTCCTTTTTTTTTTGAGACAGAGTCTCGCTCTGTCACCCAGGCTGGAGTGCAGTGGCGTGATCTCGGCTCACTGCAACCTCCACCTCCCGGGTTCAAGCGATTCTCCTGCCTCAGCCTCCTGAGCAGCTGGGACTACAGGCATGCGCCACTATGCCCAGCTAATTTTTGTATTTTTAGTAGAGATGGGGTTTCACCATGTTGGTTGGCCAGGATGGTCTCGATCTCTTGACCTCGTGATCCACCTGCCTTGGCCTCCCAAAATGTTGAGATTACAGGCGTGAGCCACTGCACCCAGCCATTTTTTGTTTTGTTTTGTTTTGTTTTTTTGTTTTTGTTTTTGAGATGGAGTCTCACTCTCGTCGCCCAGGCTGGAGTGCAATGACACAATCTTGGCTCACTGCAAACTCCACCTCCCAGGTTCAAGCAATTCTCCTTCCTCAGCCTCCCAAGTAGCTGGGGCTACAGGTGCCCGCCACCATAGCCAGCTAATTTTTGTATTTTTAGAAGAGACAGGGTTTCACTATGTTAGTCAGGCTGGTCTCGAACTCCTGACCTCAGGTGATCCTCCCACCTTGGCCTCTCAAAGTGCTGGAATTATAGGTGTGAGCCACCGAGCCCAGCCGGGGTGAGTTTTAAACTCTCTTCTGCAAAATCCTGGGGAATCTTTAAAAGTGTGTCTCGAGGGTCACACTAAAGAGACTGAGTATATAGAGGGCTCCACAGTTCTCCTCGGATCTCTTTGTGCAGTGCCCAACCTGCACAACTACATGGGGCAGTGCTGCAGCTTCTGGGGCAGGAGAAGTTAGGTTAGAATGGTTTCTGTCTAGCTACCAGAGGTCCACTCACTCGTTATTTTCACACACAGCCTCCAGTCATATTTGCTACACCTGCCTGCATGCCCAGCCATCCTTCTACTTTCTCTGCCATTGTTTGGGACCATCTATATCCTCTCCCCTCAGTGGTAAGTGCAACGAATGGGAGCAGGGATATCATCGTGGCTCCCCTAATCATCAAGACAGGTTGGATGAAAAAGGGGGGATAGGAGAGTGGATGTAGGAAAAGGGACCTGGGAAGTCAGCCTGCCACTCACCCTCATCCGGCTGATGAATACGCCGGCGTCCTCTGCCGAGAGCTTCCCCTGCTGGGTCATGATGCGCTGGATGGCTTTGAGGACATCAGCAGCCATGGTGACGTCCCCACAGACGTATATGTGGCCCCCTTGCTCCTTCAGGGCTCGGTACACAGACTCCGCCAGCTGCTCCTGCAGGATGTCCTGCACATACTTCTGCAAGGAGCAGAGAGCAGTGAGAAGGGGCTGGGCTGTGCAACGTGCCTGCCATAGCCCATGTCCGCCCAGGAAGCAGAGCCTGACTCAGGGGCTTGTGGGCAGGTAGGATCTTTTGTGAGCTGATCCCAGGGAACAAGAGTGAGGGACTGGGAAGAGTGAGATAGAGAAGGCGGGAAAGTCAATTGGAGGGTGCGGGAATGCACTGCTACCCTCTTTGGATAACTGGAGCTCAGCTCTGCTAAGGACCCTCCAGGGAGCTGGATAGACTGTTTCCCAGAATCATCCCCTGGAGAGGGGAAAGACGGGGAGCATTCACTACCCACTTCTCTCTCCTGGTGGCCAATGGTCACCGGGTGTTAACACCTGCACATTTCCAGGTGTGCAGCTGGTTATTGCAGGGCATCCTATGTTACAGTGCCAGGGAAGCCCTGGGCCGATAGCAAGAGATGGGGGTGAGGTGAGGGGCCGCCAGCTTCCACCTCTGCAAAGCTGGCTGCTGTAGCGATAGCAGAAGGAAAAGGTGGGCTAAGGAGGTGTGAGGTGGGCACAAGGGGTGTCCAGTACAGCTCCAGGGAGCTCATTTGTTCAGGATGTCTTTAACTTGTCCAGGAAACTCCCACTCTGAAGCTGATATTTAGCTGGAACATGCTGGCATGGCTGTAGCGACTCTTAAGACTGAGATACTCCCACCCTAGTAGTCAGACACTGCCCGGACTCTCTGAGTGCCCCCCCAACATGCCATGATGTCCTGACTCCTTCCCTGGGACCCCCAGACCTCCCCAAGATCCAATGGAGCTTTAGTTCTGTGGCCCGTGTCCATTCTGACTAGTATTGCCTCTTATGGGCTGTTAAATTTATATTTATTTATTTATTTATTTATTTATTTATTTATTTTTGAGACAGAGTCTTGCTCGTTGCCCAGGCTGGAGTGCAGTGGCATGATCTCAGCTCACTACAACCTCCGCCTCCCAGGTTCAAGCCTTCCTCCTGCCTCTCAGCCTCTTGAGTAGCTGGGACTACAGGCATGCATCACCACACCCGGCTTTTTTTTAGTAGAGATGGGGTTTTACCATGTTGGTCAGGCTGGTCTCAAACTCCTGGCCTCAAGTGATCCACCCACCTCGGCCTCCCAAAGTGCTGGGACTACAAGAATGTGCCACCGCGCCCAGCTAATTTTTATATTTTTATTAGAGATGGGCTTTCACCATGTTGGCCAGGTTGGTCTCGAACTCCTGACCTCAAATGATCTGCCCACCTTGGCCTCCCAAAGTGCTGGGATTACAGGTGTGAACCACCGCACCCGGCCTAAATTTATTTTTTTTAATTTCTGTTTTAAAATATTTTTAATTTTTATTTCTAATTATTTATTGTTTAGAGACAGAGTCTTGGTCTGTTGCCCAGGGTGGAGTGCAGTGGCATGATCACAGCTCACTGAAGCCTTGACCTCCCAGGCTACCCTCCCACCTCAAGCTGCCCTCCTGCCTCAGCCTCCCAAGGAGCTGGGACCACAGTCATACGCCACCACGCCCAGCTAACTTAAATTTTTTTTTTTTTTGTAAGGACAGGGTCTCAGTATGTTGCCCAGGCTGGTCTTGAACTTCCAGACTCAAGTGATCCTCCCACCTCAGCCTCCCAAAGTGCTGGGATTACAGGCGTGAGTCACGGTGCCTGGCCCCACATTTTTCATTATGGTAAAAACGTCATGTAACATTTACGGTTGTAACCACTTTAAAGTGTATGACTCAGTGGCATTAACTACCCTTCTCAGTGTTACGGGATCATCACTATCTGGTTCCAGAACTTTTTTCTTTACGTCAGATGGAAACCACATGCCCATTTGCAGTTACTCCCCATTCTCCCCTCCCTCAGCCCCTGGCAACCACTAATCTACTCTGTCTCTATGGATTTGCCTATTCTGGATATTACATATAAGTTGAATCTTATAATATAGGCTGTTAAATATTTTATTTCATCACATATATATTTTTGAGATGGAGTCTCACTTTGTCACCCAGGCTGGAGGGCAGTGGCGCGATCTCAGCTCACTGCAATCTCTGCCTCCTGGGTTCAAGTGATTCTCCTGCCTCAGCCTGCCAAGTAGCTGGGACTACAGGTGTGCACCACCATGCCTGGCTAATTTTTGCATTTTTAGTAGACAGGGTTTCACCATGTTGGCCAGGCTGGTCTCCAACTCCTGACCTCAAGTGATCCACCTGCCTTGGCCTCCCAAAGTGTTGGGATTACAGGCGCTCGGCCTGTTAAATATTTTACATAGATATTTTCCCTACCCATGCTTTCTGAAGTACAGAGCAACTTCATAGAGGGGAAATCAGGAAGCTTAAGAGTGAGGGTGAGGGGTTTCTGAGAGTAGGATGTGCAAGTGTGCATGTGTGTTGGGCTGGGCTAGGGGGTGGGCTGCTGGGGGTTACCTTTGGTTTGTCTGGCTCCCGGGAGTAAGCCGTGTACAGCTCTCTGAAGACCCCCTTGTTCTTGGCCTGCAGGGTCTCTTCCCTGTAGATATGATCTATCTTGGATTGCCGGCACCCGAAGACCAGGACCATGGGGCAGGGGTTCATTCCTGGGGACCAGGAAGACCTTATGTCACCGATGGCTCTCTGCCTGATGTGCGGGGTGGCTGAGGTGCCAGGGATGGGGTACTGAGACCTTAGCGTGTGCCATGCGGATAGAGGCTCACAAACACTAGGACAGGCAGATGTATGCGTGCACACACATGCACACAGGTGCTCACATGCACGCACATGCACACACATACACACACATACACATGCACGCGCTGAGGAAGGAGGTGAAGTGTGTTCAGATTTTAGTGGATCTCCCTCCCAGGTCTCAATCCTTCCTTCTGCTCCTTGACTACTTAGGAGCCCCCACCTGATGCCCAGACTCTGGGCCTAAGACCCAAGCCTCTGGAGCTAGACGGCCTGGTTGAAATCTCAGCTCTGTGATGAACAACTTACTCAACTTTTTTTTTTTTTTGAGATGGAGTCTAGCTCTGTCACCCAGGCTGGAGTGCGTGGCACGACCTCGGCTCACTGCAACCTCCACCTCCCGGGTTCAATCCATTCTCCTGCCTCAGCCTCCCAAGTAGCTGGGATTACAGGTGCCTGCAACTGCGCCTGGCTAATTTTTGTATTTTTAGTAGAGATGGGGTTTCACTGTGTTGGCCAGGCTGGTCTCGAACTCCTGACCTTGTGATCTGCCCGCCTTGGCCTCCCAAAGTGTTAGGATTATAAGCGTGAGCCACTGTGCCTGGCCTTTTTATTTATTTATTTTATTATTATTATTATTTTAAGATGGAGTCTCACTATATTGCCCAGGCTGGAGTGCAGTGGTGTGATCTTGGCTCACTGCAACCTGCAGAGTGAAACCTGCAGAGTTTCACTCTTGTTGCCCAAGGTGGAGTGCAATGGCACTATCTCGGCTCACTGCAACCTCTGCCTCCTGGGTTCAAGCGATTCTCCTGTCTCAGCCTCCCAAGTAACTTGGATTACAGATGTGCGCCACCATGCCTGGCTAATTTTGTATTTTTAGTAGAGACAGGGTTTCACCATGTTGGACAGGCTGGTCTCGAACTCCTGACCTCAACTGATCCACCTGCCTCAGCCTTCCAAAGTGCTGGGATTACAGGCGTGAGCCACTGCACCCGGCCACGATGTACTCAACTTTCTAAGCCTCTGCTTCCCTATTTGCAAAATGGAAGTAACAGGACTGTTGTGAGAAATGAATGTGAAACATTACAACTCTGCCTGATACCTGGCAAGTACTTTATAAATGTTAGCTATTCCGCTAGAATGACAGTTTCATGGGGGCAAGTTTTTACTGACTGATTGATTTGTTTTTGTAATCATCCCTCGAATCAATGGAAAGGTTTTCATTTCTATTTTAGTTGCTTTTCTGTCTTGTTCACTGCTATGCCCCAACGCCTCCAATAGTGTTTGGCACTCATTAGGTGCTCAATAAATCCTTGTTTTATTGTATTTTATTTTATTTTATTTTATTTTTTTTCTCAGACGGAGTCTCACTCTGTCACCCAGGCTGGAGTGCGGTGGCACGATCTCGGCTCACTGCAAGCTCCGCCTCCTGGGTTCACGCCATTCTCTCACCACAGCCTCCCAAGCAGCTGGGACTACATGTGCCCGCCACCACGCCGGGCTAAATTTTGTATTTTTTAGTAAAGACAGGGTTTCACCGTGCTAGCCAGGATGGTCTCGATCTCCTGACCTCGTGATCCGCCGGCCTCCCAAAGTGCTGGGATTATAGGCGTGAGCCACCACGCCCAGCCAATAAATCCTTGTTTAACGCATGCCACAATTTGGGTTTCTTTCTCTCTCTCTCCTCCCAAAGCTGATCTGCTGTGTCTTTCACATAGCACTTGCTCTTGAATAACAGTCTTTGAAATAATTACATAAGCATAGCCATTTGATAAGGACTAATGCCTATCTTTTCCAGGCTACTGGATTTTTTTTTGAAGAGATCACATCTTAACAGTCAAAGAAATGTCCTCTGGGCCTGGAATTTCAGGCCCCTGGGACAGGCTGTTTGGATTACACCATGAACTTCACCTGTAGGTCAGGCTGGTGCTACACGCCCCAGCTTTTCTGAGGCAGTGACGCCGTGGAGAGACACCTTCACTGTTCTCTAGGGCTGCTGAGACACAGCTGGACCTCCCCAGGTCCGGGGGTGGGAACCAAGTGGCCACTGGACTGTAACCCACCTTTGTGTTGGATATCAAATTGCCGCTGTTGCCAGAAGCTTCGGAAAGGGGCAATGCCGGTGCCTGGTCCAACGAGGATGCAGGGGACTTGGGGGTTCCGGGGCAGGTGGAAGCTGGGTGCTCTGGGCAAGGAAGAGGGGGTCAGAAGTCTTGCAGAGCTCAAATCCAATCAAGAACAATTGAATCTTAGGTAGACCAGGTGGCCATCTTCGGTAGACATACAATGAGACTTAAGGCTCTTCAGCCGGGGCCAGGTGCCCCTTTCCAGGGTAGGAGTCTCATCGATTAGGGGAATTCCAAAAATGGGGGGTCCTCAAGTTCTGGCTATTTCTCCATTCCCCAATTCTTCTCACTGCTGAGCTCAGCAAATTCAACCCAGGGTATCTCTACGCTGGCACCCTGGTCACTTGGGGTGAACACTCCTTTGTCGTGGCACTGTCCTATGCATGGTAGGGTATTGAGCAACATCCCTGGCTTCCACCCACTAGATGCCAGGAGTACATGTGAGTTGTGACAACTCATAATGTCTCCAGACATTGTCAAATATCCCTGGGTGGCAGGGATGGGGTGGGGTGCTGCAAAAATCACCCTGGTTTGAGAGCCACCCTTTTTTTTTCTTTCTTTTTTTTTGAGACGAAGTCTCACTCTGTCACCCAGGCTGGAGTGCAGTAGTGTGATCTTGGCTCACTGCACTCCACTTCCCAGGTTCAAGCAATTCTCATGTCTCGGCCTCCCAAGTAGCTGGGATTACAGGCACCCGCCACCACCCTCGGCTACTTTTTTTTTGTATTTTAGTAGAGATGGGGTTTCGCCATGTTGGCCAGGCTGGTCTCGAACTCCTGACCTCAAGTGATCTGCCTGCCTTGGCCTCCAAAAGTGTTGGGATTACAGGCGTGAGCCACTGCGCCCAGCCCAGAGCCACTGGTTTAACCAACCATGAAATCTTTAAATCAAGGAGTCACAGACTTCAGTGTGTAAAAGAATCACCTGGGGATGTTCAAGGTGCAGATTCCTGGGCCATACGGTACATCTGGGCTCAGGACTCTATGTTTGAAACACCCCAGAGGACTCTGATGCCAATAAGATTTGGATCATTATCAATGGCATGTGGATCATATCGTGAACATTCTAACCTCAATGGTTGAGAAAAATGATGGGCCAAAGTCACTGTTCAGGTAGAGAAGTTATTGATCGACAAAACAGGTTAACTATAACTGGTCTAAGATCAGCTATAGCCTTTACAGCTGAATTTGGGAGGAAAAGCTCCAATGAATGGGGGTGATTGGATTTTTTCCATCTCTAGGAAACTGGGACTGATTGGGAGCGAGCAGTAGAATTTGGCTAGAATTTCCACTAGCCCATACGGTCCATGAAGGTGGAGACTGTATTTGCATGGTTTTCCCCGATAGCTCCAGCACCTAGCCCAGTACACGCCCAAATGAAATGTGTGTTGCATTGACTTGACATTGACCAGAGGACTTGCCTAGCTTGCTGTGCTGCTCTGATCTTGTTTCCTTAACAACTAAGAGAGACGCAGGACATTGGTCTCCATCCTGTGTCACCCAGCCATCTCTCTAGAACCCTTCAGACTGGTCCACCTACCCCAACTTGTGACATCAATATGCAGATTTGAGATGATTGCTCATTTTTCTCCACTTATTACTCACCCTCTCACGAAACAGGGGACCAGTTCGTCAGCCTGTATCCGGTTGAGCCAGGAGGAGCATACGCCGTGGTGAATTGGTCCTTCTCCATCTAGTAGAATAACCAAGGCAGTCAGGGCCACCCACTGCTCCCGAGCACGGCCTCCCCTCCTCCCTCCAATGCAAAATACCCACAGGCCCAGTGCCAAGTTTATCCTTTGGAATTCCTCCCCAGGATCCCTTCCTCTGAAGGGCAAGAGGAAATGGTATAGCTGGGGTGACTTTGTGCCTGTGCAACCACCCAGGGTTCTATTGGGTAGGGGTGGGTCGGATTCGAATCCTTCCCTATTGAAGGGTGCTTTTGGTGGCTTGCTGGGCTCCTGGGACGGGCACTGTGCATTTTAATTGCTTTATCTAGGAGGAAAAATACAGGGCAGAGCTTGGGTTATCTGACTTACAACCAGCTGGGCATGATACAGCAGAGCGCTCTCCCAGGGAGTGAGTAGTGGTGGCTTGTTCTAGTTGGTGCTTTGGGGATATTAGGGGGCGCCATTGTAAATACACATCTTGCCTCTTTCCTAATTCTGCTCAGGCTTGGCTCTGCACCAGGGGACAGTTCACCTGCTGCTTCTTCCCCCAGCTTTCTGGTCTTGGGGATGAGTTTCTTCCCAGGGATTTGGGACTTAGCCTGCAGACGGTGGTTTAGGGAACCCTCCAGAGGCCCCTTGAGGGAAAATGCAGCCGAGGAGGCTCTCCCAGTGCCTCCGCCCACCTCGAGTGCGGTAGGAAACGATGGCCACAGTGAGGTGCACTTCATCAGGGTACATGTCTGGGGAGGAGCTGATGGAATAGTAGCGGGGCTGCAGCAGGGACAGCTGGGTCAGGAGCAGGGTGGCCGGCATCTGGATAGATGGGAATTCCTCCAGCACCTCCACGATGGTGGGGTTCTTGCCCCATTTCCATTCCTCGTACTCCTGCAAACCCTGTGCCAAGGAGATGGACAGAGACAAGCTTGAACCCAGCTGCCACATACTTCCCATGAGGACCTGAGGGGGTCCAGGAAGAAGGCAAAATAAAAGTAACAGTTGGCAGGTGCAGTGGCTCATGCTTGTAATTGCAGTGCTTTGGGGGGGCCGAGGAGAGAGGATCACTTGAGGCTAGGAGTTCAAGGCCAGCCTGGGAAACATAGTAAGATCCTGTCTCTACAAAAAATTAAGAAAAATTAGCTGGATGTGGTGGTGGATGTCTGCAGTACCCCAGTTTCTTGGGAGGATGAGTTGGGAGGACTGCTTGAGTTCAGGTGCTTGAGGCTGTGGTGAGCTATGATCATGCCACTGCACTCCAGCCTGGGTGACAGAGTGAGACCCTGTTGACAGATAGAAAGAGAGAGAGAGAGAGAGAAAGAAAGGAAGAAAGAAGGAAGGAAGGAGAAGGAAAGAAAGAAAAAGAGAGAGAAGAAAAAAGCAAGAAAGACAGAAAGAAAGAAAAGAAAAAGCGAGCAATAATAGTTAACACTTGAATAGCAATTATTCTGTGCTAAGTTTTGATTCTCATGAGGACCTTATGAAATAGGTATTACTGTTTCCCCATTTTCTAGATGAGGAAACTGAGGGTCATAGAGGTCCCATGGCTACTAGGTGGTGATGCTGGGTGAAACTGATCCTTGCTCTAGACAGTGTGTCCTCAGAATCTGTGTTCCTAGTCACTACACACTCCTGAAGTCAAGAGAGACGCACTATGGAAGGGAGTCATGACTCATGCAGGGAGTGGCAGGCATTCAGTGGAGACCTATGATTTGTTGGTTGCAGAGTCTGGAGATGCATCTTTGGAGAGCTTGGGTCATGTTCATGATGGTGAGTGACAGCCCCGGAAAATCAGGTTGGGGTGTGTGGAGGACCATGTTAGGGGACGTGTTGACAGCAAAGCCCAGCTGTAACCAGGCAACAGAGGAACTCTCTGGAGCTCTGGAGTTATTTTTCCTTAATCTCAGAAGACGCCCTAGGCAGTCTCTGATTGCTGGAACAGAAGGCTCAGTTTCTGAGACCAGGGTGCGAGTGCACTGTGTAACAAAGATTTTCACCATGTTCCTAAAGACTGTCCTGGCCTTATTTATTTATCTATTTTTTAAATTTTTTTAAATTTTTTTTTTGAGATGGAGTCTCACTCTGCTGCCCAGGCTGGAGTGCAACGGCACGATCTTGGCTCACTGTAAGCTCCGCCTCCCGGGGTTCACGCCATTCTCCTGCCTCAGCCTGCCGAGTAGCTGGGACTACAGGCGCCCGCCACCATGCCCGGCTAATTTTTTGTATTTTTAGTAGAGACAGGGTTTCACCGTGTTAGCCAGGATGGTCTCAATCTCCTGACTTCGTGATCCACCCACCTCGGCCTCCCAAAGTGCTGGGATTATAGGCATGAGCCACTGCGACCGGCCTGTTCTGGCCCTATTAATAGGCGATGGCATCCTTGACATTGTGCTTCTCAGACCTCCAGCCTGACTGGCTTGCAGTTGCAGGAGCAACATGGACCAAGAGCCCTGGCCTCTCAACTCTTTGAAACTGACATCACCTAAAACTGACATCCGTCACCCTGTTGGTGCCAGGCCTGGCTTCCCACAGGCTGCTCCCTGCCAATGACCAAGCACAGGAGTCTCCAGGGCTACTCAAGGACCTTGCTGGGCCTTCCTTAAACTGCACTGCTATCTAGAACGTTCCCATCCAACCTTTCTTCCTTTTCCTTTGGTTGGGGTTAGATTTGTTTTGAGGTCTGATGGTTCTCCCAGCCTTATCTGATCCCTTTCCATTTTCTGTCACACAGGTGTTTCCCCTAATAAAAATCCTTTCTCATTTAATCCTGTCTTGAAGTCTGCACTTTTTGGAAGAAATGAACTAATACATATGGGTTATATCAAATTCTTCTATCTATCTATCTATCTATCTATCTATCTATCTATCTATCTAGAGACAGATTCTCGCTCTGTCACCCAGGCTGGAGTGCAGTGGCATGATCTCAGCTCACTGCAACCTCTGTCTCCTGGGTTCAAGCAAGTCTCCTACCTCAGCCTCCCGAGTAGCTGGAATTACAGGTGCCCACCACCACACCAAGCTAATTTTTGCATTTTTAGTAGAGACGGGGTTTCACCATGTTGGCTAGGCTGGGCCCGAACGCCTGACCTCAGGTGATCCGCCTGCCTTGGCCTCCCAAAGTGCTGGGATCACAGGCGTGAGCCACTGTGCCCGGCCTATTTATTTATAGAGATGGGGTCTTGCTTTATTTATTTATTTACTTATAGAGATGGGGTCTTGCTCTTTCATCCAGGCTGGAGTACAGTTGCAAGATCGTGATTCACCACAGCCTCGAACTCCTGGGCTCAAGTGATCCTCCCACCTTAGCCTCCTGAGGAGCTGGGACTACAGGCATGTGCCATGACGCCCAGCTAATTTAATTTTTTTGTAGAGATGGGGTCTCTGTTGCCCGGGTTGGTTCCAAACTCCTGGCCTCAAGCAATCTTCCCATCTCTGCCTCCCAGAGTGCTGGGATAACAGGCATGAGCCACTGTGCCCAAATTCTGCTTTAAATAAGATAAAAACAGTGCAATCTAATAAGGTACCAACAGTACAATCTATGATCCTTCTTCCTATTAGCCACCCTCCCCCATTAATTAAAAGTTTTAAATCAAAATTATACTTGCAGATAGTCTAAAAAGTTAAATAACTTTGTAAAGCTTATGATTAAAAATAATGGTCTCCTGTTCTACCTCTGCCATCTGCTTCCAACTCCTCGGAGGTAACTACTTACAGCCCTTTAAGTGTTCCTTCTGCTATTTATTTTCATATTTCTAAATACTATGCACTCGCTAATTAGCCTCTTCCTTGCTGCCCACCATTCAATCCCCTCTCCTGGACGGCAGAAGAAAGCTAAGCCATCCTGTGCTGGGGGCTTGCTCACTGGGAAGGAGCCCCCATTGGGAGCAGCGTGGGTGGTTCTCCTGGGTAGAATTTTTATTGAGCAAGGCTTTGCAGTGGGCTGGGGCAGGTGATCCCAGGGTTTCTAAGCAAGGTGGTAGAGGCTACGTTTGGTTCATTTTACAATCAGAGACCTCTGATCTCTAATAGTCCCCCCTGCAGCTCCTCTGCATTGGCAAAAGCTCATCATTTGCAGCCACATGGATGGAACTGGAGGACATCGAGTTAAGTGAAGGAAGCCAGGCACAGTAAGACAAATTTTGCACGTTCTCATTCATTTGTGGGAGCTAAAAACTAGAAGCAAATAAAGTCATGAAGATGGAGAGTAGAAGGAGGGCTACCAGATGCAGGGAAGGGTAGTGGGGAGGAGTGGGGGAAAGTGGAGATGGTTCATGGGTACAAAAATACAGTCACATAGAATGAATAAGATCTAGGCCGGGTGCAGTGGCTCATGCCTGTAATCCCAGCACTTTTGGGAGGCCGAGGTGGGTGGATCACCTGAGATCGGGGTTTGATGGTGAAACTCCATCTCTACTAAAGAAAAAACTACAAAAATTAGCTGGCCATGGTGGAAGGCACCTGTAATTCCAGCTGCTCGGGAGGCTGAGGCACGAGAATCCTTTGAGCCCGGGGAAATGGAGGTTGCAGTGAACCGAGATTGCACCATGGCACTCCAGCCTGGGCTAGAGAGTGAGACTCTGTCTCAGAAAAAAAAAAAAAAAAAAAAAAAAAAAAGAATAAGATCTAGTATTTCCTAGATCTAGACAAGGTGACTGTAGTCAACAACAATTTATTGTATATTTAAAAATAACTAAAAGAGTGGAATTGGAATGTTCCCAACACAAAGAAATGATGAATGCTTGAGGGGATGAATACCCCATTTGCCCTGATGTGATTATTACACATTGTATGCCTGTATCAAAACATCACATGTACCCCATAATATATATACCTACCAACCAAGTACCCATAAAAATAAAAATTAAAAAAACAAAAAACAAGAAAAAACCTTATCTTTAAACCAAGGCACGGTGAGATCCTGTTTCTTTTTCTCCTAAGCATGGGCTAAGATGGCACTAATGGAAGCTCAAGGTTCCAGAAGAAGACAGAAAGAGTTAGAATAGCAATTTCTGTTGTAGCCAGGGAACTGTTGATTCAAGGGAGTCACTCTTGCTCTGCCAGGCCTTAGAACTGGTGGAAGACCAGCCACGTTGGACCAGCCAATATGGCAATCTACAGCAAATAATGGCCCCCTTGGCTCAAGACTTCCATCTGCTGGAAGCCTGGTAATAACAGTTTTCAACTCTTTAATGACGAGGAGGTGAAATGCGCCCCCTAGGGTTGTGCGAAGCCTGGGGACACACCTTGCTGAGGACCAGCAGACGCTGCTTCTCCTTCTCGCTGGTAGCTAGGGAGGCAAACTGCTGCAGCTGCAGGGGCGTTGGTGGCGTGGTGATGTCCAGGTAGTACTTGAAGGCCTGGAAGATGGTGCAGGGCGGGAGGCGGAGCTCGTCTGTCCAGTTACTGATGACACCTGTGGAGGTACAAGGCAGGTGACAGGTGGGTGTGGGAGGGCTTGAGTCCAAGTCGGTGTTTCAGGTCTGCTCCTGGAGCAGAGGATGGGGCCAGGAGAGGAGGGTGGCTCCAGAGCCAAGCAACCTTCTAGCTCTCCACCTTCCATGCCCAGAATCCAGGGGATTTCATGTGTGCAAGAAGCAAATCCCAAATTAGGCAAATGAATCCAAAAATTAAGAAAAATACATGAAGAGAGGAGAAAAATACTAAAATAGCATGACATAGTCCACTGGCATTCTATACAATGAGCCCCCAGCTGTGTGTGACAGAGATAAGCCTATTTCGGCCCCATGTGTCTTTGCATGGTATCAGCCCCTCACCCCCTGAATGGGATGTTAGTGTTGTCATTATAAACACTAACACATTCTATATGCCGAGTACTATTATTAGTATTTTATATTAGCTCATTTAATCATCACAACAATCCAAGACAGTGTTATTCTTCTCCCTGCTGAGAAAAATAGAAGCATAGAGAGGTTAAGAAATTTGCCCGAGATCACACAGCTCATAAGCGTGAAGTCAGGCAGTGTGGCTTCAGACGTTGTTCTGACTACCATATTGTACCCCCTCTATATACTCTTCATCCAATACATCCCTAAATATAAGCCTCTTCTCCATCAGGGGTTCAATCCCAAATAAAAAGCTCTATTTCAACACAGAGGAAGTACTGTCTGGGTTGGATTTATTTTTATTTTTATTTTATTTATTTATTTTTTTGAGACAGGGTCTCACTCTGTTGCCCAGGCGAGTGCAGTGGTGCGATCACAACTCACTGTAGCCTTGAACTCCCGGGCTCAAGTGATCCTCCCATCTCATGCTCCTGAGTAGCTGGGACTACAGACGTGTGCCATCATGCCTCACTACTTTTTTTTTTTTTTTTTTTTGAGATGGAGTTTCGCTTTTGCTGCCCAGGCTGGAGTGCAATGGTGTGATCTTGGCTCACTGCAACCTCTGCCTCCTGGGTTCAAGCGATTCTCCTGCCTCAGCCTCCTGAGTAGCTGGGATTACAGGCATGTGCCACCATGCCTGGCTAATTTTTTGTATTTTTAGTAGAGATGGCATTTCACCATGTTGGCCAGGCTGCTCTCAAACTCCTGACCTCAGGTGATCCACCTGCCTCGGCCTCCCAAAGTGCTGGGATTACAGGAGTGAGCAACCATGCCCGGCCTGATGCCTGGCTAATTTTTGTATTTTTTTGTAGAGATGCAGTTTTGCCATGTTGCCCAGGCTGGTCTCGAACTCCTGGGCTCAAGTAATCTGCCCGCTTCAGCCTCCCAAAGTATTGGGATTACAGGCGTCAGCCACCTCACTCAGTCAGGATTTATTAAGAGAGGGTATGTCTCAGCCGGGTGCGGTGGCTCATGCCTGTAATCCCAGCACTTTGGGAGGCCAAGGCGGGTGGATTACCTGAGATCAGGAGTTTGAGACCAGCCTGGCCAACATGATGAAACCCTGTCTCTACTAAAAATACAAAAAATTAGCTGGGTGTGGTGGCACGCGCCTGTAATCCCAGCTACTCAGGAGGCTAAGGCAGGAGAATCGCTTGAATCTGGGAGGTGGAGGTTGTGGTGAGCCAAGATTGCGCCACTGCACTCCAGCCTGGGCAACAAGAGCAAAACTCTGTCTCAAAAAAAAAAAAAAAAAAAAAGAGGGTATGTCTCTCTAAAGTAGTGCCTTCCTGAGAGGTTTTCAGCAGGGCTTTGACTACATGCTACTTCACATTCTATCCTGACTTTACATCCTAGCTCTTTTGTAAAAGTGACAGTCCTGTATTGGTCTGCCAGGTAAGCTCACTGCAGTTCCTTGTACCTGACTCCTGAGCCCACCTGTGCTCCTGGATGAAGCACTGAGACCCATTTGCCTTTGAAAGTTCTTCAATATGAATGTCAAGGATGGACACTTAAGCAGGTGAGAACTTGACCTAATGAGGTAAAAAACGTGGGCTCAATCCCTAGTTGGCCATCGAGCTTCCTATAGTACCTTTTGATTCTAAGAGGAGGCAGGATCAGACTTCAGCTGTTATTTACTTGGTGGACAATGGGGTACTAGAGATTTTCCTGAGGGCTAGTGGTGAGGATGGAAAGTGAAAAGAATGGCTACTGCTAAAGTCCGTGTCTAGTCAATGAAGGAAGGTAGCAGCCCCCTTCTCTCAATGGTGAGCCATCAATGGCCTGGCACTATGTGCATTTATTTGCTCAGCTGGTTGGGCCAAGGTTGATCAGTCATGAGAAAGGGGGAAATCTTTAGTCTCATAGGCTGTTAGCAACAGAGACCCACTCTCCTGCCTGGACTGGTGATTGGGAAGAAAGGGTATCTTCTTCCCCAGACACCCACTGCCTCTGCAGCTCCCTAGAGCAGGGAAGGGTCCCCGGGAATGTTACCTAAAGCCGTGTTCCGCTCCTCCAGCAGTTCCACTTTCACCATCTGGTTGACAGGGGGCGCGTCCTCCAGCCGCTCGATCAGGGCATTCACGAGGTCCTCGTGGTTGCCAGGGAAGACACCCAGGTGGTCCCCAGGCTGGTACTGCAGCTCCTGGTTCCCGTTGGTGTGGAGACGCACGAAGATAGTTGACCGACTGCAGGAAATTGCAGAGGAATCATAGGACAAGGGCCAGCAGCTACTTCCTCCTTTTTTTGCTCTTCTGTCTGTCCTTGTTGGCTGCAATTCTCCTCCTTCCATTCTTGTTGGGGCCCGTGCTAACCAAGCCTATGCCCCCATCATTCTATTATTATTATTATTATTATGGTGAGATAGGGTTTTGCTCTGTCACCCTGGCTGGAGTGCAGTGGTGCGATCACGGCTCACTGCAGCCTCTATCTCCCAAGCTCAATGATCCTCCCACCTCAGCCTCCCAAGTAGCTGGGACTATAGGCAGGCACCGTCATGCCTGGGTAATTTTGGAATTTTTTGTACAGATGGAATTTCCCTATGTGGCCCAGGCTGGTCTCAAACTTGTGAGCTGAAGCAATCTTCCCACCTCGGCCTTCCAAAGTGCTAGGATTACAAGTAAGGGCCACAATGCTCAGCCATCATTCTACACTGAGGCTTTTATCAAGGTCACCAGTGAACTCCTCACTGCAAATCCAGTGGCTGGTTCCTAGGGTTCATCTGGATCTGGAAGCAGTATTGGGCATAACTACTCATTCTCTCCTTCTTAACTCCCTTCTTTTGGATTCTAGCACCCCATTCTCAGTACTAATAGGGGTTCTCTCAGTGTCTAGCACTTCACTGGGACCATAGGCTGTGGTATCCCCAATCTGTGAAATTCTATATCTCCTAGGAATTCCAAGCCCCACCCCCTTTGGCAACCAGGGTTCCTCGTATTGTTATGGTAAAAGAAAAAGACTTGGCTTTAAGCTTGGGTTCCTCCTATGCATAAATTCATCAATATTACAAAATTGAGAGATGTAAAAAGAAAACACAGAAGGAAACTCATTGATGCCACCGGGTTATAACCTTTCTGCATTGATTTTTGTGTTTCAAGTTCAAGAGGCCTGTGCTAATCCAACAGCTTTCAATAATAAACTCTCAGAATGTGATTATTCTGGTCCTTTAAAAAGTTTCAGTACAGGCTGGGCACGGTGGCTCACGCCTGTAATCCCAGCACTTTGGGAGGTGGAGGTACACAGATCACCTGAGGTCAGGAGTTTGAGACCAGCCCGGCCAACATGACAAAACCCCGTCTCTACTAAAAACACAAAAATTAGCTAGGCATTGTGGCATGTGCCTGTAATCCCAGCTACTTGGGAGGCTGAGGCGGGAGAATCGCTTGAACCCAGGAGGTGGAGGTTGCAATGAGCAGAAACTGCACCACTGCATTCCAGCCTGGGCAACAGAGCGAGACTACATCCTCCCACCCCAACCCAAAAAACAAACAAACCCCATATCTGTATTTCCGTACAGATATACTGCATTTCACCCAACACCTGCAAACTCGAGGATCGATTACACTTTGAGAAATCAAATCCTTTGCACCCTTTGAGCTACGATTGCTTTTTCAGATCTGCTTTTTCTTCATTGCCAATTAATTTTCAGTGGCTAGAGACGCTTGATATTCAACATGAAGTTTCTATATTCTCTATGGTATGTAAATCAACACTTGAATAGCCCAATGGGACTCGCTATTTAAAGGAGTTTTTGGCTCAACCGAGAACCTTTTGTGCTACAAATAGCCACCATTATTAAAAAGAGTTGAGCGGGCACATTATTTTGGGGGAGGAAAGGGTGTCAAGTATTTTCTTGAAGCAAGGCATCCCCGCCCTTAGCATAGTGGGGAACTTAGCGACCATAATTGTGAATGGCAGTATTAGAGTCTGGAGTCCCACTGGCCCTCCATGGGCAGATCTTGCCCTGTCTGGGAACTTGCACGACTGAGCCTTCTCAGAGCTCACACCAGTCTTTGGTTCCTGGGGAGCAAAAAGACAACACCTCCAGAGAGCTGCAAGAAGGAACTCGCAGAAGCCGGGGCCAGCAGGGGGCGCTGTGGGGTTTCTAATTTGGGAGCCTCCTAAGTCTACCCAAAGGAAGCCTTTGAAAGGCCCGCAAATCAATTCCCGCTTTCTTCCCAGATCATCACGATTTGTACAAAATAGAAATGCAGAGGACCCAAACTTGCTGAGCTAGCTCATGAGCACAGCCACCTCCCCCAAAGTCCTCTTGAACGAGGCAGAGGGTGGCCGTGCAGACAAGGAGCAGGCATGGGAACGTGGCTGGCAGGTGGGCTAGAATACAAGGTGGGCCCAGGCTCTGGCCCTGCTGGGAGTTTAACCAAGGGGACTGACTCTGCATGCCGCTTGCTGAGAACCCTGGCAGAATGGCTGTGGGGCCCCAGGGCACCTTGGTGGACTGGTCTTTGATGCTTTGCTGGGAAGCCGACCCTCTGGGCGATAGCACTGGCTCAGAAACCAATTGTCTTAAATCTCAGTTCTGCTGAGCTTTGTAAGTGGAGAATTTTTAACATTTCATTATTATTTTTATTTTTATTTTTGAGATGGAGTCTCTCTGTGTTGCCCAGGCTGGAGTGCAGTCCACCTCCTGGGTTCAAGAGATTCTCCTGCCTCAGCCTCCCGAGTAGCTGGGATTACAGTAGCCCGCCACCATGCCCGGCTAGTTTTTGTACTTTTAGCAGAGACAGGGTTTAACCATGATGGCCAGGCTGGTCTCAAACTCCTGATTTCAGATGATCCACCCGCCTCAACCTCCCAAAGTGCTGGGATTACAGGTGTGAGCCACCACGCCTAGCCTATTTTTATTTTTTCTTCAAGCTTGGGACACTTATGGGCCATATGAGAAGTACAGGGAGAAAGGGAAGAGGCAATGGAACAGCAGCAGCCATTTGGGCCCTATTCCCTTCTCCCCCCGAGTGTCCCCTCTGTGTGACTTATGTCTAGCCACATCCAGAAGCATCACATATACACACATGCTTGGCGGTGGCTCAATGATAGGTTTGCAGATGAAAGAATAATTTGCTAATGTCCAGCATTAAATGGAAAAAAAACAGAAAATGTGCATTCTTCAGTGAAAAGAGTAAATATTGTCACCTGTGAACTGCTCAAGTTAACAAGGTTCATTCATTCCACACCTGTACATCATGTGTCAGGCACTGTTCTAGGCACTGGTGAGAGAGGGGAAGGACAGCAAAGTGCCCTATTCTCATTGAGAAGTCACTTAAAGGATCTCAGGTGGGGTTGGTGATGTGGATGAGTGGGTGGCGATGGGTTGAGGGGAGCAGGCTATGTCAGACAGGACGGTCAGGGAGACCTCTCTGGCGATTTGACACTTAAGCAGAGACGTGCAAAGACCTGCAGGCACAGCATTCCAGGGATGGGGAAGAGCACGTGCAAAGGCCCAGAGGCAGAGAAAAGGTGGCATGTTCAAGGAAGGGAAAGAAGGCTGGAGTGTTTGTTTGGAGGGTGGTAGTGGCCAGATCACAAGAGCCTCATGATGACCTGTCATGGCAAGGAGTTTGGAGGTTTCCTGAAGTCCAGCAGGAGACCATCAGGGGCTGTGAAGCTGGGGAGTGACAGGCTTCAATTTATGGTTTTAAAAGATGCCTCTGTCTGAGGACCCACTTGCATAGTAAAAGATTAGGGTGGGGGTGGCCAGAAATTCACACCCTATACAAGTAGGACACCTAGTCCTAACCAGTTTTTCGCGCCCTATGCAAATGGGACGCCTGGTCCAACCAATATTTTGCGTCCTATGTAAATCAAACACTGCCTCCTCACCAGGCATCTATAAACACCCCTGCATTTCACCGTGGATCTGGCAACCCATTTCTCCAGGACCCCTCTGTGCAGCAGAGAGCTATTGTTTCTTTTCTTTTCTTTTCTTTTCTTTTTTTGAGACAGAGTCTCACTCTATTGCCCAGGCTGGAGGGCAGTGGTGCAATTTTGGCTCACTGCAACCTCCACCTCCCAGGTTCAAGTGATTCTCCTGCCTCAGCTTCCTGAGTAGCTGAGATTACAGGCACCTACCACCACGCTCACCTAATTTTTGTATTTTTAGTAGAGACAGGGTTTCACCATGCTGGCCAGACTGGTCTCAAACTCCTGACCTCATGATCCGCCTGCCTCGGCCTCCCAAAGTGCTGGGATTACAGCTGTGAGCCACTGCACCCGGCCCTTCCTTTCACCTATTAAACTTCCACTTTTAACCTCAAATAAATAAATACATAAAATAAAGGAAAGAAAAAAAGGAAAGATTCTTCCGTCTGCTCTTCGGAAAATGATGTTTTTAGAGACAAGCTTAGAAACCAAGAGACAAGTTGGGTGGCTATTCCAGTCACTCAGACCAGAGATGCCTATGGCTTTGCTCAAAGTGGTGGGTCTGAGATGTAGTTGAAAGACAATGCCAAGGGCATCTGCTAAGAGACTGCATGACCCAGGCGAGGGAGAGAGAGGAGTGAGGATGACACTGGAAGTTTTGGCTGAAGCCAAAAGTTGATGTCCTCTGTTGAGATGGGGAAGGCTGGAGAGAAGAAATTTTACTTGAGGGGGGATGAGACTGAAGCATTCTCCCCATCAAGAACTCTCCACTGTAATGTCTGCCATTCTCCCAGACATCCCGGTGCTGACCTTGACTTCTGCTGTTCTTTCTTTCTGGACCTCCCTCCTCTCTCCTGCCTTTCTAAAGCCCACCCTCCCTTAAGAGGTTCATCTCAAGTCCTGCATTCCCCTCTTGCTCCTGACTTCTAGAACTTAGTGTCTACACCCCACACATTAGCGATCCATTATGTTCTCTCTTCTGTGTCGTTTGCTAATTGTTGTACGTGCATTAGAAAATTTATTTCCAGGCTGTGATGGTGACTGCGGTCACTTTTCTCTTTAGATTTTCAAGGATCACCCTCAAAAGGCTGCCTACTTCCTCATAAGCACTTTGTCTGCAATTAATGGTCTCTCACAGGGGGATTAGTGATATCTTGGTTGTGGCCTTTTGGGCCAGACAGCCCAACTTCAGCCTCAGGCGGGAGAAAAACAGGAGAGTCATGCTTTTCCACTCAATTATCCTTTTCCTTCTTCTTTTTTTTTTTTTTTATAAGCCTTATGAAGCTGGAAATGGTATTAAGCTTGAAAATAGGTAGTGCTTTTAAAGCACTTTAAGCTTGAAAATACAGAACATACTTTTTAAGAGATAAACACGGAGGTGTGACTGGGTCCTTTTTGTGCTAATTCATAACTGATTTTAATTCTACACTCCAGTTCTAACCTTGTTTGGAATATTCTCTTGCTAGTCACTTTTAGACTCGTAGCTTAGAGTCAGGTGCCTCCTCTGGATTGGTGGGGGTGGGGGCTGATTTTGGGACTTTTGGTTCCACTTAGTATCAAAACATTTGTAAGTTTCCTTACTACTTATGTACTATGGCTTTTGGAGTAAATTCTGTAAGCTGGTCTTTCATAGTTTGTTGCTGAAAGAAATTTCCAGTAGATTATTAGGCCTTCTCATACAATGCTACTTAAATCATCCCTTCCCATAGGACCAAAATAAGTAGTGAGAAATATATTTCAAATATGGAGCCCCTCTCTGTATCAGGGACCATTATGCTCTGAATTGCACTTAACTAATTATTCAGAGATTAATTTCCCACTCCATTTCTTTAATGTTTGAGAATCTAAGAGAGAATATGAGAGCCCTGGGGCTCTGCTGTGTTGATCACTTTTATCAAAGGTTTGGAGGATTACATAGAAAGCACACACACTAAATTTGCAGGTGACATGAAGCAGGGATGGATAAGGAATACGGATGGGACTCTATGATATGCTAGTTGCTTTATGTAGCTTATTTTTAATACTCAGCAGCCTTGCAATGCTGATGAGGCCATCTGTGTAGCCATTTGGCACACTGACTTTGGCGTCAGATAACCGGGTCGGTGTGACCTTGAGAAAGTCACTTGTATTTTCTAGCTGTCATTGTTCCTATTTAAAATGTGTATGATAAGAGTGCCTACTTCCCAGGCTGGTTAGAATTATAAAAGATCCTGGACAGAGGACTCAGCACAGTGCTTGGAACACAGAAAGCTCTAGAAAAACATTAGCAATCTTCAGAGCTATCATTCCCATTCTGTAGGTAAGGAGACAGGGACTCAGACCACCTAAATGACTTGGCCAAGGCCGCACAGCTAGTGTGTGGCAGAGCTGGGATTAGAACCCAGGACTGCTCAACTCAAGAGCCTACTCTTAGACATCACATCTCAAATTGATCAAACCGGCTCTGTCCATCCATCTCTCTCCTTGTATAAGTAATTTTTCTTTTTCTTTTTTCTTTTTTTTGAGACAGAGTCTCACTGTCGCCCAGGCTGGATTACAGTGGTGCAATCTTGGCTCACTGCAGCCTCCGCCTCCTGGGTTCCAGCGATTCGCCTGCCTCAGCCTCCTGAGTAGCTGGGATTATAGGCCCCCACAACCACGCCTGGCTAATTTTTGTATTTTTAGTACAGACGGGGTTTCACCATGTTGGTCAGGCTGGTCTCGAACTCCTGACCTCGTGATCCACCCGCCTTGGCCTCCCAAAGTGCTGGGGTTACAGGTGTGAGCCACCGTGCCTGGCCAAGTAATTTTTCTAGCACTAATGAAGGTCTTTGCATTGGTTCCCATTGAATGGAATGTTTTTCACTTTGTAGTTACAGCAGAAGATCTTTTCAAGTCTTGATTCTTTGCGCAGCATAGCTCACTGCAATGTGCTTGGTTCATCGGGTTACCCACCTCTGTTCCCAGAGCAGCAAGGGGGTCTCTATGGCACTTTGCAATGATTGGAAAACAGCCAGTCCTTGGAATCAACAAGAGCTTGTCCTTTACTGTGGGTGGCACCTGGGAGCAGAGGTGGGTAACCCGGTGAACCAAGCACAGCACAGTGAACTATGCTGTGCAAAGAATCAAGACTTGAAAAGATCTTCTGCTGTAACTACAAAGTGAAAAAGATTCCATTCAACAGGGATCTATGCAAAGACTTTCATTAGTGCTAGAAAAATTATTTATACAAGTAGAGAGATGAGCAGACCTGGTGTGATCATTTTGAGAAGACGTGATGTCTAAGAACAGCAGCGACCGCTTTTAATGGAAGAGCAGAACGGCCATCAGAACCGCGCCTGCGATCTCAGGCAGCATCAGCGCGTCCTGTTCAAATTGGTGATGGCAATAATAACCTCAGCACATTTGGCAGTGATCACATGCTCTCCACTGCACTGTGACCAGGTGAGAGTGACATTTCCAGCAGGACAGAGTGTGTCCTTTTACTAAAGCCAGAGGCTTGGGAAACCATCTCTTAGGAAGAATGACTTGAAGGAATCAGGCCCCACAGGAGATTGGTCAATGTTGTTGGCTATTTCCAGGTCTTTCATTTGGAAAGAAATAAACTTATTTTAGGTGTCACAGAGAGTAAAACTGGGTTTAAAATAAAGTACTAGGAAGACATGCTTTGGTTACATTAGATAAAAAGATATTGGTTATATTGGATATTAAGCTAATTTCTAACACTTAGGACTTCAAAACACAGAGTGGGCTGCTTTGTGAGGTAATGAACCTCCCATCAACCCAAAGAAATTTAAGCAGAGTGTGGGTAGCCACTTGTTAGCACTCCATTAAAAAAAATTATCCATAATAGGAAATACTTGGACTAAGTGATTTCCAGCTAAGATGCTGTGGTACAACGAACATGTGGCGAATCTACAGGGGTGTGGTCTATTGTTAACAATCACTCAGAAAACCCTTTTCTTTCCTCTTTTCATGAGACCAGTGCCATCTCCTTTTCCCACTCCTTCAGGTTGGAGCTAGGCAAAAGGAAAGCAGGAACCCCAGACACTATAAAGCAGCAAGGGGGTCTCTATGGCACTTTGCAATGATTGGAGAACAGCCAGTCCTTGGAGTCCACAGGGCTTGTCCTTCATCATGGGTGGTATTTGGGAGAAGACGTAGGTAACCCAGTGAACCAAGATGTTCCTACCTGGATTTAGGACTCTGGAGGTTTTGACGGCTAAGGAGCCGGGCAGCTGAGACTCGCTTTTTGTGGACATTGGATAGACCTGTGGGGAGAAAAACAACAGTCTTCCTGAGAAGGGGTTGAATGTTCCATTAAAAACTCCCCAGGTGGGGCAACGTGGCTCACGCCCATAATCCCAACTACTTAGGAGGCTGAGGTGGGAGGATCACTTGAGGCCAGGGGTTCAAGACCAGCCTGGGAAACATAATGAGATCTTGTCTCAGAATATTAATACAAACAAACACTCTGCAGCATTGTATTCACCCTCTACTGACACTTCCACTGCTCTCTGGAGTAGAATGAGAGACAGAAGAGAGGAGATGAGGCAGGCATTGGTTGGGATGGGTGGGGGGGTTGTGGGTAGTGCAGAACAAAAAGAAAATATAGTTGAGTTAAGTTGAGAAGAGGATGGTTTGGAAGAACACAGTACATTACTAGAGAGAGAGAGAGGGAAACATTTACCAGCACTTGTTTTACTGAGTGTGGGAGAGCAGCAAAGTATTCATTTTGGTAGGACTGCACTAAAGGGAGATCAAAGCAATGAAGCCCATCTTCTCTAAGCACCTTCTGGAGGTGAGATCACCTGCCTTTCCCCCATTGTCACGAATACCTCCCTGGAAGGGTGGTGGGAGGTACCTTGTGTGAGTTCTGGAGCTTCGGCCACAAAGGTGAGGCGGAACTTGTTTCTCTTCCAGCTGCGATCATTGCTGATGAGGGAATTGTTGGCCTTTTCAATGTTGACATCATCTCCCACACAGAAGACATCACAGGCTGCCTGTGGTGTACACAAGGCTTTCAGTGACCTCTTTCAGCCAAGCGGATCTCCTCTCCAACAGCTCCAAGTCATGGCACATATCTCTTCATTCACCCATCCATCCATCTATCCAACCATCCATCCATCCATCCATCCATCCATCCATCCATCCATCCATCCGGTAACCCTTCCCTCCTTCCCTTCTTCCTTCCCTTCCTTTCTTCCCTCTACCCTTTCGTTGTCTTCCTTCCATCCATTCACCCATCCACTCATCTACTCTTCCATTCTTCTACCCTTCCACCCTCCCATCCACGTATCCATCTTTCCATCCAGCCATCCATCCACCCATCCACCCATCCATCCACCCACCCACCTATCCATCTTTCCATGCACCCATCCTTCCCTCCATCTACCCACCCACTCATCCATCTTTCCATGCATCCATCCTTCCATTCATCTACCCACCCACCCACCTATACATCTATCTTTCCATGCAGGCATGCATCCATCCATTCATCTATCCATCCATCCATCCTATATATTTTGAGTGTCTGCGATGTGCTGGACACGTCGGATTTGACATTGACTTTAGGACCTAACCTGTACTTAAGATATAATTCTATTGCGTCATTTATTCCTAAAACTGATGTGTGTAGAGGTTTAACATTAAAGAAGAAAGTAAACATCTTGGAATTTCCCAATCCATCTTCCTCTAAATATTTAAGAATTACATAAAGGCAGAGCATATTGAATGTCTGGATGACTGTAAATACATTTTTCTTTTTTTTTTGGTCAAGCTCACTTGTTCTTTGACTTTAACAATTCTAAGAATTGCTGTCCTTATTTATTTATTTATTTAAGACAGAATCTCACTCTGTCACCCAGGCTGGAGTGCAGTGGTGTGATCTTGGCTCACTGCAGCCTCGACCTCCTCCCCAGGTTCAAGTTATTCTCATGCCTCAGCCTCCCAGGTAGCTGGGATTACAGGCATGTGCACCATGCCCAGCTAATTTTTAGTAGAGACAGGGTTTCGCCATGTTAGCCAGGCTGGTTTCGAGCTCCTGGCCTCAAGCAATTTGCCCGCCTCAGCCTCCCAAAGTGCTGGGATTGCAGGCATGAGTCACCATGCCCAGCCAATGTCCTGATTTACTTTTTAAGATAAAACCACAGATAATTCAAAATAATGATAACTTTTAAGAGTAGTTTTTACCATTGTTTGACCTCATGTGGACTTCAAAACAATCCAAATGTTCATCAGTGGATGAATGGATTAACAAGATTTGACACATCCATACAATGGAATATTATTTGGCTATAGAAAAGGATGAAGTTCTGATACATGCTATGACACGGATGAACCTTGAAAACATTACACTAAGTGAAAGAAGTCAGTCACAAAAGACCACATATTATATGATTCCATTCATGCGAAATGTCCAGCACAGGGAAATCTACAGAGACAGGAAGTAGATTTGTGGTTTCGAGAGCTGGGGGTGGGATGGGAGGACAGGAGGTTGACAGCTAAAGGGTACAGTGGCTTTTAACAGGCCTTGCTTCCTGGTTGCTCAGTCAAGGTTGGCTGAGGGAAATCAAGCAACAGAATTATCTCAATGGGTATAAAAAGCCGTTATCTCATCTCTCTTTGTCTGGGAGGAAATGCAGGAACAGGCTGATGAACAGCGCCTCCCCACCTGGAAATCTTTATAGCCCAGGGGCCTCAGCTTCCCCATTTGCTCTCTACCTGCATTTGCTTTCAGGATGAAAAGCGCCAATTGAATGACAGAAGGTTGCATAGTACCCTTTCCCCTGGGGTTGCTGAGGAGAATGTATTCCAAGGCTAGCATGGAGTGGGTAAAACTGGCACAGTCTACATTCATTACCACCTCCCACCCCAGAATGGCCAGTTTAATCATCCTCATATGCAGACAGAAGGCCATGCATGGTTCATTTATTCCCTGGTGGCCTTAAATTTAAAACAGCTCTGGCCAATAGGATGTCTTATCATGATGGAAAGGTTCTGCACTGTCTAATAGGGTAACCCCTACCCCTGTGGCTACTGAGCATACAAAATGTGCTTACTGCAACTGAGCAATGGGATTTTTTTTAAATACTGAAGAAAGATAACAGTTTATTATAATTTATTTTATTTAACAATCTAGGAAGTTCCAGTGCAATTTCAGGTATAACTGGGGATTCTGGAATCTCAGTAGAGCTGTGACTGTAGTGAACGTTGTATGTAAAATGTGTGCCACGCCTGTAATCCCAGCACTTTGGGAGGCCCCGGGGGGCAGACTGACTGAGCTCAGGAGTTCATGACCAGCCTGGGCAACACGGTGAAACCCCATCTCTACTAAAATACAAAAAATTAGCTGGGCATGGCGGCAGGCACCTGTAGTTCCAGCTACTTGGGAGGCTGAGGCAGGAGAATTGCTTGAACCCGGGAGGCGGAGGTTGCAGTGAGCCGACATTGTGTCACTGCACTCCAGCCTGGGTGACAGAGCAAGACTCTTGTCTCAAAAACAAAACAAAACAAAACATGTATATTTTTGGTAATATAGGGATAGGAATCTCTCTCTCAAATTAACTTCATTTGTTTTATTTTCAGCTAACTGACCTGGGCCACTCAACATGGCTTTTATCATTCCTGATATTAGCACATGTTCTATTTTTACAATACATTCCTGACCATCAGAAGGTATCAGTTAGACATGCATGGCACCAGGGACTTCACAGCCACTATAGGCTTTCTCCTCTCCATCCATTATGTTCTAATGAAATTCTACTTTGCTTCCCCAGGAACTTTAGTGGTTTCCTGGTGAGGTGGGGATGCAGAGTCTGTCACTCTATTCTGTCTGAAGGAAGTCAGGAATGGGATTTTAAACCTGTTTAATTTAATTAATTATTATTATTTTTTAAGCAGATGAGGTCTCACTATGTTGCCCAGGCTGGTCTTGAGCTCCTGGACTCAAGCAATCCTCCTGCCCCAGCCTCCAAAAGTGCTGGGACGACAAGCATCAACCACCATGTCCAGCCTTATTTAATTTTGTACTGTATAGATAGGTATAAATGTAATTCATATAACATACAACTCACTGTTTAAATATGCACAATCCTGTGGCATGTCGAACGTCCACAAGGTTATGCAACCCTTCCCACTACCTGCTTCCAGAACATTCTCATCACCCCCCCAACACTGAAAAACTTTTTTATCTATTAGCAGTCACTTCCATTTCCCATCCCCATAACCCCTAGCAACCACTAACCTGCCTTCTGTCTCTATGGATTTTCTGATTCTGGACATTTTATATAAATTGAATCCTGCAATACATATTCTTTTGTGACTGGCTTCTTCCACTTAGTGTAAAGTTTTCAAGGTCCATCCATGTTGTAGCATGTATCACCACTTCATTCTTTTTTACGGATGAAGAATATTCCATTGCATTGATGTACCACATTTTATTTACCCATTCATCATACTGAATTTTAATTAGTTTAAGTTTAAATTTAAATGGCTATGTGTGGCTAGTGGCTACCATATTGGTTAGTGAAGATCTAGTACAAGAGGGGTAGGCTTGTCAAAATTGGTAGACTACCAAGATGTTAGGTTTGGTTTGGTTGACCATCTCTTGTTTTCTTTGTGTACCTGTACACCAAATGGGAGTGACGGATGGCTTCCTCCCAGCCCTGACATTCCAAGACTCTATATAATTTTTTTTATGGACTAACTCCTTGCCTGTAATGTAGAATGTTGGATTCTGGGTAGAAAATATGTGTTTTCAGGACACCCAAATTTGTCTGAGCTGTTTAAAGCTGTATCTTGGCTGGATACATGGGAGAGGTACTGAGGGTTCTCTCAAGTTTATTCTCTTCTTGATGGTTTAGGTGCTGTCTTTGGGGGTGTGGGGAGCATTACTTTTTCCTGTAGGTCCATGAGATCCAGATTACCTTGAAGACCTTCTTGGCCCAGGTCCTGAAAGCCTCTTCCTGCCCACAGAGCTCATCCCCTTCCCTCATCTTCAGGATCCTCTCCCCTCCCAGTTCTTCCAGGAGGGTGTCCACAGCGTGTCCGAAGGCACAAAAGTGAGGGTATGCTCGTGAGCCGAGGCCAAAAACTGAGAACCTGTCAAGGAGACGACAGAATGTTCATGCTAAGGGACTGTGGGGAATGTGGGGAGTGTCTGGTGTAATGGGCTAAACTGTGTCCCCCCAAATTTCGTACACTAAAACTCTAATCTCCTCAAAATTGTATTTTGAGATAGGGCCTTTAAGGGGTAATTAAGGTTAAATGAGGTTATAAGGGTAAAGCCCTGATCTGATAGGACTAGTGTCCTTATAAGAAGAGGAAGAGCCTGGCTAACACGGTGAAACCCCGTCTCTACTAAAAGTACAAAAAATTAGCCGGGCATGGTGGCAGGCGCCTGTAGTCCCAGCTACTTTGGAGGCTGAGGCAGGAGAATGGTGTGAACCCGGGAGGCGGAGCTTGCAGTGAGCCAAGATAGCACCACTGCACTCCAGCCTGGGTGACAGAGCGAGACTCCGTCTAAAAAAAAAAAAAAAAAAAAAGAAAAGAAAAAGAAAAGGAAGAGACACCAGAGTGCTCTCTCTCTCTCTCCTCTCTCTCTAGCTCCCTCTCTGTCTCCCTCTTTCCTTTCTCTCTCTCTCTCTGGACATAGCAAGAAGGTGGCTATCTGCAAGCCAGAAAGAGAGACCTCACCAGAAAGCAACGCTGCTAGCACCTTGATCTTGGACTTGTGGCTTCCAGTACCATGAGAAAATAAATTTCTATTCTTTTTTTCTTTAAATTTATTATTATTATACTTTAAGTTTTAGGGTACATGTGCACAATGTGTAGGTTAGTTACATATGTATACATGTGCCATGCTGGTGTGCTGCACCCACTAACTCGTCATCTAGCATTAGGTATATCTCCCAATGCTATCCCTCCCCTCTCCCCCCACCCCACAACAGTCCTCAGAGTGTGATGTTCCCCTTCCTGTGTCCATGTGTTCTCATTGTTCAATTCCCACCTATGAGTGAGAATATGCGGTGTTTGGTTTTTTGTTCTTGCGATAGTTTACTGAGAATGATGATTTCCAATTTTATCCATGTCCCTACAAAGGACATGAACTCATCATTTTTTATGGCTGCATAGTATTCCATGGTGTATATGTGCCACATTTTCTTAATCCAGTCTATCATTGTTGGACATTTGGGTTGGTTCCAAGTCTTTGCTATTGTGAATAATGCCGCAATAAACATACGTGTGCATATGTCTTTAAAGCAGCATGATTTATAGTCCTTTGGGTATATACCCAGTAATGGGATGGCTGGGTCAAATGGTATTTCTAGTTCTAGATCCCTGAGGAATTGCCACACTGACTTCCACAATGGTTGAACTAGTTTACAGTCCCACCAACGGTGTAAAAGTGTTCCTATTTCTCCACATCCTCTCCAGCACTTGTTGTTTCCTGACTTTTTAATGATTGACATTCTAACTGGTGTGAGACGGTATCTCATTGTGGTTTTGATTTGCATTTCTCTGATGGCCAGTGATGGTGAGCATTTTTTCATGTGTTTTTTGGCTGCATAAATGTCTTCTTTTGAGAAGTGTCTGTTCATGTCCTTCGCCCAATTTTGATGGGGTTGTTTGTTTTTTTCTTGTAAATTTGTTTGAGTTCATTGTAGATTCTGGATATTAGCCCTTTGTCAGATAAGCTGTCTGTGAGTTCTAGAATTACAGCCAATACCACTCAGTCTGTGGTATTTTGTTATGACAGCCTGAACTAATATATCTGGTATCTCAAGAAGAACAGTGTTTAGCTGTTGGTGGTCAGGCAACCCCAAGCTCATCTGTGGAAGGGCACTTGAAACCTAAGGGCTCTCAAGGGTTTCTCTTCGTTTCTTTTGGTCTCTTCTAAGTATCGTCATCATCAGGAGAATATTCTAATTGGTTCTAAGGAGGACGAGTTAGGGACAGCAATGACCTGGAACCACTGGTTGTTTCTTGCATGCTTCTAAGCTGGACCAATTGGGGAAATTAGTCTATGTTAGTGGAAGGCTTGAATTCTACAAGTGACATAACTAGATTAGTTTTAAATATGAAGATAATGAAACTATAATATAATGGTCCTCAGGGACTTGTATTAATGAAAAGACCAGAAGAAATTGTCATCAACACATCAAACAGGTTCTTCTAAAAGGGAATGAAATAGTTACAAGTATTCTGGTTCCATTCCTTGTAAGGTCTGTGAAATTAATTTGCTTCACAGACCCTCTGTGCATAGACACCACCAAGAAAATATTGGTGCTTGAACCAGTGGGGTCAAATTCATGAGCTATTTCTCTATGTTGAGGTGGGGACACTTTGACTGAAGTATGGAAAATGGAGGGCTGTGTCCTAGATGGCTCCTGTAGGGCTGGTACACAGTCCTTCAGACACTTTCTGCTACATTTCCAGAACTTGGTCTTGGCTGTAGGTCTAGACCTCACAGGGACAGGAACAACAGCTTCACCAATGGGATAAATACACCCCACCTTGCCCCACTTTTTAAGGTCAGAGTGTTTTGCTGTAGACTGTCACCTCAGATAAACCATGGAGTGGGGCTACTTAACCTACTCCATACAGGATCAGGCCCTGCCCCTGAATCTCTTTTTTAGGACGATGGGGACAAAATGGTAACAGATTGAGATGGGAAGGAAGGAAGAAGGTAGGAGAAGTTGGAAAGGCACCCTCCATCATTGGAGTATGAACTTGGGGTGGGTCCAGGTGCCTCACAGGTGAAAGTTAATGTAGGTTAATATCCACTCCCCTCAAATCTACACTCATATTGTATCATTTCATCTTCCTCTTCTTCCTTGCCCTCCTTTCCCTAGAATTCCAGAGCCTTTCCAAATAAAGTATGTGGGATTAGATAGCATTTTGCCATTTACTTTTTTTTTTTTTTTTTTTAGACAGAGTTTTGCTCTTGTCACCCAAGCTGAAGTACAGTGGTGTGATCTTGGCTCACTGCAACCTCTGCCTCCCAGGTTCAAGTAATTCTCCCGCCTCAGCCTCCAGAGTAGCTGGGATTACAGGCCCCCATAACCACGCGTGGCTAATTTTTGCATTTTTGTTAGAGATGGGGTTTCACCATGTTGGTCATGCTGGTGTCGAACTTCTGACCTCAGGTGATCCACACACCTTGGCCTCCCACAGTGCTGGGATTACAGGCGTGAGCTGCTGTGCCCAGCCTGCCATTTACTCTTAACCAATGATCTTCCTGGATCTAAAAACATTACCCTTTTCTTGCAGGGTGGCAGCCTGACAGGTAGACAGAGATGGTGACTGGGTGTGGACTGATTGGAGGGGTGACAGGAAAGGGAAACCCTACCCAAAGCCACCTGCCTCAGCCTTAGCCCAGTGCAGATCTGGGAACTTCCAGCACTAGTCATGCCTTCTGGTTAAGGTGTTGTTTCCTGAATCTCTGTGATTTATGTTTGTGATGTCTGCCATATTCAATTACCACTGACACTGTCAATCACTCATTTGTGTTTTTGAACTTGCTTTTAATTTTTCCTCACTAGCTCATCACTCCTATGGTCTGAATGTTTGTGTCTCTCCCAAATTCATAGGTTGAAACCTAACCCCCAATGTCATGGTATTAGTGGCCTTTGGGAGATGATTAGGTCATGAAGGTGAAGCCTCATGAATGGGGTTAGTGCCTCTTAAGGGGCTGAAGAGATCAGAGTTCTTCCCTTCTGCCATGTAAGGACACAGCTGGAAGGCACCATCTATGAGCCAGAGAGTGGGCCCTCACCAGACACTGAATCTACTGGTACCTTGATCTTGGACTTCCCAGCCACTAGAACCGTGAGAAATAAATTTCTGTTGTTTACAAGCCACCAGTTTATGGTATTTGGTATAGTAGCCCCAATGGACCAAGGCTCCCAACTCTTGTGTTCACCAACAGATGATGATTCAGGCGGTTGATTCATTAATATTCTTCTTGGTGGGCCTGAGGACCTAGACTACAGTTACTTCTAGTCACATTTCCATCACAATCTTCAGCTTATGATTTCAAGGAATGTAGTAGTAGTGTGATCATGGCTCACTGTAGCCTTGATCTCCTAGGCTCATGCGATCCCCCCACCACAGCCTCCCAAGCAGCTGGGACTAAAGACATGTGCCACTATGCCCAGCTAATCAATTAATTTTTTTCTTTCTTTTTTTTTTTTTTTGTAGACACAGGGTCCCAATATGTTGCCCAGGCTGGTCTTAAACTCCAGGGCTTAAGTGATCCTCCCACCTTGGCCTCCCAAAGTGCTGGGATGGTAGGTGTGAGCCACTGTGCCTGGTCTTGGCAAACTTTTTTTTTTGAGACAGTTTTGCTCTATCGTCCAGGCTGGAATGCAGTGGCGCCATCTCGGCTCACTGTAACCTCTGCCTCCCAGGCTCAAGCGATCTTCCCACCTCAGTCTCCAGAGTAGCTGGGACCACAGGTGCATGCCACCATGCCCAGCTAAGTTTTTATATTTTTGGTGGAAACAGGGTTTTGCTATGTTGCCCAGGCTGGTCTCAAACTCCTGAGCCCAAATGATCTGCCTGTCTTGGCTTCCCAAAGTGCTGGGATTACAGGCATGAGCCACTGTGCCCGGCGTTGGCAAACTTTTTATATGTGGGGGTCAGACAGCAAATATTTTTAGGCTTACAGGCCAAGAAGCAAAATTGAAGCTATTACGTAGGTACTTACAAAACAAGAAAGAAAACAAATTCCTGAACATTCTCAATTGATAAAATTAAAAACATAATAATAACAATTAAGCATACTTTAACACAGGTCTACTATGAGAAGACTGGAATTCATTTTTTGGGAGAGAATAATAACATTTTCTTTATTCGGGTTCAAAGGTAATGTTTTCTACCATCAAACTAATTACAAATGTTCATCGGTAAGAAAACCATTATTAGCTCATGGGTTGTAAAAAATATGCAGTGACCAGGCTGGATTTGGCTCACGGGTGTTAGTTTGCCAGCTCCTGCCATGATAGATTTAATAAGGGAAAAATGGGTCTGACTGTCAAACTCCAGAACTGACGTTTCAATGTTGAGCTGAAAAAAGTACTGATGTCAAAACCTATAGAATGTTCAACACCAAGAGTGAACCCTAAAGTAAACTATGGACTGTGGCTGATAATGATGTGTCATTGTAGGTACATCAGTTCTAACAAACGCACCACTCTGGTGTGGGATGCTGATAGGAGGAGAGACTGTGAGTGTGTAGGGACAGGAGGATGTGGGAACTCTCTGTACTTTCTGCTCATTTTGCTGTCAACCTAAAATTGCTTTAAAACATAAAGCCTATTTTAAAATGTCCTGGAGGACATAACAGATATTTCAATAGCTAGCAAACCAGTGATCTATATCATCTACTAAGCATTGCTCTGAGTAATTACGGAGAAGGCTCAGTTAGTGAAAGTCTGAGAGATTTGTGGCCAGGCCTGAAGGTTCTTCCTACAGGGCAACTCACATCAGTCTTGTCTTGATCAATATCCACGAAATCAAGGGTTTGACATCCCTGTTTTCTTTCCTCCCAAGAACCCATTAAACTGAATACACAACTACTGTAATATAAAATATCTGCCCACGTGCTTCCTAAAATTATCTCATAGTATGTGACTACGCCATGAGATAATGTGAGGTTAGGGCAGTATTTGTCAAATCTGACTGCACGTTAGAGTCAATTGGAGAGACTTAAAGAAAAAAGCAACACATGGGCCCAATTCTAGATCAATTCCATCAGAATCTCTGGAGATGGGTCTTGGTTATTGTATTAGTACACTGCAAACCTCTCTAGGTGATTTTGAGGAGCCTCCAGGATTGGGAACCACTGGGTCATAGCAGGGTGTCTACAGAAGCTTCTATGAAGTATACACCGTAGCTATTGGGAAGGGCAGCTCATTGAGCAATATCCAGGGATTGATATCCTTCAGCACAAACAATGGGGTGAACCTTGGGTAATGGGGCTCTGAGGGAGTGTGTATATGAAAAGAAGTCACAGAAAGGATAAAAAATGGTGCACGGGGAGACCAGGCAATGTGACTTAATGGGTGGGAGGGGTCCCAGACAGCCAGGATGCAGCTGGTTTTATGAGAAATGAATGGACACTACCTCTCCACAACGAAGCGCTCACTTTGTAAGTAGGTCAAGCTCCCCAGGAGCCTTAGTCTTCCCTGACCCCCGACCCCCTTATCCCCTTGCTCACCTCACATTGGCCAGGGGTCCAGCACTCTCAAAGTTGTCTCTGAGGTCGGGCCCATCGCCTGATGATTTTTGGGAGTCAGAGTAGGAGGAGACGCTGTTGAATCGGACCTTGTAGCTCCTGCCAAAACCAACGAGAACCTGTGAGCTCTGGCCTGGAGCTCCCTCCTGAGGTCAACACCCTTGATGGATCTTCAAGTGACCAGTCCTGATTCTAGGGCCTTCTCTTGTATGTTGAGTCAAACCATAACACTCCCATGGCCTCTTCTATAATCTACCAACTTACCCATGTCCACCACAGTGGTAACTGTTCATCTGCACTTGGTCTTACTGGTACTAAAAAGGTTTCTGGCCATGCTTAACTCAGGAAACCTGAGACCCATAAAGTTAAAATGATTTAATCAGTAAGAAGTCAGCAACAGAACTAACTACTCCCCTAAACCATGAGACCATGCTCCCTTGTTTCTCAAAAAAAAAATTTTTTTTTGAGACAGAGTTTCACTCTTGTCGCCTGGGCTGGAGTGCAATGGCACGGCCTCGTCTCACTGCAACCTCTGCCTCCTGGGTTCAAGTGATTCTCCTGCTTCAGCCTCCCAAGTAGCTGGGATTACAGGCATGTGCCAACATGCCCAGCTAATTTTGCATTTTTAGTAGAGACGGGGTTTCACCACATTTGCCAGGCTGGTCTCAAACTCCTGACCTTAGGTGATCCACCTGCCTCAGCCTCCCAAAGTGCTGGGATTACAGGTGTGAGCCACTGCACCTGGCTGTTTCTCAAATTTTAATGTGTACAAGAATCATCCTGGGATTTCATTAAAATGCAGATTCTGATTAAGTAGTTCTGGGACCTGGCTTGGGGTTCTGCATTTCTAACGAGCTCCCAGGAGATGCCAGTGTCTCCAGACTTCATTTTAAGTAGCTAGAAACTAGACCATGCTGTCCAAGATGGCAGCCATTGGCTAAGTGTGGCTATCTAAAGTTAAATTAATTTGAGTTAAATACAAGTCAATGTGGTTGGTACACTGCAAACCTCCCTAGGTGATTCTGATGTGCATTCAGCTTTGAGAACCACTGGGTCATAGCAGGGTGTCACTTGCACCAGCCACATTTCAGGGGCTCCAGAGCCACGTTTGGTTAGTGGCTGCTATAGTGGACAGCACAGATATAGAACATTTACATCTCTCTAGAAAGTTCTTCTGGACAGTGCTGGAGTATCCCATTCAGTACTGTCCTTCCATAAAGTTATGGTCCTTAGACATTTCAGGGCTCTATCAAATTTCACATTTCAAGTAAATATGAACAATGTTCAGCACTGACGCCTGGCATGGAAAGAGACTGCACTTTTAAAATTAATACCTAATGCTAAATGACGAGTTAATGGGTGCAGCACACCAGCATGGCACATGTATACATATGTAACTAACCTGCACATTGTGCACATGTACCCTAAAACTTAGAGTATAATAATAATAAAATTAAAAAAATAAATTATTTGGAAGGTGAAGGAAGATGTCTTCGGGACTCAGCTCTCAGCATGAGAGGCTCAGGAACCTTGATATTAAAAAAAATCCAATTTCTCCGTTTTCCTCCAAAAGTGGTAAGTTGTGCTCTCAGGCAAGGCAAAACAAAACAAAGCAAACAGAAACAAACAAAAAATCTGAGACCAAACAAACAAGCAACCCAAACTCCAAAACAAAACCCAAAACTCAAGAAGCAAACCCAACACACAAATCTAATGACAAAAAATTAAAAAGAAATGAGAAAATTAAAAAAAGAGAGAAAAAGAAGAAAAGAAATTGTGCATTCTAGCAGCAGGGTTTCTAAGCTGGATGTTCTTTAAAGTTTTCGCTCCAGCATCAGGAAAGTTCTAAATATATGTAAGTGTATTTTCTGCTCTAAAATAGTCTCACATTGAGTCATGCAATATATCAGGGGGTGGCTGTGTTGTTAGTGTGGGAGGAATGGTTGATGGTTGTGGGTAAAAATAACAGCACGTGCATTTGTATGAGGTTGGAGGTTTTTTCAAATGCTTTCCTTTTTGTTATTACCCTTTGACCCTGCCAATAGGCCACAGAAGTGGGTAGGGCAGAGCTAATTTCTCCCCATTCAGCAGATGAGAAAGACCAAGGCCCACAGGGGTTAAGCGACTTGCTCAAGGTCACTTAGTGAGTTAGTGACACAGCTCAGGTTAGAACTCGGATCTCCTTGAGACCTAGATGTGTGGCCTGGGATGCTCAGGCATTGGGTGTGCATGCATACACTCGCACACACCTGCGTGTACACACATGCACACTCTACCTGTGCTGGCTGTCACGGGCTGCAGCCAGACCGTGGACTTCTGTGTCACCATTGGGGAGGGGAGGCCCTTTACGGGGAAAGAAACGCAAGGGTTCCGGGTACCTAGAGGGGAGAATCGATGGTGCCCTATCTCTGCCTGAAGGAGGGGTGAGAGGGAACCTGCCGGGAGGCCATCTAGGATGGGGTGGGAAGGAGAGAGGTAAGGAGAGTGAGGACTAAGATGCTGGAGTTGGGCGTAGAACGAGGGCTGACCACAAAGGACTCAGCAATGGTCAGTCTCCTGGGTATCAAACTTATGTGAATATGGCAGCATGTTCTCTGCACAAAGAAAATCAGAAGGGATTTTGTTTTTTTTTTTTTTTTTTGAGACGGAGTCTCACTCTGTCACCCAACCTGGAGTGCAGTAGCGCAATCTCGGCTCACCGCAACATCTGTCTCCCAGGCTCAAGTGATTCTCCTGCCTCAGCCTCCTGAGTAGCTGGGATTACAGGCACACTCCACCATGGCCAGCTAATTTTTATGTTTTTAGTAGAGACGGGTTTCACCATGTTGGCCAGGCTGGTCTTGAACTCCTGACCTTAGGTGATCCTCTCGCCTCAGCCTCCCAAAATGCTGGGATTACAGGCATGAGCCACTGTGTCTGGCCTCAGAAGGGATTTTCTGCTTAACACAGCCAAAAAACACCAGCCAGCTAGAGCATTTGATGTTCACCTTAAGACACAGGGATCTGCTTGCTCCATGCTGGAGCAAATACTGAGTTGGCCTCATGGAAAGGCAGCTCAGCGTGCACACACCATGTGTCCTATACCTTATGGGGGATGCAAGGGCTTTTCAAGGGTCATTAACAAAAATTTTTTTGTCATGGTGCGGTGGCTCAGGCCTGTAATCCCAGCACTTTGGGAGGCTGAGGCAGGCAGATCACCTGAGGTCAGGAGTTCGAGACCAGCCTGGCAAACATGGTGAAAGCCTGTCTCTACTAAAAATACAAAAATTAGCCAGGCATGGTGGTGTGTGCCTGTAATCCCACCTACTCGGGAGGCTGAGGCTGCAGAGTCGCTTGAACCCAGGAGGCGGAGGTTGCAGTGAGCTGAGATCGTGCCATTGCACTCCAGCCTTGGTGATAACAGCGAAACTTCATCTCAAAAAAATTTTTTTTATTTTTATTTTTTAGAGACAGGGTCTTGCTCTGTTGTCTAGGCTGGGGTGCCGTGGTATAATTATGGCTCACTGTAGCCTCAAGCCCCTGAGCTCAAGTGATGCTCCTGCCTCAGCCTCTGGAGTAGCTGGGACTTCAGGTGCACACTACCATGCCCCGCTAATTTTTAATTTTTTTGTAGAGATGGGATCTTGCTATATTGCCCAGGCTGGTTTGAACTCCTGGCCTCAAGCAATCCTCCTGCCTCAGCCTCCCAAAGCACTAGGATTATAGGCATGAGCCACCATGCCCAGCCATCAATGGTAAGTTTGATTAGATGCTTTTTTACTTTACCAAATACCTTTAGAACTCAATCCCACATGAGATGCAGTTCCATTACAAACATATTTTTGACTACAGGTATGTTTTGTCTTACAAGGTATCTTATCTTTTGAACTCAACTTCTAGATTAGCTGCAACTTCACTGTGAGCATCAGACAGGAAGCTTTTAAGGAAAGAAGTTCCATTCTTTGATTTTAGCTTTTTTTTTTTTTTTTTGACAGGTCTGGCTGTTCAGGCTGGCCTCAAATTCCTGGGGTCAAGTGATCCTTCTGGCTCAGCCTCCAGAGTAGCTGAGACTATAGGTGTGCACTACCATGCCTGACTGCCTTGCACTGATTTTGAATGTAGGTTCTCAAAGAGGGAAAAAGAATAAGAACAATATTTACACAGTGCTTTTTTTTTTTTTTTTTGAGATGGAGTTTTGCTCTTGTTGCCCAGGCTGGAGTGCAATGGTGCGATCTTGGCTCAGTGCAACCTCCTCCTCCCAGGTTCAAGCGATTCTCCCGCCTCAGCCTCCCGAGTAGCTGGGATTACATACATGCGCCACCACGCCCGCCTAATTTTTGTATTATTAGTAGAGATGGGGTTTCACCATGTTGGCCAGGCTGGTCTCGAACTCCTGACCTTGTGATCCATCTGCCTCGGCCTCCCAAAGTGCTGGGATTACAGGCGTGAGCCACCACGCCCAGCACACAGTGCTTTTACATCTAGTTTGTGATTTGATTCTTACTAATTAGAAAGTCAAGGTAGGTGCTATAATCTCTATTTGATACAAAAGGAAACTGAGGCACAAGGCTGTGAAGTGACCCAGATACCAAAATATTGGCCCCAGTAGACTGCAGACACCTCACAACTAAGACCCATTACAAATGGACTTCAGATTACAGCCACCATCCAGAACTCAAATGTGAACCCCAGGTGCCAAAAGTCAATGTCCAGTTACCCTCAGGGGGTGGCGGGTGACGTCGGAGGGGTCATTCACTTACTTCCTTTCTTCCTGCACAGAGTTGGGGTGCCTCATTTCCATCAAAGCACAGCCGAATTTCTGGAAGCCAAAACATATGGGTGAAATTAGCACATCTTAGTAAATGGGAAATCAGGTCGGATACTGAGGGTCTGGGGTCCTGGCTGTCAAAGAGGAGACTGATGCCCGGAGGCCAGGATGTCAGGAGCGGTCAGGGGCTCAGGCTGGACAGTAATGCCTGGGCTACAGACGCAGTGGATACATCTGCTGTTTAAATGACTACAGGTGTGGACTCCCTACCCCCAGCACACAACTTCCCTTTGGAGCCTTCCTTCTATAAAAATATTGTCCCCACGTTCCTCATCTACATCAGGGAACATCAAGCTAATGATAGGAGCAGCCATTGCAAACAAATAGCTCACTTAGGTGACAATATTTTCACCAGGGACTTGCTAACTAATGGACGCCAGTAGACTGAGTACTTGGAATTGTCCAACCTTTGTATAACTTGGATCCAAATGGAAATTACTGGCTTTCAGGCTCTGGGAGGGTTTGCTACTGAATAGCAGGTGTAGGAAGAGTCTCAACCTTGGCCCCTACTTCTTCCCGATGATGGAACCACACTCTTGAACAGGTAAAAGCTCATCTCACCTCCCCATTCTCAGGGGGATCTCCATTGCCAAAGGTGCTGGTGACCACGAGGACCAGAGTTTCATGTTCCAGGTGCACGATGTCATATTCTTCCATGGACATCACCTAGGTGGGCGGGGCACAGGTATAGGATGGGGAGAGGAAGAAGGGGATGAGGAGAGAAAAGAGGTGGGAGAGACAAAAAGTGACGGGGGAAGGGCAAGAGGAGAGAAAGGAAAAATGTGAGTCATTTTGGGTCATCTCCTTTGGAGGGAGAACCAAAAGATCTGAGGTGTTAGTACTTCAGTGGGCTCAAGTGGGTAGAACTGAACGCTTTTTGGTAGCGCGGGACCTTGCTATGGTCACTGTGGCCTGAAGGGTTGTGGAGAATCTGAAGCGATGGTTCAAGAGATTGGCAGATACTAGAAACAATGCTTGATGGAATCCCATGGGATTCTTATAGTCAATTGGTCTTGGATTCTTCCTGACCCCAGTTAGGCCGGGAATGATCTGGCTAGAGCTGACTAAGTCTTCTCAACCTCCTCTCTAATCCTCCCCCGAGCAGTGTGGAGCACCTGGCCAAACAAGTCTGAGATATCTGCCTTCTGGAAAGATGATTGCCCTGTGTCTCATCATCGTCTGAGCAACATTTCTCAAAATAGGTTCTAGAAAATCCCAGTCTCCTGAGATGCTCCATGAAAACAAGCGATCCACGATCCAACATGTTTGGGAAACGTCTATATTCTATCCTCGCCTCTTTTGGAGATTAGAAGACATGCTTATAGATTACAGGCTCTGGGAAGTCCTGCCACAGCAATGAAAACCATCGAGCTGGCCGGGTGCGGTGGCTCACGCCTGTAATCCCAGCACTTTGGGAGGCCAAGGCGGGCGAATCAAGAGGTCAGGAGATCGAGACCATCCTGGCTAACACAGTGAAGCCCCGTCTCTACTAAAAACACAAAAAATTAGCCGAACGTGGTGGCGGGCGCCTGCAGTCCCAGCTACTCGGGAGGCTGAGGCAGAAGAATGGCGTGAACCCGGGAGGTGGAGCTTGCAGTGAGCCGAGATCGCGCCACTGCACTCCAGTCTGGGTGACAGAGTGAGACTCCTTCTCAAAAAAAAAAAAAAAAAAAAAAACAAAAAATCAAAACCAAAAAACCATTGAGCTGTACTTCAGGCAAAGCTTCCCAAACTGACCTCAGAATGGTTTCTTATAAACCCTCTAACATTTTGCTCTAAAGAGGGGAATTTCATTTTGTGACTCCTGGACTCATGGGGACAGGGATATCACAGTCCCCTGAAATTTATGCAAATGTGTATGTGAGCTGATAGGCCCTGTCAGGTGTGCTTTCATCCTTTGCCGAAGGCTTCTTCTCTGTTGACTTCCCTCTCTCCCCTTCCTGCCTTAATTCACCATGAGAAGCTGGTGGAGCTAGGGCTACCCCCCACCTACCTTGGCATCAAAGGCGTGTTTGAAGATCTCACACAAGGTCTTGGCATAAGCTTGCGATTTGCCTGTCTCTGTGGCATAGAGGATGGTCGCTTTGACCCTCTTGGCCATAGCCTGCCCCATCAGCTTGGCCGAGAACTTGACAGCTCTGGAGGGAAGAGGATGGAGATGAAAAATGGGCAACAGAAAAGGGGAGAGAAGATGCTGGATTGGGACTTTCGTGCAAGAACCAGGATCCATGAAATATAACAGAAGAGAACTCTCTTGATCTTTGATGGCTTCAGGGGTTTCCTCAGAGGCACTTGAAGCCTTTGTGTTTAAGCACCGTATTATTAAAGTATTATTAAATCCTTTATTTTATTTTATTTTTTTAACTTCTCTAGAGATAATGCTGGATATTAAATCCTTTATTAAATCCCACCAGAGGCCGGGTGTGGTAGCTCATGCTTATAATCCCAGCACTTTGGGAGGCCGAGGCAGGTGGATTGCCTGAGCTCAGGAATTTGCCACCAGCCTGGGCAACAAGGTGAAACTCCGTCTCTACTAAAATACAAAAAAATTAGCCGGGAGTGGCAGCGTGCGTCTGTAGTCCCAGCTACTTGGGAGGCTAAGGCAAGAGAATTGCTTGAACCCAGGAGGTGGAGGTTGCAGTGAGCCGAGATCGCACCACTGGGCACCACTGCACTCCAGCCTGGGCGACAGAGTGAGACTCTGCCTCAAAAAAAAAAAAAAAAAAAAAAAAATCCCACCAGAGCAATTAGTCATGAATTAAAAGGAGTAGTTAGTTTTGTTAGCTTGTTACTTGATTGATCCCAGGCTTAAGAACTTTGGTTTGCCAAGCATTGCCTCAAAAGATGATCGTTCATCCATTTCCTCTCTCTTTCATTCATCAAATATTTATTAAGTGCTTAACTATGTGTCAGTATTGTTATAGGAAATGGAGACCACAGAGAACATAGCTATGGCATGCAGCTGTCATGGGGCTCATATTCTAATGTGTGTGTGTATGCACATGTGTGAATGAGAGAAAGAGAGAGAGAAATGAATCACGAATTAGTCACCAGGCATTGAGTTTGATGGGATTTAGAGGTTTATTGGTCCACAAGGGAAGGACCAGGTCTGATTTATTCAGCAATGCATGTCAAGGGTCTTGCACAGAGCCTGATACCCAATAGGCACTAAATAAATATCTATCAAAAGAAGTTATGGGATGGGCATAGTGGCTCATGCCTGTGATCCTGGCACTTTGGGAGGCTGAGGCGGGAGGATCACTTGAGGCCAAGGGTTTGAAACCAGCTTGGTCAACAGAGTGAGACTTTGTCTCTACAAAAAAGAAATAAAAGAAGTTATGAATTTTAAAAGATGCTGCCACTGAGACCCTGGGAAGTCTGAACATCAAATCCAGCCTCTTTCTAGCTAAACAGAGAAGCCCAAACCAGTGTCTCTTCCTTCTGCTCTACTGGGCAGGGCGAGTTCCAGGGGCACTAGCAGACAGGCCAGAGGCTCAGAAATACCCAGGCTCGACTCCTTAATAAGCCTCCCTGTTGTAACTAGAAATCTCAGTGCAGACAAATCGCTAACTTCCCCCCACCTGGGATTATCGGCGTTAAGTTCATTATTTTTTAGAATCAGGGAAACCGCCCACGCTGCAGGAAGACTTAGCTAAGAGGAAGAAACAGAAAGGAATAAAAGGTACCTGGAGGGTTCCCTTTGAATAATTTGAGCATAAAGATGCATCTATAATTAATTCCCATTGTTACTACCCAAAACTTAATAGTGCAATTAATGTTTTAGATTTCTCCCTCCCCTTTCCCCCCAGAGACAGTGGAGCTGAACTGAAGCCAACAATTGCCCTCCCTGAGAATATCTGAGATATTCTTGTTAGGGAAATGGTGGCTGCTGATGTGTTCTTGCTTGGCTGGGGGATGGGATTAGGGTGGAAGGAGAGAGAGGGAGGGAGGGAGGGAGGGAGAGAGAGAGAGACAGAGAGAGGAGAGGGAGGGAGGGAGAGAAAGGCGGAGAGAGAGAGAGAGAGAGAAGAGAGAAGAGAGAGAGAGAGATTGATTGATTGATTCTATGGGCTCTATTAATGGAGCCAGGACCTAGGTTTGGGTTCCTGCAAGACCCACCAGTGTCTTGTCTCTGGGGCCCATGGCTTAGATGACACCTGTTGTACAACTAGTTATCATACATAGAGAATTCTGGACCTGAGGGAGCTGAGGAAACAGAGTAGTGTCTTCTGACAAAAAGTTAGCTCCAAACAGTGGTCTTTGGTAAGTGGATCAGTGGGGTTCTCCTTTTTTTTGGGCAGAAGGCTGGCATCCCCGTTAAATCAACTTAGTTAACCCCATCCTACTTGTCAGCTGGTCCCCTGGCTGGTCAGGCATTCTTCAGGAAAATCACTCCTCAGTAGTCTCAGGCCATAACCCCCTTCCTTCCCCTCTTTGCTTAAACTTTCTTAATCTCATTCTTTAGCTCAATTGTCACCTCCTCTAGGAAGCCCTCCCTGACCTCCCAAACTCCGTGAACCATTATTATTTCCAGGAACCATTCCTCGATGGTACCTTCCACAGCTGCCATGTTTACTGTATTTGTTGATTCTTTGACAAAGGAATGGCTGTGAGCTACATGACAGCAGGGACAGCGTTTGTCTAGCTTGCCATGATCCCCCTGAAGCCTCACACAGTGCCTGGCACAGAATCTGAGTAGCTAGAACTACAGGCGTGTGCTGCGACACCCAACTAATGAATGAATGAATGAGTAAATGAATGAATGAGTAAAATTAAGGGTCAGCCCTGAACGAGGGTGCTCTCCAGGCAGTAGTGTGCTGGAGCTGACTAACTCCAGCTCCTCCCTAGTCTGGGTTCAGTGACTTCCTAGGCCAGGTGTAGTGGCTCACACCTGTAATCCTAGCACTTTGGGAGGCTGAGGCAGAAGGATCGCTTGAGGCCAGGTGTTCAAGACTAGCCTGTGCAACAAAGTGAGACCCCTCCAGCCTGGGAAACAGACCCTATCTCAAAAAAGAAAGAAAGAAAGAAAAGAAATTGGTCATAGTGGGAATGTTTACATCATGGAAACTGGCAAACATGAAAATCAAGGTATTACTATTATTATTATTATTATTATTATTATTATTATTATTAGGAGGGCTGGTTCACCAACACACCATTGCCCCCAGGACAAGAATTTAGGAAACCAGTGTGAGGAAAGTGAGGCTGAGAAGGAGAAGAGTTGGAACGACATTCACAGCTCAGACTCAGAGGCAAAGAAGGCCCAGGCGGCTGAAGAAGATGAAGAAATCATATTCTGTAGAGAGGTCAGAGGGCACAGGAGTCTGCCCAGCCTCCTTCTCTGGGTTCTCTGAGTTTCTGGGGACATCCACCCCACCCGCCCACTGCAGGAAACTTACTCTGCTAGCTTCTTGAAGCCGATGGCTCGCCGCTTTGTGGGGGTCCCGTTGGTGCCTTTCCAGACATGCGTGTTCCAGGGATCAGGCTGGGAAGAGAAGGAGAGGGCTATGGTCACTCACTGCAGTGAGGGCATCTGGTTCCTGTTGGGGATGCTCAGGACCACCTGGGACTTGTGACTGCCTGACCCTCGGCCTCTGAAGGGAAGAATTCTGCCCAGTGGTGACCACCATGGGGGAAGGGATGTGGGGTTTGGGGGGGGGGGTCCTTGCCCAGTGGGTGGTCTGGCCTTGGCAGTGTCCTGCTAGCTCTTTCCCCTTGGCCCCCAGTCCCTCTCAAACTCTGTTCTTGTGACCCCTGACTACTCACTCTCATTTCATCCCTCTTTCTCTCTCTTAAGAGACAGGGGTCTCACTCTGTTGCCCAGGCGGGAGTGCAGTGGTGTGATCATAGCTCACTGCAGCCTTGACCTCCCTAGCTCAAGGGATCCTCCTAACTCAGCCTCCCAAATAGCTGGGACTACAGGTATATGCCACCACACTCAGCTAATTTTCTTATTTATTTTCTTTCTTTCTTTTCTTTCTTTCTTTCTTTCTTTCTCTTTCTCTCTCTCTCCCTTCCTTCCTTCCTCCCTCCCTTCCTTTCTTCCTTCCTTTCTTCCCTTCCTTCCTTCTTTTCCTTCCTTCCCTCCCTCCCTCCCCTTCTCTCCCTCTCTCTCTCCCTTTCCCCCCTCTCCCTCTCTCCCTCTACACTCTCTCCCTCTCCCCCTCTTCGTCCTCCCCATCTCCCCCTCTCCCTCTCCCTTTCCCTCTCTCTCTTTCTCTCTTTCTTTTTGTCCCACTCTTGTTGCCCAGGCTGGAGTTCAGTGGCTTGATATCGGCTCACTGCAACCTCCACCTCCTGGGTTCAAGCGATTCTCTCATCTTGGCCTCTTGAGCAGCTGGCATACGCCAGGCTAATTTTTTTGTATTTTTAGTAGAGATGGGGTTTCGCCGTGTTGGCCAGGCTGGTCTCGAACTCCTGACTCAGGTGATCCACCTGCCTTGGCCTCCCAAAGTGCTGGGATCACAGGTGTGACCCACCATGCCCAGCCTGCTAATTAAAAAAAAAATTTAGAGATGGGGTCTCACTATATTCCCCAGGGTGGTCTCAAACTCCTGGCCTCAAGCCACCCTCCCACCTCAACCTCCCAAATCACTGGGATTATAGGCATGAGCCATCATGTCGGCCTCATATAGTCTCTCTTGTTCTTTCAGCTAGACCTGTGCAATATGGTAGCCACCAGCCACATGTGGCTATTGAGTGTCCAGAGCACTAGCCTGGGTTGAAATGAGCCTAAATGTGACACACACACCACATACAGGACACTTAATATGAAAAGAGGCAGGGACAGGGAAGGACCTGGTATTCGAAGGAGGGGGTGAGCCGGTAGTTGAGCATCTCCTGGTGGAACACAGGGGTGATGCTTCCGGACATGGGGGGCACGATCCACACCCAGTCGGCAGGGCAGCCCCCCCGGCAGCGGTACTCATTCTCCATGTGCTTAATGAAGGACTCGGTGGCGGAGTGATGGTCAACAATGGTCACTTTGTCACTCTGTGGGAGGAGAGGGGACAGGGGTCAGGAGGTATGAGAAGCTGGGGTATTTTGGGACTCCCTGCCCCAAAGAGCATCATTTCCCAAAGGGTGGTCCCTGAGATGGTTTAGAGCGGTGTGAAGTGAGATGGTGATTCTCTTTGCATTTCTTGTCCAGTCCTTCTACTTAGACCCAGGAGAAAGCCTTCGTTGGGTGCTATCGTGTCTTTAACACCTTTCGTGTCGATCTTGCCAATCTTCCTCTCTCCCATCCCACCCCCATCTTTTTTTTCTTTCTTTCTTTCTTTTTCTTTTTTTTGAGACGGAGTCTTGCTCTGTCACCCAGGCTGGAGTGCAGTGGCGCGATCTTGGCTCACTGCAAGCTCTGCCTCCCGGGTTCACACCATTCTCCTGCCTCAGCCTCCCGAGTAGCTGGGACTGCAGGCGCCCGCCACCATGCCTGGCTAATTTTTTTTTTTTTATATTTTTTAGTAGAGACGGGGTTTCACCGTGTTAGCCAGGATGGTCTCGATCTCCTGACCTCGTGATCCACCTGCCTCCACCTCCCAAAGTGCTGGGATTACAGGTGTGAGCCACCGTGCCCGGCCTTTTTCTTTTTATATTTTTTAATTTTTATAGGCTTTTGGGGAACAGGTGGTGCTTGGTGACATGAGTAAGTTCTTTAGTGGTGATTTGTGAGATTTTCGTGCACCCATCACCCGAGCAGTATACACTGCACACAATTTGTAGTCTTTTATCCCTCACCCCTTCCCACCCTTTCCCCCTTAGTCCCCAAAGTCCACTGTGTCATTCTTAGGCCCTTGCGTCCTCATAGCTTAGCTCCCACTAATGAGTGAGAACATACGATGTTTGGTTTTTCATTCCTGAGTTACTTCACTTAGAATAATAGTCTCCATTCCCATCCAGGTTGCTGCGAATGCCATGAATTCGGTTGGTTCCACATTTTTAGCAATTGCGAATTGTGCTGTTATAAACATGTGTGTGCAAGTATCTTTTTTGTATAATGACTTCTTTTAGGTTTTTTTTTCTTTTCTTTTCTTTTCTTTTCTTTTCTTTTTTTTTTTTTTTTGAGATAGGGTCTCACTCTGTCACCCAGACTGGAGTGCAGTGGTGCAATCTCGGCTCGCCGCAACCTCTATCTTCCAGGCTCAAGTGATTCTCCTGCCTCAGCCTCCTGAGTAGCTGGGATTACAGGCACATGCCACTACTGCCCGGCTAATTTTTGTATTTTTAGTAGAGATGGGCTTCACCATGTTGGCCAGGCTGCTCTTGAACTCCTGACCTCAAATGATCTACCCTCCTCGACCTCCCAAAGTGCTGGGATTACAGGTGTGAGCCACGGCGCCTGGCTAGTTTTCATTGTTCATCTCAATTACATCCCTGTTGTCTCTGGCTTGACAGACTTCATACCAGTCCATCAAGCCACATGCCACACTCCTGAAACCTCATTCTCCATGGTTAAAGGAGAAGGGAGGTGGCCTCCTTCCCTCTTGCCCTGTCTCAACTTGTCCCTTCCCTTTGACATTCCTCAGTGCACCCACTCCATCCACATCTGACATGGGGACCTATGGCTTCTATTCCTATCCATCCATGGCTTGATTTAACACATTCATTCTGCTGGCTGTGTGTGCCTCTCACGTGCATCTACGGGGGTCTAGCTGCCTAGACTGGAAGCCCCCAGAGGACAGTGATGGTCCCTATTATAGAGAGCAACTTCTAGTTTCTAGATCTCCTGGTTGGCCCAGGAGAATCCTAGTGATGCCCATTGTCCTGGCATAGTTATTACTAGTGTCGCCCTCTGGCTCTCAAAAGTGTTGTGGTGGCCAGGCGTGACTCACGCCTGTAATCCCAGCACTTTGGGAGGCCGAGGCAGGTGAATCACCTGAAGTCAGGAGTTCAAGACCAGCCTGGCCAACATGGTGAAACCCCACCTCTACTAAAAATACAAAAATTAGCTGGGCGCGGTGGTGGGCATCTGTAATCCCAGCTACTCAGGAGGCTGAGGCAGGAGAATTGCTTGGACCCGGGAGGTGGAGGTTGCAGTGAGTCGAGATTGTGCCACTGCACTCTAGTCTGGGCGACAAGAGTGAAACTCCATCTTAAAAAAAAAAAAAGTGTTGTGGCTTAGTTGATACATTTTCCATCCATCCTGCTATAATGCCATTTAGCACAGCCTCATGCATTTATTTAGGAGCCTATATGTCTCTGATGATGTTGAAGAGTATTTGTCTCTGTTATGTGATAGTCTGAGGCCCTAAGAGATGACAAGACAGAGAGGATGCTTCTTGTTTGAATTCTAAAGAACTCTAAGCAACAAGACAGAACACTCCTGTACCCCTGCCACCATCTGTTCATCTCTTCATCAAATGGTCCCCACCCAAGATCCACACTGGAGAGGAGGGCATGCAGGATGGAAGCTAGACCATACTCATGGACACAATCCCCGCAAAGGTGGTGTCTGGCAGTGAGGTCTCTTGATCCTCTGCATCAAGGCTCTGAAAGGTTTGAACTCTCATTTGAAGCTTGACCCTGGTGGTGCGGGCCCTGGTGTTACCTGGAAGCTGTAGAGAACCGCGATATTGATCTCCACCAGCGCCTGGTCCTTCCACAGGGAGGACATCTTCCTCATGTCTAAGTTCATCTTCTTGGCCACTTCCTGAAGGAGGAAGGAAACACAGGTACACAGGCTGGGGTATCTCTGGATTCCAGATTGAAGACGGACAGGGCTAGTGGCGTGAAATAATTTCTTTTCTTTTTTTTTAAATGGAGTCTCGCTCTGTCGCCCAGGCTGGAGTGCAGCGGTGTGATCTTGGCTCACTGCAACCTCTGCCTCCTGCATTCAAGCGATTCTCCTGCCTCAGCCTCCTGAGTAGCTGGGACTACAGGCTTCTGCCACTACGCCTGGCTAAGTTTTTGTATTTTTAGTAGAGACGGGGTTTCACCATGTTGGCCAGACTGGTCTCAAACTCCTGGCCTCAAGTGATCCACCCGCCTTGGCCTCCCAAAGTGCTGGGATTACAGGCGTGAGGCACCTTGCCTGGCCAAGAATTTCTTAATTAATTAATCAACTCATTCACAGACTAATGAACTCACTCATTCAATTTTTTTTTTTTTTTTTTTTTTTTTTTGAGACGGAGTCTTGCTCTGTCACCCAGGCTGGAGTGCAGTGGCGCCATCTTGGCTCACTGCAAGCTCCGCCTCTTGGGTTCATGCCATTCTCCTGCCTTAGCCTCCTGAGTAGCTGGGACTACAGGCGGCCGCCACCACGCCGGGCTAATTTTTTTTTTTTTTTGTATTTTTAGTAGAGAGGGGGTTTCACCGTGTTAGCCAGGATGGTCTCGATCTCCTGACCTCATGATCCACCCGCCTTGGCCTCCCAAAGTGCTGGGATTACAGGCGTGAGCCACCGCGCCCAGCCTCAAAAAGTTTTTATTGATCTGTTGGACTAGGTATGAAATAAAAATGTTAAAAAATTTAAAAAGTTAAAATTTTTATCGAGAACCTACCAGCAGCAGGAAACTAGAGACTCGGCTGGCCCTTTAATTTCTAATCTTGTGTTCTAATGGGGAAGAGAGAGATACTTAATACAGTGGTAGGTACTAATTCTTAGGAAGAAAATAAGGAAATGGGATGAAGAGGGATATGGGGGCTGGGCTAATTCAGCCAGGGTAGTCAGGGAAGGCCCACTGTGGAGACAGCATGCAAGGTGAGCCCTAAGTGATGAGAAGAAGCCAGATATTTGCAGATCTGGGGAGAGAGTGCTCTAGGCAGAGGGGGCAGCAAGAGCAAAGCCCTGGGGTGGGATCAGGCTTGGGCTATCTTAGATATGGAAAGAAGACCAGAGGGTGTTTGGAGGGTGGTACATAAGGGGTAATTGGTGAGAGTGAGACAGGACTAGCTGGTGTAAGATCTTGAAAGACATGCCAAGGAGTCAGGATGTTATTCCAGATGTGACGGGCCCAGGGGGCAGGATCTCTGGAGTTTTTTTTTTTTTTTTTTTTTTTTTTTTGACAGAGTCTCACTCTGTCGCCAGGCTGGAGTGCAGTGGCGTGATCTCGGCTCACTGCAACCTCCGCTTCCTGGGTTTAAGTGATTCTCCTGCCTCAGCCTCCCAAAGTAGCTGGGACTACAGGTACACACCATCATGTCCAGCTAAATTTTGTAATTTTAGTAGAGATGGGGTTTCACCATGTTGGCCAGGATGGTCTCGATCTCTTGACCTCGTGATCCACCCACCTCGGCCTCCCAAAGTGCTGGGATTACAGGCGTGAGCCGCTGCACCCGGCCTCTGGAGCATTTTAACAGAGATGTAGGTCTGTGAGTGCATCATCTGCTTTCTAGCAGGAAAAGCTCTTCATCTATCCTACTCTACCCCCAGAGTAGATGCTAGGTCACGACCTAGCATCTAGGCCATGGGTGCTCTGAGCTCATGAGGCCCCTGCCAGACTCCATCTGACACATGGGGAAACTGAGGCTCAGAGAGGTGCCTGGACTTGTCCAACGTCCACAGAACCAGCTAGCCTCAGAGTTGGAGCCCAGGGAGATGCCTAACGTCTAAGACCTTGGAGCTGCTCTCTAAGCAGCTGACGCCTGTGGCAAAATTACTTGCAAAAAAAGAACTCATGACATGCATGTTACAGCCAAGGCAGAAGCAGGAGCTGGTGTCAGGAGCAGGGAAGACCCAATAGCAAGTGCATTAATTAAAGCCCTGCTTTTCACTTCCTCTGTCAATACTAGTCACTGGTGGGAACCCAGGTCTCATTATGGGGCTAAAATGCAGCAATTTCTTTGGTTTGGGTAAACTGCTCCTAGACCCAGCTATCAACGTTTGTACATAATGACAGGTGGAATTGGAGGGTCGGGGTGGGAGAGAGGCTCATTTCATTTACCCAGAGACTACTCTTTGCAACTGAAATGTAAACAGAGATCAGAGAGCAGACTTATTAACTCACTCTTTGAGGCTGAGGCATTAGTTTCTGCTTGGGGTCTCTATCAGCGACACATTTGTGGGAAGTAAGAAATTTGATGCTGCTTTCCATAAATACATATAAAACTGGAGTGTATGACAGAGGAAAGTATACACACACAGAGGAAAGTATGTATAGAAGAACAATGCTATTGTTATTCTATAGCATTATTTGGTTAAAAGAATAGAAATTAATTGTAGCGAAAAAAGAAACCCTTAAAAAAAATCCCCAAATGCAACTTGAGCCACATCTAAGAAAACTGCCTGAAACATTTTTTCCTTCCTGCTAGAAGTTTGCACACATTAGTGGTTGTTTAGGCTGGGCGTGGTGGCTCACCCCTGTAATCCCAGCACTTTGGGAGGCCAAGGTGGGTGGATCACCTGAGGTCAAGAGTTCGAGACTAGCCTGGCCAACATGGTGAAACCTCATCTCTACTAAAAATAATAATTAAAAAAATTAGCCAGGTGTGGTGGTGTGTACCTGTAGTCCCAGCTACTTGGGAGGCTGAGACAGGAGAATTGCTTAAGCCCAGGAGGTGGAGGTTGCAGTGAGCCAAGATCGCACCATTGCATTCAAGCCTGGGTGACAGAGCGAGACTCCATTCCCCTACCCACCCCTCCAAAAAGAAAGAAAGAAAGAAAAAAGTTTGCATTGCATCAGTGGTTGTCCAGAAGAATCTCCTGGGGAACTTTGCAAAATGCAGATACCCAGGGCCCACCCCAGACCTATGACATCAGAACCCCGATGAATGGGATCCAGGCATTACGAAGCCCCCCAGATACCCGCCGATGTGTGGCAAAGCTGAGGATCCCTGGCATCTGTTTTCCACAGTGATACTGGTGGCTTTTTTTTTTTTCTTTGAGATGGAGACTCGCTCTGTTGCCCAGGCTGGAGTACAGTGGCGCAATCTCGGCTCACTGTGACCTCTGCCTCCCCGGTTCAAGCGATTCTCCTGGCTCAGCCTTCTGAGTAGCTGGGATTATAGGCGCAAGCCATCATGCCTGGCTAATTTTTGTATTTTTAGTAGAGACGGGGTTTCACCAAGTTGGTCAGGCTGGTCTCGAACTCCAGGCTATGATCAGCCTGCCTCGGCCTCCCAAAGTGCTGGGATTACAGGCGTGAGCCACCGCGCCCAGCCAACCGGTGGATTTTTAACAACACAAGCCTGATGCTCGGTTCTGGGTTCTAATCTTGGTTCTGTGCCTTAGCTCCTGTGTGACACAGGCCCAGGGCTTAACTTCTCTGTTTCTCAGTGCCCTCTTTTGAAACAAATCCAACAGCAGCAGAGTGTTGTTAGAGACATTTGCTGACAAAAACACAGCAATCATGATGCTTTCACCAAAGTTGGGCTTCAGGAAGCACCGCTCCAGCACTTTTTAGTAGATACGGATGACTCAGCCCGGGAGGGAATCAGACCCTCTGCCGAGAAATGCTTAGAGTGGGGAACCACTGCCAACCCTCCTCCCTTGTTTTTTAGAAAAGACACTAAATATGTCCCGAGTTTGTCAGTCATCCTCAAGCTCTTCTAACAAGATTTAAGACCGAGAGGCAGCGGAGTGGAGTGGTAATGAACTTGGAGCATGAAGTCAAACCAGACACATTTCCCAGCCCTGCTGCCCGCTAGCTGTGTGACCTTGAGCTTGTCATCTGTCGAAGGGGGATTCTCATACCTCAAGGTTCAGGTGAGGATGAAATGAGAATGGAACACAGCAACAGTGCTTTGAATGCTGTTAGCACGTGCTATGTGCTATGTGCGTGTTTGCTGTTATTTTCATTGTTGTTAAAGACATGGATGCCCCTGGCATTTCCAGGGGCTTCTCTGGGATTGCAATTCTATTCTAACCCCTTCAAGTTTCCAAGCCACCAAGCTCGCCGTGGGGAAGGGGACTGCTGAGCTGGCACCCTCTGCTATGTGCTTTTCCCCTGTGGTGACCAGAGAGGGCCCTTACCTCCAGGATATTGTAGCGGGAGTTGTCACAGTAGTCGCGGACACCAATCTCTGTGCCCATGTACCAGCCACTGAAGGGACAGGCGCTGAACTCCAGGCCGCCAATCTCTAGGAGCATGTTGGACACGGCGGGGAGGCCGTACCACTTCAGCCCCAGGTCCTTGAACCACTCAAACCTGCAGGGAGCAACAGGGCCCAGCTCACCTGGAGCAGGTGTCTCATGGGCGGGACAGCTTGAATCTAGAGATGCTGAAATGCCAAGGATGGACTGGGACTGACAAGGTCAGAATATGGTTCCTGGGCCCTGCTTCAGATCTGTGGAATCGCAGGTTCTGCAGCTGGGGCCTGAGAATGTGCATTTTTAACGTATTTCTCAGGTGCTTCAGATGGATATCCAGGCCTGGAAACTACTGCCTTAGGCTGCCGTTTCTCTCTCAAACCCACCCTGAAAGTGAGTCCAGGAGAAAGTGTGGGGACCTCTCTCCCCCTTCCCCCACTGAGCACCCTCCTACCCTCAGGGCCTTTGCACAGGCAGCCAAACTTCAGAGCCAAACTCTGTCACCCAAACGTTTTCTTTCTTTCTTTTTTTTGGGGGGTAGGGGAATGCAGTCTCGCTCTGTCATGCAGGCTTCCTCCTGGGACCTTCTCCCTTCCTTCTGTGCTTCCAGCTCTTACTCATACTTTAATTGTCAGCTAAAATCATGCTTATTCTGGAAAGCCTTCCCTGAGGCCCAGCTGGTCAGGGGATTTCATCCTAGGCACCATACATTTCCTTTGCAGCACTTTATTAAAATTAAGTGGTTATTTGAGTAATTATGTGTGTAAGAACTTCTCTTCCTTGAGATCATAAGCACCGTGGGGGCAGGGATTGAGTCAGCTCCAAAAGCTAGCACAATGCCTGGCATGCATGGGGAACTGTGTTGGATGAGCCAATAAATGAATGAATAAATATAGGCTACATTTCACCAAGGAACTGGGTGAGTTCCCAGATATCAGGCAGTGTCAGGAGCCTCAGGACACCGGCTCCCTCTCCAAGGCTGGGACTAGGGTGAGGCAGGTGTGGCACTATCCTTGGGTGTAAAATTTAAGTGGGGGGAGCTATTAGGTTGATGCAAAAGTAGCTGTGGTTTTGCAATTACTTTTGCACCAACTGAATAGTTTCCCCCTCTTAAGTTTACTTTTGCCATTAAAAGTAATGGCAAAAACCACAGTTACTTTTTGCATCAACCTAATAAAAACCCAATAATTAGGATCAATGCTATTATTTATTTATACAATATTTTAAAGAAACATTTAAAAAATCAAAATTTATGTATATATATGATGAACAATAATGTAGGATTCCACCCTACACTTGTATGACACCTCGTTCATCTGACCCTAATCTCAGTCCTGAGCTGGATCCTATCTTTATTGAAAATGTTGATATATTGTTCATCATGTGCTGTTTTTTAAAAAAATTAACTTTGAGACCAGAAACTATAAAACTACTAGAAGAAAACATCAGGGAAATGCTTCAGGATATTGGTCTGGGAAAAGATTTTATGAATAAGACCTCAAAAGCCCAGGCAACAAAAGCAAAAATAAACACACAGGATTATATTAAACTAACAAACGTCTGCAGAGCAAAGAAACAAGCAACAGAGTGAAAAGACAACCTAAAGAATGGGGGAAAATATTTGAAAACTATTCATCCACCAAGGGATTAATATCCAGAATATACAAGGAACTCACACATTTCAAAAGCAAAAAACCCAAACAATTGGATTAAAAAATGGGCACTTGCTCTGAACAGACATTTCTCCAAAGAAGATAGATAACCAACAAATACAGGAAAAAATGCTCAACATCACTCAACATCAGGGATATGCAAACGAAACCCACAATAAGATAACATTTCATCACAGTTAGGACGGCAATTATAAGGAGACAAAAAATAACAAATGCTGGCAAGGTTGCAGAGAAAAGGGAATTCTCATACACTGTTGGTGGGAATATAGGCTAGTACAGGAGTATGCGGAACGGTATGGCAGATCCTCAAAAAACTGCAAATAGAACTACCACGAGATCCAGCAATCCCACCAGTGGGCATTTATTCAAAGGAAAGGAAATCAGGCTGGGCACAGTGGTTCACACCTGTAATCCTAGCACTTTAGGAGGCCGAGGCAGGTGGATCATTTGAGGCCAGGGGTTCAAGACCAGCCTGACCAACATGGTGAAACCCCGTCTCTACTAAAAATACAAAAACTTAGCTGGGCGTGGTGGTTCGTGCCTGTAATCCCAGCTACTTGGGAGGCTGAGGCAGGAGAATGGCTTGAACCTGGGAGGTGGAGGTTGCAGTGAGCCAAGATGGCGCTACTGCACTCCAGCCTGGGCTGGAGTGACACTCCGTCTCAAAAAAAAAAAAAAAAAAAAAAAAAGAAAGGACATTAACATGTCAAAGTGATATCTACAACCCTGTGTTTATTGAAGCACTATTCACAGTAGCCAAGATATGGAATCGACCTAGGTGTCTAACAACGGATGAATGGATAAAGAAATGTGTGATATTTTATATATACGGTGTGATATAAAGAAAATGTGTGATATGTTACATATACTGACTACAGTCAATAATAACACAATTGTATGTTTCAAAATAACTTAAAGAGTGTAATTTAATTGTTTGTAACTCAAAGGATAAATGTTTGAGGGGATAAATACCCCATTCTCCATGATGTGCTTATTTCACATTGCATGCCCATATCAAAACGTCTTATGTACCGCATAAATATACACATACATATATATATATACACCTACTATCTACCCACAAAAATTAAAAGTAATAATTAAAAAAAAACTCTACCAGGTCTGGTGTGGATCAAATTCAAAAGAAATTTGGAGTCATGAACTCCAAATTAATTCTCTCTCTCTCTCTCCCCACACTGAAATACCATTCAGCCATAAAAAAGAATGAAACCATGTCACTCACAGCAACATAGATAGAACTGGAGGACATTATGTTAAGTGAAATGAACCAGGAACCGAAAGTTAAACACTGAATATTCTCACTCATAGGCAGAAGCTAAAAAAAAAGTTGATCTCATGGAAGTAAAAAGTAGAACAGAGAATGCTGGAGGCTGGGAGGGGGAGGGAGAAGGGGGAATGGGGAGTGATTTGTTAAAGGATACAAAATTATAGCTAGAAAGGAATAAGTTCTACTGTTCTACACCACTGTAGGATGACTATAGTTAACATTAATATACATTTTCAAATAGCTAGAAGAAAGGATAGTGAATGTTTCCAATACAAAGGATAAGCGTTTGAGACGATGGGTGTATTAATTACACTGATCTGATCACTATACATTATATGTATTAAAACATCATTATATATCTCATGAATATATGCACTTATTAGACATCAATTAGAAAAATAAAATGAAACATTAATTTTGATTTTAAAAATATTGCATTCTTATATTTATCTTATTATTGAGTGTGTTAGCAACTCCCCTTGATTTTATTCAATCCCAGGTTTGAGTCTAGTGCCTCACGGTGGATGTCCTTTACTCTCAAAGGGCAAATGCTGTTTGTGTTGCTGGCCTGAGACCTTGCAGCAACTTCATGACTCCAAATTCCTTTTGAACTTGATCCACACCAGGTTCTGTAGAGTTTTTTAATTATTATTTTTAATTTTTGTGGGTACATAGTAGGTGCATGTACTTATGGGGTACATGAAATGTTTTGATACAGTCCTGTAATGTGAAATAAGCACATCATGGAGAATGGGGTATCCATCCCCTCAAGCAGTTATCCTTCGAGTTACAAAGAATCCAATTACACTGTTTATTTTAAAACATACAATTATGTTATTATTGACTATAGTCACCCTGTTGTGCTATCAAATAATAGGTTGTATTCATTCTTTCTAACTATTTTTTTTTGAGATGGGGTCTTGCTCTGTTGCCCAGGCTGGAGTGCACTGGCACAACTTGGGCTCACTGCAACCTCTGCTTCCCAGGTTCAGGTGATTCTCCTGCCTCAGCATCCCAAGTAGCTGGGATTACAGGCATGTGCCACCATGCCCAGGGAATTTTTGTATTTTTAGTAGAGATAGGGTTTTGCCATGTTGGCCAGGCTGGCCTTGAACTCTTGACCTCAGGTGATCCTTCTGCTTCGGCCTCCCAAAGTGCTGGAATTACAGGCGTGAGCCACCATGCCTCTATTTTTTTCTTCTACCTCTTAACTGTCCCCATCTTCCCCTCACCCCCTCCACTACCCCTTCCCAGCCTCTGGTAACCATCCTTCTACTCTTGATGCCCATGAGCTCTATTGTTTTGAGTTTTCGATCCTACAAATAACTAAGAACATGTGACGTTTGTCTTTCTCTGACTGCCTTATTTCACTTAACATAATGATCTCCAGTTCCATCCATGTTGTTACAAATGACTGGATCTCATTCTTTTTTACGGCTGAATAGTACTTCATTGTGTATCTGTGCCACATTTTCTTTATCTATTCATCTGTTGATGGACACTTAAGTTGCTTCCGTAGTGTTGCAGCTATTGTAAACAGTGCTGCAACAAACAAAAGGGTACAGATATCTCTTCGATATACTGATTTCCCTTCTTTTGGGTATATACCCAGCAGTGGGATTGCTGGATCATATGGTAGCTCAATTTTTAGTTTTTTGAGGATCTCCAAACTCTTCTCCATAGTGGTTGTACTAATTTACATTGCCACCAACAGTGTACAAGGGTTCCCTTTTCTCTACATCTTCACCAGCGTTTGTTATTGCCTGTCTTTCGGATAAGCCATTGTAACTGAGGTGAGATGCTATCTCATTGTGGTTTTGATTTGCATTTCAATTGAGAGAACTGTTTAAAACTCTATCTTGATCTTCAGATCCTATAGAGTTTTAAACAGTTCTCTCAATTGAAAATGTGGGTCAGGTACAGTGGCTCATGCCTGTAATGCCAGCACTTTGGGAGGCTGAGGTGGGAGGATCACTTGAGCCCAGGAGTCCAAGACCAGCCTGGACAATATGGCAAAACCCCGTCTCTACTAAAAATACAAAAATTGGCCAAGCATGGTGGTGTGTGGCTGTAACCCTATAATCCCAGCTACTTGCAGGGGTTGAGGTGGGAGGATCACTTGAGCCCAGCAGGTCGAGGCTGCAATGAGTCATGTTTGTGCCACTGCACTCCAGCCTGGGCAACAGCAGCAGACCCTGTCTCAAAAAAAAAAAAAAAAAAAAAAGAAAAAAAGAAAAAGGAACAGGAAAATAAAAAGTGTGCTCACAACAAGAAAGTATGGTGCTTCTGCTCTTTCAATGCTTAGGGCTGGAAGAAGGGCAGGTCCTTGTTAATGGCTTAGGAGTGAGATGGTTCAGAAAAGGTGGTGGTCCCCAGGCTGGTCAAAGAGGTCTTTTTGCTCCTTGAGGGAACTCACTCTGCCCAAGCCCGCAGTGAGGACAGGAACCAAGCCCTCCTTTCCCTTTTCAGCTTCGGTCTGGACTAGAAAGAAAGCCAGGGGGGATGGGGCTGGGCAAAGAGGGGCACTGGGCAAACCCACTCACCCTCTCCCACCCCTTGCCAGTCCCTCTTACTTGGGGTGCCTGATGGGAACTTCCAACACCAGCTCTGGAGGAATCTGGAAGAGCTCAGGGTCATTGCCGTTGGCCTGAAGCAGGAGCGGCAGGACATCGAAGCGGCCTCTAGGCGGTTTCCAGCCCTGCTGTATGCATATCTGCAAGCAGACCCGGCCAGGTAATGCCACTGTACCCCACACCCTACAAACACAACCCTTATGTGGGAAGTGGGGGTGGGGTGGATAGAGATCCAAATGCAAGCCCCCAGGAGACATTTCCTCTGGAGGCTCTTGGACCACATCACCTGCTTTATAGAGTTCTCCCTGACATCACTATGTATTAGGTTGGTGCAAAAGTAATTGCGGGTTTTGCCATTACTTTCAATAGCAGAAACCACAATTATTTTTGCACTAACCTAGTAACTAGCATGAGTTCTCATGGGCCCACAGGACAGAGGGCAAACCCTTCCTCTAGTACTGAGCTTTGTTTTCCAGGTCTTCCCTGCCCACTGGAATTCCCAGAGGGCAAGGGCTGAACCTGACTAACAAGTGCATCTGCAGGCTGCCAGCTCTGTGTTTGTAATAATATAAGGTATTGTAAGATACAAAGAAAATCTGCTGAATTTGATGAAGGCAGATGTATTAGAATTACAGTATAAAATGCATTTGTTAGAGCAGCTGTCCAATAAAAATATAATGCAAGCCACCTAAGTAATTAAAACTTTCTAGTAGCCACATTAGAAAAAAAAAACAACTGGTGAAAATAATTTTGATTTTATCTTTTTTTTGCTAGGCTTCTTCAAATCATGGGAGAAAATAATATTAATAATATACTCATCTTAAAGTTCAACAATGTCCTTGATATTAATATTAATTTATTAATAGTATATTAAATATTACTATCATATATTCTAATTATATATTTGACATTAAAATTAAATATGTAACACTTATTCATCTAATATATCAAATAATACATTAAATATCAACATTAATTTATTAATAATAAAGTATCAATATGAGTGTATTTAAATAATATATTTAACATTAAAAATAAAAATATACTTATTAATCCAGTGAATCTATTAATTTGTTAATAAATATATTACCCTAATGTATCCATATTATTACTATTTCAACATTAAAAATGATCAATGGGCTGGGCGTGGTGGCTCACGCCTGTAATCCCAGCACTTTGGGAGGCAGAGGTGGGCGGATCATGAGGTCAGGATATCGAGAGCATCCTGGCCAACATGGTGAAACCCTATCTCTACTAAAATACAAAAAATTAGCCGGGCGTGGTGGTGCGCATCTGTAGTCCCAGCTACTCAGGAGGCAGAGGCAGGGGAATTGCTTGAACTCAGAGTTGCAGTGAGCTGAGATTGCACCACTGTACTCCAGCCTGGCAACAGAGTGAGACTCCATCTCAAAAAACAAAAAAAAACCCAAAAAAAACAAACCAAGATCAATGAGTTATTTCCCTCTCTTTTTTGGACCCAGACTTCAAGATCCAGTGTATATTTTCTCTTATGGCACATCTCAACTGGGACTGGCCACATTTCAAGTGATCAATAGCCACATGTGTCCCTATTAGACAGGGCAGGGTTAGAGGGTTTCAAAAGGTAAAATTGCATGGTTAGGTTTGGAATGATTCTTTGTGCTTAGTAAAAAGAGGAAACACCAAATCATGGAACAGGAGAACATGTCCCGCTCAGCAAGGTTTCCAGAGATGGAGCGAGAGGAAGAGGTTGGGGCATTTATGTTCTGGTGACCACGAGGACAAGGTCAGCCAAGTACACAGTTAGTGCTCAGCCAAGTGGAGCAGGGAGTCTGAGCCTGGCTGCCTCTAAAACAGCACAGGTGCAGCTCCTGGTTGCCCTGGTTACAGTCCCCTCCTTATGAGAATAACATTTTCATAAGAAAAGCCACATGCAAATGAAGTCGGCAGCCAGGAGGGAGTGGAGCAGCCCTTAGCCTTGCCAGCTACATCTTCAAGGAGGTACCACCCGGGAGGGGCTTGAGCAAAGGACAACGGTGAAATTCAGCGGGGTATGATTTGGGTGATAAAGGAAAGGTGGTAGCAGGCCTGTGTGCCTGAGATCATTCTAGACATGGGATGTGCTTGTGCTGTCATGTGGGCATGGTCCGTATAAGCTACCATATCTTACCTGTGCTACCTGCCCGCACTACCACCTGGAAGGAACTCTGGGCAGGGAGATGGTGGTAGTCACTTTCCTGGTGGCTTTTATGAATTGACTTGGGCTACCAGTAACTGTAGTGATGCTGGTGACAGACAAAGTCAAGCCTACTCAAAGGCTTGGGTGGCTCAAATTGTTGTATCAACAAATGAAGGAATGAAATGAAACTGACATTATCTCGTAACTCAGAAAATGTGGATGCCAGATATGGCTTCCATTTCTCGGCTCTTCCCTTCCTGGTGAGAGGCAGGAGATTTGGACTGTAGTTCTAGCTTTTCTTCTCTACTCATTTGGCAGTCTTGAGTAACTCACTTGGCCTTGGTGAGACTCGGTCTACCCATCTGTGAAATGGGAAAACAGTTCCCATCAGGAGGGCTGAGTGAGGTAATGGCATGAAAGTGACCAAATGTCCAGCTGTAAAAGAATTAGATTGGGGAACAGCCTGATGGAGAAGCAGGTTTGGAGAAGAGTAAACGACCCCATCAGCGGATCTCCCTGTGATGATAGTATTAAGCCCGAAAAAGTCTGTGGGTAAAAGTCTGGGGACATAAGAGCCCATGTTGGGGCAGGGTAGGGGGCGGAAACGCTCGCACCTCTGTGAACTGCACATTGGCTGGGTCCCCCAGGGTGGAGCCGTCGGGCTGCTTGTAGCCAGCGTAGCGGATGAGCTGGGAGTTCCAGACTCGGAAGTCGTGCTTGCCGTCTGTCCTCTGGGGGAATATGGTGATGGCGGACCTGTGGTGGAGAGAGGGGAACACCCGGCATCAGGGCGGGACTTGCGCTGTGGGAACATACTAAACATGGCGCCACCCAGGGCGACAGCTGCTTGAGGCTCAGGGTAGATTACCTCCGTGCCAAGGTCCCCAGGGCCAATGGAGCAGCGGTCGGAAGGGATGGGCCGTGCTCTGTTCCTCCACCAGAACTATGGTGTGAGGAAAACGGTGGAGGGGGTGGGAGCTCCCATGCCACCATGCTGAAGGAAAGAATCTCTTTCTAGCTGGAGACTTTTAAATAATATTGACTTGAGCCAGTCTTCCAAAGAGTTCTTTTGCAGCCAGTCATTTCCACGGAAACATCAGACCTTGTTTCCCTTTAAGAATGCACTACGCGCTGGGCGCGGTGGCTCATGCCTATAATCCCAGCACTTTGGGAGGCTGAGGCGGGTGGATCAGGAGGTCAGGTGTTTGAGACCAGCCTGGCCAACATAGTGAAACCCCGTCTCTACAAAAATACAAAAAGTCAGCTGGGTGTGGTGGCGCACGCCTGTAATCCCAGCTACTTGGGAGGCTGAGGCAGGAGAATAGCTTGAACCTGGGAGGCAGAGGTTTCAGTAAGCCAAGATCACACCACTGCACTCCAGCCTGGGCGACAGAGTGAGACTCCATCTCAAAAAAAAAAAAAAAGAATGCACTACAGGCCAGGCATGGTGGCTCATGCCTATAATCCCAGCACTTTGGGAGGCCAAGGCAGGCGGATCACGAGGACAAGAGACGGAGACCATCCTGGCACATATGGTGAAACCCTGTCGCTACTAAAAATACAAAAATTAGCTGGCTGTGGTGGCGGGTGCCTGTAGTCCCAGCTACTCGGGAGGCTGAGGAGAATCGCTTGAACTCGGGAGGTAGAGGTTGCAGTGAGCCGGGATCACACCACTGCACTCCAGCCTGGCAACAGAGCGAGACTCCCATCTCAAAAAAAGGGGGAAAAAAAAAAAAGAATGCACTACAGAATCCCGATTCCAGTCTTCTCCCAGCCATCATTAATTCTTATCCACTTTACCCACCCTCCTTACCAAAGTTTATAGACTTATCATTAAAAAGCAATCAGCTTGCATTTGTATTCACATTTATTTATTTAAAAGAAAATTGCAGGTCACCAGCCATTGGCTTCGCCTGCCTAAATAGGTAACAGTGAAGGCTGTATTCTTTTATTAATTGTGGAAAGATGTTGTCTGCTGAAGGTCCTAGCTGGAGCCCTGGTCTCTATGTTAAAAGGGAGATCAGCAAGTATTAGGTGTTAACAATATCTTAGCACCAAACTGAGCCTTTCTCCTCAACATCATCATCAGGATTGGAAAAAAAAAAAAAAAAAAAGGAAAGGAAAATAACTTTTTCACGATGTAGTTCAATGTCATCTCACAGCAGGAGCTCTTGCCAGCTGGACTCGTTGGTCCCCCATCCCAGGCTATGGAAACATGGTCCTGGCTTCTTGTGTCAACACAAAGATGGTATCTCGGGTCCAACTCGTTACTTATAGATCTTCTCACATATACATTTCTGTCCGAAACTGTGTCCCTGCTGATCCCCTTAGCTGGAATCTCCCTCTTCCATTTTATGTCCAAGTTCAAGACCTGACTCAAATCTGCTTCCTCCATACAGCAACCCCTGTCTCATCTAGTTTCATAGAGCCTTCTTTCTGAGCACGGTTTTTAGGTCTTACTCTCTACACAAGACAATTAGCATGTAATTCTGCTGGGGTGATGCATCACAGCTGAGGGTGAGTCTAGAATCCAGACTGGAGGCCAAAATCACATAGAGTCAAAGATGCTCTTAAAGATCTCTTAACAGAGGCGCCATCTTGGAGATGAACACAGAGTGAGTCAAACAGTTTTCCCTCCAGCACTAAAACACATTGCTGTTTCTCTGGTTGAACATCCGATAAAGGGTGTTTGTGTAATGTGTATATTTTAAAAGTGTGTTTAGAAACACTAGAATCACACCAGTGAGTGGGGTGTGATGCCTACTCTATGTGCAGAAACTGAGACCAACAGAGGAACCAGAACACACATCTATACCTGTACTCTCCTGCTTCCCTCAGCACAGCGTAAACCTGCATCTCTCCCTCTCTTCTTCTCTCTGCTGTCCTTCCCCTCTATGCACAGATTATTCCTATAACATTATATATATATATATATATATATATTTTTTTTTTTTTTTTTTTTTTTTTTTTTTTGAGACAGTCTCACTCTGTCACCCAGGCTGGAGTGTGGAGTGCAGTGGTGCAACCTCGGCTCACTGCAACCTCCACCTCCTGTGTTCAAGCAATCTTCCCACCTCAGCCTCCCAAGTAGCTGGGACTACAGGCACACTCCAGCACGTCCTACTAATTTTTTGCATTTTCTGTAGAGATGGGGTTTCACCATATTGCCCAGGCTGGTCTCAAACTCTTGAGCTCAAGTGATCCATTCACCTTGGCCTCCCACCTTGCTGGGATTTCGGGCGTGAGCCACAGCGCCCAGCTGCATGGTATACATTCTTATACAGTTCTCATTGCTTTCAGACATGAGGGTTAAAAACTATAGAAAGAAAAAGAATCTGCTGAATGTTTTCTTTAATAGAAGATCTCACAAAGACCCCTTAATACAGCAGTGAAAAAAGTGGAGGTGCACTGCTGGGACTGGGGTGACCCATGCTCAGAGCCTGCTCAGAGCCCCATTTGAAAACTACCAGAAGAGACTACGCGTGGTGGCTCACACCTGTGATCCCAGCACTTTGGGAGGCCGAGGCAGGTAGATAGCTGAGGTCAGGAGTTTGAAACTAGCCTGGCCAACATGGTGAAACCCTGTCTCTACTAAAAATACAAAAATTAGCTGGGCATGGTGGTGTGTACCTGTAATCCCAGATACTTGGGAGGCTGAGGCAGGAAAATTGTTTGAACCTGGGAGGTGGAGGTCGCAGTGAGCCAAGATTGTGCCACTGTACTTCAACCTGGGTAACAGAGCAAGACTCTATCTCAAAAAAAAAAAAAAAAAAAAAAAAGGAAATCCACCAGAAGAGCCCATAAACTCTTTGAGGGCCTAATCTCGACCAGGTCCGGATACACAAGAGGGTTCTTTAATATTCTTTAAGGGGTGAGGTCTCTTGGAAAAGAGTTGTCTTGGGAAAGAGACCTAAATACCAATTTCTCATGCAGGCCCAGGCTTAGATTACAGGCCGTTTTCTTACTGGTGGACTCAGAAAATTGGCAAACACCATTTCCTTCTTACGGAAGAGAAGAGACACATCTAAGAAAACCCATGTTTCATGCAGAGAAGCCACTTTTGGATGAACTCAGTGAAGCCCGGGCGCTTGTGGGAATATCTCTGCAGTGATCCTGTGTGGCTCCAAGATGGGGCTAGTGCTCAGTGGCTGGGAACAGATGCCGTGGCAGCAGTGAGCGGGCAGAGTCAACAAGTGTAGCCGGCTGTCTGTGGGGCCCCAGCTGTTCATTTCCACCTGTCCCTCTCCCAGCTGAGACTTGCCAGCGCGGCCGCCACCAGCCACATGGATGTCTGCCTGCCTCGGCCTGCTCCCTGTGGCTTTGTTCTTTGTATTGGTGAAGACGAGTCCAAGGCATGGCTTGGCTGGGTGGAACCTGAAGGAGCAGTTCCCATTGTATCAGCAAGAGAAACTGCCTTTTAAACCAAGGGAGATTTGGTTTGGTTTGTCTCCAGGCGACAGAGCAAGACACAGTAAAAGCAGGTCACCACCAGCAATAGGATTTTCTGATTCCCGGGAATCTCAACTATTTGTTCCTGTCCTCTCCAGGAAAGATACTGAACTGTGGGTTGAACGTGATGTTCGCTGCTGTAGTTTTGCAAACCACACAGGAATCCACTTGTCCCAGAAAAGAAGGAAAATGGGATGGTGTATGGAATAAAGATGCCGGGGCTGGGCGCGGTGGCTCATGCCTGTAATCCCAGCATTTTGGGAGGCCGAGGCTGGTGGAGCACTTGAGGTCAGGAGTTTGAGACCAGCATGGTCAACATCATGAAAGCCCGTTTCTACTAAAAATAAAAAAATTAGCTGGGTGTGGTGGCGGGTGCTTGGGTCCCAGCTACTCGGTAGGCTGAGGCAGGAGAATCGCTTGAACCTGGGAGGCAGAGGTTGCAGTGAGCCGAGATCATGCCACTGTACTCCAGCCCGGGCGACAGAGCAAGACTCTGTCTCAAAAAAATAAAAAAAATGAAAAAAAAAAAAAGATGCCAGGACACCTCTCCCAGCTTGGCCCGTGTGCCTGAGATGAGGTGCATTTCCCTGGCAGGTGAGCTGACTCCAGAGTCAAAGTACAATGCTGTGGGGACTTTTGACCTCCTGCTCCCCAGTGCCCAGCTGGTCAGCTCACCTGAGGTTCCCTTTGTTGGTGGCATACTTGACGTGGTTACAGATGTAGTTGAACATCCCGTGGGCCGTGGTGCAGTCACGGGCATCGAATACCTGGAAGAGGCACAGGGGGGAACTGATTGCCTCTTCTTTCCCTCCCCAGCTCCCCCAGCGCAATCTTCCCATTTTAGGAGAACCCAGATCCCACTCCAGCTGCTGCTACATTGGTGAAGTGGGCACCTCATTACTGAGTCCCAGGCTGCATTTTATATTTTCTCTTTTCTATCCTAATAACCAAGGCCAATTTGACCAGAAAAAAAAAAATCCCCTAAAAGTAGGCACGGCATGAAAGTGAACGTGGGAAAGGAATGGCAAATGAAGGAGGGGGTTTAGATGGGCTGGTTACATTTTCTGTTAGGTTATTAGGGATTAGGGATTAAAAAACAGAACAAAAATCAAACAAAACCCCCCTGATCTTGATAACAAATCTACTTCCAACTTTAAACTATTTTCTAAAATAAAATCATAACCAAGGGACACAGAAACTAATGCCTTCAGGGAGTAGGCAGATAAATAGGCTAAGCAGGTGCAAGACAAAAGGGAGTGGTAAGGTCTGCAGTCAACTGAAAAGTATAAGCCCTCCCTTCCAAGAGATATGCAAGTTCATTTTTGCAAAAGCACTGTGTTGGCTAAATAAGACATGATTATCATCTAGAGCTGGCTGTGATCTTGGAATGTGGGACCTCGTGACCATCATCTGATAGGTCACCATGGCTACCAGGTACCCTTGGTAGAAGCTTATCCTTTTTAAAGCTCCATCCATTCCCCTTCCCCTCTTCCCTCATTTAAGGGCTCTTCAAGGTATCTGACTTCACCACCTACCTGCAGCTTGGACCACTGGATCCTGCCCACACAGCGCGAGGCATTCCGCCAGGCGTGCTTGGCCCCATAGATGAGCTCTGTGTCCTTGAGCTGGTAGGTGCTAGTGGTTTCGATCTCTTTGTTCACCTCTTCCAGCCTTTCCATGTGGGCTTTGGAGCCAAATCTGAGTGAAGAGGAAGGGACATGGGAACATCACCCCCTCTTCTGAATTAGAAGTTAGTGGAAGGGGAGAGCTATTCCAAGAGGCTGGAAGCTACAAAAAATTCCAAGTTGATTTCTGGATGCAACAGTTTGATTTCTGGATGCAAGATAAAGCAGACACTGTAAACTCAAATGGCCACAAAGGCTGAACATTGTAGATATAAGTCAACCAGCTGGGTGGGGACTGTGGCAAACAAGTGAGCCAGGCCTTGTCCAAAGCGGGCAGCCACGGCTCCACTCCTGTCAGTTGTCACCTGACAGGAGTGGGGGCCCAGGACTGCTAAATCTTTCCAGAGAAACTGGAAATCTGAGTTTTAAAGGGAACTCTTATAATTTTTAAATGTTGGCAATGAATTCAATTTTAGAAAGTTAGAAAAATTTTTGGTTTACAAAATGGTATACAGGATAATATAATAAACTCCCATGTCCCAAGCCTAAAAAATACTATAATAGTTTCTTGGGGAATACTTCCCCACTGTAGCCCATTCTGTCCCCAGAAGTGACTGCTATCTTGAACCTGACATTTACCATTCTCATACACTTGTTTATATCTTTGCCACATGTATATCTATCCTTCAACCATGTACAATGTCATTTTGCATGTTTAAAGCATTCATATAGGCATATAGGCCGGGTATGGTGGCTCACACCTGTAGTCCCAGCACTTTGGGAGGCCGAGGAGGGTGGATCACTTGAGGCTAGGAATTTGAGACCAGCCTGGCCAACATGGCAAAACTCTGTCTCTACAAAAAATACAAAAATTAGCTGGGTGTGGTGGTGCGTGCCTGTAATCCCAGCTACTCAGGAGGCTGAGGCAGAGAATCGCTTGAGTCTGGGAGGCAGAGGTTGCAGTGAGCCAAGATCATGCCACTGCACTCCAGCCTGGGTGACAGAGCAAGACTCTGTCTCAAAAAAATAAATCAATAAAAAAAATTCATATAAATGGTGCTATACTGGATGTATCCTTTTACAATTTATCCTTTCTTTTGCTCAAAGTTAGCTATGAACATGAACTTCAATTCCATTAACATGCAGAGCGCTAATCCCTTTGATTTTTACAGTTGTATAGTATTCCATCACTGGAATATACCATAACTTACCCATTCTCCTGTTGATGGTGTTTATGTGGTTTCTTTCTTTTGTTTTTTTTTTTTTTGAGATGGAGTCTCGCTCTGTTCACCCAGGCTGGAGTGCAGTGGTGTGATCTTGGCTCACTACAACCTCCACCTCCCGGGTTCAAGCAATTCTCATGCCTCAGCATCCCAAGTAGCTAGGATTATAGGTGTGCACCACCATGCCCTACTAATTTTTGTATTTTTAGTAGAGGTAAGATTTCACCATTTTGGCCAGGCTGGTCTTGAATTCTTGGGCTCAAGCAATCTGCCCGCCTCGGTCTCCCAAAGTGCTGGGATTACAGGCGTGAGCCACTGCACCTGGTCTCTTGTTAGTTCTTTAATTTAATTTTTTCCTGCTATAAACAATGTTTCAGTGAACATTCTTACTGATGGTTCCTTGTGAACAGGTGTGAGAATTTCTTCAGAGTATGTATCTAGGCATGGAATTGCTTGAAATCTTTCAAATTATAAGCAACCCTTTGCAGGTGAAACAAAAGCACTCCTGGGGAACAGATGTGACCTATGGGTAGCCAGTTTTAAGCCTCTGTGTATGGCAGAGGCCTTGTGCCTTGGCCTTGGTTTGCAAAGTTGGGGCTGACATCTTTCTCTCCAGCATTCGATAACTCACCTCGGGCTCCCCGGAATTGACACACACTTGCCTTTTAATTGATGAATAGTATTGATCAATAAACTCTTTGGCGAGAGGGAAGAGCTGTTCTTTTGTGCGGACATCTTCAGGCCTCCTTGCATGCTGAGAAGGATGCATGATGGAGCCCATGCAGATGTACTCAGTGCATCCCGTTTCCTGGAAGATCAAGAGATTTGGGGTACTGCTTGGTTTTACCCAAGAGTGGCAGGTGTTAGGCTGTGGGCTTGGATCTCGTACTCATGGTTGAGTTTATCTGGCCCTTAATTCCCAGAGGCAGTTTCTCAAGTACCAGCTTCAAATCCTTGCTGGATATGGTCATAGTCATGTTAAGGAACAATAAGTAGCATTTTAAGGTTCCTAAAGTATTTGCTCTACTCATCTTGGGAACAGAAGCTTTTTGACTAGGAATCAGAATCATTGGTACTAAAATCTGAAATATTTTTAGATTTTGCATGATGATCAAGGAGGAACTAATAGAGTGGCTACAGTAACTCATTTGAATGCATCTATGATAGACTGATTGCAAAATAGGACCCTAATTTTTCCCCTCCCTGTATTCACACCCTTTGAGATGTGGCTTTACAGTAATTCTCCATGAAGAAGTGGAACCTATCCCTTAACCCCTTGACTCTGGGCTGGTTTTGACCCTTAGGATGTGGCAGAAATGACCTTGTGACAACTCTGAGTCTAAGCCTCAAGAGTTCTTGCATGTTTCTGCTCATTCTCTTAGAACCCTGCAACTACATGTGAACAAGCCCAAGCTAGCTTGCTGGAAGAGGAGAGACCACATGGAACAGGGTTGAGTTATCTCAGCCAGGACCATCCTAGACCACCCTGACCTTAGCTGACCCCTCAGATGTAACTACAGATGCATGAGAAAGCCTCACCAAAATCAACAGAGTCTGGACCAGATCAATCACTGATCTACCCAGCCAATCCGTAGACTTTTGAAAAATAATACATAGTTTTAATAGTTGTTTTCAGCCACTAAGTTTCAGGGCAATTTGTTACATTGTAATAGCTTGCAAATACCATTCTTCCAAGAGGCCCAGGTTCAACAAAAATTTAAAGCAATATAATGGTTTGTTGACTATTAAAAATATGAAATAAAAATACTGAGGACACACTGTGAAATCAAGGAAGGGTTTGTTTAATACTCCACCAGTGGTCAGACTGTGAGAGACAGAGATGATATTCACAAGCAGCAACTCTCCTTAGATTCTTTTGTGTACTGGGTTCACAAATAAAAAGCATTTACATAAGAGAGTGAGAATCCACCAGTGGTTCTCAAACAGGGGTGAATTTCTTGCCCAGGGAATGTTAGGTAATGTCTTGGAGACTGTAAGAGTTGAAGAAGGAAGAAAGAAACATGAAAAGTGGCTTAACAGTCAGAGACAGGTTTATTTTAAAGAATAAACCTGAGAGGGGCTTCTGGCCAAGTTAGGTTAGGAGCACTCTTTATTGTTTTTCTTTAAGTTCGGGATACACGTGCAGAACGTGCAGGTTTGTTACATATGTATACATGTGCCATGGTGGGCACCTATCAACCCATCATCTAGGTTTTAAGCCCCACATACATTAGGTGTTTGTCCTAATGAGGAGCACTCTTTTTTACAGACTAAGAGTATTTAAGGGTTTAGGGTGGTAGAGCTTATCACAAGCTTGGAATGTTTCTGTGTCTCTTTGTCTTGCTTATCTGGGAGGGAGAGTTTTTGTGTCTGTTCCCATATATTTTCTTGCAGCTGCAGGCATACCCCGCAAGTCTGCTTTTAGCTTCCCTATCTTTGCGCATCTAAAGGGAAAGGAATATGCTTATTAAGGCCCACTGTTTTACTGGAGCCCATTGTATGAGTTTGAAGTTTGGTGGTTACCCAAGAGACTTTCCCCCCTCCCTGTGTGCCCGAGCTGTCTTATCTGTGTTTTACTATCTGCTTTTTCTGGCTGCTTGTTGTTAGAAGGGAGGTGATTTCCTTGAAATACATGAAGTTAGAAAGGGAGCTGGAACTTAAAATGGCAGTGTTTGCCCAAGATGGCAGTGCTCCTGCTCTGTCAGAGACATTTTTGGTTGTCATAACCTGGAAGGGGGCGTACTGACATCTAGGGGGTATGGGTCAGGGGTGGTGCTCAACACCCTACAACAGAGGACAGCCCCCACAACAAAGACTTATCCGACTCCAAATGTGGATAGTGATGAAGCTGCCACCCTCTCATCTACACCCTGCTGGGATACTTACCAATGTGCTCTTAAGGTGGAGGGTGTCAGTGAGAACCACCTCAGTCTCCCAGTTCTTGACCTTGAGGAAGCGTGGACACTTGGAGGGGCTGCCATTCTTTGTGGGGGACTGTTTTCCTGAGGCAGGGGGCTGCAGGAGAGAATGAAGGTGGAAGATGAGGCAGGGCCTTGAGTGGACTGTAACATTGTCTCCACAGAGGCTGGGAGAGCCATTGCTCTTCCTGGGATCTGCCTTGAGTGACCAACTGTCTACATCCAGAGTAAGATCCAGCCCTTCCTGCTTGACATGTACAAGGTTCCTGGGAACCTGATTTCCCCACCTACATGGAAAGAAACACCATGGAAGAGCCTCTAGGATTCTGCTCTGGGGAGAGGGGTCAGGAACTCAAAGGTGGTCTCTCTGGTTCAACAGGGTCTGACACACTGAGGAAGGACTCAGTGAATATTTGTTGAATGAATACATGACTGAAAGGACACCATCAGCCTCTTTGAATGATAATAGCCCCCAGCACCGAGGCATCAAACCTAAAGCTGGGTCGATTTACTTGGATTTCTAGGCCTTTCTGTGACAGTCCAAACTCACCATTTCTGGCGAGTACTGAGAAAACAGAAAGATTTAAATTGAAAAATTTTGGGCCAGGCACAGTGGCTCACACCTGTAATTCCAGCACTCTGGGAGCCCGAGGTGGGCGGATCACTTGAGATCAGAAGTTCGAGATCAGCCTGGCCAACTTGGTGAAACCTTGCCTCTATTAAAAAATACAAAAATTAGCCAGGTGTGGTAGTGCACACCTGTAATCTCAGCTACTTGGGAGGCTGAAGCAGGAGAATCACTTGAACCCGAGAGGCAGAGGCTGCAGTGAGCCAAGATTGCACCACTGCACTCCAGCCTGGGAGACAGAACGCGACTCCATCTCAGAAAAATAATAATGACATAAAATAAAATAAATTGAAAAAATGTGAAGCAAAGAATATTGTCCCCAAATTTCTGGGGGACTTTTAAAACTTCCAGGCTTTTTCCTGCCTCAGGGCCTTTGCACTTACCGTCCCCTCTGTCTTGAACACCTACATGGAAAGAAACCATGGAAGAGCCTCTTTATGGGGACCTTTAGTCCCCCATTTGTCTTCACTCTGCAAATGATTTGGCTAGTAGGTGAGTGGGGATAAATCTCAGGCTGACCAGTGTTGGCCCATTCATTGTAGACCTCACTGATAAGGATTACATCTGTCTTTTTTTTTTTTTTTTTTTTTTTGAGATAGGGTCTTGCTCTGTCACATAGGCTGGAGTGCAGTGGTGCAATCATAGCTCACTGTAGCCTTGACCTCCTAGGCTCAAGCAATCCTTCCACCTCACCCTCCCAAGTAGCTGGGACTACAGGTGCGTGCCACCATGCCCAGCTAATTTTTTATATATTTTGTAGAGACAGGGGTCTCACTATGTTGCCCAGGCTGGTCTTGAACTCCTAGACTCAAGTAATCCTCCTGCCTCAGCCTCCCAAAGTGTTGGGATTACAGGTGTGAGCCATCGTGCCTGGCCTAGGATCACATCTGTCTTGGATGCTCCTGGGTTATTGTCTACCTGCCTGGGCACAGGCACACACATGCATCAGGCAAGCATTGGTCACTTAGTAACTCTAAGGGAGGGGCAGCAGGTGCACCCTGATGCGAAAGCCAAGCAAGATCAGGGAGAAGATGAGCCAATGTTAAGTGACACTCATGCAAAGAGTACATCAGTGCACAGTGGCCTTGAGGCAGGGCATTCATACATTCAATTAGCATTTATTGAGCACCTATTATAATACATGCTCAATAAATAGGCACTGGGGATTCAGCAGTGAAGAAGACAGACAGGGACCTTGCCCTCTGGAGTGTTATGTGGTAGAGGTGGAGATAAACAGTAAGTAAACTAATATAGGGTCAGTATAATTCCAGGTGATGATAAGAATAGAAAATGGGGAGGTGACTGTAACTAAGTGGAGGGGAGAAGGGCAAGTGCAAAGGCACTGACGTGGGAATGAACTTGTTAAGTTCAAAGGACCAGCAAGGAGGTTGAGTGTGGCTGGAGTGTATGCATGAGGGCAAGTGTAAGGAGATAAAATCAGAAAGGAGGCAGGGCACTCATCTCACTGGCTTGGAGGAGCTCAGCCTGATGAGGGTAGCTGTGAATTATGAACAAATGAGCTGGATCGAAGTCCAGGATAGAAGTCACAGAGAACTGCGAAGGACTAATACTGAAAACTAACATTAAATGAGCACTGATTATGTGCCAAGCAACAACCTTATTATCTCCATTTTACAGATTAGGAAACTGAGGCACAGAGAGGTTAAGTTGCCCAAGATTGTAGAGCTAATAAGCTGAAGAAAGGAGTCCAATCCAGGCAGTCTGGCTCCCAAACCATGCCCTTAACAGCTTGACTATCCTGCCTCCTGGCCATTAAGAATAATTCATTCATTTAACATATGCTTATTGAGTAGTTCCTATGTGCCAGGTGAGGCAGCAGAGACCAAGACTATAGTGACAAGCTAGATGGATGTGATCTCTGCTCCCATGGAGTCACAGTCCTGTAGGGGGTGATGAAAACTGAATGAGCCATTGCAATCGATTTAGCACAATGGATGCCATTACATGGGACCTTGGCAGCACAGGGGAGGTGGGAGCACATAGAAGACACATCTAACTTCTAGATCGAGACCAGAAGATGAGTATGTGCTAGCCAGGCAAGGAAGAGGAAGCAAGGTCTTACAGGCAGAGAGAACAGATCATGCAGAGGTCCTGAGTTAAGAGAACTATCATGGCCACCTTTGCAGCCAGTGGAATAAGAGTTCTGAGTTCTGTGTTAAAGCATTCATGGCGCCATGTTGGAGCCTGGGGAACAGGAGGTGGGGAAGAGCGTGCCACTGTTAAAGACTGCTCCGGAAGAGTGCAGGCTGTGGCAGCACAGGGAACACATGGAAGGTGCTAGGATTCATAATCTTCCACGTCTCCCGGCCCTCACCAGATCTGGTCCTCCTCAGTGCCGGGCGCTACCAACCATCTGTGCAGGACAAGCCACAGGTGGGAGCTATCTTAATCATCAGCCTCTTCTCTATCTCCCACACCCAACTCATCACTGACTCTCCCCCATTTTAGCTTTTTAACTAGCTCTAGAATCCATTCACTCCTCTCCCCTTCCACTGGCCAGCACCCTGACTAAGTCATCTCTTACTTGGATGATCATAGTCACCCCCTAAATGTTAGCCATTATTTATTATTATAAATGTTATTATTATGTGACTACTAGCCCAATTTACAGTATTAGAAGTATAAGTATTTCTTGTAGTACTGCAATACTTCTGCAAGTATTATTACTTGTATCACTTGTATATTATTACTTGTATTATTACTACTTGTATTATTACTTGTATTACTATTATTACTTGTATTATTATTACTTATATTATTACTTGTATTACTATTATTATTACTTCTGCAAGTATTACTACTACACTACCACACTGGGAGCATGATAAAGGTTTGGGCGAGTTCTTTCCTTTGTTCCTCATTTATACTTTCTAGCCTGTCTAAGTTATTGTGCCCATGTTTCCCTAGGAAGTTGGATACAAACAACCCCACTTTGTTCAAACGTCTGGCCAGGCACCCTAAACACTTCTTTAAGATCCTGTCTCCCCTCCTGTGTCTTCCAGGAGGAGTCTTGGAGGTGATGAAAGTCACATCTGGGCAGGGCTTTGTAGTAAACACATCCCTCTGATTGTGCCCACAACCTGTATCATTGAGAAAAAAACCAAATAATCCTACCTTGCCCACAGGAAGGCACCCCAGCCATTCTCCCTACATACCCAGTTTCACTCAGCCAGTTTAGAAACCCTCTCGGCCACCCATGTGAACACTGTAGAGGCTGAGGAGCAGCTGAAATCCCAGGGCGGGGATGACAGATGTGGTGATGACATCGGGTCTGGGCCCAGGACTCAGAGGGTGGGGGGCCAGGCGTGAGGAGGGGGAGCAGGGTGTGGCCTGTGGGCGGCAGCCGACAGTCTTCATCGCCAGGGAGGGGGAGGAGTGAGATAACAGGACTAATAAAAGAGGCCATCTGTTGAGGTCCCAGATGTGCGAGGGGTGGTCGTTACGAGTCAAGTAATTGGCTGCCCGAGTGCGAGCCGTGCCACCCTCCGCCCTGGGTTTCACTGGATTGCACACTTGAAACCAGGCATTAGGAGGCTTCTGGCAGGGCTGTTGTACTTGGCGCTTTGATGTTTTAATTAGCCAGCAGCAATATTAGATGACTCAGGAGGGGAGAAACGGGGAGATTAATATAGCAGTCAGGGGCCCTGCATGCAGGATGCAAATGACTATTCTGAGTGGGCACCAAAGTTCTCCTGGTCAAAATGCAGATTAGCAGCACTTGTGAGTTATTATGTTGGGCACAGGGCACAAGTGGGCTTTGGGCTGTGGCTACATACTCCCTTTTCTGGCTTTATGTCTGCAGTGGGGACAATGGAAGCTTTTAGGTGGGAGGAGACATTGGCTCGCTCTTTGTGGACCCCTGGGACACCCGCCCCTAAGTGTGCAAAGGAGGCCATGATCTCATGGGCATTTTCATAGCCTTGTCAACACCTCTTTGCCTAGGAAGCTTGCAGAGGCCCTGAAGGAATGAAAGGAAATGGTCCTGCAGCCAGGCTCAAAAGGAGGCAGGGAGGTGCGGTCATGTCAGCCTGGACTCCGGAGCTGAGAATGCCACTTCCAAGGACTGCTGAAGCTCTGATTCCTTTTCCCCTCTCCTTTTCTCCCTTCTTTCTCCCCTTCAACAAGTGCATATTGAGCACCTACTATATTTTGGGGACTAGTATTCTAGGACTCAGCAGCCACTGAATGACTCTCATCCCACAACTGGGAAAAGCATCTTACAGCTGCTTCTTCTAAAGCAGAGATCTGCAGACGGCGTGGCCCACTGTCTGTTTTTGTACAGCTTCTGAGCTAAGAAGGATTTTTTCCATTTTTGGGTTATTGAATGCAAAAATCAAAAGGAGAATATTTTGTGACACACAAAAGTTATATGATGTTCAAATGTTAGTATCCATAAATAAAATTTCATTGGGGCTCATTTGAGTCCATATAGCATGTGGCAGCTTTGACATGACAATGTCAGAGCTGGCTAGTATTTTGATAGAGTCCAAGGCCATGTGGCCCACAAAGCCAAAAATATTTATCTTGTCCTTTAGATAAAAGGTTTGTGGATGCCTGATGTAAAGGGTTGAATTCCAGTGGCTGACCCCGATCACTGAGTTTGCTCAAATGCTGTCATGTTAGAGATCTTTCCTGATCATTCTTTTTTTTTTTTTTTTTTGAGATGGAGTCTCACTCTGTCGCCCAGGCTGAAGTGCAGTGGTGTGGTCTTGGCTCACTGCAACCTCCATCATCTCCTGGGTTAAGTGATTCTCCTGCCTCAGCCTCCTGAGTAGCTGGGATTACAGGCATGCGCCACCATGCCTGGCTAATTTTTCTATTTTTTTTTTTTTTCAGTAGAGACGAGGTTTCACCATGTTGGCCAGGCTGGTCTCGAACTCCTGACCTCAGGTGATCTGCCCACCTCAGCCTCCCAAAGTGCTAGGATTACACATGTGAGCCACTGTGCCAGCTGTGATCATTCTTTAAAGCAGTGTCACTTCCTTGTCATTCTCTGCCCCCAATCACCCTTACCATGCTTTGTTTTCCCCATAGCACTTAACACTACCTGTGGTCATCATGAGCATATATGTACCTGGACATGTATGTGCATACCTACATTTCTATATCTTGTAGATATAGATTTACATTTACCTATATAGGCATTTAGATAATACTTGTTTTCTGCCTACCCACTGTTCAGTTTGTTCTATCCCTGAAACAGTGCCCAGCACACAGTATATGTTCAATAAACATATGAGATCTGCATGAGACTGCATTCTGTCCTTCCTCCAAATTTATTTGAAGCCTGTGATAGTTAATATTGAGTGTCAACTTCATTGGATTGAAGAATGCAAAGTACTGTCCCTGAGTGTGTCCGTGAGGGTGTTGCCAAAGGACACTAACATCTGAGTCAGTGGACTGGGAAAGGCAGACCCACCCTCAATGTGGGTGGGCACAATCTAATCAGCTGCCAGTGCAGCCAGAAGAATAAAAGCACCAGAAGAACGTAAAAAGACCAGACTGGCTTAGCCTCCGAGCCTACATCTTTCTCCTGTGCTGGATGCTTCCTGCGCTTGAACATTGGACTCCAAGTTCTTTAGCTTTGGGACTCGGGCTGGCTTCCTTGCTCCTCAGCTTGTAGATGGCCTATTGTGGACCTCACCTTGTGTTCGTGTGAGTTAATACTCCTTAATAAACTCCCCTTTATATATACATCTATCCTATTAATTATGTCCCTCTAGAGAACCCTGACTAATACAAAGCCCTAACCTCCATCCCCCACCCCCATGTGATTTTGTTGGGAGATAGAACTTTTAGGAGATAATGAAGGTTAAACAAGATCATAAGGGTGGGGCCCTAATCTGATAGGATTGGTGGCCTTATATGAAAAGGAAGAGAGAGCTCTTTCTCTTTGTCTGCCATGTGAGGACACAGAGAAGGCAGATGTCTGCAAGCTGACAAGAAAGCCCTCTCCAGAACCTGACCATGCTGGCACCATGATCTTGGACTTCCAACCCCCAGAACTGTGAGCTGTAAATTTCTGTTGTCTAAGCCACCCAGGCAATGGTCCTTTGTGATTAAAACCTGAGCAAACTAACACAAGGTCTAAAAAGTTTCAACACTATAGAGTTCCTTAAATGCTAAGCCAAGGATGTTGGCCTTGATTTCATAGAGTGAGTGATCTTATCTCAGCTGGATTTTAGGAAAGACATGATTGCAAGGATTGCAAGAGGGAGAGGGTCAAGGCAGAGAGACCCATGAGGAGGATGGTACAATGAGGCCAGGAGTAGCCATGGGGTTGGAATGCAGCTGCAGGGGCAGCAGGACTGGAAGCAGGGAACTGAAGGTTGGGGGCTCTGGAAGTGGAACTGAGAGTCTCTGGGTAGGAGAGGATCGGGGCAAAGGATAAAGTCAACATGGATTGGGTAAGTGGAAGGATGGTGGGCTTTTTTTTGAGATAGAGTTTTGCTCTTGTTGCCCAGGCTGGAGTGCAATGGTGCGATCTCAGCTCACTGCAACCTCTGCCTCATGGGTTCAAATGATTCTCCTGCCTCAGCCTCCTGAGTAGCTGGGATTACAGGCATGTGCCACCACGCCTGGCTAATTTTTGTATTTTTAGTGGAGATGGGGTTTCTTCATGTTGGTTGGGCTGATCTCAAACTCCCGACCTCAGGTATCCACCTGCCTTGGCCTCCCAAAGTGCTGGGATTATAGGCATGAGCCACTGCACCCAGCTGGATGGTGGGCTTTTTAGCAGACGCTAGGAAGTAAGAAGCAGGTGTGCTGGGCAGTGGACGGAGGGAGGTTTTTTAGGCAAGAAGACAGAAACTCAGCACCAGAACTCAGAACACCTAGACACAGAGGCCAAGCACCTGCCCTTCCCCAGTAGTGGCTGTCACTGTCACGAGCCTCACAGTGAAACCAGGACTGACAGCTACACCAGGGGAGGCAGGCAGGCGCCTCCAAGACATACAACATCTTAGGAGCTATTATGGCAGCAGTCCTCAACCTTTTTGGCACCAGGGATCGGTTTTGTGGAAGACAATTTTTCCATGGACTGGTGGTCGGGGGCATGTTCAGGATGATTCAAGGGCATTACATTGATCGTGTGCACTATTTCTATTATTATTATATTATAATATACAATGAAATCATTACACAACTCACCAGAATGTACAATCAGTGGGAGCACTGAGCTTGTTTTCTGCAACTAGATGGTCCCATCTGGGGGAGATGGGAGACAGTGACAGATCATCAGGCATTAGATTCTCATAAGCGCAGGCAGCCTAGATCCCTTGCAGGTGTGGTTCACAGTAGGGTACGAGCTCCTATGAGAATCTAAGGCCACCACTGATCTGACAGGAGGCAGAGCCCAGGCGGTAATGCGAGCGATGGGGGCAGCTGTAAATACAGATGAAGCTTCACTTGCTCGCCTGCCGCTCACTTCCTGCTGTGCAGCCCAGCTCCTAACAGGCCAGTACTGGTCTGTGGCCTGGGGTTTGGGGACCCCCGTATTATGGGCTGAACCATGTCCTCCCTCCCCATCCCCATCAAATTCATATGTTGATGTCCTAAACTGCCTCAGAATATGGCTTTCTTTGGAGTTAGGGCCTTTACAGAGGAAATCAAGTTAAAAATGAGGTCATCAGCATGGGCCCTGATCCAGTAGGGCTGGTGCCCTTACAGAAAAGAGAAATTTGAAGGCAGATGTGCTCACAGGGAGAGCGCCATGTGAACATGAAGATGGCCACCTACAAGCCAAGGAGGGAGGACTGGGTCAGCTTCTCCCTCCCAGCCCTCGGAAGGAACCAGCACCGCCAACACCTTGATTTTGTATTTCTGGCCTCCAGAACTGTGAGGCAATCCATTCTGCTGTTTAAGCCACCAGTTGGTGGTGTTTTATTACAGCAGCCCTAGTAAACTAATCTAAGAGCTAAGGCCTAAACTTGTACAAAGCAAGTCGCTTCTTATTCTTATGCTATCGGCACCAGTGACAGCTCCTCTATTAGAGGCCTGCAGCAACCTGCCCTGTTTGGCTTGTCCTGAAATGAGGGCAGCACACCGGGGCTGAGCTGGGCAGAGGGCCATTCACACCAGGGGCCAGACGCCACACACTGCGCCCTTTGCTGCAGCCCTGGGCGGCACCGCACCCACCTGTGGGTACCACCTCTCCCGGGCAGCAAGCATAACCTGGTTACAAGCTGGGGCAGCTCAGGGTCCAGGCCCACAGACTCACAAAACCAGAAGGTACCCACTTATCCGTACAATTAAAAAATTGCTGTGTATAGAACTTAACCAAGTGTATTTAGTACTTTGGAATATAATTTCCTTTAGTGTATTCAAAGCACTATGTCTAAAGTGATTCGTTCCTTAAGATAACTCCATATAAACTTGACATTGCTGGCTGGGCGCGGTGGCTCATGCCTGTAATCCCAGCACTTTGGGAGGCCGAGGTGGGCGGATCACGAGGTCAGGAGATCAAGACCATCCTGGCTAACACGGTGAAACCCCACCTCCACTAAAAATACAAAAAAATTAGCCGGGCGTGGTGGCGGGCGCCTGTAGTCCCAGCTACTCGGGAGGCTGAGGCAGGAGAATGGCTTGAACCCAGGAGGCGGAGCTTGCAGTGAGCCGAGATCGCGCCACTGCACTCCAGCCTGGGCGACTGAGACTTTGTCTCCAAAAAAAAAAAAAAAAAAAGTTGACATTGCTTACTCTGCCTCTCTCTCTCTCTTCTGTAATTCAACAGTCTGTAGATCTGTAGAAGGTGATTAAAAAAGGGGGTGCTTGGGAGTCAGACTCACCCCAGTTAAGGATTCAGGGTGATAGTGGAGACCTCTGGAGGACCAAGGGGCATCAAGGCTGAATTTTTTAAGCTTTCTCCAAATTGCAGTGATATCATAGTATAGCCAGATGTTACTGGACAACTTTCAGCTTGGTCCCATTACCAGACCAGAATGTATATATACACTAGGAATTAATCTTAACATCAATCCCGTAATTATCTCGTGGCCTGCCCTATGATACTGCATCGTACTGTGTTTGTTTGTTGAAAGCCTTAACTTGCTAAATGCAAATATTGAAAATGCACAACAAGTTTCATGTTTATGTTTTGGCCCTTGTATCTTAGAAAATCCTGGGAACCTCAGGAAATGGAAATAGGCTGGGGCTGTTGACCTGTAAGAGCCTCTGTTTGGTGGGAGGTTGGTTTTGGCAACTGATACCAATTTACAGAGAGGAAGAAAAATGACTTTGACCCAGCTTGCCCTTTTTGGGAAAAGCATTTCAATATGGGGTGACGCAGTGAAGGAGCGTGCAGAGTGGTGTCACTGATTGTGAACCACAGTGTCATTGTCAGACCTGGACAACAGTCGGGACAGCCTGCGTTGAATATACTCACTCTTAAAACAAACAGTTAGCAAAATATGTGGAAATTCCAGCAGGGCTGAACCCAAACACCAGTCAATTCACGCACCACTTCCTGGCTCCACCCTGGCTCTGACCACCCCGGACAGCAAGTTTGGTTGCTGGCCTCTTGGCTCAGTGACCTATAAAGACCTGGGAATCACTGAGCAGGCGATGGCTCAGGTGGAAGGAAGGAAGATGCCTCTGGGGTGGAGAGAGACTGTGTTCAGTATACATCCCTAGAAAGCATCTTGGGGGGTCTGCTGGTTTGAGGGCACCCTGGGAATGTTGGATCACCCTAAGAAGTGGGGCACTGAAGATGCCTTGGGGAAAATCCAACTTGGGTATCTAGACCAAGGCAAGGGATACCTGACCTAATTGAAGTAGGGGCAAAAATGAGTTGGACCGCAGCTTAGAACTAGGGATTTGGGGCATCCTCCTACAGAGGGAAATTAATCTCAAAATGCAAGAGGTTTCTCAAATGCTTCGAGAGAGACTTAGGGAAAGGAGTAATCAAGAAGCACCCTGAGATGTCAGCCTCAAGGGAGCCAATGGACTCTGCCAAAGCCAGCCAAGGCAGCTCTGTGGGTAATATCTGTGCATGAGTCTATGAAACCCCAAATATCACAATATGATGACTACTGTGTGTATTTCCATCTGTAGTTTGTCTTGAAAGTAGAAGTTTTCAGAAGTTGAGGTGCATATTAAATGAGAAGAGGGGATGGCTCGGCTGTGAACTGCTCCAGGGCAGTGATCATACTCAATTTCATTTCTTTTGAGACAGAGTCTCACTCTGTCACCCAGGCTGGAGTGTAGTGGCACCATCTTGGCTCACTGCAACCTCCGTCTCCCAGGTTCAAGCGATCCTCCTGCCTCAGCCTCTCAAGTAGCTGGGATTACAAGTGTGTGCCACCACACCTGGCTAATATTTTTTGTATTTTTAGTAGAAACAGGGTTTCACCATGTTGGCCAGGCTGGTCTCAAATTCCCAACCTAAAGTGTCCCACCTGCCTCTGCCTCCCAAAGTGCTGGGATTACAGGCATGAGCTACACCTGGCCTTCATTTCATTTTGAGTAACATTCAGTAAATGCCTATTTGGTGCCTGACCTGGGCTAGGCCACTGCACATCCATGGGCTCATTGAATCCTCATGGTAACCCATTCTTCAGATCAGAAAATAGAGGCTGTGAGAGGTGACGTGGCTATCCCCAAATTAATGAAAAACAAGCAATAGAGCTGGGCTTGGAATCCAGGCCCTCAAAGTTCCCCTCTTTCCACTCAAGGCCCTCCTGCTCTTTTCTCTGTGTGTTTCCACAGCCCGGCCCCCAGGAGGCATAAATCACATCTGTCCCATTGATTTCAATGAGTGACAAAGATGATGATGTGGTCACAAAGGGGAGGAGATGCAGCCTTGTCATGAGTCAATGGGTGGTCACTTTGGGCTTTGGGTCACCTGTTGGCCACAAGGGTTTCACCTGTAAAATGGGCACAATGCTTCTTATCTGCCTCAAATTCGCAATATATTATTTAGCCAAATAAAAACAATAGTAATGACCCCAACATTTGTTGAGCATTTATTCTGTGCCAGGCCCTGTAGAGTGGGCTCAGGGCTCCATGGCCTGGGTTCAAATCCCATCTCCATCACTTACTGGTTATGCGACCCTCGTTGAGCCACAAAACCCTCTGTGATTCTCAGTTTCCTCATCTGTAAAATGGAGACAATCACAGTATTTCATTGGGTTGAGCTGGGGGTTCAATGAGGCCATGGACCTAAAGTGCTTAGCACAGTACCTGATATTGCTCAATAAATATATTAGGTCCCGTTGTTATGGTTGACATCATTATCTCATACGTTATCTCATTTCATCCTCCCCACAACTTGATGAGCCTATTAGTCCCTATTAGGAAAGGGAGGCTCAGCACAGATGCTATTAATAATTAGTTGTCGGCTGGGCACGGTGGCTCACGCCTGTAATCCCAGCACTTTGGGAGGCCGAGGTGGGCGGATCATGAGGTCAGGAGATGGAGACCATCCTGGCTAACATGGTGAAACCCCGTCTCTACTAAAAATACAAAAAATTAGCCGGGTGAGGTGGCGGGCGCCTGTAGTCCCAGCTACGCGGGAGGCTGAGGCAGGAGAATGGCGTGAACCCCAGGGGGCAGAGCCTGCAGTGAGCCGAGATCGGGCCACTGCACTCCAGCCTGGGTGAAAGAGCGAGACTCCGTCTCAAAAAAAAAAGAAAAAAAATTAGTTGTCTGACCAAGGTCACCAGCTTGGCGCTGGATTCCTGGCCTCAGTGCTGTGGGCTCGTGAGTCCAAGGGTTAAAATGGCTACACACCTGCACCGTGATATTGTTATCACTGTTACTTTTTAAAAATTTTTTATTTTTTTGAGATAGGGTCTCACTCCAGTGCCCAGGCTGGAGTGCAGTGGCACGATCTCAGCTCAATGCAACCTCCGCCTCCCAGGTTCAAGCAATTCCCCTGCCTCAGCCTCCTGAGTAGCTGGGACTACAGGCACACGCCACCAAGCCCAGCTAATTTTTGTATTTTTAGTAGAGACAGGGTTTCACCATGTTGGCCAGGCTGGTCTCGAACTCCTGATCTCAAGTGATCCACCCTCACTGGCCTCCCAAAGTGTCGGGATTACAGGTGTGAGCCACCGCACTGGGCCATTGTTACTGTTATTTTTATCCTGACATCATTACCGTACAATGAGTCAGGGCTGATTTAGAAGGCTTCCTGGTGAGCATGCTGGGTTGTCTCCAAGAGGCAGAGCATTTTACTGGTTTGCCTTCATTCAGACCCAGGCCGGCTGGGGCTGGCTACACCCTTTTGGTTTTCAGCAAGGCCAGCAGTAGCAGGCCAGTTGGTGTCATCCTGGTGACCTTGGATCCCCTAAAGATTGGGAAAGAAACGGCCCACAAGCCTGTCCCCCACCTTTCTCATAATTTAGAGCTCTCTAGAGAAGCTGGGGGGTGCTGTCATTTACCTGGAAATAGGGAAAATCTTCTCAACAGATTTTGACATTTTGAAAGCAGCTAGCAAGCCCTACGTCCCCAGGGGTGAGAAAATGCCATGATCCTCAGGCGGCTGAGCTTGGGGAGTGGGATTTCGATATAACAGTGATCTCTCTATCTGATCACCTTTACCAGCTAGAGGCTGGAGGGAGGGGCAAGGGCAATGGGAAGGATGGAAAAGAGGAGAGAACCCCAAATGAAAACACCACTTCCCAGGTCCAGCCCCGTCCCCACTCGAACCTCGTACTAAGGGTTTGATTGATGCTTAATTGGTATCTGAAAATAGATGTTCCATCCCCAAACAGGGCACAGTTCTACCCCTTCTCTCTTAGGAAGGCAAACCAGACAGGCAAGGGAAACGATGCTTAATAAGAAAGGAAGGCAAGAAGGGCTTGATTTGAATCCTGAGTTTGTGCAGGGAGGATGGCCCAACAGCAGGTCCTCATGTTGTTTATCTAGGGTAGCTTTTTACTTAAGACGATTATTATAAGAGCCTTTCGGATGATGTCAAAACTCAACATGTGTTCACGCCTGTAATTCCAGCACTTTGGGAGGCTGAGGCGGGTGGATCACAAGGTCAGGAGATTGAGACCATCCTGGCTAACTCAGTGAAACCCCGTCTCTGCCAAAAATACAAAAAATTAGCCGGGCGTGGTGGCGTGCGCCTGTAGTCCCAGCTGCTGGGGAGGCTGAGGCAGGAGAATGGCGTGAACCTGGGAGGTGGAGCTTGCAGTGAGCCGAGATCAGGCCACTGCACTCCAGCCTGGGCGACAGAGCGAGACTCCATCTCAAAAAAACAAAAAAAAAAAACACACAACATGTGTCTCAGGTGGTGTTAGCACCAAAGGCAACCTCAGAGAACTAATAATAATCCTTAGCGAAAAAAATAAAAAGCAACATATCAGCCACAACCATTCCCTTTCCTATAATGCCTTTTTCCATTTTCTTTTAGGCAAACTTCTACCTGAGCTTCAAAACCCAGACCAGGTGTCACTTCTTGGGGTAAACCTTCCCTGGTACCTACTTGCTGAGGTAATTATGTTCCCAAAGCATTTTGTGTTCCTCTTTATTTCAGCACTAATTGAATCTTATGTGAGTCTCTCCCCACACACATCCGTGAGGGTCTCAAGGGCAGGGAGGCCTGTGTTTGCTCAGCTTTGCTTCTACCCCAGAACTATGCACACGGCAGGTTATCAAGTGAATGGTGACAGATGAACTGATTTGTTCTATCTACTATCCCAGGCCAGATGCAATTTGCAAGGGGGTAGTGAAGATGAGGGTCACAAAGTCATACACACAACGCACTCTGTGACTGGGGACTCGTCTCACTGGCCCCACCCACAGTGACCCAGACTGTTGGCAAGAGAAATGACTGCTAGATAAAGATTAATGCCTCAGCCTCCTGAGATGGACTTAAAAGAAGATGCCTCTAGGGCTGATTTTCTTTGAATCTAGACAAACAAGAGCATCGAAGAGGGTGGGGATCCCTTCTGGGATTCCCAAGGAGTCAGACCTCACTATTTCCTCCAGGAACTTATAGTCTCCTGTGTTAGGAAGTTCTTCCTCATGTCTAACCTGCATTCGTCCTGCTTCAATTGCATTCTATTGCCTTTTGCCCAGTCCTTGGCAGTTGCTTTGCTGCCCTGCCCAGCCGCTTCTCAACCCCCACCTATCGCTTCCGGACTCAGGATTGCAGGTAGTGGCTGGGTTCCTCTTTGTGACATTAACAATGCTAGGCCCCCTGTGGATGCTTAAACAAGCCATAAATGTGGGTTACAACTGGAAGGATAGAAGCTGATTCCGGCTGGGCACGGTGGCTCACGCCTGTAATCTCAGCACTTTGGGAGGCCGAGGCGGGTGGATCACAAGGTCAGGAAATCGAGACCATCCTTGCTAACACGGTGAAACCCCGTCTCTACTAAAAATACAAAAAAAAATTAGCCGGGCGTGGTGGTGGGCGCCTGTAGTCCCAGCTACTCGGGAGGCTGAGGCAGGAGAATGGCGTGAACCTGGGAGGCGGAGCTTGCAGTGAGCGGAGATCGCGTCATTGCACTGTAGCCTGGGCGACTGAGTGAGAGTCCATCTCAAAAAAAAAAAAAAAAAAGAAGCTGATTCCAGGAGCTCCAGGTACAGTGGCTTTGAGCAGGTAGAGGCGAGGTTAGGAGATCGTCTTTCAGGATGGAAAAAAGAACATTGTGTTTTCTATTAATTTGCTCACCCTGGGAAGCATTTCTGAAGCCTGTGCCTATGGAGATGTCTAGCAGGTGGTAATAGGGCTGTTTCCTTTGCGCTGGAGCTGGGACTCAAATATATCTGAGCGCTAGGGTCTCCGCCTCCTGACAGCTCTATTTCTGAGAGGCATTTGGAAAATTGAATCTCAGACAACAGAGCCAGGATGATTTCGCAGGCCCGTGACTTTTTTTTTTTTTTTTTTTTTTTTTTCCTGAGGCGGAGTCTCACTCTCTTGCCTAGGCTGGAGTGCAGTGGTGCAGTCTCGGCTCACTGAAACCTCCAACTCCCAGGCTCAAGCAATTCTTGTGCCTCAGCCTCCCGAGTAGCTAGGACTACAGGTGTGCGCCTCACGCCTGGGCTTATTTTCATATTTTTAGTAGAGACGGAGTTTCACCATGTTGGCCACGCTGGTTTCGAACTCCTGACCTCAGGTGATCTGCCCACCTCAGCCTCCCAAAGTGCTGGGATTACAGTCGAGAACCACCTTGCCTGGCCTGGCCCGTGGTTTTAAATCTTTTTGGGTCAAATCCTACATTAAGGATTTGATGCTGGGCAAAGACGAACGTAAATCCCAAGCTCTGCTGGTCTATCAGTCATGCTCCCAGGAACGCTCTAGGCTAAAACTGCTCAGCACACTTACTTCACCTTGGAAGATTCAGTCTTACCCCCTTTCTCCAGCACCCTCAAAGTCCTTCCCTTCTCCAAGCAAACGGAATTTCTATATTAGCAGAGGCCTTAAGGCAAGCTCTCCATATATCTTCCTGTCCTTTCATCGTCACATCCTGCAAAGGCTAGCGGTCCTTCTTCCAGTGCTGAGTTTGTGCAGGGAGAATGGCCCAACAGCAGGTAGGTCCTCATGTTATTTATCTAGGGTAGCTTTTCACTTAAGATGATGATTACGATAACAGCCTTTGATGATGTCAAAACTCAGCAAGTGTCTCAGGTGTTGTGAGCACCAAAGACAACATCAGAGAACTAATAATGATCCTCAGCAATAAAAAAAAGCAATGTTATCCGCCACAGCCATTCCTTTTTTTTTTTTTTTTTTTTTGAGATGGAGTCTCGCTCTGTCGCCCAGGCTTGAGTGCAGTGGCCTGATCTGAGCTCACTGCAACCTCCACCTCCCAGGTTCAAGCAATTCTCCCACCTCAGCCTCCTGAGTAGCTGAGATTACAGGTGCCTACCATCATGCCCGGCTAATTTTTATATTTTTAGTAGAGATGGAGTTTCGCCATGTTGGCCAGGCTGGTCTCAAACTCCTGACCTCAGGGGGTCTTCCCATCTTGGCCTCCCAAAGTGCTGGGATTACAAGCGTGAGCCACCGCGCCTGGCCGCGCATTCCTTTTACTGTAATGCCTGTTTCCTTTTTGTTTTAGGCAAACACTTATCTGATCTTCAAAACCCTGAGGTCCTGTTCTCAATGTTGAGCTCCACTCCTCAGGCTTGAAGACCAAAGTTATGTTTGCAAGTTGGCATTGTCTAACTAAGGTGGGCCGTGTGCAAGGAAATGACCAGTCTGCCATTGCTCAGATTTCTGCATTGACTTTTAGTGTCTTTCTTGCAGAGTCAAGGCCTCCCCTGCTTCTTCCTTCGAACCGAGATCTCAAGGATTACTGCAGACCAGGAATTACAAATGGATACCTGGAGGTGGTAGGTGGGTAAGCTAAATCAGTAAAGAAGGCTGGGTAACTTCAAAACAGGACATTTAGTTGCATATTTAAAAAGAAAGACTTGTGTGTGTGTAGAAATGAAGAATGTTGTTAGGTGCTTTTTTTTGTTTTGTTTTTGTTTTGAGACAGGTTCTTGCTCTGTCACCCAGGCTGGAGTGCAGTGGCACTAACAGGGCTCACTGTAGCCTCAACTTCCCTGGCTCAAGCGATACTCCCACCTCAACCTCCCAAGTAGCTGGGATTACAGGTGCACGCCACCAGGCCCAGTTAATAGTTTATACTTTTTTGTAGAGACGGGGTTTTGCTATGTTGCCCAGGCTGGTCTTAAATTCCTAGGCTCAAGCGATCCACCTGCCTTGGCCTCCTAGAGTGCTGGGATTACAGGTGTGAGCCACTGTGCCCAGCCAAAAAGATCTTTCTTAAAACATGAACCTCTTGGTCCATCTCTACCTGCCACTTATAAAAATGACATGGGCCCAGGTGCAGTGACTCATACCTGTAATCCGAGCACTTTGGAGGCTGAGGCAGGTGGATCACCTGAGGCCAGGAGTTCGAGACCAGCCTGGCCAAGATGGTGAAACCCCATCTCCAAAAAACGTAAAAATTACCCGAGTGTGGTGGCACACACCTGTAATTCCAGCTACTCGGGAGGCTGAGGGGGGAGGATTGCTTGAACCCAGGAGGCAGAGGTTGCAGTGAGCAGAGATAGCACCAGAGACTCTGTCTCACAATAAATAATAATAATAATAAAGACATGGGTACAAAAAGATTTAACTTTCCTCCTAGTATAAGAAATCGAAAGCACTAATGCTATTATAAATGACAATGGACACTGGCCTTAATAAGAGGGAGACAATAGGGAGTGGTGAGGTTTGTGGCCAACTAGAAAGCCACATCCTGTCTAGAGGGGGCAGCTGCTATTCAGTCTATGCAGATTGTTGCCCCATAAGAATATGGTTGGCTGCAGTGACTCACACCTATAATCCCAGCACTTTGGGAGGCTGAGAAGGGAGGATTGCTTGAACTAGGAGTTCGAGACCAGCCTGGGCAACATAGCAAGATCCCGTTTCTACAAAAAAATATAAAAAATTAGCCAGGTCTAGTGGCACCAGCCTGTAGTCCTAGTTACTCGGGATGCTGCGGTGGGAGGATCTCTTAAGTCTAGGAGATTGAGGTTGCAGTGAGTAAGCTATGATGGTGCCACTGTACCTTGGCCTGGATGGTGCCACTGTACCTTGGACTGGAAGACAGAGCAAGACCTGTCTCTAAAAAACAACAAACAAGCAAAAAAAACAGAGTATAGGTGCAATGTGGTCAGATTATATAATTTTTTTTTTTTTTTTTTTTTGAGACAGAGTCTTGCTCTGTCGCCCAGGCTGGAGTGCAGTAGCGTGATCTTGGCTGACTGCAACCTCTGCCTCCTGGGTTCAAGCGATTCTCCTGCCTCAGCCTCCTGAGTAGCTGGGATTACAGGCACCCGCCACCATGCCCAGCTAACTTTTGTATTTTTAGTAGAGACGGAGTTTCACCATGTTGGTCAGGCTGGTCTTGAACTCTTGACCTCGTGATTTGCCCCCTTTGGCCTCCCAAAGTGCTGGGATTACAGGTGTGAGCCGCCGTGCCTGGCCATAGATTATGTAAATTTTAAAGAGAAGCTGTAGATATATTTATGTAAAAATTTGAAACATTGGCAATACATTTAAAATATAACTATAAATTATCTCTTAATACAATACGGGGTAGACCTAACAAATCAGGTCTGCAGGCTAGATCTGGCCCGAGGCTGCCTCTTGCTGTCTTTCTTTCTCTTGTGAGGGCTCATATGATGGCCATACCTCTTTGTTTTCAATTAAGAAAGAAAATATAGAAGAGCTTTAAACCATATTTGTTCATTTAATCATGAATGGAGAATAGTTTCCTAATGCTTCAGTGTGGTCTTGACTTTTGAGGACAACATAATAAAAGTCTACCATTGCGCTTTTCCACCAAACATTTCCAGATAGGACTGCTAGAGGGACATTCAGCTGGTGGGACCATGGGTCGACCTACCACAGAATCCCTGATGTCCTTATCTTCCCGGCCAGCCATCAGCGGCTAAGGAAAGCAGTTGCCACCAAGGCTCTAGAATGTCTCATCCTCCCCGCTGAAGCTGTGTAGAGAACTTTGAGGCCTTGTTTAGATGCGCTGGCAGTGAAAGCTGCCATCTGTAGGCCAAGCATCAGGAAAATGAAGCAGGTCATCACTTGCTGAGTCGCCTAGGCCACCCCCATGTTTCGACCTCCCACCGGTCACTCCGACTTCACTGCAATGCAGAGGATGGGTGTGAAATTCACATGATTCCCTAGGGTTGCCCTGGCCTGGCCCATCAGCTTACTGGACAGGTAAGACAAAGGCGCTGCTGATCTCCAGCCAAATCTAGCCACTCTTTGGAAATGATATTGACTTAGCTGTCAAAACACATCTGAACAGATTGGCAGAGACTAAAAAGTTGGATAACAGATGGAGTTGGCGAGGCTGTGAAGAAACAGTCAGTCTCCTAGTTAGCTGGTAAGATTGATCCAACCACTATGGCAAGTACCACAAAAATCACAAATGTGCGTGAATTTTGGCCCAACAATTCCACTTCTAGGAATTTATTCTATTTTGTTTTTTTGAGACAGGGTCTCGCTCTGTTGCCCAGGCTAGAGTGCAGTGGTGCAGTAATACAATCACAGCTCACTGCAGCCTTGACCTTCCAGGCTCAGGTGATTCTCCCACCTCAGTCTCCAGGGTAGCTGGGACAACGGGCATGTGCCACCATACCCAGCTAATTTTTGGTATTTTTTTTAGAGATAGGGTTTTGCCATGTTGCCCAGGCTGGTCTCAAACTCCTGGGCTCAAGTGATCCTCCTGCCTCGGCCTTCCAAAGTGTTGGATTACAGGCGTGAGCCGCCATGCCTGGCCTTTAGGAACTTATTCTATTGATAAGCCTGCCCATGTGCCAAATAAGGTATGGGCACAAGGTCACTCACCACAGCACTGTCATAGCAAAATATTGACAATGGTTCATTATGAAGGACTGATACAATAAATTACAGGATGATCACACAATGAAATATTATATGGCTATAAAAAAGGAACCAAGATCCTCTTTACCCACTAATGGGGACTAATCTCTAAGATATGTTAATAAGTGAAAAAGCGAGATATAAAACAACATGTGTAATGTGCTCTTATTTGTGTAAAAATATTCAAAAATAATGTGTGTGTTTGTCAATGCATAAAACACGGCTAAAAGAACACACAAAAACCATTAATATTGCTTGACTCTGGGGAGGAAAACTCTGTGACTGGGATTAGGAACAGATAGAGCTTTTCATCATATATCTTTTTGCTTATTTATTTCAATGTTTTTTTAGAGACAGGGTCTCACTCTGTCACTCAGGCTAGAGTGCAGAGGTGCTATATCACAGCTCACTGCAGCCTTGAACTCCTGTCCTCAAGTAATCCTCCTGCCTCAGTAGCCTGAGTAGCTAGGAACTACAGGTATATGCCATTATGCTTCACTAATTAAAAAAAAAATTTTTTTTTTTCAATAGAGATAGGGTCTCACTATGTAGCCCAGGCTGGTTGTCTTTTTTTTTGAGATGGAGTCTTGCACTGTCGCCCAGGCTGGAGTGCAGTGGTGCAATCTCGGCTCTCTACAAGTTCTGCCTCCCAGGTTCACGCCATTCTCCTGCCTCAGCCTCCTGAGTAGCTGGGACTACAGGTGCCCGCCACCATGCCAGGCTAATTTTTGTATTTTTTGTAGAGATGGGGTTTCACCATGTTGGTCAGGCTGGTCTTGAACTCTGGACCTCAAGCTATCCTCCGCCTTGGCCTCCCAAAATGCTGGGGTTACAGGCATGAGGCACTATGACCAGCTACCATGTATCTTTTATATCTTTTAAATTTGGAATCATGTGAATGCCTTTCCCAGAAGAAACAGAATTAAAATGTGAAAAACGGCAAGCTCACAAACAATACCAAACCACACAAAAACAAAGTCGAGATCCACATCCGAGGATAAGCACTCCTGGCCTCGGCCTCCCAAGCTCTCCAGCCACGGCGGCTGATTTCCATCATGACACAGTGTAGGATTTAGCTTCCCTCCCGTCAGCTTCCCACCTGGGAGGGGGTCGAGAAGGCGTGGGAGGCAGTGGTACCAGCTTGGCATCAAGCACTTACCTGCTCCTTCTCTGAATATGGGTTGTTGAGGACGACAGGCACATTGCCCTTCCCCCATAGGTCATTGAAGACTCGGTCATTCTCCACGGCGAGGGGCAGAGGTTTGTGTGACTTGCCGTCCAAATCTCTGAAAGGCAAGGTGGGGCAGGTGAGGAAGGGGACATCAGGAGGGACTGCTGGTTGCTTTGATCTGGAAGTCCTGAGTCTGTACAGAACCTCAGTGGCTCACTCACATAATTCCATATGAGCCAGCGAACTTTGGGTACCCATCCTGCTGCTTCATAAAGACCGATAGTGACATGTGGGAAGGCAGCTCTGGGTGTCAATCACAAAGGGAGCTCATCCAAGGTGACCTTGACAGCTGATGTATCCCTATCTTTGTGGACATCATTTCAGGATGGCAAGGAGAAGGATTTTGCTTGTCCTTCTCCCTTCTTCATTCCATGGATCTGGGAACACAGGAGGCCTGTTTCCTAGTAATACTCCATGTACCATGAACCCCTGGACAACTTACTGCTCATGACACCTACCAGTGGAAAAAGTAGGAGGTAGGAAGGATAGAGAGGTCCTGTGGGCTTTGGGTAGTAAGTTATTCTGACCCTGGCTAAGACTTTCGGCTTTGAACAATAGCAGCTCAGGACAAACAGAATGATTCGGAAAATAAAGGGAACATAATGACAAAAATAATAATCCTATTAATAAGGAGAGAGAGCATTTATTAAGCACTTACTATGTGCCAAGGACTTTACATGTGGGTTTTTAAAAAATATTATTTTATTTATATTAGACACGAGTTCTCCCTGTGTTGGCCAGGCTGATCTCTAACTCCTGGGCTCAAGCGATGCCCCTGCCTCAGCTTCCCAAAGTGCTGGGATTACAGGCGTGAGCCACCATGCCTGGCCATGTGTTTTAGTGCATTTAACTCTTGTGACAACCCTTTGAGGCAGGAATGACTGTTTTTCGTTTTTTCCCCCAGCCTTGTCCTGTCATCCCAGCTGGAATACAGTGGCACAATCACAACTCTCTGCAGCCTTGATCTCCTGGGCTCAAGTGATCCTCCTGCCTCAGCCTCCCGAGTAGCTGGGACTACAAGGGCGTACCACCATGTCTGCCTAATTTTTTTTTTAATTTTCTGTACAGATAGGGTCTCACTGTGTTGCCCAGGCTGGTCTCGAACTCCTTGGTTCAAGTGGTCCTCCCACCCCAGCCTCCCAAAGTGCTGAGATTACAGGCGTGAGCCACTGAACCTGTCCAGGAATGATTGTTAATCACCATTTTATGGATGGGGTAAGGGAGACAGAGAAGCTAAGTTGCTCAAGGTCACACAGTGGCAAAGCCTAGTATTCCAGCCCACTCATCACATCCATTCTAAAGTAGGGGCTGTCACTATCATCATCATCATCATCACCACCACCACCTTCACCATCATCTTTATCACCACCACTACCACAATCATCACCATAGCCACCATCATTCTCATTGTTACCATCATGATTATTGTAATCATCATCATCTAACTTTCCTCATCAGCCTCCACCATAATCACCATCACCATCATCATCACCATAATCACCCTCATCATTATCATCCTCAACCTCATCATATCCTAATCTTCATGATCAGTGCCATCACCTTCATTAGCAGCATCACCATTATCACCATCTTCTTCCTCCTCCTCGGCATCAGGACCACACCAGCATCTTCACGACCACCAGCATCATCCTCACAATCATCATTACACGAGGAAACTATAGTTAAGAGTGACTAAGTCACTAGCCTAAGTCACACGCTAGTGATGGTGGATTCAAACCCAGGCTTGTTCTGGATGCTAGAGCCTGACTTTTTTTGGAGACAGTCTCGCCCTGTTACCCAGGCTGGAGTGCAGTGGTGCAATCATAGCTCACTGCAGCCTTGACCTCCTAGGCTTGAGCGATCCTCCCACCTCTGCCTCTCCAGTAGCTGGGACTACAGGCGCGCACCACCCTACCTGGCAATGTTTTAAGTTTTTTGTAGAGACAGGGTCTCACTGTGTTGTGCAAGCTGGTCTCAAACTCCCAAACTCAAGTGATCCTCTTGCCTCGGCCTCCCAAAGTGCTGGGATTACAGGTATGAGCCACCATGCCCGGCCAGAATCCAACTTCTTACCCACTAAGTTTTCCTGGCTTCCTGTCCCTGAACTCTAACGGGCTCAGGATGAGGTGATCTCAGCTAGGTTCCACAGGCTGGCCACCCTCTAAGATGGAGATAGGAGTTGGCACCAAAATCCAGATGGCCTCATCAGACCTGTCTCACTCTCTGAGTCCTTCTACTCTCTGAATACTGCCCTCCTACTTCCCAACAGCCTTTCTCCTTTTGGCTCCCTTATCCAATTTGACTCTGACCATGGCCTCTGTCTGTTCCCTAACTGGGCAATGCAGCTTGCCCTGTGGCTCATCTTGGTTTAGGTCCCAGGCATTAAGACTGGCCCTTGTCTTGCCCTCTGTTCTATGTGCCTAGCTTAGGGGACTCCCCCATCCCCCAATCTTGTACAATGACAGTCACCTGGGATGAATCAGAAGCCACAGTCCAAGCTCTGAGAGCACGATCCCCAGTGACCCCTCCAGCGGCTCCCTCTGAGCCACCCAGATCCCCTGCCTGCAGTGTTCCACGCCGTCCCTGTGGCCCACATCAAAACCACTTCCGCTTTTCTGCCTGGAGAGGTTTGCATTCATCAGAGGGAACATTCTGTTTTACCCTTTAAAATGTCACCAAAACATACCCAGAGTGGCTCTTGATTACAGGCATTTCCCAAGTCAACGGCTACCTACATGATCATAAACAGAAGTATGGTCTGTTGAGAGTGCTGCTCTAAATGTCACTCAGTTCCCTTTCAGCTCTGAAACTACTGATCCTATATCACATGACCATAAATGAGGATTCAGCAGAGAAGGGAGGAGGTTAATGCATTTGGAGCCTCTATAATATTCTGGGTACTTGCACAGAAGTTATTTCATTTAATTTCAACAGACATTAAAAGCCCCCATTTTACACATGACAAAACTGAACCCAGAGGGGTTATGTAAGTTTCCCAAGGTCCCACCGTAAGCATATAGTACAGCTGGGATTTGAAACTAGGTGTGACTGATGGGCTGCCAAGATCCTTCCTTTTTTATTTTTTGAACGGAGTCTTGCTTTATCACCCAGGCGGGAGTGCAGTGGGGTGATCTCGGCTCACTGCAACCTCTGCCTCCCAGGTTCAAGTGATTCTCCTGCCTCAACCTCCCACACAGCTGGGACTACAGGCGCACACCACCACGCCCAGCTAATTTTTGTATTTTTAGTAGAGATGGGGTTTCACCATGTTGGCCAGGCTGGTCTCGAGCTCCTGACCTCAGGCGATCCACCTGCCTTGGCCTCCCAAAGTGCTGGGATTACAGGAGATCCTTCCTTTTTTAAAACAGAGGTAGGAAAAACTGGTTAGGATGCTTATTCTAAGCCAGAGGCTACAGAGCAAGTAACCCAACATCTCCTGCTAAGTGCAGCCAATTTACAAAAATTATAAGCAAAATTACCTAGGCAACTTGGAAATGATCACATGGTTCGTCTTATGTGAATTTGAATTTGCAGAGAGAGTTTCTTTTACCATCATTCTTTTTTTAAAAAAAATCCATTAAGACTTTTGTTTAAATAATGCAGTTGAAGTGTTTTGCCAACAAAAACTTAATTTTGGAGTCCTGTGTGATGAGCACATAAAATTTTTATTATTTATTTTTTTTTAGATAGTCTTGCTCTGTCTCCCAGGTTGGAGTGCAGTGGCGTGATCTTGGCTCACTGTAACCTCCACCTCCCAGGTTCAAGTGATTCTCCTGCCTCAGCCTCCCTAGTAGCTGGGATTATAGGTACACACCACCACACCCAGCTAATTTTTAAAAAAATTTTTATTTTTAGTAGAGACAGGATTTCACCATGTTGACCAGCCTGGTCTTGAACTCCTGGCCTCGAGTGATCCACCCAGGAAGGATATTTTTAATATGTGACCATGAGAAACATCTAGGTTGAACTATTTTGCTTCCCTTCACCCAGAAGCAAAATCAGAAGGAGATTTAGTTCAATTCTCAGCCCACAATCTGTCAGTGATAACCAGGTCTGAGGGAAATATCTGGCTTATTGCCACAAGTCTGTTCAACCTGGATCCACCTGTTTGCTGGGGTTGCAGGAGCAGTGTAGCATGCTGGTTAAGGATGTGGCTGTGGATTGGGTGGAACTGGGTTCAAGTCCTGGCTTTGCTGGTTATAAACTGTGCAACTTTGGACACTTCATGTCTCACACTCAGTTTACTCATCTGTTAAATAGGGTCAATAATATCTGCAATGATTAAAGGAGGTAAAGCTTATAATACTTAGCAGTGTGGCACCTGCTATCAGTCTTACTGCTTATGGAGTATCAGAAGGAAACAGAGAAAGAAACTTCTAGCTCTGTGTAGAACACTGACTATTCCTCTAAGTCATCCCTGTCTAGTAGAACTTCCTGTGATGATGGAAATGTCTCATATCTGCACAATCCCATGTTATAGCCACTAGACACATGTGGCAATTGAGCATTTGAAATGTGGTTATTGTCATGGAGGAACTAAATTTTAAATTTTATTTAACTTGGATTGATTTAAATTTAAAGAGCCACATGTGGCTTAAGGCTATATTGTCAGACAGTGCAGCCGCTGGAAACCTATTAATGTCTCCAAAGACTGGGAATTGAAGGCACACGTGGCTCCAACCAGGGGGCATCTTTGCTGGGGGCTGGGGCACACGTGGGGAAGTCTACACTCAGATACTTTCTGAGCTGCCATGTCTTGTTCACAGAGCCCAGGAATTCGATAATTCTCTACTACCCTTGCAGACTTCTACCTCCTATCATTCTTGGCCCTGATCTCTTGACTCCTCCCTCTTCCCAAGGAGCACACCACGTCCACCCTTACCTTTATACTTAAGCTCCCCAGGTTGCTCTTTCATGTTCCCTCTGCTGAGAGCCAACTCCTACTCAGCCTTGACGGCCCACTTCATGTCCCACCTGTCATGGGAATTTAATGAGATCATGCATGTAAAATGCCTAGCACATAATCGGCACTAACTAAACATGAGTGATGTATATTTCCATTTAGAACTAAGAAAACGGATGCCCAGAGAGATTAGGTAATTTGTCAAAGGTCACACAGCAGGCAACAAGAGCTTGCAGATGAGATGTCTCTTCACTGTTGTCCCAGCTGAGAGTCACTGTGTATAGGGCTTATGTGGGGGGCCTCTGGGAGGGCAGCATTTGGTTAGACCTCATATCTGAGAAGAACCTCAAACTTGGATGTTAGATGTTCTCTCCAAATGTGGTAGATGTGTTGAATATACTCATCTGTGAAATATAAATTTAGTAACTCTGTTTTTTTATTATTATTATTTTATTGAGACAGAGTCTCACTCTGTCACCCAGGTTGGAGTGCAGTGGCACGATCTCAGCTTACTGCGACCTCCGCCTCCTGGGTTCAAGCAATTCTCCTGCCTCCGCCTCCTGAGTAGCTGAGGTTACAGACGTGCACCACCAAGCCTTGCTAATTTTTGTATTTTTAGTAGAGACAGGGTTTCACCATGTTGGCCAGGCTGGTCTCCAACTCCTGACCTCAAGTGATCTATCCACCTCGGCCTCCCAAAGCGTTGGGATTACAGGTGTGAGCCACTGCGCCTGGCCTGTTTTATTATTTATTCACCAAAAATATATTGAGAGCTCACAGAAGGAGATGGACAGGGCCTCTTTTGACTTCTGAGATGTCTGGATGGTAACTCCCCTTTAACAGTGCTCATGAGTCTTGGTCTTGCCCAGCTGCCTGGAATAATCTTAGTTTAGATCAGAGTTTCTCTACTTCCCCACTACTGGTATTTTGGGCCTGATAATTTCTTGTTGCCAGGACTGTCTTGTGCATTGGAGGATGTTTGAGCAGCATTCCTGGCCTCTGCACACTAGATGCCAGTAGCACCCCTACCCCCAAAGTTGTCACAACCAAAAAAAATGCTTCCAGATATTGCAAAGTGCACCCTGGGAGGCAAAATTGTACTCCTAACCATTGAGAGGCACTCTCAGTGGTTTAGATGTGGCTGAGCATCTCAACGCAATGCTTCCAAGTTCCTCCCCATCCTTTCTCTATGCTCACCCAAGGATCTGCAAGGACTTATTTACCAGCTGTCCCTTGTTCCCAGATGTAATTGAGGAGCTCGCCTTCACTAAATGGCCCTCACCCACCCCTCTCAGGTGTCCTTCTCCCTCTGGAAAAGCCATCCCCCAATGAGCTTGGCATTCTGGTGGCCAGTGTGGCCAGGGCTATCAGGTGGTCACATTTGGTGGTTCTCAAACTCCAGGGTGCATCCAAATCAACTGAGGGGCTTGCTAAAATTCAGATTCCTGGCCCGGCATGGTGACTCATGCCTGTGATTCCAGCACTTTAGGAGGCCGAGGTGGGAAGTTTGCTTGAGCCCAGGAGTTCCAGACCAGGCTGGGCAACAAAGTGAGATCCTGTCTATACACAAAATAAAAAAATTAGCTGAGCGTGGTGGCACCTGCCTATAGTCCCAACTACTGGGGAGGCTGAGGCAGGAGAATCACTTGAGCCCAGGAGTTTGAGACTGCAGTGAGCTAAGGTTGTGCCACTGCACTCCAGCCTGGGAGACAGAAACAGACCCTGTCACACACACACACACCCCTCAGATTTCTGAGCTCTCCTCCTAGAGAGTTTGAGTAGTGGGTCTAGGAGGGAACCCTAGCATCTGCATCATCAGAAGCACCCCAGGTGGTCCATGGACACACTGGGAGACCCATTTCCCTGGGAACTCTCTGGCCAGGCTCTAGCAGTAGGCAGCAAGGTTCCTTCTGGGTTAGAGATGTCAGCCTTTCCTTTCTCCTTTCCTTTCTTCACTCCCATCCTCCTGTAAGGCCAGGTGTGGAGCTCTGCCTCCCTCCTGGCAAGCATTTTCTATGCTTTCTGGCAAGAGCAAAACTAAACCCTTTTTTCTTCCACTTCACTAGCTGGATGATCATACCCAAGCCAAAAGTTGCTCTTGCATCTCTAAACCTTCTGAGAATCTTTGCCAGATCCTTCCAACTGAGGCTTCCTAAGAACCAGGTTCCCCGACCTCTTGCACGGAAGGAAAAGGGGTCCTGGGCTTGATTCCCCAGGAAGTTTGAAGGTGGGTCGATTGGCCTGTTGCTGACCACTTATGGACCCCGAGGACCTGAGAGGGGAGCAGGTGGGCTATGCCTGTGTGCTGGGCACAGGGAGGCGGGGGCTACTGCCTGTTCCGGCCAACCAGACAAGGAGGCCGCCGAGGAGCAGCTGGTGCTGGCAGGAGGCCCTGACCACATTTTTCAGCAGACACTCCACTCTCTCTGACTCCTGCTTCTCCTGGCCCTGCACGCTCCAACAGCCTTGGTTTCTGCCTCCACCTGGGCTGGAATGCTGGGAGCTGAGTTAAAGTAGGAAGCCTTGGAGGCTGTGGAGGCTGGGTCTGGGGTCCTGCAAAGCTTTTCTTCTAGATTTCATCATGCTTGGAGTGGGAGGAGTGGGAAGTTCTTGTTAAACAGAAAAGTATGCTTTATTATTATTATTATTTTTAGAGACAAGGTCTCTAAAGTACAGTGGCATGATCATAGCTCAATGCAGCCTCGAACTTCTGGGCTCAAGTGATCCTCCTGTCTCAGTTTCCTGAGTAGTAGGGATTATAGGCATGCACTACCATCCCTGACTAGTTTTTAAAATTTTTTTGTAGAGATGGGGTCTTGCTCTGTTGTTGCCCAGGCTGGTTTTAAACTCCTTGGCTTAAGCAATCCTCTTGCCTTGGCCTCCCAGTGCTGGGATTACAGGCGTGAGCCCCCACACCTGGCCAAAAGTATGCTTTCAAGAGGAGGAATTCTACCATGAATGCCACAGCTGGGAAGTGAGGAGAGGGCCTTTGGGCTCTGTCACAATCGTGACTTAATTGCTAATATCACCAAAGCTGGGCAGGATTCTCAAACTCATATGTGTGCAGAAGACAGGCTAGTGAGGTCAATGTGTGGACTGGGCTGTTTGGATGCTGGAGGATGAGAGACCCCGCAGTGGCCCGTTCCCAGCTCCTGCCACTGGTTGCCTCACGAAGATGTAGATTCTGTGTTAACAGTTCTGTGGATTTTTTTTTAAGAGGTTGGAAACTTGATTTTGCCGCAAATTCACATTTCTAGAAAACTGCAGGCCAAATAAAACTCATGGGAAAACTGTGTGTGGTCCTCAACCTTGTATGCAACCCTTGCCCTAAAAGGATGTTTTGAGTTCCTCTCTTTGGAGGAATATTCCAGAGAGGTGGAATGGGGTAGTTCCTACGATCCAGGTGTGGCCTGGCCTGTGATGAGCGTGCCAGCCACTGGCCCTCACAAGGAACCTGAACACTAGTTCTAGGAGAAACCTTAAGGCTCACCTGGTCCACATCTCATTTGTAAAGATGGGGAAACTGATGCCCAAAGAAGTCAAAGGGCTTTCCTAAAGTACGTAGCTGGTGAGAGGTAAAGTGGAAGGAGGGGCTAGAAGCAAGGTCAGTGGACTTAGTCCAGTGAGACCTCATAGGGATGGCAACAGAGACAGCCATTGGTTAGCCCAGGGCCGGGCCACAGCATTGCTCAATGGTGTTGGTTAGATGAGTGTGGTAGGCTGAATAACAGCCCACAGGTCCTAAACCCTTGAACCTGTATATGTTTCCTTAGATGGAGAAAGGGTCTCTGCAGATATGATGGGATGTTAAAGATCTTGTGATGAGCAGATTCCCTGGGGTTATCTCCGTGGGCCCTCAATTTAATCATGTGTCTTGATAAGAGGGCTACAGAGGGAGCTCTGACTACAGAAGGGATGTCACCACGGAAGCAAGATGCTCTGCTCCTGGCTTTGAAAATGGAGGAAGGGACCACAAGCTAAAGGATGCAAGGAACGCAGCTTTAGACCCTGGAAGAGGCAAGGAAATGAGTTCTCTTCAAGAGCCTCCAGGAAAGAACACAGTCCTGCTGATACCTTGATTTGATATCAGCCCACTGAGACCACTTCAGACTTAAGACCATCAGAATGATAAGGGAATAAAGGTGTATTGCTTTCAGCCACCAAGTGTGGGGTGATTTGTCATGCAGCCATAGGAAGCTGATACAATGAGTGAATGGGGGCGGGGACAGGGATGACAGTAGGGTGGTTGATGGGCCCACCCATGTGTCCAGCCTCACTGCCCACCACTCTCCCTCCACTCACTATGCTCAAGCCCCTCGAGCTTTCTGTCCTTTGCACGTCCCAACCCTGTTCCTGTCTCAGGGCCTTTGCTCCTGCTGTGTCTTCTGCTAGGAACACCCTTCCCTAGATGTCACATGGTTGGTATCTTCTGGCCTCAGTACAAATGTTGGCTTTTCAGAAAGCCCCTTCCTGACCCCCCTATCTAATGCTCTACCAAACCCCAAGCCCCTTTTCTTCAAATCACTGTTTTATTTCCTTCACAGCATGTACCACTATCTAAGATGATTGCATGTGTGTATTTATTTATTTATTTAGAGATGGAGTCTCATTCTGTTGCCCAGGCTGGAGTACGGTGGCACGGTCTCGGCTCACTGCAGCCTCTGCCTCCCGAGTTCAAGCGATTCTCCTGCCTCAGCCTCCTGGGTAGCTGGGATTACAGGCGTGTGCCACCACACCTGGCTGATTTTTGTATTTTTAGTAGAGACGGGGTTTCACCATGTTGGCCAGGCTGGTCTCGAACTCCTGACCTCAGGTGATCCACCCGCCTCGGCCTCCCAAAGTGCTGGGATTACAGGCGTGGGCCACCGCACCCGGCCTATTTATTTTTGATTTCTCATCTCTGATATGATTCTCCAAGGGCAGAGGTTCACCATGGAATTCCCAGGGCTGAGTACAGTGTCAGGGGCAGAATGGATGCTCATAGAACATTCATTCCATGAAAGGCGGTGAGAAGCCCCCTGGTTACCCATCATTTTTGGTGGGCGGGCAGGCTTATCCCATGGCTCTTCCTCAGAATAAAGGGCTGGGTACCCACCTGGCAAGACGGCAGGGACACAGATGGGGAGAGGGTACAAAGTGAGAGTAATCCCCAGGAAGGGTGGATGGGGAGCTGCTTACGTTCAAGTGGGCAAGATCAGAATAAAAGGTGGAAATTCAGGTTGAAGGCTGTTACTGGGCTTAGTTCCTTAATTGAAATATGCCCCAGCAGAGGGATTCCAAGCTCTGAGATGCATCAAGTGTGGTCTGGGAGGAGTGCTTCTGACTCAGGCAGTCCTGGAATCAATACTGCCATTGGTCATGCTGAGGTCAGTTCTAATGGAGAATTCTAACTAGCGTGAGTCCTCGAAGCAAAAACCGAGCCAGTCATCTTCCCTGCTGTAGAGAAAGCCATGGGGGAACAGAATCCTTCCTTCCTTCCCTCCCTTTCTCCTTCCTTCCCTCCCTCTCTCCTTCCTTCCCTCCTTCTCTCCTTCCTTCCCTCCTTCTCTCCTTCCTTCCCTCCTTCCTTCCCTCCCTCCCTCCCTTTCTCTCTTCTTCCTTCCCTCCCTCTCTCCTCCCTTCCCCTTTTCCTTCCTTCCCTTTTTCCTTCCTTCCCTCCCTCCTTCCTTTTTTCCTTCCTTCTCTCCTTTCTTCCCTCTCCCCTTCCTTCCCTCCCTCTTTCCTTCCTTCCCTTCCTCCCTCCTTCCTTCCCTCCCTCCTTTCCCTTCCTCTTTCCTTTCTTCCTTCCCTCCTTCCTTCCCTCCCTCTGTCCCTCCTCTTCCTTCCCTCCTTCCTTCCCTTCCTCCCTCCTTCCTTCCCTCCTTCCTTTCCCTTCCTCTTTCCTTTCTTCCTTCCCTCCCTCCTTCCTTCCTTCCTTCTGTCCCTCCTCCCCTCCCTCGTTCGTTCTCTCTTCTTTCCCTTCCTTCTTCCTTCCCTCCTCCCTTTCCTCACTCCTGCTTTCCCTCCATCCTTCTTCCCTTCCTTTCTCCCTTCCCTCCTTCCTTCCTTTCCTCTCTCCTTCTTCCCTCCCTCCTTCCCTTCCTCCTTCCTTCCCTCTCTCCTTCTTTCCTTCCTTCCCTGTCCCTCCTCCCCTCCCTCCCTGCTTCCCTCTTTTCTTCTTTCCCTCCCTCCTTCCTTTCTTCCTTCCTACCCTCTCTCATTCCTTTCCTCCCTCCCTGCTTCCCTCCCTCCTTCCGTCCCTGCTTCCTTTCTTCCTTCCTTCCTTCCCTCCTTTCCTTTCATCTCTCCTTCCCTCTTTCCTCCCTTCCCTCCCCACTTCCTTCCCTCCTTCCTTCCCTCTCTCCTTCCTTTCTTCCTTCCTTCCTTCCCTCCTTCCCTCCCTTCCTCCTTCCCTCCTTCCCTCCCTTCCTCCTTCCCTCCTTCCCTCCCTTCCTCCTTCCCTCCTTCCCTCCCTTCCTCCTTCCCTCCTTCCCTCCCTTCCTCCTTCCCTCCTTCCCTCCTTCCTTGCTTCCCTCCTTCCCTCCTTCCTTGCTTCCCTCCTTACTCCCTCCCTCCCTCCCTCCTTCTTTCATGCGTTCTTCCTTGCCTCCCTCCCTCCCTCCTCTAAGGCCTACCCTGGGGTCAAGCTTGGAACTAAATGATGGGGATTCAGAGAAGAATGGAATGTGGTGCTTAAATGGTGAGACCATGGGTGGGAACCAGCCTTGGATGAAGGATGGGCTTTTTCATCCCATCCTTCACCCTCTCTCCATCTGTGCCCCTGCCGTGTTGTCAGGTGGGTACCCAGCCTTTTATTCTGAGGAAGAGCCATGGGATAAGCCTCCCTGCCCACCAAGGTTGCAGTGAAGAAGAAAGGGCATGAGGACCACAGAGCAAATGAAGGGGCCCTTCCATAAATGGGGGAGTCCCTCCTGTTGCTTGAATGAAGCTAGGTCTTGGGCATCTCAATGTCAGGCATCCCTCAGGGTGACCTGCATTCGCTACAACAGGCCAGGGGCACTTTCTTTAGTAGATGGCACCCAAGGCCTCAGTTTCCCTTTCAGACTCTGAGAAAATATTCCAGTGTCCTAAAAAATGTGATGGCTAGAAGCCAAGTGCACTGTGGCCAACAGTGCAATCCAGAAAGTCAGTAGAGGCCAAGACTATGAATTTGGGGTCAAGTCCTGGCTTTGCTACTTGCTAGCTGTGTGATCTGGGACAAGTGACCATACCTCTCTGAGCCCTGGTTTCGCCATCAGGAAAACAAAGTGCTGTGCAGAGAAAACCAATTAATTGACATAGAGACTGTAGCATGGAGCCAGGCTCACTTCTAGTGCTCCATAGAGATTGACCAGACTAATAATTATAAAACGTAGGCTTGCCACAGAAGGAGCTTTCTTCTCTGCCTCCGACAACTGAGCTGATTCTCTAGGGTTGAAATTGACTTCCGTTCCTCCAGCCATATTCTCTTGCCTAGTGTCCATTTAATTTTTTATTTTATTTTATTTTATTTTGAGACAGAGTTTGACTCTGTCACTCAGGCTGGAGTGCAGTGAGGCGATTTCAACTCGCTGCAACCTCTGCCTCCCAGGTTCAAGTGATTCTCCTGCCTCAGCCTCCCAAGTAGCTGGGACTACAGGCACGCACCACCACGTCTGGCTAATTTTTTTTTTTTTTTTTTTTGATATTTAGCAGAGATGGGGTTTCGCCATGTTGGCCAGGCTGACCTCAAGTGATCCACCTGCGTCAGCCTTCCAAGATGTGGGAGTACAGGCATGAGCCACCACACCTGGCCTGTCTCTTTAGTTCTAGACACTCACTATGAGGCTTCTAGGTAGAACCAGGAGAGCATCCTGTGGCCAGTGCTGTGTGACCCTGGGTAAGTTTTTTACCTCTCTGAGCCTCGCCCTCATCTATGAAAGTAGGCTGAAACTACACATCCTACTTACGGGGCAGAATTCAGACACTCTCGGAAGAGGTTGACAACTATTGTGAAGAGACTTTGTAAGTAACCAAGTGCTCTACAAGAGGGAGGGGTTATCAGAGCAGGGCGAGGCTGACCTGCTGGTCCAGATGGACACTGGATCGGGGACCTTGGCCTCTTTGGAACCCTCCTTCAGGGCAGCAAGCTGAGTAACCTGGATATTCTCTTACACGCAGCATTTTAAAGTGACCGCTCCAGCCAGGCACGGTGGCTCACGCCTGTAATCCCAGCACTTCGGGAGGCTGAGGCAGGCGGATAATTTGAGGCTAGGAGTTTGAGACCAGCCTGGGCAACATGATGAAACCCTGTTTCTACAAAAAATATAAAAAAATTAGCTGGGCATGGTCTCAGTTACTTGGGGAGCTGAGGTGGGAGGATCACTTGAGCCCAGGAGGTAGAGATGGCAGTGAGCCGTCATGGCACCACTGCACTCCAGCCTGGGCTACAGAGCAAGACTCTGTCTCTAAATAAATAAATAAATAAATAAATAAATAAATAAATAAAGTGACTGCTCCCAAGTACAGAAGGTGCTGAAACTTTGGGATTCACTATCTGCCTTCCCCAAACCCCCTCGTATTGCTGCCACTGCCTGCTGGAGCCACCTTCCTCCTGGGATGAAGGGATAAGACTGTCTTTAGAGTAAACATCGCTTCTCCTCCCACGTAAGTGCCACCATCCTGAAACTACAGGGACATCCCATGGGGGAATGGAAGAGATGTGGTAGGAGATTAAGCCTGTTTCCAAGAGGAAAGAAAGAAAGAAAATGGGGACAACAGAGCAGGAGAGACAAGGCACTTCTGAGAAGCAGTGATGGCTTCCACCTCAGCTTGGCTCCCCGACTGGCGTGTGTGTCCTGGATCTGGGGCTCTGGGACTGGTGGGCTTCACTGTCACCCAAGTCAGTGGGTTTTCTTGGGCCAGTGACTTCACCCAGCATCCAGGATGCCAGTGCTGATGCCCACCCTGACATGCAGCCTGGATGGAGAGGTCACCGGGAGGATGAGCATTTTCCAGGCAGCCGTGTGCTCTAAGCGGCTTGAATCAAGCCAGGGCTGCCCGTCACAAGAGTGACCCCGAAGAACATTCTAGCTCTGGGATTCCAATTCCTAACTTGGGACACTGATGCCTAAAGAGGTCCTTATTTCAGCCCCTAGGAGGCCATTTGGTAATTTGTGGAGGTAGTTTTGGTTGTTACAAGGATGCAGGTGGAGGTGCTCCTGGCATTGTAGTAGGAGGGAGGTGGCATTAGGGGTGGTGGTCATCCTGCAACGCCAGGAACATGAAGGAAGAGAGTCTTGCATGCCACACGATCTCTGGGACTTCACACATATAAAAGGCAAGCTTATATTCCTGGGCTGAGATCCCAACTCTCTCTTGTATAAATATGGCTTTAAAACAGACTGAATTTTCCGTGCAGTAAATCCACTGGGTAAATTAAGGAAAAATTGATTTACCCATCGTTTTATCAGGAGTCATTCACCATTTTGGAAAATTGCATCACCAAGGCGACGCTGCTCATGGCATTTGAGTTGCCAAAACAACACACCTGTGTCAGTCTCTGCTTCTGACGCTGTTGTGTTTGCTGTGATTCTATGCTTAGGCGCAAACATCTGATCATTCCAGTGCAGTCGTGTCTGAGCACTGATATGTTAAATTACAGGCTTTTGAAATTATAAGTTACTTTTATGAGGTCCCCTTCATTTTATAGTTAATGGCATTATATTAGATTTTAAAAATATGAAGTGCGAGTAGCACTTCTAACTGGATCCATGAATTAGCATCCAGTTAGTAAAGACATTTAAACTGCTATCCATGAATTAGCATCCAGTTAGTAAAGACATTTAAAAATATGTGTTAAGAAATGGGGGTGCTGGCCGGGCATGGTGGCTCACTCCTGTAATCCCAGCACTTTGGGAGGCCGAGACGGGCGGATCACCTGAGGTCAGGAGTTCAGGACCAGCCTGGCCAACATGGCGAAACGCTGTCTCTACTAAAAATACAAAAATTAGCCAGGCGTGGTGGCACATGCCTATAATCCCAGCTACTCGGGAGGCTGAGGCAGGAGAATTGCTGGAACCCGGGAGGCGGAGGTTGCAGTGAGCCGAGATCATACCACTGCACTCCAGCATGGGTGACAAAGCAAGACTCTGTCTCAAAAAAAAAAAAACAAAACAAAAACAAAAACAAAAAGAAATGGGGGTGCTTTGAGTCCAAGCCATTGAGCAAGGAGGACACACACTATTATTAAATATCACTCATCCTTAGAACTGCTCACCTAAGTGGGTCTCACAGAGCCCTGTACTCGCTCTAAGCCACCTTCTCTAGACCTTGTCTCTCCTCTGAAGCAGGTTTTTTGGCCGCTTTCGGGCAAACCACCTCATCACGGTCACAGTTGAGATGGGTGACTAGTGGGAGGGCCGCAAGGGATGAGGGAAGCTGAGAGCTTGGATGCAGCCTCCTGAGTTGGGAAAATAGGTCTGCTGGGGCAGGACTCCATGGCAGGCCGGCTTGTCCCTCCCTCTTCCTTGGGGAAACAAAGGCAGGAGATTGCTTCCTGAGATGGCATTTGGAGAGGAGCCCCTTGGTGCTTGGTGACACGAGGGCTCCCGTGAAGTCCTCCACATCACACCCAAGGCTAGAGTTCTGCACCAATCCTCGTGTCCCAGACTGTCGGCTGGGGGAGAGGATCAAATGAACTCCCTGGAGGGGAAGGACCCAGCTCCCAGTTCTGGAAGAGAGGGTGCACTGGGATCCTCTGGGGGACGTCTCCACATCGCATACAGAGATTCAGACTCCTGGGGTTCTGGGGGTGTGGCTGAAATAGAGCCCCTCAGAACTCTGATACTCACCCCTCCATGCCCACCTGATGCCCAGTTGAGAATTGCAATCAAGTGCATGGACATTAGATACGGCTGGGATTCAGCTGCCCATGGGAAGGGGACTCTGCTTATATAAAGTAAGACAGAGCTCCCATTCCACACTGGTGCTGCTCTTCTCAGGAGAGGGAGCACTGAGGGACAGGGAGCACTGAGGGACAGGGAGGGTGGTAGAGGATTGGGAGGCAGAGGTGGTGCTTGGGGGCAGCCTTTCGGGAGGGACACTTCCCAAAGCCTCCTGGCAAATAAGGCCAATGCCTTCCATTCTGGATCCTACAGCTGCCTTAGGATTTAACTCTATGGCATGAGCTGGACTACTGGGAGACACAGCAAGGCCTCAAGATGCCACCTCCACTGGATGTGCTGCTGGAGGGACCCATGGGCAGTGGCAGCTTCCTGAGGCCCGGGTTCCAGCCTGGGAGGCCTCCTGTGCTAGTTGTGGGTAAACCAGGCTTCAAATCTCCCCCAGCCAGCAGAATCTTGAAGACTAATCCTGGCTACCCACTCTGGAAACGGACATCCAACGCCACAGAGTTCCCCACGCATGCATCTACCTCACTGAGACATCACACAATGCTGTGTGTATTCGGACCAAGACTCTTGGTCTTCCTCCTCCTAGGGATGAGGACCAAAGCTGCAGGGAGGACTCCAGGCTGTCCCCAGGGAATGTACAGAGGAAAAAAGGAGTAGGTTGGAGGGAAGGGGCTTAAAGGGAGGCCAGTGACCCTGGTTTCCCCTCTGCCCAGGGACTTGTGATGGAGCCCCTGTCTTACTCCTTGGGGGGCTCTTGGGTTTCACTGGAATTGGCCCCATTTTTGTCCAGGTGTGAGAAGTTAGGAAAACTCTGATGCACTGGCACGCTGAGGTGGGCTGCGACAGACTGAGGGGCCACCAAAGGGCAGTTTGGGAGGAAGGTGCATGCCATGCAGTGCCTCAAACACGTTAAGCACACTCCTACCTAAGGACTCTGCACAGATCTTCTCTCTACCTGGAGTCCCCATCCCCTTCCCACCCCCTAGAAAGCTGCCAGACTCCCTCTCTCCCTTCCTCCTGGCATTTAATTAATTAATTATGAGACGGAGTCTCACTCTGTGGTCCAGGCTGGAGTGCAGTGGTGCGATCTCGGCTCACTGCAACCTCTGTCTCCCGGGTTCAAGCGATTCTCCTCGCTCAGCCTCCCAAGTAGCTGGGATTACAGGCACCCACCATCACGCCTGGCTAATTTTGTATTTTTAGTGGAGATGGGGTTTCACCATGTTGGCAGGTTGGTCTTGAACTCCTGACCTCAGGTGATCCGCTCGTCTCAGCCTCCCAAAGTGCTGGGATTATAGGCGTGAGCCACCTTGCCCGGCTGTATTTAAATGTTGCCTTCCTAGTGAGACCTGCCCTAGCCTCCCTATTTAAAAGTTCTCAATATTTCTGATCCCATCCTTCCCTGCTTTTTTTTGTTCCTTTTTTTTGAGACGCAGTCTCGCTCTCGCTCTTTTGCCTAGGCTGAAGTGTAGTGGCGCAATCTCAGCTCACTGCAACCTCTGCCTCCCGGGTCCAAGTGATTCTCCTGCCTCAGCCGCCTGAGTAGCTGCGACTACAGGCATGTGCCATCACGCCCAGCTAATCCCTTTCCTGCTTTCTTTATCTCCTTTACATATATCCCTAACAGACAGTCATGCATCGCTTAACGACGGGGACACATTCTGTGAAATGCATCATTAGGCAATTCAGTGATTGTGGGAACATCATAGAGTGCACTTACACAAACCTGGATGGGAGAGCCTACTCCACACCTTGGCTATACGGTGTAGCCTATTGTCTCCAGGCTACAAACCTGTACACCATGTGACTGTACGGAATGCTACAGGCAACTGTAACACAATTGTAAGGATCTGTGTATCCAAACATATCTAAACATGGAAAAGGTACAGTAACAATACAGTTTTATAATCTAATGCGATCCCTGATACATAAGCGGCCCTTTGATGACTGAGACATCATTATGTACCTGTAGCGCATGACCTCATTACATATTTATATATTTATCTTATTTACCACCAGTCCTCCCCACTATACTGTGAGCTCCCCAATGGCAGGGGATTTGTTGATTTCATTCATTGCTCTACCCTAGAGCTTAGGACAGTGCCTGACACACAGTAGGTCCTCAATGAACATTTGTTAAATGAGTGAATGCAGGGGCCTGGGGAGCTACCTTAATCCAGGCCCCCAGATTGTGGGGGGTGGAATGTTCCTGAAGATCTCTAAGTGCTCTGAGGACAATTTGGGGTTCTTGGGGAAAGGGTTGGGAAATCTTGGCCTGGATTTTTTGGTGGCCCCAGACTGAGCCTCCCTCTGGGTATACCTAGACCCACCCTGGCAGCATTGGGGGCTGTAGCGTCAGTGCCAGACCTAAGATGCAAATGGAAGGGGGACAGAGAAACTTCTCTCTGTGTTTAATCTCCTGACCCATTATTTGACTGCCTGGCCCAGCTGCTGATTTTCTCCCCATAGAAGGAGCTAGCATCACCCACTTTGTTGCCAGCTTTCCTCCTGCAGAGAATTGAAAACATTAATCTGGCAAACACAGAGGGCTGGTACCCAGTTCTTTAAGTTCTAGTCCCAGCTCCCACATAATCCCAGCAAGACTGCGGTTTTTAGGAACCGGGGCCAATTCTAGACTTTGATTCCCTTCTCCTCCTTTAGAATTTTACACATCCTGGACTGGCTGCAATGAGGAGAAAGCTGATTTAAGCTAAGGGTTGCCCAGGACTCAGCTCTTCCCTCCTGTCTTCCAAGGGTTTTTGCAGAGCCACACACCCCAGGGTGCCATGCACACACGCCTCCCACTTGCTAGGCAACCTCAGGAAGGGCAGCCTCCACTCCGAGCCTCCGTCTTCTCACTTGGGAAACATAGATTGCAAAAATGCAAGTAAGTTTCCTGGAGGATTATAGGGGATAAAGATGAGAAGACACACTGTCTGCTACCATGATGATTAATTTGCTCTGGGTTTTGTGACAAGAGAAGCATCCTAGAAGCTATGCCCTGTGGCCTCTTGTGAATGTAATTTTAAGTGAAGATCAAGGGGGACGTGAAGTGGTTATGCAAAAACAGGTATCTGAGACAGCCCAGGTTGGCTTCTGGGCTATGAGGCTGAGTCTCAGTAGACGCACATGCACACACACAGGCATACACACACACACACACACACACACACACACACACACACACACACCCCTGTGGAGCTTACCTGTCCACCTGGATTCCCATATCTTTCATCTCTGCCTTGGCAGGTGCCCCTCCCTTGACCCCTCTGCTCCCACTGGTGAGAAGGCTCAGCACAGGCTCTATCTCCTTGAGCAGTTCATTGTTCTCCCCTCTGCCTTGGAGGCTGACTCTGGTTGCTTTCTTCGCAGGGTCCTGGCCTGGGGGCCTGGGGGCCAGGCCGTTGGCATGGGGGAGTGAGCCAGCCTCCTGCCCGTCATCGTAGGCATGCTGAGGCCCATTCCCGGGACCCGAGGCCCCATCCACTGCCAGCGGCTGTTCTTTGCCGGCCGATGGCTGGTGGGACAGATCCACGGCTTTGGTGGGGGGACCCAGGGGCTGTGTCACCCGGATGGTCTTGGGGGTCCCATCACCTGTAAAGGTGGTCTCCAGGTGCGTGGTGAAACCTTCAGGACCCCTCAGAATGAGGACCACGTGGGTCTCGGAGGCAATGCCTCTGAGTACCTCCAGGGCGCTGTCATAGCTCAGGTCCACCAAGGGCCGGCCGTTGACCGCAAGAATGATGTCTCCGGCCTGGATGAGGCCACTCTGCTCTGCGGCGCCCCCACGAATCAGGTCAGAGATAATCACGGGCGGCTTACTGACCCGCTCCTTCACCAGGAATCCCAGGCCCCCAACTTTGCGCTTGAAGAGACGAACAGAAATGACATTGGGCTGGATTTGCTGAACACCGAACATGTGATCCTCCATGGTAACTAGCTTCCGAGGGGTCCTGTCTGAAGACCTCACAATGCTATCAGGCCAAGATGATTTCACCAGGAGGATCCAGGCTTCAGGCCACACCGAGAGCAGGAGCCGGGGTGACAGGTGCTGACAAGGCTTCAGCCCTCTCTGTCTTTGACGTCAGCTCAGCGTCACCCACTCATGGCTGGTGGCCCGTCGGTGGCATGATTTCCTGCGTCCGCCTCTCTCCTTATTCTCTAAGGAAGTGATGGTTGACCAGGCAGACGTCAAGAGAGGCGGTGGGATGTGTCCCTAAGGTCAGGCAGAAAGGGGAGGAGATGCGTCTGGTGGCTGTGTCTAGAAGTGACGCATGATAGATGTGAACTATTCTCTGGGTATCTTCATTGCCAGCCTGTTAGATGCGGATCAGATCTGAGGCATCATGAGCTGAAGAGGAAGAACAGGAGGGGATGAAAAGAATTTAAAAAAAGAGATTGAAGTAGAGTGCCCAACACCACCTTGAAAACTGAGGTAGAAAATGCAGCCAATTGACAAAGTCTAGACACAAGACACTCCAGAATTTCAAGCCAACCTAGAAACAAAATCCTTCTTCCTGGAGGGGCCACCTTTCAAGGTTAGCTGCAAATTACCTAGTTTCACTTCCATGATCAAAGCCCTCTGGGACAAAAGGGTCTCCCTGGGCAAACATGGACAGTCAGCCCCAGAAATCAAGTGACGAGAATCAAAAGACCTCTCTTATCTCTTTCCCACCACGAGAAGTCATCAGTCCAACTTGTCAAGCATTCTAGTTGCTCTCTGTGTCTTGTATACATTTTCCATCCATAGCTCGGGGGCTCAGCTGGCACAGATTTTTGGGCTCTCTGTTCCAGCCACTCCCAAAGCCCAGTGGAACGGGAATGACACTGCCTTCCATGGACCCAATGATGACGAATGTCAGTTGGCCTTCATAACCATTTTTGTAATTATTAGCTTGTTCCATGTTCAAAAGGATAGGCTTAGTCACACTACAAACATAAATACTAAGAAGATGGGTCCACACAAAATTGTGGAAGACACTTGTGCTCCACAGACAGCTGAAACTCTGATGGAGAAGGGGAAACATAGGAACATTGTAGGCACTCAATGAACATTCGTTGATTGAAGAAGGAAAAATCCCAAAGACTAAACACGGCAGACACTTTTTGAGCACGTTCGCTCTTAACACGTATTTGTTATTCTCCTTTGATCCTCACGATAACCCCTCAAGAGAAGAGGAAAGGGAAGCTTGGGAAGGTTCAGTAACTTGTCCAAGGTCACATAGAGAATAATGGCAGGGGGAGGATTTGACCTGGAGCCTGAGCTTTTAAACTTATACTCTAGCTCTTTCAAATTTATATTATAGTACAGGTATGGTGGCTCACACCTGTAATCTCAGCACTTGGGAGGCTGAGGTGGGAGGATCGCATTAGCCCAGGAGTTCGAGACCAGCCTGGGCAACATAGCAAGACCCTTTCTCTATTTATTTAAAAAAAAAAATCAGGCCGGTCACAGTGCCTCACACCTATAATCCCAGCACTTTGGGAGGCCAAGGCGGCGGATCACCTGAGGTCAGGAGTTTGGGACCAGCCTGGCCAACATGGTGAAACTCCGTCTCTACTAAAAATACAAAAATTAGCCAGGCGTGGTGGGGGGTGCCTGTAATCCCAGCTACTCAGGAGGCTGAGGCACAAGAATCGCTTGAACCAAGGAGGCGGAGGTTGCAGTGAGCTGAGATTACGCCATTGCACTCCAGCCTGGGCAACAGAGTGAAACTCTGTCTCCCCTGCCCCCTCCAAAATCAAATTTATATTCTAGTTATTTTCTTAACTCCTAACTTTCTCCCTGAAATGCTGGCATCTTCCAAGTCACTGACTCCCTCAGGCTCAAAGAAATGGGGTCTGGTTGGGGTACCAAAGGCCAACGGGGGCCCAGCTGGAGATGCTGTGGCCCAGGTGAGGGGCAAGCACCTGTAGCATGTGCCCACGGGGCCGTGTACACGCACAGTGTGGCACATCTGGGATGCGGCAGGTGATCTGTGGGTGTGGGTAGGGTGGGAAGTAGCTGCCCGTCCCTACTTGTAATTATTAGTTTGTTCCAAGTTCAAAAAGATAGGTTTGGTCACACTACAAACATCAATACCAGCAAGATGGGTAGGCGACATCAGAGAACCCTTCCATCTCTTTCCCTACTCCCCACTCAAGTGCTACTTCCATCTCTGTCCCAAAGCCCCTTCCTGCCAGCATCCTCACCATGCTTCAGCACCAGGAGGGAGCCCCCATCTGCCATGACTAACAAACTGACACTCACTTCCTCGTTTCCCTTTTAGCGACTTCCCAGGGTCACCCCAGGGCTGAGGCAGCTGACAAGCTCCTGCTGCCTCTGAGAGCAGAAGGTGGGTGCAGAGACCCCACCCAGAGGGAGATGCCACCTCCTGGATCCCCTCAATGGGGGGGTGTGGGGGGGGTTAATTAGCAAGTTCAGCCTCCCCTTTGCAGCCTGCATTACGTAACTCTGTCAGCCCCTCTGTGTGGGTGAGGAAATAATGAATCCCCGGGCTCAGCCTGGGCTGCGTTCTCCATCTGGCGTTGCTCTGTGTGTGTGTTTCTGTGTATTCACGCGTCGCCCGCGTGCTGTGTCATTTCTCTGCTGTGTGTGGCCTGGGTGTCGACCGGCTGAGTGTCTTTCGGCATCTTGCTGCTGGGTTCTGGTTTGCAGGGAAACCCATCCAGGACCGCTGTGCCCTTCTCTCTCCTTGCTTCCTTAACCCTCCCCAAGCCCCACGTCCTGCAGATACCAAACCCAGGATGCTCACTGTTCAGTTGGTGGCAGAGACAGCCGGGACCTCCAGAGCTCTCTTGAGCATCCCGTTTGGCATTAGGGCTTAATTCTTTAATGAAAGAAGCAACTGAAAAGCGACCTCTTGGGTAGGCAAGGCCCCCAAGCTGACTTCCTCCAGACTCTGGCTTGGGCCAGACCTTACTAAAGGACAGAGGCGGGAATTAGCCTTTGGTGTACTTTGCTTAAGGAAAAAAGAAAACAGAAATGAAGCAATTGGCAACGGCCCCTGGCCACTCTCAGCACGTTCTTCTCTCTTTCTCTGCTGCATCCTAGAATCAGGGAGGGCTCTGGGCTGGTGCTTGGGAAATTGGTGTGCTGTTTCTCTCTCACACCTTGGCCATAGAAAGGAAACTTGATCTTTGGAAGGAGTTGGAAGGAAGCTGGGCTGGGAAGAGGCAGATATATTTTCTGTCTGCTGAGAGACAGAGACAGAGAGGGAGGGAGACAGCAAGCTCTGGGTCTGAGCTCTGTCAATTAGCTTCTTTTTTTTTTAGACAGAGTCTCACTCTGTCGCCCAGGCTGGAATGCAGTGGTGCAATCTCAGCTCACTGCAACCTCCGCCTCCTGGAATCAAACAATTCTCTAGCCTCAGCCTCCCGAGTAGCTGGGATTACAGGCTCCCGCCACCACACCTGGCTAATTTCGTATTTTTAGTAGAGATAGGGTTTTGCCATGTTGGACAGGCTGGTCTCGAACTCCTGACCTCAAGTGATCCGCCTGCCTCGGCCTCCCAAAGTGCTGGGATTACAGGCGTGAGCCATTGCACCTGGTCGTCAATCATTATCTTAATAACAATTCCACAACACTTTCTCTGCCTCCTTTTCCTCCTGCAAAACATCCTCATCTATCCTATTTTTCATCCTTGTCCTGACCAACATCAGGTTCGGCTGTCCCCCAACTTTACAGATGAATAAATTAAGCTGCTATAAGGACACCCGCTTGTCCCGGTTTTTGAATGTCCAGTTTCCATGAGGCTCCGTAGGGAGAGCTGGCCGCCTCCTGCCCCAGGGAAGAGTTTTAAGGTCCTTCGTGGCTCTATCCGGGTGTTTCTGGGTGAGTTCTTTATTTTCTCTAAACCTCAGTTCCAAAACGCGGTCATTTGTAATCACCTCGTCTCTGAGTAACGGGGAGGGTTAAATGAAACAGTAAATGCAGAGAACTTGGCAATGTCATAGAGTAGTGAGAACTCAGAAAAGTGGCTTCCTATTATTGTTATGTAATAGATAATGATTTGGACTTCCTGGCTTTTAATTCAGTGCACTTTCTACTCTGTCACTGTCCAGCCAAAGGTACTTCAGGCGCCACGTAGAAGGGGGCCCTTCCCTTGAAATCACACCGAGGCATCTCATGCCGGTCTGGGTGGGGGGCACTGTCTACGGAGAGACGGCTGCTGGATAGAATTGCCTGACAGCCCTGCCTCCGCCCTCAGGAGCTGGGATTTTAAACAAATCACATACGCATGCTTGCCAGGGTACATACCATGGAAACAATACTTGGACCCAAGCCTCATTCAAGTAGTTCAGTGGCTTCGGGTGTATTTATTGCATTTACCTTGCTGTGAGGAAATTAGTAGCTGACTATCGGGGATGCCTGCCAGTGAGAGGGAGGAAGCCCAAATAGGCCAGCGTCTGCTACTCCCTCCTCTCTGTGCGACCTTGGCCAAGCCCCTCTCCACCCTGAACCTCATTTCTGCAACAGAAGGAAAGGTAACAGCAGCAGCCTCCTGTGGTTGAGAGCTTACTGTGCACTAAGCATTGGTGCCTGAGCCCTCTGCATAGGGGTTTTATTTAATTGTTATAGACTATATGAGAGAGAGAGAGAGAGAGAGAGAGAGAGAGAGAGAGAGACAGGGTCTTGATATCTTGCCCAGGCTGGTCTCAAACTCTGTGCCTCAAGTGATCCTCTTGCCTTAGTCTCCCGAGTAGCTAGGACTACAGGTGCATGCCACTACATCAAGCTAGTTGTTTTTATATTTGTAGAGACGGAGTCTCACTATGTTCTCGAACTCCTGGGCTCAAGTGACCCTCCTGCCTCGGCCTCCTGAGTTGCTGTGTCTACAGGCATGAGCCTCCATGCTGGGCCTTGTAAGCGCCATTTTTATCTGCACCTTACGGATGGATAAGGCAGATGAGGTTCAGGGACATAAATCAAGGAGGTAGATCTGGGTCTAAGGGAGTGGTCAATCACAGTCCTGAAAATAATCTCACAACACTATGCCTCCCTCCTTTTCCTCCACAAAGCACATCCTCGCCTGTGGATCTGGGTCATATTTGATTGCCCCATTTTATAGATGAGAAAACAAAGCTCCCACAGGGAAGCCTGCTTGTCCTGGTTTACCCGTGCTTTCCATTTTTAGCATTGAAAGATGAAGAATGTTAGGATGAAGAGGAGCCACCAAGCCTATCTAGTCTAGCTTCCTCATTCAGAAACGAGAAAACAGAGGCCTGGAGAAGCAAAGGGCTCATTCAACATGGACTAGCCATAGCTGGAGCGTCCAGACCTGTGCTGTCCAATATGGCAGCCGCTTGACACACATGGCCATTGAGCACATGGACTGTGGCAGGTTCAGTTGCAATGTGCTGCAAGAGTAAAGTGCACGTTGACTTTCAAAGACTAGTATGAGAGGTGATGGGTGCACCAAAATCTCAGAAGTCACCACTAAAGAACTTAGTCATGTAATCAAACACCACCTGTTCCCCAAAAAACCTATTGAAATAAAAAAATTTGAAAAACAAAAAACAAAGACTAGTATGAGAAAAAGAACATAAACATCTCCACGATGTTTACTGATTACATTTGAAATTATGCTGTTATGGATATATCGTGTTAAATAAAATTATTATGAAAGTTAATTTTCCCCATTGCTTTTCACTCTTCTTTCTTTTTTTGTGAGACAGGGTCTCACTCTGTCACCCAGGCTGGAGGGCAGTGGCACAATCTTGGCTCACTGCAGCCTCCACCTCCCAGGCTCAAGTGATCCTCCCACTTCAGCCTCCTGAGTAGCTGGGACTCCAGACACACGCCATCATGCCCAGCTAATTTTTGTATTTTTGTAGAGAAGAGGTTTTGCCATGCTGTCCAGGCTGGCCTTGAACTCCTGGGCTTGAGCAATCCTCCTGCCTCAGCCTCCCAAAGTATAGGGATTACAGGCATGAGCCACTGTACCCAGCTGCTTTTTACTCTTTTTTTTTTTTTTTTTTGAGACGGAGTCTTGCTCTGTTGCCCAGGCTGGAGTGCAGTGGCACGATCTCGGCTCACCGCAAGCTCTGCCTCCCAGGTTCACGCCATTCTCCTGCCTCAGCCTCCCGAGTAGCTGGGACTGCAGACATGTGCCACCATGCCCGGCTAATTTTTTTGTATTTTTAGTAGAGACGGGGTTTCACCGTGTTAGCCAGGATGGTCTCGAGCTCCTGACCTCGTGATCCGCCTGCCTTGGCCTCCCAAAGTGCTGGGATTACAGGCTTGAGCCACCGTGCCCGGCTGCGCTTTTTACTCTTTTTAATGTGACTTATAAAGCCCAACATTACACACATGGCTTGCATTATATTGCCATTGGGCAGCATGGGTCTAGAGTGTGACCGTTGTTCTTTCTGTAGCCTACCGTCCCTGGATCTCCTCAAGAACCTACTGGTAACAGCCAGGCAGAAGACACTTCTTAAAGTTTTCCCTTTTAAAGAAACCAGAAAAATGACAAAGAGGGTTTGCAAATATCACGTCACCTTTTGAAACTGACCTCTGGGAATAGGCATGGTGGGGGTAGCATGGAGAGAGAGAAAATCCACCCAGAACCATATGAATAGAGAGGTCATAGTAGAATGTCCCCTGGGCTAATAGTCCAGTATCCAAAATCTTGCTTCTAAGTGTCAGTTGAAATCTAACCCAGGGCTGTCATCCCAGCACTACGGGAGGCTGAGGCAGGCAGATTGCTTGAGGCCAGGAGCTTGAAATCAGCCTGTGCAACATAGTGATATCCCATTTCTACAAAAAACACAAAAATTTGGACAGGCGTGGTGGCTCACACCTGTAATCCCAACACTTTGGGAGGCCGAGGCAGGTGGATCACTTGAGGTCAGGAGTTCAAGACCAGCCTGGCCAACACGGTGAAACCCCATCTCTACTAAAAATACAAAAAAGTTAGCTGGGTATGGTGGCAGGCACCTGTGATCCCAGCTGATCAGGAGGCTGAGGCAGGAGAATGACTTGAACCTGGGAGGCGGAGGTTGCAGTGAGGCGAGATTGTGCCACTGCACTCCAGCCTGGGCGACAGAGTGAGACTCTGTCTCAAACAAAACAAAACAAAACAAAACAAAATAAAAATTAGGCATGGTAACACATGCCTGTAGTCCCAGCTATTCTGGAGACTGAGGTGGGAGGATCAATTGAGCCTGGGAGGTTGAGGCTGCAGTGAGCCAAGATAGCACCACTGCATTCCAGCCTGGGTGACAGAACAAGACCCTGTTTCATAGGCAGGAACTGAACAATGAGAACACATGGACACAGGAAGGGGAACATCACACTCTGGGGACTGTTGTGGGGTGGGGGGAGGGATAGCATTAGGAGATATACCTAATGCTAAATGACGAGTTAATGGGTGCGGCACACCAGCATGGCACATGTATACATATGTAACTAACCTGCACATTGTGCACATGTACCCTAAAACTTAAAGTATAATAATAATAAAATTAAAAAAAATCTAACTCATCTGTACAATAAATGTGTCATTAAAGACAATGAGGCAGATCTCTATCTGCAAATAAGAAATGAACTCCAAGGTATACCATTAAGGTGCAAGCAAGTCGGTTCTGTATATGCAAATGTAAAGATTATTCTGGAGGAAACGGATATCAATGGTTGCATCTTAAGAGGAATGTTACAAGTCAGTAGGAGGGAGATATACTTTGTATTGAATACCTTTTTTTCTATTTAAGTATCATGTAAATTTTTGAAATCACATATGTATTACCTTTTACATGAATAATATCAAAGAAAACAAAACCCAGCCTGCCTGTGAAGTCTTGACTCTTTTCAGTTTATACACCCACAAAATCTCTGATGGAGTTTCAGCCCTGTTTCCCATCTCCCTCCAATCTCATTTAAAAACAAACTCCAAGTCCTCCAAGTCTTCAAAAACAAAACAAAATACTGCCACCCCCAACACAAACAAAAGACTGAAAGCGTAAACCCAACTGCGCTCTTTTAAAAAATGCAAAACCACCAACTTCTTTACATTTCCTGAACTGCTAATTTGCAGTCTTTCCCCAGAGAGGTCGCCACCCAGGAATCAAGCTGAAGTGCTTTCTCCCATGCCGGTAAGTCATGGCGGCAAACCCACAAGTCCCCACAAATCTGGGGGTTAAGTTGGCATTCTTTGCCTTGGGGATCCCAAAGACACAAGCATCCTGAGTCTCCTCAGCCATGGAATTCCCCCAGTCTCATGGCTACAGTTTGCCTATGATGATGTCAATCTTCCCACCTCTGATGCCCATATCTCAGAGGTAGTAACAGGCTCAGCTTAGAGTTACAAGCACGAGCATTAATGATTGTTTAAAATGTGACACACACTCTGTTGTCAAGGCTTTGGGAAATCCCACTCTCTTACATTGCTGCTAAATACAACCTCTTTGAATGGCAGTTTGACAATATCTACCTCCAAATTTAAAATACATATATCTTGGCCTGACAATTCAAATGTCAGGACTTTCTCCTGCAGGTAACCTGAAAGGAACATCCTTAAACACATACAAAACTCTTCTTTGCAGGGTTCTGAATATCTGAATATCAAGAGATTGAGAAAATCTTAAGTACCCATCAATAGAAGACTATTAAGTCAACTATGGCCCATCCATACAACGGAATTCTGGGCAGGCATTAAATAAGCAGGATATTAGAGCTAAAAAGACCAGACCAATGAGGAATGCTCTTAAAGATACAGTGTTAAATTTAAAAGCAAGGTGGAGCACACCCATTTGGAAATATAATTATATGTCCATCCTACAGCTTCATCATGCATTCATCCATGTTTCCACATAAGCTTGGAGATGCACTGAACAGCTCTGGAAAATTATTCAAGATATCAGTAACAGTGGTTACTTCTAGGAAAGGGGGCTGGAAGGCTAGAAATTGGGTGGGAAGGAAGCTTACTTTTTATTGTATATTCCTTCATATTAGATTGCTATTATTTATTTATTTATTTTTGAGAGGGGGTCTCGCTTTGTTGCCCAGGCTGGAGGGCAGTGGTGTAACAACAGCTAACTGCAACCTCCAAGGCCTGGGCTCAAGTTATCCTCAAGCTTTGGCCTCCTGAGTAACTGGACTACAAGCACACACCACCGTGACTGGCTAATTTTTTAACTTTTTGTAGAAACGGTGTCTCACTATGTTGCCCAGGGTGGTCTCAAACTTCCGGCCTCAAGCAATCCTTCCACCTTGACCTCCCAAAGTGCAGAGTTTATAAGCATGAACCACTGTGCCTGGACTAAATTATTATTTTTTAACAATGTTTTTTGCATCAATTTTAAGAAAAGAGTAAGGTCTTTGAAGTCAGACTGTCTGATTCTCTACTTGGCTTTGTGATTGTGGGCAAGTTACTTACTCTCTCTGAGTCATAGTTTCTGCATCTATTAAATAGGGGTGATAATAGTGCCTATATAGATAGGGTGTCTGAGGATAGAAAGAGATAATAGTTAATGTTTTCTCCTTTTTTATTTATTTATTTATTTTGAGACGGAGTCCCACTCTGTCACCCAGGCTGGAGTGTGGTGGCGCAATCTCGGCTCGCTGCAACCTCTGCCTCCCAGGTTCAAGTGATTCTCCTGCCTCAGCCTCCTGAGTAGCTGGGACTACAGGCACCTGCCACCACTCCTGGCTAATTTTTGTACTTTAATTTTTAAATTTCTATTATTTTTATTCTTTTTTGAGACGTAATCTTGCTCTGTTGCCCAGGCTGAGTGCAGTGGCGTGATCTTGGCTTACTGCAACCTCTGCCTCCCAGGTTCAAGTGATCCTCCTGCCTCAGCCTCCTGAGTAGCTGAGATCACACCTGGCTATTTTTTTTTTTTTTTTTTTTTTTTTTTTGTATTTTTAGTAGAGATGGGGTTTCACCATGTTGGCCAGGCTGGTCTCGAACTCCTATCCTCAAGTGATCCACCTGCCTCGGCCTCCCAAAGTGCTGGGATTACAGACATGAGCCACTGTGCCCAGCCAATAGTTAACGTTTTCTATGTTATTACAATGCACCATAGACTAGGTAAGTGCCCAGGAAATGGATCCTTTTACCACCACTATTACTAATTATCATCACGTAAGCAGTCATTTTTCTATTGAGCATCCGTAGTGTCTGGTGGATGTGCTGCTTAAGGCACTTTGTGTTGAAAGACCAGGTAAAAGGTACGGACACGTGGACTGGTCCTGTCTCCCATGGGAGTCGATGACTGTCATTGGCTCCTTTTCGGAATGCTGCAAAAGCAGGATTCAGTTTGTCGGAACACGGCACATGAAAGATGCATCCAGAAGCACTGAGGCCCCAGAACTTGGTGGTGAGTCAACACCACTAGGGCGGGATGAGGAGGACGGTCTGGTTCATCACAAGGAGAGAGCTGCAGGGCTGTCATCCCGATGTTAGAATAGATCTGGGGAATCACAGAGTCTTCATTTCAGCTTCGTTTTGCAGAGCTCATTTACATGAGCTAGTTCGGCCGACGGGAGACCAATATATCCATTCATCATATGACAGAAAATTTCAGGGTTTGGGGCTAAGGTTCTTAAGTTCCTTCTATCCATGGACGCTTCAGTGGCACAAAAGCACAAAAGTGGCACAGATGCACTTCTGCCTCCCACCCTTGCCCCTACATACATGCCCCATTGCTGTAAATGCTGTGTGGGGGTCAAAGGCAAGAATTTGGAGCTAGAAAAACCAGGGTTTGTGACCCACCTCTGCTGCCTATTAGCCTCAGATTCCTCATCTGTAAAGTGGGAACAATTCTGGTTTCTGCCTTAAAGATGGAAACCAATAAATCACATGGGATAATTTAAATGGAAGTGCATTAGAGGGGATAATTCATCTATAGCATGTGGTACTGTTGACTATTATTTTTAGAGTCACTTTAGATTACACATCAAGATAATTGAACCATTTCAGGCTAGATATGCAAACATAATCATGGCCAAGAGGACAGCCTCATTACTATAAAAAGGAAACATATTATCAGCGGTCTCGGAAACTTTTCTTAACAATCATTAAAATAAGATGGCACATATTTTCTAACCCCCATCAACATTATACCCTTTTACTTTTTTTTTCCTCCCTCCCTCTTTCTCTCCTTTGCCTCCTCTCGTCTTTCCTTTTCTTTCCTTCATGCCAACCATTCATTTGCCTACTCATACATAGCTCTCCCCAGGTCAGGGCAGTCAGTGTGGAGCTTGCATTGGGATTACAGGGGTGGATAAGATAGACAGCATCCCTGCCCTCAAGCTTACAACCTAGGGTGGAGGTAGTTGGAGAGAAATATTAGTGATAAAAACAATGAGTAGAACAAAAGTGAAAATACAGGGTGCTAATGAGACCTTGCATAAGGGACATAACATGGTCTGGGTGGTGGTGGTCAGGGAAGGCTTCCTGGAGGAAGAGTCAGGATCCAGAGTTGGCCAGATAAGAAGGTGGATGGAGGAAGTGAGAAACGGAGGACAGAGACCCGCGTGTGAGAAGGCACTGTGGTAGGATGGAGCTGGCATTGGGGTGACAGAAGAAAGCCATGTCACGAGATAAATCTGGAGAGGTCATCAGGGGCTGGATCATCAGGTCTCTTGAAAGGCAAGTTAACGATTTTGGACTTTATTCTTAGAGCGATGGCAAGCATTGGAGGGTTTTGAGACAAGAAGTAGAGTGGTCAGATTTAGATTTTATGAAGATTACTCTGGCTGCTGCTGGATGGAAAATGGGTGGGAAAAGCAAGGCTGGGTATGGGGAGCCTGGTTAGGAGGCTGCTGCAGGCCAGAGATGAGCAATGATGGTGGTTAAGGATCAGGTGGTGAAAGGGAGGAAGGAAGGAAGTGGGTCGATTTAAGAGATGTTTACAAGATTGAGTCAAACAAGATTTGGTGACTAATTGGATACAGAAGCTAACAGAGAAGGAGGTGTCTGCAGTGACCTCCCAGCTCCTGGCTTCCACTAGTAGAAGGAGTGTGAAGGATTTCCTGAGAGAGGGAAACCTGAACAATGGGGTAAAAATAGGGTGAAAGGGCTGGATGCCTCTAATCCCAGCACTTTGGGAGGCTGAGGCGAGAGGATTGTTTGAGGCCAGGAGTTCAAGACCAGCCTGAGCAATACAGTAAGACCCTCATCTCTACCAAAAAAAAAAAAAAAAAATTAACTACGATTGTGCCACTGCACACCAGCCTGGGTGACAGTGCAAGACTCTGTCAAAAAGAAAGAAGGAAGGAAGGAAGGGAGGGAGGGAGGGAGGGAGGAAGGAAGGAAGGAAGGAAAATGGGGGTGAAAGAAAGAATAAGAATGAATGAAACTCATTTCATAGAACTGTCTTTCATGAATAGCAATAATTTAGTTGTGGTCTAGTATATTGCAAGAATCAACATTTCCTAATAACGTCATTTCCATAATTCTGAGAATTCAGCTACAAAATATATGCTCAATTTGGCTCAATTCCAAGCTTTTCCATTTATAAGCTATTTGATCTTGGATAAGTCATTTAACATTTTGACTCTCAATTTCCTTTTGTGAAATCGAAACGGTAATAACAACTAGTTGCCAAGGCTTTTGTAATGATTAAGCAAGATGGACACTGTAAAGGGCACTTTGCGAACTGTAAATGTCAACTATAATGACAACGTTGAGTGTTTATTTTTCAGGGAACATAATAACTGTTTTCTCCAAATTGCACATCAATGTTAACTTGAGGCTCAACCAAATTTCTCCTCTCATGCCTGGCATCCTTGGGTGCTTTCTGGTGTAGGGGAGCTGAGTCAAAAGGCTGACAAAAGGTGCTCAGGGAAGAAAAAAGAAGTAAGAATAACTATTTTAAGAGAGCAGTAATAAGATTTGTTCCCTTCACTTGAAAGTTGCCTTTAAATAGATCCACAACATCCATATGGGCCTGAATCAGTTACAAATGAATTTCAGTAAAGGGAAAACATGTTAAATAGAAAACATAAACTACAATGGCAGAAATAATTCCACATATGTCAGATATACCAGTAATAACAATAAATGCAATTGGGTCAAACTTGAGTAAAAGATCAAGACTCTTCAATTGTATAAAATGTATTTGCAGTTGCCCTACCTTAGCATGAATGTGTAGACTAGTACCAAGAACAGGAGGGAAAATATTCATTAAGGCAGGCCTGAGCCTAGTAGACATTTGCTGGCCACATGGAGCTAAAGCACCACAGGTCTGCTTTCATCTGCACAATATAATTGACTTTCTTCTTAGAATATGTTAGCACCTAGTAAGCATGAAATAAGTATTTGGTGAATAAGTGCTCAACTATTCACACTGAGTACTTATTAGGTTGAAATATATGAAATTAACAGTTTTGCAAATGATCAACTTTTTCAATTTCGTACAGTTCAACTTAATATTTTGAGCATTTTTATATGTAAGCACTTTATTAGAAGATCTCATTTTCATTCTTGCAACACGATATGAACGTGACATGACATTATAATTCCCATTTTATAGATGTTAAAATCGAGGCTCAAAGACATTAAGTCATAGGTTATGCAGCTAGTGTCAGTGGTGGGGACTCAAGTCAAGTTTGTCTGAACTCAACGTCTTTGCTTTTCTAATGTTCTAAGTACTGCTATATATTTTTAGCTCAATTCTACAATTTTAGTAATTGAAAGTTGAAAGAGATGCTAGGGATTTTCTACTCCAATTCACAATATTGATTTTATAAACCTCCTACAGGGCTCAGGGAACCCTGAAAATCCTGAAATTGTGTGCACAACTTTTGTGACACGTGCATTTATATGGGGAAAACAGGCCATGGCATTAATACAATTTTCCAAGTATTCCATTACACGATAAATAATAAGGGTAGAAGTCACTGGTTTAACATTACATTTTGGAGATGAGGAGCTACAGGCTCATAGTCAGGAAAGGACTTGCCTAAGATTCTTAGAAACAGAGTCAGAACGAAGATCAAACGCGGGCTATTATGATTCATTCTTGCTTGCTTGCTTGGTTGCTTGGTTGCTTTCTTGCCTTTTTTTTTTTTTTTGGCAGTGTCTCACTCTGTTGCCCAGGCTGGAGTGCAGTGGCACAATCTCGGCTCACTGCAACCTCCGCCTCCTGGGTTCAAGCAATTCTCCTGCCTCAGCCTCCTGAGTAGCTGGGACTATAGACGCCTGCCAGCTAATTTTTATATTTTTAGTGGAGATGGGATTTTGCCATGTTGGCCAGGCTGGTCTCAAACCCCTGACCTCATGTGATCCGTCTGCCTCGGCCTCCCAAAGTGCTGGGATTACAGGCGTGAGCCACCGCGCCCGGCTGCAAGATGCTCTTTCTGTCTTGTTATGCTGGAGCTTAACAATTTAAATTATTGCCCAACAGTCAAATATTGGCTCACCTCCCTTCCTGGTGAAATACCTCCAAAAATTATCTGCCTCCTGAGGATCGATAACAGGGTATCTGAAGATACCACTACAAGTGAGATGAGGGGACAAGGCTAACAGATTCTAGTCACTTGTCAAAGTAAATGTTTAAACAATCAATTTCATAATTAGGATAAGAAGCTTAAAATATATATTTAGTGTTGTAAGGGAACCATAGATGATAATGTACTTCTTCAAATAAAAAATCAAATAAAAATAATGATTATGGTATCAGAGACGTCTGCTACAATTCCTTCATTTACTCAGCTTTTATCAATTAACACTTAGGGCTGGGCTCAGTGGCTCATGCCTGTAATCCCAACACTTTGGGAGGTTAAGGCAGGAGGATTATTGAGCCCAGGAGGTTGAGGCTGCAGTGAGCCGTTATTGTGCCACTGGACTCTAGCCTGGGTGAAAAAGCAAGACCTTGTCTCAAACAAACAAACAAAAAAACAACCACCTGTGCATAGCACAGGACTTGGCACATAATAGGTACTCAGTGAATCAGGGTCTCAATCTCTAAGTCTAAAGCTATTGAATGAAGCAGCCCTGTGAGAGGTGAGAGGGAGCAGTGGGGACTGTAGAGAACTGGAGGGCCCATGCCATGTCTGGAGAGCAGTTCCAGCCAGTGGTTGCCATGCAGAAAGCCAAGACTGGTCTCACTTCACTTCCTGAAAGCAGCTGCAGGGAGGTGATGGCTTGGCCCATTACAAATGAGTGAATGAATGAGACTTCAGACACTTGGTTAACAAAACTTGGATTCAGGCCAGGTGCCGTGGCTCACGCCTGTAATCCCAGCACTTTGGGAGGCTGAGGCGAGCCGATCACCTGAGACCAGGAGTTTGAGACCAGTCTGGCCAACATGGTGAAACCCCGTCTCTACTAAAAATACAAAAATTAGCCAGGCGTGGTGGCACGTGCATGTAGTCCCAGTTACTCAGGAGGCTGAGGCAGGAGAATGGCTTTAACTCGGGAGGCTGAGGTTGTAGTGAGCCACGATCACACCACTGCACTCCAGCCTGGACCACAGAGCGAGACTCTGTCTCAGAAAACAAAAACAAAAACAAAACTTGGATTCAGAAAAAGGAACGACAATGTGGGGTGGGTCTTAATGGAGTTTGCAAAACCACCAGCGATGAACATGGTCTAATGCTTTGCTACCCAAAGCGTGGTCCATGCACCAGCACCAGCACCAGCAGCATCACCTGGGAGCAAGTCAGCAATGCAGAATCCCAAGGCCCAGCCCAGACCTATGACTCAGGCTCTGCATTTTAGGAAGATCCCCCAGTGGATTTACGTGCACACTGGAGTTTGAGAAACACTGGTACAGCTTGCTTCTAAAGCCCGGTGTGACTTTTTGTGACCTACACAAATGGCCATTTTAAAGGCAATTTCAACTTCAACTCAAACTATCACCTGTTCTGCACAAAAAATGCTTCAGATCCAGGATATCACATTCTTCAATCAGGCTCTGGTCAGATTCTATCAAAGACAGCCCATAGGTATACAAATGAATTGCGTTTGGTTAATACAGTTAAATTTTTTCCCCCAAATTTGTTATCACCATTTAAAAACTGGAGGTTTCAGGCCGGGCATGGTGGCTCACACCTGTAATCCCAGCACTTTGGGAGGCCAAGGAAGGTGGATCACTTGAGGTCAGAAGTTGAAGACCAGCCTGGCCAAGATGGTAAAACCCTGTCTCCACTAAAAATACAAAAATTAGCTGGGTGTGGTGGTGCACACCTGTAGTCCCAGCTGCTTGGGAGTCTGAGGCAGAAGAATTGCTTGAACCTGGGAGGCGGAGGTTGCAGTGAGCCAAGATCGCGCCACTGCACTCCAGACTGGGTGAAAGAGAGTGTGACCCTGTCTCAAAAAAAGGAAAAAAAAGAAAAACAAACAAACAAACAAAAAACTGGAGGTTTCATCAAAGATAGAAATTTCTGGCTTTCTTGGAACCATGGAAGATATGTTTACACTGGGCCTGTGTTCCTGAGCACACTCCAAACAGCTGGAGTAGGTGGTGGCACCTCCCCCCACCTTTAGGTGGGGCATGAGCTCTCTGGTTCCCCTGCAAAACCCTGTGGCCCCCGTCATTCATTTGTTTCTTGCAAATAAGTATTTCACTATAGGCCTTTGACTGTGGGACCCCTGCTAGTGAGTGAGTTTTAAAGGGCAACAAGGAAGGTCACCTTCAGAAGCTACTCAATGAAGGGACAGCATGCTCAGTGATTTGGGTCTTGTCCTGGGTGGTTCCAGTCGATCCAGGTGTTTGATGGGATCCCCACCTCCGCATGAGATCACAGCATCCACCCCAGCTTGTGCCCTGGGGCTGATGCTCAACACTGACCTTGTTCTCCCTGGGTTAAATCTACTGAGAGTGACGCAGCACTTTGCACGATCATCTTGAAGTCTGTATCTGTTTCTTCTTTCACCTTGGGTGTGCACCAAAGCCCTTCCTGGAGTGACACCTTTCTATCTAAATTGGGCTTTTTCTTTTGATGTCAAACCAGTCCTTGCATACTCATTCTAACAGGAGCTGAGTGGAATGCAACTTCCTTCCTCCATTCCAAGGGAAGATTCAGTCCCAGATCCCCTACTTTTTTTTTTTTTTTTTTTTAGTGACTCTACCTGGGGGTTACCTGAACTGGCTTGGTCTTTATCTCGTGTTGCACCAGCACACCTGGGAAGCCCCTGGAGGACACCCTACCTCGACACTGCGGGACACATCCCCACCTGAGTCAGCTTTACTGAACAGAGCTCTGCAAATAACCCCTGAAATAAAAATCACAGAAGAGAACAGTGTCACTTATAGACAACAGTCTATAAGCTGATGTCGCAGAGGTTGGAAGGAAGGGTTAAAGGGGAATGTCATGGTTTAGGATCACAGGCATGGGATTCAAACCCTGATTCTGTCATTTACTGACACGTGACTCGGTCAAGGGCTTCAGCATCTTGGTGCCTCTGTTTCTTCATCTATAAAATGGCAAAAAACAATAGTCCTGAATCTACTTTGCAAGACTCTTGTGAAGATTCCATGAAGTAACGTCATGTTTCCCATGCTGCTCTTACCAACATCATATCTTTGCACCATACCCGTGTCTCACCTATGCAATTATTTATTTAATATTTTCCCTTACAATGAACTCACTTTCTATCTTAGATACTATAGCCTCATCCTGAAAGCTAATATCCACGAAATCGTCGTATAAATTTGCTAGCTGCTTTTTTCTATGATCTATCAAAACAAATATTTAATGAGTAAATTTTTAAAAAAATGGCTCCTTGATCTAATCATGAAAACACATGGAACAAATTCACACAAAGTGGCACTGTAACTGACCAGTCATCTTCAAAGGTGTCAAGCCCGTGGGAGACAAGGAAAGACTGACAAACTGTCACAGATCAGAGGAGGCAGAGAGAAATCAGCGCCGAAAGCAATGTGGGATCCTGGAACCGAAACAGCACAGTAGCGGAGAAAGTGGTGCAATTCGAATAGGGTCTGTCGTTTAGTTAATATCATGCCATTGTCAATCTTCTGTTCTTGATAATTAGATTATGGTTATGTACGATATTAATATTGGGGAAACTAGGTCAGGGTATAAAGAAACTCGTTGTACCATATTGCAACTTTTCCGTGAATCTAAAATTACTTCAAAATAAAAGTTTTTCAAAAAATGAGTATCAGTAAAGTGGTTGTTCCTTTTCCCTTCTCCTCGCCCCCTGGCAACCACTAATCTGCTTTCTGCCTCCGTGGATTTGTCTATTCTGGATACTGCATATAAATGAAATCCTACAAGATGAGGCTTTTTGAGTCTGGCTTCTTTCACTCAGCATCACGCTTTTGAGGTTCATCCATGTTACAGCATAGATCAGCACTTCATTTCTTTTAGTGGCTGAGTAATATTCCATTAGATAGATGGGTAAGCCACTTTTAGTTTATCCACTCATCCATTGACAGACATTTGGGTTGTTTCCACCCTTTGGCTATCGTGAATAGTGCTATGAACACACATGGGAAAGTTTTTGTTTGAATACTTGTTTTCAATTCTTAAGAAGTACAAGGTTCCCTTGTGGGGTAATGGAGATGTTTTGGAACTAGATAGAGGCAATGATCACACAACACAAATGCTGCTCTAAAATGGTTAATTTTATATTACATGAATTTTACCTCAATGAAATAAAACAATAAAAAATGGGTCCCACCAGTGGAGTATCCACCATATTTTGGAAACCTGTGCTTATACAGGCCCAGGGCTTAGCATGGTACCTACTCTGTAGCAAGTACATGAAGAACATTGGCTGGTGTTATTATTCATTATTTGGAGACTGGGTCTTGTTGTGTTGCCCAGGCTGGAGTGCAGTGGTGTGATCATAGCTAACTGCAGTCTCGAACTCCTGGGCTCAAGGATACCCCTGCCTCAGCCTTCTGAATAGCTGGGACTACAGGCACGAGCCACCACACTTGGTTAATTTTTTATTTTTTTGTAGAGATGGGGGTCTTGCTACATTGCTTAGGCTGGTCTTGAACTCCTGAGCTCAAGCGATCCTCCCTCCTCAACCTCCCAAAGTGCTGGGTTTACAGGTGTGAGCCACCATGCCTGGCCGGCTGGTGTTATTATTACTGCCAGAGACACACAGACTCTCAGCTCCCACTTCAGAGTTTTTTTCTACAGTATCATTGTCATTTCCACCAAGAAAGTTTCTCCAAGTTTAATCTACAACTCTCCTTGGAAGTCAGCAGTAAAATCTCAGGATTCCTGAGATGCTATCATTAGAAAACCTTGCTTTGAAATCTATGAACCTTTTGTGCTTTGATAAGACTTGCATTCCTGGCTAGCAGGGCACAGCACGCCATTGCCATGGGACGATGTGTGACGTGCTCAGGGACAATGCAGAGTGGGCATTCAACAGGCACTTACTAGTTACCTGTTGACTGCACACCAAAGCTATTTCAACAGATTATTCAATGAGTCACACCTCCTCAATTAACTGGGTGCTTTATTTAGGACTCCACCCTACAATTTGCAGGCTAAGTTGCAATGCCCTGGCACTGTTCACTTGATTTTATAGTACCCACTCCCATTTTCTCAAAGTACCTTGTGTGTTTGAAATGAAAGCAAATGCCTGATTTATTTTAAGGATTTCATAAGGACCCTACAGAAAACTGAAGACACACCAGCATGTCCTGGATCCAGAAAGCAAAATGGAGACATTCCAGGATGTCCCAACTCAGGGAAACTTCTTTTTGCTCAGAGCTGATGAACTGGGATTGGTCTTACTCACCATTATTGGTGAACTCTTCCTCTTTCCCCCCATCTGTGCTAGTTGCCATCCTTTGCCCCCAGATTCATTCTCCAAACTTATCTGGGCTCCCGAAAAGGCTGACCTCTATGGACATCAAAAGGTCTCTTGGCCGGGTGCGGTGGCTCAAGCCTGTAATCCCAGCCCTTTGGGAGGCCGAGGCGGGCGGATCACGAGGTCAGGAGATGGGGACCATACTGGCTAACACGGTGAAACCCCGTCTCTACTAAAAATACAAAAAAATTAGCCGGGCCTGTTGGCGGGCGCCTATAGTCCCAGCTACCCAGGAGGCTGATGCAGGAGAATGGCGTGAACCCGGGAGGCGGAGCTTGCAGTGAGCCGAGATCGCGCCACTGCACTCCAGCCTGGGCGACAGAGCAAGACTCCGTCTCAAAAGAAGAAGAAGAAGAAAAAAAGTCTCTTGCCCTCTGGCATCTGATTGGGTTTGGCCAATGGGATGTGGAGACAGGAGATGAGGGAGAAGCAGAGAAGCCAGGGTATTTCTTTCTCTGCTCTCTCCCTCTCTTAGTGCTGTAGTCTGGCAGGGTCTGCATTCCCTTCTAAGTATAGCTTCTACAGGGACCCTTCCCTTCGCCAGCACCCCCACTCCATTCCACCACCCAAAGGGCTTCGGTAACACTGTTGCTTCCCCCTGCTCCTTCAGGCCTGGAGTGGCAACTGCTGCCCTGGTTGCTAGTCCTTGAGTACTTAAGCACCCCTTTGTTGGTGCCTTAACCTATGTCCATAAGCTACTCCTTAATTAAATTACTTGGAAATCCCAGCTGCAGGTGCCTTCTGTTTCCTGCTTAGACCCTGACTGACAAATCTTCACCTCCATTGCCCCTTGGGAGGAGGGATGAGGAATATCAGAAGGAACCTGGATAGTCAAGGGCATGACATGTCTAAGCCAAGTCATCCTAATCACCAACCTCAACCTTGCCGAGAAACTGATGGAGTAGCTGCATGTGCCAAGCATTTAATGGTCTCAATAATGCAGTGAAGTAGAATTATTCCTGTGTTTACAGAAGAGGAAAATGAGATTTACAGAGAGATTAAATAACTTGCCAAGGTTACAGAGTGAATAAATGGCAGTGGTTGGATTTGAACCCAGCTTTGATGGGCTTCAGAATCCTGCCTCTTCTCCATCATCCAGAGGGGTCTAAAGTGTTCAAGAACCTGCTGAGCATGGTGGCTTACGCCTGTAATCCCAGCATTTTGGGAGGCCCAGGTGGGTGGATTGCTTGAGCCCAGGAACTTGAAACCACCTTGGGCAACATGGTGAGACCCCGTCGCTACAAAAAATTAGCCAGGTGTGGTGGTGCACACCTGTAGTCCCAGCTACTCAGGAGGCTGAGGTGGGAGGATCACCTGAGCCAGGAAAGTTGAGGTTGCAGTGAGCCATCATCACGCCACTGCACTCCAGCCTGGGTGACAGAGTAAGTTGCTGTCTCAGAAATACATACATACATACATACATACATACATACATGCATACATAATACAGTGTTCAAGAGCCGATGCCATGGCACTGAACACTCTGGAGGCGAGAGGCGTGGGCCTGGGGGAAAGCTTGCTATCACTGAGAAGGAGGTCAGAGCTTCAGTTCTGCACAACCCTCTCGAGCTCAAGTGCATTCAGGCACGCCTGGGCTATACCGCCAGCCACGGAAAAACCAACTTTGGAAGCTATTCCAGGAACAAACCTCAAGCTCATTTCTCAGTCCCTCAAGAGGCCCTGAGCCTGTTCTGTTGCTGACAGAGGGAACTGTCGCCTGCTCACTGCTCAATGCCCCTGATGTAATGAGCACCGCCAAAGAGGGCTCGATTGGGATGCTAAACAGCCGTAAATGACATTGTCACCAGCCTTCATAAAGCATGGTGACTCACAGCCCTAATTAAAATGCTGAGGGAAAAATGTAAAGAGAAACTGCCATGAAAAACAGTGACATTCTGCTAAACTGCAGGATTATTTCTTCCAGGAAAAAAGAGGGAGAGAGAGAGAGATGTGTGTGTTCATGAGTGTGTGTATATGCGTGTGCACGTGTATTCCTGTGTAGGAGGTGAGGGGATACAAACGAGAAGGCTAAATATTATTCTCCTAAGAAACTTGGAAAAATTTAACATGGAGGAAAGTTGAAAGCCATTCTTGCCTCCCAACTTTATGATAAAGTATTTAAACAGAAAATGTAAAAGAACGGTGTAAAAACACCCATAAACTTTCAACTTAATCCAACAGCTATTAGCATTTTCATATTTACCTACTTGTCTTTCTTTATCAGTCATCTATCTATCTATCCATCCATCCATCCATCCATCCATCCATCCACCCACCTACCTACCTATCTACCTACTTACCTGTCTACCTACCTAGTTATCTATCCATCCATCCATTCATGTACCTATCTATCTACCTACCTATATACCTATCATCTGTCTATCCATCTATCTACCTACCAATCTATCTACCTACCTATCATCTGTTATCTATCTATTCATCTATCTACCCATCTATCAATCATCTATCTACCTACCTATTCTATCCTCTAGCTATTATCTATCTATCTATCTATCTATCATCTATCTACCTACCTCTCCATCTATTATCTATCTACCTACCTACTTACCTATCTTCACAATGAACCATTTTAGAACAAGTTGCAGAATCATGATGTCTCAGCTCTAAATTCTTAAGTACACATATCTTCAGCGTAGAGACAGACTCCCACAAAACCCACAGTACCATTATTACACCTAAGAAAATTAACTATATACTGTACTTGCACAACTTCCCCAAATACTCAGTTAAGGTTGTTTTCTAAACAATGACAATTCAAGTCATAAATCTCATCCCTGTTGGTTAGGAGAGAGAAGCAGACAAGCTGTTTCCCAGAAATAGGTGTCAAGGGTTCTTGCGAAGGAAGGGTTTTAGCGCCATGTAGGCTGGTTCCCATCATCAGAGTCACAAGACGAAGTACATGGGGCACAATGCTTGACTTAGATGTCAGTTTTGAACCAGATAGGGAATCCTGATCACACCATATTGTTTTTTTAAAATAGCCCTCCTCTAAACTAAAACTAAATCTCCACATTTTGGGCTGGGCTCAGGCCTGTAATCCCAGAACTTTGGGACGCTGAGGCAGGAGGATCATTTGAGCCCAGGAGTTCAAGACCAGCCTGGGCAACATGGTGAGAATCCATCTCTACAAAAGCAAAACAAAACAACAATGAAAAAACCAACGAAACAAACAAACAAAAACCAAATCTCTACATTTCATCCAATGTCATCACCCATTTTAGCCAAAAAAAAATGTGGCTCTCAGTGACTTCTTGCTGTTTCTGAAATTCAACTGCATCCTCAAAAGCCCAATAAGATATCACTAGTAGGGAGATTCAGAAAGAGATATCATGCTTTCTGAAGGCAAGTCTTGAAGAAGGGACCCTCAAGAAATCCTACACCTTGCCGGCAGCTGGAAGCGAAAATATTTATCTACGTATATGAGTTTGGCATGTTTGTTACAAAAATCATCAAAATCAATAAAAATATCAAGCCAAGAAACCCACCCAGTCCCATTATTTTATACCATGCTTTGGGAGAAAGAAAGAGATTCCATTTCAGTGACTACCATGATATTAGAGGCAAAATGATAACTGAAGGTATTGCCAGCTAAGACTTATAACAAACAAGCACATCGATGCTATTGACTGTGTTCATTACCTGTTTTCTGGCACATGAACATAACTGGCTTTCATTTTTCTTACTGAATATTCCAGAGCTGAGATACTGCTTCAAAAAAATTAAAGAGAAAAATATGCCCAAAATATGTCAGTTGCTATCGAGTACTATTCTGATTTATCCCCGGAGGTTACTTTTTTTTATGCTGAAAATTCCTGGAAACGACATAGAGCCCAATGTGATCCATGTGGCTGTTTTAGTGACTAAATAGGATGGACTGCCCACATCATTTACCCCACTACATCTAGTTATTGGTGAGTGGATGCCTGTTTTGGACACCATGAGCTACCTTGAGGGTAGGGACTCTGTCTTCCCTTTCTTTATGAGGAAGCCTCTCTTGTGGGGACTGGCACAGAGCTGGGAGCTCAGGGTGTGTTTGTTAAATGAAGAAGTGGTTAACTTCACTCTCGTTTATGACAAGAAATACTTTAGCTGGGAAACGACAGTTGTACACGGATACTATCTGAAGTTGCGTAAGCTTTTTGAATTCACAATATTCCTTCTTCATTTCCAACTGGAAATGGGTTTCAGAAAGGCTCACCTTTTTAATCCTCATGGTAGCAAAATTTAGCTGTCAGGTTTTGAATAAAGAAGAGATTCTCGAGTATTATTTAATGCCAGTGGGCAAATGTTCCCAGCAGAAGCTGAAATGCTTTTCAGGGCACCTCTGAAAATCTGTAGGCTCCCAAAGCATCTTGGATGGTCAAAAAGAAAAGGCTCATCATTCCCAGGAAATCCCAGTCTTAGTAGGTAACAGAACATACAAATAAGGGGTGGGAAATGCCCAGGCTGGAAATGGGAACTTCGCCCCTTGCAAAGGACTTCTGTATTTTCCACCTGAATAGGGCCACCTTTCTCTTAGGAAATGTCAGCAGAAATCATAAACGCAATTGATGGATGATAATTGGGCCAATGTTGCTCTCAGGTAAGGCAGAAGATGTTAAAGCTGAAAAGGTCTTTGTGGGAAGTGAGTCCTGGGGTTGTAAACTAAAATGCCTCGAAGGGCCGGACAAGCAAATTAAACAATATTGAATGGTGAGGCTGGTGACCTAAAGGAAAAAAAATACTCTCCAAACAAAACCCAACAAAACAATGCCCCCAATCCAAACAAACAGAAAACAAAAAAAAGCCCTCTGCCAGACTAACAGAACATATCTGCAGGTCTCTGAAGGGAGATGCCCTTTAGTTCCAACTCCATTTCACAGATAAGAAAACAGAGGCTGAGCAAGAGAAAGGGGCTCAGACTACACCAACTGGCTAACTCTTTTTTATTTTAAAAAATTAATTAATGAATTAATTTATGTATTTTCGAGACAGGTTCTGGCTCTGTTACCCAGGATGGAGTGCAGCGGCACAATCTCGGCTCACTGCAACCTCCGCATCCTGGGCTCAAGCTATCCTCCCACCTCAGCCTGCTGAGCAGCTGGGACCACAGGTGCACGCCACCACACCTGGCTAATTTTTTTGTAGAGATGGAGCCTCACTCTGTTTCCCAGGCTGGGCTCAAACGCTGAGCTCAAACAATCCTCCTGCCTCAGTCTCCCAAAGTGTTGGGATTACAGGCGTGAGCCACTGTGTCTGGCTGGCTCTTTTTAAAATTTCTTTTCTTTGTTATGATCACTGAGATGGGCTGGATGCTGTTTCCTTTCCAGAGTTAAACACACACTATCCCATTAAATCCTCCTAACAACTCCCTGTAGTACTTATAATCTCTGCTGTATGAATGACATGCCGGAGAGTCAGAGATGTTAATTCTCTCACTCTGAGTCACAGAATCCACAAGTGCCCAAGCTGGCCTCTGACGTTTCCTAACATGATTCTCAGTGTGAGGCCCTCCCTTTCAACCTGGCTGCTGCTGGCCCAGTTTGGCACTGGGGACCCCAACCCTGAGAGGGTGCCACAAATCAGGCTATGGGCTTTGATGCTACCTCCTCTGAGAAGTCCTCCCTGATTCCTTCAACCACCTGTCCTGGGTCCTACCACAGCACCTCACCTCCACCTCTCTTGCAGAAACTTCACGCCAGGTACAGGGTTTGTCTGGTGCTCACCGCTTAGCCAGACTGCAGGTTTCATTAGAATGGGGCTCACACCACCTTTATCTGGGCACCTGCCCTTGGGGTCTAGCACTGGCCTTGCCATTTAACACGTGTCATGACACATACAATAAATGTGCTGACATCTGCTGCCGAACAGCCCACGATAACTGCTGTTCATCCTTAGCATCATACGACTGTGCCAAGACCCATGTCCACTATACCCTGTTAACCATACTTGAATTAGAGACTTAGGGGCACTTTCTGTTGACACGTCATTTTCATTTAAAAGATTCGAATGGGCTCAATTTTCCAGCATTGCCAGGTGCTGCTCATCATTCTTCTACCTTAAGAATGGGCATGTGAGCAACATAAACACACTTGCAAAGGCTGAGTGGAAGGCCGATGGGCTGTGGAAATGAACTCAAACCAATGGCTTTGGTGAAATCAATGGTAGTTAAACTGGGTTTACTAGCTCTGTGATTACTTCTTTGCAGAAGTTATACCTGATAGGTCACTTATAAAAGGAATTTTTCTAGGCCTGGCGTGGTGGCTCACACCTGTAATCCCAGGACTTAAGGAGGCCAAGGCAGGCAGATGGCTTGAGCCCAGGAGTTTGAGTCTAGCCTGGGCAACATGACAAAACCCCGTCTCTACAAAAAATACAAAAATTAGCCTGGTGTGGTGGCACAGGCCTGTAGTCCCAGCTACTCGGGAGGCTGAGGAGAGATGATCATTTGAGCCCAGGAGGTCGAAGCTCCTTCCCTCTGAAAGGGAGAGATCAAATAGTGGGGCTAATGTCCAAGATTAGATGGGAACTCAGGGCTGACACCCAGCAAGGTCAAGGTGGGAGGAATTATTTTCAGTCTCCTCTGAGCAGTTGGTCTAATTTAGAATAACAACCAGAGAGATGAAATTAAATTTCTTTAAAGTCCGGCATTTACGGGGCTTGTACTGAAGGAAACATGAAGTTATCATCGATGAGGATTGGACAATAAGTCAAGACACTGAGGTTCTATCCCAGCTTTGGCAGTAATGTGCTGTGTGACTTTCATCGAGTCACATGCCTCTTCTGGGCCTCAGTTTCCCAATTTGTACAACGAGGGTGACAGACAAGAACTGAGAGTATTAGAATCTCCTGGAGCAACCTTGTTAAAAGTAGAGATATTTCCAGTCTCCCCCAGGAATGCTGATTCGGTAGATTTAGGGTGGGGTCTGGCATCTTTGCTTTTAACCAGGGACTTGCTGTATTCTGACACTAAAGGTCCACTGGGCTGATGTTTGGCGTTCGCTGGATTAGATGACATTTAAATGTTATCATATATTAGAACGAGGAAAATGGTCATGTCTGTAACCTATGTGGTGTTAACCACACAAACCCACACTGATCCGTGGCAGGAAACATGCCCCTCTGTTCAAACAATCCAGATTAAAATGGGTCCTGAAATGCCAAATTCAACTTCCACAAATTCCAGTTTCTAATGGGAAAAAGCCCCAGTTCTCATGAGCACGGATTGTTGCCTGTGGCTCTTAACCACATTCCAAGCCCTGCACAGACCCACAGAACCTGAGTGACAGGCAACACATGAAGTCTTGTCATAAGACACCCCAAAACATCTGCAGACTGTGAGCGCAACAGGCGCAGCCAAACCTGTCTGTGCTCACAATATGCAGGCGAATGGACCTCCAAATCTTCCTGCCTCCTGGGAAATCAGCGGCCCCCCAGTGGGGAAGTTTCTGGACTACTGACTGAATGGTACCTCGGACAACTCTTTGCATCTTACTCACAGAGACCCACTGGGAGCAGCCTAACCCATCACAATACCCCCGCCCTCTCACTCTTCTCCGTGCGGTCCTTCCCCAAGGAAGATGGAGGCTCCTGGGGACTGGCTTTGGCCATTTGGGAAAAATAAAGAGGAGACAGAAAGGGCAAAAAGCGGGCTGCTCTGAAAGCCACGATGACACTATTGGCCCCAAATGGCTCCATGGGACACTCTTCCCTCTGTTTTGGGTTCCCTTCCTTCCTTACAATCACCAGTCTTGGCATACCAGCATTGTTTCCAGAACCCCTTTCACATACATCGTCACAAAGTCTTCAAAACAGCCCCGTGTGGGAGTTACTGTTCTCATTTTACAGATAACAGAACTGAAGCTCAGAAAGGTTAAGTGATCAACCTGAGGTCACACAGCCATGGAGTGAGCTAAGCTTGGCCTCAAGCTGAGGTCTTCACCAGGTCTCTCTACCACACTGCTCACTCTTTCTCTACATGATTTGGGACTTTGGGGAAAAAAATCACACAATTTGTGGAGACAAAGCCATGCCCCTGACCATAGCGTTGGCCTCTGGCTGAACAGATGTATCAGGAAATACAGCTGTGTGTGCTAAGGTTCAGGCACATGCCAGACTGCGTAGATGCCCAGATGCATGCAAAATGCCCCAATTAAGAAGCCGAAAATTGGGGTTGAGGTCTCGGGTAGTGCCACTTACCAGCTAGGTGACTATGGCTAGGTAGTTTGGTTTGCCCCACCTCAATTTCCGCAGCTGCAAAATGGAATTCAGATGGCTGCACTGGCAACCTGAAAGTTGTTAAGAGGCTCCAGGTGAATAATACATGTGACAGTGCCTTGGAGCTGTCAGTGGCAGAGCTGTGCGCCCCTCAGGGGGCTTCTGAAATCCAGACTAGTGGAAAGGGGCCGGGGCCCGCCGTGGCGGTGCTGGTGGGGCAGACACCCCCTCCTTCAGGGACCTGCCGAGGCTTCTCAAACCATCCGCTGAGATGCCTTGAGGGCGGAGAATGGACGCCACCCCTGCGCACTTGGGGAGCTGCCACAAGAGCCCTTTTCCTATTTTATCTTCAGTTCTGAAAAAATAACGGGGGAAAAAATCTATGCTCCATAGAGCTGCGTCAGTGTTCCCTGGTGTTTACGAATTTCTTGCGTTTGCCCCGACCCCAATTAGAGAAGCACTAAAGAAAGGGAGCAATTTTCCCTCATTCCTCTCGGGAGGAGAGGTCTGGGGGCTCCTTTCTGCTGTCTCCCAATGTCGTGGGCCGCCAGAGGTGAGATGAGGCGCCTATGGGCGCGCTCGCCTGCACCGCACCCTTGCCTAGCGGCGTCCCTGGGGACCTTCCCTCCGTGGTGGCTGCGTGCGCGCTTTTCTTAGGCCTGAGCGCAGGGTTTGAGCTGGGCTATGGGAGTAGAGGGAAGAATCCCATGCGTCTTCCCCAGGATTACTGGGGTAGAGATGGAGGCGAGAGCAATCTTCCGCAGCCTGTGGTACCCTGTGGGGTAGACCCCCCGGTTCCTACTGGTGGGGAAACCCTAGACCTGCGTGCGAGTCTCCCAGATCCGGTCCCAGAGCATTACAATAATGGTTTTATATATATATATATATATATATATATATATATATATATATATATATATCAGCAACACTTCCTGCGTTATGAACGCTTACCCTGACTTCATATTCACATTTATGATTTTTTAAGGTCCTCATGACAGCCCCACGAAAAAGGTAGTTTCTCCATTTTACAGATGAGAAACTGAGGCTGGGAAAGATGAAGAGACTTACCGAAGGTCACGCAACAAGTAAAGGGTCGATCTAGGACCAGAACCCAGGGGAGTCACTGGAAAGGTTCCTGCCCTCCTCGGCTGCCTTCTCCGTGAGAGCCTCTCCTCTCTAGATGTCTACCCCAGACAGCCTGATGCGGAGCTTGGAGAGCCATGAGCTCTCTGGTCACAGTGCCCTGGGGGTGGGGGCGAGCGTCTGGCGTCCTCTGGGGCGCAGTCCCGACAGAGCCCCTTCCGGGACCTCGGACGCAAGGCCCCTGAGTGGCCCTGGAAGTTGGATCCCCCGGGGACCCTGCTCCGACCCCTGGCCACCTGGAAGCAACCTCATCGAGCGCTCGTTCCACTGCCCAGCCCCGAACCGCGGCGGAGCGCGCCCCTCGGCCTCCCTAGAGCCTCCTTTGCGGGAGAAGCACAACTTTCCCAGGTTCTGGAGACGGCGCTCTTACACCCCAATCTCATCCAGACGGAAGAAGTGAGAGGTGCGGGCGGCCCCGCCATGACCGCGGGAGGAGAGCGCAAGGAGGCTCCTCGCAAAGTTGGAGGCCAGGCCGGAGCGAGGTTCCGGGAGCGGAGCCCTCCCAGCCTCGGGCCCCCAGCCGCGGACAGCTGGCAGTGCCAAAGACTCCGCCATTACCTGCGGCTCGCAGTTGCGATTCGGCCGCAGAGTCGGGCACCGAGGAAGGCGTAAAGTTGAGCTTGGGCAGGTACAACGGTCCCCAGGGACTGGCATCCCCCAGCCCGGGCTGCCCGCGGGAGGGTAGCGAGCTGTGCCAAGGGCTCCGCCATTACCGCCAGCGCACAGCTCGGAGCCAAGCGCGCGGCTGAGGAACGACTGGGGTCCTGCAAAGTTGGAGCCTGGGCGCGTAGACCCCCGGACCGGAGCCCCCGGCCTGAGGCCGCCCGCTAGGAGGAAAATGAGGCCGCCCGAACCAAGTTGGGACGCGCAGCAAAGCCCGAGCCTTCCGCGCACACCAGGGTCTCGGGTGGGAGCGGGGAGCCCTGGGGACGGAGAAGGGGCGCGGGACGCCTGGATCAGGAACTCACCTGACGCCGAGCCGGGCAGCGCCGAGGCTGCCTCTTCGCGCTGCGCACCCGCCCGCCCGCCTTGTACTCCTCCTCTTCCTCCCGGGCGCCCGCGGCCGCCGCGCTCCGGGTTCTGAATCCTCCGAGTCCGCCGCCCCGCGCGGCTGGAGGGCGCCGGTTGCACCCACTCGCCTCCTGGTAGGAGCCGCGCGCGTCCCTCCCCTTCCCCTCCGCTTTGTGCCTCCAAGATCCCTCCCCACCCCCTCTCCCCTAGCCCCCACTCCTCCCTTCTCTTCTTCCCTCCCCCTGCGTCCCCTCCCTCAGCCTCAGCGAACCCAAGTTCGGGACGGAGGCTGCGGGCTTCCCCGGCGCAGTGCTGGGCGCCCCGCGCGCGCCCCTGGCTCACCCCGTCCGCTCGGCCGCTGCTCGCTGCCCGGCCGCCCCTCGGAGGAGCCGCGGCGCTAAGTAGCTCCTCACCCAGCGGCTGGAAACGCGGCATAAATATGTAGGGACTGAGCCGTGAGCTCAGCGAGGGTCGTGAGGGGGAATTTATTTCTTAATGTCCCTCCTTTATCCTATCATCACTGAAACGAATTAGCAGTGACGTCCAACCCGACTGGTTTATGGGTGTGGGGAGGGAGACGTCGCAACCCTCATTAAAAGAGCCGCTCTGGGCTCCAAAGCATACATCTTTTATATAACCTAATTTCCATTTTTTTTTTTCTATCAGGAAACACACACACACATACACACACACACACACACACAATGACAATTTCTGGGAGCCTGGATAGGGCTGAATGTAGTAGCCACGTAGGGGAGGGCAGGTCTATTTGGGCAGAGAAGGCCCCATGGGAGGCAGGGATGGTTATTTCTGCCTCTACATCAGTGTTGGGATAGCATTCCTTAATGGGACAGTGGAACACACAGCCTCCCAGCCGGGGCAGTGCTGGGAGCCCCTCCCAGGAGCCCGCAGAGGTTGCAGCCTGGGTTCTGGCCTTGGCTCTCGGGTGGACAGACGGAGAAAAGCAGCCTGTTCAGGAAATGTTGCCTGGTTCTGGTCTTTTCTGGAGCCACACTCAGGCCTGGCATCTGGGGAGAGTGAAGGATGGAGGGCACATGTTCATCTGTGGCCTGGGAGCCCCACAGGTGTGGAGAGGCCAAGGTCTGGGCTGGAGGAGGGAAGACACAGAGAACGCAGCTTCCCTTCCTTTCTTAGGGGCCCTAACATATGGGTAACCATATAAACCCGACTCAAAATCTGTCTTTTCCTGGGCAGATTGCAAAGGATTTTGCATCTCCCCGTTGCTGTTGCTGCTGCTCACACAGTCTTGGGAAAACGGTGGAAAATCAAGGAAAGAGAGGACACACACGCGCACTCGCACACGCGCACATACACACACACACACACACACACACACACACACTTGGCACCTGGCTCTGGGTGATTTGATCTTTTCCTCCTCCCCAGCCTTGCCAAGCGGAGCAAACCCACTCAGGCTTCGAGTTGCGCAGAGAAGAGGCAAAGAGGAAAACCACCACCCCCTTTGTCACTAATAAATGCTTTTCAGATCGTCTTGCACATCCAGCAGGGGAGGGGGTGTGTGACTTTGGGGGCAGGAAGAAGGGTGTGGGGGATGAGGAGGGGAGGAAGGAATAAAGAATAAGCTGACGAGGGTGCCTGGAGGTCTATGCTGTCTTCCACATGCTGGAAGGAGGCCTGGAGAAATGCCACCAGCCCCAGGGCTCTGCCACTTCCTGGCTGCCACAAGGGCAAGTTTCAGAGCTTGTTTCCTGAGCCATGGATGGGCCTGGGGATGTCGTGAGGATATACACAATGAGATGATGCTGGTGAAGCCCTTGACATGGTGCTAGACATATAGTAAATGCTCAGGAAACAGTTGCCAACAATAATGGTGATTTTGATGATGATGAGAATAATCCAGCATACAGGCTGGATGGGGGGTGGGTCCCAGAAAATTGAGGCTGGAGCTGAGTCCTTGCAGTCTGGTCCCCTCCTGTTTGGGGTCCAGCGTCCCTTGCCCGAACCATTTCAAAGTTGAGCGCTGGGTTTCAGTGGTGTCATTCTCAGAACGCTGCTCCCTCAATTACCATGGCAACTGGGGAAAATCAGGAAGCTAGGGGAAGGGAAGCTGCTCTTCCACTGGGCTGGCGGTTCACCTGCTCAAAACAGAGTCCACGTCTGCCTATGTGTGGGTCGAGGCTAAAAAGAAGCTCAGAGTAGGGGCACTTCCTCTCTGGGAGCACAAGCTCTTTTGAAATTGGGGAGAAGGGTGGTTGGGAGGGGATGCACGGCCACGAGATGGTGGAGATAGTGGGGTCGGGGCCAAGGCTGGCTGTGCCTGCAGAAGGCAGAGTTGGCTTGGGTTTGGGGAGAGGGGGACAGAAACCCCACTCCCCTCAGTTCTCTCCTCACTTCCAGGTGCCCTGGTGCGATTAAAAGCAGAGCCTTAGAATGTAGCTCTTGAGACAGAGATCTGGGAAGACAGAGCCTCAGAGCCCACGGGTGGAGCCAGGGACCATGAGGTGCCCTCTGTGTGTGTGTGTAGATGAGAGACGAAGACAGACAGACAGACAGACACACACACACACACACACACACACACACACAGAGAGAGAGTCAGAGAAGAGAGAGAGGCAGAGAGATTTATAGACAAAGAGAGAGACAGAGACAGCAGAGACTGGCAGAGACAGTGAGAGACAGAGATAGAAAAACACACAGAAAGACTGGCAGAGAGAGAGAGATTGGCAGAGACGGAGATAGAAAAAGCACACAGAAAAAGAGAGAGACGGAGAGATTGACAGGAAGACAGAGACGTATTGGCAGAGACAGAGAGAAAGACAGAGAAAACAGAGGGAGACAGATTGGCAGAAAGAGAGTAAGAGAAGAGAGAGGCAGAGGGATTTGCAGAGAGAGAGAGACAGAGAGAGAGACAGATTGGCAGAGACAGAAAGAAAAAATACACAGAGAGACATATTGGCAGAGAGAAAAAGAGACAGAGTAAGAGAAGAGAGGCAGAGAGAGATTGGTAGATTGGCAGAGAGACTGGCAGAGAGAGAGAGAGACTGGCAGAGAGAGAATGGCAGAGACAGGAAAGAGAGACAGAGATACAGAGAAAGACGGACAGTGACAGACAGAGCCAGATACTTCCCTTCCCTCCCTCTGGTGGTTTCCCCAGGATTAACGGGAACTATGGACAACACTAGTTGCGGTAGTAAAGAGAACAATGGCCATCTTCTGTTGAGCACTTCCCATTTTGCTGGTTTTGAGCCAAGCATTTAATAAGTATAACTCACTGAACCATCATAAAAATGGTAAGAAATGACTCCCTTTCTTATTCCCATTTTACAGAGGGAGAAAATAGAGGCTCTGGAGGCAAAGTGACTTGCTCCAGGTCACCCAGGTAATTGGTGGTAAAGCAGATATTAGAACTCGGGACCCCAAAGTGGAGCTTTTCCTGCCTCCTCGCCGCTGTCTTGTGGAGAAAGAGGGAGAGTGAGGATGTCAGAGCCATCCGGGGAGTGTCTAGGGTTTGGGGAGAGTGGCTCCTGGTGTTTGGGGACCCCTACCACATGAGTACGGACAGTGTCTCCAGAGATCCCCAGCAAGTGGAGGGAAGAGACTTTTACCATCAACCAGGTGGCCTTGGGACAGTCCCCAAAATGCCCCTTGGGTGTAGTGCCTTGGAAGCTGCTCTGGGCTGTCACAATAACCTGATTCCACCAGGACCTCTCTGGGGTTCAGGGGGAGATGAGGGTTGTGCCACCCTTCTCTCGAGCTATTGGAAGATCAAACCAGCTGAGACCCGTCCAGGCATCAGCGTAGGGCAGGCACTTCATAAATGGTCACCATGATAACAATTATTCTTGGTCCTTCTCTCAGGACCACACCCCTCAACCCCTGCATGGATGGTTGATGGGTGTAAAGGGTGTCCCTTCCCCCCCAGCCTCCCAGCCACTCTGGACCCTCACTGGTGCCCACCCCTCAGTGCAGAGGTGGACCCCAGGGGAGTGGAGTGCTCTGGCGGAGCCCTGGGCAGGAGGAGGAAGGGAGGAGGCTGGCCTCACTGATGTGGCTGTCACTGAGGGGGTAATACATTATCCAGGGCTAATGAAAACATAATTATCTTCTTTTGGCTGCAGAGAGGGGCTAATTTAATAGGCTGTGATCGAAAGGCATCTGCTGAATTCACCCAGCAGTGAAAACACTTGAAGCGCTTCGGTGGGGGGGAAATGGACAGAGTGCGGCTGGCCGGGTCCGGCAGCTGTGTCCAGGTGGCAGCTCCCCTGGGAAGAAGGGGGTTCCTGGGGGTGCAGCAGAGGGGATGTGGCTGCTGGTAGGTGTCCTGTGCACAAACAGACCTGGGCTTCTTTCTTGCCCTGAGTTCTGGGGCCAGTTATTTCTCTCTCTCAGCCTCACCTTCCTCATCTGTAAAATGGGCGTTAATCCTACCTTCCTGACATTGACTGGGAGGAGCGGATGAATGATATGAAAGAGAGCCTGGCACATTCTAAGTAAGTGTTTCACAAAATTTTCATCCCTCTTCCTGGGCTGGCTCTACTCGGCCTTCAAGTCTTAGCGTGAACTCCTCCTCTTGGGAGCAGCCCCAAGCACTCTGCATGTCCCTCTTCAGAACATACAAGTTCTGTGATATTTATTTGTTCAATGCCCTCATGAGGGCAGGGTGGTCTGTCTCATCCGTCACTCCAAGGCAGTGGTTCTCAAAGCGTGTTCCCTGAATGATGAGGTCAGCATCACCTGAGAACTTGCTAGTGATGCTGATTCCAAGTTCCCACCTCAGACCACCTGAATTAGACCCTCAGGGTGGGGCCCTGCAATCTGCATTTTAAACAAGCCAGCCAGGTAATTCTGATGCCTGCTCAAGTTTGAGAACCTCTGTTCCCACCAAAAACCGAACAAATGTTTGTTTAAATAAGTAGAAGAAGAGTTTACTATTAAGCTGGGGTTCAGCTATGTGATGACAATGTCTCCCTTATTAGACACCAACTATATACCTAGTCCTCTGCATCATGCCCTTGAACCTACCAAGCCATCCCTTTATCCATCACTTACCATTTCCCACACTACTTCATCCCCAAGAAACGCCCCTTGGTCTGCCTCATTGTCCTGCCTTGCTGGCCCGTTGGAGGTGTTGGAAGACCCATGGGGTGCCTCCTCTGTGTCCTTCCTGTTCCCATGGTGCGTAGGTCCCCTGTCTCCCTTAAGCAGCCCCGTCCACCCAGGGCTTCTGATTCTGGAAAGGAATTATGCTTTTGACCCTGTCTCTGGGTATGTGGCTGGGAAAGTGATTTGGACCTGCTTGTTGTGAAGGATGGCACCCATTGGTCAGTTTTGCAGTTAGAGTAAGGAAGGGCCCTTGGAGATGGCTGCCTCCAACCTAGCGTTTTACACTGGGGAGGCCAAGATCCAGGAAGGTTTGACAACTCATCCAGGGGCAGCAGCCTATCAGTGACAGATCAGTTTCCTGTCCTAACTCCCAGTTCAGGATGCAGGGTCTGAGCCTCCTGAGAGCAGAGTGGGTGTCACTAAAGTGGCCGGGGGCATGCTTCTGTAGGACCCAGGAAAAATGAACAGCGAACAGGGTTGTCTGAGAGCCCAGAACCCCCAGGAGAGGTAGGAGCATTATAGTTTCTGGGCATGTCAAAGACTCCTCCAGATATTTACAGGACTCTGGCAGAGAATAAAGAGGGAAGAACACTTTAAGGCTTAAAGAGGCAGCCTGAGCATTAAAAACACTAGATTTGTGGCTGGAACACCTGCTTTCCAGACCTGGCACTTCCACTAATGTGCAATGTGAGCTCAAGGAAACTCCTCGGCGTCTCTGGGTCTCAGAAGATCTTAACCTGAAGATGGCCAAGTCCCTGGAATTATATGCAAAATCAATTGCAAGTGCGTTTTGCTGGGGTAGAAGGTTCATAAGTGTGCAGCGGCTTTTTAAAGGGTGTGAGACCTTGGAAAGGTTAAAAACAATTTCTTGCCTGAGAGCCGGCTGGCAAATTTGCAGATGCCTGAAGCTCTATGCAGCCCGTTTGTCAGAGATGCAGTTCCCGAAATGACCAACAGATGGCGCGCTAAACCTTCGCTGTAGCCTTCCTGTTTTCCCGGAGACCAGCCAGGTAGGTCCATGGCTTCCTATATTCAGCTTTCAGGACCAGAACCTAGGTCCCCGCTAAGCTGGGCTGACCTGGGTGGGTTGAGAATGCTGGATCACCCCAGAAACGGTCTGCATCTCCTAGTTCCCAGCATCTGTCCACATAGAGAAGGCATTAAAAAGAATGTGAGGGCGTAGGCAGGAAACGGGGTGGGGGTTGCAAGCACACCAGAGGACCAAGTAAAACATTGAGAGGAGTCCTAAGTTTGTTCTTCATGCCCTCAATTGAGTCCGTCGGTTATTCCCTTCACCCTCATTACAGAATTCCCTGGTCATCTCGCCCCAATTAAAGGCAACACATTGCAAAAATTCTCTAAGCCTGGAGTTCTGATGGTCTAAATTGCACTGGGGTATGAAGGGCTGGTCAAAGTATTTGCATTTTGAAGGCACTGTTAGAGAGAAGCCAGTGCTAACGGGTGTTGCAAATGTACATACTTCCAGGGAACATGAAGTGGGCTGGGTGGGAGACATCAGGGAGTAGTGGAGCCTGTGGCTAACTGGAGCACATGCCCCTCCTAAAGACATTCACATTCAGATGTTTCCAAAGTAGCGTTCCATCCAACTAAATCACTTGGGCCACTAGTATAGGAGCTCTGACCAAGGAAATGGGTTTCAGCCTGGTTAGTGGAGCTGTTTGAGTGGCAAAGAAGGTCTTAATCAGAATGTAAAATAGTGACTCCCAAACTCTCAGATGTATAAGAATTCCCTGAGAAGGGGAACACCAGCTCCTTGACCCTGCCCTCAAAGACTGGGAGTCTATAGCTCTTGGGTGGTACCCAAGAGGCTGTATTTTTAATAAGATCTCCAGGGGAAACTGAGGCAGGTTGTCTTCTGGTTCTAAGTTGGCTACCCTGAGCTGGTAAGGCCACCCCAGTGTGCTGGACTGGGTCCTTACCCTTGCTCAGCAGATAACTGGAGTTCAATGACAGAGCTTCTCAGCACCAGTGACATCCCCTCAAGATGAAAGCAGAGATCTCTTACAATTCTGCCCTCCCCACCATATCACAGACATGTGCAAAAAAGATGACATGGGTTGACTTATTTCTAAGAATTAGGCAAATTCTGAGACCAGTCCCTAGGGGAGGATAATGGGGAGGTGGTTGAAAGAGGAAGAGGTAAGTGTTCTGGAAAGCTCCCAAACCAGGGCCAGGGTATCTGACTTCTTTATTTGACTCTAGCCTCCATCTGCTGTGTGACCTTGGGCGAGTCCCCTCCTCCCTCTGGGCCTTAACTTCACCATGTATAAAATTAAGAAGTGGTAGACTGGAGCATAGCTTCTTCCTCTGTTCTAGGACCACCTTGGGCTCTCCAGCAGTGTCTTGGGGTCTGCCTGTCATGCAGGTCAAGGGGAAAGGTTGGGGAGCTGAGCTCTGAGCTCACTCAGAGCTGTTCTGTTTTTAATCTGTCTGTGTATCTGGCTTCTTCATTCAGCTTTCATTGAGAGCTATTGGCCCGGCATCTTCTAGCATACATATAATCATTCTCTTTCCCCTCTTCTGGTGGTCCACATGCCTGGCACTATGCCAGGGGGCTGGGGCAACCAAGACCCCCAGGCAGGCTTCTGGCTCATGAAGCACTCAGTGCCAATGGGGAAGGCAGATGAGCTCACAGTCCATAGGCCGTAACAACCAAGCCTGCTAGTGTGCTGACGCTTTGCAGCCTACACTGCCCAGAACCATGGAAAGGGATCCTGCTGGCCTCACCCTGAGTTTTAAAGCCTTAATGAGAGAACCCACTTTCTTCTCCACAGCCTGACAGCCTAGAGCTCTGTTAGCTTCATATGCTTTGACATTTGATTTATTCAAACAGACATGCGAGCAAACTGTCTTAGACTCTTCTCTAATTGTGTGGAAGAGGGGAGGGTGCAATGATAGGGTGTGATATAAAAGCTTTGGAGTCAGTCCCGGGCTTTGCCACTTCCTAGCTGTGCAATCTTAGGCAAGTTAATTACCCTTTCTGAGCCTCAGCTTTCTCATCTGGCAAAACTGGGGAAAATGATAATCCCTACTTCATAGGGTTGTGCTGATTAAATGAGATAGTGGATTTGAAGCCCTTAGCACAGTATTTGGCACATAGTACCTGCACAACAAATGGTAGCTCCTTCTCCTCCTATTATTACCAGTGTGAGGGTCCTGCCTCTGTTTTGAGATTAGGAGCCTTTTGAGGGGTAGGAGCCATGTCCGAATCTATTCTGACATTCTCTAGTATGCCTAGCAGTTTGCCAGTACATCCCAGGCATTCAGTTACTGAAATCAATTGCATGGAGGAATTGGACAATTTCTCTAGACCAGTGGCTCTCAAAGTGTTTTCCCCAGACCAGCATCACCTGGGAACTTGCTAGAAATGCAAATTTTATGAACCCACTCTAGACCTAGTGAATCAGCAGCCCTGGGCATGGGGCCTGGCAATCTGCATTTCGAGAAGACTCCAGTGATTCTGGTGCATTTTCAAATTTGGGAATCAGTTATCTATATCAATAATTTTCAAACTTGTTTTAGCTGGGGCATTAAAAAAATTCCAATGGGATTGTATGCAGAAGCCAGTATATAAAATAGGTGAAAGGGGAGCTACTGAGGAATCATGAAGCAGGGGGCAAGATTCTTGACTGCCCTGTCCTCCTTCGGGGAGCCCCTGGAGCACTTAGGACTTCCAGGAACACAGCTTAAAAAGCACTTCCTCACAATTTTTCATCCTCCTACTCATCTACCCACTTATCCATTCAGCCACCCACTGACCCATCCATCCATCCATCCATCCATCCATCCATCCATCCATCCATCCAACCATCCATCCAGCCACCAACCCATCTGTCTGTCCAACAATTCACCCATCTATCCATCCATCCACCAACCCAGAAGTTCATTCACCAATCCATCCATCCATCCATCCATCCATCCATCCATCCATCCATCCATTCTTCCACCCACCCACCCACCCACCCATCCATCCATTTATCCAGCCAGACAACGAGCCACCAACCCATCTGTCTGTCCAACAATCCATCCATCTATCTATCCATCCACCAACCCAGAAGTTCATCCACCAATCCATCCATCCATCCATCCATCTATCCATCCATCCCTCCATCCATCCATCTATCCATCCATCCATCCGTCCATCCGTCCGTCCATCCATCCATCCATCCATCCATCCATCCATCCATCCATCCATCAATCCATCTCCATCCATCCATCCATCCCTCCATCCATCCATATCTGCTGGGAGATTATGTGTCTCTTGCATTTCTCTATGTCTTGCCAGCAGAGGCACTGATTGCCTTTTTATCAGACTATCCTTTTAAGGATGCTTATATAGAGAACAGCTTTGGAAGACAGAAATAATGTTTCAATTCAGAGCAAAGGGCAGGCATGTGTACTCTCCAGGATGATAAATATACTATCTCGGGAAAAAAGGGCAGGTTTGTCCAGTATACAGGATGGGGTTTCCTCTCTTGTAATCCAATCCATGTCACCTGATCCTCTTTGTGTTGGGGATTGAGGAACTGGCACAAATGCTGATACCCTGGTTATTACTATTGCTGTGAGTAATAAAATCCTATGTCTCTGACCCAGGAATCTCATGTCTTCTGCCAACATCCATAAAACTCGGCAGCTAAATTGTTGGCTTGCATGTAGGGTAAAGCCTCCAATCCTTCACACTTCTTGACACTAGTCAGCCTCCCTCCCCATCACTCTTTCATTCCTTCAGCACAGTGTGTTGGCTACCCCAGGCATGGAAAAGAAAATCGTGTCCTAGCCTCAGAGGGCTTGCAGTTGGTTTGTCAAGGTGAAAGATAGAGACCCACTGAACACTCTAGCCATGCTGTCAGGCAGAAAGTGGGAGCTTTTTGGAAGAATGAGAAGTCTGGACTTGGGAGACAGCAGAACGTCCAGAGGAGGGCACATCTGTGAGGAGTCCACAGGGAAGGTCTCTGGACAGGACAACAGCATTCTTCTGCCCCTCCCTCTGTCCCTGCACTGCTCTGTGTTCACTCTCATCTGTCTCTGCTTCTCTACCTGGCTGAGCACTCTTTGGAGCAGAGACCACATTTTCTTCATCTCTTGGGCCCCAGCACTCTACCCAGTGTTTGGCACACAGTAGGTGTTTAGAAAAGGTTTGCTGACTCACAGGAAGAATTTCAGGTAATATTAATGATGATGATAAAAGAAATATGATGGTCATAAATACTTAGTAGCACTTTAGCACTCACTATATGCCAGGCACGGTCCTAAGCTCTCACCCAAATGGGAAGTGTTATATTCATATATTGGTATATTCGCTGTCACATACTTGGTGAATGATATATTAGTGTATTAGCTGTCACCCACTTAATGAGTGGCAGAGCCAGGATTTGAACCCAGGAAGACTGGCTGCAGGGTCTGTGCACTTAAATGCTACACAATGATTGCTAAAGTTGAAGAGGGAATGATAAGAGGGGGCAGCTTGGGACACAGGAAGATGGGGTAGCAACTAAAAAATAAGCTAAGCATCACTTCATCAAGATCACCATGGTTACCATTTCTTGAGCACTTACTATGGGCCACGCTAATCCTCCTTATTCTTCATAGCCACCCTATTAGTTGGGTCTTATTGGCCTGTTTTGGGGGAAACTAAGGCATAGAGAGGTAGAATTACTTGCTCAAGGATACCTGGCTAAGCAGTGGCAGCTGCAGAATTGGAGATCAGGTTGGTTGGACTCCAGAGCCCAGTATTCTTAAAGGGGAAAGTCTGGTTGAGGTGAAGTCCTAGAGGGTTGGGGTGACCTCAAGGGAAGGGGTTTCATTGACTGGACTTTGAGGCAAGGTTAAGCTGACCTAGGTCTGGAGCCAAAGAGAAGAAAATGAGAAAAATGGGTGCCCTTCCTAAACTTTCCAGCCAGGGTATGCACATCACTGTTGTATCCCACTGATCAATGTTATGAAAAGAGAGAGAGGGTGGGCACTGAAGCCAGGCAAGACTCAGCCCAAATCCAGCCTCTGCCTCCTGCTAGCTGTGTGACTTTGGGCAAGTTACCTAACGTCTCTGAGCCCCAGAATCTACCTGCCTGTCAAAAGCCTTGAAAATCACATGAACTAACAACTCCAAGATACCTAGTATGTACTAGGCACCCAACCAATGTCCATTTTTTTATTTATTCAATAAATATTTACTGAAGCACCTTCTGGTGGTGCCCCACCCATATCACCTTGACACCTGCCATTCCCATGCATGCTGATCTAGCTGCCAGCTATCAGCATCTGCAACTCTTTTGCTAAAAAAATGTCAGGGAATTCATACTCCCCCACCCCCCTCCTCATCCAAGAACACTTAACCAGAGATTGACAAGATTGGGGGTATAAATACCCGAATACTTCCTTGCCCCTTGATATGGTTTGGCTCTGTGTCCCCGCCCAAATCTCACCTTGAATTTTAATAATCCCCACCTGTCATGGCAGGAACCTAGTGGGAGGTAATTGAATCATGGGGGTGGGTCTTTTCCATGCTGTTTTCATGACAATAAATAAGTCTCATGAGATCTGATGGTTTTATAAAGGGGAGTTCCCCTGCACAAGCTCTCTCTTGCATGTTGCCATGTAAGACATGACTTTGCTTCTCATTCACATTCTTCTGTGATTTCAGGCTTCCCTAGCCATCTGGAACTGTGAGTCAATTAAACCTCTTTTCTTTATAGATTACCCAGTCTTGAGTATGTCTTTATTAGCAGCATGAGAGCAGACTAATACACCCCTTGAGTGGACTAACTCTGAGATGTGTTTTCTACATTGGTTCCCATGACTGATAATACATCCTTCGCTGGCTCCTTGCCTTCTCTGTCTCACTTCTCCATTCTCCTATCTGTGTTTCCCGAGATCACCTCCCAGAGAAATTCCTTGCATCCCAACCCTCATCTTGGAATTGGCTTCTGGAGGACTCAAATAAAAGTGAAGCTAAGACATGTACTAAACTCCTATCATATGCCACCCACTGAACTCCATCTCATGCCTGGATTAACCAGACATATACAGTCCCTGCTGTCAGGATGCAAAGACTCAGGCCATCAGAAGAATCAATCACTAAATGAAGAAACTCATAAAGGATTAACTGGAGGCTGGGCACAGTGACTCACGTCTGTAATCCCAGCACTTTGGGAGGCCGAGGTGAGAGGATCACTTGGGGTCAGGAGTTCGAGACCAGTCTGGCCAACATGGCAAAACCCCATCTCTACTAAAAATACAAAAAAATTAGCTGGGCGTGGTGGCACGCACCTGTAATCCCAGTTACTCAGGAGGCTGAGGCAAGAGGATCGCTTGAATCTGGGAGGTGGAAGTTGCAGTGAGCTGAGATCACACCACTGCACTCCAGCCTTGGCAACAGAGCAAGACTCCATCTCAAACAAGGAAAAAAAAAAAAAAGAATTAACTGCAGGATACGAGGCCTGTTTTCTTCCCTTTCTCTGTCTTTCAGAGAATGTCAAGGCTCCTGTCTTAGGATGCATCTGATTCTTTCCAGAATTGTAATAACTTTTCATGCCTTTTCTTGACCACTCAATGAATAAGCATTTTGAAGCCAGAATCATGTCTCATTGTTCATAATTTTTTTTCCCCACTCAAAATGCCTGGCCCATCGCTTTGTGTTCATTCATATGATAAATATTTATTGAGCATGACTATGTCCTAGGCCCTGGGGAGACCACACTGAGCTAACAGAAACGGACCCAGCCTTCATGGAGCTGATATTCTAGCTAGGGAAGCAGACCGTACACAAGTAAAGACATCAATAATATAAAAGTCCACCAGTAAACAGATAATATAATGTCAAATGATGATGAGGACTCTGGCAAAAACACCAGGACAAGGGGGCTGAGAAGGGACTGGGCTGGAGCCAATTTTAGATTATGTGGCAGGCCCCTTGGAGGATGTGCATACAGTTGGTGCTCCATAAAGTGTTGTTAAATACAGGAAGTATCATCTTTAACTATCCAGCTAGTGAATAATACTACAGACGAGGATAACACCCTCGATGTAAAAGGGAAAAGGGGCTGGATGCAGTGGCTCATGCCTATATTCCCAGCACTTTGGGAGGCTGAGGTGGATGGGTCACTTGAGGCCAGGAGTTCAAGACCAGCCTGGCCAATGTGGCGAAACACCATCTCTACTAAAAATACAAAAAAATTAACCAGGCATGGTGGAGCACGCCTGTAGTCCCAGCTACTTGGGAGGCTGAGGCACAAGAATCACTCGAACCCAGGAGGTGGAGGTTACAGTGAGCTGAGATGGTGCCACTACGCTCCAGCCTGGGCGACATTTATCTGTAAATTAATAAATTTATCGTAAATAAATAAATAAATGGGAAAAGACCATGTAGAATTGTCTAGTCATTCAGAAATCTGTTGGGTCCCCAGTGCACACAGTTTTTGTGCCAACTAACACCCCCCCATCACCACCACCAGAGAAGGCGGCACTGATAATTGATCGATACTAGTAGGAGAGCTGCCAGAATCAATGAAGGGGCCATCTGAGGTCTCAGGAAACCACAGGCGCTGGTACAAACAGAGTCTGCAACAGATTCTGCAGTAAGTCTTATAACTGAGAAGTGGCTAAGGCCAGCAACAGCTGATACTTCATGTCTGCGTCCTCTGCTGTAGGCTTCATGCTAAGTACCTTATGAGGGCCGCACCATTAAGGCTCTGATAACCCTGTTAGGCAGCTACTATTATAACCCCATTTTCCAGGGGATGAGGAGATTAGTAACTCGCTCAACATTGCACAGTGACCATGCAGTGTGTTCAGGGCCATGATGGGGAATGATGGCGAAGGAGGCACAGAGGAGGCATGCCTACCCAGCCTGGGGCAAATCAATGCCTACCTCCTGGACATAACTTCTGAGCTGAAGGCTGGAGAAGGATTGGGGTTGGCTCAGGGAAGGTGAGCAGGGAGGAGGGAGAGGAACTCATTCTAGAGGTATGCAAAGATCTGGAAGTGTTGGCACTTTTAGAAACCCCCAGGAGCTTATATTTTGCTGAAGGTAGAATTAACCCCTTGTCCAAGAGTTTGTGCAGCTCAGGGCTTGGCTGGATGAAAGTCACGTTTCTGGAGCCACGGTGTAATCCTAGGCTTCCCCATACCCCAGGGAAATGCTGTGTGGAGGGTGTGGGCACCTCCCAGGTGATTCTCTGTTCCTTCTTTGGGCAAGGTTAGCCTTGTGCCCATCTCCCTGCGCCAACAGAGTGGAAGACCTCTGGGGTCAGTGACTGGGCTACCATCATCCTGGCAGCTAGAGGGGACTTTATATCAGCTTATGGGATTGGCTTGCATCCCTGGGTTATCGGGGGCGTTGGAGTCAACAGCTGCGGTGGGTTAAGGGTGGCTGCAGGGTCTGACAAATTTGTTAGCACATGCTGATGCTGATGCTGGTGCTGATGCTGATGCTGATGCTGATGCTGATGCTGGTGCTGATGCTGATGCTGATGCTGATGCTGGTGCTGATGCTGATGCTGATGCTGGCATCTAGAGCACCTCAACTTCCACCCAGGGCTGCAGCCTCCTACCCAAGCTCACCAACAGGGCTCTGAGCTGTGGTTATCAGCTTAATTAACTATCACACATATAAAGTCCCAAAGGCCCTGACCCCATCTTTCCTTCTCTATAAACACTCTGCAGTGTGAGCCACCATCTTCCTCGCCTGAGCCATGCCACCAGCCCCAACAGGCTTCCCTGATCCATGCAATCCAATCTCCCAGCCCAAGTCAGCAAGATCTTTCCAAGGTGCAAATCTGACCATGCCATCTCCAGATCTGGAAGTACTTCAGAGTCCCCAGTGACCTGTGGATAAAGCCCAGATTCTGTAACATCCCTTGGTTCATTTATTCTTCCAACCCACAAATGCTGATTGAGCACCAATATATGATCCTTATTAGGTTTGATGAGGCATTTGCTTCTCAACTGACATCGTTTCATGTTCTTTTTGGTAGGAAGGAGCCTAGTGAGAACATTTCTTATTTTCGTAGGCTCAGCATTTGCATCCCTTCTGCAGTGGCACCCTAATTTTCTTTGGGATGCCTCCACCCTCCTTCACTCACAGTCTTGGGACTCTGGTCCCTGTCCCTGAGGCTCAATTTTTCAGCTTTTCCTCAACATCTTGGTGCTACCTCAAATCCCTGCAATACACTCCTTCCTCCTTTGCTGGAATTTTGCCAGGTCAGTTTATGGTGCCTGAAACCAAATAAATCCTAATGAATGGGGCCACCTCTCATCTTTCAGCCTGGAAGGGGCACGGGCAATTGTTGGTTTGCCCCTCCAGGTCAATTCGCTACACTTCTGCACTATGCTAGGTGCCCTTGGAGGCTGATCCAATCAACAGACCTCTCTTCCAGTTGGATTCGGTCAATAGAAAACATTGGTAGGATAATGGGGGGTGGGAGGAGAGTGAGGTTGGGTTTATTCCCTCTTGGGTTTCTGCTGTGGGCTAGAAAGAGCAGTGGCTCTGTCCCTCTGTTAAAGGCTGTCTTTGCCACATAGCTCATTACCAAGTTCTGCCAGCTGCTCTCTCCCTCTCATTCTTTGAGGTGCCCCATGGTCCTGGGTCTTGAATATTCCTTGTTGGTTTCCCTTGCCCCTGACCACACCTTTGTAAACTAGCCCTTCATTCATCTGTCCTCAATTACATGGTTTGAGTGCATATCCCTTTCCTGCCAGGGCCCTGACTGATACGGGGGAGGTCTCTGCCATGATCCATGCCTACTTAGGATCTAGAGGAGATGGGAAGCTGTGGTGAGTCTTCCACGCTCCTGGGAGGTAGCAATAGGATAGAAGGTCTGGAGGTAGCAATAGAATAGAAGCAATAGAATAAGCACCAGCATCAGACAAAAAGTCTCTGAAAGTACATGCAATGGGAAGCTCTAAGTAGAGCTCCACTAGAAAGAGCTTGGAGCTGTAGGTCAGAGGACAGAGGCCCAACACTTCCTTGCTGTGAGGCCCTGGAGAAAATCACCTCCTGTCTCTGAGTCTTATCTTGTCATCTGTAAAATGGAAATGATAATAGAGCCTACAGTATCGAGTTGTACTGGGGAGTTTATGACATCCTGTCATTCATTCACTCAATTATTCCTTCATTCAACAAATATGTATTGTGTCCTCCTATGTGTCTGGGAATGTGCTGAGTGCTGGGCACACAGTAGGGAAAAGAAGAGGTACTGCTCTTACCCTCAGGGAAAGAAATGTAAGTAAGCAAAGAGCCGCACAAATAAATATCCAATTATTCACTGTGAAAAGCCCTCTTGTGAGGGGCTCCATTTGGATGGAAAAATCCTCTCTGAGGAAGTGACAGATGTTTGAGCTGAGTCTTGGAGGAGAAGGAAGGTTAGCCAGGTAGGAAAGGTGACCCACGTATAGACAACAGAACATCCCAAGGTGGAGGTGATTGTAGGAGGAACCATGAGTGATGGGGAAGTAGAAGATGGTGGCAGGTGGCAGGAACCAGGCCAATCGGGGCCTTGTACACCTCAGTGAGGGATCTGTATTTTATTCTGAGTGCAAGGTCTGATTTGTGGCTTGAAGGACCACTCTGGCGGGTATGTAAAGGACAGACTAGGGAAGGGACAGGAACAGAGTCTGGGAGACCAGCAGGGACTGCCACAGTTGCCCAAGTGAGACTTGATGGTGGCTTAGACCTGAGTATTGGCTGTGTAGGTGGAGGAAATAAACTGAAGCAGAGATGGTTGTCAGTCCCCCAAGGGTTCATACTCTATTTCCCTAGTTTATAGTTGTGGCTGGGAAGCAGCCAGAGACTACGTTTCCCAGAGTCCTTTGCATCTGGATGAGGTCATGTGACTGGTTGTCACCAATGAAATGAGGGCAGAAGTGATGGCATCACCTCTGGGCTGAAGTGGTTAGGAGCAGGTGTGTCTTCCCTGCCTTCTCTTTTCCTGTCTGTTAGCTGGAGGCAAAGGCCATAGGGGATGGCAGAGCCATAGATGAGAGCTCCCTACATCCATGAATCACCATCTGAACACTTTATTAGATTTCACTTGGTTGCAGAATAAACTCCTATCATATTGAGTTACTGAGATTACAGGGTCTGTTCGTTACAGCAGCTAGCCCTACTGTAACCAACCCATGGACAGATTAGTTGAATAGATGGAACCAGCAGGACTTGGTTATTGTGAATTAGCAAGGAGGTGAAGAATAACTTCTAAGTTTTAGCTTGAACAACTATGGAGATGGAGTTGATGTTTTCTGAGCTGAAGATGATATCAGAGAATTCGTTTTTTCTTTCTTTATGGGAATCAAGAGTCAAGTTTAGAACATGGATGTTTGCAATGTCTGGGAGACATCTGAGTGGATATATCAAGTAGAAAGTTAGATATAAGGATTCAAAAGAGGTCTGGGCTGGTGACGTAGTTTAGGGATTTATTGTCTTGTAGGTAGTATTTAAAGTACTTAGTAGGTACTCAATAAACATTCTTTGAATCAGATGATGTAAATCATCTTTTCCTCACTTCTACCGAGCCTTTGGAAGTAGGTGGGCAAGAATCATCCAAAAGTGATTTAAACGCCCCCCAAAAACCCTGCAGCAAGCTGAAGAACTATCAATTCCTTGCTTTGCTCTTGTATGCCCATTGAAGAGCCTCTCTGAGCTCATAGGAGCCTGAGAATCAAGCTATTCAAAGGCTGAATGAAGGTAATGCTGATGATGCTTAAAACCGCCTTCCCGCTGCATTGGGTAAAACACTCATCTTTGATGCAATGAAAACCACTTGAATGTCTGCCTTTTATTCCTTCAAACAGCTTCACCTCATAGGCCAGGATTTGAAACAGTGTAAAAAAGGCAAGGCTGGACTTCACCTGCCTCTGGCGAGGCCTCTTGTGCCCTTCCCAGGCTACAGGTATTTTACTCCATGGGGGTTTTGGTGGGATTCTGGGTAGGCCAGGAAGCAGTGTGGCTAGGAAGAAAACTCCAGGCAAAGTTGACGCTGTCACCCAGATGGCCTATAATCCCAGGGTAGTAAACTCAGACGCTTGCAGGAGTCAACCAGTCAATGAGTCAGAGAAATGGGTCACATGGGGACCTTAAGAACCAGAGAACTCAGGTCATGGGTAATTGGTACAATTTGGCTCCAGCCCATTTGTTACCACATGGAACACAAGTCCAGTATTGGTGGGTCTTCTGAATTTTCAAAAGAAGCCCCAAATTCAGATTTGATATGAAATTTTCTGAGTTTTAAATGCTGGCAAAGAGTTCCATTTTAAAAAGGGCACTGGGGGGCCAAACAAAGAATTTGTACATGGTGCCAGTGATGCCTGGGCTTGCAATCAGCTTGAAACCCTTGGGGAGCTGTGGAGCAGACGTGTGCCTCCTTCTCAATCAGCTGTCCAAGGGGACATACCATTTGGGAATTGTGATTGAACCAACACACGCTCTTTGACTCAGCCACAGAAATTGCGAGCTATAATTATGGTTCTTTTAATTCCTCCTTTAATTAGGTAACATTTAAAGTTTTTCAACAAGTGAGAAAAAGAAAAGATAAAGACTGAGAAAGAACTAGAATTCAAGAAAGAGCTAGAATTTGAACATGGGGGCTATGTGTGTCTTATCCACTGCTGTAAGCCAGGGCTGGGTGCACAAAAAATGTTGCTGAATAAAGTATTGAATGAAAGGAAAGGTGAATAAAAGTAGAAAAGTCACAGAGCCAAGTTTGCATGTTTCAGGGTGTGGAAGGGTGGCCCAGTGGTTTCCCAAGCCCCACATTTTAGTTCTATTACATCGAAATTATTCTCTGAAGAGGATATCTATAGGATGCTGGTGCAATGTATGAATGTACGACGGTTCCCATTGAGGAACATGAACTTAGTGTTACCAAGCTCTGTGTGTGGCTGACCTGGCATTCTCTTTTCCCTTCTCTCCCCGCTAGAATTCCCCTCCAGCCTTTAAATTGTAGCTCTAGACTGTACCACATATGAAGCTTTTATTGACTCCCCCAGACAATAATAGCAGCAATAACAGTCCCATTTAATGAACAACTACTACCTGCTAAACATTGTCCTGGATGTCTGTAATGATAACATTTTAGACACCTGGCCATAGCGGTGAGTACACATGACTAAGGCCTGGCCAATCATAGCACCTCATACCCTTCCCCTAAAGTGATTGGTCTGAAAGGTAAGCAAGTGACTCAAGCAGGGCCAATCAGGCCTCTTCCCTGGAACTAATATACTGTTGCTGGGTGAAGGAAGCTGTCTTCCTGCTGAGGCTGCTAAGCTGAAGCTATTAGTGGTATAGTTACTGCCGCTTGGGAAAGGCTCATCTGCAGGAGAAGAGACTGAGGTTTATACAAATCAAGAGGAGAGACAAGCAGAGAACAGAGGAAACTGTGGATGTAATGCATTCCTTTATGTGTCTCCTTGGAGTGGGGTTTTTGTCATTTACAACCAAAAGAATCCTGACAGATACAGCCCATTATATACATTGTCATACTGAACTGTCTTAAGAACCCTGTGACACTGATATCAATAACCCTCATTTTATAGATTAGGAAATTAAGGCTCAGAGAGGTGAAGTGACTTGCCCAAGGCCACACAGCCACTAAGAGGATGGTTTGATGACTCTGGATGCTCTATTTCCATTGTGTTGCTCTGCCTGTCTTGATAAACCAGTTGTCCGGGTTAGAGCAAGCTAACAACACAAAATATCATTATTATTACTGTAGGGCAGGAATGTCTCCCCAACTAAGAAATCTACTGTTTCAGGGTTAGAAGGAACTTGAGTTCAGCTGAGGTTCTTTGGAAAGAGCAGGGAACTTGGAATCAGGAGGCTTCTAGGGGAAGTTCTGGTTGTTACTAGCTGGGAAAGTCAGTCACTCAATGTCTCTCTATTTGAATGTCCTCATCTGCGAAAAGAGGATAATACTCAAGATACAAGATTGTTATGACAATTAAAGGAGATAAAGTACACGAAACTGTCTTAGACATGTAAAGCCCTATATAAAAGTAAGGTACTAGTACTATTATTTACCCCTATGATGCGTATGCCTCATCTCAGTCTGTGCCTCCATACTCCCACATATAGGGAACTCACTGTCTCTCAAGGCAGTTCTTGCCACCTTTGGACTATTTAGATTATTATGAAAGTTTTTCATATTCCAAGTTGAGATATTTTCTCCTTGGACTTGTGTTCATTGATTCTATTTTATCTCCATGGGTTTCTACTTCTTTTTTTTTTTTTTTTTAAATTGAGATGGAGTCTCCCTCTGTCACCCAGGCTGGAGTGCAGTGGTGCAATCTCGGCTCACTGCAGCCTCCATCTCCTGGGTTCAAGTGATTCTCCTGCCTCAGCCTCCCGAGTAGCTGGGACTACAGGCGCATGCCACCACACCTGGCTAATTTTTTTGTATTTTTAGTAGAGATGAGGTTTCACTATGTTGGCCAGGCTGGTCTCGAAGTCCTGACTTCAAGTAATCTGCTTGCCTTGGCCTCCCAAAGTGTTGGCATTACAGGCATGAACCAGTGTACCTGGCCTCCCTTGGGTTTCATCCATCCATCAATCTATCCCATCCATCCATTTTCCTCCCTCCCTCCCTCCCTCTTTTTCTTTCTTCATTCATTTTTTTGCACCCATCAATCCACTGAGGTAAATACTGAAGGAAATCGGAGAATCAAGAATACAGTGCATGTCCACACTAGCTTCACCCCACCTGTCCAATTCTCCATCCAACAGCTGGAATAATTTTCTAACACAAATATAATCCTGTCACCTCCTTACTTCGAGCCCACCAGTGGTCATCCCTGGCCCTCATGATAGAATGAGCTGCAGACAGACCACTGTCTGACATGGCCCCTGCCCATCTCTCCAGCCTTGCCTCTCCCCTCTCCCATCTCATGACCATCCTCAAACCGAATAGAGTGACCCAGCTGAACAGAGTGACTGACAGTTATTGGAATGGGCCACTGTCTTCCCCCATTGGGCCTCTGCACAAGCTCTTCTCTATGCCTGGAATACGCCCCCCACCACCCCTGCTCTTTACCTAGCTCAATCCTACTTATCCTTCAGATTTCAGTTGAGATATCACTTCCTCCAGGAAGCCTCTCCTACTTCCAAAGACTGGGTGAAATGGCCCCTCTGGTATTTCCAGAGTCCCCTGGGCTCACCTCCAGCCCCGCATAGATCACACTACAGTTGGCTCCCTGGTTGCCTGTCTGTTTTCTGTCTCTGTGTTATATTGATGTCTGGTTCTCCAACACCTAACAGAGTCTCAATAAAGAGTTTTAAATGGATACCATCTCTCCTTTTATTTCTGTCTCTTGTCACTTGCCTCCATCCCTCAGAACCCTGTGAATTATAAAGAGCGCTAATGACTCCACTACAGTAGGGATGAAAGGCTCTGGGAAGGGCCCCTGTCTGCAATAGCTCTAGCTTACCACAGTAGCTGAACCACTACCATTAGCAAATCATTAAGGTAAGAATTGCCCTCTTCTGAGGGATCCTCAGACAGAGACCCATAATAAGTGAAAGGTGTGTGTGTGTATGTGTGCGTGTGCATGCTCCTCACTGCAGCACTTTGCAAGGGTCCCAAACTCCTACTTTCCAACATCAATACTGCCAGGGGCCAGGGTGAGAGGCTGCTCATAGGAGGCTGTGTGGCACAGTGGTTGTCTCCTGTAACTGTGGTGTTGACTTCCTGGGTTTGAATCCTGACTCTACAACTTCCCAGCTGGGTACCCTAGGGTAAGTCATTGAATGCATCAGTGCCTCAGTTTCCCCCTCTGTAAAATGGTCTTGATAATAACAATATTAACTTTTGGGGTCAGGATGAGGGTATTCAGCAACACGATGCCGGTAAAGTGTTCAGTACAGAGCTGGGGCAGAGTAAGAACTTAGTAGAACTCAGTTATTATCATTGTTCTCCTTTAAATTTAAATTATTCTGCTTATCCAGAAGTCCTGGCATCTGGTCCCAGCTCTGCTGCTAACCCTATGGATGGCCCTGGATAAGTCCTTGTCCCTCTCTGCACTTCCCCCTCTGTTCTTGAATTCTCCTGCCTCAGAGCTTCAGATGAGTGGGCTTTACTGAGCAGCTGTGAAGTGGCAGTTGGACTGCCTGGCCCTGAGCCTGCCCTTTTGTGGGGGATGAGAAGGTGGGCAGTGGGCCTGAATCATCCCAGGATGATTTGCCTTCAGAAGCACAGGAGGGCATGGGTAAAGGGCCTGCAAGCTGAGAGGTCATAGGTGGAGTGACCAACCTTGCTGATGTGCCCAGGACTTTCCTGGCTTTAGCATTGAAACTTCCATGTTCCAGGTACCCTCTCTGTTCTGGGATCAGTAGATGTCCACTGAGCAGGATCATCATGTTTCTGGGAAATTGATCTGGGGATAATGAGGTTGGGATGGGAACTGGAGGCTGGGGAGGGGCTGTCCAATGCACCTGGCACTGCTGGTTGGGGGTACCTGGAGGCGGGATATGGTCTCAGCAAAGCGAAGGAGAAAGTAGAGGGGGAAGGGGAAGGGCTGCTGCTACCCTTTCTCTCTCTCTCTCTCTCTCTCTCTATATATATATATATTTTTTTTTTTTTTTTTGGGGGCGGGGGGGTAGGGTTTTGCTCTGTTTCCCAGGCTGGAGTGCTGTGTCACAAACAGGGCTCCTTGCAGCCTGGACCTCAGGCTCAGGCGATCCTTCCAACTCAGTCTACTGAATAACTGGGACCACAGGCATACACCATCATGCCCAGCTAATTTTATTTGAATTTTAGTAGAGATTGGGTCTCCCTATGTTTCCCAGGCTGGTCCCGAACTCCCAAGCAAGTGATCCTTCCTCCTTGACCTCTCATAGTGCTGGGATTACAGGTGTGAGCCACCCACCGTGCTGGAGCTGTTTCTATTTCTACATATCTCCTCCAAAGTATCAGCTGCCCTGTGGGATGAAAGCGGGGACTTTTCCAGCCTCTGGTGTTTGCTCTTCCTGTACCCCTTCCTGTTACCTAATTATGAACTGGGCCTGTATCTATATCCTTCCCAGGCTGCCTTGTAGCTCTCCATACATGTTTGATGAATGAACACTGAACCACACTACAGGTTTCAAAGCCTCATTTGACTCTCTAGTCTAGGGGGGACTAGAAAGGTCTTTTGGCAAGAAGGCAACAATAATAACTAATGTTTGTTGAGTATTTCTGTGTGCCCGTGAATGTTCTAAGCACCCTACAGCAGTGCAGTTTCTTTTAACTCAGAAAATCGTTGCCGGCCCCAGGTAGCCTCCATCCATCAGTGCTGACACGGCACTACGCAACAGGAAACAGTCTACCCCAGTAATTCTCAACAGGATGACTTTGTGCCCCAGGAGACTCTTGGCAATGCCTGGAGACATTTTTGGTTGTCACAACTGAGGGAGAGGTGGAGACCAGGGATGCTACTCAATACCCTACAGTGCGCATGGCTGCCCCCACCACAAAGAATTATCTGGACCATTATGTCAGCAGTGCAGAGGTGGGGAGACCCTACATGACATGCATTATCTCCTATTTTATCCTCTCAGTGGCCCCGTGATGTAGGATCACAGAAGAGGAAACCAAGGATCAGACAGGTTAGGCAAATGACCAATGGAGCCAGGACGTGATTGCTGGATGATCGGGTGTCAAATCCCGTACTCTTGACCCCTGCTCTGCGGAAGCCGACTGGGAGATGAGGGCAGAGAGGCTGCCTTGGGCAGGGGCAGGGGGGCTGCTCTGCTGGAGGGCCTGGATCCTCTGGACTGCTGAACACCTCAGTCCTGTCTGAGGGTCACTGGAGGGTCGGGGCATGGCAGAGTGGCTTGTCCAGAGCCCAGAGACAGCCTGTGGGGAATTTTCCTGGCTGGCCAGAGCAGCCACCAGATGGGGGACCGAGCAGAATGTAATATCTGGCCATCTGCAGTCAGCAGCCCCCAAATGCAGCAGGCAGCCCCTCCTGGCGGATGAGAAGATTCTTCCTGCAACCCTGTGTGCTGGATTTGCTGCTGGTCTAGGAAGACTGGACTTTGGGGAATAGAGCGTCTCACATGTGATTGAAACATGCATGTGCTCATATGCACACAAGACACATGCTTGCACACAGCCTCCACCTCTCAGGTGCCAGGGGCTCTGACGGGCACTGAGACCACTGGTGACCACAACTATTGGACCATCCACCTCTCTGTCATATGCCTGCTCTTTTCTCTGTGCCTCTCCTTAGGAAACTGGTCAGGATTTACCTACAATGGAGGATTTATTTGCCCCCTGTGCCAAGCAGAAGGGAAAACATCAAGATTGCTATGACTGGAGGCACGATGCATTCAAGAGGGCATGTGGGGTGGCAAAGGGGCAGGTCACCCTCACCTGTCCTGAGTCTACCCTGTGCCTTCAGAATACCTGTTCTCCTCTCAGTCCTGTGAGTCTTCAGCAAGTGCTCCTCTCCTCTCTGATCTGCTTCCAAGGAAATGCAACCAGCTTCACTTTTTGGGACCCGAGAGAGTCTTTATGAGTTACTGAATCATCCTAGAACAATGAGAACTACCATTCACTGAGGATTTAAATCAGGCACCCGGGGCTGTGATGCACATGTCTCCTCCAAGTCCTGTGATAGTTCTGAGAGATGTTGACATAAACCCTGTTTTCTGAAGCTCAGAGAGGTGCAGTCTTTCTCCCAAGGTCACAGAGCAAAGTACATTATTATTTCAGGGTTTTCTAGGAAGTTGAGACTTGCCATAGTTCAGGCAGAAGAGTGCAGAGCAGGGCATATGGCAGGCACCCCAGATTCATCTATGTCCTTGTAGGGGATTAGGGCACCCCAGATTCATCTATGTCCTTGTAGGGGATTAGGGAACCCTCTTCAGTGACAGACAAGAGCTGCTTATAACCAGTCTCACACAGGGCTACCTCTCAGGTGTTAGGGGGCACGTGGCTTTTTGCAGTGGTTAAAATACACTCTTATCATCAGGTAAAGAGGAAATAAACATTGTTGACTCATTTGGTCAAAGCTTTCTTTAAAAATAGGAGCATGACCCACTTCATATGGACTCAACATCTGAGAATGGCTCAAATTCTTGAATTTGCATCCTCCAAGCCTTCACCCGGTTCAGAAGTTGCATTCTTCCTTGATTATCTCCCTGATTAACTAAACGTGACTGTGGACCAAGTCTGAGCCCGGCATGAGGAACACAAACATGAAGGCATGGGGGTGGTGGAGGTCTCTGCCTGGTGTGTCCATTCACCGAGAAGGGTGACTATTTACAAAGCACCTACTATGTGTTGAGTGGCTTTGCAAACTCACCACTTCCTTATCCTCATGGCGGTCCTGTGAGTTTAGATAATCGTCACTTTTATTTTACAAGTCAGGAGACTGGGGCTTGGAAGAGTTTTGTGGCTTGATCAGGGTCCTGCAATCAGATAGTGGCAGGGGTGGGATGGGGACCCAGGCCTGGCTGGGGCATAAGTCCTTATCCCTTCTGGGTATGATCGCTACCCACATGTGGAAGACTATCCTGGTCTGAGCTGGGGTCAGGATGGGGAGGGCCTCTTCATTTGCCTCCTGGGTTATGCTACTTAGCTTTGCTACCTTCGGGGGTTCAAGGCTGTTTTCCTCCCAGTGGGATTAGCTCTGTTCTGATATTAACCCAAATGGAAATTTCTGGCTACAATCATTAAGGGCCCTTCAAGTCTCCAACGAGACCAAGCCAGACAGGCCAAGGAGTTTGCTCTCCTAGCCCAGAACACCCAGTCTGCCCCAGGCGAGGAAATCACATTACTGAATTATGGTTCATTTGCAAGGTTCCCCTGTCCAGCCAGGATGCTGGCTTTCTGACCCCATTAATCAGAGATTCAACTTTCCAAGTGCAGGGCGGCCTACACAGTCCATGGTAGTTGTCCCAAGGACCATGGCCTGACCTTTGTGGACTGAGATGCTAACGCTGAAATCAGGTTTGAATTCCAGCAGCTCCTCCCAATTTCTAGGCAATTATCTAACTTCTGTGAGCCTCAACTTTCTCACCTACAAAATAGGGATAGTCATGGTGTTTGGCAGACTTTTCTTTTCCTTTTCTTTTTGTCTCTTAGAATCCATTTTGCTTTTTGGCCAGCATTCCCTCTCCCCATAGTTTTAAGGAGAGAATTCACCTTTTTCTCTGTTGGATGATCACGGGTTCTGCTTTTCCCAATCCAGAGGCAGGTACTATTCACCCCATGGGGTCATAGAGAGAGTTAAACAGGGTGATGCCTGCAATGGGAATATTTGAAAACCTTTCTTCCAGCTTCTTTTTTTTTTTTCTTTCTTTCTTTCTTTTTTTTTTTTTTTTTTTTAAGACGAATGTTGCGCTCTCGCCCTCACCCAGGCTGGAGTGCAGTGGTGTGATCTCAGCTCACTGCAACATCTACCTCCTGGGTTCAAGTGATTCTCCTGCCTCAGCCTGCTGAGTAGCTGGGACTGCAGGTTCCTGCTACTGTGCCCAGCTAGTTTTTGTATCTTGGGTAGAGACGGGGTTGCACCACGTTGGCCAGGCTGGTCTCAAAACTCCAGACCTCAGGTGATCTGCCTGCCTTGACCTCCCAAAGTGCTGGGATTACGGGTGTGAACCACTGTGCCTGGCCCTTCCAGCGATTTTGAAAAGCATTTACCCAGGGCCTGGCACTTGGTATGGACATTAACTGTCCCTCAGGGGTAGGCAGCCTTCAAGATGCCCCAGCTCAGTCTTGCATATGGTCACACAGCCAGGTATTCACAGCCAGACCCCTTGTGACTCCTTTCCCTTCAAGTGTGGGTGGGACGTTGTGACTTGCTTCTAATGAATTGATACAGCAAAAGCGACGGGCTGGCACTTCTGAGATCGGGTGACAAAAAGGCAGTGGCTTCTGTCCTTTCCTCTTGCCATTGCTCTCCTAAGAGCCCTGGAAAAGCAAGAGGCCAGGTTGTGAGCTGTCCTAGGGAGAGGCCCACGTGGCACGGAGCTGATGCCTCAGGCCTGCAGCCAGAGAGCACAAACCTGAGGCTTGCCAAGAACCACGTGGGTGAGCTTGGAAATGAAGTGAGCTATCTGCTTCCTTTTCCCCACCTTTGGGAGAATAGATGGTATTCTGTAAGCTCTGAAGCCCTCTGTGATTTTTGCTATTTTTCTGTTAACTATTGCTCTAGCATCTGCCAGCAGCAAGCCCCACTAACCACATGCTTTCTATGTGCTAGGCACTGTGTTAAACCCATTTGTCTACTTTCTTTTTGAGACAGAGTCTCGCTGTGTCACCCAGGCTGGAGTGCAGTGGCGCAATCTTGGCTCACTCCAACCTCCACCTCCTGGGCTCAAGCAATTCTCCTGCCTCAGCCTCCCGAGTAGTTGGGACTGCAGGTACCCACCACCACGCCCAGCTAATTTTTGTATTTTTAGTAGAGATGGGGTTTTGTCATGTTGGCCAGGCTGGTCTTGAACTCCTGACCTCAGGTGATCCTCCTGCCTCAGCCTCCTAAAGTGCTGGGATTACAGGCATGAGCCACCACGCCCGGCCCATTTGTCTACCTTTTTTTTTTTTTTTTTTTTTTTTTAAATCCCATTTTACAGAGGTGACACTGAAGCTTGAAAGGGATGAGTCTTGCATATGGTCACATAGCCAGCATGTGGCTGAGCAGGGGGCCCAAAGCAAAGTCAGCCTGACTTTTTGGCATCTGCTTCTGGACAAGTGTAGGCTGAGGCTTCTGAGAAAGGAGCCCCAAGAAGCCTTTTATGCACTCCAGGGAGCACCCTCTGACTGCGGCAGGGTTGTTGGGGGTGCCAGTGTTATTTTGCACCGAGGGTCATGCAGAGCTGAGACTGTTCTGGAGAGACTCAGAGATTGGGCGTTTGCAGCATCTTCCTCTTAGTTGGAGGAGAGCATGGGGGCAGGCCTGCGTGGGGGCAGCAGGATAGCTGAGTTGGCCTGCCTGAGCTTTGGACACTCCAGGTTTCTTGGCCACGCGCTTTTGTTCCTGAGCTCAGAGGCCCTGGCCACAGGCTTCTGGCTATGGGTCTCTGGCGACTCCTGGGGGAGAGGGGCCCCAACTGTGTGACTGAAGAAGACAAGGACCCCCCGTGGTCATTCCCCTTCCCAGGGAACCTCCTCTGAGCCAAAGGTTTGTGGCTGCTGTGACCTCATCCTCTTGCACCAGTTCCTGCTTCCCTGTAATTTATGGCCACGTCCGCATTAATTGATGCTGCAGAGGCCGTGAACTGGGCTAATTGTTTCCAAATATCAAATCGCAGGGTTTCTTGGCTGATTACAGGGGCATTAGAGTGGAAAGTGGCAAGGTTCTGCTGTTGTGATAATGAATGATGGGCCCCGGGGATGCCATCTGCCCGGATGAGACTGAGAGACCTCCACATGGCACAGTCACCCAGCAGGCTGGGACACCTCCAACTCCTGGCCATGAGAGGGGCACATTTCCTGGAAGGAGCTGGGGGAGTTCTTCTCTGTGGCGATGTCTTCAATATCCCCCATTATCCCATGGAGATAATGGGACAGACAGGGGCCTAGTGATGCATTTCCAGGCCACAGAGGAAGCAGATACTTGCTAGATCATCAACATCATCATCATTACCTTATAATAGCACCTACGACGTGCTAGGAGCTATGCCAGACCTCTCGGTAGAGCTCATTTATTTAATGCATCATCACTATGGGGAAGGTACTCTTTCCACTGCCATTTTACAATGAGGAAACTGAGGCACAAAAAGGTGACATCACACAGCCAGTAGGTGGTGGAGCTGGTCTTTAACCCTGTGTAGTCTGACTCTGATACACACGCTTTTAACCATCACACCAAGAGTCTCTCCAGGGGACTCTGTGCCAGCCAGACGAGCTTGTATCTCCAGTTCTGGAAGCTTCGGGGTTGGCTTTTTAAACTCCCCATTGTTTTCTTTTAGCTCTGTGCCCAGGCTAGAGTGCAATGGTGCAATCTCGGCTCATTGCAACCTACGCCTCCCAGGTTCAAGCGATTCTCCTGCCTTAGCCTTCTGAGTAGCTGGGACTACAGGCATCCCCTACCACTTCCAGCTAATTTTTGTATTTTTAGTAGAGACGGGGTTTCACCATGTTGGCCAGGCTGGTCTTAAACTCCTGACCTCAGGTGATCTGCTCTCCTTGGCCACCCAAAGTGCTGGGATTACAGGTATGAGCCACCATGCCTGGTTCCCATTGCTTTCTAATTGTTCCAATTTCCATTCATTTCCAGGTCAGCCCCTTTGCACTTCCCTTATCCCAGTTACTCCAGGGCCTTCTCCCTTTCCTTCCTGACTTCTCAGCTCCTCAGTTTGGGTGGATTTGGGACAGACTGAGAAGGAGGGAAGTAAGTCTTACTGAGTTCCTACTACCTATGAATAATTTTGCAAATATGATCTCATTTAATCCTTAAAACCTATGTGGTTATTTTTTATTTTTATTTTTATAATGAGATAATGAGAAAACTGAGGCTGAAAGGTATTTGACTTGCCCAAGATTACCCAGTTATACAAGTGGTAGAGCCAGGAATGGTCTGACCTCGGTCTGTTTCCTTTTTTTTTTTTGAGACGGAGTCTCACTCTGTCCCCCAGGCTGGAGTGCACTGGCGCGATCTTGGCTCACTGCAAGCTCCACCTTCCAGGTTCACACCATTCTCCTGCCTCAGCCTCCCAAGTAGCTGGGACTACAGGCACCCACCACCATACCCAGCTAATTTTTTTTGTTTTTGTTTTTGTTTTTAGTAGAGACGGGGTTTCACCATGTTAGCCAGGATGATCTCGATCTCCTGACCTCATGATCCACTGCCTTGGACTCCCAAAGTGTTGGGATTACAGGTGTGAGCCACCACGCCTGGCCAATCTTGGTCTGTTTTCATAGTGACATGTCACCTCAGGATGATCAGTCTGTTATTGCTTTGCATCTATTTCTAGCTGGGCATTTTTCACAGTGTTAACCATTTGGTCAGGTGTGGCAAGTATCTGTCATATGTGCACAACCTGCCCTTCTCATGTCCCTGGCAGACATTACTAGTGGATCACAGTACACTCTCCTGCTGAGCCTGGATCTGCTCTCAATACCGTGGTCTAGGCCATCATTACCAAACCCTTTGAGATGACATTTGACGTAAAAACCAGGCTGGGTGCAGTGGCTCACACCTGTAATCCTAGTGCTTTGGGAAGCCAGGGCAGGAGGATCTTTTGAGTCCAGGAGTTGGAGACAAGCCTGGGCAACAAAGCAAGGCCCCATCTCTACAACATGAAAAAATAAACATTAGGCCGGGTGTGGTGGCTCACGCCTGTAATCCCAGCACTTCGGGAGGCTGAGGCGAGTGGATCACAAGGTCAGGAGATCAAGACCATCCTTGCTAACATGGTGAAACCCCATCTCTACTAAAAAATACAAAAAATTAGCCAGGCATCGTGGCGGGCTCCCTGTAGTCCCAGCTACTCGGGAGGCTAAGGCAGGAGAATGGCATGAACCCAGGAGGCAGAGCTTGCAGTGAGCCAAGATCGTGCCACTGCTCTCCAGCCTGGGTGACAGAGCGAGACTCCATCTCAAAAAAATAAATAAATAAATAAGTAAAATAAAAATAAAAATTAGCCAGGCATGGTGGTGCATGGCTATAATCCCTGCTACTTAGGAGGCTGAGGTGGAAGGGTTGCTTTAGCCCAGGAGTTCAAGGCTGCAGTGAGCTATGATCGTGCCCTTGCACTCCAGACTAGGTGACAGAGAGAGACCCTGTCTCTAAAAAAAACTCCAAACAACAACAACAAAAACAACAACCAAAACAAACAAACAAACAAACAAACAAACAAACAAAAACAGATGCCACTCTTGTGATGGTCATCTTGAGGAAAAGGCAACAACTTCTGATTCCTTGGTCTCCAATCTCAACCTCAAATGGCCTACCAGTAACAAGAGGGAATCAAGAAACCCCTCAATCTTGCTGAAAAAAAAAAAAACCCAACCCAAAATTTAGCCTCCTCCCCAAACACAACCAGTTTTGGAAGTTGCCTTTTCTGGATTAAATATTACCTCAGGGCTATTAAATTGCAACTCTCAACTTTTACTCTTCAGAGACCTGCAAAGACAGACGAGGCTAAGCATTCTCATGGGCATCCCTAGATTTCAAGGTTGGAAAAACATTTTGCAGAGAAGTAAAGCAGTTTAGTAGCCTATAGCCACCAGGGCTGCCAACTCCCACCAGTGATAGCTTCATGGCGTCAGGCATGTTGTGGCTGAAATAGGACAGAAGGTAGGCGCAGACCCCCGTGTATCTACCCATGGTGAGTCCACGTCCTTTCTTCCTGCTCAGAAAAGTTTGTCAGTGACTGAAAGTGACATTTCTTTCAAGGACCTCCTAGAATCTGCTCTGATTTCTCTAGAATCAAGTATTTGTGTATCAAGCAAGTATCAAGACTTGTGTGCTCTGGCACCTCTTGATTGGTCCTGACACATCAGTGTCCCACCCCAGCAGTGAGAACCATTGCCCTAAGCCAGGAGGCCAGAAATGACCACTCCCCTCTCTAGTGCCCAGAGCCTCCTCCATAATGCCTGGTACTGAGTCCTACACACCGTGAATACTTGCTCTAGAAGTGAAATCTTGAATCCTTGAGCTTGTTGCCTCCACAAGTCTGCTTAAGACAGTTCCTGGGTTTTCCTGAGCAGCTCTATCCCCCCTCTTTCTGATAACAGCACCCCATTTTCCTTGGGAGAACAATTTGGCTTTTACTCTCATGGCCATGGGATTGGTTGAGGAGAAACAAGTGCCTCCAAGCAGGGCAATCGGAGGCAACACACACTAATTGAGTTCTACCCCACCTCTTCCAATACTCTCCAATTCCACCTCAATCATAATTGTTTCAGAGAGCTTATTAGGGTCTGACTTTGTCTGCCCACTAGAATGTAAGCTTTAAGATGGCAAGGACTCAGTCCATTTTGATTACTCATGATGCCTCAATTCTTACAATGGTGACTAGAACATAGTAAGTGCTCAATAAAGACTTGTCAAATGAATAAATGGTGACTTGACTTTGGCAAAAGAGAGTCTAAAGGAGAGCCTTTCTTTTCACTGGCGTTGTTAAAGGGATAGAACAAAAATCTGCCCCGAGAAGAGTTTGCCTGAGAGTGAAGACTGCACAGAAGAAAGCAGACCTGAGAGGTGAACAGAGAAAGATTCCTGATAACTCTGGTCATCTGGATCCAACTGTGTCTGAAGCCAGAACTAGAACCACTGCTTAGATGGCTGCTTTCTCATTTATTCTACTATGAGTAATTCACCTGTTAGGTGCTTGGTAATACTCTGGCAAATAAACATCCATGATGCCTGCCTTCATATTCCAGAGGAGGAACAAGGCAGCATAAAAGCAAGCAAATTAACAAAAGCTATAACCATTAGCCATGATAAAGGCTGTAAAGAAATGTCACATGACGGCTAGGTGCAGTGGCTTAGGCCTGTAATACCAACATTCTGGGAGGCTGAGGTGGGAGGATTGCTTGAGCCCAGGAGGTCAAAGCTGCAGTGAGCCGTGATCATGCCACTGCACTCCAGCCTGGGTGACAGAGTGAGATCTTGTCTCAGAAAAAAATCCCATAACAAAAACCCCAAAAACTTGAAGATTGAGAAGACGTACCCCTGCCCTTCCAATGAAGAGGAGGTGTTCCAAGCAGAAGAAACAGCATATGCAAAGGCCCTGAGGTTGGAGGAAGCTTGGTATGTGTGAAGATGCCGGAATCCTGGCATGTACAGAGCGAGGGAACACCTGGCTTGAGACAGAGCTGGACATTAGCACATATCTTAGCCTAGAACTTGGAGATCAAGGTGAGGCATTTAGATTTTCTCTGATGTGCCCTGGAAAGTGACAGAAGGATCTGGAACAAGGAATGACAATCGCCTTGTGTCTAGACAGATTCCTCTGCCTGCTTAAGGCAAACGCACTGGGACATAGGGTGAAAGAGGACGTAAGGGCTCCAGGCGAGAGAAGACAGTGGACTGGGTGAGCGTGGTGATGCTGGACAAGGCAAGGAGTGGGCAGAGGCGAGGACTGTGGTCCAGCTGAATTTTCAGAGGCCGTCTCATGTGCGCCCACTCTTTGGAATCATTCTCATAGATACCCTATGGGACGCCCACCCCCCAGCCTGGCCCCGCGTCACACTGAGTCATATCTAATCATAGGCTCCCAGGGTGATTTCCTTACCTGCTTTTTTCTGTGTTTTTAAGCTCTTCATTACTTCCTAATTGTCCTGATTTTAGTTCTTTCTCGTTCTTGTCAAACACCCATTTAGAAAATGAGTCATCATTAACTGCACGCCACTCTTCATTTAGAATTAGACCCATTTCACCCTTTCTCTCTTTTTTTCCTCTTCAAAAAAACTGGGGGATTAAAAAAATTACACTTTTCTGACATCCTTTTTAAAATCTCTTCTGCTAGCGCAAATGCTATTGGCGGCTCAACTGCCTTAAGGGTTTCTTCTGCAGCCCAAATGAACAGCTTTGTGCTTCCAGCCTTTGATAGCTCCTGGGGGTGTTGAACACTGAGCCAAACCTCCAGGTTCCCATAGTGGAAACCACTCAGCCTCTCATAGTGGCCTGCTCAGGCATGAGTCAAATCAAGACTAGACCATCAGGGTACAAGAAGCTACTGCTCACCTTGCAAGTGAAGCTGGCCTGGCCTTGAGCCACTCCCTGTGCAGTAATCCTAGGCACTTCTAATGTTGCAACTCCAAAAACCAGCAAGACAGGTGCTATCATTCAGTCAATCAACAGACATGTCTACTGGGTCACAAGGTCTCCGCTGGGAGATAGGACAGAGCTAAAGGTAGGCTCTGGATTCAAACTGCCTGAGGCTGCTTTTTTACAGCTGGTAGAATTTGGGACAAATGACTTAACCACTCTGAAGCTCAGTTTCCTCATCTGTAAGTTGGCGGAATACAAACAACCTACTTACAGGGTTGCTTTGTGAATTGAAATGGATGCTATGGAAGCCATTGTCTAGCCATGGGTGATGAGATCGTGAGGGAAATGTACTTTACACAGAGGAAGAGGGATAGACATCAGCTAGTTTCAATGGACATGGTCACTCAAGTTGAGTTTTCAGATGGGATGAGAAATAAAAAATAAATTGGTCAACTCTCAAGAAGGGGCCTACGGCACAAAGAAAACATATTGTATGATTCTGTCTTATGAAGTTCAAGAAGAAGAACCCTACTGATGGTGGTAGCTGTCAGAATGGTGCTGACCCATAAGGGTGGGTTATTTTTTACTATTCTTCTGAAACAGGGTTTCACTCTGTTGCCCATGCTGGAGTGCAGTGGCACAATCATAGCTCACTACAGTCTCAATCTCTTGGGCTCAAGCAATCCTCCAGCCTCAGCTTCCCAAGTAGCTGGGACCACAGGCATGTGCCACCATGCCCTGCTAATTGTTTTGATTTTTTAGTAGAGATGAGGTCTCACTATGTTGCCTAGGCTAGTCTCAAATTCCTGAGCTCAGGCAATCCTTCTGCCTTGGCCTCCCAAAATGCTGGGATGATAGGCGTGAGCCACTGCACCTGGTCAAGGGGTGGGCTATTAATTGGGTGGGGCACAGGGATATTGTAGGGTGTGTTGGAAGTGCCCTGCATCTTGATGCAGGTGGCAGATGGCAGATACACAGGATCGTTGTTAAAACCCAGCAAGGGTGTACATTTAATATTAGCACACTTAACTGGGTATAAGTTATGCCTATAACTCTCCTTATAACTCTTGATATCAAACACCTTATCTGCCCCTTCTACCCAGTTATTTTTCTTCTATCTATCCATCTATTCATCCATCTATCCTTCCATTCACCATTCATTCATCTACCCACTCATCCTTCCTTCCATCCATCCATCTTTCCATTATCCAGCCATCCATTCATTCACTCATCGATCTATCCATCATGTAATCATTCACCCTCCATCCATATTTCCTTCCTTCCTTCCTTCCTTCTTTCCTTCCTTCCTTCCTTCCTTCCTTTCTTCCTTCCTTCCTCCCTCCCTCCCTTCCACCCACCAGTTTGTTTTTCGGTCCATCCATCCACCCACCCATCCATCCATCCTTCTATTCATCATTCATTCATTTATTCACCAATTCATCCATTTATCCTTCCTTTCTTCCTTCATCCATCCTTTTTCTCCTTCAGAAACTAGTAATGGCCCCTGCAATATGCCAGGCATTGAACCAACTCAACTAGGAGGATGCGACGATGAAGAAATCACCATCCTTGCCCTCTCTCAGCTCAGTTCAGGAGACAGAACCCAAACCCACCTCTATGATGCACCATGGAAAGTGCTACAGGGGTGAAACGGAGCCCTGTGCTTACAGCTAGGGAGTCTGGGGAAAGGGATGTGTTTTTCAGAGGAGTTGATGTCTTAGATTAAATGTGAAGGCTGACCTGGTGTTTACTAGGGTAAGGAAGGGCAGTGGCATTCCAGGTGGGGGGAACAGTGTGTGCAAGGCATGGGGCATGAAGGAGCAACTCAAATTCTAGGACTTACATATTCAGCCTGGGAGAGTATGAGGAGTGTGGGCAGGTCTTGAGGCTGGTGGGGAGGACCACGTGGTGGAGGATTCTGTGTAGGAGCCAGTGGGCCCTGGCTGCATTAACTGCAGGTTACTTAGGGAAGGAGGAAACTATTTTAAGGCAGGGGCCCACCCCAGACCCTTCTGACATATATAAACAAAAGCCCTTCCAAAGCTATACAGGGACATCTATCTCTTTTCTCAAAACCTGAAGATGTCTGAGGTCTGGAGGAAAAACAGGCCCTAGGCCATGATTAAATATCTACGATATGCTTTGTTATGTGTGCAATTTAGATTTAATAAGAGGGCTCCTGGATTGTATAATAAAATACAAGGAGCATGTTACCAGGTGAGGCCTGATCTTTATTTAATTAGATGCTAGCTTCATGTGGCTTCAGGGAATGAGAAAAGGACTTATGGGTTAGGGGATGAATTTTGCAGTAAGATTTATCTATGTCCCTCTCTAGGGCATCTGTTGAAATTACCAAAGGAATATACAAATCAGGGAAAGCCTTTATTGGTGCTGGAAACTAGGGAAGATTGGCATCCATATAAATTCATATAATTTATGCAAAATAGAGTGTGGATGAGATTTGACTGAAAGAAGGTCTGAACAGATTTGTAGAAGGTCATGAAGGAGTAAGTCACCTTCCAGTTAGTGGAAGAGACCCCAGAGCATACAACTGTCAGGAATGGGATGTAACAAATAGGTTCATTTAAATCCAGCTGGTGCCTCTGGGAAGGATGTAGTATGGGCCACCATGTTGTGGAGAAGCCCAAGTGGGTGTTAATCCTTGGCTGGTGGCCACTGAGGGAAGCCAGGCTCGGCAGACAGTAAGGGCATTGCCTTCATTTTTTCTCTGATTCCACAATCACCAGAGAAAAGACACCATTTGGCCCAAGGCTGAGCCTCCTGCTGAGGTTGCCCACGATAACCATCCCCCATTCTGCTTTCCTCGGGGGCTGGAATCCCCAATTAGAAATGTTCAACTGCGATAAGTCCAATTATCCCCTTCTTGTTTCTGTTGGCCTTGATAGGATTAATAGGGCTCATGTAACCTTAGAAACATGGAGGATCAATTCAGATATTATGGAAGAGGGAGTAGAACAAAGAGAAAAATAATTTAAAAAAATAGAAAACTTTCTTGAGGCTTCAGTTTATAATTGGCTGAGCCGAGTGAGTATCTCAGCCAAATCAAAAAAAAATCAATGTCAGGAATTTCAGAATAAGAAAAAGTTTCTGCAAGTATTTAAGAAAAAAAGTGAAGCAAAACCAAACCCCAAACCCCAAATGACCACCACCACTACCTAGGTGATCTTTATAAAGGAACAGAATCAGGCTTGCCACAGATTTCTAAAACTTGATACCATAAGCAAAAGAAGCAAATAGGCAAAAGAGTTGAACAGGCACTTCATGAGAGAATATATCCAAACGACTGGTAAGTAAGCATGTGAAAAGATGTTCAAAGTCATAAGACATTAGAGAAATACAAATTAAAACCACAGTGAGCTCTCTCTACACACCTGGAATGGCCCAAACCAAACAAAATAAGAATTTAAACCCTGGCAAATTCCAAGTGTCCACAAGGACATGGAGCAAGAGGAACTCTCATGCATGGATGGTGGGAAATGGTGCAGGCGTGTTGGGAAACTCTTTGACAGGTTCTTACACTGTTCACCTCCTGTATGATTGAGCAATTTCACACCTACATACATACCTGGGGAAATCAATTCAGTGTCTATGGAAAACACCTGTATAATAACAGTAATCCCAAACTGGAAACCACCCAAATATCTATCATGAGGAAAATGGATAGACAAACTGTGGTACAGTCATTCAATGGACTAATATTCAGACAGAAAAAAATAATTAAAAGGGACAAATTAGTGATATACACAATATAGGTGAATCTAAAATAAATAAGACCTAGTGTCTGATAGATCAGTAGGGTGATTTTAGTTACCAATAATACTATTGTACATTTCAAAATGGCTAGAATGGAATAAAACAGATGTTCTTAGTAAAAAGAAAAGACACAACCTGGGCAACATAGTGGGGCACTGTCTCAACAAAAAATAAAATAAAATAAAATAAAATAAAAAATTAGCCAGGTGTGATGGTGGCATGCACCTGTAGTCCCAGCTACTTGGGAGGTTGAGGCAGGAGGACCCCTGGGGCTTGAGAGACTGAGGATGCAGTGAGCTATGACTGTGCCACTGCACTCTGGCCTGGATGACAGACTGCCCTGTCTCAAAAAAAATAGTCAAGGTGCTAAATATCCCTATTACCCTGATTTAACCTTCACACATGGTATGAAATGTAACAAACGATCACACACACATGAAAATATGTACATTTATTATGTATCAATTAATGAAAACTTAATGTGGAGTAGAATAAGCCAGACATAGGGTCCAGACTGTGTGATTCCATTTATATGAAGTTCAAGTATAGATAAAACTAAACTGCTATGATCCTAAGGGTGGTTGCACCTGGGGGTGGAAGAATGCCTGCAAAGGAGGATAAGGGGACATTCCTGGGTCATGGGAATTGTATTAATCTGTTTTCATGCTGCTGATAATGACATACCTGAGACTGGGTAATTTATAAAGAATAAGTGGTTTAATGGACTCACAGTTTCATATGGCTGGGGAGGCCTCACAATCATGGCGGAAGGCAAAGGAGGAGCAAAGGCATGTCTTACATGGTGGCAGGCAAGAGAGAGAATAAGAGCCAACCATCAGATCTCACGAGACTTATTCACTACCACAAGAACAATATGGGGGAAATGTCCCCCTGATTTAATTATCTCCTACCAGGTCCCTCCCACAACATGGGAATTATGGGAGCTACAATTCAAGATGAGATTTGGGTAGGGACACAGTGAAACCATATCAGGAATATTCAGATTGTGGTCCAAGAATTCTCCACTCTTATATTTACCTTTCAGGTGCCACGAATGTATTCTCAGACAAAAACTTGGAAAGTCTGCCACTTGTGTGCCCTCAAACAAAACAAAACGAAAAACTCAAATGCAAGCCCTTTTTGACCCGACAATAAATCAAAACAAATAATCCAAGAATGGGGAGATCGTGGATTTTAAGAACTGATATTGAGCAACAAAACCAGAAAAACGAAAAATAAATCTATGTATATTTTTGTTAATAGTTACTGACAATGCAAATATAAAAATAATTATCTAAAGTGGCATCTATTAAATAAAACTATTTTATTAATACTAATAATTTGAATCTAAGCTCTTAGAATACAACGAAAGAAATTCTGAAACTAGGGAAAGGAGAGAAGAAATAAATCTTAAGGAAATAAACAGCTATAGGAAAAAAAGATGAATGTTCACGGAGAGTTATGGAGTTATTGACCAGGCAGAAGAAATGATCTAAATTTTCATAATGGAGGACTATATGACAGAATATTACACAGTCCATAATATTATGTCCTTTTTCTCATCTGGATTCTTTCAATTACAGGGTAGGTGACTTCAAGTGAGCCTCAGATTCCTCATTTGTAAAATAGGGTCATTCATTCATTCAACAAATATTTATTGAGCACCTACTAAGTGCCAGGCACTGTGGAAGGTCCCCAGAACACAGAACGAACACACCAGGGTCCTGCATTCATGTAGCTCACATTCTAGTGTGTAAGGAGGTAATGGTGCTGCAGAGAACATTACGACAGGGTAGAGAAACAGAGGGGGACAGGATATGCTGGAGTGGTCAGCAAATACCTCTTTGAAGAAGAATCACTTCATCAGAGACCTGACAGAGATGAGAAAATGAGGAGCCCTTGGAAGGCTTTGAGTAGGGGAATGATGTCATCCAACTACTATTCTAATAGAATTCTTCTATGTGGGATCATAAATGTAGGGTCACTCAAGGATTCATGGACAACGGGGTCAAGGGATTGACAGAATATGGTACACAACCATCATGAAATAAGGGTTTTTGTTTTTGTTTTTTGAGACTGGGTCTTGCTCCATCACCCAGGCTAGAGTGCAGTGGCAGGATCTTAACTCACTGTAGCCTCGAACCCCTGAACTCAAGTGATTTTCTCACCTCAGCCTCCTGAGTACCTGGGACTACAGCTGTTCGCCACTATGCCTGGCTTATTTTTTAAAAAACTTTTTGTAGAGACAGGGTCCTGCTATGTCGCTCAGCCTGGCCTTAAACTCCTGGCCTCAAATGATCTTTCCTCCTTGGCCTCCAAAAGTGCTGGGATTACAAGTGTGAGCTGCTACATCCAGCTGAAAGAATGTATTTGAAACTCCACTTGCACCTAGGAGAAAGTAGAGTTCTTTCTGTTGTGGGGGATGGGAAGGGAGGAAACCAAAATCTTGATTTGGTCCGTTGTTTTCTAGTTTTGCTCCGGAGACAGGGCTCTGCCTATGCTGAGACTGTTTCCAATGGACACGGCATGATTTGCTCTGTGTGGCTTCTGCCAAGCTCTCTGCAACTCCATTGGTAGAAATGGACTGAAGGGTCATTACCAAGTTCTCGTCCACATAGCCTCTGATGACCTTTCTGCAGGCAGAGGGTGACAACACTTCCCTGAAGTAGCCTGCTCTTCCCTGCCTCACCAGGAAAGGTGTCTATGCCTCAGGAGTACTGGCCTGCTGGGACCCCTCCCCAGGGGCTTGGTGGGAAGAGGATGCTGTGTCATGAAACATTCCCCCAGGGATTCTCCAAAGGTCCAACCCCTTTCTCCAGCCTTTGAAACCTAGCTGCTCTAGAGCTGAGACTTCGTTAACTGAGACCCCTGCTTCCTCTCTTGCTGTCCCTAGGGATGGGAGTCAGGAGGGTGCCTGGAAGTACTCTCTTCCTTCATTCACTCATTCATAAATTTATTTACTCAATGCCATCTAATGTGCAACCTCAACAGGTTTAACTCCCACAGGGGAAGTGCTGGGGCACAATGGGGAAGATCATGGACTCTAGACTCAGCCAGCCCTGGGTTCGAATCTTGGCTCTGCCATTTACTCCCTGGGTAATGTTGGGGAAGTCACTTTAATTTCTCTGTGACTCAGTTTCCTTTTCTGGAAAATGGAGATCCTAGTGGTACCTACCTCGTAGAGCTGATAGATTTGTGCACATAAAATACTTAGCCTTGTAACTGGCATATGATGATAAGATAAAATGGTAACTGCCATTGTTGTTATTATTATTATTATTATTATTATTACTATTATTATTATTATTGCTAAATCTGCCTGACTTTGAATCCCAGTGATGCCAGTTACTTTTGGGTGACTGGGGGGTTATAGAACCTTCTTCTTTAGGGGTGTTGGAGGCGTCAATGAAATAATTCAGGGGAAGTGTTTGGAAGAGGGCCTAATATAAGCAAGAAAGTAGTAAGTGTGAAATCAGTACAAAAAGGCCGGCTGGGCGCGGTGGCTCGTGTCTGTAATCCCAACACTTTGGGAGGCGGCGGTGGGTGGATCATTTGAAATCAAGAGTTTGAGACCAGCCTGGCCAACACTGGTGAAATCCCATTTCCACTAAACATACAAAAATTAGCTGGGCGTGGTGGCGTGCACTGGTAATCCCAGCTGCTCAGGACACTGAGGCAGGAGAATTGCTTGAACCTGGGAGGTGGAGGTTGCAGTGAGCCGAGATCACGCCACTGCACTCCAGCCTGGGCGATAGAGCAAGACTCTGTCTCGAAAAAAAAAAAGAAATTAAAAAAATTTTGTTAAAAAGGCAAATTTTCCCCCGGTGTTTCATGCCACACTGACACCAGGAGAAGAAGGGCAGAGTCCATTTGACCTTGAGGAGGGTGGAGATAGTGGTGGTTTGGGCCCCCCACTATGGAAAGAACCCCTTGCAGTGACCTGTCTGCTTTGCACATACGTGTTTGTAACCTTCCCACACCTCACCCACAGGCCTAGACCGTTATGCAGTCAGCAGAGTTGAAGAGGGCACGGTGTAGCCACAGAGAGCATGGACTTCAGAGCCAGACTGACCCAGTTTGAGTCTTGACTCTGCTGCCTCCTAGCTGTGTGACTTGGACATATGCTGTCACTCCTCTTATCTGTAAAATGGGGACGATAATAATGGTGCCTGCCTGGTTGGGTTGGTGAAGGATTAAATGAGATCATTCCACACTGCCTGTACCTCCTATGGGCTACGCCTAATGGAAGGCACCAGGGAACGTCAGTGAATAGGACAGGTATGGTTCCTGGCCTTGAACAGGGGACACTGTCACAGTCAGCTTTCAATAACTGTCATCGATCATCATAATAACTAAATGATGGTGTTTGTTCTCTTGCATCTGCTCCAAACAACACAAATAGCCAAGGGCTGGGTTAATCATCCTCTTCTTTGAACACTTCTGATCTCAGTTTTCCCAGGCTTGTGAGATGCTTGGTGGCTGATCACTGGCACTCTTGTAGGAAAGTCACCAGGCACCAAGATGGCCTGAGACAACCTGGCCGCATTCAGGGAGGACACGTCTCTTTCCTGCATCTTAGAACCTGTGGCTATGAGACATCTCAGAGTACACAGGCTGTGTTTATTGAATGAAAGCGAACCTTTGCCACGGAAAGGAGTTCATTGAGAATGGTTTAGGGCAAGAAATTTCAAAGTTTGCTTTTAGACCAGCTAACAGAATTATCAGAGGGGCATTTGGCTGATGCTTAGTATTTAAGCTCAAAAGAAAAGGGTCGTGAGAGTTTCTGGCAAAATCACTTGGGTTTTTCCTGGGAAAATAGACAGGAGGATTGATGGAGGATCCACCAGGGGCTTGCCAGACCTTGGCTACTGATAAATTACAGAGAACTTGGCTCAGAGGGGAGAGATACCCGTGCCCAGCAGGAGCACTCGGGCCTCGTTTTGTTTCAAGGACTGATAATAAAATAATAGCCCCTTCTACCTCTACTATTTATCTGAGCTTTCTGACAACTTGTGAGGCAGGAAGGTTAGGCATAATTTGCCTGAATTATAAATGAGGAAACTGAAGCCCAGAGAAGCTAAGGAACTGCTCAAGGCCACATAGCTAAGTAATTGACAGTTTCTTAGCACCAAATTGCATGCTGGTGCCACTAACTGTGAGGACTCTAAATAAGTGCATGAACTCAGCCTGGAAGGAAAATGTCACTGTGGTACATTGCAAAAATGATGACAATAGTCTGTGACTCCTCCCACTAAGAGGGGAAGTATGTTCCCCCATCCTTTGAATATGGGCTGGTCACGGAACTTGCTTTGACCAGGAGAATACAGCAGAAATGATATTTCTCAGTTCCCAATGTGGGCTTCAAGAATCTGTGTAGCTGCTCTCATGCTCCTAAAATGCTGCCACTACCACATGTACAAGCTTGGACTAGAAGGCTGGAGGATGAGAGACCGCATGGAGCAGAGATGACCCACCTCAGCTAAGAACTGTTTGGATCAGCCAGGCTGCAGTTGACCTGGTAGTTGATCACAAGCGCATGAGTGAACCTATCTGAGACCAGAAGTACCACTCATCTGACCCAGCCCAAACTGCCAACTTGCAGAATTGTGAACTTAAATAACTTCAAATAACAAGCATTGGCATTGTGGGGTGGATTGTTACACAGCAAATGCTGACTGATACATGGCAAGGAGAGACAGTTTCGAAGGACCATCATTGACCCAACATGTCAGACTAGGAGTATCCATAGAGATAGGACCTTCCTCTCTTGGGAGGTCAGAGCCTCAATACATGCTGTCTTGTATTCAGCCTTCTTAGAGATCCCCCAATCTGCTTCCACAGTTATGACCACAAATGCCTCTTGCACAATGAACAGATGTTTTGCAGCATGCCTGGACTCTACCTGCTAGATACCAGTAGCACCATCCACCCAAGTTGTGACAACCAAAGATATGTCCAGACATTGCTAAATATTCCTTGGGGGATACAGTTGTCTCTGGTTGAAAACCACTGACATAGCCACCCTCTGATGCCCAAGAAACAGGGCAGAACTTCCTCCATGGCTGAGGACGGCAGAAGGTGGAGAGAGGCAGCTAAAAATAACGCTGCCCAATCAAGAATTATAAATCACCACGAAGGGAGTGCTCTCGCCCAGATGATGCCATCTGTTTCCAAGTTGGTGGTGGAGATGCCTGGGTAAGCTGGCCTGGAGGGGAAGGCAGAATGGGGAAGAGATGGGGAAAGTGGGGAATAAGTGGAACCAAGGTGGGAGGGAGGGGGATTTGGAAGGCTGAGATGAAAAGGGATAGTGTCTTGGGTTGGTTTCCCCAGAGGCACATTCTAAGATGAAGATTCCTGCCACTGTGATTTACTGGGAAATGTCCTCAGGAAAAATGACAGAGAAGAGGGGGAAGTAGAACCACGAAGGGAAGAGAGCCAAGCAAGCCTGTGATATCAGCAAAGTCCCCTGGAGGCTCAGTCCTGGAGGGCAGTACTGCAGACAGCGTAGGCGATACCCTAGAGGTGTTCTTGTTAGTGGCAAGGGAGCTGCACCCCCCAGTCACTGAAGTTCACCCTTTACGAGTCACCCATGGAAGAATGCACATTCCCAGGAACTCAGGGTCTCTCCCAGGCAAAGCCTGAGGACAGCCTGCTGCAAAGAGACGCAGCTGCCGGCTGTTGGGAGTAACAGCGCACCAAGAGCTGGCATGTTATGCAAACATGGTGAAGAAATCTTAGTGACTGTGCACAGGATAATGACAGTGTCTGCTGTAGACACCCAGAGAAAGAAGTAGACTGAAGAGCAAGAACACATATGCAGCTGCCTTTTATCATACTAAGTGCCAGGTACTGTGCCTGTCACTTAATGTATGACCCCAGCTCATGCCCATGATAAGCCAATGAGTTGGTTGTCATTGTTCCTGTTTATAAATGAGCTTCAGGGTAAATGACTACTCAAGTCACACCTCTGTAAAGTGCCAGAGTAGGATTTGAACTCAGCTCTTCCTGGCAGTAAATTCTTTTTGTTGTTGTTGTTGAGACAGAGTCTAGCTCTGTTGCCCAGGCTGGAGTGCAGTGGCATGATCTTGGCTCACCGCAACCTCCGCCTCCTGGGCTCAAGCGATTCTCCTGCCTCAGCCTCCTGAGTAGCTGGGATTACAGGTGTCTTCCACCATGCCTGGCTAATTGTTTTGTGTTTTTAAGAAGCCAGGTTGGTCTCGAACTCCTGACCTCAGGGGATCCTCTGACCTCAGCCTCCCGAAGTGCTGGGATTACAGGCATGAGCCACCATGCCTGGCCCCTGGCACTAAATTCCGACTACCGGGCTATGGGGAAGAGAAAGAGAGATACAGATGAAGAAGTGGAACCTAGACGTATGTCTTAGATGAGGCAAAAAGAGAGGCTGGGGCTGCTGGGTTCCCAGCCTTTCCTTCCATGTCCCCATTCTCCTGCCCTTGCTTCCTTCTGTCTGGAAAAATTAAAAGCTGCCTTAAACCAGTGTCAGCCAGCCTGGCCCATGCAGAGCAGCTCCAGACCAGCTCCTTTAGGTGAAGGGGCCATAAGGAATGGTTGACCCCCAACCCCGCAGTCCTCAGGATTCGGACCTAGGGGAGGCTGGATGAGCACTTGGGGTGGCAGGAAATAGGGTGACTTGTGGGGTCATGGAGGTTCCCAAGGCAGGGACCCCGGACCCCGATGCCTCTAGGAGCCAGGCTGGGTGGCCCCCGGAGGCATTGGGGTCTGAGGTCATTTCCACCGAGGTGTAAATGAGGAAGTGGGTGAGGTTAGGGGCTGGATTGAACTGGAGAGCCTATGACCTCGTCTACGGTGGGCACCTATTGCTGGCCTTCCACTTTGACTGCTTGTCCCCAGGTGGGAACATGGAGCCTTCAGTGTCATCAGTCTCTCTGATTTTTCACAAGAAGCTGGACACCTAGATTATTTTGTTAAAAATGTGAAATCCCAAATTATAAATCTTGATGGCTAACCTCAAAAAGCAAACCCAATCAGGCAAAACATTACAGTGTACATGAAACATGCCCACCTGAGAGCTACTTACATGTGACAACTGGCTTATTGGGTTGAAGAAATGGGGACAGTTAGATGGCAGTGGAAATGGGGAGACCATAATGGTAAACCTTACTTTATAGGACCCTAACTTTAAGAAAACCAGTGCCTCTTTCTCTCTTCCATTCCTTTCTCCTCTCTCCAGCTGGCCCCACCCCACCCCTGCCACCTCCTTTCGCCAGAGATTTTGCAACTGATGAACTTTTCACCTTGCCTCAAATACACCACAGTCATTTCGCACCTCTGTACCTTTGCACGTGCTGTTCCCCCTGCCTGGAATGCCCTCTGTCACCCCCTTCTTCTCTGGCTCAGTGTCTGTTCATTCTAAAGAGGAAATCTGGTGTTAAGCTCTTGGGCCCAGCCCTCATCACCTCTAATACAGGACATGATTCCTGTTATTATAACCTGCTGTTTAATGGATTTATGTCCCTCTGTTTTCCCCATCCTTAGCTTTAGGAGGGCAGTAACAATATAGTGCCTGCCACAGAGAAGGTGTGCACCAAAATTGTGAATGAACGAACCACATCCCCTCTTGGTGGCTTCCTAGTGGCAGGCTGGCACAGTGGCCGATCGTATTGTTAACAAGGCCAAGGTGAGGGTTTCATTTCTTCCTTACATGCTTGGGAACCTATGTCAGGGTAGCTAAAAACTCAAGTGAGCCCTGAAGTTATCTCAGACTCCTGATAACAAACACCCCTGATCATTCTGCTTTTCTGTATTTCCTAATTCATTTACAAAGAATACACAGGTATACAATTAAAAACAAAGTCTTGATAGATCTGTAAGCACAGAAAGTCTGGCTGAATTGACTTCAGGAATGAAGGTTCCCATCCCCAAATATAACTAAGAGTCTTTCCTTCTTTGCACCTGCCCACCTGCCTCTCCCTCCTCTCTCCTCATACCAAGGCGCCACACTTATCTGTCCGTTACCTGCCCTCCTCCACTTGGCTCACGCTCATTTATCCTTCACGTCCCAGGTTAGATCCACCTCCTCCAAGAAGTCCCCCTGGCTTTCCCAGGCAGGTGAGAGGCTCCCTCCATGCTCCCGCAGTGCACTGCCTCATCCAATCACATCTCTTAGGTCCCCCCACCAGAAGGAGTCCCTCATGTCTTTCTATGACCTGCCCACAGGTCTTGCCAACTGCAGGGAATGGGGGTCTCAAATCCAGGCATCTGAAATTATCTCCCAATGTAGTTATTCATACAGTCACCAAAACGCAGCGGTAGGGTCCCAAGCAGATGACATTTACCAAACAAGTTTTAACTTCTGCCCTGTCCCAGACTTTGCCAGCTGTAATGCACTATGAATTAATATTTAAAGCGATTCCTGTCACTTTCTTATGACCAGCATCCTCCTATCCCATTGCTGTGGAAAGGCGTGCAGCGCAGCCTCACGAGTGCATTTCAAGGCTTAAAAATATAGCAGCCAGTTTTAAAACGCTGTTTTGAAACTCCCTCATTTTTTCGTATACCAGGAGCTTCAGGAAGTGGGAGCGGCCTGGATCTCTTTCAAACTCCGAGAGGCCTGTTCTTGGCTCCTGCTTCCAATTCCTCTCTGACCATTCAAACCTCCCCCCTCTTCCCCCAGGAGCTGCTCTTGATCTTTCCAGTGCCCACAATGGGCATTTGCCTAACAAAATACAGACCCTGCCCAGGATCGCAAGAGTGGTGGTGCCAGGGCAGGCCTCACCGAGGGCTCGGGACTGCACAGTCTTGGCAGAAAGCCCCTTCCTACTGGGAAGGATGACTGGAATCTTCCCTGCCCAGGCCTCCTACCTGGCTGAGGCGGCTGAGTCCCTCCAAGGCTCCTCCTTTTCCTCCTCCTCCTTCTTCTTAGGATCCGGGCAGATCCTGAGGTCACCTCTGCCTGTTCTCCCAGAGGCCTGGCCTTCTCAGGCTCCTGGCAGCCTGGCACTGAGCAGGTCTGACCCCTGGCCTCAGCGAGCCCTCCCCTTCCAGGGCTCTGGGCCGTGAGAATCAGCCCAGGTGCATCCCGGGGCCCCGTCACCTGGGCCCAGCTGTCCCCACGCTCCTGGGCTGCACATGAGGCTTCGGGAGAAAGTGGAGCTGAGACGTGGCTCACTCACCCCAAGGCTCGTCCGCCCATCACAGATTCCCAGTCTGAATGGGTGTCTCCAGGAGGGTTCCAGAAATCCGTGTTTTTAACAGGTATACCAGCAATTCTCACAATTTGGCAAGTTGGGCAATGGTGAAGGAAAATTCTGGGAAGGAGCCTGGAACCCTTGAACCCTGTGGGCTGGCCCAGGCTGCTAGCTAGACAGAGAAGTGTCAGGAGAGGTGGGTAGTCGGGACCAGCTAGTGAACAGTCAGCCAGCCAGGCTACAGCCTGGTTGGTTTCCCTGAGTCTTAGACCTACTTGCAATTATACACTTATTTGTTGTTTACTTTATTGCTGTGCCCTCTACTAGAATGTCAGCCCCGGGAGGCTGGAACTGTGTCTGACTTGTTTGTTGTTCTCTCCCAGGACTAGTACAGTGCCTGGCACATAATAGGTGTTCAATAAATACTTGTGGAATAAGTGAATGAATAAAATAATGGATGTGTGAGAGGGTGGACAGACAGGGAGGTGGATAGAGGGATGAATGAGTGAATGGAGGGGTGGAAGGTGGATGGAGGGAGGGATGGAGGGAGGGATGAATGGATGGGTGGATGGATGGGTGGATGGGTGTATGGAGGGATGAGTGGATAGAGGGATGGATGGGTGGATGGATGGATGAGTGGATAGAGGAATGAATGAGTGGAAGGTGGATAGATGGGTGGATGGAGGGGCGGAGGGGTGGAGAGAGGGTAGATGGATGGGTGGATGAGTGGATGGAAGCATGGATGGGTGGATGGAGGGACGGATAGGTGAATGGAGAGGTGGAGGGGTGGATGGATGGATGAGTGGATAGAGGGATGGATGGATGGATGGGTGGATGGGTGGATCGAGGCCCTGAGGGGCCCTCGGAGCCTTGAGACTGCCTCCACTCCCTCTGCCAACTTGGCCCAAGTCCCTCCAACTTCCCCAGCAGCCTGCCACTCCCCTTGTCCATTTCCAGACAAAGAAAATCTATTCAGAGAGAAAAGCTGCCCCTGAGGTCATGCCAGAGAGTTCTGGAGGCCAGGACAGAGCTGTCCTGAGCAGGCCTGGAGGCATCAGACCCAAGCTGAAGGGTGGCTGGGGGCCAGGGCTCATTTCAGCCACTGAGGCCCCAGGAACAGCCCTACCCCTGCCTTCCAGCCTGAAAGGTAGGGAGGGTCTGGAATTTTTTAAAAGTACAAATGTACAAAGAATAAAAATAACTCTCCCGCATGGTCCCACCCCAGCACTAACCTGGGTTAATATTGTGCATGTTTGCATCCAGCTTTTTTCCTAGGCATATGCTTTTTAATATTACATCATTAGTGTATGAACATATTATCCTCTAAAATATGACTAGCATTAATTGAATACCTACCCTATGCCAGGAGGTGTTTTATGCATTTTACATAAATTATCTCTTGTCATCCTCACAACCACTCTATGATATAGGTATTATCAGTTCCATTCTACAGATGAGGAGACTGAGGTTGGGATGAATGAAGTAACTTGCCTTGGGGCCAGGATCAGAACTCAGGCAATCTGCCTTCAGCACCCACGCTCTTAACCACTATGCTGGAAAAAATCAGGATATTATAGGTAAAGCTAAAGTCCCTTTTAACTCCCAGCTCTGACTCTGGTCCTCTGTATCCCCTCCCCAGCAACAGGCACCAAGGGCGGGGCTGAGGGAGTAACCTACCCTGGTTGCAGGTAATAAGGGGCTGGGCTGTTGGTAGAAAAATGTACAACAACCATAAACCTGACAAAAGTCAGTCTGCTTTTTCTTATCACCATGCACTGGATGTTTTAACCAATATCAGGGATCAAATATTTCACCTTGAGAAAGTATTCTGTTTGTCTAAATTCTAAACCATTGCTGCATTACTATTAAGTTTTACTAATAAGCTTCAAATTAGTACACTTAAAAAACTGATACATAATATTTGTGCATATGTATGGGGTACATATGATATTTTGTTACATGCATAGAATGTGTAATATCAAGCCATGGTATTTAGGGTACCGATCACCTAGAGTATTTATCATTCCTGTGTGTTGAGAACAGTTCAATTCCTCTCTTCTAGCTATTTTGAAATACACAATACATTGCTGTTAACTATCGTCGCCCCACTCTGCTATCGAACATTAGAACTTATTCCTTCTATTGGGCTGTATGTTACTATCTCACCAACCTCTCTTCACCTCTCCGACTCACACAGCATTCCCAGCCTCTAATAACCATCATTCCACTCTCCACCTCCACAAGATCAACTTTTTTAGCTCCTACATGTGAGTGATAACATGCGATATTTGTCTTTCTGTGCCTGGCTTATTTCACGTAACATAATGACCTCTAGTTCAATTCATATGACTTAATTAGCACATTTTTATTAGTTATTCTTTTTTTTTTCTTTGAGATGGAGTTTTGCTCTTGTTGCCCACACTGGAGTTCAACGGTGCGATCTCGGCTCACTGCAACCTCCGCTTCCCCAGTTCAAGTGATTTTCCTGCCTCAGCCTCCCAAGTAGCTGGGATTACAGGTGCGTGCCACCACGCCTGGCTAATATTTTGTATTTTTAGTAGAGACGGGTTTTCACTATGTTGGCCAGGCTGGTCTCAGACTCCTGACCTCAGGTGATCCGCCCACCTCAGCCTCCCAAAGTGTTGGGATTACAGGTGTGAGCCACCACGCCCGGCCTAGTTGTTCTTTAATGAACATAGTACATTATTCTACATGGAAGTGAATTCAGAGAACCCCCTGGTTATACACAGGCAGACTCAACATGCAATTATTTCAGAAGTTGGAAAGTTCAGAACCGTTTGGAATCGTTCGAAGTCACTGAGGGCCCAGTCTGTGTCTTCAACCTCTGGAATAATATATCTTCCTTTGTTTAAACAATAGATTCAACATAAACAGTGATTATAGACACAAGGAAGTAGCGCTTGAGTTAATTCTGTCATTCTTTGCCACCACTGGGAATGCTGTTGAACATTTATTTCTGATTAAAATTTAAAATGGTGAAATGGGGTACAAGCTGTGAGGTATCTTTTTTTTTTTTTTACTTTCAACCAACTCCAAAGAAATTTTTTGGGTTTGTTGTTAGGCACAAATTTATAGTTTACACACCATCTATTTTACTGAATTTGAATATAACTTTAACACAGAAATGTATTATTTTTAAATAATTGGGTTTAAAGCCAAAGAACAAGAAACTGTGAAAAGAATACTTATTATTAGAGGATTATTACTGAAAATAATTTTGTCATAGAGAGGAGGGGAGGGTTAAAAAATGATCCTCTCCAGGTGTCCTCCAATGTCACTGTTTCCCAGAGGTAATCTAGGCTGTAAGTTTCCTGTGTATCTTTCCAAGCTTGCTTTCTACTGATACATATGAATATATGCACCAGGGTAGTATAGATAGCCTCATTTTGTAGATGGACAAATGTTCAAGTATATCTACATATTATCACCTTTTAACCTTATTCTACTGCCTCCTTTTCTCACTCCACAGGATGTGTTTGAGATCGGGTCATGTGGATACTTATAGATCTAGCTCTTTCTTTTAACTTGCCATATGCATGATAGAGACCACATTTTACTTATTTGCTCCTGGATGGGCACTCAGGCTATTTCCGGTTCTTCACTGTTACAATGTGTCCCTGGGGTAGGGTTTCTTTACACATGGAAAGGTCAGAGGCAGACATAGTTCTCAGCTTAATAGATCCCGTCAGGCGCCCTCCTGAAGGCCATCCCAACCTGCAGCTTCTCTCGCTCCGAGGTGATTTTTTATTTTCACCCCTGTCCTTTTCCACGATGGCCCAGGGCCAGGCCAGACCCAGGATGCCTTTCTCAACTCCGGTGGCACCTCCGGCAGATCCCGTGACCCTCACATGTGGCTGTCACTAACCCTATGCCATGAGCCCTGGGATCTGTGCTATTTAGGTAATTATGCATGCATGTGTGTGTGTGGGCACGCACACACACACACACACATACACACACACACGCACACACACACACGCTGCATCCGTTGTTCTCTCCATGCCAATGGGAGAATTCCAGGCCTGATCATATTACCCTGATCTGTATTTCCTGGGCTGGCAACTAGAGCTGGGGATACCAGGGGCTGTTCCCACTGTCTGTCTACACACGTAGTTTTTCCTCTTTCCAAAAGCATTCCCTTGGCCATTGCCCCAGCCTGGGAGGTACGCCAGGCATGGCTGATTCTCCTCTTCCTTTTATGTAAGTGTCTATCTCCCCAACTAGCCTGTGATATTCTTGAGGGTAGGGAAAGCATCTTCCTCACCAGGTCCCCAGAACTTGGCACAAAGGAGGTTCTGGGTCATTGGAGAATTAACAGTTGATCAATGAAACACTTACAGCTGCTCTTTGTGGGGCCCTTATTCTGCTGGGCACCATACTTTTTGTGTATTTTCTCATTTAATTCTTACACGGCCTTATGAATAGAAGGCTTTATACGCTGTTACAATTCTTGTGAGGTAGTAAAATAGTGCTTATTTTGTGGTTGGGAAAACCAAGGCTCAGAGAGCTTATGAATTTTGCTCAAGGTCACATAGCAAGTACCTCTGCGGACAGGATTTGAACTAGCGTGTGCCTAACTCCCGCTGGTGACTAGGTGAAGTTTGGGAGTTCAGAGGTAAGATGGGCATCATTTTAAACCCCAATTCCTCAGCCCTAATTGAAAGCCTTAGACCACCACCAACTCTGGCCAGGATGATGGTGAATGCCTCTTAGCTGGTCTGTCGCCTGCTCTTGTACCCCCACTGAAGTTCCTCACAGCAGCCAACATGATCTTTCTGTAGTATCAATCTGAATCTGTCTCCCCTTGCTCAAATTCCATCCATGGCTCCCTATTGCCCACCCTCCTAAAGATGGCTGATGGCCCTCTTTGACCCAGACCTGCTTTTGTCTCCAGGCTCATTTCTCCTCCTCAGCCCCCTCCAGCCTCCCTAGTCCAGCCAAACCTAGCTGCCTTCAATTCTGTACTTATATTTCCCACTCCCTCACTTCAGGGACTTTGCACATGCTGTTCCCTCTGCCTGGAGCACTCTTCCTGCCTTCCCTTTGCTGACTCAACCTTCAGATCTCAGCTTAGAAACCATGCCTTCTAAGAGGCCCTTTCCTGTCTCCCCTAGACTGATGTGGTGCCTCCTGTACTTCAAGCACAGCACTGATCACATTCTATGGTAATACGCCGCTGTAGATAGGGGCTGCTAAAAGCCATACAGAGGGCTGGGCGCGGTCACTCACACCTGTAATCCCAGCGCTTTGGGAGGCCGAGGTGGGCAGATCACGAGGTCAAGAGATCGAGACCATCCTGGCCAACATGGTGAAACCCCGTCTCCACTAAAAATATAAAAATTAGCTGGGCATGGAGGCGCATGCCTGTAGTCCCAGCTACTGGGGAGGCTGAGACAGCAGAATTGCTTGAACCCAGGAGGCAGAGGTTGCAGTGAGCCGAGATCGTGCCACTGCACTCCAGCCTGGCGACAGACCGAGACTCCATCTCAAAAAAATAAAATTAAATTAAAAAAAAAAAAGCCATACAAAGATATTCATCATCATGGGCCATGGCACATAGTAGGCATTCAACTAATATTTAGTGAATGACTAAGTAAAAAATTAAACTCCTGGGCATGAGTCCAGGAAAGTGAAGCTGGGTGAGCTTGGGTAGTTTAGTTCAATCCTTTCCATCTCGCTATCCCTGCCCCCTAAATCCTAGAAATGCTGCTGCAAGCCCATTCTCTCAGGCCCCAGTGACCCAAGTGGCCCCTCCTTCCTCCTCCTCTTCCTGGCTCACGGCCTCCAGCATTTTACTGCCTCTCCCTACCCCCAACTGCCGCTTGGTTTCTCACTGAAAGGAGGATCTGGTTCTTGTTACCAAGGTATAGCCTCGATCTGGGGTTCAACATCACCCAACGGTCCACCATGGGGATAGCTCTTGTCTCAGCTGAGGGGGATGATAGCTCTAGATCTAGATTGTGGTTGGGGAAACCAGGGCTCAGAGAGCTTAAGCGTTTTGCCCAAGGCCACACAGCAGTTTCCTCCATGGCCACGATTTGAACTGGGGTGTTCTCCAACAGTGATGTACACACCGGCCACAGGGGGGTCTTGCTCACAGGCAGGGTCTGACTCAGTGAGTCTGGGGCAGGGCCTGAGCTCTGTGTTTCTAGCCAATTCCCAGGTGATGCCGATGCTGTGAGTCTATGGCTCCTGCTTCAGGAGCAAGGCACCAGCTAAGTGCTTTTCAAATGTAGCAACAAAGCCCCCTTTTTCAAATGCAGTCCTATGCCCTATGTGTCTGAGGAATGCCAATTATTCTGATCTTAAGATCCCTGGTAGGCTGCAGCGAGCCCACACTCCAGCCTGGGCAACACAGAGAGACTCTGTCAAAACAAAAACAAAAACAAACAAAACAAAACAAAAAAAAACAACACCTTGTAATCTTCTTTAAAAGTCTGTGTAATGAAAAGGAACTCCCTAAAATCAACACACATTTATTGAGAACTTACTATGATCCAGACCAGCCAGGCAGGCCCATGTCTGTGACTTCTGACTTAGTTTCCCAGGACTGTCCTAACACATTGCCACAAACTTTGTGACTTAAAACAACAGACACTTATTCTCTAAGAGTTTGGAGGCCAGAAGTCCTCAACCAACGTGTTGGCAGGGCCAGGCTCCCCGCAAAGGCTCACGGGAGAATCCATTCCATGCCTCTCCTAGCTTCTGGTGGTTGCCAGCAAGCCTTCGAGTTCCTTGGCTTGTAAATGCATCAGTTCAATCTCTGATTTCATATTCACATTCCTTTCTTCTCTGTGTCCTAAATTTTCTTCTCCTTTCTCGTAAGGATATCAGTCATGGGATTTAGGGGCTACCCTTAGTCCAGATAATCTCATCCCAAATCCCTGACTTAATCACATCTGCAAAGACCCTATTTTCAAATAAGGTCATATTCACAGGCACCAGGCATTAGATGCATCTATTTTGAGGACACTGTTCAACCCATTTACAGCCTCTCTTAGCAGGAGGTGGGGCTAGGAAATAGAATTAAAAACGTCCAACTTGGCCGGGTGCGGTGGCTCACGCCTATAATCCCAGCATTTTGGGAGGCCAAGGGTAGCAGATCACCTGAGGTCGGGAGTTCAAGACCAGCCTGACCAACATGGAAAAACCCTGTCTCTACTAAAAATACAAAATTAGCCAGGCGTGGTGGTGCATGCCTGTAATCCCAGCTACTTGGGAGGCTGAGGCAGAAGAATCGCTTGAACCCGGGAGGCAGAGGTTGTGGTGAGCTGAGATCGTGCCGTTGCACTCCAGCCTGGGCAACGAGAGCAAAACTCCATCTCAAAAACAAAAAACAAAAAACTTCCAACTCAATTCTGAAGGCTACTGACTTGGTGACAGCCTCAGGTGACCCCCAGCATCACCAGGAGACCCCAACAGTAGTGGGTCCAGGTCACACCAGCCTTCCCTCTCTACTCCCCACCCCTCAGTGCCGATTACATCATCTCATGTCCTGGCAGTTTCCTACAGAATCAAATATCACTGACAGGGCTGCAGGCTCCTGGATAGTAGAGGCTGGGACCTTGGAATGACTTGGTTTCCAACTTTGAACTTCTCTGCGGTCCAAGACCAGGCCAAGAAGAGGCGGACTGTCCCCCTGAGGGTCCAGCTGCATGTTGAGCAGGTGGTTCTGGAGTCAGGGCTTAAGGCTAGGGTGGTGATTGGGAGACACAACATTCCTTGCTACCTGGGGCGGGTGTCAAAGGTTTGCACACCTCCAGCATCAGCATCAGCAGTCAGGATGCAGAGACTGGTCACTGCTCAACCTCCCCCGCCGCCCCCTACAACAAACCTGAGAAAATCCCTTCTTCATTTTCTGGCATTAGGCTGGACCACTGCTGGCTAATTTGAGCACTGGGAGATAAGGACCATAAGGAAGCACCCCTTGTCCACCAGCCTCCTTTTGCTTTATTCTTTCATGTTAGTTGCCCACGCCCTCCATGCGCCAGGCACCAGGAGAGATCTGATGGCAACCATAGGCTTCAGAAAGAGGACTGGCGATTTTCAGACCCAATCTTAGGTATGGATCTTCTTGAAATTCCAGGGCACTCTTTCCTCCTTGGAGTGTCCTGGTGCAGGGTCTCTCTAAAAATGGTGGCTACAATGCCACCTGCCACCTGTGATGCCTGCTTGACTTGATTTCACAGGGGACACCAGTTGTTGTCCATCTTCCCACGTGGGAAAATTACACAGAAAAGTCAAGCTGACCTTCCTGATAACCCTCTGTGGTGGACCTAGGCCAAATCACAAATTGGTTTAGGACTTGTAGTTGGTGAAGGACTGAGAGTTCAGGGCACACACATTTGTCCTTTGGACTCTGCCACATCCCTCTCCAGAGGTGGGAGAGGCAGAGGCTGGGCTTCAGGTATCACCTTTCCCCCAGCTGCCTCCAGGATATGAAGAAGAAGGGACCCTCTTCCACAGCATGGCCATGTCCAACTCTGAAAGTAGCTCTTACATCTTTCTTTCTGGCCACAGTTTTCAGAACTACTTTTAAGAGATTAGTGGGGAGGGAGGGTGGTCAGGAAGCTACAGCTCAAACCCACTTACCCAGAAACCTCTTGGAAACTTCCCAGCTCACCTTCTGTGCCAGACCATCTGCCAAGGATGGTCTGCAGCCCCCTGCACCACAATCACCCAAGGACCTGGTGAAATGCAGATTCCAAGGCCCCACCCAGCTCTTCTGAATCAGAATCACGAGCCTGTGACCTGTGCAGCTGCTGTTGCTGTCCTAAAATTCTTATTAGTTTTTGAACTAATTTTCATTTTGCATGGGGCCCTGAAAATTATGTAGCCCATCCTGATTAGAATCTCTGGAAGTGGGGATCAGAAAGCTCCTTATTTTTTTTTAAAAAAACTAGGCCTCCGGGTGAATCTGATGCATGCTAAAATTTAAGAGCTACTGCTCTGCGGAACCTACAGTAGGCAAAAAAGGAGGTTTAAAATTCTCCCATTGAAAAAGGTAAAATAAATTGAACACCGTTGTGTTTTTTTTTTTTTTCTCCCCAAAACTTCCAACAGCTTCCTTTTGCCCACCTGTCCCTGGTTACTCAACTCCCTGGTCTGTGGCAGGGGCAGTGACCATATATATATTATATATTGTCTTTCATATAAAGGAATCAGCCTCAAAATGCCCAAGTACTTCATGCTCCACTTATTTGAAGAGAGGGAAGGTAGAGAGGAAGGAGGAAGGGGAGGAGGGAGAGGAGGGGGAAAGGGAAGGAGAGAAAGGGGAGGAGGGAGAGGAGGGGGAGAGGGAAGGAGAGAAAGGGGAGGAGGGAGAGGAGAAGAGGAAGGAGGGGGAGAGGAACCACAGCAGAGTTCTAGTGACGAGCCTTGTGTGTTTTACTTATGTTCTGTATGTTCACTTATTTTTTTAATTTTAATTTTAAATTTTTATTTTTTTATTTATTTTTTGAGATGGGGTCTCACCCTGTTGCCCAGGCTGGAGTGCAGTGGCATGACCCCAGTTCACTGCAACCTCCACCTCCCAGGCTCAAGCCATCCTCCCGCCTCAGCCCCCCGAGTAGCTGGGACCACAAGCATGTGTCACCATGCTTGGCTAGTTTTAAAATTTTTTTTGTAGAGACAGGGTTTTGCCATGTTGCCCAGGCTCGTCTTGAACTCCTGAATTTAAGCAATCCACTTGCCTTGTGATATGGTATGGCTGTGTCCCCACCCAAATCTCATTTTGAATTGTAATTCCCATAATCCCCATGTGTCGTGGGAGGGACCAGGTGGGAGGAAATTGAATCATGGGGGCAGTTACCCCCATGCTGCTGTTCTCATGATAGTGAGTGAGTTCTCATGAGTTCTGATGGTTTTATAAGCGGGTTTTCCCCCTTTGCTCGGCACTTCTTCTTCCTGCTGCCCTGTGAAGAAGGATGTGTTTGCTTGCCCTTCTGCCATGATTGTAAGTTTCCTGAGGCCTCTCCAGCCATGCGGAACTGTGAGTCAATTAAACCTCTTTCCTTTATAAATTACCCAGTCTCCGTCAGTTCTTTATAGCGCGTGAGAATGGCTTAATACACCTTGGTTTCCCAAAGTGCCGGGATTACAAGTGTGAGCCACCATGCCCAGACTGTACATTCATTTATAATCACATTCTCTCCCCTCTCCAATCCTCCTTTCTCCTTATCTCCTTATCTAGCTCTTGACCACTTAAGGAAGGGATGACAGATTCTAAGGCCATTCTTACACATTCCTGAATTGCTGTGAAGTCCCCTCTTGTTATGGGTTGAATTCTGTCCCCCAACCCCCAATTCATATGTTGAAGTCCTCACCTCAGTACCTCAGAATGTGACCTTGTTTGAGAACAGGGTCACTGCAGATGTCATTAGTTAAGATGATGTCACACTAAAGTATGGTGGACTCCAATCCCATATGACGAGTGTCCTTACAAAAAAGAACACTGTGTGAAGAGACAGACATGCATAGAGTGGGGAGGATGTGAAGACACAGGGACAAGGAACACTATGAGTTAAGGAACACCTGAGGCTGCAGAGGCAAAGAGGGAGGCTTGGAGAAGATTCTTCCTCATGGCTCTCTGAAGGCATCTGCACCCCTGACACCTTGGATTTGAACTTCTGGCCTCCAGAACTGTGGAAGAAGAAATTTCTCTTGTTGGAGCCACTTAGTTTGTGGTAGCTTGTTAGGGGAACCCTAGGAAATTAATACATCTCTTATACAAGACGGTCAGTATCTCACATCCCAACTGCAAAGTGGATTGTGACTGCCCATCACATTTCAGAGGTGGGACCACGGGCACCTGGAGATGCCAATCACATGTCTGGTGTCCCATAGCACTTCTAGGCTTGAGGAAGGGTTGGGCTTGGAGCATGTCTGGGCAGGAACAGCCTGGAATGGGTGGGGGCTGCCTCTTTTCTGTCTTTCTGCTTTGATGCATCCCCTATGTCCCCATGGGTGTAGACAACAGTGGGAACAAAGCATGCAGTAGCAAAGGCTCTAATTGGCAGTAGCTAATTGTTCAGGTGAACCCCCCTGTGGCTGGCAGCCAAGTTCCGAGGAGGGGCCCTGGACCAAAGTCACCCACTACAGGGGATCCTGTGGCCTTGTGCGTGGGAGGGCATCTCCATCAGGCTGTCAGCCTGGTATTTCTTTGCCCATCAAAGTCACAATGGAGAAAACCCGCTGAAGTGTCACTTCCAGGAGACAAAGCCACTAGGCAACAATTACCAATGACTGTATGGCCCACTGGTTCCTCCTATTATTAGACAGTCTCAGAATTCTAGGAATGAGACTGGCCATCTAATTATGGGATGCCCATGTGCTGTCATTAATGAGTTTGTCTCACCTTTCTCTGCCACTGTGAGAAAAGGAGGGAGTGCCCTACCCTGGAAACCTTGAAGGACTTTGAGAGTGATGGCCTCAAAGAGGTGAAGCTCAGCAGCCACCCCTATGATGTGTACAAAGGCTGAGCACAGAGCATCAGCCGGCATCACCATAGCCACCTCTAAGATCTCACTGGGGAGTCCTACCATATCCAATGGCTTCTGATCTAGCCCCATGAGCCATCTTACTACGTTTACCTCTGGGTGTGAGTGACAACTGGCCCTAAGTAGAATCCCTTCACATTAAGACCATGACTTCTAGAATTAAAAGGACCCAGGTTCAAATCCTGGCTGTGCCACTTACGGAATGACCCTGAGAGTAACTTCACCTCTCTGAGCCTCAGGGTCTTCATCTGTAAAATGGGGATTATAGGGGGGATTGCCTCATCTTTTCAAAGATACTAATGCAGTTGAACCTAGAGGACGTTATGGTAAGTGAAATAAGCCAGGCACAGAAGGGCAGATACCCCATGATCTCATTTATATGTGAAATCTAAAAGAAAGTAGAATACACAGAGATAGAGTTAAAAACAGTGATTACCAGGGGTGAAAGGGGTAGGAAGTAGGGAGTTGTAGGTCAAAGGATACAAAGGGATAGATATGTGGGATGAATTCTAGAGATCTAATGAACAACATGCTGATTATGGTGTATTGTATTGTATTGTATTGTATTTAGGATTTTTGCTAAAAGAATACATTTAAGGTGTTCTTGCCACAGGAATAAAAAGGGTAACTGTGTGAGATGATGGATGTGTTTATCTGCTTGACTATCATAATTATTTCAGTCTCTCTCTATATATCGAAACATCATGCTATACACTTTATTTATTATTATTATTATTATTATTATTATTATTGAGACAGGGTCTCACTCTGTTGCCCAGGCTGGAGTACAATGGTGCGATCACAGCTCACTACAGCCTTGACCTCTTGGACTCAAGGGATCCTCCCACCTTAGCCTCCCAAGTAGCTGGGAATACAGATGCATGCCACCATGCCCAGCTAAATTTTTACTTTTGTAGAGATGGGGTCTCACCATGTTGCCCAGGTTGGTCTTGAACTCTTTGGCTCAAGCAATCCTCTTGCCTCGGCCTCCCAAGGTGCTGGGATTACAGGTTTGAGCTACTGAGTCTGGCTGTACATTTCAAATATATACAATAAACTTTTTGAAAAATCGAAGGGATGGGAAAAATGCTAATATATAGAGATGGCTCAGCATAGTACCAGAAACACAGGAAATGTCCATGCAATGGTGATGGTTTTTTTTTTTTTAATCAATTCACAGATAATTTAGAGCATTTTCTTGCTTGTCCATAGAGAGGCTTTCAAACCAGAGCATCCATGTTGCCCTTGGTTTCCAAAATCCAAGATCACTCAAATGTTAATATGAACAACTGCATGATTCCAATTTTAGCCCTAAGACCAGGAGGTCTGACCCTGGGCCCGCAGAGGTCTGCAAACCTCCTCTGCAAGATGCGAGAAACAATTCAGGGTATATGTGTGTTTTTCTGCAGAGAAAGGCTTTCACTGTTACCAGATACTCAAAGGGATTCTCCATCCACAAAAGGATCAGCTTGTGAGGATGATGTGAACAGGCTGCTTATGTCCAGGAGCCAGGAGAAGGGACCCACTCTTTACTGACCCTCCTAAGTGGCAGGCTGACATACACTATCCCCATACTAACAACAATCAGACAATGTAGGCATCATTGCTCCCATTTTCTAGATGAGGAAACTGAGGCTTGGAGAGTTCAAATTAGGAGACAGACACTGAGCTCTATCACTTACCCTACAGCTGGTACAGGGCTGGGATTTCAGCTTGTGTCTATGTGATCCCAAGCTGGGTCCTGTCCTTGGTGCCATGCAGCCTCTGGGGAATGGAGTGAGGTGATCTAGCCAGGAAATGCATACCCTGTCTTCTGTCAGAGCCCTCAGGAGACCAGGCTTTGAAGTTTCAGAGACCATGAGACAATCCCTCTTTAAATCTATGAGTATCTACTCTCAAGTACACAGAATGTCCCACCCAAACTCTGATACCCCCTCCTGGGTAAAGTCTCCACCTTTCCTTGAAGAAGAGTCCATTTCTCTCTCTTCCATGTTCCTCTGGTACGTGGCTTATACCCATCTTGCTTCCTCTCTCATGGTCTGGCTGTGTGCTATGTCAGAGGCCATGGAGTGGTTAAAAACCTGGGTCTTGGAGGCAGGTGGAGTTCTGGCTCTGCCACTTATCAGCTATGTGACCTTGAATTATTCACTTAACCCCTCAGAGCCTCACTTTCTACACTTATGAAATGAAGCTAATAGGACCTACCTCACAAGATAGGGTATGATATTTTTCTCTTGTACTCTGTATCAGGGGCATCCTCTCTTCATTCTCCATCTACGTCCTATTCTCCTATTAGTTAGAACTTAATAAATGGCAGCAGTGATCTCAGCTATTGTAATTGTGTTATTATTAGCTGAGTGCACATTTACATCCACCACTTCCCCCAGACCCTAAGCTCCCGGAAGGCAGTGATTTTTCATTTCCATATCTCTAGCACCTGCCATAGTTGCTGGAGCATAATATATCCTTAGGAAATGTTTGTTGCTGAATAAGAAATTCAAAAAAGTCCCACTTACACAATTGATAATATACATGTAACATTCAGAGCTCCAAATCTGCTCCAAAAAAGTACAAGTTCCAGGAAGTTTCAGAGACTTTTTTTTTTCTTTTTTTTTTTTAGACAGTGTCTTGCTCAGTCACCCAGGCTGGAGTGCAGTGGCATGATCATAGCTCATTACAACCTCAACCTCTGGGCTCAAACAATCCTCCAGCCTCAGCCCCCTGAGTAGCTGGGACTATAGGCGCATGCCACCATACCTGGCTAAGTTTTGTAATTTTGTAGAGACAAGATGTCGAGCCCTTGTTGCCCAGGCTGGTCTTGAACTCCTGGGCTCAAGTGATCTACTCTCCTACGTCTCCCAAAATGCTGGGATTATAGGCATGAGCCACTGTGCCCAGCCCAGAGACACTTTTGAGTGAAAGATCCTCCATGGGTTACTGGGAGAGCTGGGGAAAGTTAGGGTATGAACTTAACCTCAGGGCTACGTGCAATAGGGCCAACTATTACTCCATGATGTGTGTTTTGATGGCACTTGTCCACTTTATCAGGGACCAAAGGTCATGTGCCTTCCATCTTCCCAACCAGTAACCTTTTCACCCATTTGTGTATCCATCCCAGCCTTCCAGTTATTTATGCAACCATCCCCTCATCCACTCATCCATCTATCCATGCATTCAAACAACCATCCCCACCCACCATCTATTCATACATTTATCCACTCATACACTCATCACAAACATCTTTATTGAACACTTTCTAGCTTCCAGGCACTGTTAGGCATTGTTGTGACCTAATGCCGAATATCATATGAATTTCACCTTCAAGGAATTTATACTCTAGAGGGGGAGACCATTGAGTAAATAGATCATCTCAGTTCAATGATGTAAATTATGATAGGGATGAGTTCAAGAGGCTGTGGGAGGACATAGGACCTAGAAGGCCTCAGGGAAGACCGGCAGAGGTGCTGTCTATGCCAAGGTAGGAAAGACAAGTAGAGGATGCTCCTGGGGAGGAGAGCTTTCCGTGTAGAAGAACAGCAAGGACAAGAGGATGTCTACAGATCTGGGGAAATTGCAAGTGGTTATATTTGGCTTGATTATGGGAGGTGAAGCTGGAAGGAATAGGGTTGGCTAGAGACCAGGGCTTGGTCACAATGGGCCTTGGGTTGAGTTTGAACTTGGACTTTATCCCAAGGGACTGGGGAGGCTTGGGTTGATATCAGAGGCTTGACTGAAGACAGCAGGCTTTAGAAAGATCTCTCACACAGGAGATTTCTCTTGTAGGAAATAGATTCTCTTTATGAAGAGAATGACCCGGGAAACAAGTCATCAGACTCGGGAATGATAGCAAAAGCCTTCTTCTTTCTGACATCTGGTCTTGCTGTCTCCTTTTCCAGGACCATTTTATGGCTGGTTGAAAATCTAGTGATGCTGGTGGGAGGGAAGCTAATGATTCAGACAGTCATTAATATTCTCCCTGAAGAAGCTTCCTTGAAGCTCTAAGGGGAAATCAGACCCCCAAGGCCAGGAGAATTTCTATAGTGCGTAACTGCGGGCAATAATAGCCCCCATGACTATGCTTTGGCCAGTCACTGGGGATGGGCTTGCATGCATCTATCAGCTCCACTCCTTCTCCCGGCTATAGTGGTGGCTGGGGGCTCATTTTCCAGATCAGCAGCCAGGTTAGGGGGCACATACTACAGCCAAGGGGCAGAGCACGGGACACAGATTTACTGCACACCTACTATGTGCCATTAGATCCACTTGAGATATAAGAGAAATCAAACCAGGTCCCTGCTTTCCAGGAGCTTATAGTTATATTAAGTATACAGGACCTATGCATCAAAAGAAAGTTGTCAATATATATATATTTTTATATAGGGTCTGGCTCTGTCACTCAGGCTGGAGTTCAGTGGCACAATCTCATCTCACTGCAACCTCCACCTCCCAGGCTCAAGTGATCCTCCCGACTCAGCCTCCTGAATAGCTAGGACTACAGGCATACGCCACTATGCCCGGTGAATTTTTTTTTTATATTTTTTGTAGAGATGGGATTGTGCCACATTGCCCAGGCTGGTCTCGAATGTCTGACCTCAAGCAATCCTCCTGCCTTGGCCTCCCAAAGTGCTGAGATTTCAGCTGTGAGCCACTGCACCCAGCCTGTTGTCAATATTTTGAAATGCAGAGAAAGGGGAAGAACAAAGGAAGTTGAAGCACCAACATCTCATCTGAAATAGTGTGGAGTCAAAATATAACACCTGTAGTGGATGAAATAAAAAATGAAATCATAAAGACATTTGTTAGAGTTGCCAAGGTAACCAAGGTGGAACTAAAAATACTGATAAACCTATTTTGGGAGGACAGGGCAAGAAATATCAATAGATGAGGTCTAAGGTCTGTAAATCGATGAAGACCACGTTTTAGCATGGTGCTTAGAGATTTGGAGATAACCACAGAAGAAACACCCAGAAAACTTAAGAATGGTAGCCCCTGGGAAGCAGAATAAAAGTAGGAAGAAGTGGGGGGAGAACTGTTTCCTGTTGTACGGGGTTCTCTCTCATTTGATTCTTTTTTTCACCATGTGCATGTTGGTAGATAAAAATAATTCTGAATGTTCAAATAGAAACAAGTCTTAACTAAACGGAATCGGTAGCATGAGGCAGACAGCACTATTTGATTTGTATCAAGGGGTCTGTGGATACAATTCAGAGAAGCTGTGAACCTGGATGGGAAAAAATTACATCTTTATTTTACATTAACCTCTAACTGAAATGTAGCACTAGCTTTCATGATGAATATAGACCAATAGCCACAGGAGTATTATCGTACCTGTGACTTTACCACCAAAAGAAATCATAAGTATTTTCATATCACCTTACACTTGTTACAAATATCTTGAAATGTTTATGTTCATTACTACTTCAAAATTATAGAATCTGTTAGACTCACAGCTAGCTCGTTTGTTAATGCGTTAATAAAGAAACACACATGTTGGCTGGGCGTGGTGGCTCACGCCTGTAATCCCAGCACTTTGGGAGGCCAAGGTGGGTGGATCATCTGAGGTCAGAAGTTTGAGAGCAGCCTGGTTAACATGGTAAAACCCTGTCTCTACTGAAAATACAAAAATTAGCCGGGCATGGTGGTGGGCACCTGTAGTCCCAGCTACTCGGGAGGCTGAGGCAGAAGAATCACCTAAACCCGGGAGGCGGAGGTTGCAGTGAGTTGAGGTTGCACCACTGCACTTCAGCCTGGGTGACAGAGCGGAGACTCTGTCTCAAAACAAAAACAAAACCAAAAAATTTGGTAACTATATTTCAGTATAATTACTTCCTTTGCAATCCTATGTGTTATGTTTTATGCATTTAAAAACATTATTTGTTTTCAAAGTAGCAAAGTTATTGAATCAACCTAGATGCCCAGCAGTGGACTGGATAAAGAAAATATGGTTTGGGCCGGGAGCAGTGGCTCATGCCTGTAATCCCAGCACTTTGAGAGGCCGAGGCAGGAGGATCACTTGAGCTCAGTTTGAGACCAGACTAGACAACATGGTGAAACCCCATCTCTCCAAAAAACACAAAAATTAGCTGGGCATGGTGGCTCAAGAACCTCTGGGTCCAGCTACTCAGGATACTGAGGTAGGAGGATTGCTTGAGCCCAGGAGGCAGAGGTTGCATTGAGCTGAGCTGCTCCACTGTACTCCAGCCTGGGCAACAGAATGAGACCTTGTCTCCACACACACAAAAAAAAAAAAAAGGAAAAGAAAAGAAAAAATGTGGTACATATAAATCATGGAATACTACACAGGCATAAAAAAGAATGAAATCACCTTCTTTGCAGCAACATGGATGCAGCTGGAGGCCATTATCCTAAGTAAATTAATGCAGAAACAGAAAACCAAATACCACATATTCTCACTTATAAGTGGGTGCTAAATATTGAGTACACATGGACACAAAGAGGGAAACAATAGACACCAAGACTTACTTGAGGGCGAAGGGTGGGAGGAGGGTGAGGTTCAAAAAACTACCTATCGAGTACTTATGTTCACTACTTGGTGACAAAATCACATGTACACCAAACCCCAGTGACACACAATTTTCCTGTGTAACAAACTTGCACATGTACCCTCTGAACCTAAAAAAGAAGTTGGATTTCATCCATGTCCCTACAAAGAACATGAACTCATCCTTTTTTATGGCTGCATAGTATTCCATGGTGTATATGTGCCACATTTTCTTAATCCAGTCTATCATTGTTGGACATTTGGGCGGGAAAAAGAAAAAGAAGTTGGAAGAGAAAAATAAAGAAATAAAAACCTTATTCTGAGAAGAGTCTGTAGGTTTCACCAGACTATCAAAGAGTCTATGGCATAAAACAGGTTGAGAACCTGCATTAGAAAAAGGAGAATAGCTATGAGGTAAAGGCACCGGACAAAGTCTTCATAGGCAGAGAAGCAGGATTCACATGTTGAGGGAAGCTAGGACCCAGAATGATGGAGAGATAGAGAAAGCTGGTGAGGGAATGATGATGATGGTAACACGTCATCACTGATGATATGAATGAGGTTGATGGTAACAGTAACACAGCAGTTATTATTTACCGAGTGGGTCACAAAGTTTCAGACGCTGACTAAGCCCCTTGCAAACATGATCACATTCACTTTTGACAATAACTGTACAAAGATGTGAATGCTATTTCTCTTTTACAGCCTAGGAAACACAGCCCCAGATATGTCCAGGGTCTACTCTCGGGTCTCCTAGCTAGCAAGTGGTAGAGCTAGAATTCAGGCCACGGGCTGCCTGATTCCCCAGCTTGTGCCCTTACTCACTCGTCCATTCTGCCAAGCGCAGGGAAGGTCTTATTCTCATTTAATCAATGAAAAAACTAAGGCTCAGAACGAGTAAAGTGAAGCCAAGCCCAGGATCTCAATATGCTTAGGAAAAGCAGCTGAGATTTCTCCCTTGCTTCACTGCTACTGATTTCCTTCCTTATCCCTGATGGCACCTCCAGGGCCTGGGAGGCTCAAGGAAACTCGTGCCAGTTCTCTGGGCATCACCATCAAAGCTCAAATCCTGCCTAGTCTTCCTTTAACACAACATATGGCTCAGATTCTTCCTTCCAACTTTTTTTTTAGATGGGTTCTCACTCTGTCACCCAGGCTGGAGTGTGGTGGCATGATCATGGCTCACTGTAGCCTTGACCTCCTGGGGCTTAAGCAATCCTCCCACCTCAGCCTCCTGAATAGCTGGGACTACAGGAGCATGCCACCACACCTGGCTAATTTTTATTTTTATTTTTTTGTAAAGACAGGGTTTTGCCATGTTGCCCAGCCTGGTCTCTAACTCCTGGATTCAAGTGATCCTCCTGCCTCGGCCTCCCAAAGTGCTGGGATTACAGGCGTAAGCCACCACACCTGGCCCTTCCTTCCCATTTTACCCATTGAAGCCCTCCTGCTATCAGGCCTAAATAACATCATAGCCTCTTAATTCAGCTCCCCAATTCTAATCCATGCTCCCCATGAATGCGAGATGTGTCTGAACATGAGTTTCTCAAATTGAGGTCCCCTGGGGGTCCACAATACACTTTAATCACGTTGTAATTGCTTTAAGTTATAGGATATTACCATCATCCTTTTCTGAATTAACTGATCACTATCTAATCATCATGCATTGCCACATGATTCTGGTATCTGTTCTGTACTTGTGCTTGTGATGACAACTGTGCTGAACTGTCTCACTTTAATTACTGCACAATGACAAGAAAATACCATGGACATGATACAGAAATGCTCTTCTTTGTGCCTGGTAAAGGCTCAAGAATGGAATGCCATGCGGTATGAACAGAAGGTTCACAGAAGTCTGAGAAGGGGAAAGTGGAAAATCACAGAGGTCCTCACAGAGGCAGGGGAAAATCAAAAGAACTCTCTGGAATAAATACATTTTAAAAATGATATGTGCTGATTAAGCTCTTGAAAAAAGAACTGTCTGGGGAGTGTGTCCACTATTCAGATTGTGAGTGGCAGTTTTGTCTCGGCAAGACATCACTGTGCCCACCACAGACATGTTTTTAATTTGAATTTTATTGGTTTTGTAATTGGAATTATATTTAATTTGCAGATTTGTTTTGGTTTTATAGCAGTAGATAAGATATAAGTGAAGAACTTATATCTGCTTTTATGCCAACATACATTTAAAAAACATCATAATAGAAATATTTTATGGTGACATTGGCAAAGGGGAGGTGTCTGTGAGAATAGGTACCCTTTAAAAGCATCCCATGTTAGCCGGGCATGGTGATGCGTGCCTGTAGTCCCAGCTACTTGGGAGGCTGAGGGAGGAGGATGGCTTGAGGCCAGGAGGTTGAGGTTGTAGTAAGCTGTGATCATGCCACTGCACTCCAGGCTGGGTGACCAAGCAAGACGCTGTCTCAGTTAAAAAACGAACAAACAAAACAAAACAAAATGGCCAGAGGTCACATGGTAGCTCAAGCCTATAATCCCAGCCCTTTGGGAAGCTGAGGTATGTAGATTGAGCCCAGCAGTTTAAGGCCAGCCTGGGAGACATGGGGAATCCATGTCTGTACAAAAAAATTTTAAAAATTACCAGGCATTGTGGAGCATGCCTATAGTCCCAGCCACTGGGGAGGCTGAGGTGGGAGGATCACCTGAGCCCAGGGAGATTGAGGCTGCAGTGAGCCATGATCATGCCATTGCACTCCAGCCTGGGTGACAGAGCAAGGCCCTGTCTCAAAAAAAAAAATTAAAAATTTTTATCATCACTGGCCATCAAAGAAATGCAAATCAAAACCACAATGAGATACCATCTCACACCAGTTAGAATGGCAATCATTAAAAAGTCAGGAAACAACAGGTGCTGGAGAGGATGTGGAGAAATAGGAACACTTTTACACTGTTGGTGGGACTGTAAACTAGTTCAACCATTGTGGAAGTCAGTGTGGCGATTCCTCAGGGATCTAGAACTAGAAATACCATTTGACCCAGCCATCCCATTACTGGGTATATACCCAAAGGACTATAAATCATGCTGCTATAAAGACACATGCACACGTATGTTTATTGCGGCACTATTCACAATAGCAAAGACTTGGAACCAACCCAAATGTCCAACAATGATAGACTGGATTAAGAAAATGTGGCACATATACACCATGGAATACTATGCAGCCATAAAAAATGATGAGTTCATGTCCTTTGTAGGGATATGGATGAAATTGGAAATCATCACTCTCAGTAAACTATCGCAAGGACAAAAAACCAAACACCGCATATTCTCACTCATAGGTGGGAATTGAACAATGAGAACACATGGACACAGGAAGGGGAACATCACACTCTGGGGACTGTTGTGGGGTGGGGGGAGCGGGGAGGGATAGCATTAGGAGACATATCTAATGCTAAATGACAAGTTAATGGGTGCAGCACACCAGCATGGCACATGTATACATATGTAACTAACCTGCACATTGTGCACATGTACCCTAAAACTTAAAGTATAATAATAATAAAATAAAATTAAAAAAAATTTTTTAAAGCATCCCATGTTTGGAAGATGCTGACCCGCTTGCCACTTTGCAGATTACATTTACTGTTCAAATTGTCACCCATTTGGAGTTAATGCTTCACATGCTTCACCTGGCCTCCGTATCCTGCTGGGTGGTGGACAGATCCTCTGCTTCAGTCAAATGGGTAGATATAACATCCTTCGAGTCGTCTGTGTGGTACTTTCACCTACAATTAAGGATGGGGTGTGCTGAGTGCTCAAACTAGCACCTACAACATTGATCAGTGTCTGCTAAATGATAACCACTATTAATATGAGCATGATTGCCTCTTCGAGAGACTGCAGAAAGAGATGTCACATGTGCTGGCATAAACCCCCCTCTCCTGATGTTCCTGTCTCTGCATCTTACAGCCTGATCATGAGAATAGAAGAAAAATCAAGGTAAATGTGTTATTCAAAGTAGAAAAATGCCTGGGAATGAGTTTTGGGAGCCTCCATCATGTTGTGGGAAAGAACATTCTGGATTAGGGAACAGAGACTTAAGGGTAGGGCCCAGCTCTGTATGCCCTTGGACAAGACACCTAGCCTCTCTGAGCCTCTAGCTCTGCTATGTTGAATAGGACAAAGGATCATTCTAGCCCTGCTCACTTCATGGAGCAGGCGGCAGGATCAATGAGGTCAGGGATGTGGAAGGTGGAAGTGACAGTGACCTGAGGGGCTGCCATTATTATTGCTAGAGTGACAGTGATGAGGCAGAGTTGGAGAGATGCTCAGAGAGCTGGCAAAGGAGGGAAAGATAGAGAAAGAGAAGAGTAACTCTATTGCCTTCACTGTCTGTCTTTTCTCCAGAGCTAACTCAGGCATATACAGTTGCTATAAATTTTCCTCCCAGCCTCTTCTCTCAACTGGGTTCAGCTCACACAGACTCTCTAAGGCTGCCTTGGTGGCAGCTGAGGTCCCAGTAGAGAAGCTGGAATAGTTACCTTGCAGCACCATAGGAAAAAGAGGGAGGACACAGGTGAGGGGCACGGCTGCTCAGAGTGAAGGGGGCCCATGGCTGAGTTGTGCTCAGCTCAGACCACACTGGGCTCACTGAGGGCCTGAAGCTCAGCATTGACCATTGGTTCATCCCAGAGACATGTGCCCCAGGAGGGCCCTTCTCTCCACATGTCTTACTTCCTCTATGGAGGAGGAGATGGAATGAGATGCTCTTTTTAAAGGCACTCAGAATGTGAGCGACTTGATGAGAGTGGGTGGGGAATGTCTCATCCATTTCTGCAGTCTCGAGCCCAGTAAGACAGGATGAGAGTAAATGTTTAATGCATGTTGGGTGAAATAAACGAGTAGATGGAAAGATGGATAGGTGGATAGACAGATGGACAGAACAACGGATGGATGGATACATGAACGGGTGGTGGATCAATGCATGAGTGGGTGGACAGATGGATAAAAGGACAGTTGGATGGAGTGAAGGAAAGCTTTAATACAGCAGGTCTGAGACAACTCTCCTGAGAGCCCTCCTTGCAAGGCTCACCCTTGGCTCACAACTGGGAAGTTGGATTTTGGGAGGGTTTCCAAAGTTCCTAGAATTGATAAGAGTAGCTCACTATGGTTTACGTTAAATGTCCATTTTTCTTCTGAGAGTCTGGAATTTTGGTTTATTTTAGGCAGAGTGTGCCTACATGGCCCACCCCCGTAAAAACCTTAGGCACAGAGTCTCTAATGAGCTTCGCTGGCAGAAAACATTTCACACGTGTTGTCACAACTTGTTGCTCCAGGAATTAAGTGTGTTCTGTCTGACTCCACTTGGAGAGGATTGTTGGAAGCTTGCTCTTGGTTTCTCTGGACTTTACCTCATGCATCTTTTCTCTTTGCAGATTTTGCTTTGTATCTTGCACTGGAATAAATTCATGAGTGCAACTGTATACTGAGTCCTGAGTCCTCTCAGAGAATCAACAAACCTGGGAATGCTCTTGGGGACCCCAGTTACAGACAGATGGATGGATGGATGGACAGATAAACTAATAAATGGATAAATTAAAGGTAGATAGATGAGTGATGTCTGATAAGCTATTGATAAATGTATGGATGAGTAGATGAACAGGTGGATGGACAGACAGATGAATAACTAGGTGGATGGATGGACAGACAAATGACTAATAGGATGGGTATATGTATGTATGGATGGATGGATGAATGGCATGCATGGAGGGTTAGCTGGATGGATGGATGGTTGGATGGATGGATAGATGAATGCAAGGATAGATGGATGGTTGACATGCATGCATGGGTGGATGGATGGATGCATGGATGGATGGATGGATGCATGGATGAATTCATGGATGCATGGATGGATGGATGGATGGATGGATGGATGGATGGATGGATGCATGGGTGGATAAATGGTTGGATGGATGGATGGGTGGATAGATGGTTGCATGGGTGAATAGATGGTTGGATGGATGAATAGATGGTTGGATGGATGGATAGATGGATGCATGCATGGATGGATGGTTGGCATGCATGCATGGGTGGATGGATGGATGCATGGATGGATGCATAGATGCATAGATGGTTGGTTGGTAGGATAGATACATAGATGGATGGATGGTTTCATGCATAAATGGATGGATGGATGGATGGGTGGATGCATGAGTGGGTGGATGGTTGGCATGCGTGCAAGAATGGATGCATGGGTGGATGGATGGATGCATGAATAGATGCATGGGTGGTTGGATGGTGTGTGTGTGTGTGTGTGTGTGTGAAGGGTTAGAAGGAGTGATCTAAATCTTTCAGATGCTCTAAAGGCCACAGATTTTAATGGCCACGAGAGTTCCTCAAAGGCTCAAGACTATTCACACCTAACTTATTTGTCAGGAATGAGTCAGTGCCTGGGGGATTTTTGCTTGGCGAGATCAGAATTTAATATTGTCACCGCTTATATACTCATATGGGCACCTAGAGGATTAACTATATGCATAGTAGTGTCCGTGATGAATAGGAAGGTTGGTTTGGGGCATAAGCTCAGATTGCAGGAGCAAAAGGAGTAGAAAAATGCATCTGGTTTCTCAAATCTGTGGGTATTACTGGCCAACAGCACTACCAGCTTCCCAAAGACTGAATTTGTTTTCTCTGGTTTGGGTTTGACTCTATAAAAATATTTGGTCTTTATTTGAGATCTTTTGTTTTCCCTTGCAAGTATTAAATGTCTCTTTATGATTCATTGTTCTGGAGGAGTCATGGTGAGCATTGCAAACCCATTTTATCCTGTTTTCTTTCTTGAATGATGAACTCTACTTTGATTAAACATTTTTATAATAATTTTCCTCTTAATTGAAAAGTGATTTTTAAAATGCATTTGGCAGAGGGGGACAGGGGATGTGTTAAAGTTACAGTCTCATTTATTCCTAATGAAGTGGAAGGGAAATGGAACCCAGGGGAGGAATAGGATAAAAAAAGAATACTGGAAAGTGATGGAACCAAAGGAGGAAAGAAAGAATACGATGAATGTGAGTGGGCTTTGAATAAGCATCTTGTTTTGTACATAAGCACTCGAGTTAGAAGAAATAGAGAAACTAACAGTCGGAGCTGCTACCTGGCCAAAGACCAATTCTCTGTGACTCAGGGGCACTGCCACCATCTCCCTCTGAGCCCATGGGCCTCAGTTTCTACAACTGTCAATGGGATGAAGCCATCTTCATATGGCTGCTGAGGGTCTCAGGAAATGATGAATGGGAAAATGCAAGCAGTAGGATGCTACGCGTGGGGTGGGTGGGTGGCGTGAGGGGTGAAGAAGGTGGGGTGAGCTTCCAGACTCTCCTAGCTCTAAGAATCCATAAGTAATGACAATACATGGATATGTATCACACTCACAGATTTATACTCTCTCACACACAGTTACACATGCACACACTTCTCACACGGATTCTTACACATCTCACACAGCCACACCCTCTCTCACACACTTGCAGACTCATTATACACACTCTTCCACACCCATAGACACACCATTAAATACACACACCCTCACACAGATACCAACTCCTCACACACACACCTTCACACATGCTTCACACATACACACCCCCTCACATGCACACTCTCAACATCACTTCTCACACACACCCTTAAACACATCTTTGCATGCACAGAACCCTCACACACACACTTGACACCCCCTTACACACACTCCATACACACACACTCCCTCACATGCACACTCTCAACATAGCGTCTCACACACACCCTTAAACACATCTTTGCATGCACGGAACCCTCACACACACACACCTTCTCTCTCACACACCCTCACACACACACACTTTACACACACACCCTTACACACGCTCCATCCACGCACACACCTTCACATGCACACTCTCAATAAAGCCTCTCACACACACCTTTAAACACATCTTTGCATGCACACAGCCCTCACACACACACCTTCACACACACACCTCCCTTCACATACACTTTATATACACACACATCCTCACACATACTCCATATACACCTTCACATGCACAATCTCAACATAACTTCTCACACACACCCTTAAACACGTTTGCACGTACATAACACTCACACATACCCCCTCAACATATCTTCTCACACACACCCTCAGACACACTCCATACACACACACTCTCACATGCACACTCTCAACATAGCTTCTTACACACACCCCTAAACACATCTTTGCATGCACATAACCCTCACACACACACCCTCACACAACCGACACACTCCATACACACAAACCCTCTCACACACACTGACACACTCCATACACACACATACACCCTCACATGCACATTCTCAACATAGCTTCTCACATACACCCTTAAGCACATCTTTGCATGCACAGAACCCTCCCACGCACACACACACACACCCTCACACACACCGACACACTCCATACACACATACACCCTCACATGCACACTCTCAACATAGCTTCTCACATACACCCTTAAACACATCTTTGCATGCACAGAACCCTCACACACACACACACACACACTCTATATATACACAAATGTAGGGTGCTACATGTAGGGTGGGTAGATGGGGTGAGCTTCTAGACTCTCCTAGGTCAGTCTAAGAATCCTAAGTGATGAACATACATAGATGTGTATCACACTCACAGATTTACACTCTCTCACACACAGTTACACATGCACACACCTCTCACATGCATTCTGACACATCTCACACAGCCACACCCTCTCACACACATGCAGACATACACACCCTTCCACACCCATAGACACTATTAAATACACCCTCACACAGACACCCCCAAATTCTCACACAAACACCTTCACACACCCCCTCACGTGCACATTCTCACACACAACCTTAAACAGATCTTTGCAGGCACATAACCCTCATACACACACACACCCTCTTACATATAGCCCATATACATACACCCCTCACATGCACACTCTCAACATAGCTTCTCACACACCCTTTAACACGTTTGCACATACACAACCCTCACACACACACCTTCACACATGCACGCACCCTCACACACTATATACACACATCCTCACATGTACATGCTCAACACAGCCTCTCACACATACCCTTAAACAGATCTTTGCATGCACACAGCCCTCACACACACACACCTTCACACACAACCTCACACACATTCCCCAACAATCCGTCACATGCACACAAACTCTCATACACAGATGACCCACAATCCTCACATGTGTTCGCTCTCACACATACCCTCACACATATGCACACAACCTCACACACACCTCTCACACATATGCACGCAACCTCACACACCTCTCACACATATGCACACACACTCCTACTCCTCACGTCCACACAGCCACCCCCCACACAGCCTCACACACATCATGTCCTTCAAATTAGCCACTTTGAGGGTTCGGCCAAGCTATGGTGGAGAACAGAGTGTCTGCTCACTCTGCCACCAGGCCTCTGCCCCACGGATGCCCAGAAACTGCTCCTTCTGGGCTTCCAATGACCACATGGAACCAAATTTCAATGGACACACACATGCTTGTCACTCTCCTGACCCCTGGGTGATGTCTCTCTTTCTTCCCCATCCTTGGTATCTGATGACCCCAGTCATGAACTTTGAGGTCCCCAAGCAAAGGGGCCCCTTCTGTCTTATTCATATGTGTATCCTCAGAGCCCGACGATCAATAAATATTTGCTGAATGAGACGGAACGAGGGTGTGAGGTGTGGAGAAAGAGATGATCTACCTAGGCTAGGGCTCGGGGCTCTGGGAGTGAGGTGCAGGGAGAGGATGTGAGGGTGCCCTTCTCAGCCAGTTTCAAGGCTTCCCTCCCTCCCCAGCTCTTGGCTAAGCCCTAGGCCCCTCCTGAGCCAGATCCTCCTCCCTATGTGCATCTCATCCTTGCCTCCTCCTGAATGACCCCAAGTTTCGGTAATATTTGGAACCTGCCTCCAGCAGCCATTTCTGACTCACCTCTCAGGTCTTCCCGGGTCCCTCTGGAGTTTGGTGGGAAGGAACCTAGCTTCGTTGGGAACCCAGGCCTTCTGTGATCCAATCCAGCCTCAATACACCCACACCACCATCTTCATTGCCCCAGTAGTTACTACGTGCAGGAACTGGGCTATGTGATTTGCACACAAATCCTCCCAACCATCTAGAAGGAAGGCCCTGGTGGCAGCCACATTCTAGAGTTAGGGAAACAGAGGCTCTAAGAGCAAAGTCTTTGGCTGAAGGTCAACAATGGGCAAGTGGTGATTCTGGGATTTGAACTCAGGCCCCCAGCTCTTCCTGGCCAAGTTTCCTCGACTTCCCACACTGGGTCTGGCACCCCCTTCTGGGCTTCCCCATCCAAGCAATGCACCTTCCTTGCTATCGTCATCTGTCCCCTCACATGCCTCCCCCACTGAGCCAAAAACTACTCACGGGCAGTGGAGTGGACAACAGTGGTGTCTTTGCTAGGCTAGGGCAATGTCCCAGCTGGGAATTGCCTTAGGTCGGGAAGCTGGCTTGCCTGGGAGATGATGACACCTCCCCCACCTCCCCAACTGAGGACAGCCTAAGTCAATGACTGATTGACACAGGCGTACAAAAAACCGGCCCCCTTTTGTTTTCTGTGTCTACCACTTCATCATGAGGTCCTAGACCAATGCCTGGTGCATAGCAGGAGCATAGTGAATGTTTGTTGAATGAATAAATGAATGTCTCTTCTTCCCCCCATCTAGACATCTGCATTTCTCAATTCCTATCCAGGTCTTCTCTAAATCTTCAAGGCCATCCTCTCCTTACCTGCCAGGTATCCTCACCTGCTGTGTTCACCCCAGCTGGCCTTGACTCCATAGCAAAGTGCTTTGTCAGCTACCTGTACACCTCAGGAATTCAGCTGCATATAGGGGGTGAGAGGGAGTCTGAGCTGAGGGAGGTGGTGAGATCCCCACCCTAGCTCAACCTGGAACACTCTGCCTCTATCAATTTCCACAAGATTTTGTTTAGACGAAAGTGCTCTGCGCCTGCAAAGACTGAGAAGCCCTCTGACACGTTGTGTTTTCCTTCTGTCCCACCCACTCCCTTGATGGGGAGCACACCCTTCCTCACACTGCCTCATCCAAATTTTGTAGAAAATTGCTTCTGTCCCATCTAGACTGGAACTCCTCAAGGAGGGCTGCAGCCTAGAGGTTGAAAGTGTGCACTCTGGAGTCACAAAGACCTTGGGCAAGTTATTTCACCCCTCCTAGCCTCCGTTTCTGTAGCTGTAAAATGGGAAAGTAATAGAACTAGTATCTGAGCACTGGGCAAGAGTTCAACAAGATTAATCATCTCAGGCCAGGTTCAGTGGCTCACGCCTGTAATCTCAGCTCTTTGGGAGGCCAAGGCGGGCGATCACTCGAGCCTAGGAGTTAGAGACCAGCCTGGGCAACATGGCGAAACCCCATCGCTACAAAAAATACAAAAATTAGCTGGGCATGGTGGCATGCACCTGTAATCCCAACTACTCAGGAGGCTGAGGTGGGAGGATCACTGGAGGCTGGCATGTTGAGGCTGCAGTGAGCCGTGATCGCACCACTGTACTCCAGCCTGGGCAACAGCACAAGAACCTGTCTCAACAAAACAAAACAAAACAAAAAACAGAAGCTAAAACGCAAAACAAAAATAATGAATCATCTCATGCTAAACACAGCGCCTGGCTCATGGCAAATAATAAATGGTACCTTCTAGTATTTGTTAAATTACCCAAGCAAGTGCCTTGGGCTTGCCTAGTAATTAGTTATCAAAATTATCATACTTTCCTTTGGCAAAGGAAGTTAAACCATGGATGTATGTGAAGCTCAGTTTGCTCTGGTGTGGTTATTTCCCAGAGGCCTAAGACGGTATGTGATAGTCATAATCCCTGGCCTCTAGCAAAAGCCACTAATTCTGGGTGGACACTGGAGATGTTCTGCATGGTATTGCCAAGTGGGGCCTCATCCTTTGCTACAAAAAGAATCCCATGTCCTGCTGTTTCTTAGACACCTAGATTTCCACTAGATCCAGGCGTAGTGTGCAAAGGCAGCTGAGAAAATTGGAAGAGGCCATGGTTTCTCATATCCCAGCTCTGCCCGTGTATCTACCGCAGCTAGTACGGGGCTCACTCATAGTGTATCCTCAATAAATGCCATGGAGTGAGCAAAGGAATACAGGAATAAATGGATTTGAGATCTCCCATGTAATTTCAGCATCCGGCATTAGATGTTTCTTGATAAATATTTTTGGAATGAATGAATGCATTCTAGGTTTGCCATCATATCCTCAGCGTTGGGCCTAGGTCCTGGCACAGAGGCCTCTGATGAATATTTATAGCAGAAATGAACTAGATCCACTGTTTCCCAGAAAGCAGCTGAGCTTCCCTTGCAGCTGCCCCCATCCCTTTCCTCTTGTCTCATACTCACAGTCCTCGGGTCCAGCCACCAGCCTAGCTTGGCGTTAGCCAGCTGGGAAAGGAATCTGGGAGAGAAAGCAAGTGAAACTCCCCAAGATGCACAATTGGGAGAGTCTCTAGCCAGCTCTCCAGGAAGCTCTGGGGGCGCTGCTCTCGGGAAACACCCCCAAGATAGACTGAGCTGGAAGGAGCCGTCTGCAGTGATTCTGTGACACTGTCACGGAGCCCTCCTCTGCATGGCTTTGGCATCAAATGCAACCCCCCCCCCCCCCGCCCCACACACACACAGCAGGCACTATGCCCTGCTGGACAGAATGGGCTGCAGGGATGTGCATGACCAAAATGCACCCCAGACAGCATGTGCACGCGGAAGGACACTCAGCGATGTGCACCCCAGATAGCACGCGCATGCGGACGGACACTCAGTGATGTTCCATCTCCCCAGGCCAGGCCCTGCCATCCTATCTCAAACATACTTTGCCTCCACCGAGGCAGGCAGTGGCCACAGACCACCAGGTGGTACCACCAAGTGATAACACTGTCTGTCACCACGGGGGACCCTCTCATGGATAACGGAACCTCTCCCAGCCAGGAGCTGAGGCTCAGCGTTTACAGACAGTGCAGGCTCAAGGACGAGTCATGTGTCCCCCCCACTTCCTGGAGGCACTGGTGAGCTTTCCCTGTGTCCCCCTCACCCCAACATCTGTCCCATGAGCAGGCAGCCACCTCCTCCTCTGTCCCTGCTGGGATCAACTCTCCACAAGGAACCAGGAGGTGGCTGAGATCCTGCAGAGTGGCCTGGTGTGCAGGCTGGACTGGTGCCCCTAAAAGCATCTGTGGATCCTGGCCAGGGCCCTCCTTGGCCCTCAGTTGTGCTCCAGGACATGTGGCCCTCTGAAGCGCGTGGCCTCCCCCTCAGCTCCGGCCTCCAGTACAGCAGCCTCTCCACGCCTGCTTCCCACAGGGGTCTCATGCCAGCCGAGCAATGGTGCCACCCACAGCATGAGCTCTGAGGCTGGCAGGTTGGAGGGACCCAGGCTTAGAGTCCCAGACAGGCCAGCAGGGAGAACCAGCTCTGTTGGGGATGATGAGGGCAGAGTGGAAACCCTAAAGCCTCATCTGTGCCGCCTGATCCCTCCTTCACCCATCAGGTCTCCTGACACTGTCTGGGGGGAGCCCCTGCGGCTGCGTGACCGGAGGGGAAGGACACGGGGCTGGCCTACGGTCCCCTTGGGTACCCTTAATGTAAGGCTGAGGTGACGGGGTCAGGGATGCTGTGAGGCCCTGTAACGCTTCAGGAAAATGAGCCCTACGGTAAGCCTCCACCCATGATGCCCAGCTCGGGCACACCAGGTCCTCCTGCCTGGGGAGCTGAGCCCCCGCCTGGGTACTCACCAGCTCCGGCAAGGCCTCACCCTGGCATGGTGGCGGTCACCCCCTCTCAGACAGTGCTCCCCATCTGGAGAGGCCAGCAGCACTAATCAGCCGCCTGGCGTGGTGCAGGCCGAGCGACTGGGGTTTAATTGACACCAGGTGGCCCCTCCCCAGGGGCAGGCTGGGAGGCGGCTCTGCCGGGTTGGGAGGCCAAGCCTTGGGCAGGGGGGTTGCACCCAGACCAGGCCAGTTCAGGCTTCCCCGGGAGAGACAAGGGCAGTCAGGCAGTCACCGGCCACCCCTCCCTTCCTCTCCTGCCGGCTGCCTCCATGGCATGGCCCTGGCTTCCCTAGGCTCTGACCTTTCTTTCATTTAAAGGTGGCAGCAGCAGTGGCAGCGTCTGCCCAGGAGGAGGGTGGCTCAGGTTTCCCCCCAGCTGGCTGGGGACAGCCAGGATCAAGTGCACTGTGTCTGCAGGGACCAGGCTGTGCCCGCCGGATCCTGAGTGAGGCCACCCACGGCAGTCACAAAGGATCCCATGAACTATCTTTTATTGAACTCTTACTATGCACCAGGCCAGGCATGGTGCCCACACTGTCCCCTCTTAAATCTCATGTGTCCCCAAAAGGTGGGCATTTATTAACCCACTTTGCAAGATGAGGAAACGGAGACTCAGAGAAGCTAAGCTTCTTCTCCAAGGTCACACAGTAGAAGAGCCAGAACACACATTCAGCTGTATCTGACATTGAGTCAGGGATTTTCATGGCCACCTGCAAAGTAGATAATGTCATCCCCATTTTTGAGATGAGGAAATTGAGGCTTAGAGAGGGGATGCCAGTTTTCAAAGTCACACAGCAAAGTACGGAACGTGGATTTGCCACCAGGTGTGTTGGGGCAGGTTGCCAGGGAAAGTAAAGTCCACTGCTAAAATACAAGCCTTCTTCCCTGACTCACATGTGTTCCTGCTTATATTAGGGCTCCAGGTTTGAGCCACAGTTTGGGGTTTAGGAGAAAGAGCACTGGACATAGAGTCAGAAAACCTGTGCCCAACTTGCTGTGTGACCTTGAGCAAGTTACTCCACCTCTCTGGGCTTGGCTGCAGCTGCTGTGAACCCCAAATGGGACATCACATGGAAAAGGCTTTGTGACTTGGGTTCACAGGGCAGGATGAGGGAGTACCAAAGTAGCCCCACTCTGCCCTGGGAGCCCTTCCCAAAGGCCCCCAACCCTGTTCTTTCTCTTTACTGCCAGCAGCAGGACTCAGCAGTGAGGAGTATACAGGTTCCACAAGTGCACAGGGTTCAGATCCTGGCTCTGATCTGAGTCTCACAAACTGCGTGACCTTCAGAAGTCATTTTACTCTCTAGTCTCAATTTCTCCTTTCTAAAAATGTGCTCCCGGGCGCTCCCACCCTGCCTGGGCTGCGTGAAAGTAAATGAGATAATACTCAGCACCTGCCTTTTTATTCAACAACATTTATTGAGCACCTACGAGACATGGGTCACTGTGCTGGGGATATAATTTTTACAGGAACAATATTCTTGTAAAAACAGTCAGTTGGCCAGGTGCGGTGGCTCACACACTTTGGGAGGCAGAGGCGGGCAGATCACCTGAGGTCAGGAGCTCGAGACCAGCCTGGCCAAGATGGTGAAACCCTATCTCTACTAAAAATACAAAAAAATTAGCCGGACATGGTGGTGGGCGCCTGTAATCCCAGCTACTCAGGAGGCTGAGGCAGGAGAATCGCTTGAACCTGAGAGGTGGAGGTTGCACTGAGCCAAGAACATGCCATTGCACTCCAGCCCGGGCGACAAGAGTGAAACTCTGTCTCAAAAAACAAACAAACAAACAAACAAACAAAAAACAACAAAAAACCAAAGTCAGTCATTCATGCCCCTGTGGTGGAGACAGACAAATGTAAAAACCCCACAAAAATAAATATGTAATTCCTTGTGTTACATGCTCAGCAAAGAGAAGTAGCTATTATTGTTGTTGTTCATGCATTTATTCCACAAAAGAACTCACTGAGCACCTACTATGCGCCAGGTACTCTTCTAGGCATTGGGGATATAGCAGTGACCAATACAGACATGGCTGTCCACTTTAATAATTAACCGTGACAATAAATAGCAATAACTAGCCATGACAACATATAACAATAATAATTATTATATTACTATTCTCAGGCAATGCAGGTTCTCCCCAACACATTGGATGCCCTGGTTTTCTCACTGGTAGAATTACATACCTGTCTGCTGCCATCTGGCCCTCTGGGAGCTCCAAGCTAGAGCATGGGATTCCAGAATGTTCTTAGGTCTGATCCTCAGTGAAGCTCATGGGCTCTTTTTGGTCTGACTCGCGGGCACTCTGGCAGGCGCTCATCCCCCTGGCATAGACCCAGACCCCACGTGGGTTGGGAGAAGCTGAGCCTGTGACTCAGCCAGCCTGGCTTGTCAAGCAGAGATGAGAAGGGAGCAAGCAGCTGGCTGGGCTGTTAGCCATGGGGCCCTCCCAAGCCAGGCATAGGGCAGGTGCCTGGGGGACAGAGTGGGGCTTTGAGATGACAAGGGAAGGGCTCTAAGCTCAGGTGACTGCACCCTGGTGGTGGTGGCTGTCTCTAGTAAAGATAATTTTTTTTAGAAGGAGTCTCGCTCTGTTGCCCAGGCTGGAGTGCAGTGGCACGATCTCTACTCACTGCCACCTCTGTCTCCCAGGTTCAAGCGACTCTCCAGCCTCAACCTCCCGAGTAGCTGGGATTACAGGCATGCACCACCATGCCTGGCTAATGTTTTTGTATTTTTCATAGAGACGGGGTTTTGCCATGTTGGCCAGGCTGGTCTCAAACTCCTGACCTCAGGTGATCCACCTGCCTCAGCCTCCCAAAGTACTGGGAATACAGGCATGAGTCACCACGCCTGGCCAAGAATATTCTTATAAGAATCACAGAGTATGCGGCCTTGTGAGCGAATGAGCTTCTCATCAATTAAATAACTCCAGCAGGATGCTATAAAGGGGACTCCGGAATTGCCTGTTCATCTGTCAGATGTATCCATAAGACTGAGCTCTACCTTCTGGGTCTTGTTTACACCATCATACCTCCAGTGTGTGGCACAGAGCACATCACGTAGCAGTCGGCAAATATTTCTTATATTCATATCTGCACAGATCAGAATGTTCTTTCTGGCTTTGACCACATGAGACTTTGACAACAAGTAGCCCTGCCATTTTATTCATTTGTCTCTTCATTCAACAAATATATCCTGAGCACCTACTATGTGCTGTCTCCTAGGCACTGGGGATATAGTAGTGATCAAGACTGATAAAAATTTCTGCCTTCGTGAAGTCTACCGTCTCACGATTGGAATTTCATTTTTATTTTTTAGAGACGGGGTATTAGTCTGTTCTCACACTGCTCATAAAGACATACCTGAGACTGGGTAATTTAGAAAGGAAAGAGGTTTAATGGACTCACAGTTCCACGTGGCTGGGGAAGCCTCAATCATGGTGGAAGGTGAAGGAGGAGCAAAGTCACGTCTGACATGGCGGCAGGCAAGCGAGAGCTTGTGTAGGGGAACTACCATTTATAAAACCAACAGATCTCATGAGACTTATTCACTATCATGAAAACAGCATGGGAAAGACTCACCCCCATGAATCAATGACCCCCCCATCGGGTCCCTCCCACAACACGTGGGAGTTATGGGAGCTACAATTCAAGATGATATTTGGGTGGGGACATGGCCAACCCATATCAGACAGAGTCTTGCTTTGTCACCTAGGCCGGAGTGCAGTAGTGTGGTCATGCCTCACTGCAGCCTCAAACTCCTGGGTGATCCTCCCACCTCAGCCTCCTGAGTAGCTGGGACTATAGGCATGTGCCACCACGCCTGGCTAATTTTTTTCATCTTTTTCAGAGATGGGGTCTCACTCACGACTGGACTTTTAACTAGGTAATTTCCACAGGTGTTAATCATATTAATCACAATGATAGCCATTGCCTTAGGTTTCTGAACCTTGGCCCTATTAACATTTGGCTGGATAACTGTGGCAAGGAGCTGTCCTGTGCATTGTACGATTTTAGCAGCATCCCTGGCCTCTACCCCCTAGATGCCAGTAATAACCTCCCTTCCGCCTCCACTTATGACATCCCAAAATGTCTTTAGACATTGCCAGTGACCCTGAAGGAGTAATAACATTGTCCCTGGTTGGAAATCATAGTCATCTATTAAGCACCAACTATGCGACAGACACTTTGCATTCATTAATTTACTTAACATCTAAAATAACTCCAGGAGGCAGGGATAATTACTATTTCCATTTTACAGAGGAGGAAACAGGAAAGACCAGTCACTTGCTTATGGTTCCCAATCGGTGCACCTAGCCCTCTGATGCGCGGCTTCCAGCACCTGCCATGCTGAGCCCATGCGCAGCTGCATAGACCAAGCCTAGAGCAGCGAGTCTCTTTCCTGGACTTTTGCAGATTTCTCTTCTGGTTCTACTCTGTGGCCTCTTGCAGAACACAGGGATTGGGACCTTCAGAGAAGCAGCGACCACCAGAAAAATACTGCAAGCTGCAGATATAATTGTAAGTTTTCTAGTAGCTGCATTCAAAGGTAAAAAGAAACAGGCAGCGTTAATTATAGTAATTAATACACTTTAATCCAGTATCATTGAGAACTATCATGTCAGTGCGTAATTAATTAAAATTTATTAATGAGACAGTTTAGTCTTTTTTGGCACCTCATTGAAATCTGGTGTGTGTTTTGCACTTGCAACTCAATTCGGATCAGCCACATCTCAAGGGTTCAGTAGCCACGTGTGGTCAGTGGCTCCCATTTGGGGAATGCCGATCTGGAAAGTTTTGTTGACTGAGGGAATGAAGACAGGAGGCAGGATATTCTCAGCAAAATGGGCAACGTGTCCCTGAGCCCACAGATCCTGAGGTTTGCCACACTCTACCGTCACTTTCCATTACTTGTCTGTCTCTAAAGCTCGACTGGGCTCCTCTGTGTGTATCTGTCTTTCTGTCCCTGGAGCTGAGCTCCACTGTGGGCCTTTGTAGGAGAGGCAGTTTGGAATCAGAGTGGCTGGAATCAGAGGCCAGGGCGCCATCCTGGCTTTATCATACAGGTGCCTGAGCCAGAGCCTCAGTTTCCTCATCTGTGAATTGGGGATGAATTGCTATTCCCTGGAACTTCCTGCCGTAATGGACACATGGACATCAAGGTGGTAGCCACTAGCCACGCGTGGCTATTAAACACTTGAAATATGGCTGGTGTGACAGAGGAACTGGTTTTCAAATTTTATTTAGTTGTAATTAATTTAAGTGGAAGTAGCTGCCTGTGGTTCGTGGCAGTTGCCTTGGACAGCACAGCTTCAGAGAGTTACTGGAGGATTAAGTATAAAGCCCGTGGCACAGAGCAGGCGTTCAGCACCTGGTGCCTTATCCCCCTGGTGGGTGGGTCCTCAATGATTGTTTGTGGAGGTCCCCTTGAGGGTTCAGCTGACTGCTGATGGTGACTGAGAGGAAATTGCCCAAGGCTGGGGACACCATCTGAGGGGAGGGAACAGCCTCTCACACAGTCCTGGGAAGAGTGCCTGTTGCTACGAGCCAGACTGGAAAGCCTCATAATTCACAGAGCATCGGTCAGATTCTTCAGAAGGGTCTTGCCTGAGTAGTGGGAAATAATTAGCCCTAAATGAAATGCAGCCCTGAGTCTGTCTAACACTCTTAAAAGCAATGATTTAGGAGCACAGTTTGGAGTTCAGACCCCAGTTCAAATCCCAGCTCTGCCTGCTGTATTACCTGCTGTGTGACTTACAGCAAATCAGTCCTCTCTAAGCCTCAGTTTCTTCACCTCTCAAATGGGCATGCATAACAACAGTGCTTACCTCATGGGGCCTTTGAGGGGACTCAATGAGCCCTCAGCAACTTTCAATAAATGGTAACAATTATTGCTGTTTGATTGCAATGGAATGCAATGGAATTTATGTTTAAAACATGCTTGGTGGATGGGCTCATGGCTCGTGCCTGTAATTCCAGCACTTTGAGAGGTCAGGTTGGGTGGATCACTTGAGGTCGGTAGTTCAAGACCAGCCTGGCCAATATGGTGAAACCCTGTCTCTACTAAAAGTACAAAAATTAGCTGGGCATGGTGGCATGTGCTTGTAATCCCAGCTACTCAGGACACTGAAGCAGAAGAATCGCTTGAACCCAGGAGGTGGGTGTTGCAGTGAGCCAAGATTGCGCCACTGCATTCCAGCCTGGGCAGCAGAGTGAGACTTCGTCTCAAAAAAAAAAAAAAAAAAGTGATCCTATGACAATTACAGGAGCGGCTGTTAGAATGTTAGAAGCAAAAGCCTGCAGAGGTGGGGGAAGGGCACACATACATGGCAACCTCTAAGAGTCCCAAGTCAGTGAGACTAAGAGCTGCGGTTCAAACCCCTGGTATCTAAGTCCAGAATCCAGGGACTCTAAAAGAACATTTTAAAGTTGATACATAGTATTTGCACATATTTACGGTGTAGGTGCGATATTTTGTTACATGCATAGAATGTGTAATGATCAAAGTGGCCCCCAAACACTTGTCTATGAACTGTGGTCTCCACCTCACTGGCATTTGGAGAAATGAGAAAATATAAGAGCATTTACATTTTTATTCTTCAAATTAAGGCCCTACTAATCTTGGGGTAATAGATTGCCTTTCTTTTATAAAACAATGTTGATACTACGTTGGAAAGATCTTGTTTTTGTTTTGCTTTGGTTTTTTTAATGTCTTTACTTGGCAAAATAAAAAGCTGAGACAATATATCAGTATCTCTGAAGTTTCTTTTTTTTTTTTCCTTTCATCTAATGGTCCAGGAAACATGGACTATTAGGCTGCCTGGTTTGTAAAAGGTCTCAGAATATACTTTGAATTGTTCCCATGTCTGAGTGTAGTGTTTCTCAAAGCATTCCACGGAGCATGAATCCACCAAGTTATAGTGAAAAAAGGGTTCTGAAGCCAAGTAAGTTGAGAAACCTACCTACTCTAGCCTCTCCTAAGGGAGTTATAATGTTCATGGGCATATTAAAAACTGACAGGCTGGGCACGGTGGCTCACGCATGTAATCCCAGCATTTTGGGAGGCTGAGGTGGAAGGATTACTTGAGGCCAGGAGTTGGAGACCAGCCTGGCCAACATGGTGAAACCCCATCTCTACTAAAAATACAAAAATTAGCAGGGTGTGGTGGGTGGCACATGTCTGTAATCTAGCTTCTTGGGAGGCTGAGGCAGGATAGTCTCTTGAACCCGGGAGGCGAAGGTTGTGGTGAGCTGAGATCACACCACTGCACTCCTGCTTGGTCAACAGAGCAAGACTGATATGATTTGGCTGTGTCCCCACCCAAATCTCAACTTGAATTGTTATCTCCCAGAATTCCTACGTGTTGTCGGAGGGACCAGAGGAGGTAGTTGAATCATGGGGGCCAGGCTTTCCTGTGCTGTTCTCATGATAGTGAATAAGTCTCACAAGATCTGATGAGTTTATCAGGGCTTTCCGCTTTGCTTCTCTCATTTTTCTCTTGCCACCACCATGTAAGAAGTGCCTTTTGCCTCCTGCCATGATTCTGCGGCCTCCCCAGCCATGGGGAACTGTTAGTCCAATTAAACCTCTTTTTGTTCGCAGTTTTAGGTATGTCTTTATCAGCAGCATGAAAATGAATATGAAGACTCTGTCTCAAAAAAAGAAGAGTGACAAGTCCTGCTGCAAAGAGCCAACTTAACTTAGTTTCACTTAGTGCCCTTTTTCTTATCTTTTTTTTTCTTTTTTTTGACATGGAGTTTTACTCTTGTTGCCCAGGCTGGAGTGCAATGGCGCCATCTTGGCTCACTGCAACCTCCGCCTCCCTGGTTCAGGCAATTCTCCTGTCTTAGCCTCCTGAATAGCTGGGATTACAGGCACCCACCACTATGCCCGGCTAATTTTTGGTATTTTTAGTAGAGAGGGATTTCACTATGTTGGCCAGGCTCGTCTCGAACTCCTGACCTCAGGTGATCCACCAGCCTTGGCCTCCCAAAGTGCTGGGATTACAGGTGTGAGCCACCGTGCCTGGCCCCTTTTGCTTTTTGACCATATTCACTAACCTCCCATGAACACACTTCAGGAAAACTCCAAGTCCTGGATGAAGCCGCTGATCTTGGAGCTTAAGGATGTGTGTTTCCTTGTTTGGCTTGTTAGCTGCTGAGATGACATTTTCCATGTTCATAAACCCCCAGGGGAGCTCCAGGAGTTATAAATGGTGCAGGAAAAACAATGACCCAATTGTCAAACACTACTGTAATTTGGAGCCCTGGGAAGGGCAGGGGCTTACATTTAGAGCTGGACCTGGGCACTCCCAGCTGCCTGCCTGCAGCCATGGAACAAGCAACTCACCCCAGGAGCAACCATTGCAGACTGCTTAGACAAACAGTTATTGTTGGGCATGTTTTGGAAACTAATGTTAATGTCAGGTGAGGCCTGCAGGGACCCAGCCCCAACCAGAGGGCAGTGGTGGCCAGAGGTAGTGGGGAGGGATTGGCGTGTGAGAGTGTGTGGGGTGAGCAGTAGGAATTTACATGTCCTAAAGTTGGGCAAGTGTGGATGTGGGTGTGCATGTGGACGATAGAGTATCTCTGTGCACACGTGTGTGTGTGCATGTGTGAGCACATGGGTCAGCTCCCGGAAGGTAAGGCGGGGACTTGAGGGTGGGGCCACCTCTGGAACCTGTAGGCCTATGAGAAGAGGGTCCCAGCCAGGAGTGAGAGTCCCCGCTTTGGCCAACTCCACCCTTACCTGGAGCTCCAGCCACCTGCACAGGCCATACCTGCCTCACCCTGGACATGACCCTACCTGAACTCCCTGGAGCCTCCTGGAAGATGTATGAAATGCTCAAGGGGGACATGGACCTTTCCCCAGAGCTCATTTCAGGATGGGGGAAGAACTGCTTGCACCGTGCATGTGGGGTTTGCACGGCTGACCACATCAACTGACTGGCCGCCTCTGGACCACCACTGCCTATGAGCCTAAGCCCCAAATTTTAGCCTGGCATTCGAGGCCCTCAACAAACGTCCCCCATCCAAGTCCCAATGCTGCTTCCCAGAATGCCCTGAACTAAAACATGCACTGAAGTCTTACTCTGTGCTAAACACTGAAAGTTTTTTACATTAAGTCAATGAGGATTCACAATTTTTTGAAATAGGCACTTTCATGATTTCCATTTTACAGATGAGCGGGCCAAGGCTCCAAGAGGTGAAATGACTTACCCAAGGTCACACAGCGGCTAAGTGGTGTTTTGGCCACGACACAAACTCATATCGGGGGTTTCCTGACTATGCATACAAGATGCTCCTGCTCAGAGGTGGCGGCAGACTCCCTGAGGTTAGTGTCTTTGGTTTGCTTTTCTGAAAATGTGACCGTGCAATTGACGGGAGACCCAGGTTCAAATCCCAGCTCTGGCCCTTTCTAGCTGTGTGGCTTTGAGCACATAGCACATGTCTCTGAGCCTTGGCTTCTGCAACTACAGAATGGGGATGACTGTTTTCAACTCCAAGGGTCTTGACTAAGCTGGGCAATGTCTGAATGAATGATCATTAAATGTGTGAGCTGGTAGCATCCCTGGCCCTGTGCCCACTGCATAGAAGGTGTTTAGGAATGCTGGCTTAGATTTCAGTCTGTCCCTTAGCAATTTATATCACTTCTCTTGCTGCGTCTGTAAAGTGAAAGCAGATGACTTGCTCTCCAACCAAGGTCTTTCAGTTCTTCCGTGAACACTGTCCAATTGCTCCCCACTGTAACCCAAGCCCATGTGCCCCACCATGTCCTGTACTTGCAGGATTTCTCAACCCCAGCACCACTGGCATTTTGGGCTGGATAATTCTTATTGTGGAGGGCTGTCCTATGCATTAGAGGATTTGAACAGCATCCTGGGCCTCTAGCCATTAGATGCCGTTAGCATCCCTCAGTTGGACATTGCCAAGTACCCCGGGGGGGGGGGGGCGGTGGGGGGGCAACATCGTCCCTGGTTGAGAAGCATTGATTCATTGCAATGGCTTTTCGTTGCCTCTTGTCTTCCCTGGAAGTCATCAAGAATTGCAATTCAGGCCAGGAGAGGTGGCTCACACCTGTAATTGCAGCACTTTGGGAGGCTGAGGCAGGAGGATCACTTGAGCCCAGGAGGTCAAGACCAGCCTGAGTAACACAGAGAGACCTCTGTCTTACAAAAAATAAAAAAAATTAGCTGGGCATGGTGGCACGCACCTGTAGTCCCAGCTTCCTGGGAGGCTAAGGTGGGAGGATCGTCTGAGCTCGGGAGGTTGAGGCTGCAGTGAGCTGAGATGATACCACGGCACTCCAGCCTGGGCAACAGAGTGAGGCCCTGTCTCAAACAAAACAAAACAAAACAAACAAAAAAACTGAATTGCAGTTCAGAGCATGGGCCCCAGATTCAAATGGTCTGGGTATGAATCTTGGCTCCACACTTCCCACTGTGTGATGCTGAGCAAGTCACTTAACCTCTCTGAGCCTCAGGAGCTTCATCTGCATAACAAGAACAATATAGCATTTGCTGCATGGGACCATGGTAAGGGTTAAGTGAGATGACAAATGTAATGTGCTTAGCACTGTTCCTGGGAACTGAATGATGGGAGATGGGAGATGTGGGTGGGCTCTGGAGAGTCTCATTCTGGGCAAAGGTGAAGAGGAGTCCAGGACTAGAGGGGTTTCAGAGGCCTTGTCCCTGCCACCCAGGCAGCTGGGCAGGCACCTCATCTGTGCCTGTGTTTCTGGTTACCAGGCACTTGCCCTGAAGCCCGTGCACAGAGGTTAATGAGCTGTTTAGTTCCGATTACTCGCAAGGCTTCCCTCACTCAGCTCAGCACCTGCTGTGCCTGATTGATGGCGACCCCAAGGCCACAGAAGACCACAAGCCAGAACCAGGATAATCAATTAGTTCCAGGCCCCAGGAAAGACTCTTCCCCTTCTCTTACACCTGCAAAAGGAGAGAGGAGGATGGAAGGTTCTGGTATTGTCTCACACCGCCTCCCCACGTCAACACTCTCCCAGAGCTTAATGTCAGATCTGGGCTTGAAATAGCTGATGTGTATTGGTTGTTTATGCCAGGAATTGTGCTACATGTTTTACCTGCTTTTAATCCTGACCATAACTCTCTGAAATGAATGTAGTTATTATCCCAATTCTACAGTTAAAAAAAAAACTGAGGTTCTGACAGTTGATGTCATTGCCCAGTTGGGTCACCCAGCTGGTCTGAGTGAGATAGCCCAGGACAGACATGCAGATACTGTAGGAGACTTTCACTTTTTGCAACCTCAGTTTCCCCTTGTGTAAAATGGGCCAACTCATACACCCACCCCATCTGAACGTGGTAAGTGCAAAGAAATCATGCTTGTGAAGGTGTGTCGAAAAGTTTACAGTGCTAGATACCAATTGCTGTTCTCTGAGAGAGAGATTGAGGGTGAGACAGATCTGGGTTAACTCAGCAGAGATTTGCATTCTAGGGTGCAGACGGTCACTCACCGTGGAGTTTGCCCTTAGGCACTAATGTTAGAAATGAACCACAGTCATACTTTTTTTTTTTTCTTTTTCTTTTTTTTTTTTTTTTGAGACAGTCTCACTCTGTCGCCAAGGCTGGAGTGCAGTGATGCGATCTTGGCTCACTGCAACCTCCACCTCCCAGGCTCAAGAGATCCTCTTGCCTCAGCCTACCAAGCAGCTGGGACCACAGGCACCCACCACCATGCCTGGCTAATTTTTTTGTATTTTTAGTAGAAACAAGGTTTCACCATGTTGCTCAGGCTAGTCTTGAACTCCTCCTAAGTTCAAGCGACCCACCTGCCTCGGCCTCCCAAAGTGCTGGGATTATAGGTGTGAACCACCACGCCCAGCCTAGCAATAAATATTCAAACTAGCAACTCATGTATTTAAGAACACTTACTGGGTGCTGGTCACTGCTCCAAGTACTGATGTTAATTCATCTAAGCCTCATAACGCTGGGAGGTAGGTACTACAGGTACAATAATTATGCCCATTTACAGATGAGACAGGGGAGGCTCAGAGCAGCTAAGTGACCTGGCCAGGGCAACATAGCTTGCACATGGCAGTGCTATTTAATAGAATTAGACTCCAGCCTGTCAATCTGCTCCCTTCCAGCGCATGCTGAGAAGAACTTACCAGGACAGATGAGGCCAGTTCTTCCATCTCTCAGCAGCAGCTCCTCTAGGGAGGGGCCTGGGAGTTGCAGTCAGATTTGCCGGATAGCCTGTTTCTCCATCTTCAGTTATTCTGCTGTCGAATGAGTTGAATAGTCCCAGCCTCACTGGTTTTCCAGGTCAGGTGAGATCTTGTTTCATAAAAGCACTTTATAAAGTGGCTTTTAAAAATCCAAGGTACTTAGAAGCCCATCATGCTGTGTGTGGCCCCAAGAGGGCTATGAGCTTTGGGTTCTGAACTTGGGGTGGGCCAGTTACTTCATCCCTCTGCACCCAGCCTTCACATCTATAAAATGGAATTGTGTGGTTGTGGGGATTAATCTGGGCACAGATCACATGCTCAATGTGGAGAGCTGGAGTTGTGTGCACATCCGTGTATATTTCTGCATTCACACAACAAATTCACGGACGAATTTCTGCATTTGTCCCTAGGGGAGAGAATGCATTTTTGCCGGGCTGGCTGGAAGAATACTTGGCCAGACTGTGATAACTTGGATTACAGTGCAGGAAACATTCACTTCCTTCCCCCTCCCACTCTGGGTGGAGTTTACAATACTGTCCTATTGAAAGGCTCAGTTATTTGACTTACTTGACCCAATGAAATGTTAGTGCATATGGTTTGAGATGATGTCATGAATGTGTCTCTACAGGCTGGTTGGCTTTTTTTTTTTCTTTTTTTTGAGACAGGGTCTTGCTCTGTCACCCAGGCTGAAGTGCAGTGGCACAATCATGGCTCACTGAAGCCTCAACTTCCCAGGCTCAAGTGATCCTCCCACTTCTGCTTCCTGAGTAGCTGGGACTACAGGTGACTGCTGCCATACCTGGCTAATTTTTTTTTTTTTTTTTTTTTTTTGTAGAGAGGAGGTTTCGCCATGTTGCCCAGGTTGGTCTCAAACTCCTGGGCTAAAGCAATCTGCCTGCCTCAGCCTCCCCAAGTGCTGGGATTACAGGCTTAAGCCATCATGCCCAGCCTTGTTTGGCTCATATGTTCTGATGATCTTTCATGGGAAGAGCATGCCCCAGGGAGTTTCTTCTTCAGCCTGGCCCCTGAAACAGGGAGACATGTGGAGCTGACTTGAACTTGACCTGAAGCCTAAAGAGGAGCCTCTTAGGTAAACCCAACCTAGAATCGCAGACCCACGAGCACGAGGATAAATGTTAGCTGTTGTAAGCTATGGAGTTTGGGGGAGGCTTGTTACACAGCATTACCGTGGTGATAGCTGGCTGATACACTGGCCAATGTCATAATTCAAGCTTCTTTCTGTACAACAGACAACAATAGAATTCAGACCTGTCTTGGCGGTAGTGCAATGCAGTAATTCTCAAATTTTTTATTGGCATAAATAATTCAGACATTGGTTTCTCACTAAACATTGCACTAAACACAAGAAACAACAGGCTTGCCGGCTCAGAGGCACACAAACTGTCCAACAGCCCAAGTTAGAAATACTTTTTTTAGAAGTGTAGAAAACTTTATAAATGATTCTGTACAAATATACACAGTGGACCCTCCATCCATCTGGCCTTTCTTTCCTGGATGGCATCTGAATAGAGTGTTCTTTCTCAGCAACGAGACATTGGCAACAAGTGAGAAAGAGAGAGACAGAGACGGAGACAGACAGAGATAGAAACGGAAAGGAAAAGAAAGAAGTGGCCCCAAAAAAGAAAACATGAAACCACCTTCTTACATCAACTCACTCTGCAACAGTCGACACAAACAAACATGGAGAAAAGAATATGGACCATCGGTCCGCGTTGGTCTGTACAAGAATTAGTCTTTATATATATAATATATATGTATAATATTTATAGGTCTATATACTTTGTGTATAGAAAAAGATAACAGCATAATTTACATATAGAGAAAGCCTTTTTACAATTGAGGAATTTTCCTAAGGTCAGTAACTTCAAGAGTAATCAATCAAATTAATCATGCGTTAAGTCTGTGGAGTGGATCCTGGTACAAGATCAAGTCTCAGAGAGAGCGAGAAATGAGAGGCTTGGGGTGGAAACGTTGACCGCCTAAGTCTGGGATCTTCTCTGCCTGGTCCAGGTATGGTCAAGGGCACAGATGTAATGTGACTTGCCTTATCTGCCCCAGTCAACTTCTGCTTTGGGATCTGGAGGAAGAATGTTCTGTTTCTATGAGGACCTTGGTGGGGTGGGGGCTGGTCTTGCCAGAGACTCTCTCACATCCTAAGAGACCTCTGCCTTGTAGACGGGGGGAGGGGGTGTCCTTATGACACTTGAGCATCCCTCCCCATGTTCACCAGGACACAAATATCTAAATAAATGGGTAACACCCACCACCTTGCTATTCTAGTCCCTTATTTTTCAGGAATGTCCCCCTAGAGGTGGGATTCTGGGGGAAGTTCATTTGGGTGATTGAGAAGAAAAGCCACATTGATGAAGCACCTACTGTGTGCCAGGTATTGCGTAACGTTATTGACATTCATTATTTCATTCACTCCCTCCAATAAACTCAAGGGTTAGTGATATATTAAGTGCTCGTGGGTTGCACAAAGCTAAGAAAATTCAAGGAATACTCTGGAGGGGCTGCTGATGCTGAGAAAGTGTTGATGAAATCATTATCCACAACAGACAGTGGCTCAAGAAATGCAAATTGAGTCAAGTTGAAGCAGATAAACAAGCCTCGCTAATTTGCAGTAGCCACATATACCCTGGGAGTCTGGCGGTCAGCAAAGATGCTTTGTTTTCTGTCTTTCAAACCCTGACATATATTTATAGGGACAGCAAACACACCATTCCATCAACAGGACTGATACATTCTTTCCCACACTTCAGGCTGTATTGCAGGCTTGGCCTGTGGCCCACTATGGCCCCTAGGTCTTCTTCAGTCATTTCTGTAACAAACCAGCATTTTGCCCATCATACCTGAAATGTTTAGTTAGAGACCCTCAGTGTAGGGTCTTTCCATAAATACATTTCCACGTTCACACATGTCCTTGACCTCAACACTTCAGGGGCCTATTCATAGAGTGATATGAACTGTCCCAGAAAGAGGTTTTTTGCTGAAGAAGGTTTTTTGGTATGGCAAGACAGAACTGGGGGCCCCAGAGACATCAGAGACACAGGTCGCAAGAGTCGATAGAGGGAAAGTGAAGCAAAAGAGGAACAGGAATGAAAATGCATTAGAGAGAAGGGCTCATGGCCAACCCATCTATAGCCAAGATGCCCATGGACTTCAGGACCCAATGCAGGGCACTAAGAAATAGAGACACATCCTTCACTGTGTGGAGGCAGGCAGAGACAGAGACAGACAGAGAAAGAGAGAAAGAGAGAGAGAGAGAGAGAGAGAGGTCTGTAGAGCCAGAGAGGGATGCAGAGCAGGCCTGAGGTGGCCTGAGTACTGGTCTGACTCCAGCAAGCACAAAACTCTCCTCAGACATCTTCCCCCACAGGACACCAAGGCTAACAGTAGGAACCAGAGCATGCTGGGGAAAGAAGTCAAGGTCTCCACATCTGAGCCAGGGCACCCTCTGTTTGGAGATGGAGACTCCAGGGTCCCAAAATCAGGCTTTGGGGAAAGCAGGGAAAGGCAGGCAAGTGCCAGGGGGCAGGATTTTAGCCACTTGCAGTTACCCTCAATAAATCATGATCTTGCCTGAGTCCACACATAGGCTATTCCTTCTGTCTGACACACCGTTCCCTACCATTCTACTCAAATTTCAAGACAGGGTTCAGAAGTCTCCTCCTCTGAGAATCCTTCCTGGAGGGACTTTTTCTGGGTTGGGAGCTCCTGTGGGGCCTCGGGACCCTACTGGAACTCCTCCCTCTCTTCATCGGACTCCTAGTACCCTGAAGGCAGCACCCACTTTTCTCCATTTTTTCCAGAATCACAGGAGGCACTTAACAAATATTTACTAAATGACTATATAAAATGAAGATTTGGGGAATGAAGGGACAAGGTTGCTCCATGCTGGGCTCTGCTGAGGGTGTAGTGAATGGGGCTGGGGACATGAGCCTTTGAAATACAAGCAAAATTTTCTTAGAATCCTTTGGCTGCTCAACTGTAGGCATTTGAAATCCACCAATGTACCCAAAAATAGGGCTATGAGGAAACTAGAGGACCGGGGCCCAGAAGCAGTGCCTTGTGGAATATGGGACAGCTATGGGAACTCATGGAGAACAGAGACTCCAAATTGGATGCCATCTTGGAAGTGGAGTCAGAGAAGCTCATGTGACAGCATGCCTGACATGCCACCATATGGGCTTCTGGCCTCTGTGCTCCAAGCCTTGGGGCTTTATGAGGATTGATTCCAGACAGCAAAGTCAGGGTGTGTTTTGATGGGGTGGGGAGTACAATCTATGATATTCCTTGATAGGTAAGGACCGCAGGGGTCCTCAGGAGGAGATAGACTTCTGAAAAGAAGGAAGAAGGAGCCAGGCAAAGATTTATGCATCTCACAGTTGTGCAGAAGCCTGACCAAGGACAGCCCCTCCCTTAATGCTCCAGTCGAGCCAGGACTGTCCAGATAGCTTTGAAGGGGCAGGGTGTGCAGTGCTCCCTAGAAGGCTGGCTAGGAGGGAAAGGGGGCCGGGGCAGGGGGCCTCGGTGTGGCAGGGCAAGTACCTTAGAGTACCTTGATGCCCATGCTGTAGCTACATAGCAGTTACTTGAACTTACACAAGTTCATATGTACCCATCTAAAAATTATTACTTGTAACACATATAGAAAAATAAGCAGAGGAAAATGGCTAGAATCTTACAGGACCAATACATTACATTAATTGTCCAGGACGCACTTAAGCTGCCAATGCCCCAGCCTGGGCAGGGCTGTGTTGGGGAGAGGTTGACCCCATCTAGGGCAGAGCCCCAGCCCACTCAATTGTCTTCTTGGAAGGTGTCCCAATTCCCAAAGCAATTTTCCAAGATCTGGTCTGTTGCAGTGCCCGACTCGTCCTCTCTGTTACCCTTCCCAATCCTGGGACTGCCGGAAGCTCCAGGGATTTGATTCTAGGGGTAAAACAGCTGGACCTACAGAGGCCATCCTCACCCACTGCCTGTCTCCATGCCCAAATCAGTCACACGGGACTGGACAGAACTGCCACATCTTGTCCAGACTGTCTATGTTGTTGCTTCATTGCTACCAGAGACAGCCATTCTAACCTGGCCTGACTCTCTTCTTCACAGTGAACTGGGAATTGCAAGGGAGGTAGAAAAGGCCCTTCACTATCTGGGAGACTTTCCTTCCTGGGGAATACAGAAGGGCTTTCCCTGAGTAGCCTCAGAAAGCAACACCAAGATTGCCGGATGCAAGTCTCAAGATTTCAGCTCAGCAAGAGGATCTGCTTCTTAGAAGGGCTGTGGAAGGATGGAGAGAATGACTGGAGATTTCAGCCCCTGTCCATGCAGACGGTGAAAGGCAAGTCCACATTCTCCTTATCTAGACAGCCTTCAAACCACTGTTGATGCTAACTAGTGCTTTAAAAACCTATTTCCCCGCAATGTTCACTTAAGGAGTCCCCTCCTTGTGTTTTCCTGTTCTCCTCTGATTTCCTTTCTCCCATGGAAGGTTGCAGATGGCAGGATGCCGGATTTGAATCCTAGTCGTGTGGCCTGGAGACAACTCAGGGGACATCTGGCAATGTCTGGAGATGGTTTTGGATGTCACACTTTGGATGTCAACTGGAGGCTTTTGAAATCCACCAATGTACCCAAAAATAGGGCTATGCTGGAACTAGAGGACCGTGGCCCAGAAGCAGTGCCTTGTGGAATATGGGACAGCTATGGGAGCTCACGGAGAACAGAGACTCCAAATTGGACGCCATATCAGAAGTGGGGGTCAGAGAAGCTCAGGTGACACCATGCCTGACATGCCACCATATGGGCTTCCAGCCTCTGTGCTCCAAGGCTTGGGGCTTTATGAGGATTGATTCCAGACAGCAAAGTCAGGGTGTGTCTGGGGTTGTTTTTGGATGTCACCAGTACCAGGTGTTACCGGTATCTTGTGGGGAGAGTTGAGGAAGCTGCTTAACATCCTCCAATGCCCAGGACAGTCGCCACCTCAAAGAATTATCTGGCCCCAAATAGCTCAACAGTACTGAGGTTGAGAAACCCTGGCTTAGAATGAACATCTCTTTATCCTTCTCTTCCTTTAGATCTTGACTTAAATGTCACCTCCTCAGAAAGACCTTTGCCAGCAGCTCTCCCACAGTATACCCTCTCCCATGTTTCTGGTCCCCCGTGAGTTTTCTTTCCATAGATCTACATGAGTTGCAAATTTATATATTTGTGGTTGGCTTGCTTCTTGTCTCTCTTCCCCATTGGGCTTTAGGCTTCAGAACAGGTGAGACATTGTATCACTCATCACTGAATGCCCAGGGTCTAACACATAGTAGATGCTCAACAAATCACCCACTGAATGAATGGTTGGTGAAGAAATCTCTGTCAGAGAGGACAGAGGTTCACTGAATTCCAGACAAACCCAGAATGCCAGCATCTGTGTGAGGACACAAAGACCTCTCTTCTACCTTGTTCATCCTGTCGCCCACCACTCAGAAAAGGCCTCTGGTTATTGTTGGCCTGTATTTATTTCCTCCTGATATCTTGGTACCAGCCTTTCCAAAATTCTCACTGTAGTGCTGGAGGTCAGGGTATTTTTAAACTAGAAGAACTAGCCAAGCTGTTTATTTTTTAAGTGGTGGAAAAGAAAAACTAAGATTTGTTTTTAATCATTAGACTTTCAAATCTAAGAAGGCGCGATGCAAATAGCATGTTGGCATAAACAAGTGCTGCCCGCTCAATGGAGGGAGGCAGCCTTTCTTCCGAGCTAATTTAAGCTAAATACATGGCAGCTATTTTTCATCTCTACAACTGTGCAACTTTCTCCTCAGTTTACAATACAGGGGAGATATTATCGGGCAGAAGTTGGATGGGGGATAAGTGAAGACGAGAAGGAAAAGAAGAGGCAGTGGACAAGAAGGTACTCTCAGCCACCGAGCTGGTGATTAGAGGTATTTCAAGAGCTCAGGAGTAGAGCTGGTGGTCCACTAGGACCTCAAGATCTTATCTGGGTGGAAACTTGATTTTGAGCCTTCCATTCAGGGAAGAAACCAAAGAGCAATTGGAGTCAGGCTCCTTTTCCTGCCCTTTATATGCAGCACCCCCTGACTTCCCAGAAGCCCAGACTGAACAGCAGAAATTTTACAAACCTCCTCAAGAAAGAAAAGCCCTTGCAGCTCTCCTGCACACCACCACGCACACTGTTATTCCTTAAGGCCCCCATATGCCGTGACTTCCAGCCCAGCTGTTACTAGACTGGGCGTAGCATTCAGGCCTTGTGGTGAAGCCGTCCCAGAAGATAAATGATTTTTCTCCAAGCAGGCAGATTACCGAGTAGGATCATACACAGAGTCTTAGAGACAGAAACTTTCTTTCTGCATTTTCCAAGTTTCCTAACTGAGAAGAAACATCTGCAGAGCGCTGATAGACTGTCCACCAACTACAGCCCAAATGGCTTGGCTTCTGGAAGTTTCTGAGGCCTGAGTTCTAAACCTACCTCTGCCTCTTAGAAGGGACCTGACTTAGGGGAGTTTATTATAGCTTCCCTCTCTGGGCCTCAGATCCTGCTTCTGTGAAAGGAGGAGAAGAGTGAGATAAGGGAGGGTCACTCATATCCATCTTAAGTGGTAACTTGAATGCCCTGAAGCTACATCTGTGATCAGTGGGAAGGCATGCTGTGATGGATTAGTGATGTCTGCCGAGAGTACAGGAGGGGACACTGGTGGTAGATCCATTACATATTTGTACTCCTTGGACCAGATCTTTATCCTTCTAGATCTTAGAGGTCCTTCTAGATCACCATCTCAATGACTTGGTTGAAGATGAAAACTCAGGTGAAAACTTAACCCTTCTGAGGGTGTTACATCTTATACACTTTTCACATTGGCCTCCAAGCCATGGTATGTTGGAGAAGCCACCAACACACAGCAAATTTGACCCCTCCATTGGAAGACACCATCAGCCAGATGTGGTGTTCTTGTTCATGGAACCACTGTCCACATGGATGGAATCGGGGTCTAAGCTACCTTTCTCATCTCCTAGCAGGGTCTATGAATGCTAGTGGTCAGCTCTTTTCTGTGGGCCAGTACATTGACATTGCCTCCTTCAGCACCATGTAAGGTATCAAGTCTCATTCACAGAGGTTGACCTTGTTGGAGATTCAGAAACAAGCCTGGGAAAGCTTGGGAAGAACAGCCTCCTATCAGGCATTTAGAGATTCAACCACACAATAGTGTCTTAAAAGTTCTGATAAGTCCTGCAATCAAGAAATTAGTTTCATTTTACCTAAGCATTTCCAATGCATGCTTGTCCCAGGACCCTTTCGATAATGCAAATCCAGCTAGTTTTCCATGGAATGAAAGGTCTATGGGACATGCTTGGGAAACAAGGTCTTATTTAGATCAGGCACATTCTAGACAGAGTCCATCTCCTCCAGCTCAGTCCTCAGTGGAAGGAGGACAGCCATTCTCAACCCCATGAGATGAATCCTTCATATTCTTGTTGTTAGGAAATGGGAGCTGCATGATCCCAATGAGTGGGAAGGAAGGGCCCTTTCTCACCCCTGAGAGGGAAGAGCACTCACTGACGTACGCCTCTCAGGAACACGGGACCACAGTGCAACATCCAGCAGGAGAGACGGAGGGGATAGGAAGCCTGGAGCAGGGATACTGGAGGGACCCAGGAGGGACTCCGCCAACCCAGATGTACATTTCCTGGAAATCCGGGCTGCTGCTGGCAGCCTATCAGTTTGAGAACATAAGTTCAAGCTTCCGTGCAAACTCCCAGTATGGTCCCTGCCAGCCCCTGCACCCTCCCTTCCACAACTTCCTGCTTTTCCTCTCTCTCTTTCCTGGTTCCAAGTTGCCAATAAGTCTCAGAGGCTGGGATTGTAACATCCCCATGAGCAGCTGGGCATGAACCCCTCGACCTGGAGGTGGGTTCCTGGGAATGGATGAGCCCAAAGACTCGTTTTTAAAATGCTGGGTCTGCAATTTGGAGGCTGGTTTCTGTCCCTGTACCACAGTTGCCCCATTGAAACGAGAATAAGACTACCTATCTCCCCAAACCATCATAGGAATTCCAGCCTGGCATGTAGTAAGTGCTCTGTGAATGAAGGCTGTTCAGGGTGGATTGTTACTCTGCCTCCTAGACATCCTGGGCCACCTGACTCAATGGGTCGCTTCATACGTCACAGATATTAAACCTGGCAAACTGGCTCAGCACAATGGCTTAGCCCTCTAATCCCAGTGCTTTGGGAGGCTGAAGCAGGGGGATTGCTTGAGACCAGGAGTTCAAGACCAGCGTGGGCAACATAGCAAGACCCTGTCTGTACAACAAATAAAAAATTAGCCAGGCATGATGGTGTGCACCTGTAGTACCAGCTACTTGAGAGGCTAAGGTGGGAGGATTGCTTGTGGCCAGGAGTTCGAGGCTGCAGTGAGCTATGATCATGCTGTACTCCAGCCTGGGTGACAGAGCAAGACTCTAACTCTAAACAACAACAACAAACCTAACAAACTCATTGGGGTTGATATGGCACCCACAACATGGTCTGGCAAAGGGGAATCCCAATACCACCCAGCCCTGCCAATGGTGCCCTTCTAACTCCCTGTGCCAGGGTCTTACTCTTACCCAGCAACCCTGTCTGTCTGCATTCTGTAAACATTTCTTGAGCACTTACTATGTGCCAGGCACTACTAAGACAAGTCCAGGAGGTCACTGGGACCGCAGATTTTCCATCAACCTCCTGCCCCACTACTGGTTTCAAAATTAAACTGGTAACAGAATGCGTATGGATTGCAGGGCCTCGAGAAGGGAGTTTGGGATTTGGGTTAATATCATAGTCAGGCACTGACCAGAGAGGACAGAGGTTCACTGTGGCTCCACATTCCAGGACCCAGACTGACATTTGCTGCCTGTCACTCCCCTTGGAGTTCAAAGTGATTCCCTTGCAGGTGTGTGCAGGTGAGGGTGAGGTGGTATGGGAGGAGGTGAGGCTGGGAGCCAGGGAGAGTGGCCGCATGTGTCTGCCTAGGAACTTCCCCACATCACAGGCAAAGCCAAAAAAGGAAACAGCGAAATGTAGCTCACCAAAATCCACTCCTTTGTCAATGAACAAGAGTATAGATAAAATCAGATGCTGTGTCACCAACTGCTTTGGATAGGGTCATGAGGCACATTCAGGGGTCAAGTGACAGTCCTGCTACAGACAAGCCACTTACACAGAGGCTGTTCCCATACAGCCACAAAACTGAGATCCAGAGCTGTTGGAATTCAGTGATGGGACATGTTGATTGGGGCAAGCTTGGTAAGCATGACAGCAACAGCCTGACCTTGTAGACCAGGAATTCTGGGGAATCTATCTTCAAGGGGACCTGGGTTCTACAGTGGAGGACCAGTCAAGGCACAAGAGAAAATGTCTTAGAGGGTGTTATGAGTTGTGGTGTCCCCAGATCCTTCTCCAACCAAAAAAAAAAAAAAAAAAAAAAGACATGTTGAAGTCCTCATTCCTAGTACCTCAGAATGAGACTTCATTTGGAGAGAGGGTCTTTGCAGATATAATTAGTTAAGATGAGGTCATACTTAAATAGGGTGGGCCCCTAATCCAATGTGACTTGTGTCCTTATAAGAAGATGGCCATATGAAGATAGGGACACACAGAGAGATGATGAGGGCAGGGATTGGACTGACACAGCTGCAAGCCAAGGAATGCCAATGATGACCAGGAAAGCACCAGGAGTTCAGAAGCCGCCAGGAAGGATTCCCTTACAGATTTCAGGGGGAGCATGGCCCTGCTAACACTTTGATTTTGGACTTCTGGCATCCATATGGGTGAGAGATGATATATCTGTTGTTGTAGGCCCCAGTGGGTGGTGGTTTGCTGCAGCAGTCCTAGGAGCCTCACGGAGGTGAGGGGGGCTTGGGGATATGGTGGCACAGTAGAACAAGACCAGCCTGCAGGGGATGGATGGGTGAAGTGAAGGTAGGCACAGGATGAGGATAGGGAGGGCATATTTCGGGACTCAAGATTGAGAACCAGTGTGGGGAAAGAAAGCCGGGGATGGGAATAAAATCACAGAGCATTGGAACCCTAATCTAATAAGATTGTTGTCCTTATCAGAAGAGGAGGAGATACTGGGGATGTGCAGTCACAGAGGAAAGGCCACGTGAGGTCATGATCAGAGGGCAGCTGTCTGCAAGCCAAAGAAAGAGGCCTCACCAGAAACCAACCCTGCTGACACCTTGATCTTGGGACTTCCAGCCTCAAGAATTGTGAGGAATAAATTTGTGTTGTTTAAGCCACTCAGTGTGTGACATTTTGTTATTATGGCCACCCTTAGCAAACGAAGAGTTTTAAAGTCCAGGGAGTTGGTCCAGCCTTCAGGGCCTGAATTGCCTCCATATCACACAGGCCAAGCAGTCAACGTCTGCTCCACCCTATCCAAGGACAGGGAGTTCTCTACTTCCGGAGGCAGCCCGCTGCATCTTGGGGCAAGCTGGCCTTCTTCCGCTGAAACAAGTTCTCTCCCCCTCCAACTTCCTGTTCCTCCCCTGAGAGCCATATCCAACCCTCTCTATCAAAGGCTCCTGTTCCTCCCCTGACAGCCATATCCAATCCTCTCTATCAAAGGCTAGCAAAGTTAGGAAAGGGCCAGATTGTAAATGTTTTTGACTGTGTGGGCCACATCGTCTCTGTTGCAAATAGCCGGCTCTGTCACAGTTGCATAGGAGCAGCCGTGGTTGTGTAAATGGAGAGGTGACTGTGCTCCAATAACATTTTGTTTATTGACATGAAATTTGAATGTTATAGAATTTTCATGTCATGAAATATTATTCGATTTTTCCTCAATTAAAACATGTAAAAACCATTTGGCAGGCTGGGTATGGCCTATGGGGCATAGCCTGACAGCCCTGGGTTTAGATTTCTCAAGATAATGATTGGCCTGAGCTCTGTGTCTACTACTTCCTCTGTGTGCCTTTGATGATCAGCTGTAGGTGGGGATGGGAATGGTGGAAGGTGAGATAAGGCTGGTTTTGTGTGTTTGTGGGGAGGGGCATGATGTGTGTATATGGCATGGGAGGTGAGAAAAAGGGAAGAACTAGGTTCCCTGGATACAAAAGTCTAGTGATCAACATCAGTCAAGGGCTTCTGTTGACTGACAATCCAAGGTAGCTGTGGAGACAAGTGGATGGGGTGAGGATGGGGGGTCCATGGCAAGATGAAAATTTTCTCTTTGATCAGTAAAAGGAATACCAGGACAAAATGGATCTAAGCAATGACTTTGGGTTTCCAGCTTGGCTCTGGGGATGGGGACACAAGGGGCATGTCCTCCCACAGGGGGCCAAGAAGGAAGCTCCTTGGTTTTATGAACAATCTGTATCCTGGAAGAGTTGGGTGAAATTTATGTGCAAATCCACATGCCCTTTAAAGAAAGCTGAGATGTTTCTCTCTGCAAAGGCAAGGCTTCCTGGTGAATCTTCACCCTGTGGACTGGTCCCCTTGGGAAGCCCATGTATATGAGGGTTTGCTAAAAGCAAGACTGACTGGAACAACTCGCTGCTGAGTCAGTGACTTATGTGTACAGGGCACCTGTGTGCAGCTGTGATGGGACAAGGGCAAACACACAAATCTTGGTCGTGTCATTGTATAGAATGAGTTGCAGGTGAGGCTGGTAATGATGATGTAAAAATATACAGCCTCTTTCCTCTTTTTTTTTCCTCCCTGCGTAAGATGAATATAACCTCCTCCCAAAACCTCATCAGTGAATAAAGATGGAAGCCAGCAGGGAAAGCAGCGGTTTGGTTCTTCCTGGATTTAAATGTGTGCAAATTAAAGCTGGTTTCTCAACAAGTCAGGGCGGTGTAGAGGGGACAGGGTAGGGGTGTCAGGAAGGCACTGAAGGCCAGGAGCCTGGCCTGGCTGCAGCAGAGACCAATGCAGGTGGGGACAGAGTAGTGAAGTGGGGAAAGATCGAGAAGTCAAGAGCAAGTGACTCAGATTCAGGGATGGACCCAAGGCACCCTGTTCCACAAAGGGCTGGGTTTTCCCCCTGGATCACTCAGGCCCTGTCCTTAATCCCAAACTGGTGCTCATGAATGAATGGAAAAATCAGCTGTTGGAGATCATGCTAGGCCTTGCCAAAGGCTGTGGCTGGACATTTTAGTTAATTCTGGAAACAAGAGAGGCAAGAGTGAGAAGGTGCCAGTTCTTGTGGACATTTCAGCTGCAGGGTAGTAGACCCTGGCTGCCTCTTCCCTTCCTCATATCCTGTCTCTTGGCACAAGGGAACATGACAAGGACCGGAGCCTGTGGACCCAAGAAGTCCTGGTGTGATGGAAGAGAAGTGAGTGGTTGGGTTTCAGGCACTCAGTAGGCTGCTGGGCAGAGCCAAGACAGGTACAAGTCCAGGCCCAGGGCTGGGACACAGAGTGTTGTGTTGGGATGGGGAGGTGTCCATTGACAAGAGCCATCCCCAGCAACCCCAGAGTGGCTGGGGCTCAGGCAAACATATATAAAATGCCTCCAAGACACACACACATCGTCAAGCCAAGAGCCATAGATGTCCCCAGAAGAGCAGTGTCCGCTTAGGAGCAGCCCAAGCCGGGGTCTTTAGTCCTCTAGTCCCAGTAAGCTGGGAGTGTTGGAAAGGCAATTCAGGAGGGCCCTTTGGGAAACACAGGGGTTTCCTGTAGCCAGGCTCCTGGGAAGCATGACTGATCTCACCATTCTTCCCGGTTTGGAAGCAGGTTTGGCCCCCAGAGCATGAACCAGTCTGGGAGCCACCCAAGGTGGGGAAGAGATCCTCATAGGTCTATTTGGATTTTGAAAGTAAGATCAGGTAGGGTTTTTGAAGTTCCAGTTCCTCTCTCTGGCCCTCTAGGAGCGAGATGCCTGGACAGATAGTAGCTACAAGAAAACTAAGGCCCAGGTAGTACCCAGGAAACACAGAGGGGCTGTGGCCGCCCTGGGCTTCCTGTTCACTGCCCAGATAATCCTGCTATTGCTCTGCTTGGGGACAGATTTCCCTTTTGTATCAGGTCACATGCAGGGGGTCAGGGCTTTGAAAACATGGGCAAATGACCCAGAGGTTCTCCTCTCCCATCTGCATGCCCGGCCTGCTCTCGGCATCCTTCCTACAGAACACCAGGGGCTTCCCCAACATGGTCAGGAAGAGTCGCCGGCCCAGGTTGGGATCAAGAGGAGGGAGGGAAGGTGGGGCACTGAGGGAACACACACAGGTGAGGGACACAGGCTTCCGATGGGGAAGCTACTTGAGGACCCCGCACCAGGCTAGAGCAAAGAACACAGAAGTGTAACAAACATCCTCCCTTTGTGCTCCCCCAACAGGACTCCTCAAGGGTGACAGGCAGGGAAATCTTTTGCAAACGTGTTATCATAGGTACAACCACATAACCCAACATGGACGTATCCCAAGGACCTGCATCCACCTTGGTGGGGGAATAAGCTTCACTGGTGTGAGTAGCAGAGAAGAGGGAAGAAAAGGAATGTCCTAGAACTCCCTGCCCAGAGCCCTGATTCTCAGGGACCAGACTTCAGGGGGTGCCCTGAATGACGGTGAGCTCTAAGAAGCCCCTCAGAAGTCATCTTGGCTTTCCAAATGGCAAGGAGGTGCAGGCAGTGAGGTGAAAAGGGATGCTACTCTCAGAGAGCAGGAGAAAACAGCAGAAATGGGGGAATAGGTCCCCCAGAGAGACCCAGAACTCAAAAGATGTTCTAACTTTCCTACTGTACTTCAGAGCTCTATGCAAAGGTGCCACACGCCATGACAGGCTTGGGTTGGGGTGTCTGAAAACAGATATTTCCAAAGGAACGAGCTTAGCCACTCCCGACCTTCCCTACTCGATCTTGGCTCAGCAGCCTTGACTAAGCTGCCACTCGGCTCTGTACCCTCCTCTTAGCTTCCCAGATGGCACAGCTGGAACCTACCACACACAGACAGAACTGGGGAGTGCCCCATCATTGGGACAGTCTGGCTCTTGCTTGTCAAGGGGAAACAAGGGTGAACAATGTCAAACACACAGACACACACACACATAGCCCCGTCTGTGAGCCCCCCCACGTGGGGTCTCCTGTCCTAGTCCCATAGCCCAAAGGCACCACGTGCAGCCTGCAGTGCTCTCATTAGTGCTGTCCCCTGGGCCGCACTGATCAATAACGCATCACCCTGGCTGGTCCGGTTCAGTCCTAGCTCGGGGGTCCCCAACCCTGCCCGAGGAAAAGGGCTCAAGTCTGAGGTGCAGGGAGGCTGCCGAGCAGTTGTCCAGTGCTCCCAGGTCGGTCGGGGTTGGTACCCTCTGATGCTGAGTCTCTGGCCTCCTGAGCGGCAGAGGACAGAGTAGGGAGGGAGAGGTGACGGGAGCCCAGGCAGCTGGGCGCCGTCCCGATGTCCAAAGGTCACAGCCTGGAGTGGGGAGAGAAGGGAGAGAGTGGTGAGAGGTCACAAGGACATGATGATGTCGTCCGTTGTGAATGAGCACCCTCTCAGAGGGCCAGGTGGCTTGAAATGAACTGTTCCTGTCTTCTGCAAGACGACATGGAAGAGATTTCTGTTAACTGAGTTCTTACTATATGCTGGGCTCTGCACCAAGTGCCACACACCTGATCCCATTTAAGCCTGAGATGAGCCTGCAATACAGGCTACTAATATTTTCAAAGATGAAAATAATCAGAGACGAACTTCTACGACAGAATCATACAATTTCACAGATGAAAACACTGAGGCTCCGGGAGGTTAAGTGTTTTGCCAAAGGGCACGCTGCCAGGAAGCAGCAGGGTCAGGATTTGAACCCAGAACTTTTCCCACTTGGGCATGGACTAGGAATGGTCATCTAGTGTATGGGGCTGGGATAAAGCTCCGTAACAGCTAGAGAGGCAGGAAGAGGGGGTGGGACTGGGATCCACACTGCAGCCTCCTGCTATAAGCAGACTTTGATGTCCACTGCAGCAAAAGGAACTCATTTATTTTGTTGACTGCTGTATTCTCACTGTTAGAACAGTGTCTAGCACATAAAAGATGTTCAGTACACATAGGCTGAATTAAAAAAAAAATGAATGAATGGAAGAGGGAATGAATGGAAAATTCCACTGAACCCAGCATCCTATTCTGCTAGACCACAGGGTTTCTGGTCCTGTGTTTGTTTTTTTTCCAGCCCAACTCCACAATAAAATATAAAAAGAGAAGCCTCCTGCCTTTCCCTCCAACCAGTAAGCTTTAAGTCCCTCTCTTCAGTTGAACTGCTGGGTCCTGCCTGGAGCTCCAACACTAATTCTCTAACTTGCCAGCACTCCTTTAGCTGGGCAGAGTTTTTCCTTGTTAAAGCTTCCTTCTGTCTGTTTTCATATCCAATCCATTGTAAATCCTGCCAGGCTGCCACAATAGGGCTCGGTCTCCCTCTTGGCAGATGACAGCAGCTGAGCTACAGTGAGTACCTGCTATGTTGAGAGGCACCTGCTAACCAGGTGCTCTACACGTGGCCACATGGGACTTGCACAGCATTTCTGCTAGAGCAGTTTCACTGCCCTCACCTTTCAGAGCATGAAACTGTAGCTCAGAGAGGCCAAGTGATGTGCCCCAGGCCACACAGCTATTACGTAGTGGAGTGGCAATTTCAATCTATGTCTGTCTGTAAAGTTTATGCTCCTTCCAATGGTCTGGGGAAGGATAAGCCCCTGGGGAAAGAAGAGATTCCATCCTTCAGGTTCAGCAAGCTCAAATGGCAGGGGAAGGGAGTAAAAAAGAGCCTCCTAATGTCCACAGCCCCCAGGGACATCTGCTCTTCAGGACGCCGCCTTGGGGAACTTCATGGGAAGACTCTGACAATGGCTATGGTACACCACGCACACAGGTGGGAGTATCTGTATCTGTGGGTACTGCTTGTCTTTAGAGGGTAAGCCATGGCAGTGCAAGTGTGTATATACACATGTCTTCATGTACCATGTAATGTGATTGTGTACCTGTGTGTGTATGTGTCTGAGTCTGGCTATGTATGCAGGCTTCCGTGCAGGGATGTGCGTTCATGGAATGTTTTTGTATATGGATGTGTGTGAGTATAGATCTGAGTGCAGCTGTGTGTGAATGAATTTGTATAGAGGTATGTTTTTAAGTACTGCTCCTGTGTCTGCATGAGTGTGAGTACCTGACAGTGTCTGTGTGAGTGTGCCAACCGTGAATACCTGGGAGCAACTGGCAGAGCCATGGGGAGCCCTCAGCAGCCTCATCTGGGCCTGTCTCCCTTTTACCTTCTAGAGAGCTCAGTCATGGAAGCTGGGGCTGGCGAGGGAGGTCCCAGAAAGAGATGCCACACTCATTATCTCAGATAGAGCTACTGATCTCCAGCCAGAAACAAGGGGGAGGAGCATGGTCTGGAGCCTCTTATGAGGAAATCAGAGATACTTCTGGTGAGAAGCTCAGAGCCTTTCCTGCTCTGGCATTCATGCAATAGAGAATGCTGGAAGCTGAGATCTGCCATGACAGGGGCAGGCTGCTGGCTCAGAAGGAAGAGTTCCAGAAAGCTGGGCCTCGTGGAGGGGTACTCTGAATACCTGACATATGGGGGGCTTGGCAGGTTCAGACATCACCTCATTGCATGATGCTCAGACTCATCAAGGCATCAATCTTCATCAGGAAGAGATAAGCAATGAGAAACCCAGGGTAGCTGCAGGACCCAAGACCCACAGGACAGACTCCAGCACCCAAACCCCAAAACAGACTCCATTGAACAGAAACCTAGTAGGGAAGAGTGGTTGCCGAAGGGTGGGCACATGGATAGGAGCTTGTTGGGGGAGGAGTAAAAAAGATGCAGAGGGGATCAAAAAGGTGACAAAGGGCAGAGGACAAGGCAGTGGGGAGAGACGCTAAGGGAGAAAACCTACTCTGCAGACTTCCAGAAATGTCCAGGGTGAGACAGGCGACGGTTTCGCTTTGGCAGTTTCTCCAGCATGTCCATGAGCTTGGTGAAGGTAGGTCTCTCTTCTTGTTCAAAGGCCCAGCAGAAGAGAAGAATGTCCTAAATGAAACCAATGTGTGGTGATTACACATAAATGGTGATTTCTTGATTACTCTTTGGCATCACATTTGGTCTGCCAATTTGTCCACTCATCTGCCCCATTTCCATATTCCTCCATCATCCATCCATCCATCCATCCATCCATCCATCCGGTATGTGTCTACACATCTACCCATCCAATCAATTCACTCTTCCATCCTTCATCCATCCATCCATCCATCCATCCGGTATGTATCTACACATCTACCCATCCAGTCAATTCACTCTTCCATCCTTCATCCATCCATCCACCCATATATGATCCATCCATCCATTCATCCACTCATCCACCCATCATGCATGCATCTATATATCCACCCATCTATGTCAATTCACTCATTCATTCTTCATCTTTCATTATCCATCCATCCATCCATCCATCCATCCGGCATGTATCTACACATCTACCCATCCATATCAATTCACTCTTCCATCCTTCATCCATCCATCCACCCATATATCATCCACTCATCCACCCATCATGCATGCATCTATACATCCACCCATCTATGTCAATTATCTCATTAATTCTTCGTCCTTCATTATCCATCCATCCATCCATCTGTTTACCATCCATCCATCCTTCTTCCCATGTACTTTCTGAGCCCAAATAACAACCAGGTAAGCTCTCTTCTAGAAGGTCTAGGATACACTGAGATCAACAATACTTCCCAAACAGTTTCTTGACATTTCTCTCAAGAGAAGGGATAAAAGGGAATCCTGGGGTCTCCATCCATATCTCAATACTATAAGAGCGCTTCAAAGTCAGAGGAGAAAAGTTACTTTTAGTAATCTCTTCATCACCTAGGTGCAGGTCATCTTTAGAAACATACCACATAATTACTCCTTCTCTGACTTATGTGTCTTCTGATCAAAAGAGAGGATTCCTCCTGCTGTGTTTCAGAGGAAGATTGTTAATATTAATATATACCCAGGCTTCTCTGTTTCTGTATGTCTTGTTCTGAGTTAGATAATGCCTTAAAATTATTATGTAGATGCAAATAAAATTGGAACCATTAATATTTGTGATGTTTTAATTCATATCTTTTAAAAATACCAGAAAAAGAGAGATATATTGGTTCTACCTAACTCAGCAACCCACAGTTAGGAAAAACCTGACCACGTGTTACTGTGCCCCTGGTGGCAGGTACCTGAAATTGCAGGCACAGTGCAGCAGCCTTGCCTTTTAAGCTTCAAACTGCCATCTGACAAGGTTGCAATGCATATTTTTTTGGTCACCCTATGGGAAAGAATTTGTAACCTTAACACATAGTAAAAAGAAGGCCCATGACTGTGTCTGTGTCTCCCCTCATCCCCCAAGTCTGGCCCTATCTTGGGACTTACCGAGATTTCTTTTCCCATGCCAATCTGGCTGAGGTTGGGTTTCATGCCTGTGCCCATTTGCCAGATTATTGCCTCTGCTGGTTGGGTCTTGAAAGGCCATTCCCTGGCGTGGAGTTCATACCAGATTGTGCTGTTGGCAGACGTTGTTAAAGGGGTGTTGGTGTGGTGTGTCACTTGCAACCCTGTACCTCCATTATTAGCACACACCCGCCCAGCCAGTCTCCTGGCACCGATTCTTCTCCCCAGTTTCTTCCTCATGGGGTTGGTATTTTGCCATGTGCGACATACCTAAAGCTTTCTTAATGTCTTAGAAGTCATGTTTATCCCAGGATATCTTCTAATGAATAGTTAAATATAATGTGGTTAGGATCTCTGTCCCTGATTCTACTTGCAATGATTCTAGGAAATCATTGCAAATAAATGAGGGATACAAAAATTTATTTATAAGGATATTCTCTAAAGCATTATATATAATATTGAAAAAAAGTAAAAATAACACAATTGTCCAATAAGAGGAATTGGTTATATGCATTATGGTAAATCCATAAAATAAAATGAAATGCTGTATTATTATTAAAACATTTCAAATAAATTTTGCTGACATAAAAAATGCTCAATATATAACCTTAGGTAAAAAAAAAGCAGGATATGAGACTGTATGTAGGGTTTGATATTGCTTTTTAAGAAACCATTATATATGTATGAACAAGAGAATAAAGTAAAGCATAGCAAAATGTTAACAATAACTAACTCTGGGTGACAGGTTAGGATTTTTTTTCTTTTATACTTGTTCTTTTTTTTTCTAAGTATAAACCACCCTGCGGAATGGTGGAAAGAAAAAAAGAGGTTTGACAGTGACTTGGGTTCAAGTCCTGATTCTATTTATACTAGTAGTATAATAGGGTAGGTTTCCTGGGTACGTCACTTCACTTCTCCAAATGCAGGTTTTCTTACCTGATAAATGAGAATAATGACAACATTGCAGTGGAAGGATGTTTATCTGGGACTCAGAATGCCAAAACAACTCCATGCTAGGATTATTCTAGAGGGATTTACCACATTATTTTCTGTTTCATAAGTCATGACATTGTAATTAATGGAGAGAGGATTGCTCTAGTGAGTAGCATGTGCCATGAATGGGGTGATGGGCCGGGTGGTGCATAAATGATGCTGTGAAGTGTGAATAGCAGTGAGGACCACACTGGATGAAACAGGATGCTAGGGTGTCACTGAGCTGTATCATGGGGACAGATCTCAGCGCTTTGAGCACAAGATTCCCCAACTTAGGAAATATCTGAAACAATCCTAGAAAGTGATCTTTCCTCCACTCTAAGATTTCATGTCAGTTTGCTTTAAAGAACACAAAGCACTCTGCTATCCTTTTTACTAATCAGAGCACTGTGTCAAATCAACTATTGCTAGGGTTTCACTTCGTAGTTACATCTTCCTTCTACCTGACAACCTTATACCTCTGGGCTGGGGAAAGGGGTGGTGATGCTCAGGTGTTGGGATGTCAAGTTAGATGATCAGAAAGCTCTCAAGAGAAGGTGCTAAAAGATTATAGTTATCATAAGAAATAATAATGCTTATTGAGGTTTTACTCTGCACTAGGCACTATTCTAAGTTTTTTTGTGGAGGGAGGTCTATTCATCATGTCTATTTATTCTGATGCTTTGACTACTTGGGGCTCTGCTGACCCTGGAGGGTCTGCCCCTTCCAGGAACAGCCAATTCCTGGAAATAGTAAAGTGCTCACCTGTGAGCACAGCTTTCACAGGCTAATCAGATAATCCAGAACTCACACTCATACTGCCAACTACCTCCTTAATTGGGCTTTCAAGTTCCAGGCCAATATTCCCCAGCCCCTATACACCAGAGCCTGCTGAAATCATTCAAACAAGCCAATCCTAAGTCTTCTTACGCTGCCTCCCCTGCTCCTTCCCAAGAGCCACAATAAAGGCTCTTCCCAACGTTTTCCTCACATTTCCTCTGCCTCCAGACGGACCCTGGTGCTGCCCCCTGTGGACACTGCATGGTGTGGCATGCCCCCTCTGGGAACTGTGAGTAACAAACCATCTTTTCAAAGGCGACTGTTGGCCTCATGCTGCCTGAATAATAACAAAACCTACATTTTAAAACAGGAGGCATTATTATTAATATTATCCGCCTTTCATAGATGAGGAAACTGATGCCCAGAAAGGTTGTGTGTCTTTCCCAAGATAACACAGCAAACAAGAAGGGCAGCCAGAAGCTGAACTTAGTCCATCTAACTCCAAGATGGTGCCACTGGCCAACGTGCTATCCTAGGAAGCTTAGACTCCATCCTATTTAAGAGTCCTTTGTAATCAAGAAAGTGCACAATTCGGGAGGTGCGAGCTTGTGGTTGGTGATTGGAGTCTGGTGAAGGAGGCATAAACAGACTCATCCACTACTCATGTGAAACGGGGAAGGGTGTTTTGAGTTATTCCCTGTGCTGGGTACCTTACAAATGTTTTCTCACTCAATTCTTAGAACACCTCAATGGATTTATTATCCTTGATTTACAGTTGAGAGAAATAGGGCTTTGAGTGGCAAAATAAATCCCAAACCCATTGGGACTCTATGGTTAAAAGCTCCAACTCTAGAGTACAGGATATTCCAGGTGAATCTCAGCACCATCATTCATCACTGTAAGGCATGTCACTGAGCCATCTGAAGCCTCAGTATTCTCACCTGTCAATTGGGAGCAACATGGTATCTGCTTCCAAGGGTGCTTGTAAAAACTGTGAGACAATGCACATAAAAGGCTTAACACAGTGCTCAATCCTCTTTAAAAAGTTCATTTTTGTTCTAAGTCATTTCTGAGCACGAGGTTCCCAAGCAACAGGATGCACCTAATTGGCAGGAAACCAGAGCGCCGGGTCCTTCGGAATTCAGCAGTGTCAGAAATAAAAGCCTCATTAAAACTTCCTTTTAAACCCAACTTTCAAGAGAAACTCACTTTAAGGAAAAAAGATTTGCTGAAGATGAAAACTCCAGCAGAAAACCAATTATTCTGGTACATTTTGTTAATCACATTTTTTTTCTTTTGCTAAATTTACACTAAACTATACCAACTTAATTATTGCAATTTGGTTTCAGATAACAATATCTAACTAGATAAAGATTTGGGCATAAAATAATCAGGCCAACTGACATCCTCTAAAGGGGCCCAAGCAACAGATGTTGAGAATTCTGATCTTCCAGAAATATCTCCTCAGGGTTTTTCAGTGAGGATGCGGTGGGGGCCCTTTTCCAAGGAAGACTGTCTCTGTAACGTCTCTCGGTGGTGCTAAGTCTAATTGCACTCATCTGCAGGCCTGCAACTTTCCCAAACAGCTTCCCCAGTGTTATCTCCCCCAGCCCTTGCAACCACATGTGGACAAGGTTAGGCAAGGATTTGCATGGCCATGGGAGCCTAGAAGCCTTTCTGGCTATATTTTCTCAGGGCACTCTGCCCTGCATCCTGGCACTGTGTCCTAGGCCCTTCTTCTCCTTCTGTACTTCCAAAGACATCTCATTCTGTCTGTGGCTGCAGTTACCTATTTTCTGACAAGTCCTAAACTCCTCTTTTCTATACCAGTCGTGTAGAGGCAGCTGTGTTTTGGTGGTTTCATTTGTCATCTCCACGATAGCTCAAACTCACTGTGTCTAAACCTGACCTCTTTTCCTCCCTGGCATGCCCCAACCCTGCTGCACCTCCATGGTCTCCACCTTAGTGAATGATGCCACTCTCCACCTGCTTGCTTAAGGCAGCTATCTAGGCACCACCCAAATTCAATCCATCATCAAGCTCTATTGCTTCCACCTCCTATGTGTGCTTCTGATGTCCATTCTCAGCTTTCATACCCACAGGCTCTGATTCAGTGAAGGCTGCCAGCATTTACCTGTGTACTGGACACCCGGCCCCCATCCTCTCCTTCTTCATTCCATTCTCTACTCAGCAGCCAGAGTGATCTGATTGATCTAAAACTCAAATTAGGATTATGTCACTCCCCCTTCCCCCAGAGCTTAATAACCATCAATGGCTCCTTAGTGCACTGAAGATGAAATGAAAACTCCTTAACTCAACCTTTAAGTCCTTGCAGGATTGACCGTGCTTCCCTCTCTAGTCTCTTATCTCACCACCCCCAGCCTAATTTTTTTCCTGACTCTTCATCCATCAGCTCCCTTTCCTCCCCCAACCCTTCTATATATTATTCCATGTGGGCAATGTGTTCTCTTTTCTTTTTGAAACTTTTTGCACATTCTTTTGATCTGGAACACCTCACCCTGCCCTTGTACTCAACCTTTAACTTAGGCTCAGGATTATCATCTCCTGGAAGCCCTCCCTGATCTCCCAGATTGGATTTGGTTCCTCTTTTATTCCCACAGTCCTGTGTTTATTCTCAGAATAGCATTTATCATACTTTGCTAAAGTTGGATGTTTCCTTATCTGCCTTCCACTAGAAAGAGAGAGTAGGGGCCTCTGGTGGTTTTAAATATGTCCAGTATATTCTTTGATATTCCATTATGTATAAGATAGAGCTTAATTCTCCTCCCCTTAGGTGTGGACTGGATTTAGCAACTTGCTTTCAACAAACAGCATATGGTAGGAGCAATGATATGTAAATTTCTGAGACTAGATCATAAATGACAATGAGGCTTGTAGCCACCATGTTGTGAAGTCATTCAAGTAACCTATACGCAGGCCCAAGGGTTGAGGAACTGAGGCCTCCTTCCAACAGCTGTGTGAGTGGGCCACCATGGAAGTGGATCCCCAGCCTGCTGAGCCTTCAGATGAGACCACAGCCCTAGCCAATATCTTGACTGCAACCTCATAAAAGCCCACTCAGAACCACTCAGCTAAGCCACTCTCAAATTCCTGACCACAGAAACTTGAGATAAGAAATGTTTTCAGTGGCTAAGTTTTGGGGTAATTTGTTATGTAGTAGTAATGAAGGCAACACTGAATCTTGTATCCCCTGCATCTGCTACAATCCTAGCACATAGTAGGCAGCCAACAAATAGCTATTGAATAAGTAAATGAGTTGGGTAACTTGTTAAGGCCACATAATCCATTAGAAACCAGACACACAAGTTTGTTAGGGTCATTCTTTCTAGTATACCCTACTCAGGTTCCTCCATTCTCACCCAAAAATCCAGCCACCTTGGCCCTGTAGACAGGTACACCCTGGCCCTTCCAAAAGCACTGAAAGACTTGAGAAGTGCCCCTCTGCCCAGGCTGTGGCTCTCAATGGCCAGGGCAGGGCCCACTTACCCAAGGGCAAAGACGTCAGAGTGCTTGGAGAAGGGGAGCTTATCCTCCTCTGTGTCGGGGGACAGCTGGCGGATGATCTCTGGTGCCAGGTGGCATAGCCAGCCATTCTGGATGCGCAGTTTGTCCTCCCGCCTGGAGAAGCAAAGCACAGGATGAGCTCTGTTTCATAGCCCAGGGCAGACCAGTGCCCCTGGCACTGACCCTACGTCCCTGGAGCCATCTCTGCTGCCCTTCTTGCTTCCCACATTGAGCACTGCCTGACCACCTACTGGAGGCCGAGACCCAGTAGTAGGTGCAGAGAAGGCTGCTCTAGAGAAACACTCAGGACCCAAACCATCATCGAATTCCATTGCCTCTGAGGCACCCACCTTCTTGCCCATCTTCATTCAATGACAGTGTGGATTCTTGTTATTCATGGCAGTTACGTTCTATAAAGTCACTGGAACATGGAATTAGCAGAATACTGAATCATTGCTCCTGGGGAAATATGTACACATGCACACACCCCTCACATAGTTTATAATTTTAACCCCTAAAAAACAACTTATCTGACAGATTCTGTTTTATTTTACATAATAGACTATGGGGCTCAGAAGTGTTAAGTGACTTGTCTGAGGCAGCCCTACTAACAGGTGCCAGAGTTGGGATTCAAATCTCATCCAACTGGCCCCAGAGCTAGAGCTTCTTATGCTACTCTGCACTGCCCACTCTGTCTCAACCTCCATCCTCAAGGCTTCTCTGCATGAGGCTGAAACAATGAGGCAGAACATCCTCCTGTTTGACCTAAGCTGGAAACATGTGCATTGGGTAACTCAAACTTTTCCCCACTCTGCATGTCCCTGAATAACTGTGAAAGTGCTGTGAGTGTGGATTTGGGGGATTACAAATACATTTCAGTGAATCCACAAATAATGATAATCTACTGTGTTTTTCCATCACCTATGATGCCTAGGTTCTGTGCTTGGCACAGAACAAGACCAACAAGGTCCCTTCCCTCCTGGAGCTTGCACTTTAGTAGGGAAAGAAGACAACAAATGAGTTCAATAAATAGGAAAAACTAAAGATTGTGATAAGCATCGTACAAATAATTAAAATAGAGGATGCATCAAAGATAAGATGGATCTTACTGCAGGTAAACTGTGAGCTAAGATCTACATGACATAAAGGATCCAGTTATGTGAACAAGGAGAATATCTAGACAGAAGGGGAAGTTAGGACAAAGTTCCAACAAGGGCCCCATTCAGGGTGTTCTAGAACCCTAAAGAACACCAGTGTAATTGGAACACATCACCCCTTCCTATGTATCAAAGTGTATACAACCAACTCCTTGCTGATGGGCTTTGGGCGGGTGGTTCCCTCTTCCGCCATTATGAACAATGCTGCCATGAACATCTTTGGGTAGATACAGGGAATATCTCCCTTCATCCATGTTTATTTATTCCTTAGGTAAATTCTTAGATGTGGAAGGAGGCTGGCTCCCTTCTTTCACTGGAAGTCATTAGCAAGACAGAGCTTTCCATGTGGGTCTGAAATCTAAGCAGACCCCCTCTGAGATCTTCACTGACTCAAGACTCCTAGGAACTGGCTCATTAACACAGGGGAAGGGAGCAGTCAGCGGGAGAGGGGGTGCATATCTCGAATAATCCTCAAAAGTGAGGTCATTCAGGATGACAGCCTCCAGCATGAAGGTCTCTGTGGGGACCTGGGGCTAGCTAGATTCTTCCAGAGAGGGTTTCTGAGATGTAGAAGTTGTGACATGCTGCTCCCTCAAACGCACTCATTCATATCCCATAATCATGATTTTTGCCATATCTAAATACCTTCAAGAGCAGCATTATGCGATAGAACTTTCCATTATGCCAGAAATATCCTCTATATGGTCCAATGTGGCAGCCACTAACTACCATGACTATTGAGCACTTGAAATGTGTCTTACAACTGAAGAACTAAACTTTTAATTTTTTTTTTTTTAATTTTAGAGACAAGGTCTGCTGAGACAGTCTGTCTATCACCCAGGCTGAAGTGCAGAGGTGAGATCATAGTTCATGGCAGCCTTGAACTCCTGGCCTCAAGCGACCCTCTCATCTTCAGCCTATGAAGTAGCTGGGATTACAGGCGTGAGCAACTGCACCCTACTAATTTTATTTTATTTTTTTTAGAGATGTGGTCTTGCTATGTGATCTTGCTATGTTGCCCAGGCTGGTCTCAAACTCCTGGCCTCAAGGGATTGATCCTCCAACCTCAGCCTACCAAAGTATTGAGATTATAGGCATGAGCCACTGCTCTTAGCCCTGAACTTTTCATTTTAATTAAAGTTAAATTTACATAGCCACATCTGGCTAGTGGCCACCAAATTGGACAACACTGTTCTAGGCTATTATATATTAAGAAATGCATTTTTAGCTTAAATATATTTCAATAGGTCACTCTGTAGTGTGGCCATAAATGGAGACTAGTGATTTTCTAATACACATTAAAATTAAGATAGAAAATGTTTGTTCATGTCCTCCCCCACATCAACTTGCAGATCACACCTGTAGAAACACTGGGTGGAGGAAAGATCCCTGAATGACGCTCCAAGAGTTTGGGGCTCAGGGTTCCAGTGCTGCAGTGACATTCACTAGCTGGGTAAGGCTGGATGTATCCCATACATGCAATTCTTTAAGATCTCTTTCATAACCCCTCCATCTTACACATGAAGGTAGCATCCATTTGGATATACTCAACTTTTTGTAGAACCCAAAACAGGGACTGTAGGAAAGGAAGCAAAGCTGGGTAACTGCGGCAATCACAACTCTTAATTGCATTTGGATGGTGGCTTACCACAGGTATCCCACCCTGGGCCACCCATCCACCTCCTGCACTCCCAGGCTAGGAGCAGACTGGCATGCATGCAACAGAAAGCAATGTGGCCAGGCAGACACCATTAAATTTGTTCTAATTTAGGATTTCTCAACCTTGGCACTATTGACATTTGGGTCTGGGCAGTTCTTTGGTGTTGGGGGACACGGGGGCTGTCCTGGGCATTGTAGGATGTTTAGCAGCATCCCTGGCCTCTCTACTCATTACAGGCCGTTAGCACCCCCCTCCCCCTAATCATGACAACTAAAAATGTCTTCAGACATCATCAAATTTCCCCTGGAGGGGAAAAATGGCCCTGGTTGAGAATCACTGTTCTAATTTATACAAAATAAGGAAATGGTCCAAATCTCAGTGTTTCAGGATTAATAGCACATGACTTGCTCCTGCATTCTACACAAAAGACATGATACAACACATCCTGTGCTAGAAACTACTACTCAAACTCACTAGCAAACACTTGAGTCAGCAGAGTTAAATCAGCTCTTGCTTCTAGAATCAGGAACACCCACAGAGGTTGAAGGCTCATACTTACTAGCTATGGAACCTTGAGCAGACCCAAATTTCTATTTTCCCATCTATAAAATGGGCACATTAATTTGTACTTCACAGAGCTGTTGCAAGGATTAAAATGAGACGGTGCGTGGCACAGGACTGTGTCAGCTGCCAGAGACACGCAATTACTGGACATAATCATTACACATGTATATATATGTGTGTGTGTGTGTGTGTGTGTGTTTATCTCGAGGACTCAGAAGTGGAGTTGAGACTAGAGCCCACAGTAGGAATGTCCTCCATGAAAGTCTTTGGCATAGGCCAGCCAACATCCTCCTGCAATGACTGGGCCACTGGGGGTGGGGTGGGTTGGGGTGCCCCTGCCAAAGGGAAGCTTCTCTGCTCCCATCTTTTTGCAAACACCCCTGCCACCTCTTCCTGACTCATGGGGTCAGCAGCTGGCATTTTGGGGCCAGGGCAGGAGGTAGAGTGGTGACCACGCCTGGCACGGGTGTGGTAGGGGGCCGGGAGACAGGCCTGGTACTAACACCCTGGGGTGCCCCGTTCCCATGGCGATGGGCCCACTGATGACAAACCCAAATCATCTTCATTATGGTTATTATGATTAATAACAGGCTCTGGGAGGCTGGCATGACAGCACTGGCATCTAAAACTATACCTTTTCTTGACGACGGCAGAACAGCTGGATGCTGGGGTCTGTCTGGATGTGCAGAACACACTCACATCACTGGGCTGCCCCATCCCTGCCTCGGGCTTGGTGGCGGGGGGGTCTCTCCCTGCTGGGCACCAAGGGCTATCCATACCCCAAGCTCTAACTGAGGGGAGGGCAGGAAGGCAAGTGACTCCTGCTGAGTGCCTACTGTTTGCCAGATTGTCCATCCCACTTAGACCTCATAAGCCCACAATCTGAGGGCTTATGAGGATAAGGAAACGGAGGCTCAAAACATTTAGGTGACCTGTCCAAACGGACAGAGCTGAGATCTGTTTGAACACAAGTCTTTAAAACCCCAGGGACTAGGCACCTCAACCCAATTCTACAAGAATTTCTGGAGAGAACCATTAAAGAGTAAAGCCCAGCTGGGCATGGTAGCGCATGCCTGTAAGCCCGGGACCTTGAGAGGCTGAGGTAGGAGGATCGCTTGAGCCTCGGAGGTTGAGGCTGCAGTGAGCCGTGATTGCACTACTGCATTCCAGCCTGGGTGACAGAGCAAGGGATCCTGTCTCGAAAAAAAAAAAAAAAAAAAAAGAGCAAAATGCTAAAATAACCTTCCACATCTCTATCCCATTCAATCATCAAAACAGCCTTATGAGATAGGTGCTATTAGTGCCTGCCCCTACTCCCATTTTACAGGTGAGGAAACTAAGGATCAGGGAACCAGGTGTGTGTTAAACACAAGTTTCTGGAATCTATCTTAAGGTATTATAGACTGAATTTTGCCTCCCCCAAATTTATTATGTTGAACCCCTAACCCCCAATTTGATTGTATTTAGTGATAAAGCCTATAGGGAGGTGATTAAGTTAAATGAGATTGTAAGTTTGAGGCCCTAATCCAATAAGATTGGTGTTCTTAAGAGGAGAGACATCAGAGACCTCTCTCTCTCTCTCTTTCGGTGCACAGAGAAGAGGCCATATGAGGACACAGTAAGAAGGCGGCCATCTACAAGCCGGGAAGAGAGCCCTCACTAGACACTAAATTTGCCAGCACCTTGATTTTGGACTTTCAGCCTCCAGAACTGTAAGAAAATAAATGTCTGTTGTTTAAACCCCTGAGTCTGGTATTGTGTTATAGCAGCCCAAGCTGACTAATACATGCACTCCCTAATTATTTGCTGACCGGCTGAGTGAGTAATGAATGAGGGAACTTCCAGGCCTATCTCCTGAGAGATACTGGCCCCGCTTCCTGCAAAGACCAAAGCCTGGCCAGCTCCCTTCTCTCTCCACTCCTATAATCCAGACCCCAGGTTGCTGATCAGGGCCATAGATGCCCCTTATTCAAGGGGTGTCTCCTGGCCTCTGGCGGCTGCACTAGGGGCTCCAGGCTGCAATGGGGGCAATTACTGAAGATGCCTTTTCATGAACAAGAGGGAGTAAATGGACCTGAACCCCTGAGGGGACCCTGTGGATCCCTAGAGCTACACTGGTGGTATTCATAAATATTGAGGTAAATCTACAACCTGGGAAAAGTCCTGGGATTCATGGGACACCCCAGAGTTCCACCTCCCTGTCATAGTTTGCAACGCACTTGCTTTGGTGGAGCCCAGTTGCTACATAAGAAGTTTGATTACCCTGAGACTGCCATGGTGTGAGGAAGCCCAATGTAGTCAAGCAGAGAGGCTGCATGAAGAGGGAAAAGCAGGGAGATGAGAGAGACCCCATCAGCCCCCCAGATGTTTCAGCCAGCCCAGCCCAGCTGTGTGAATGTGGAAGCCTTCAGATGTCTCCAACTTCACCCCCTGCCCACCATCTGATTGCACCTACAGGACAAACCGAGCACAAGAGCTCAGCTGAGCCCAGTCAACCCACAGAACCATAAGGGATGACAATACCTTGTTTTAAGCCACTAAGTTTTGAGATGGTTCATTGCAGAATAAAGGATAAAAGCACAAGAAGTCATTGATGGCTACTTGTGGATGGCCAGGAAATGTGAATTTCCTGTTGGGAGATGTTGCTGAAGGCACTCCCTGGGTTTGTGTTGACAACCTGGCTGGGGCAGGGGTGGGAGGGGCTGCTGTCTGGACAAGGAGACCAGAAGCTACCTTGCCCTTGACTTGGTTGAACTAACTTCCTGGTTGACACTGGGTCTCCATGAATGAGCTAAAGGAAGTGATGCCCGAGGCATTCCATTTCTTTTTCTTCCTCTTCTCCTTGTGGCTTCAGAAAACTGAGTCTAAAGGAAGAAAATCAGAGGTCCTGCACCCCTTTCCTCCACCTCAGGGACAAGCCACTGTTGAGGAGAAAGAGAGAGGTATGGACATGCCACCAGGAGGGAAGAATGTCTGCTTTTTATAAAACAGCCCAGAAGCAAGTTAGAGAAAACTCTTACTGGGCCTCCTTTTGTCTTGATGCAAATACTTGGGTTGACAGTGAAGTCACCCAACATTGCGTCCTTGCAGTTCCCCTGGGACACTGGGAAACTGGGAAGGGTATGAGTTCCCTGCCAGTGAACCAGGAACTTAACTGCTGCTGGGGAGTCAGAGGGAAGAAGGGATTCTACACAGTCTTGCCCTCCCGGGCTTCTTGGGTTCCAACTGGAGGGCCTCTCTTCAAGTATCTATTAATATATTTATGTATTTACTGCCTACTTACTGCCTTATCTTAGGGACTACAGATAATTTTGTAGACTATGGTTAATCTTTCTTGGGTGGAGCAAAATCTGAAAAAGAAACAAGCGCCTGTTTGGTCCTCATCACACAGAAACAGCTACATGAAGTTTTGTCAAATTCCAAATGGTCCAACTTATAACAGATTCAAGGTGTCATATAACACAAACAAGATTCACTTTGTCCGGGTCCCTGGGGCATTCCTCAAAAAAATAAATAAATAATAAATAAAATAAAAAAAAATCAGTGGTTCTCAAAAGCAGCTGAAACTGAAGTAAAATGAGAGAAACTGTGGGGCTTTCTGGAAAGATGCACCATTCGTTATAAAATGCAGGATTATAAAAAACATGCAGAGGTTTAAAATGAGAGAGAGAGAGCGAGAGAGAGACAGCAAGAGAGAGAGAAGGAGAGAGAGTGCAGTCCAAATTAAAAGTCACAAGGGTAGACTTTCTGAATTATGGGTTGTTTATTTGAGATCAAGCTGTTTTTCATGTGCCCAACTCAATGCGGCTTGCTCTAGGGTGAGTAGTGGCTGAGAGTTAATTACTTAATGATGGTTAATGATTCTCCTGGGTGATACTGGGAGGTATATGCAAATTAATACTAATTACTACAACTCAGCAGCAGCTACCCTTTGTGGAGCTTTTGAGGTGCATTGGGCACTGGGTGGATGCTTGATGCGTGTTCTCATTTTATCCTCACGAGAACTGACAGAGGAAGGCATCAACAAACCTACCACTTTTCTTGCAGACAAGGAAACTAAAGTTCAGAGACGTTGTTCGGCTTGATTAAAGTCGCATTTAATAAGTGGAAGAGCTGTGTCAGGCCGTGGGTGCCTCTGACTTTAAATCTCTTGCTGTTAACTGTACTCTTCCTGTACTAAAATCACTTAATTCCTAAGAAAACTTTGAGCAAGGCCTCTTGGGTGATCTCAATTTCCAAGTGAATTACTTAGGGTTAGAGGACAGTCCTCCAGTTAAATTAAAGGGTAGGGGCTTTGAAAGCTCTGGGGATGCTCTGTGTCCAATCACACACACTCAAAGACAAGACAGGTGAGCAAGGTGCTGGCCTCCCCAGGGAGAAACAGAGCAGGGCCTTGGCATCCCACATCAGTAGAGCAGCTGCCCCACTCAGCTCAGCAACCTCAGGACCAACCCTGAGTCTAGGTCACTAAAGCCATTTGGACTAACTTCCCACCTCCTGACCATCATCTGTCAGGAAACTCTCCGGGTCCTCCCACTGCCTCTCACCTGCCAGCCTGCAGCACCCCAGAAATGCTGAAGAGTCCAAAGTCCGTGATGACCACTTTGCCATTGTCATAGAAGACATTCTTTGACTTGAGGTCCTTGTGTAGGATTCCCTTGGCGTGGAGGTAGCCCATGCCCTGCAAGAAGCAACGAAGAGAGAGTTGCCAGAGAAAAACCTAAAAGCTTGCTGCCACCCTGGCTTGAGTTCACATTCCTTGTCCTGAAGACTTGGCTCCCTAATGGGACCACACTCAACAGTGGCAGGGCCTGGGGTCTGACTGTGGGTCCTGGGGGTGAGGTCGGGGAAGGCATGGCAAGCGGGAACAGGCAGGGCCCCCAAGACACAAATCCATTGCCACTCTTAGACCACAGAAAGGCCAGCCCCATTTGCTCATCTGATTCCTGAAGAAGAAACAAAAAGATCCCCAGGGAAAGGAATTCAACCAACCATTTTCATCCACTTCCCCTTTAAATACTAACTCTTCTGCAAGACTAGATAGCCAGATCTACTTAACCTATGCTGCCACAGAAGGCAATGAGTTCCTAAAGAGATGTTCACAACCGCTCATTAAGAACACACAGAAGAGTCTATTGGAGGCCTCGTTCAAGGGCAAACATCTAGAGTTGTGGTGGTTTCTTTATTTTTGCCTTTGTGAGCAGTCACATCTTTTATTTCCTCTTGCAGCTCAGTCCTAACACCTCCAAATGAGAAATAAAAGCTTGAGTACAACTGACTAATAAGGCCCCTGCCAGAAAACACAGAATGTTCTTGTTTGTTTTAATCCAAAACAACACCCAACAATTTGATGTTTCCCTAGCAGCGGTGGAGAGAGATGGTTTCCACTCTTGGAAATTCAAGGACTCGAAGGATGGTGGATCCTAACCAAGAGGGCTGAATAGCTTGTATGTGACCCCTGGTCCTTGCATAGGTCCAAGTACCATAGTGATGAGACACCAGATGGAAACCAAACATTGGTGGATAGTTCCTAAAGATCGTATCGAGGCAGAATTCTTACTGATACATGGCCTGGCATTTTTCAGGTCAAGTCTAATTTCTTTTAAGTCCAGATTGGTAGTCTGAAATCCAACCATGAATCTTAGGAGCCCTGGGGTAGGGGGGCTTCCCTGGGGGAAACTGGGTCTTTCTGAGATTTAGATAGGAGGCCCAAGAGCCGACAGTACCTTCACAATTTCTTGAGCAATCTGCCTGGTTTTGTTGACATCCAAAACGATTTTGGCATCCCTCACGACGGAATAGAGCGTCCGTCCCTTACAGAGGCTGAAAAGCAAAAGGACAAGATAAATTAATGGCAGTCGTTCAGAAGAGGGTGACCCACAACAGTTACTACAAGTGACAAATGATGGCATAGACACGTGGACATGCCACTATTGTGCTTATGAGATAATAAGTCTGGGACTGGACTTCAGATCTGGTTCTGGGATAGAGATCTGAGAGGAAGTTCTTGCAGATTCTTTAGAAACTTGGCCAATGTGGCTGACCGACAAGGACACCCACAGAATCTAGCCTAGTCCAGAAATGGGTTTGCCATGTCCAGTCCATCCCAGAGGCTCACAGGTGGAAAGCAGCACATAAATCAACAACTTCTGGGTCCTCAGACGCCACTCAGACAGCATTCTGTTGGCCATTCACACCAGCTGCATGCACTTACCAGGAGTCAGTGTGTGAGGACAGTGATGAAAGACCAGCAGAGTGGTGGCTGATGTGTATTAAGTATCATCAGCAAACGATGCAGTCAATTGTTTGGACAGGGATGTGTAAACACCAGTAATAACACCCCCAAACCAGACGCCTGTCTAGATAAAGAGTTTTTCAAACTATGTTCAGCCTCATTGAGTTCATTTCGAGGACCAGTAGTTTAAGATGAATGACAGGATGAAAAAGGACATTATGCACTGAAAGTAACACCTTCTCATTTAGTTGCCTGTATGCTCATCCGTTCTGTTCCTCTGCAGTGAGCACAATTCCCAGCACGCACAGAGCAGGCACCCACAAGCCGTCACTGAATGAATGAATTCTAGATTCATCATAGCACTCCCAGCCCCTAGCACTGTGACTGGCTCAGAGTATCCAATGTGGGCCAAAAGAAGAAAGAACGTCACTGTGAAAATTAATTTTCCATCTACATCAAAATCACAGTTTGAATTTTCCTCTTTTAACCTGTGATGTTATTGCTAAAATACTCCTGGCATTGTGTTCATTCATTTGGTATTTACTGAGCCCTTGTTGTGTACTGGGCTTTGCTGAGATTGTATTTCCTGTGGTTGAAGCAAGAGCGCTGGTATCAGAGGGATCTCAGAATCCCAGCTCTGCTCCTTACTTACTGTATGTCTTGAGGTGGGTTACCTCTCTGGGCCTCAGTTTCCTCATCGATCAAAGGAAACTAATAATACTTAACCCTGTAGTTGAATACGAGGATTGAATGAGATAAAAGAGTTGGAAACAGGCCTTGGCATCCAGTGGGAAGTATAGCACAGTGGTTAGGAGCATGGGGGCTTAGAGTAGGACTAACGGGTTAGAATCCTGATCTGTCATTTAGTGGCTGTGTGACCTTGGGTGGGTGCATTAACCTCTCTGAGCTTCAGTTTTATTATCTGCAAAATGGGGCCAACAGCTGCTGCCTTTCTGGGTTGTCAGGAGAACCACATGAAATCAGGCATGTAAAGGTGTAGGCACCTCTCTATGCCTAGTACATTTCATGGTAACTTTCCATGAGATCACTGGCTATTATAAAAAGTTGTAAGTGATTAATAAAATAGTAAACAGACACACATACACTTGTACAAATATATATAAGTGATATATCTATACACATATCACAACTGTTTATCTGTCCACCCATCCGTATACTAATCTAAAATGCCACTGATAGCCACCCATGATCTTTGACTAACATTTTTTTCTTCATCTGCTTAAGGCGACAGTCCCCGGGTAGCTGACTCACAGAAAGTCTGATTCACATGTCCGAGGAGGTCACCCAGCCAGTTGGCAGGAGGCAGCCCAGAATGAGTCAGGGCTGACCCTGCATCCCCCAGGTTGCTGTCCCAGGCAGGGCATTTGCTGTGGCTGCTGGAGCAGAGGTGGAGGAAGGGTGGGCAGAGCAGCCAATTACTCCATGTTGACATTTCAATATTTGAGACTGTGGGCAGAATCCCTCCCCTGGATACTTAGTTCCTGAACAGCCACCTACACTCATCACAGGCCAGATCCCAGAAAATACCCTCCCCACTGCAGACCGCAGAGCAAATCACCCCCACCAGGCTCCAAGACTCCCTGGAGTCTCCTGCTCAGGGTAACTGCAGGAAAGTCTCAAGCTTCAGATTTCCACCCCTTGTCTTCTTTCCCTCCTTACAACCTCTTTCCCTTCAGCAGCTGCTGAAGTCTTTGCTTCTCTCACTCCCGTATGACCTCAAGAGCTTCTGGAGAAACTACTGCACCAGTTTGGCACAGATACTAAAGTGAAATATACATACAAATAACCCTGATATGGTTTGGCTGTGTCCCCACCCAAATCTCACCTTGAATTGTAATAATCCCCAAGTGTCAAGATCAGGGCCAGGTGGAGATAATTGAATTATGGGGGCAGTTTCCCCCATAGTGTTCTCCTGGTATTGAATAAGTCTCATGAGATCTGATGGTTTTATAAAGGGGAGTTCCCCTGCACAAGCACTGTTGCCTGCCACCGTGTAAGACGTGCCTTTGTTTCCCCTTTGCCTCCCACCATAATTGTGAGGCCTCCCCAGCCATGTGGAACTGTGAGTCCATAAAACCTCTTTCCTTTATAAATTACCCAGTTTCCGGTAGGTCTTTATTAGCAGCGTGAAAACAGACTAATACAAATCCACAACCAGTGATTCTTCCTCTAAGTAAGTACCCAACAGATATGAATTCTCATATTCACCCCTACACATGCACTAGAATGTTAACAGCAACCTATCTGTTGAAATCCCAAACTAGAACCAACCTGCAATGGATTGAATGTTTGTGTCCCCAATTCCGTATGTTGAAATCCTAATCCCAATGTGATGGTATTAGGAGGTGAGGCTTTGAAAGATAATTAAGTCATGAGAGCGGAGCCTCATGAATGGGATTAGTGCTCCTTTAAAAGGGACTCCAGCTAGTTCTCTTGCTGTTTCCTTGCCATATGAGGATACAAGGAGAAGTCAAAAGTCTGGAAGATGGCCCTCCCCAGAATCTGCCCATGCTAGCACTGGATCTTTGACTTTTCAGCCTTTGGAACTCTGAGAAATAAATTTCTTTTTTCTTTTTTTTTTGAGATAGAGTCTCGCTCTGTCATCCAGGCTGGAGTGCAGTGGCGCAATCTTGGCTCACTGCAACCTCTGCCTTCTGGGTTCAAGTGATTCTCCTGCCTCAGCCTCCCAAGTAGCTGGGACTACAGGCTCAATTTCTGTTGTTTCTAAGCCACTCAGTCTGCAGTACTGTGTCACGGTAGTCCAAACTAAGACGCAACCCAAATGTTCGTCAACAGAAAAGTGGATAAAATATGATATATACTTATAACAAAATATGTTCATGCTGTACTATATAAAAATAACCAAGCTACTGCTAACTGCAAAAAGCATGGATAAAGCTCACCAACATAATGTTGAGTGAAGGAAGCCTGACACCCAAGACTACTCCATTTATATAAAGTGCATAAGCAAATGAAACTGACCTACGTGCTGAAAGTCGGCACAGTGATGGCCCTTGTGTGTGTGTGTGTGTGGTGGGCGGGGGTGCTGGAAGGAGCTTAGGGGGCTGGGGGAAGGCAGTGTTCTGTGTTTTGATTTGGGCGCTGGTTACATGGATACATACTTAGTGGAAACTCATTGGGCTGTTCTTTTATGATCTGGACACTTTTGCAGGTATGTTATCCTTCCAAAAAATGTTTTAAAAAGTCAGAGCCTGGGCAACATGGCAAGACCCCAATTCTACAAAGGATACACAAAAAAACTAGCTGTGTGTAGTGGCACATGCCTGTAGTCCCAGCTATTTGGGAGGCTGAGGAGGGAGGATCTCTTGAGTCCAGGAGGCAGAGGCTACAGTGCATGGAGATTGCACCACCACAATCCAGCCTGGATGACAGAGTGAGACCTTGTCTCAAAAAAAAAAAAAAAAGTAAGCAGGGAAAGAATTAACAATTAATATAATTAATGTATGGTGTTGAAATCTGTAAAAAATGTAAAGCGGCACTGATACCCAAGGTATCCTTTTCTAAAGTCTTTACACAGTGAAGAGTATTTGCAGATGGGCAATGTCTACAGAGGAATTTGGGGCTCCAGGCCTGGCTGTGCCCACCTGGATGTTTATCAGGAACAAAGCTGGAGACAAGTTCAAGATGAAAGCTGAGCTTTAAAGATGAGCAGGCCTCAGGCAGATGTCCAGGATGACTGAGGCTAGGGCGGTCCCGGCAAGTCAGTCCAAGTGTCCACAGCAACTGCTCTGAGCTTGGAATTCCTCATGACTATAAAGGTGGCCTAAAAGCCACTCGCAGTGTGGGATGTGGGGAAAGGAAGGGAGAAGAGGATGAAAGTTGACTGAGTATGTGCTTAGGACCTATATCACCTCCATGATTCCTTCTAGCAATGCTGCAACCCCTATATATATAATAGCAAACCCTATTATATCTATTTTATGGGTGAGGATATGGACACCTAGAGGACCAGCTCGTGGATGCATAGCCTTGATGGGAACCCATTCCCGATCTTCTTCCTATCTTCTCCTCCACTGTGTGGGTGCCCAGTTATCAGACATGATTCTTGAGCCATTAATTAGGTATCACGGCTAAGGGAACAGAGGAGCACAAACTGAGTCCAAATCCCAACTCCAGCATTCACTACTTGCTGGGTGACCTTTAGAAATGACTTCAACCTCAGTTTCCATGTCTGTAAAATGGGTACAGCAGAAACAATACAGGCTGACATGTCCTGGGCACATTCTATGTGCCAGACACTAGCCTAAGGATAAGAGTCTTACAAAGTGGGTATTCTTGCTGTGTCTTGTTGATTCCAAAGATGCACATCTCTAAAATCAAAATGTGTCCTGCAATCATTGACAGATCATAGTTTCATTGGCACTGCATTTCTTTCTTTGTAGCCCATAAAATAAATGGTGAATATTCTTTTCTTTGAGATGGGGTCTCACTATGTTGTCCAGGCTGGTCTCAAACTCCTGGGCTAAAGTGATCCTCCTGTCTCAGTCTCCCAAAGTGCTGGGATTACAGACATGAGCCGCTGCACCCAGCCTAAATGGTGAATATTCTAATTGAAGGTATCTTCAATGATTTAATGAAGCATGGTATCAATCTCATTTTATAGATGACAAAATTGAGGCTCAGGGGTTAAGTAGAGCTGGGATGAATTTAACATGTAAAAATTGTCCATATTTATTGTGTAGCACATGATGTTTTGATATATGTATACATATGGAATGGCTAAATCAAGCTATTGTATTTATCTCACATTTTTTTGTGTACGGTGAGAACACTTAAAATCTACTCCCTCAGCAATTTTCAAGTATATAACCTATTGTTATTGATTATAATCACCATGATGTTCAATAGATCTCTTGAACTTATTCCTCCTGTCTAAATGAAGTTCTGTGGCCTTTGATCAAAGTCTCTCCACTCCCCATACTCCCCAGCCTCTGGTAACCACCATTCTACTCAATTTCTATGACTGACTTTTTTAGATTCCACATATAAGTGAGATCATGTGGTATTTGTCTTTTAATTAATATATTTATTTTGAGATGGAGTCTCACTGTGTCACCCAGGCTGGAGTGCAGTGGCGCCATCTCAGCTCACTGCAACCTCTGCCTCCCGGGTTCAAGTAATTCTCTTGTCTCAGCCTCCTGAGTAGCTGGGATTACAGGTGCCTACCACCACGTCTGGCTAATTTTTATATTTTTAGTAGAGATGGGGTTTCACCATGTTGGCCAGGCTGGTCTTGAACTCCTGACCTCAGGTGATGCCCCCATCTCGGCCTCCCAAAGTGCTGGGATTACAGGCCTGAGCCACTGCCCCTGGCTGGTATTTGTCTTTTTATGCCTGCCTTATTTCACTTAGCATAATGTCCTCTAGGTTCATTTATGTTGTCACACACGATAGGATTTCCTTCTTTTTTTAAGGCTGAATAATACTCTGTTGCATTTATATGCCACATTTTCTTGATCCATTCATCTGTTGATGGATTCGAGTTGATTCCATATCTTGGCTATTGTGAAGAGTGCTACAATGAACCAGGGGAGCACAGATCTCTCTTCGACATGCTGATTTCCGTTCCTCTGGATAAATACCCAATCGTGGAATTGCAGGAACTGGGGTTTGGATGCAGGCCACCTGGATCTGGAGGCTATGTTCTTAAAACCCATCTTTTGCTTCTTAACAACTTTCTCTGAGTCTCTGGCATGTCATAAGCCCTCAGAAAGTGGTAGCTGTAATGTCACTATCCCCATCGCCTATGGCAATGAAGATTAACGAGGCCTGCTGGTAGTACAGTCCATCTGGAGGTCAGCAGAAAGTGTTTTAGTGGCTCAATAGTGTATTTACTATCTCTCTAGCTTCTAGTGCACATGCACACATGCACCTCTCGGTATTTCTGTACACCAAAAATCATCTTTCTCCAAGAAGAGGGGCAAGGCCTGGGAATTCTCCATCTTATCTGCAGGCTACCCCACCTCTCCCAGCATGGCCTCAGGCAGTACCCTCAAGGCTGCCCTTTGAGTCCCTATCTCAGGTGACACAGAGAGCCTTTGGCTAAGATGGCACTGTGGGTACAAGATGTTTATTATAAACCAACCTAAAAGGGGCTTGTCAGAAACAATGAGATAAAACCATCTAGAAGGTTTGTCTCTGAGGGCCTCTGTCCAGACTGGCTCATTCTGCCAAAACAGTGGCTGGGACAGAAGTCTGAATGCCTGTGGCAGCCATGTCCTTTCCCTCCTCCAAACGCCTCGCCACCAAGCCCAGGTGCCCGGGCCAGGCATGAATAGTGGGGAGCAGGGGCTTTTTCTGGGAGCAGCCACCTCTGCGGACTGACACCCTGGCTCCCAGCCCAGCTCTGTCACCTGAAGCCCCCACGACCTTGGGGCACACTGCATCTCATGGGGGCACAGGCTCTGCCTCTATAACCAGGAGTGTGGTGAACTGAATCATGGCTCCAAAGATGTCCACATCCTAATCCCTGGAACTGGTGAAAATTTACCCTACATGGCAAAGGAGACTTTGCAGATGTGATTGAGTCATACTCTTGAGATAGACAGATTATCATGGATTAGCCAGGCAGGCCAGATGGATGTAATCACAAGGGTCTTCAAAAGCAAAGGGGGAGACAAAAGAGAGAGGCAGAAGGAGATGTGATAGAAGAGGGGGCTGAATGGTTGTGATGGGGGAGAAGGACTCAACCCACCATCGCTGACTTTGAAGATGGAGAAGGGGGCACGAGCCAAGGAATGCAGGCAGCCTCTAAAAAGCTGGAAAAAGGCAAGAAAATGGATTCTCCCCTAGAATCTCTAGAAGGAGCACAGCCCTGCCAACATCCTGATTTTAGCTCCATGAGACCCACTTTGGACTTCTGACTTTCAGAACCATGTTCTTGTTGTTTGTTGTTTCAAGCCACTAAGACAGTGGGGCAGTAAGTGCTGCCTCGTGAGCAGGTGGGAGGTTGAGATGAAAGCACACAAGCGCTTCATCCAGTGTCCAGCTAAAGCGTCTACTCCTTCACCAGCTGCTCATATTATCACTAATAATATTACCATGAATATTATTGCTAATAATATTCTTCTTCCTGAATGATGACAACTGTTCCTCACTGTCCCTCTGGCTTCCCCAGTTCATTCTCCGTCCAGTACTATGAGCGATTGCTTCAAAATGCACAATTGATCAGGTCACTCCACTGCTACAATGACTCCCCAGCACTCTCTGGATAGAGAGTCTCCCAGTGCCTGGAGGTCCCATATAGTCTGGTTCCTACACACCATTTTCCCTCTTCTCATATGACTCTCCCTGCCATTCACGGAGTTCCAATCACACCAGCCCATCTCCGAGCCTTTGCCTCTGCCATTTCCTTGGCCTGCAATGCTTTTCCCACTTGCCTCAAAAGCCTCCCATGGCCTCTCCAACTAGGTCACTCCCCCCAATAGGTCCCTGAAGCACTGTGGACTCCACCCTTGCAACACCTGCTGTAGTTGTAATTGAACAGGTGTTGCCTGGAGCCTATGATGACGAACTGTCTCCCCCTCCAGACTGTAAGCCTTAAGAGGACAGTTACATGGTTTGGCTGTGTCCCTACCCAAATCTTAACTTGAATTGCATCTCCCAGAATTCCCATGTGTTGTGGGAGGGGCCCAGGGGGAGGTAATTGAATCATGGGGGTGAGTCTTTCCTGTGCTATTCTCGTGATAGTGAATAAGTCTCACGAGATCTAATGGGTTTATCAGGGGTTTCTGCTTTTGCTTCTTCCTCATTTTCTCTTGCTGCTGCCATGTGAGAAGTGTCTGTCGCCTCCTGCCATGATTCTGAGGCCTCCCCAGCCATAGGGAACTGTAAGTCCAATTAAACCTCTTTTTCTTCCCAGTCTCGGGTAGGTCTTTGTCAGCAGCGTGAAAATGGACTAATACGGGCAGGGACTGGGTTTATCTGGTTAATGTTACAGGTGCTGAACACATGAATGAATGAATGGATGCAGTGCCTTAGGCTGCTTCCCACGGCCAGACCTTCCCTTCCAGTATTCCAGGGAGTGAGATCCCCATCATGGAGTGACAACCAATAAAACATAACAGCTTCTATGGGGGTCTGCACCTGCGGTCTCCTTTGCCACAGTCCTCACCACTCTGTAGTGTACCACACCTGGTCTACTTCCTGCATTTACAGCACCTACCTAGACCCCGTAGGTGTTTAAACACTAGGCCAGTGGTTAACAAACCTGAGCAGGCACTAGAATCTCCTGGGGAGCTTTGTTAAAACAAAGGTGGCTGGCACTACCCCAACCACCTTTAACCTGCAAATAGAGTTTCTGATTTGCATTTCTAACAAGTTTCCAGATAATGCTGATGCTGGGGGTCCAGGGAACCCCACTTTGAGAACCACCGCTCAAGCCCACTCTCCTTTTATGGAGGCCCAGAGGTCATCTCTTAAGTTCAAACTCCACTACCTGGATGCCAGAATGGTCCTGGCACAGTGTTCTAGGTGCAGGAGATACTGTATGCACGACAGACCTAGTCCTGAATCCTACAAGCTGAAGGTCCAGTGGAGAAGGAAGGCAATAAACAAATAAATGAGACTTCAGAGAGATACAAGTGCTGTAAAGAGAATGCAGAGACTTATTGGATAGAGAGTAGATGGAGTTGGGGGCATCTTTAGCCAGGGTGCCCAGGGAAAGCCACTCTGGGGAGGTAATCTTTATTCTGAGAGCTGAATGAAGAAAAAAGCCAGGCATGTGGAAATCTGCGGAGAGAACTCCAAGCTGGGGAAACCAGCCAGTGCAAAGGCCCTGAGGTAGGACAACGTGTGGCATGCTTGAGTAACACGGCAAAGGCCATCTGGCTGGAATCCAAAGAATGTCTCCCAGTGGCTACTCTCTACAGGTGTTTGCCTTCCAAATAAAAGACATAGATAGCTGGGTGCAAATAGTCCCTGGCGCTGCCTGGCTTGAGCTCCCAAGGCAGTTGGTTTCAAAGTCAGCTGTTATTTCAAAAAACACTCGAGCTGTCAGAGGGATTTACAACCCCTCTGCTGCTCACTCCCTTTTAAGCATTCCCCACTTCTTGAAACTTAAATCCCAGTTAATTGTCCCATGCTCTTTCCCCCCGACCCCTTGAGTAAATAAATCACATTCCAAGTTACAGGTCGCACACTCCATCAAATTCCAGCCTCCGGCAATCTCTAACTTCCAAGTTGCTCATGAATCTAACACTCAAGATATTAAACCTTGGGACTCTGGGGCTTTATAATAAAAAATGCCAGGTTAGCTTCCTATAAAAATGGGACATGCCAGAAAGCAAGTGAGAAATGCCAGCTGTCTGCCACCTGCTTAACTCAACGTGTGTCCAGGAAATGAAGAGTTATAGAGTTCCATTAAGTAAGGGGCTGGCTGGGGAAGGCTCACATCCTAGCCAGATAAGAAAGATGACCGTGGCCTGCCAGGCATCAGAATACGCAAAGACAGAGCCTAGCTGCCCACGAGGGCACTGAGCTTTTGTTAATGCAGGCCCTCCCTCCCCTCCTTCAGCCTTTGATATTGCTGCAAAGCTCAGAAGTGGGGAGGGAAAAAGGAAGCGCAGACTCTCTGTCTTGCTGAGTTCTTCTCCCCAGAACTGAATCTGATTTTGCTAAGTCAAGAGGTCAGAGGCGGCCGGGCGCAGTGGCTCACACCTGTAATCCCAGCACTTTGGGAGGCCAAGGTGGGCGGGATCACAAGGTCAAGAGATCGAGACCATCCTGGCCAACATGGTGAAACCCTGTCTCTACTAAAAATACAAAAATTAGCCAGGCGTGGTTGTGTGCGCCTGTAGTCCCAGCTACTCAGGAGGCCGAGGCAGGAGAATTGCTTGAACCTGGAAGGCAGAGGTTGCAGTGAGCCGAGATTGCACCATGGCACTCCAGCCTGGCAACAGAGGGAGACTCCGTCTCAAAAAAAAAAAAAAAAAAAAAGAGGTCAGAGTCTGGCTGCTCTGGGCTCTTCAAAGACTGAGATGTGGGGTTCTGCCCATTAGGGGCTGTCCCTTCTGCCCCAGACTGTATGACTCCAAGCTGCTGGGCATCTGGGTGACCTTCTGCCCTCTCTGGTCTAGGCTTCATAGGGAGGGAGTATTCCCACCCCACAGGCAGCCAAGTTGGAGGTGTAAGCCTCCAGGTCACTCCAGGAAGAATTGCAGGGAAATGGTAACCTGGCATTCCTCTACCTCTTGTCACATTGTGGGGTCCAGCCTGGGACCTGCCTTTGCTGACACTGTCCAAAGACACCCTGAGACATGCTCTTCCCCAATCCTGCATCATATTTTCTCAGCATCTCCTAAGGATGGGGCTGCACATCTCATTCAGTATCTCTAACATTGCAATCATTCAAGATCCGCCCACTTGTATTTATATGAATTTGCCAGATCAGCCAACTCCTATTTATCACTTAATAGCTTTTGTTAAATGTACTGCCCTTGGGGGAAAAATCAGTGTATTTTAAAGAGATACTTTCTGTCATTACCTTCTATCATTGCCAGATGGAAAGCTAGAATCCCTAGCCCCAGGTAAGAGTAAAAATAAATACAATGAAAACAAACATATATTAAAAAACAAAGTGAAATCCTAGTTTGGCACTGTGGTCTGCCAAAGGCCCTAAGTTTGAGGGCTCCTCTTTTTGTAAAAAAAAAAAAAAACAACAAAACTAGTTTAGCAAGTTAGAGTTAGAAAGGTATCAAATACTAGCACTGAACAGAGATGTTTTCTTTTTTTTTTTTTTTTTTGAGACAGAGTCTCGCTCTGTTGCCCAGGCTGCAGTGCAGTGGCACAATCTCAGCTCACTGAAACCTCTGCCTCCCAGGTTCAAGCGATTCTCCTGCCTCAGCCTCCCAAGTAGCTTGTACATGGTGGTACACACCTGTACATGGTGGTACACACCTGTACATGGTGGTACAGGTGTGTACCACCATGCTTGGCTAATTTTTATATTTTTAGTGGAGACAGGGTTTCACCATGTTGTCCAGGCTGGTCTCAAACTCCTGACCTCAGGTGATCCACCTGCCTGGGCCTCCTGAAGTGCTAGGATTATAGGCTTGAGCCACTGTGCCAGGTCAAAGACGTTTTCCTTATTGTCACAATGACGGTGTGTGCAGGTGACAAGAAGGGCTGACTCTTTGCTCGAATGAGCTGACATTCTCATGAGAAGACAATATGCAAATAAAATAATTGCAAGTTATAATTAGGGCAATAGAGAAACAAACTAGGTGCTAGATGCTTCCATTAATAGGATCACCGGGCTATGTGCCTAAGGAGAGGCAGCAGGGGCCCCCTTCCCACTACATTGTGTTCTTTCAAGGCAAAGACTCTTCATTAACTTGTGACAACATCTAGCATAATACTCCTTCTCAAATCCCTCCACACAGGGCAGCATCATCATCCTGTTTAGGATGACGACCATCTTTAGAGGGCCTACCAGGATGCCAGGCACAGAGGCAAAAGGTTTCCGGGCAGCACCTCATTACATGCTTCTTATAACTCTCTAAAGTGGGTACAGACCAGGAGACTGGGGCAATAAGTCAGCCTAGTTAGGAGCATACACTTTAGAATCAGAACCTGAGATAATCCGCCACTTCCTGGCTACGTGATTTTTGGCAAGTTACCTAAAACCTTTGGAACTCACAGTGCTTTGTAACCTCTGAGGTGGGGGTGTACAGTCTGAATCGAATTCATATTCCAAGGGGCTCAGCCTTGCTTTGGAGACTCCCTAGCTGTTATTTTTTGAGAGCAGGAAATAAGCATCTTGCCACTTCTGTCTTTTGCACAAGTGCGTGTGATTTTATGTCCAACTTTAATGCCCACTACTCAGCAGTACTTGCAGGTTAAATGAGATAAGATGATGGTCTCCGTTGATGGAGTTTTCTCCTGCAAGGCACTGTCCTGAGAACTTCTCGCACCATCTCCCCTAGTAGGAGAGACATGATGTACAAATGAAGAAATTCACGTGCAGGAAGGTAAAAATTACCTGCGCCAGGGTCCTACAGTGAGTAGGCAACAGGGTCAGGATTGGAGTTCAGGACTCAAACCTTCACCTCTTTTCAGGATTTCATAAGATCGCCAGGAAAAGATGACTTAGCAGAGCAGGTGACTCCGGAGATTCAGAGAGCCTGACCTCTGAACCCTCATTTGCTCATTGAGCTCAGCTGAGACTACGCCGCTCCAACTCTAGGCCTTTCCTTCCACCCCGCAAATTCAGGGCAGGGCCATGTTAATCCTTATCATGCATTTGCTGCTTCTGTTTGGGAATTCCCAGCTGCTACCCAGAGACAAGCAAAGCAGGCTGCAGGTGGCTAGAGCTAGAAGGTCTCAGAGCTGCTGGATGCATGCTTGTCCACACTGGCCCAGGGGAGGGGCTGAGGAACTGCTCTTGGAATGAGCGCATGGATTAACAGAGCAATGAATGACTCCTATCCTTTGTCTTCTTGGGGATAAGCATCCTGTGTCCCCTGTAGCTCGGGAGGGCTGTGTTTCATGCCAAGTGATACGATTTGGCTGTGTCCCCACCCAAACCTCATCTTGAATTGTAGCTCCCATAATCCCCATGTGTTCTGGGAGGGACCCAGTGGGAGAGAATTGAATCATGGGGACAGGTCTTTCCTGTGCCATTCTCGTGATAGTGAATAAGTCTCACAAGATCCGATGGCTTTATAAAGGGGAGTTTCCCTGCGCAAGTTTTCTTCTCTTGTCTGCCGCCATGTGAGATGTGTCTTTCACCTTCTGCCATGATTGTGAGGCCTCCCCAGCCATGTGGAACTGTGAGTCCATTAAATTTCTTTCTTTTGTAAATTGCCTAGTCTCAGGTATGCCTTCATCAGCAGTGTGAAAACAGACTAATACACTAAGATACGCCTTTACCTGCTGTCTTAACACATGAAATAGACCATGAGCCAAGCCCAGCTCAAATTAGTAATGAACTTTGAGCCTCTTCCATGAGCAAGGTACCACAGGGGCAAAAAGACCAAATAGACCACTGGTCCTGCCCTCTAGGGCTAGACATCAAAGGATATCAAAACGCTGAGTTCTTTTTGTTGACTCACCAGAATCACACTTATTTTTCAACTCAACAGTAGCCTGAATTACTGTTTTAAAAACTGTACACATATATCACCTAATTCATATGCATTAAAAATCCAGGGAGAGGATAGCCCCCAGGGTGTTAGCAGAGCTATCTCTGGCTACTGGGATTAGGAGGTTTTATAAGGTTTTTTTTCCCCTTGCTGCTTATCTTTCTTTCCTAATTTTTCCTCCAATAAATGCATGTTCCTTTTGTAAATCGAGAAAAAAGGAAGAAATGAGAAAAGCACCTCTGACTTCTGACTAGAGTAAAACCAGACACATATGTTTATTCTGTAGACGGTTTGGAAAACATTGAACCGGTGGGGAACTGAAATGAGAAAGTGGAGTCTGAACCAAATTCATACTCCAAGCAGCTCAGCCTCGCTTTAGAGACTTTCTGGCTGTTACTCTGCGAGGAGAGGAAACATTTTTGCTCCTTCTGTCTTTTGCACAGGGTTTAGCCCACTCTGGTCCTCTTTGGAAGTGGGCACACAACAAATGCTTGGTGATTACGGAGAAACCTAATAACACTCTTGGCTCAGGAAAGTTCGGTCCCTAATGAGGAAGACAGAGTTTACTGTTCGATTTTTTTTTTCTAATAACTGTGTAGCTGATAAGAGACAAAAGGGCAGGCAGACGCGTGGTAGGCATAACCTCCACCTCAAATGGCTGTGTTCTTTCCACCCATGGGCCCCACAGCCCAAAAGGGCACAGGAAGGGAGGCTGAGGACACTGGGAGGAGGGCCTGTGTAAGGCAGTCAGCCGGGGTGGAGTGTGTGGGGCATTGCTCCCTTCTGCCACTGGGGCTGAATCAACCCTGGATCTGTTGGTCAGGTCCGTTGCTTGGTGAAGGAGATGGGAAGATAAGGAGATGGGGAGGGAGGTAAGAGGAAGGGGAGGCTGGGAAGTTATCTGAGCACGGAACCTACCTGGCCATGGTGTAAGACATCACGCGTAGAAGAGAAAACAGGCATAGAAATGTTTTGAACTCAGGTTGTAGACTAACATTAGGAATTACTGGATCTGCTCCTTTCACAGGGGAGATGGAGAAACCGGAATGCAGAAGGGGGATGGAATTTCCCAAGGTTGTGTTTTGAGTGACACAGGCTGGCTGCAACCCAGCTTTGTCCGAAGCTAAACCCAATGCTTGTAGACACAGAGCTATGCTGCCTTCTCAGAATAATAAATGGCATTTGTGAACCTCCCCACGAGGACTCTGCTGAAGGTTTTACATAAATCATATCCATAGATTGTAATCCTAACCTAACCCCATAAGGCAGGTGTTATTCCTATCCAACAAATGGGGAAACTGAGACTCAAGGAGTTCAGGTCATTTGCCAAGGTCATGTAGCTAAGATATATGAGACAGAACTGGCATTCTACCCTCATTCTATCTGATACTAGCGCCTTATTCTTAACCACTAAGCTATATGACCTCTTTGGAAATGGAAGGAACAGAGGCTGAGGAACAAGGGAATCAAAGTTTCCCAAGCTCCTGAGATAAGCCTTGTACTCATTCTACCCACACAAGAGCCCTGAGGGGGAGCTTTTCATCCTCCTGTCCCTCCAATGAGGAAGTAGTGGCTCAAGAGATTGAATGACTTGCCCAGTAATCCTCTCTGCCAGGACATGCAGCAGGAGCTGGGTCCAGTTTGACCAAAGTCCCTGGGCCTTCCACTGCCTCCCCCTTTTCTGAGAAGGCCTTGAGCGCTGGGCCACCCCAGAACATGCCCAACTAGCCCACTATTCAGACTGCTGTAGGTCAAGGGTTTGCAGAGTGTAGAATTTGCAAGACTGCAGATACTGAGGCTTGGTGGAATCAGGCTTCTGAGGTGGGAGTTGCAAACTACGGCCCGCGGGCCAAATGTAGCCCAAAGCCTGTTTTTTGCATGACCCATTAGCTAAGAATGATTTGATACTCCTTTAAATGGTTGAAACAATTTCAAAAGAAGAGTAATATCTTGTGCCATGTGAAAATTAAATGAAATTCAAATGTCAGTGTTCATAGTAAAGTTTGATTGGAAGACAGCCATACTTTTTGTCTGCAAATTGTCTACAGCTGTTTTCATGTTAAAATAGCAGAGTTAAGGAGTTGTAACAAAGACCATATGGCAAAGCTGAAAATATTTACTGTCTAGCCCTTTACAGAAAAGGTTTGCTGACCCCTGCTCTAAGAAATCAGGGTGGAGCCAACAGAAATTGGGCTACTCAAACTAGAAGGGCTTTCTTCAATTTCAGCCATTCTCCTCTGCATTGGGGTGCGGTTAAGGTCACGTGGATTTTCCATTCATTCACTTGCTCACTCAGTCAAACATTTGTGCCTCTATGCATGTGCTGAGCTAACACTTCCAGAGCCCTGCCAGGCACTGTGCCAGGTGTGGGGATACTGAGTCTGGTGGGCAGGCACATATTACATGAGAAAATGCCAGCAAGTGTCATAGGTCTAGGGACAAGGTTCTGCTTAGGAGTGAGTTGGGCTAAAGAGGGAGAAGGAGCTTGAACTCGGGCCAGTGCATATGTAGCCAAATAAGGGAGCTTATCTGCAAGCCTGTGTTACGCAAGGTGGAGACAGACTGAACTACCCGCTGCCACCCATCAGGGAGGGGCGTGCCCCAGCCACACAATCACTCAAACGTGGAAGCATATGTCAAGTCCATGTTTTCTGCCTCTTCCTTTCCCTAATTCCCTGCCCAAACTCCTATATCACATCCTCACAGAGCCTTCCCAGGCAGCTCCTGGACATTAAATTAGCTGGACAAATGTTCACCCAAGTGAGACAAATCCAAAATTGCTTTAGAATGTCTTTCTTACAGACCACTGACTTCAGAACGGCCATTGGGAGGAAATGACCTGACCCACTGTCACCACACAAGGAATCACTGTAACTGGATCAAAAGCCACAAGTGTGACATATGTCTGTGCACACAGGTATTTACATGGGCATTCTTGTTTCTGAGTGCAGGTGTATGTCTGCGTCTGTGACTATTTATGCACACATGAACACACGTAAAGACATGTCAATGCATGCATGTGCATGACTGTAGGCGCATGTGTGTGTACATATGTATGTGCATTCACGTGTGTAGGGGTCTTTGCATTTATGTGCCCATCTATGTCTATGTATCTGTATGTTTTTTTGTGACCTGACTTGGGGACAGCAATATGGGTTCCATCATGCCAACTGCAGAACTGGCCTTTCTCATCCCTCAGAAAGCACTCTGGGTCTGCATTTTCCCTGGACTTTGAAATGCTCCAATAAGAAAATCAATTCTTTGTCTAAAACTGGAACTTCAGGTTGCCTAGGGGTGGGGGAAGTTGGGAGGAAGGTAGTGGGGAATGACTGGTAATGGGTATAGAATCGATTCCGTTTTTTTGAGGAGAGAGAAAATGTTCTAAAATTAGATTTTGGTGATAGTGGCAAAATTTTGTAAATATACTAAAAACTATTGACACTGTGTACGCTTTAAGTGACTAAACTTTAGGGTATATACATTATATATCAATAAAGTTGTTTTAAAAAAGAAAAAAACAAATGGAAGTTTACAAAAATCCCAACTCACTTCTTGTTGCTTTTGCTGAGGAGCCCTTAGCCGGGCAATGGGTAAAAATAAAACACCCTGATTTCACAGCTTTGTCAACCAGGGAAGGAACTTCTTCCAGTTTCAACAACCCATGCCTCTGCTGGCCTGACAACAAAGAACATTTCTGTTCTTTGCCCTCGAAGCTTTGTAAATAGAACTTGAAGGACCTAGGAGATTTGAAGAGGCCTGGGTGGGCAAGATATTGGGGTGGACACTGAGAGGAAAACAAACTATCATTTCATTACCCCAAGAGGAATGGAGAAAAATCGAAGCCAGGGGAGTGTGCTGGCAGGAATCATTTCTTTGAGAAGGAGGAACAGAAATGAGAGTGGAGAGGGGAGAGAACTTATTAGGGGAGACAGTAGCACCTAGAGGTTAGGAGCTTGGAATTTGAAGTCAAAGCCAGGTTTCAGACCCAGTTTTGTATTCTTTACCTATGAGCTTTTGGGAAAGTTGCTTAAAAATCAATGCAGGTAGACAGACCAGAGTCTATGTCATAGGTCTGGAAGGGTTAAATTAGAAGATTCATGTGGTACAGACAACACCAGTGTTCATCAGATCTTCCTCCCTGTTGCTCCTAGGCACTCAGGAGACTACACTTTCCAATCTCTTTGCAGTTATGTTGCATATGTGACTGGCCCTGGCCAGTGAAAAGTAGGATGTTTTTATTGGCCTGGTTGGGGTATTTTAAAGTGCATTGCTCAATCCCCACTTTCTTTTCTTGTGCCATCCACGACCAAGGAGGCTCCAGGATGATATGCAGACCCACTAGATCAGAACAGCCTGAATCCCTGAGTGACTGCATGGAAGACAGCTGCCCTGGAGGATTGCCCCACCTATAGCCAACTTTACATGAGTGAGAAATAAACGTTCTGAGTAGTGAGAAATAAATGTTCACAGAGATTTTAGGGTTGTTTGTCATTGCAGCACAAGCCTATCCCATCCTACCTAAAAGGACATGCAAAGAGGTTGGATCATTAAAAGCACTCAATAAATATTGACAATTATGGTTGATTGATAGACCCCAAAATACAAAGTGAGTGAGGCCATGAGAAAAGAAGACAGACAGGGACAATAGCAAAATCAGCAAAAATAAGAGACTGCAGCTAGGATCAAACTTCCATAATAAACATCACTATTTTGGGAAAGCAAACTCTGGGATGGGAGTTGTATTTTCCTTTGTGTTGAAAAAACGTAGTTCTTTTCCAAATGCCCACAAACACTTACCTCTATTTGTACATAAATGGGCAGCACAATGATTTTAAAAACCAACAGGCAAATGGGAATCTGTGCTTGGTGAGATTCAATTTCATTTTTTTGTTAATAGCTTTCTCCTACTTCTCACAGATAGAAAGCAAGCCACTCTAGGGATGTGACCTCACCTCTCAATCATTTAAAAACAGAAAATAAATGTCCAGAGAGATTAAAAACATGGGTCCTGTGCCCCAAAAGTTGTCATGTGACAATGTTGCATCTCCATGGGAAAGATGAAAACTCCATGTAATCCTATTACGAATATTTCCATTAGCCACCAAGTCTCACCTTGGTAATCTGTTTCAATTGAAAGTCCTGTCATTCCCCAAAACCCAATTTAGAAGGTGCAGGGACAAAATATAAGTTTGTGCCAATTTCTCAAAGATGGGCAAAAATCATCACTTGAGTTCATCTGGGATTCTTTTTTCCCTTAATCTCTTAACTCCAGGGCACTAAAAGAATTATTCCCCAATGTTCACCAAGGTAACCTTGTCCTCTCAGGCCTCCTTAAATTCTATAGGCACTCTAGCTTCTATCTATGAAGTGTGGAGGGTGGAGATATGGGGATCTTAACAAGCAAATGCCCAGCTACCTGGATATCCAAGGTTCTTGTGCTTTTGGATGCTCTGGGAAGGTTAGTAGGAAGGGGTGACTGGGACTGGTGCCACAGTATATACAAAAAGAGTCAAGATCAGCCAGACTGTTCAAACAGCCCACCCAGCACCAGAATCTTTTAAAAAAATCTTTGTTAAAATTTCAGTAGCTTTTGGGGTACAAGTGGTTTTTGGTTGCATGGATGTATTATACAGTGACAAATTCTGAGATTTTAGTGTACCTGTCATCTGAAGAGTGTATGTTGTACCCAATATGTAGTTTTTAATCCCACACTCCCTTCTCCCATTCTCCCCATTCCGAGTCTCCAAAGCCTATTATATCACTCTGTATGCCTTTGTGTATTCATAGCTTAGCTCCCACTTGTAAGTGAGAATATATGGTGTTTGGTTTCCATTCCTGAGTTACTTAATAATGGCCTCCAGCTTCATCCAAGTTGCTGCAAAAGACATGATTTAGTTCATTTTTATGGACGAGTAGTATTCCATGGTGTATATATACCACATTTTCTTTATTCACTCATTGGTCAATGGACACTTAGGTTGGTTCCGTGTCTTGGCAATTGTGAATTGGCCCGCACCAGAATCCTGACCTTGTGTCAGTCCTTATGCAGTCCCCTCACCAATGTGGAAGCTATCACATCATGTTGAGCACACTGAAGGTGGGTGGGAATAGCTGGCCCCATTGTCCATCAAGGAAATGGGTTTAACTCAAACCCTAGAGGCAGCACATGGTGGATGTCGCCCTCCCTCCAAGACCAAAACCCAAACGTTTTGTTTTCATGCCCTTTTATTTTTCATCAGATCACCCCAGCCTCTTGCTCAAACAGAATTGTGCTTCTGTTGCTTACACCCATGGAACCCTGGGCAAATAACATTTCCTGGAGTCTGATCTGTAAAACAGTGACAATCACATTCTCCTCTCAGGTTGCAAGCATCCAGTAGCGTAAAGTATGTACAATGTGCTCAGCACACTGCATAGCACCTGACAAGGCTCAACTATCCACTCTTCTTATCACAATTACTCATCCAGGAGAGTCAGGATACATTAGGCTTTGGTGTCCCTCACTGCACATCCCCCAGTTGGCACCATTTGCTCCGACTCAACTGAGCTATTTGAAGTTTTGCAAATGTGACCTCTTCTTTCTGCCACCTTCTTGCTTCTGTCTATGCTGTTCCTTATACCAAGAACACCCTTCCTCTAATCCCCATTTCTTCCAAAATGTCGTATTCCACAAGAAACAGCCCATTTCACCACTCAGTCAGTCCCTTTCTCTGAATTCTCTTCATGCCCTTTGCACACCTCTGTTTCAACACTTCCTTCCCTGTATAATGATTCCTGAATTCCTATCTTCCCCATGGCTGAGAGGCTACTGAGGACAAGCATGTCTTATAAAGCACCGCAGCTCCAGTACCTACTACCTCCTGGCTATGTTGGATGAATGACTGGACAAGTGAATGAATGGATACACAAATTATTAACAAAATTATTTCTGAACATTTTGATCAGGGGACACAGATCTTGATCCTCTACCACTAAGAAAGAATCTTCAAAGTCAATACACATGTCACCAGTATTGGGCCCAACGAAACATCTTCTCTGTCAAAATTAGGAGCTAAATATCAAGGCTTTCAGATGCAATTTTGTAAATTATTTCAACCAGGCAGCTTGGAAGAATTAGACTATGGATTTTATTGGTTCTCCATATTATATGTTAATACTCTTTTTTGGCAGCCTGAAAATGACATTTCTCTTTCCAGCCAATATCACCTCTTTCTCTACTTAGCAAACTTTGATATATTTTTTTCCTGAGTTGTTAATTTCAGGTTGCAATTTCCATCCCTGTTTGGTGCACCCATGTGACAGTCTGTTTGCTTCAGAGATTGAGAAATAAAATCCTCTGGGTGTCAGAAGAGTTTTGGGTCATCCACAAGCCTGACTGTTTCCTCCCAGCATAGCTGCCAAGACCACACACCTTTTTAGAGAATAAATGTAGTAGCCAGGAAGTGACAGAGATGGGGCTGCACCAAAGTCTATAGGATTCCAGAGTGCTATGCAGTTCTGACTCTGAGATGGGAGGAAAGAGAAATTTGGTTTGGCATGGCTTATTCTGGGAATAGTTCAGTGGTTCACAGTCCTGGTTCCATAATAGGATTGCCTGGAGATGTATATATGTCAGTCGATTAATAGATAGATAGATTTATTTATATGTGTGTGTGTGTGTGTGTGTGTGTGTGTGTGTATATATATATATATATATACACATACACACACACACACATCTATAAATAAATAAAAAATCCAACCCAGATGCACTGAATCAGGATCTTTTGGGGTTGAGGGTGGAGCCCAGGCATTACTTAGAATTCAAAACTCCCAGGTAATTCTAATGTTTACCCAGGTTGCGAACCACTGGAAAAGCTGAAAACACTCATTTTGATTCAATAAAGGAAAAAAGTCTCTCATTTTCATTAAAATCCACCTGAAACGCTATTTGCCCCTCACATCTGCTTTGCATTTTTCTGTTTACAAAACACTTTCACCTACATGGTTTAATCTACCGCCTGAACTCTGTGGGATGGGCAGCAGTGTGCCCATTCTATACAGCAGGAAGCTGAGGATCACAGAACCCCAGTGACTTGCCCAAGGCCATTCAGCACCAGGATGGCAAACTAGGTCTTCTAACCTCAAATCCAAGAGGCTTTCCTGAAATGAAAGGACCAGAGATCTTTAAGTCACTTAAAGAAGGCCATGGCCATTCATCTCCCATAACGGAATGAGTTTAAGGGTCCTGATTTTGAGACTTGACCCCAAAGGACATTCATTCTTTCTAGGGTTGACCAAAGGCTTTTACTAGGCTACTGAAACAGCAACATAGAGCCAAATGTCAAATTCAGACTGGATGGGGCAGAAAGAGGCCAAGGTGTACTCCTTAGAGACCATTTTGAGATAAAGTGAAGGCTTCTGGAGTTGCAAAGCGAGGGCCGTGAAGGCTGGCTGGTGTCCTTCTGTCACCAGCAGCCCCATCTGCCTTCAGACAGGAATGTGCTGAGGCTCTTATTCTGATTGGTTTTCTTGAGTGGGTTAAACCTACCCCCCTGCGATCTTGTTTGAACTACTGATTTGCTTAGCAAACACTTTCTCTATAAATAATGAGTAAGTAAACTCCAGCCTGCTGCTGATTGCTGATAAATTGTTATGAGTTGGGAGTTAATGGGGTATAAAATAGGCAGTGAGCAGCCCCCACCCCCACTCCTATTGGAAATCAGGCTGAACTACCTCAGGGCCTGCTAAACTGGCACCTTCTCTCCCTGTCCCCATGGCCCAAGTCTATCCTTTTCCCCTCCATTTATCATCACCTCCCAGGGTGAGATAAAAAGCCACCCTCCCTTGTCATCTTCCCAGGGTCTTAGACCTCTACACTCATCAGCCTTGAGTTCCACAAAAGTTAGATCCAAAGGGAAGGAAACCTGCAGGAAAAGACAATTCTGATTATTTTAGTCCTGCTGCCTGTATTTTCCTTTGAGGGGGAGTCTGTTTTATGTTTATATCAGGGAATGTGATCCACAGATGTGCAGTTCACTAAAATTCCCATCTACTGATGCTCCCCTAGACTTATTTGTTGTTGGCTCTAAACACGTGATACCAGAATGATGCTGACCACAGCCTTCCCATGCTACTGGCCATCATGTCTTGCCTCAAGGAATTGGCTTTAATTGTGACACACTGCATGCTTTCATCACATCCCAGAAGAAAAGCTCCACTCACAAACTTCTAGCACCTGGGATTGCACGTTAGAGAGTAAGATTTCAACAACTATTTGCTGAACAGCTAGGTGGCTAGAGTAATGATGGGTGAGTGGATGGGTGCATGAATGGATAGGTGGGAGGGTTGGAGAGTGGGAAGATGGATGGATGGATTGATTAATGGTGATTAAAAGATGGGTGGGTAGGTAGGTGGATAGCTGGGTGTTGAACAGATAGATGGATGAGAGGGTAGGTGAATGGATGGGTGGATGGCTAGATTAATGGTGGGAAGATGGATGGGTGGGAAGTGGATAGGTGGACTGAGGATGAATGGGTAAATGGATAGGTGGATGTTAAACAGATGGATGGATGAGAGGGTGGGTGCATGGGTAGATAAATGAGTGGATGGGTAGATTAATTGTGGGTAGATGGATGGGTGGCTGGATAGGTGGTTAGTGGGTAGGTGAATGGGTAGATGGATAGGTGGATGTTAAACAGATGGGTGGATGTGAAGGTGGGTGGATGGATGTTGAATGAATGGATGAGAGGGTGGGTGGGTGGATGGGATGGATGAGTGGATGGATGGTAGGTGGGCTTATATTGAATAGATGGATGGTTCAGAGGGTGATTGGATGGGCAGGGGGACAGGTAAGGGGTCTGGGGGATATAAGATGGTTGAATTGATAGGAGGATGGATGGATGAGTGATCATTCACTTCTGAGGGTTCAGCTTAGGTCAAACAGGTCCAGACAAGGAGGTGCAAGGTCCAGCTAAAGATGAAGCAGATAATGTTATAATCATTTCGAAAAGAAGAAAACAGAGCTAGAAGGTTGAAAGGCTTGTCTAGAGTCACACAGTGGTAGAAGAAGAACGTGAACTCTTGGCCCCCTCCTCCTTCCATCCCCTTCCCTCTTTGTATTCAGCACCTGATGGAAGGCCCAACCCTCTGAATGCCAGGCAAACAGCACCGTGTTTTCCCCTCCAATTCAGGAGCCAGGTGGTGAGATAAGGCCTAGGGATAGGGCAGCACCAAGGCTGGAAAAGGGACCGAAAGAAAGAGAGCAGGGAGGTAGGAAAGCACACAAACCAAACCCTGCAGAAGGAAGGGCTGCAAGGCCAGCTGAGCCTAGCAACTGCAGCTTATTGACAAGATAGAATAATAATCCACTGAGCTTCAGTGCTGTGTCTCTAGCTATGAGAACTTGTCAAAGGCAGCCCTTGTTGCTCAGAGAGAGATCAGACCCAGGGAACTGAGACGCTCTGACAGTCCTCAATGGTCTACAAACACTTCCAAACAAGTCTGCCGAGAATCCTTGATCTGCGCCTCCAAGTCCCGAAGGGCTGTGCTAATAACAGCCTTGGAGGGACTGGTCTCAGCTGGGGAAATTCTGAGGATGCTTGTGACCCCCTTCTTTGCCTTTGAAGATACCTGATCTGTTCCCTTCTCGAGGTTCCTCTCAGTCTTTTAAACACCTAGAAGAAACAATCTTCTTTTGAAGAGGACTCGAAGTCGAATCTTTTGATTTAAAGCAAGAGTGACTTCTCAGCTGCACACTTTCTACTGCCATCAAAGGGAGAAGATGACAAGAGGGCTGGGGAGAAGGGCCTCTGCTTCTCATCACTCAGTCTCAGAGCAAGGACAGACACTTCCCTGGAGACTATAGAGGCACTGACTGTGGGTCCCCTCAGTTGCAGTTCTAACTTTAAATTTTGGTCACCTACACCTGCCAACTCAAGAAGAAAGTTCTCTTCAGCAATAAGGTGCTTATGTATACTTGCTTTGACAACAGCAGGCATGAGCTCAAATCCTAGTTCCATCAATACCAAAAGCACCAAGCCCACTGATACGTGGAAAAAGTCAAAGTGCTTAGAACAGTTCTGGACACACAGTCAATACTTCTTAAACTATTATTATTACTACGTGATTTAAAAGATTATTCCACATTTCTGTAGTCTTGGTTACTTTATGAAGAATTTTCAGTTTTGCCCAACCACCTAGAGAAATGCACAGTTACCTCTACATGATAGATGAGAACACTAAGTCTCAGAGAGGTGAGGTGATTTTGTCCAAGGTGACACAGCCAGCAAGTGACAAGGCTAGAACATTCATCCAGGACATCTAACTCCATACCCAATATTCTTTCTACTGCAGCAAGGGACAAGAGTGTTGTATTTACGTCACCTCCATTGAGTACCTGTGGTACAGTGCTAGCAGTAACAATATCTGCGACAGGCCGGAAGCAGTGGCTCATGCCTGTAATCCCAGCACTTTGGGAGGCCAAGGCAGATAGGTTGCTTTGAGCTTAGGCATTTGAGAACAGCCTGGGCAACATGGAGAAATCCTGTCTCTACCAAAAATACAAAAATTAGCCAGCCATGGTGGCATGTGCCTGTGGTCCCAACTACTCGGGAGGCTGAGACTGGAGAACTGTTTGAACCCGGCGGGTGGAGGTTGCAGTGAGCTGAGATCGCACCACTGCATTCCAGGCTGGGCAACAGACTGAGACCCTGTCTCAAAAAATAAAAAAATAAATAAATCCACAACAACAGCAGCAGATGTCAACACTAATCTAGCACTTGATGTATACCAGGCACTATTTTCAGAGCCTTATGTCTATCAATTCATTTAATCTTCACATTTATCCCACCAGGTAGGGACTGTTAGACTATTACTACCTCCATTGAACGGATGCAGAAACTGAGGCTCAGATAGTCTAAGTGATTACCAACACAAAAGAAAAACTTGTGTTAGCAAATCTGCACTAAAGTTCAATTACTCAAAACCCAGAACAACTAGCAAACCAAGCATTCCCCTACAGGCTCTTTTGGTGACCACTTGGCTTCTGTTTCCTGATGATCCACAAGGCCAGGCACTGGCGGACACACAGGTGCTCAACTCTGATGTGGAAGAACATTTCTTTCCAGTTCAAAATTTCTATATGGCGGAAAATTCTTACAAATTTTACTTTATACCCAAGAGTAAGAGAAGTGGCCAGACTACGGCAATGACCTATGAAATTCATCTTGGGAAGGCATGGAGAATAGCCAAAAAGAATAACCAAACAAAGATTTTATGCATTCTTTAAGATGACCCAGTACAGCCTGGCAGGGTTAGGACTCAAGCTCTGAAATCAGAGGTCAAGGTTATGCCCTAGCTTAGCCTGACACCAGCTATATGTCTTTGAACAAGCCACCTTACCTCTCTAATCCCCAGCTTTCTCATCTGTAAAACAGGATAACGATTTTAAAAAGCAGTATCTACAAAGTCCTTACCACAGTGCCTAGTGTGCAGTAGTTGCTCAAGGAATCTGTTTCCTTAATAAATATCCACAGTGCCATTTCACAAGGAAGCCCTCTTTCATATGAAAAATGATTCGCCCAAGTGACCAACTTCCCTTCCGTATTTTTAAAGGACAGTGGTGGCAAACATCAATGATCAGTTTGGAAAACAATACTGCTCAGTCCCCAGAGAGGACATGTCTCCTGGAAGTCAATGCATTTCCTGTCTCAGCGACCCCACACTGCCATTCTGGTGAATTTTAGCTCTCTCCTGCTGGGAACTGTTGCTGGGAAAGGATCTTCCAGTTCTGTCCTTGATCCCTCCGATGACTCCGATAACTGAAATAGTCCCACTAACCTGGTTCAGAGGGTGAAGAGCTCCACTCCCAACTGAACCCTAGCCCTACACTGGAAATGTACATGGTATGCAATTACAGGTTGAATTGTCAAATTACAGGTTGAGTTGTCAAATGTCACTGGGCAGGTGAATAAAGGAAGTCTGCATGCAGTGGTAAAACCACAGCCTAACAAGATGTTAAGGCTGCAAGAGTTCTGAGGGACGCTTGTCTAGTTGCATCCCATTTGTCCTTTCAACACCAGCCTCTAAGCTGCTGACCACTCCCCTTGCTGGACACTGAGTGTCCCAAGCTTCCATGACAATACCCTCTTCCTGGTTTTGCTCAATTCTCTGGTTCCTATCAGTCTTCCTCGCAGGAATGCTGTGTCCTCTTCTCTTCTCAGCTTTTTCTTTCCCCTAACAAAGCTGCTGGTTCTCAAAGTGGGGTCCCCAGACCTGCAGCATCCGTATCACCTGGGATGACTGTTAAACATTGTTAAAATGCATATTCCCAGGCCCCTCCCAGACCTACAGAATGAGAAAGTCTGGGGGTAGGACCCAGCAATCTGTATTTTCAAAAGCCCTCCATAAGCTTCTGATGCACGTTTCAGCGTGAAATCCATGCCTTCTAATACCCATGCTTTCTAATACCACCCAGCATGAATGGCTCCCAGGCTAATATCTCCAGTCTAGAACTCATCTCTGAACAGCGAGATATCTAAATGTCTACTTAACATCACCTCTTAATAGACTTAGACTTAGAGGCACCTCACATTCAACATCCCCAGCCAAAGTCTCTTGATTTTGCTCCCTGAGCCTAACTTCAGTATCCTGGTCCCAAGCTGACATCATGTCCCACCTTTCCCTCCTCTATTTTCTTCCAGTGACACCAGAAGGCCAAACATTAACAGAACCTCGCTGCCCATAGGCAGAAGGGATTTCTGGGCACTGGACATCTAGACAACAAAAAAAAGCAAACACTAAATACAGTTTCTCTCGGAGGAAAACCTCTCCTAGGATTTCTGTAGTTCACCGCCCACCCCCCCCCCAAAAAAAATCAGTGAGCACCTACTTTGTGCAGGTGCTGTGTTTGAGTCTGGGGATACTGAGTCATTCTGTCTGTCCTCCCTCCATCTCGTTTCCCTCTTCTGCCAAACAAATTCTTATGTCACAAAGATATATGATCTCAATGCATATATTAATACATCTATTGATTTTCCTCTTGCCAGTCATTATCAAGATTTATTTATCCTCACTGCTCCCCATTGATTGAGGAAAGCAGTATTCCCAGTGGTCAATCAATCCTGATATACTCCATGACAAGGAGTCAATATCTATTTATTATTTGATTTATGGACTTAATTATCTTAAACATGATCAGGCAGGGGGCAAGGCCAAAGCTGAGCAGTGATCAAGCAACTGGAGCCAGGTTGGGAATACATCAAACCAAAGTCTGGGGCCCAGCAAGTTTCTGAACAGTGCAGACACACTGATTTTGCCCTTCCCACTCTCACCACCCCAGCATCTGCCGCTGGGGAAGGAGAGGGAAAGGGACAAGTGGCAGGGTTTCAATTTGTGCCTGCTGCCAACTCAACAAGTCACAAGCCAGGCAGGTTTGGTGGTTTGGACAATGAACCTGATTTGGAGGTAGGTCAGTTGTTGTCCTTCCCAGGGAATAGGACCCAGCAGTGGGGAGTTCTTAAGGTGTCCGTGGGACATAAGAAAGTGGGATGGACTCAGGCACGGCTAGAAAGGGAAAGAGGACGAGAGGGTGGATGGATACAAGCTTCAGTATGAATCAGACAGTCTCTTCCTAGCTTATGACCTTGGGCAAAATCGTAATTAAAAGCTGATTCCCTGCAATCTGACCAACCTGCATGAATTACTGGTTTTTCTGTCTTTTGAATCTCTTTCATGATCCCTTGAAGCAGGTACCGTTCAATTCCCCTATTTACAGACAAGGAAATGGATTGCATGGTACCTACTTCAGAGGGTTGTTAATTACAACGTTGTCTCCCTATGTAAAGCTGTCCCCATACTCCCAAATCTTTGTTTAACCACTGCCTGCCGGCAATACTGAGGAAACCATCCCTTTGCTTTCTGGAACACATGTTAAGGGCCCGATGTTGCCCACACTTGCCTTCAAAACATGCAAATGCAGCTGGCTATTTTTAACGTTGGTAAATAGTGAAAGCTGTTGAAAATGCCTTCATTTCCAAAGGCCTGCCAACTCCCTGTTGCTTTCCCCTACGGGAGGCATGCCAAAAATCTCTTAGAACCTAGGGCATTGAAGCCTGCATTTGTTCCTGCTAATGTCTGATTAGGAGCAACACTAACCGTCCACACCATTTTTGGAGGAGGGGAATACATCACCAACCCTACTGCAAGCTCTCTTAAGAAGAGGGAATGTCCCAAAATAGTCTTTATAAAATGCAAACCAGACTGTGTCCCTCCTCTGGTTTAATCCCTGGGTGGCTCCCCTGACTGCCTTTGGGAGAAAGGTTCAAGTTCCTTAGCCTGACTTGAAAGGTCCTTTAAGATCTCTTTGGTTTCTCTCTCTCTCCCCCTTTTTTTTTTTTTTTTTTTTTGAGACAGGGTTTCACTCTGTTGCCCAAGCTGGAGTGCAGTGGTATGATCATGGCTTTCTCACTGCAGCCTCAGTCTCCCAGGCTCAAGCAATCCTTCTGTCTCAGCCTCCCAACTCGCTGGGACTACAGGAGCACACCATCACATCTGGCTAGTTTTTTAATTTTTGTAGAGATGGGGTGTCCCTGTGCTGCCCAGGCTGGTCTTGAACTCCTGGGCTCAAGAGATCTTCCCACCTTGGCCTCCCAAAGTGCTGCAATTACCGGTGTGAGCCACCGCACCCGGTCAGATCTCTCTAGTTTCATATCTCTTGCTACTCCCCATATATATCCTCTACTCCAGCTCTTGCCCCTCCCCTGGCCTTGCTACCTCCTACCTCTAAGCCTTTGCATATGCTGTCCCCTCCATTAGGAATGTCACTCCCTTCTTATCCATCTGCCTAATTACTTGGTTGGATAAGGGGCAGGTTCCAGGTCCCCACGTACCCCTGGGATCTTATTGCAGAGATCACGACACCGTTGGAGAATCATCCAGTTAATTTCCTTGTCTGTGAGCTCCATGACAGGCAGACATCATGCCTTCCTCTCTCTATTTCCATCATCAGGCACTGGACCCTATACACAGTAAGTGAGTGGGGAAATACTCCTTTACTGCACTGTTATAACTTACATCACATACTTGGCATCTCTTTTCTTTTCATCACTGTTACTTCTCCCACATCCTATAGTCATCCCTCCAGTGCGTACTATATTTTCTTTATGTCTACTCATTTCCCAGTGATTCTAAGTAAATAGCACCATTCATTGTCTGCTGCTACACTTGCCTAGAGGAGCAGGCTGTGCTAATGCGTGTGAATGCATTTTTGTAAACGTATTCATCCATTCAACAAGTATGTATGGAGGACCTAGTATTTTGGGGGCTGGGGATACAGAGGTGAGTCAAATAGCTGAGATCCTTGCTCTCCTGGGGCTTATGTTCTAAGGTGGGGGAGGGGATGCAGGGGAAAAAGTAACTGAGCAAACATAGAAGAACAAAATAATAATTATCTTATGATGAGAAGCACCTTGATGAAAATAAAATGCAGGCCAGGCGTGGTGGCTCACGCCTGTAATCCCAGCACTTTGGGAGGCTGAGGCGGGCAGATCATTTGAGGTCAGGAGTTCGAGACAAGGCTGGCCAACATGGCGAAACCCCGTCTGTACTAAAAACACAAAAATTAGTTGGGTGAGGTGGCATGTGCCTGTAATCCCAGCTACTGGGGAGGCTAAGGCAGGAGAATTACTTGAATCCAGGAGGCGCAGGTTGCAGTGAACTGAGATTGTGCCACTGCACTCCAGCCTGGGTGACAGACCAAGACCTTGTTTCAAAAATAAAATAAAACACAGCAATGTAATAAGAGGAGACAGAGATGGGAGAAGCTGCACAGTGGGAACAATTTTGGGTTGGCTTCCTGACTTCATGCTCCTCTGGTTGCCTCTACCATCCAGCCACTTCTTCTTGGTCCCCTTGCGGAATTTCCCATCTCAACCGGGCCACAATGCTGCAGGTGTTCCGGGCTTCAGGTGGTCTGGGCTTCATCCTCAGGCAACCCTCCTCTTTTCCCCAGATGACCTCAGCTTCAGAGGAAGTCCATGACTTCCATCACCATGTCTATGCAGATGACTCATACATGGTTATTTCTAGTCCCAACCTTTTGTCCAAGCTTGAGACCAGGATATCTAGCTCCCTACTCGAGATCTCCCTCTGGATGGCTCAAAGCTTACAGAGGTTCAGTAACTTGGGCAGGGTGCAAGCCAGGAGCACAGCTGGGACACAAATCCAAGCAATCAAACTGCAGCCACTGACTCCTATCATTTGGTATTATAATAAACACAAAACACTTGCTGTTTGTAGTGTCAAAGATGTTTTGGCACCTGAGAGAAAATACATGACTTCTACCATTTGCTGCTACCATTATTATTATTGTTGTTATTATATCATTATTATTATAGCATCATTTTATAGGAGATAAAAGTTATTGAGCACTCCAGTTACAGGAGGCACTATGCTATAGTCTTTTCATATACATCTCTAATTCTTATCACCATCTTGCAAAAGAGATAAATGTTATCCCCATTCTATATGTGGAGAAATTAAGACAAGCAGGAGTGAAGAAATTTGCAATAGACCCAAATGCCAAAGGGGAGTGTTTCATACACATACTGTTTAGTGAATATAGCAAGTCATGAAACAGGGTTGCTGGTATGAGTCTATTTCTCATGGGAGAAGAAGATCTATCCATAAAGATGAATGTGTGTCTCAGAGCTCCTGGCTGTTCATAAATCCCACTGTTTTCCTCCTGGGAATACAGTTAGCTATTTTCCAGTCTTCTTTGCAGTTAGGTATGGCCAACAGACTCAGCACCAGCCAATGGCACATAAGTGAAGTGATGTGTACCACTTGTAGGCGGCTCACAGACCACTCCCCTCCATAGGATGTTCCATGCCCCTTCCTTTTTCCTCAGCTAGAGGCAGAGGACTGTGCAGCTTAGAAGAAGGCAAATCCAAAAGAAGGACATGGTTTGGATCCCCCCATACGTGGAGAAAAGCCACCTACCATCCAAAAACTTGCATCTTGGACTATTACATGAACAAGAAATAAACTTATATTGCGTTAAACCACTTCATGTTTTAAGACTTATTTGTTACAGCAGCTACCATTACCCTGACCAATACAAAGTGTGAATTTACACATATTCTGGGACAAATGCCTGGATGGATATACACTAAGATGTTAATGTCATTCTCTCTGGCTGGAGGCATTATGGGTGAATTTCATTTTCTTCTTTCTGCTGATCTGCATTTGCAATTGCAAACAAGTCATTCACTTGTGTAATAAGATACACAGTTTTTTAAAGTGATGACAGATGTCACACATGCTAATTCAGGAACTTTGAGATTCGAGGAGAGTGGTGGCCAGTGGTGAGGTCTTCAGCCATGCAAATCCTCTGCTGCTCATAGGATGGATTACACAGGCGTATGCAATGTACATGAGATGATGCTGATAATAATAATGATAATGATGCTGTACATTTATAGCGCTTCCTTCACAAAAGTCCCAGGGTGCTTTACATTTCAGCACAATTAAAGGCAGCCACAGACAAAAAACCTTTTCAGCTGTGCTTTATAAAGGGAAAGCGATTCAGCTTTTTGAACATAAAAGGAAGCCGCTTCCACTCGATGATGGGGACGGAATCTTCATGTGCTCAGGCCCCCCAACTCCTGTACGTTATATTTAGGACAATCAAACTGGCCTGAAGGGAAACAAAAATTAGAAAGACCACAAGTACAGGAGTTACAGAAAAAGCAAGTTGATTGAGTTACCACCTTAACAGAAGGCAGGGTTCTCCATGCGTCTGTCAAATATAGCAGCTTGGTGCTATTATATTTGAAAGCATGGAACAGGAACTGATTTGGAGTTGGAAATAAATAATCTACTAAGTAGTTCCTGATATTTACTGGATTTAAAATGCTGTGCAAATGAGGCCCCATGGGATTTCATTACTACCTTGTCCCTAGCAGATGGGTAAGTGCTGGATATTTCATGCACGCAGGCAACAGTTAACCTCACATAACTGAGAAGATGCCTCTCAGACTCTGGGAACCCAGCGAGGGGATTGGTGACATGTGCCAAATGAGAAATTTTAAAAATCATCCTGCGGGGCATGGGGAAATCCAGTTCTTCCTTCCTCTTTTTTCCTGGGGCACACAGTCTGAGCCCCTCAATTACAAGATGTTTAGGTAATGCCCCTAATACCTCGCCCCATCCTACCCCAATCCCTGGGAAAGGATCCTGATGAAATTCACGGGTATCGTTCCTGAGAGCCCCACATAGGTGGAAATGGCAAACTGACAGGATACCCCAGAGCCTTTTCTCTCGGCTTGTGCCCTTTGGCACTGGGTTTCCTTGATGCCATCACTATTCTAACCCATATGCATTTTGACACATTGAACCAACCAGCTGAGTGCAAGAGGAGGTAGGATCTTGGCCATCAGGAAACCCCCAGAGTAGTGTGGGCAGCTGCCATTTAAAACCTTACGTGGGCTTCCCATTGCCTTAGGATAAACGCTACATTCCTTTCTATGGCATTCAAAGCCTTGCAATTATCTGGCCTCTGCAGCCCCTTTCTATAGCTCCTCAAACGTACCAATCTCATTCCTACCCCAGGGCCTTTGCACCTGCAGTACCTCTACCTGAACTGCTCTTTCTCTGCCTCTTGGCATGGCCAATGCCTCTTCATTGCTAGATCCTAGCTCAAATGTCACTTCCCCTACGAAGCCCCCTCTGAGCCCCTCTTCAAAGTAGCCCTCCCATCACTCTGACCCATCGATCACCCTGACTGTGGCCTTCACAGCACTTATTACGATGCTTTAATGATCTTACGTGTTTGTTTAACTTGTTATTGTCTGTCTCTTCTGGAATGCAAAGTCCACGGTACAAACTGTAGACACTGTGTTCTGAGTGTCTATCATGTGGTCTGGCACTGTGCCGGGGTCCGATGAATGTCTGTGGAAGGCGCGTTAGTGGAATGTGCTAGCACTGAAGCTAACAGATGGCTCTCAGGCCCCTGCAGGTGCTGATATTGGGTCATTCTAGGCCCTCACCCATTTTGGACTCAGCTGCACACCTCTCAGTAGTGCCTGAGAGAAGAGGTTTCCAAGGTGTGCCCGAAGCTCTTGGCAGTTGTAAAGGCAGTTTGCTCCAGGTGGGAAGAAGGACCCGCTTTCTTTAAAGCAGCAAGTCTCACAATTGAGCATGAACCAGAATTCCATATAGGGCTTCTTAAAACCCAGCTTGTTGGACACACCCGCAGAGGTTCTGATTCAGCGGGGGAGGGTGGGAGAGAGAATTAACACTTCTAACAAGTTCACAGGTAAGGCTTGTTAGGGAACCACATGATACGAAGCACAGATTTACATAATTTTAGAGTTCTACAAAATAATTTGGGGAGTGGGGAAGGGGGTGACGTGGGGGCTTCTGTGAGGGACTGTACGTTCTCTGAGTTCTGCACAGCAATTTTGTGAGTTGCTAATATTTGTGGAATGAGTGTTTTGCAGGGAAAGATAGAGTGTGTGCATTTCTTTGAGGGGATGTGGGAAAGAGAACAGGAGAGAAAGAAGAGAAGATGGTGTGTAATTTAGCGTATATATAGAAGAGGAGCAAGTGTGTGTGTGCACGTGTGTGTGTGCACGTGTGCGTGTGCATGGTTGTGCTGGTGCCACAGGAATTTACAGGGTATTGGAGAAGCACATAAACACCAGAAAATCAAGGCTACAAAAATGAAACTCAGTTCTAATAGGCCAGTGGTTCTTAAACTGTGGCGTGAACAAAATCCCCTGGCACTTACTAAAAAGGATAGAGGTCCAAGCTAATTGAAGTAGGATGGGGCCTCAGCCCTGAATTGTGATCAATTTCTCCAGGTGATTGTGATATGACCAAAAATGCAGAATCTCTGTGTCACCAGAGTGCTCACAGATGAAGCCCATTCCCCTTGGTGTAGCTAAGGCGGCCATTGGCAAAGAAGGAACCTACCAGACTAGTATTTAGATATACATTTGCTTATTCCCAGTTCTGCCAGTTATTTGTTCTATGATTTGGGCAAGGGCTCCCTCTGCCTTTCTGACCTCAGTTTTCTCACCTGTAAAATAGGCACAAGGATAAACGGAGAACCTCACCACGCCTGGCCTGAAGCAAAGCACTTGCTGAAAGCTGATGGAATCTGCTGCTCTTTTGGTTTATTTTTGAGGGCTCTGTCTTGGTTCTACCCCACAACCAGGGAACTGATTTCAGCAAAAAGGCTCAGCCATGCCACCTAGCATGGCTTGGCTTCTGCTGGTTCAGAGCCTTACCCACTGTCAAAACAGCAACCCTAATATGGTGATCTTCATAACACAGGGTTTGCCAGTCTGACCGAGGGCAGCAAAATGGGGTGAAAGCAAGGACACTGAGTGTCCACCAAGATCATCAGCTCTTTGATTACAATGGGAAGTTAGGGCAGATAAGCAGATCATTTCCTTAAACTGTTGTTGCCTTTGCACTAGGCAAAATATCTCCCTTTGTGCACCCACCCTTTATTTTTGAGGCTTCCTCATTCTTGTCCTCCAACAACACCATGTCACACCCCTGCCTACAGCCCTCCAATGGCTGCTCACTGCCCTTGGCATAAAATCAGGACTCCTCACCAGGGATTCTATAACTGAGGGTTCAAACCTGGCTGTGTGATAGAGTCCCCTGCACTCTGGACAATGTCTCGGGGGCATTTTGGTTGTCACAACTTGAGGCTTAGTGCTACTGGCATCTAGTGAGTAGAGGCCAGGGACGCTGCCAAACATCCTACAGTCCCCACCACAAAGGCTTTTCTGACCCCAAATATCAGTAGTGCTGAAGATGAGAGACTGTGCTCTGGGGCAGGGCCAGGCACTGTTACTGTATTAAAAGCTCCCCTTCCTCCACCAGGCTTGAGAACCCCTGCCCTCTCCAGTCTTGCTCCTGACAGCTTCTCTACCCTCACCTTCTCCCCTTTGCCCTAACCTGCCACCATCACAGTCTTTTTTCTGGAATCTGCATTTTTACAACTTTCCTCTCCTAGGACTCTGGTGCAGGAAGGTCCAGGTACGCCATCTTTGAGATGCACTGTTCCCAGCTGCTTCTCAAACACAGCTCATTATCAGACAAGCAAAGAATACTGTCAGAGTTGGCAGGACACTGCAAGAAACATCCGCTTCCACCTGCTCATTTTACAGAAGGAGAAACTAAGGCTTGTGAAACGCTAGGTAGCAAGGTAGAAGGGTGAGAGACACTTTCACTCAACTCTATTGGCTTTCAGATTTCACTTGGAGTTTTTAACATGAGTGATTGCGCAGACCGTCGATAGCTTTGCAATAATCCCATAACGACCCAATTGTGAAACAATTTAGCAATCCTGCTGCTAATAGCATTTGTGGCTATAGCAATTGGGTAACTAGTTGGTTATTACTCATTCCCCAAGAGCCACACATATTGCATTGCAAGGAAGCTAATCTTAGAAATACTTGTTAACTTCGATGATAATTACTAAGTAATTGGCTAGAATGTGCCACTGTGAATTGATCCAGAATATGCCAGGTAATTATCTGGTCTTATGTCCCCTGTAAAATAAATCTAGGGTCCAAAAATGGTTCCAGTTGGTTGGCTATTGTCCAACCATCAACCTCTGCCAGCCAATCGTGCGAATGCAAGTGATTAATCAAATTACTCAAATATTTGGTTTCAAACTGAACGTGCAGATAAGAAACCTGGAGAGCCAACAAGTGGACAGTGCTGAACAGAAGGAGGGATGCACAGAGCCCCTCCCTAAGATAAATATATAACAACACAATAATATGGAATCAATGCCACTTCTTTGGGGCTCATCTGGCATCCTCACACAAAATACCAAAACACTTCAGAGACCAATTACACATCCCAAAGCTGCAGAGTCTTTATCGTGGTGCCAGGAAAAGGCTGGGCTATTTGTGAAATCTGTAGGCAGTTATGGCGCTTGGGGAGGGGGGCTCAGAATTTTGTACATAATAGAAGAGGGCCGCAAATGCAGCTGGCTTGCAGGATGAGCAACACATTTTCATAATGACCACTCGTTTTTCAAGGATGGCTGCTGAGTTTGTCTATTTCCAACTTGCTAGCCTTTGAGAATTGGGTGAGGGAGGCATGGGGATTAGGCTTCATAGGTAATGCTGAACAGGGAGGCAGGAGGGTGGTAAGGAACTGACCAGACAGAAAGATGGGATAAGAGCTTAAGATGGGAGCAATGGAGAGAAGGCCAGGGGTGGGGAAAAGACCACCCTCCAACCAGACTTGTGTATCCCAAGTAACAGGCTATTGACTGCTGCTAAAAGATGATGATATATACTGGGTAAGAAAGGGAAGGAAAGGGAGCTAAGGGCCTCTCTGTAGTAAATCGCAAAAATAGCCACAGATTGTCCCCACCCTGCATCCATGTCCTTGCAGTGGGACATTGCAGATCTTCCCATTCAGAAGTAGAGGCTGTGTCTCCATGCCTTGAATCTAGTGGATAATAGGAGTTGCTTTGGCCAACAGATGTAGGTCTTGACCTCTTGCTACACTTGGAAACCTGAGACCGCCATGAGAATGAGCCTGAGCTAGGCTGTTGAGGATATCCCCTGACAATCTGCCAACCAGCAGACACACAAATGAGGGCATCTAAGACTGACTATCCCCTTGTTGACCCAGAGCTGACCATAGCCAACTACAAGAACCCAGCTACTGAGTCTGGCTCAGCCCAGAACTATCCATAGGATAGAGAGAAACCACTAAGTTGTGGAGTAGTACTCAGCAAAAGCTTAAACTCAGAACAGCTCAGCCCCTGAAGATTACCTGGGCTGATTGCTTCAGAGCCACTTCTGTCTTGTGCAGAGTTGAGAACCACCATTTTTACCCTGATTTAAGGAGGCTTGGAGGCCCATCCCTAGATCTCTAATCTTTCACCAGCGCTTATCATTCAAAGCATGAGTCACTCCAGTCAACCCACCATCTGCATCATCTATGGATACAGAATATAATGTACCTTCTACCAATCACCAAGTTCTTATAAGTGGACTTAAGAAGGTTTTGTCTCACAAGGGAAGAGATCAAAGACACACCAGCTCTTCTCTGAGCCCACAGCATCTGTTCTGGGCCTGGTAAGATGCAAGACTTGTGCATTTGGGGTCTCACTGAGTAGAGCAAGGAGAGAGCTCCTAACAGGCCCTTGGCATCACAGGTCATACTAAGAATGCCACTGCAGAGGCCAGTCCTTATGTTACAGGGGAGTCAGTGCCAGAGTTTAAAAACAAACCAAAGGATTGTTTCACAACTGTTGCATCAAAACCAAAGCTATTTTTCTCCCAATGCCTCAAGCCTCTGGGAGAGGCCAGAGAGCAAATCTGGGAAAGTCCAAGAAACATTTTCACAATGTTAGTTCTCTATGAACTATCCCTTCTTTGTACCCATAGACCACAGATCCTGGATATTCCAAACCACAATGGTAAAGACTGCAAATGTGCTCTGCAACTTTCATGAAAACCAGAGTAACACTTATCAGAATCTTGGCTCATGCTTGTCATCCCAGCACTTTGGGAGGCCAAGGCGGGCGGATCATCTGAGGTCAGGAGAACAAGACCAGCCTGACCAAAATGGCGAAACCCTGTCTCTACTAAAAATACAAAATTAGCCAGGCATGGTGGCACATGCCTGTAATCTCAGCTACTTAGGTGCTGAGGCAGGAGAATCGCTTGAACCCGGGAGGTGGAGGTTGCAGTGAGCCGAGATCACACCATTGCACTCCAGCCTGGGCAAGAAGAGTGAAACTCTGTCTCAAAAAGAAAAAGGATCTTAATCTGGGGTTTGCAGACTACGGCCCATGGGCCAAATACAGCCCACTCCCTGGGTTTGTAAATGACGTTTTACTGGGACACAGCCCTGCAATTTCATTTGCAGATTGTCTATAGCCGCTTTCAGACTACAGTGGCTGAGTAGAGTAGCTGCTACAGAAACTGTACAACCCACAAAGCTGAAAATATTTACTATTGGGCCCCTTACAAAAAAAGTTGGCTGACTCCTGATTTAGTTGAATATACTAATTTCACATACGGAGAAAGTGACTCTTGGAGAAGCTGTTACACAAATACTTGGAATAGAGGGGGAACTAGACCCGATGTTTCTAATTCCCCATTTAGTAGTCTTTGGTTTTGCTAAAGAGTTTTAGCATTAAAAATATTTTCTGGGGTTAGGCATGGTAGCTTACAGGCCTGTAATCCCAGCAGTCTGGGAGGTCAAGGCAGGAGGATTGCTTGAGGCCAGGAGTTTGAGACCATCCTGGGCAACATAGCAAGACCCCATCTCTACCAAAAAATTAAAAAATTAGCCAGGTGTGATGGCACACACCTGTAGCACCAGCTATTTGGGAGGCTGAAGCGAAAGGATCTCTTGAGTCCAGGAGTTCAAGGCTGCTGTGAGCTATGATCATACCACTGCATTCAAGCCTGGGCAACAGACGGAGACCCTGTCTCTAAAAAAACAAATAAATAAAGTATTTTCTGGAATCTTAAATCTTAAACCATGTAAGTAAACTGTGCATGGTAGAACTAGAGATGGTCTATTAACCAGAGTGGTCAAGTAAGCAGAAAACCACTTCTCAACCATGCCAGAAGCAGAGTTTTGCCAATCCCTGGGTAGAAGCCCAGGTGGAACTGACCTGGTGATGATGGCCAGGTGAGGCGGGCTCATGCAGGCACCCATGAAAAGCACCACGTTCTCATGCCGTGTCTGCCTGTAGGCCATCACCTCCCGCTTGAAGGCCTTGAGCTGGTCCTCGTTGTCCCTCTCAATGTCAATCAGCCGGATGGCCACCTCGCCATGCCAGCGGCCGTGGTACACTTGCCCAAAGCGGCCCTTTCCAATGAGCTCGCCGATCTCCAGCTGCTCAAAGGGGATGTCCCACTCCTGAAGGAAGATGCTGGTCTGGCTGGCCTTGCGTGGGAAGCTCCGGGCCGAGAGGAGGGACAGGTTCATCTCCTCGAAGTCATCCTCTGACTCCTCGGCCTCATCATGGACCTCTTCATTCTGTGGCCGGAGTGGGAGAGAGGTCAGAATTGTGTCTGCCACTGCCCCAGCCTCCCTCGTGGTCCTGCTGGGTCCCGTGCACATGCGTAGGTCTGGACACATCTCTACATGCATTTGGAGCTTGTGCAGACATACGTCCCTCTGTTTCCCCAGCTCTAGAATGTGGTCTAGAATCATACTACAGTGAAGGTGCTGAAAGGGAGATCATGATCATCCACCTCTCTTGTGCTAAATGGGGGGATACTGAGGCTCAGAGAGAAGTGTTATAGGGATCGCCCATTCTAGTTTGCTGGAATCTTCCTGGTTTTAGCACCGAAAGTCCCATATGTTGCCCTGGGAAGTGACTCACTCCAGGTCATGCAGCCAGGCAGAAGAGGGACTAAGATCCAGGTCTCTGGACTTGAATATCCGATGGCCTTCCTATTCTTCCATAGTCTTTTGGTTTGGCTGTTTACGTGCATGTGATAAAGTTGACAGGCTAGACAGGCTAAAACAATGGGTACATCGTGCATCTGCATGTAACACATGACAACTGCCAACATGGAGTATCTTTTGCTTCCCCCAGGGAATTTGGAATTGATGATTCAAAAATTGGGAGAGGTCAGAGCTACAAGCTAGCTGTCTGAGGCTCCTACAGCAGCTGGGAGGGTAGGAGACATGAGAGTGAGGGGTTAACAGAATGGGCTTAACAATCAGACAAAGAGAGCTGAAATCTGGCCTCTGTATGACCTTGAGCCAGTTGCTTTACTTCCCTGAGGCTGCCTTTCCTCATTGTAAAGTGGGGGTAATAAAATCTGCCCCAGGGCCGGTGTGAGGTTTTAGATGAAGGCCTGTTAAGTTCTTTGTACAGACCTGACCATCTGTATTAAACACCGACTGGGAGGCCCGAGAAAATGCAGATTCCTGGGCCCCACCCAGCACTATTGGATCAAAATATCAGCAGGCCAGGACCAGGAATCTGCATTTTTATCATGCACACCCACGACTCAGGCATACTTTGGCGTAACTACCACTAGAGTTAAATGCTCAAGGTGTAGGGACCCACCTTACCAGCATGATATCTAGGGGTGCTTGGGGGCGAACTGCCTCTTCGATTCTCCTGCAGAATTGTGGGAGCAGCAGGTGCCAGGGCCAGCGGGGATTCCCAGAGACCCTGGGACCTGATGAAACAGCCTGAGAACGTGGCTTCTTGACTGGGTACAGCTCTTCCTGACCCAAAATACCTGGGCAAGCTGCCCCTGATGGCACATTCAGGAGAAACAATACAGGGGACATTGATTTCTCCCGGGATCATTTTTCAACAACCAAAATAGTCCCAGAAAGGAACATGATTTTCCTTGGAAGCCCTGACTCGATTCCTTTCAGTATGAGACCCAGAGCAGTCGCAGAGCTGAGGGGCCAGGACTCCATGGTTTCCAGCCAGGGCATTTCATGTATTTCTGCAGCCACTTAGGCAGGTGGGAAGAAGCCCCAGAGCATTCTCAACACTTCTAAGCCCAGCATCCCTGAGGCCCCCACCTCTTCCCACATATTCTTTCAAAGGCAGCGGGGCACATCCCCCTTGGTATTCACCCGGCCCTGAGCTGATCTTTCAACTAAGAATGCAAATCTCTTGACAATTTCCGCACAACTGGCTTTTCCATGATGCATGCCATATAATGGCCCATTAGACTCAGTGCTGGGAGGGCCACTGCTTGCTAATTGTCCCAGAGTTAGAATATCCATCAGTCAGGGCCACCACAGCCCCCACCTGACCCCAAGCCCTCTGCGTCATCCAAAACGTCAGTCGGCTTTGCCAAGTTCTGGGCAGTCCCTGGAAAATGTCGCTTCACTGCTCTCTGATTCTCACCTCCGATGTTGGCTCCACTTCAATTTGAAGTAATGGATTTCCTTCCAAGCTGTAAAGAAAGAAAAATAAACGTGATCCCTAGGTGAAAAGGCAGGTCTATATACTGAGTTTAGCTATGTATGAAGAATCCCCAGATCGGAGGTCTTTACCACCAAGCCTTTATCTCACATTTCATTTCAACAGGTGTGTCTGAAATAATGCATAACCTCGACACACACACACACACACAGACACACACACACACAGACACACACAGACACACACACACACAACACAGTGCGCAAGGACCTTGTTTTAAGTTGATTTTCCGGGCTGCTCAGGGCTCATTTTTCTTCATTGCTTTGGTTTCAACTTATCTAGCAGCTTTCTTATAAATTGGCCTAAATGCCCTGGGTAGATAAGTCCTCAGAGCTGTATGTGTTTGCCAGGAAAGAATTAATCAGATCTCCGAAGTTCACACAAATTTGGAATTTCTTGGAAGGATCTCAGTGTTCTTGTTTGTCTGTTCATTCATGCATTCATGCGACTATTTAATAGATGTGTGTGCCAGGAACAGTGTTAGGCCCTTGGAGGGATATAGAATTGAAACTGGCATGGCTTCTGACCTTCAGGAATATTGTGTTCCTACTGAAGGAACTAAAGCCAGTATGTAGATACTATGCAGGGAGGCTAAAAGTAATAAGGCCAAAAGTTAGGTATGAATTGGATAAATGGAGTGTCGTGGGAATTCCAAGATGAGAGAATTACTGGGTGTATTTGAAAGTTCCCAGTGTTTGAGGTAGGTCTTGCCAATCACATGGAATTAGGATGTGTGGAATGAAAATAAAAAGACCATATTGAGCTGGAAGACACAAGTGTGTGTGAGTGTGTGTGTGTGTGTGTGTGAGATGCATTCATAAGCTCATGAGCTGCAGTTCTGTTCTTAGTAAGCAAACATGTTGGGTATAGATGCTGGCGGGGCGTCACAATTTGTGTGAGCACTGCGTAGGTATTATGGGATGTGCTTTGTGCAGGGTTGTCTTATGTGCATGTGAGTTGGGTGTACACACAGGATGTCAAGGGGGATGCTGTATGCCGATAGTATAATTGGGTGTGCATTAGAGGTGTGAGGGGACTGTCAAATGCATGTGACATTTGACATGTGATGGATGTTGGGTACAGTGTGCATTAGAGGTATGTTGCAGGGTTTAGACTTGAGGATGTGCACGTGTTTTTGAAGTGCAGCAGGGAGACAGAACTGGGCTATTGAAGGCATGGAAGAGCTGAGACAGGTGAGAAAAAAGAATCACAATGAATACCCCACCCCTCCTTTCCTATTTCCCCAGTAGATTCCCCCTTCTCCATCCTCATTTGGGGGACCTCCCCTATCCTGACCCTCAGATTGCAGGAAGTGGCTGACTCCACAGAGTCAATCCACTTGCTGGAGGGGGTCCTGGTGAAAGAGTCTGAAAGACCACAAGAACTAAAAGAAGGAGAAAGAAAGGTCAACCACAAAGTGGCATTTGCCATGGTATTAACCAATTATTCATAGCACAGCCTGGGAAAGTGGAATGAACCTGCACGATGACAGCTGACATGCTGAGAACTTGATGCCCTGGGGGAGACTTGGCTGGGACAATGCAGCTGGAGTCCCTCCTCATGCCCAAAACCAAAACAGGCCACCCTCCTCTCTGCATCAAGGCGTGATTCCAGCAGCCAGGGCTATTCAAGTATTTCCTTCTGCAAAGACTTGCCATCACTCCACGCACATTTAAGCAGATCGCAAGCAGCTATTGACTCTGTTTTTCGCTGGTACCTCTGGGCTGTCAGTTAATAACCTGGAGTTCATCTTGCACAAATTGTAGAATTGGTTTATGTGAAGCAGAGAAATGATCTCGAGCTAGATGTCAGCACCATATCCCCCGGCAAGTTGCTGCTCCTTTGATTTCAGAGATGTACCATGTAAGTCTTTAACAAAGTCCATAAGACCAGTCAGAAAAAATGAAGCAGTTAGGGGACCCAGAAGAAAAACTAAGTAGGCACAAAGGTGAGTTAGGAAACTGGTCAAATCCTAGCAAGCCCCAGGCTTCCATCACAACCAAAGAAGTTAAGGAGGTGACTTTGTGACATCACTTTTTTCTTCTTTAGACAGAGTCTCCCTCTGTTGACCAGGCTGGAGTGCAGTGGCACAATCCCACCTCACTGAACCTCCACCTCCTGGGTTCAAGCAATTCTCCTGCCTCAGCCTCCCGAGTAGCTGCGATTACAGTTGTGTGCCACCACGCCTGACTAATGTTTGTATTTTTAATATAGACGGGGTTTCACCAGGTTGGCTAGGCTGGTCTCCAACTCCTGACCTCAGGTGATCCTCCTACCTTGGCCTCCCAAAGTGCTGGGATTACAGGCGTGAGCCACTGCGCCTGGCCAAGGTGACTTCACTTCTGCTGCACAAGCAATAAACCACCTGAAAAGAGGGTCTGTTTCCTAAGGATGCTATGCACAAAGATGTTCATTGCAGCATTATTTACAACAGTGAAATATGGGAAGCAATGTAAAATCCAGCAATAGGAAAATGGTTAAGAAAATTATTCTACATCAATATGTCATTTTACAGCCATTAAAAACAATATCAGACAGGTGCAGTGGCTCATGCCTGTAATCCCAGCACTTTGGGAGGCTGAGGTGGAATGATCACTTGCACCTAGGAGTTTGAGACCCACCTAGGCAACATGGTGAATCCCTGTCTCTACAAAAATAAAAAATTTTTTAAAAAACACAAAAATTAGTTGGGTGTGGTGGCACACACCTGTAATCCCAGCTACTCGGGAGGCTGAGCTGGGAGGATCATTTGAGCCCAGGAGGCTGAGGCTGCAGTGAACCGTGATTGCACCACTGCATTGCAGCCTGGGTGACAGAGTGAGACTCTGTCTCAAAACAAACAAACAAAAAACAAAAACCAACAATGTCTATGGAGAGGCTAAAATAATATTCATAAAACGTGATGTTCAGCATAAAGATAACAAAGCAGGATGGTAGCTGCTTGCATATATTGTGGGTCATAACTATGTAAAATATAAATGGAAAGAACACACATAGAAGTTCTAACAGTGGTGAGATCATGAGTGATTATTTTGCCTTTCCCTTTTTAAAGAATAGCCCAAATTTTCCAAAATTAGCTTATATTATTTTTATAATAATATAAACCAGAGGTTAGCAAATTTCTTTCTGCAAAGGGTCATAGAGTAAATATTTTTGGCTTTGCAAGCCATACAGATTCTATTACAACTACTCAATTCTGCTGCTGCATGGAGAAAGAACCATGCACAATACATTGTAAACAAATAGGCATGGCTGTGTTCCAATAAAACTTTAAATAAAAACAAGCAGGAGGTTGGATCTGTCCCATGGGCTATAGTTTGCTGATTCCATAAGCCTAAATGAGACTTTTGAAAGTTATTCCATGTTCAGTGACATGGAATAATTGCCCTTTCATTAAGTACTAGCTATCACCTGGGGAAAGTTTTCTTCCTAATCACAGGGAGGTTATGGGTCCTTAGGAAACGGTCCAGCCCCTGGAAATTGCATTTGACAGGCAGGGGCAGAGACACAAGGCATAGCTGCTCGTGAGGAACAGCATTGCCTCTCTCTCCATCTCTCTGTCTGAGCTGTCACGCCCTTTCTCTTTGCCTAAGTTATTCCCTATGTCTCTCTGACCCCCTTGTACATCTCCCTCTGCCCCCAACTCCATCAGTTCCAGGAAGAGAAGGAAAGAAGATAGGGAACCTGAGTGGATTGTAGGGCCAGGGCTGGGAAGCTTGGGAAAGGGGGAAGATGTCTCTGTCTCACTTACATTGGATTCGAGGTCACCGGATGCAGGATGACCTGGGGCGCCCGGGTCGGCGTCTCCGGCACTGGCACCACATCTGAAAACCAGAGATTGGACACTCAGAAAAAAATGTGAAGTCCACAACCCCCACAAAGGCCTGATTCCTGGGCGACATGGCAGCCAACTTTTCACCAGATCTTGGATCTCTGCCCTTGGCCAATCTCCTTTCTCCTTTCCTGGACCACCTGAACTCTACCTGCTCAGCTGGACCAGGGTTCTGGATGACATCCTCAACAAAATTCCTCATTGTTGAGTAGGGGGCTGCCAGAACCCCCAAATATCTAGCCTGAAGCATTCATTGGTCATCTCTGAATCTTTCTTTCTCCTGGATTCCCTTTGGGATGATAAAGCCCCTTGGTTTCACATCTTCTCAGTACCCAGCTCAGGACCCTATGACCATCTCTTTCCTGCCACATGGCTCTAGACCCCTCCTCACCCTCGCCCAGTGTTCTACAGCACTCCACCCTCTCAGGCCTTTCCACGGTGCCTTGGGACCTCCTTGGGTCCCACTGTGCCCACTCTTTCTTCTCCACTTCCATGTTCAGCCATTATCCTGGAGTGTGGTGACTCCACTACCCTCTTTGATCTTAGGCACCCCCACAACATCTGCCTCCATTCATCCCAGAAACTCCTGCAATGCAGCGGGGCTTGTTCAGAAGGGGCTGCTTCCAGCTCACATGAAACTCACCTGGGAAGATGAACTGCTGCTTGTATTTGTAGTAGTGGGATGCTTGCAAAAGAAAGAAAACATCAAAGTGAGTGTCCCCAAGGAGACATCGCTTCAGGGACCAGACTGAGCTCTTACAGCCACCACATGGTCATTCTCTGCCCACCTTCAAGAGTTTCCATACTTCTGCAGACATCCCTGCAGACAAGGGACTGCAAACATGTGTAAAGAAACCAGAACTCTGAACATCCATGCCAACCCTCCCATCTGACATCTCACACTCCCTAAAATCAGACTGCTCCAACTCAAACAGACATTCTGACTACAATACCATTTTTGTGAAATGCATAATTACACACACACACACAGAAAAACTCTGCAAAGCCATAATCCAAAATATTAATTTTTTCCCCTTTTGGCAGAATGATTACAGTGGCTTAAAAAATCCTTTGTGCTTTTTCTGTACTTTCCTAATTTTCTGCAACGAGCATCGTATCAGTTTTCTTTTTTGTGCCTGTAACAAATTACTACAAACTTAGTAAAACAACACAAATGTATCCTCTTACAGTTCTGGAGGACAAAAGTCTGAAATAAGTCTTACAGGGCTGAAATCAAGCTTAGTTCCTTCTGAAGGCTCCGGGAAAATCTATTCCTTGTCTTTTCCGTTGTTTGAGGCTGCCTGCATTTGTTGGCTCATGGCTCCATCACTCCAACCTCTGCTTCTGTTGTGCCATCTCCTTCTTCTGCCTTTGACCTTCTTGCTTCCCTCTGATAAGGACCTTTGTGATTATATTTAGGGACTGCCCAGATAAGCTAAGATAATCCTCCCATCTCAAGATCCATAACTTAATCATATCTTCAAAGTTCCTACTGTCCTGTAAAGCAGCATCTTCCCAGATTCTGAGATCAAGACATGGACATCTTTTGCGAATTATTCTACCTACCACAAGCATGAATTAACTTCTGTATTTAGGAAAAAATTATATAAAAGAAATTTTCTGGACTTCACTGCCAGTTCCCTGACAATTCCTTTTACTTCTAATCTACTCGCCAGAGGCCAGGGGTCTTGGACACTTGAAGGTTTCTAACATTAGCACTTACTCCGTTGGGGAATAGTGCCTGGAATAGGGGGCCAAGCGGTGTTGGGGGCAGGGGACACAGAGATTTGCATCCTCAAGTAAATGAAGAGGGCAGGGATATAGTCAGATGAGTCTGTATTGGTGAATCCACTTTCAGAAACAATTTGATGACATTCAGGGACAAGCCACCACTGGAGTTGCTTTATCAAATATTAGCACAGTAGCTCAGAGCCTAGAGTCTAGAAGCTGATCCTCTAGGGTCAAATCTTTGCTCTGCCCTTGGCTATTTGTAGAAGCTCCAAGTCTCACTGTCCACACGTGTAAAATGAGGATAATAACAGTCCCTTCCTCAAAGGGCAAGGACCATCATTACGAGATAAAAGTGTATTGAAGATGCTGAATTCGTATTAGCTGTGAGATAAACAAACACATTTCTAAGCTCTCTTAACTAATAGACAAGAACGATTTATCACCACGAGACAATCACATAGTTCCAAGTGCTAATGAAATCTTCTGCTTTGGGGAAGCAGATGGAACACTCTCCCTGAGGTTGAAATTTACTGATAGATTCTTTCAGGACAGGGAATAAGTCCTACTATCTCAGGACCTCAAACTCCTGGTTCTGTGCCTTGCACCAGTCAGTGTGCAACACACATTTGTTGAATTAACCAACTCTCTTTATCACAGATGAAACAGCAAAAACCTTGGGCTTAGTCCAATTCCAGATTATATCAAATAGTTGGAGTCCATTTTTGATTCTGGAAAATGGGATGTCCAGGGCAAGAAGCAGCTTATTCAAGGTCACAGAGCAAAGCTTTAAAAGAAAATCACCCTCCATGACTTCAGGGACTGTTTTACTATTAGATAACAGAAGTTTTTTATTACATGCAACTACTTTATTAGTCAACAAGGGGCTAAAATTAAAACAGGAAAAACTACCCGAGGCTCTCAAGAGACTTGGCTGATCTTTTCCCTCCACAGCTCTGACAGTGATGGGGGATTCAGTGTCTGCAGAAAAGGTTCGCTGACAGCTATGTTCTTTTTGGGCAACAGAGAGCAGGAGCTGCTTCAGAGAGTCCGAGAAGGGACAGGTGTCAGGCAACAGGACACCAGCAAATGCCTCCACACCCGAAGCCAAGGCCCTCCTTGACTCCTCCCCATGTGCCATGGAACAACTCGTTCCTGGTGACTGAAAGGGAAACACATGACCAGAAGAGGAGGAAAGACATTGTTGGGAGACCTGTTCTTCCTGCTGATGACAGACACCATCAAGAAGTGGCTCTAAAGAACAGCTGGTGACCTTGAGTGGGCTGCTCAGGAGAGCCGAGTGGCTCCGGGCTTTCTGGCATCCAAGATGACTCAGGACCTGGGAGGCTGCAGATGAAGTCAAAGAGACAAGCAGGCCACTCTGAAGGAGCTTCCCCTCTGGAGCCCCCATGCCTACCCTGAGGCCTCCCAAGAGAGCAGCCAGAGTGGTCTTCTAGAAGGAAGGAAGAAAGGTCAAGTCATTCTCTGCCTAAACCTTTCAACTGCATCCCATGGAGTCTCACATAAAATCTAAAATCCTGCCAGGCCCAGACCCTGTAGCTCTGAGTCTCTCTGGAGGCCACTTTCCCTTGTTTATGGCACTTGGGCCCCTTCTTGTGGCTGGGCCTTTGCCTTACTTCCCCCACCTGCAGAACTCAGCCATCCAGTGACCCTCCAACCTAAATCTGTTCTCTTGCATTTGCTCAAGGACTCTTGCAAAGGCTCTTAGCCATCACAGCCTTCATCACAATCTATAATCCTATTTTCATGCATATGTTTATTTGGTTAATACCTTTTTTTCTCACTAAGCTATACTTTTCATGAGAACTGGGGCTGTTGTAGGCAGAATAATGCCTGCCCCTGCCCCTACAACATGTCCAGGTCCTAATCCCTGGAAACCGTGAATCCATTTCATTACATGGCACAAGGGACTCTTTGGATGAGATTACTTAAGGATCTTGAGGTGGGGAGATTATCCTAGATCATCTGGGTGGGCTCAATGACACCACAAGGGTCCTCAGAAGAGGAAGGCAGGGTCAGAGAAGGAGATGTGATCATGCAAGCAGAGGCCGGAATGAGGAGGGGCAACAAGCAAAGTAATGTGGGCAGCCCCTAGATGCTGGCAAAAGGCAAGGAGATGGATTCTCCCCGAGACCTTCCAGAACAAACCAGCCCTATTGACATCTTGGTTTTTAGCCCAGTGAAGCCCGTTTTGGACATCTGGCCTCTAGAACCATAAGATAATAAACCTGTGTGCTTTTAAGCCACGAAGTATGTGGTCATTTGTTACAATAACAATAGGAAGTGAATCCAGGGGCCATGTCTGGTTTGTTCCCTGGTCCAAACCTAGTGCCTAGTACAGTAGCTGGTACACAGTAGATGCGTAATAAATACTGTTAACAAAATGAATGGATGAACACAGTCTGAGGGCCAAGAAGAAAATTTGAAGAGAAGAAACTGCAGCCCTGGGCAGTGCATGAAATTCAGGTCATTCATTCATTCAACAAACATGTAATGAGTGCCTTCAGTTGCAGGCAACATGTTGGGCTTTGAATGTGGAGTGATGAATGAAGACACATTGCCTAGTCTCATGCAGCTGGCATTCTGATGGAGGAGACAGACACTTAACAAGTGAGTATGTAAACCAGATCATGGCACAGAGTGACGAGCATAAAAGAGGCACTCAGGAGAGACTGATGGAAAGGGAAAGGGAGGAAACACTCTCACGAGCCCACATGGCCCAAGTGAGGTCTCAGAAATCCTGCAAATTCCACCTCCTTTCTTCTCCCTTTGAGCCATTAGAATTCACCATTTCCTGGAGTTGGGTGTGTGTGTGTGTGTGTGTGTGTGTGTGTTTCAAGATGGCTCTAGGTGGCTCCAAAGACAGAAGGTATTTGGCTCCAAAGAAAGAAGGTATTTGAACACTCCAGCCTCAGAAACCCATAAGACAATCATTTTCGAAGCCTCTTCATCTGTCTTGCCATGATGGATGCTACCACAACTCTGCTCATCGGTAGCAGTGAACTAGCCCCATGTTACTGATGAGAAACAGACCTAAACAGAAGCAATACCGTGCTCAAAATCACACAGCTAGCAAGGAGCAAAGCTGGGATCCAACTCCAGGTCTGTCTGTCCATGCAGCACTCTTGATGTCACCTTATACTGAGCCATGTCCACATGGCCCCAGGACTCAGGGAAAGGCGGATAACAGGAGGTCCACCCGACTAGCAGCACACAGTCACAAATACCACCGAGGCTGCACACGCCATTCTTGGGGTTCTTATATCCTTTTCACCACATGTCCTGAGATTAACAGATGAGTTAAATGGCTGGTCAACCCCCCCAGCCCCTTTTGGACAAGAATGTTCTAGATGAATCAGTGCTGGGGACATTGTTATGCCTAAGCTTTAGCTTAAATAGCCTTCAGAAAACTCAACATCTGGCAGGGACCCACAGGCAAAGCTCCATTTTTCATCAACAGAAGCTCCCAGTCAAGAGTGGGACAGCCAGCCAGATCTTTGTACAAACACGACAGGTACTCTTGACCCTGGGAGTGTTTTGCTAAAACCACCTAAGACACAGGGTAGGCCCAACTGTACTTCCAAAAGGTTCTGTTTTGTTTTCCATTTCAGCACTGAATTTTATTATTATTCGATTCTAAAATGGATGCACACTCATATATATCGTAGAAGTGCATGAGATAAAGTCCCTCTCCTCAACAGCTGCCATGAAGTTCTTCCAGACTTTACCGCACACATGCCAACACATATATGCACACTGGTACACAGACATATATATATGTAAATATTTTACAATAAATAGAATATTATACTGATGACTTTGCAAATCACTTATTTTATACTTAAGAAACATTATGGATATCTTTCCATGTCAGGAAATCTATATAGAGTACTACATTCCTTTGAAAGTTTGCAGAATATTTGGTTATATGGATATATGTGTGTATTCAACCATTCACCACCTACTCTTGATGGGCATTTGGGTTAATTTCAGTTTTCACTGTTACAGTGAAGTCCTTACACACAGATCTTTGCACCCTAGTGCAAGCGTTTCTGTATATAAAGTCCTAGAAGTGATATAATGGTCAAAGGAATGCACATTTAAAACTTTAACAGGGCTGGCTATGGTGGTTCACACCTGTAATCCCAGCACTTTGGGAGGCCAAAGTGGGTGGATCACCTGAGGTCAGGAGTTCGAGATGAGCCTCACCAATATGGTGAAACCCTGTCTCTACTAAAAATACAAATATTAGCTGGGTGTGGTGGTGTGCACCTGCAGTCCCAGCTACTCGGGAGGCTGAGACAGGAGAATTGCTTGAACCCGGGAGGTGGAGGTTGCAGTGAACCAAGATCGCACCACTGCACTCCAGCCTGGGTGACAGAGTGAGACTCCATCTCAAAACAACAACAACAACAAAAAAACTTTAACAGAAAATGCCAAATTACCTTCCCCAAATGTTGAGTTCAGTTCATACTCCTATGTCAAGGTATATGGGGATTTCATCTTTCATTCTACAATTCTGTCTAGGTCCTCATATTAATTAGCAGTGATGATGAGAAATGCAAATAAAGATAGCCACTGTACTTTATTATTATTGTATTTAATAATAATCCAAGGAGCCCAGATTTGTTGAGGCCTTCAATGAAACTGTCACCCTGCTAAGCTTTGTCCATGTATTATGACATTTCTTTCTAAAACAATTATCTAAGGTGGGTACTATTATGATCTCCACTTTATAGATCAGAACACTGAGGCCCAGAGAGGCGAGTTATTTGTCCAACATCACACAGACATTAAGTGGTAAAGCTGAGATTTGAACCTAAGCAGCTTGGCTGCAGAACCCATACTCTAACTGCCATGCTGAAGTGCTTTTACCCAAAGGACCCCTTAGCCCAGTCCCCAAAGAGGGCCAGGACCTTGTCATGGCCTGTCATGGAGCAGATGGGGATAAGGTGGCACGCTAGAACAGCCAATTGTCAGGCACCCCTTCTCGAAGACTCTGGCTGAGGGAAGGAAGGAGCTAAGGGACACCCTGATTACTCCTGGCTAGGAAGGTCTCTTGTCTGAAGATGCCAGCAGAGTCTTTAAGGGATGAAAAGAGCTGTGGTCCTTTTGTCCACAGTTCTCCCATAAAATGGCCTTTCCCCATCCCTTGGTCCATAAAACAAGTGCCAAACAATTTCAGGGAAAATACTCCTGAAGTCAGTGTCTCCAGGGAGTGAAGTGGCTATTGGAAAGCATCGGGCCCACTTCCCCCAGGTGTGGGTGGTCATGGGAAGTCTAACGGTCTTTTTTTTCCCTTCATCCCCTTCTGAAGAAGTAAAAAATGAACAACCCTGGAGATGGCGGTGGGAGCCTTCTGTCTGTGGAAATGCCGGGCAATGAATCGGCGGCATTTACTAAGACGATTCAGCTGGTGACTCACATTGCAGTCCTTGGTGGCTGCCAGATGAGTGGCCCCTACACTAGGTGGATATGAGACTGTTAAATTCAGACTTGAACTTAACAAAAAACCCAAAGTTCCAAGAATTCAAAATATGTGCCATCTCTGTGGATATAACCCAAATCAAAACAGTGTGGGCAGGTGCTGTGATTGGCTTGTCCTCAGATGGATGGATGGTTGCATGTGGGTGCCGCCCAGGTGTGGGGCGGGGCCTCTATTTGCCTCCTGGCCACTCACTTATGCCTGGTTAAGCTTAGAGGTGTGAGCTGTGGCCAAGGTCCTGGGATTTTTTTCATAGTGTGAAGCTTGTTGACTCAGGAGGAAATCAGGCGCTAGACCAGAGCATCCGATGGAACTTTCAGTGATGATGGCAATGTTCTACACCTGAGCCATTCAGTATGGCAGCCACCAGCCACATGTGGCTACTGAGCCCTTGAAATGTGGCTAGTGTAACCGATAAGCTAATTTTTAAATTATATTTAATTTTAATTTATTTAAATGTAAATAGCCACACATGGCTAGCGGATACCATATTGAACAAAACAGATGTAGACTCTGGTTCCAACTGGGCATGCCAGTCCCACCAGCCTTCTTGTTGAAGCCAGCTGCAGTGCCATAAATATGGCTGAGTTGGAAGCATTCTTAGGGCCCTAGCAGAGGAACCGGGCCAGGCTGGACCCTGGAAGAGATGGGGAGATTCTTAGGTCTCGTCTACCTGAAGGAAAAAAAAATCCCATTCTTAGGTCTAATGACAAAGGAGGTCAGGAAACCACAGTGTCCCATGAGTGGCTTCTCTACTATCATCTCACAGCCTAGTGCATACTCCCTGGTCAACAGTCCAGGTACCTTGGAATTCCTGAGCTAGAGGAACCTTCCAGATTATCTTGTCCAACTACATCTTTTCAGAGGTGAGACACAGCAAGAATGCAATAGACCTGGATCTTGACTCCAGGAATCCAGACTGCTCAGTGACAGCCCTGTCCTCACATCTGGGTTAAGACTCAGTATGCAGCCCTGCTCATACATGTGCCCCTAAGATCTCCAGCACAGGATCTCACTGCCAATTTTAACCAATTTAGCTCATAAGACAACTGTCATCTCCAGAGCCAATGGCTCCCTTCTGTGACTTAGACTTAGGCGAAGACCCTGGGTTGTAGCTTGCCAAAAGACAGAGTCTCTAAGAGTTCCTGCACCTCTTTGAGCCTCTGTTTCTTCATCTGTAAAATGAGCTGATAATGCTTACCTTGTGGCTGTTCCAAAGATTAAATAAGTGACATAAGGGTAATTGCTTAGGGTACGATAAGGGTCAGTCCACATACTTCCTTGCCCCTCTCTGGTCATTGACCCATTCGCTTTCCTGCAGAGACTTGCTGCATCAGGGCTCTGGCATGAACCCACCCCCTCCCTAATCTCTGCCCCTCCAACGCTGCACCCCCCATGTCTCCCCAAGCATGGAGGTACCTGGCAGGTTGAAGTTCTTCTGCTGCCGTGTGCACTGTGGGGAAGGGTGTAGGGGAGAAGGCGGCGTGGCACTAGGAGGGAGGGGGGGTGCTGGCGAGGAGGGCGTGGAGGACGTCGTGGAGGAGGGGTTGCTGCTGGAGTCTGGCTGGTAAGGGACAGGGATGTGGTCCTGCAGAGAGAAAACAGGGTAGGAGTCAGGGACAGGCAGGGAAGCAGAAACACAGCAGAAAGAGTGGGCTGAGCAGGAGAGGCCCCCACCCCAGCCCCTGCAACAATTCTTGCCCTTTCCTCAGCCACCAGATCCTTCTGAAGTCCCTCCCGCTTCATCAGCCCCATTGGGCTGCATCCAGCTGTGGAAGGAACAGCCTCTGGAGTCGAATTCCTGTCCACTGCTTGGACCCCAGAGTGAAAGGTGACCATGTAATGAAAACCACACAGGTGACAGCCACTCACCCTGTGCCTCTTTGATTCTGAAAAACCCCATGCAGAGGTGTCCAGAGTACCCCTCCCATCCCAACACCTCTCCTCCCAAGTGTTTATTAAAGAATCAACAGTCTGACAGCTCCAGAGAGAATGTGAGAGTGAGCCTTCAGCATCTTAGCTTGGGTCACAGCTGGAACCAGCACTGCCTCACCTCACCCTAGACCAGCTCAAAAACAAGGAGAGAGAGAGAATCCATGTGTGCATTTTCGGAATGGCCTGCTGGGGTGGACTTCCGAGCAGAGTAGTGGGTTGAACAGTGTCCCCCAAAAGACGTCCACCCAGGACCTCTGAATCTGATCATATTTAAAATAAGGGTCTTTGCAGACATAATTTAGGGTAAGGATCCCGAGATGAGATCATCGTGGATTCGGGTGAGTCCTAAATCCAATGACAAATATCCTAAATCCAATGTCAAATATCCAAATCATCCTGGATTCGGGTGAGTCCTAAATCCAATGACAGACATATGGAGAGGAAAGTCATGTGAAGATGGAGGGAGAGATTGGAGTGATGCAGACACAAGCCAAGGACTGCCGGAGCCACCAGAGACTGGGAGAGAGGCATGGAACAGATTGTCCTTCAGAGCCTCTAGAAGGCAACCTTGCTGACATCTTGACATTGAATTTCTGGCCTCTAGAACTGTGTGAGAATAAATTTCTGTTGTTTCAGCCACCCAGTTTATGCTCTTTTGTTACAGCAGCACCAGGAAATTAGTATCAGCAGGATCCAGAGTCAGGAAAACCTGGACTCAAATTCCACAGCCACCTCTTTTCTGTACATCCTGGGCAAAATGCCCAACCTTTCCATTCCTTGGTTTTGTCCTCTGTAAAATGGGAATAATGATAACATCAAGTGCACAGGGCTGCATGAAGATTAAATGATGTGGAGGAATGGGAGGCAGGGAGGCAGGCAGGGAGGAACAGTAGCTGATGTGGAGGCATGGGAGGCAGGGAGGCAGGCAGGGAGGAACAGTAGCTGATGTGGAGGCAGGGAGGCAGGCAGGGAGGAACAGTAGCTGATGTGGAGGAATGGGAGGCAGGGAGGCAGGGAGGGAGGAACAGTAGCTGATGTGGAGGAATCGGAGGCAGGGAGGCAGGTAGGGAGGAACAGTAGCTGATGTGGAGGAATGGTAGGCAGGGAGGAACAGTAGCTGATGTGGAGGCATGGGAGGCAGGGAGGCAGGCAGGGGGGAACAGTAGCTGATGTGGAGGAATGGGAGACAGGGAGGCAGGCAGGGAGGAACAGTAGCTGATGTGGAGGAATGGGAGGCAGGGAGGCAGGTAGGGAGGAACAGTAGCTGATGTGGAGGCATGGGAGGGAGGGAGGCAGGCAGGGAGGAACAGTAGCTGATGTGGAGGCATGGGAGGGAGGGAGGCAGGCAGGGAGGAACAGTAGCTGTATGCATTTGCAGGCATGTTCTCCTGGAAAGGGATAGATTGGTGCTGCCTGAAGCTTGAAAAGCTTTTCACCTCTTTGGGACTTTTTGCTTTCACCAGATGGCAAGAGATGAGCAAAAGCAGCAAACCTCCACATAACATAAAAGGGATTCCTACCTCTCAAAGCCAGCAGAGCTAAGTGTTCCCAGGGAAGCCTTCATCTGTTCACCCACAGGACAGTGGTCACTTGATCCCTCCATTACTCAGAGGTCCACTACTCATGTGGACCAGGTACCCAAAGATGGTTTAGTGTGGTCAACAGGTATGCTTATCTGCCAACTCCAAGAGTAGGTGTGGCGAACACCCAATAGCAAAGGAGGTCAAGGGCAGAGGGGAAATGGACATTCTCTGTCTAGATGCTTACTGGGTGTCCAGCCGGGTTGTAAATTTCACCTTCCCAAAGCCCACTCCACTGCCACTAGATCCACACTGCTTCTGGGTCAGTGAGTCTCTCCTTATCCTTTTTTTAAATTTTATTTTTATTTATTTATTTTTGTTTTTTGAGACGAGGTCTCATTCTGTGGCCTGGGCTGGAGGGTAATGGCACGATCACGGCTCACTGTAGCCTCAGCTTCCTGGGTTCAAGCGATCCTCTCACCTGAGCATCCTGAGTAGCTGGGACCACAAGCAAGCACCACCATGCCCAGCTTTAAAACACTTTTTTTTGGTAGACACAGGGTCCCACTGTGTTGCCCAGGCTGGTTTCAAACTCTTGGGCTCATGCGATCTGATCCTCCCGCCTCGGCCTCCCAAAGTGCTAGGATTACAGGTGTGGGTCAATGCGGTCGGCCTCCTTATCCTTAACATGGGCTAAGAACGTCCACCTTGTAGGTCTGTTGTGAAGTTTAAATGAGTTATGTAGGTACCCACCTCCTTCGTATTGAGTAGAGGTGCTTTGTCATCAATAAATGGTAGCTATTATGTTAATGATAGTATGTTTCTATAATTAAACTTTTTATTTTTAGATCATTGTGGATTCACATGTAGTTGTAAGAAGAGAGAGATCTTATGTTTCCCTTACTCAGTTTTCTCTACTGATAACATCTTATGAAACACTAGTACAATATCACAGCCCAGATACTGAACTGATACAGTCAAGATACAGAACAGACCCATCAAAACGAAGATCCCTCATGTTGCCCGTTTATAGCCGTACCCATTTCCTGCTCTCTCCTCACCATCCTCCCCCCATATTTAACCCCTGGCACTTCTAATCTATTCTCCATATCTGTCCAGTATAATAAACACTAGCTGTATGTGGGTTTTTTTGAGATAGAGTCTTGCTACATTACCCAGGCTGGTCTCAAACTCCTGGACTCAAGCAATCCCATTGCCTCAACCTCAATCCCAAGTAGCTGGGATTAGAGATGTGTACCCTGGTGCCCAGCTCTATTCTCTGTTTCTATAATTTTATCATTTCACTGTTTTATAAGTGGAATCATACAGTATGTAACCTTTTCAGATTGCCTTTTTTCACTCAGAATAATTCTCCATAGATTCATCCAAGTTGTTGCAGGTATCGATAGTTTCTTCCTTTTGATTGCTGAGTTTCTTCCTTTTGACTGATTGCTGAGTAGTACTCTATGATATGGATGTACTAGAGTTTGTTTAAACATTTACCCACGGAAGGAGATCTAAGTTGTTTTCTATTTTTTGCCATTGTGGATAAAGCTGCTATAAACATTTATTAACAGGATTTATGTGAACATATGTTTTTATTTCTCTGGAATAAATGCTCAGAAGTGTAGTTTCTGGATAATATAGTAATAACATGTTTAGTTTTAAAAGAAAATGCAAAAACTGTTCTCTGGAGTAGCTGCACCATTTTACACCAGCAATGTACAAATGATTGATTTTTCTCTGCATCTTAGCCAGTGTTTGGTATTGTCACTGTTTGTTATTTTAGCCTTTCTAATTGGAGTGTAGTGATATCTCATTGTGCTTTAGTTTACATTTCCTAATGGCTAAGATATTCAACATCTTTTCGTGTGCTTACTTGCCATCTGTATATCCATTTTGGTCTTGATGACTGTATCTATATAAGAAGTCTTGAGATCAGGTAGACTGATTCCTCTCACTTTATTATTTCGCAAAAGAATAAAGCTGTTGTAGATATTCTAGTTCCTTTGTCTTTTCACATAACTTTTAGAATAATCGTGTCTTTATTTATAAAAATAATCTTTCTGGGATCTTGTTATAAATTGTGTTAAACCTATATATGAATTTTGAGAACTGACTTCTTAACTATGTTGAATCTTCCAATCCATGAACATGGTATGGGTATCAGTTTCCTAGGACTGTTGTAACAAAGTACCATAAACTGAGTGGGTTAAAACAACAGAAATTTATTCTCTCACAATTTTGGAGGGCAAAAGTCCCAAGTCAAAGTATTGGCAAGGCCGTGTCTCAGGATCCCTCTGAGACTTTAGGTAGAATCCTTCTTTGCCTCTTCCTACCTTCTGGTGGTGGCCAGCAATTCTTGTCATTACTTAGATTGCAGTTGCATCACTCTAATCTCTGCCTCTGTTGTCACATGGTGCTCTCCCTGTGTGTCTCTGTTTCTCTTCTCCTCTTCTTATAAGGCCGAAAGTCATATTGGATTAAGGGACCACCCTTCCAGTATAACCTCATCTAAACTTGATTATATCTGCAAAGTTCCTATTTCCAAAGATCACATTCACAGGTCCTGGAGGTTAGGACTTTAGCATATCTTTGTGGGGAATACAGGCTGAACCACAGTGGTATCTGTCTGCATTTCTTTTGATCTTTGTTTCCTTTCACCAGCATTTTGTAGTTTTCAGCGTACAAGCCCTATACATGTTTTATCAGATATACACCAAAGTATTTCCATTTTGTTCAGCAATTGTAGATGGCATGTTTCTAATTTAGGTTTCCATATGTTAATTGCTAGTATATAGAAATATAACTGATTTGGGCCAGGCACGGTGGCTTGCGCTTGTAATCCTAGCACTTTGGGAGGCCGAGATGGGCAGATCACAAGGTCAGGAGTTAAAGACCAGCCTGGCCAATATAGTGAAACCCCATCTCTACTAAAAAATACAAAAATTAGCCAGGTGCGGTGGCACACACCTGTAGTCCCAGCTACTTGGGAGGCTGAGGCGGAAGAATCACTTGAACCTGGGAGGCAGAGGTTGCAGTGAGCCGAGATGATACCACTGCACTCCAGCCTGGGTGACAGAATGAGACTCCGTCTCAAAAAAAAAAAGAAGAAGAAATATAACTAATTTGTATTGATTGTGTATTCCGTGATCTTGCTGAATTCACTAATTAGTTCTAAGAACTTTTTAAAAAATATATTCTTTGGGATTTTTGTATTTTCTTTGGGATTCTCTACATGGATGATGTCATTTGCAAATAAGGACATTTTTATTTCTCCCTTTCCAATCTGCATGTCTTGTTTCCTTTTCTTGCCTTACTGTGTTGGCCAGAACTTCCAGCATTGTGTTGAATAAGAATGGTGAGAGTGGATGTCCTAGCTTGTTCCTAGCTGTAGAGGAAAACATTCAGTTTTTCATCACTAAGTATAATGTTAGCTGTAGTATTATTTTAGATGTTTTATCAAGTTGAGTAATTTCCTCATTTTTACTTTTCTGATTTCTTTTATCATGAATGGTTGTTGGAGTTTGTCCAACAAGTTTTTTGTATCAATTAATATAACCATGTTATTTTTTATTCTTAGCTTGTTAATACGGTGAATTATGTTAACTGATTTTTCAGATATTGAACCAGTCTTTTATCCCTGGAATAAACTCTACTTGTATATATTGCTGAACTCTATTTTCTAAATATTTTGTTAAGAATTTTTGCATCTATATTAATGAAGAATATTAGTCTGTAGTTTTCCTTTTTTGTACTCTGGCTTTAGTATCAGGGTAATATTGGTATACATCATGAGTTGGAAAGTATACTCTTCTATTTTTTGGAAGAGATTGTGTACAGTTGGTGTTAATTCTTCTTTAAACATTTGGTAGTATTCTCTGGTGACACCATCTGGAGATTTCTTTTTTTGGAGTAAGATAGTTTTAAAATTACAAATTCCGTTTCCTTAATGTTTACAGGGCTATGCAAATTATACATTTCATATTGGGTGAGTTGTGGAAGTTTGTGATTTTCAAGAAATTGGTTTATTTCACTTAAGCTATAAAATGTATATGTGTAGCATATCTCTTTTTATCCATTTGATGACTGCAGGGTCTGTAGTGATGTCCCATCCCATTCCTGACAATTGTAATCAGAGTTTTCTCTTTGTTGGTCTTGCTACAGGTTTATCAATTTCATTTTTAATTTCTGTTTTATTTTTCCTGCCTTCCTGTGAGTTAAACATTTTTTGGAGTTTCATCTTGACATAGCTAGAGTATTTTTGAGTGTATCTCTTTGTATAGCTTTTTAAATGGCTGCTGTAGGTAGTATATTATATATACATAACTTATTGCAGTCTACTGGTGTTGATATTTTACCAGTCTGAGTGAAGTTTTCCTTTATGTCCTTACCCTCCTCCTTTAATAATTGTCTTAAATATTTCCTGTACATATATATAGAACCACATCAGAAAGTGTTACAATTTTTGCTTCAACTCTCAAGCATAATTTAGAAAATTAAGAGGAGAAGGTATATGTACTATTGTATCTACTAGTATTTGTACACTTTTTACTGTTTTCTGATTTTCCAAGATTCTTTATTACTTCTTTTCTGTTTAGAAAATACTTTTCAGTTATTCTTTCAGCGTAGGTGCACTTATGGCAAACAGTCTTAGTTTTCCTTCATCTGACAATGTCTTGATTTCTCTTTCATTTTTGAAGAATATTTTCACTATGCATGGAATTCTGAATTGAAAACTTCTCTTTCAGCACTTGAAAAAATGCTGTGCCACTTTCTTCTGGCCTTCATGGTTTCTGATGGGAAATCTGTTGTCATTTGAATGGTTTCTCCCATAGGTATTGTTTCTCTGTTGTTGCTTTCAAGATGCTTTTGTCTGTCTTCAGTTTTCAGAAGTTTGACATGACATATCCTAGCATGGATTTCTTTGAATTGACCTTCTTTGATGTTTTCTGAGATTCTTTAATCTGTAGGTTTATGTCTTTTGCCCAGTTTGGGAAGTTTTCAACCATTATTTCTTTAAGAATGTTTTCAGCTCTGTCCTCTTTCTCCTCTTCTCTCTTTCCAGGACACCGATGACACCAATGTTAGATTTTTTATTATAATCCCCAAGGGTCCTTGATACTCTGCTCAGGCCATTTTCTCTCTGTTATCCAGACTGTGTAATTTCTATCATTCTATCTTCAAGTTCACAAATTCTTTCCTCTGCCCTATCCATCTTGTTATTGAGTCCATCCATTGAATTTTTTATCTGGTTATTGTATTTTCTAATTGTATGTTCTAAATTTTCTAAATGCTTCTTCTTTTTATCTTCCAATTCTTTGCTGACACTTTCTGTTTCTTTTCAGGGACTTCTTATGTTTTCATTAGTCTCAAGAATGTTCATAATTGCTTATTGAAGTATTTTTATAATGAATGCTTTAAAAGTGTCATCAGATAATTCTAAAATCCCAGTCATCTCAGCAATGGCTTCTATTGATTGTCTTTCTTTTTCTATTCAGCTTGAGATCTTTCTGCTTCTTGCTATGACAAGTAATTTTCAACTGAAGCCTGAACATGTGAGTATTATGTTGTGAGACTTTGGATGTTATTTAAACCTCTTGTTTTTGCTGGATTTCTGACATTGCTCTAGCAGAGAAAGGGGAGGTACTGCCTTGCTATTGCCAGGGATGGGTAGAAATTTAAGTTCTGCATTCAGCTTCTGTTAGTCCCTGAAGAGGGAAGGAGTTCCTCATTATTGCTGGGCAGAGGTTGAAATCCAGCTCCCCCATAGACCTTTGCTGATACCACTCTTGCTGGGAGGGGTAAGAATGCCAAAAAGCAGGGAGCAGACTTGTTAATGATGGTGGTGTAAAAGCTCTGACTCTCCACTAGGTCTCCTTGAATCCTACCTCAGCAGGTGTGGGAGGGAGTGCTGCATTATTGCTGGGTGAGGGGGGTGTTCTTTCCCACCAGCAGGGATGACAGTCCCTACTCAGCCTTCTCTAACACCAGCCTGGCAGGAGGATTGGGATGCCAGGGTTCAGCTTGACAGGGATGGGAGTCTAGACTCCCTACTTGATCTTTGCTGTTATGGGTAGGTAGGGCAACAGATTTTTCTGTGGTGTTTGGCTGGGGTAGGATGGTTATTGGGTAAAAGTTTTCTTGCTAAGCTGTCCCTTTCCTGGGCCTTTGACTAGATGGGGCAGGCTTTTGTTGGGGCTTTTTTTGTTTTTACTCATTGACACATCCAGGTTGCCAGCTTCTTCAGTTCTAAGTCTGGGATACATGAAGCTAAAAGAAGTCTCAGGCGGCCAGGTGCAGTGGCTCATGCCTGTAATCCCAGCACTTTGGGAGGCCGTGGCAGGTGGATCACAAGGTCAGGAGTTCGAGACCAGCCTGGCCAACATAGTGAAACCCCATCCCTACTAAAAATATTTTGAAAATTAGCCAGGCGTGGTGGTGGGTGCCTGTAGTCCCAGCTACCTGGGAGGCTGAGGCAGGAGAATCGCTTGAACCCGGGAAGCAGAGGTTGCAGTAAGCTGAGATTGCACCACTGCATTCCAGCCTGGGTGACAGAGTGAGACTCCATCTTAAAAAAAAAAAAAAAAAAAAAAGTCTTAGGGAACTCACCACTGTGTCATTGCTTGGGTCCCTAGCTGGTCTGCCTCCTTCTTGCCCTCTTTCAGAGTGGTCTTATGTTTATTTTATATACAATGTCCACTGTTTTTAGCTGTACAGTTGACCCTTGAACAACACAGGTTTGCATTGCAATGGTCCACTTATATGTGAATTTTCTTCTACCTCTGCCACTTCTGAGGCAGTAAGACCAACCCCTCCTCTTCCCCCTTTTCCTCAGCCTACTCAACATGAAAATGACAAGGATGAAGACCTTTATGATGATTTGTATCCACATAATGAATAGTAAATATATATTTTCTTCCTTATAATTTTCTTAATAACATTTTCTTTTCCTTAGCTTACTTTATTGTAAGAATACGGCATATAAGACATAGAACATACAAAATACATGTTAATAAACTCTGTGTTATTGGTAAGGCTTCTGATCAACAGTGGGCTATTAGTAGTTAAGTTTTGGGGGCATCAACAGTTATATGTGGATTTTCAACTGTGGGGGTGGAGTTGGCATTTCTCACCCCCACATTTTTCAAGGGTCAACTGTACTTAGTGGGAAGAATATGGAAAAGTACAATTACTCCATCTTCCTGGAAGCAGAGTAACTAATATTGTTAGTTCATTTAATCTTGGCAGCAAACCTGCAAGTTAGGTGTTTATCTCTGGAGGGAGAAACTAGACTCTCTCCAGAGAGTCTCCGAGAAAGGGAAACTCAACTATGATTGTGTAGACAAAGAAATGGATACTGGCCCCATGGACAATTAACATTCCCAAGCTATAGAATTTTCCCTGGAATAACAGATCTCCCCAATTTGATCTCTGACCCTGTGTGGGAGAAATAAATGTGAGTCCCAGTAGAAGGCAGGGAACATCTGTCCACTTGGACATAGTCTTACTATTTTAGGCAAGGTTATGCTCCAGTTCATTCTAACCACCTGCCACGCAAGACCACCTTGAAGGTAACTCTGATCCAACATTAGTAGAAAGGCATCAGGAAGCCTTCGCACTCTATCTTAATTTATCTAATGGTAATTGCATTTCCATAACAATGGACATATTAGTGTAAGGAATAATATGTCAGTGACGTGTGGAGTGAAGATTTATCATTTATGACTATGATATAGAAAGAAGCTCCCACTCGGCCCAGGGGGCAGGTGAGGTTTTTCAAGGAAGTTGGGGGCCAATTATATTACAGGAGGAAAAGAAAGTCAGGCATCTATCCACCCTCCCAAGCCTTGCTCTTTGAACTTGCTGGAAAATTTCAAGAAGTTTCCATAGATGCTCTGCAAAAAGATGGTCATCGTCTAACTTTAAAAAAAAAACCATATAGGCTTGTGCTTCTACATGGACATTTGTCAGCTTATCTGTCTCATCCTCTAGACTAGGCACTCCCTGAGGACAGGGAGTATGTTATATGCATCAGCACTTAGCAATGAGCCAGTCACACAGTTACATGGTGGCCCCTCAGTAAATGTGTGCTGGATGAAAGAAAAAAGAAAGGAAGAAATGAAAAGAGGAAGGGTTGTATGGAAGAACAGGAGAGAGGAATAGAGGAGGAAGATCTATTTCCTCCCACTAGACTGTTATTTACTCATCTTGGAATCTGCAAAACTAAGCACAGAAACAAAAACATAGGAGGTAACTAATCAATGTTATATGAATGAATGAATGAACTAAGCAATTGAAAGGAAGAAAGGATAGAGGGAAAGAGGGAGAGAAGGAGAGAAAATTGTCTTTATGGTGGAAGGACTTATCTCTACCTCTTTGAGGACAGACTCATTAATACATATGGTACTCACTTATCCTGGCAGAATTGTTACAACAGGAGGGAAAATCTCTTCTGCAGGTTAAACCCACATCTGTGTCTGAATGGGACCAGCAGCTGGCGGTTGTGTTCCATCAGAAGGAAACTTATTAAACTCTACTAGTTCATGCAGGGAAAGGCTAATGGCATAATTCCTCTTTCTGAACATAGATGAGAGCTGGAAACATCCATCAGAGACCATCCAGTACAACTACTTCATTCTGTAGGAGGGGATGCTGAGACTGTAAGGTGGGAGGAATGGCCTCCTGGAGTCACACAGAGCATTAGTGGCACAGGTCCCAAGTCATGGCTCAGAAGCAGAAACACAAGGTTGTGCCAAGTAATAAGAAATTCACATCTGACTCTGAAACTCAAATAGAAGCACGTTCATCACCCAGGTTTCCACTTCAGCCAGCTGAGCACTGATTTGGACATGGCGGTGATGGTCATTGTTCTCCCATGGACACTTTCTAAGGAAACTGTCCTCACCCTCCAACCCAACAGCCTTTGTTCAATGGACTGTCCTAAACAGACACACTTGTCTTGTGACCTCCATAGCCCACTCCCAACACAGGATCATAGGCCAGAGCATAATGGCAGCTGACCAGTGACCTATAATATGGGATGGAATGATGAGATAGGCCATTAGGAAGAAGAGCAGAGAGCATTAGGAGCAAAGGCTGAGATAAGATGAGGTTCAAAGAGAACAGGGGAGCCACAACAGGCCAGAAAACAAAGAAGCCAAAGGTCATAAGGAGTAGGAACTATATGGAGGCAGAAGCAATGATAGAGGAAAGAAAGACAAAAGTAGAAGATGAGGAAACCAGCCAACAGTAACAACACATCAGAGCAGACCCATAAAGAGTAGCTAAGTCAGGGTCATGATGGAAGACCAGAACAATGGCCTATGGGCTTGCTTTGGGTCCAAGGAGCTGGACTGAGCTAAAGACCATCCTCCATGTCTAGTTTCATGAGGCCCAGCTCCTAAATGATGATTTCCCTTTCTCTGAATTGCCCCCATGTCCATCCTTTACAAAAGACAACTCATTTTGCTGAGCCAGCCTAGGTGGGTCTCTGTACCTTGCAACCAACCAACAAAAGCAAACCAGCATGCAGCCACTTCAAACAGCTTGAATACAGCAGGCAGAGATTCAGCCTCTGCCACTACTGCAGATGGTATTTTTGATGGCTTGATGTGGAAGTACAAGGGTTGTAGCTTGGTCCCATAAGGAATTGGCAGATGCTACTGTTGCTGCTTCTCCTCCTTCCCCCTCCTCCATTCTCCTCATCCACCCCACTCTGTCTTCCTCTTCTTCCTCCTTCTTTCTCCTTCTCTTCCTCTTCCTCCTTCCTTTCCTCCTCCTTCCTTCTTCCTATTTCTCCTGCCTCTTCCTTCTCCTCTTTCTCTGTCTTCTTCATCATCAAGCTACTTCCATGCCCTGAGTATTCAGAATTTGACTAAAATCCTTTATACATATCATACATCTAATCCTGTCTGCAACCCCAATGATACCTCCTATTATGTCTATTTTACGTAAAGGAAAACTAAGGCAGACAGATCTTGAGATAACTGGCCCACAGTCGTACAGCAAGTTAAAGAGCTGAGTTGCAAGCTCAGACTTCCTGATTCCAAAATCTACACTCTAACCACTGTGCTGGGTGAAAAAGCAGGGCCTTTGTGAACCTGGATTGACTGAACTAGACAGGAGACAAGACAAAGAGCAGTGAAAAAAAAAATCTTCAGACCAAATTGGCTCAGAAATTTATTGCACTAACCACATCATTGCCTGACAAGAAGAATCTGTGTGAAGCCAGTGAGAAGGGAAAGAGGGGAAAAAATAACCCAGCCCTATGATAGATCTTGTCCACCTTCATGTCAAAGCTGCTTTCTTAATAGAGGTTAATTTATTTCCCTTATCAAATTCTCCTGCTGGCAGACAAGCAGAACAATGTCACAGTCACTGATCTATCTGACCTATGTTTCAGTCTCATCTGACACCAAGAGGCTCACTGTGCCTGTAAAGCCAGAGAGAAAGGTCTCAAGGTGGTTCTGAGCTCCTCGTCCCTCAAAATGTCACAAAGGAAAGAATGGGTTCTAAGGGATGCACAATTATTATACTTCCCAGAAGCCTCCCCACTGCTCAGCCCTCCCAGCAGTGGGGATCCCCTCTCCTAGAGACCTATATCTTTTGCCAATAACAAAGGAAAAGTGGACGCGGCCTGATGTTTTGATCGGAGGCCCCCAAATTTAAGCTGATAATAATAGCTAGAATCTCCTGGATATTAACTATGGGCCAGGAAGTACACTGAGTGCATTTAAATGTTGATTATTGAATTCCATCCTCATAACAACTGTCTGAGGTTGGTGTTCTTATTGCCTGCCACGGGCTCTTTAAAACATGACTACAAATCCGTGGACTCTTCCCACTAAGAGTTGAGGTCTGTGTTTCTTCCCGTTGAATCTGAGCAGGCTTGTGACTGCTTCCATCAGTAAAGTGCAGCAGAAGTGACACTGTCAAAGTTCCACCTGTTTGCTAATTCAGTTGCTCTTTGAGCCATGAGCTACCATGTAAGAAGCCCGACTACCCTGAGGCAGCCATATTGTGAGGACACCCAAGCATTACAGCAAGTCCATATACAGGTGCTCTAGTTGACATCTCTGCTGAACCCAGGCTTTGACTCAACCCAGCCCAGGCACCAGACATGGAGTGAAAGAGCCTCTAAATCAGGGGTCAGAAAACCTTTTCTGTAAAGAATCTGACAGTAAATATTTTAGGCTTTGCAGGCCATGCAGTCTCTGTCATGACTACTCAACTCTGACATCATAGCACAAAAGCAGCCACAGAAATATGCGTATGGCTGTGTTCCAATAAAATTTTATTTACAAAAGTAGGTTGTGGGCTGGATTTGGCCTGTGGGCCATAGTTTGTCAATCCCTGTTTTAGATGACTCCAGCCGTTATCTGTGTGAGTCTTCCCAGTTGATTCCCATTATGGAACACAGACAAACCATTCCCTCTGCTCTCTGTCCTAATTCCGGACCTACAGATTCTGTGACTATAATAAAAGGATGATTGTCATACGCCACTAAGTTTGGGTGGTTTGTTGTGCTGCAGTAGATAACTGGAACAGCCCCATTTTACATACGGGAAAACTGAGGCTCAGAGAGATTAAGTTACTTGCTCAGTCTCACAGCTAATAAGCAAAGGAAGCCCTGGCTGGCTGCCAGGTTTGCCTGATTCCAGAAGCCAACTTCACTCAGCTGCTGAAATTATGCCACAAGGAGCCAGATGGTAAATGGCTTCGAGATAAAAATGGCGGGTGAGATAGCTTAAGAGCAAAGGGACACACAAGCTTTGTGGGAAGACATGGAAGGAGAGGTCAGAGATAGAGGAGGGACCAAATTATGCGTGGGCTTTCAGGCTGCAGCAGAGTCTGATTTGTTTTCTAGATGCAGTCGAAAGCTATTGGACGGTTTTTAAGCAGGGCATGACATAATTCAAATTACATTCACTAAGTATCACTCTGGCTGCTGTGTGGGAAATGGATTGGGAAGGGGGCAATCCTCTCTCTGTGTGTTGCCATTGAATAGTGACTCAGCTATCATGATGTTCCTCCAGGACCTGAACACAGGTCAGTGCCCTCCCAATCCTTGGGCTGATGTGCTTTTTCCACTGATATCGTTTGGATATTTGTCTCCTCCAAATCTCATGTTGAAATTTGAACCCAATGTCGGAGGTGGGGCCTAGTGGGAGGTACTTGGGTCACAGGGGTGGATCCCTCATGAAGAGTTTGGTCCCTTTTTTTGCGGTAATGAGTGAGTTATCCCTCTATTAATTCCTGCTAGAGCTGGTTGTTTAAAAGAGCCTGGCACCTCTCTTCCTTCCCCTCCTCTCCCCTTCCCTCCCCTCTCCTCTCTCTCTCTCTCTCTCATGCACGTTTCCTTCCTTCCTTTTGCCGTGTGATGCGTGCTTCCCTTCACTTTCCAACATGAGTGGAAGCAGCCTGTGGCCTCCCCAGAAGCAGATGCTGGTGTCAGGCTTCTTGTACGGCCTGCAGAACTGAGAGCCAAATAAACATTTTTCTTTATAAATTATCCAGCCTCAGATATTCCTTCATAGCAATGCAAATGGACTAAGACATCTACCTTCGACATAATGCATGCAAGCTTTGAGATGCTTGGAAAATCACCTGCTGGTGTGTGCAAACTTTGCCTCCTACTGTGAGGCTGGGCATACCCCCAGGATAGATTTGGTACAGCCCCATCAGCAGACCAAATAAAGGATATGGAAATCAGGCCAGAAATTTCTAGGCCACAATTGAAAGAAAGATGCACAGAGGGGCCCACTGCTGACCACCTGTCTGAGGGTAGAAGCCAACCAAATTGCCTGTTGCTCAGAGCTCAGAGCCTCCAAAGAAAACCCACCCATCCAGCCTCTACCAGAAGCTCAGAAATAGACCCCTATTCCTTGGAGGTCTGATCTGACAGATGTGTCAGAAAGCCCAGAACCATCTGCAAAGTTGGTCCTGGAAGATGGTGTTATGATTTGGCTGGGTCTCCACCCAAATCTCATCTTGAATTGTAGCTCCCACAATTCCCACATGTCATGGGAGGGGCCCAGTAGGAGGTAATTGAATCATGGGGGCTGGTCTTTCCTGTGCCATTCTCGTGATGGGGAATAAGCCTCACAAGATATGATGGTTTTATAAAGGGGAGTTTCCCTGCATAAGCTCTCTCTTGTCTGCCACCATATAAGATGTGCCTTTCGCCTTCTGCCATGATTGTGAGGCCTCCCTAGTCACATAGAACTGTGAGTCCATGAAACCTCTTTTTCTTTATAAATTACCCAATCTCAGGTATGTCTTTATCAGCAGCATGAAACAGACTAATATAGATGGCAAAACCTCTCAAAGAGCAAAGCAAGTGAGGTCTGGACCACTAAGGAAACTCCTTTTAAGTCTCTCCTCCCATCCGTTGTGCCTTCCTGGACACCCTCATCCATTCTCATTCCGACATGCCCTCTTTCTAAATAAGATTTCTGGCACACAAATCTCTCCACTGATCTCTGGACGTCCCTCAAGCTTTACTCAACACAAACATCACAGAATTAGGGGAGCCGAGACGGGCTAGGAGGGAGCTCCATACTCCCAGATCAACCCTTCCTCCCTCCTACCCCTCACCCAGCAGTGCCAGCCCCACATGCCGAGACCCAGGGGAAGCCCAGCCTTACCTTGTTGATTTTGTTGGTTTTGGGGAGCGTCTGACTGATGTGCAGGTCTGAATAGCGAGGTGGCTTCCGTAGAGGGTTGTTGATGTCACACGGAACGGACTCTGTCCGGACTAACCTTGCTGGATCCGTAGGGGTAAAAACATTGATTTGGGAGTTTAAGTATCACTTTGTCTTTGGTTATGCCAGGACGGCATAGCTCAGATCCCACCTCTTAGGCCCACCCTCCAGACTGGAGGACAATTCACTAAAAGTGATAATGATTCTGTGGTGGGATCAGGGTATACTCTGTGGTTTGCAACATATTTCTGTTGTCCATATATGACTTTTGACAATTAAGATGATAATAATAAAACTAAAGCTATCAGGTTTTTAAAAAAATACCATAATTGTTTCTTATTGGCAGATTCAAAACTCATTTTAAATACACGAGGTTCCTGATTTCTCAGGGCCTGTGATGAGTGGACAAGCTCATCATGGTGCCCTGTCCCTAACTTTCTAACCTCTGTGTTAGGATCATCTTTCATTCCTTTTGGGATTTCTCAGGCCTAAGCAGCCTGCCGCACATTGAAACACTTTGTCCTAAACAACTTTGGATCCCTGAAAGAAAGACAGATGTTCCAGGAAGCTAGGCACATAGTAGATGCTAAATAAATGCTTCCTGATCCAAATCATATCGCCCAAGCCCCTCTCCCTTCTGTTACTTCTATTACTCACAGGGAACACAGCAAGGGGCAAAAATGAGAAGCTCAAAATCAAATTTGATGCCTGGTATTGTTACTTGTTAGCTGTTGTTGTTGTTGTTGTTGTTTTATTGCAGCGGTGAGGGGAGGGTGTTGGTTGAGAAGTTTAAGCTCCGGATTGACCCAGGGATTTCATTTCTCTGCTTAGCCTGAGCTGCCATCACCATGGAAACTGACTATATTTTCAACTTCCAACCAACGGAGAGAAAAAGCAAGAAGCTGGTGGATTTCTGCAAAGTTCAGTTCACTCTGTATGTACAGACACCTGCCACCTTTGAACAAAAGGCGGCATGGCCTTGAGGGTGGGTGGGAGGGAGCCCTTCTTCAAATGTCAGCCTCTGAAAGCCATCACCTTCCAGCAGGCTGCTTCTGTCCATATGGGAATCAGCCTCTAGCAAAACCCTCTACAGAGGAGAATTTGGTGGGAGGCAATTTTTCCAATGAGGCTGACCCAAGGCAGGGTCTCAAGAGAGGTGAGAATTCAGGTTTTAAAATAGCCTCATTGAGTGTATACAGTTATTCAAGGAACAGATGGTTCTCAATTAAGGATGTGGGGTGGGAAGGGCAAGAGAAGGGAGCTGAAGACTTTGACTTCACTTGCAATTTTCTCTGTTTTTGGAGATAAACAATGCAATGATCATCGAAAACCAACTGCCCGTTGGCTTTGGGACACATCACAGTGATTTCAGCAGCAGTTTGCCTCCTTCTTTAAGTTTCCCTTGGGTTCATTCTAAATTAGGGCAGATTCCCAGGAATATGCACCGATCAAGGCCAGCGGAGATGGGAGTGGGAAAGTGAGAGGACAGGGAAGGAGGACTCAGTGTCAGATTAGCAAGTTGCTGTACCCTAAAGTTGCTCCCTGGTGATTTGAAGGCTCTGTCCATCCTATAGATGAGGGGCTTGCAGGGAGGCAGCCAGCATGACTTTAAAATATTTCAATAAACTGCTTACATTTAAAAATAAGCATATGGGCCAGGCGCGGTGGCTCACACCTGTAATCCCAGCACTTTGGGAGGCAGAGGTGGGTGGATCACCAGGTCAGGAGTTCAAGACCAGCCTGACCAACATGGTGAAACCCTGTCTCTATTAAAAATCCAAAAAGTAGCTGGGTATGGTGGTGGGTGCCCATAATTTCAGCTACTCAGGAGGCTGAGGCAGGAGAATCGCTTGAACCCAGGAGGCAGAGGTTGCAGTGAGCTGAGATCGCACCACTGCACTCCAGCCTGGGCAACAGAGAGAGACTCTATCTCAAAAAATATTGAATAAATAAAAAATAAGCATATGGCACATAAAATTCTCTATTTGGGCTTTTGTTGGAAATGTCAGAAATGCTGGCAATGTAGGTCCACATAGCTGGAGTGGCTGGCTACCCTCTCTAGATGGCACTTCGGTTTTCCAGTGTCCCACAGCCCGCTCTGGCCAACTTCTCTCATTTAGGACATCTACTTGGCCCTCGTAGGCATCTTAGTTTATGTCTGACTCCTGCTCTAGAGCAGTGCTTCTCAACTTTAAGGTGCATAGGAATTCCCTGCAGATCCTGTTTAAAAAGCAGATTCTCATTCAGTAGGTCTGAGGTGGAGCCATAAATCGTGCATTTCTAACAAGCTCCCAGGTGATCCTGATGCTGCTGGTCCATGGACAATGCTTTGAATAGCAAGGATCTGGCCTACGATGTGCAGTAGAACTTTCTGCAGTCAAAAAAATGTTCTATATCTGTACCAATATAAGCCCTTGAAATGTGGCTGGTGGGACTGAGTAATTAAATTTGTGTTTTTATTTGATTTTAATTAATCAAATTTAAATAGTCAAATGTAGCTAGTAGCTACTGTATTGGGCAGCACAGGTCCAGAAAGTCCCTTGGAGATAAATTTCAATATGGATAATGGAGTTTGGGGGTGATCACCCCATAGGGCAAGGATCAGGGGAACTATTTTGAAAGCTGGACTACAAAAGTTCCCAAGGCAGTGTCCCTTATAAGTAAGTCCTTGGCAGCCAGGAAAAAGCCTTTCCTTCTGTCTTTCCTTCCAGCCAGATTCGTCTTGCTTTTGCAGTGGAATCCTGGTAGCGGCTCTCCCAGGGCTGCTACTTCCCTATGTGGACAGGTTGACCCAGACACTCCTAGGGCCCCAGGAGATGGGACACAAATGGCCCAATCCAGCAGACCCAAGACATACCCCTCCTCATGCCTACTTTTGCAAGGCCAATTGATTAAATCTAGAGAACACACAATGGAAAAACACCCAGCCAGTGCTCTTTTTTTGGTGGGAAGAAAAGCAATGGGATTGGTAAACAGAAGAGGCTAGAAATTAGGAGAGGAGACAGGATGAGAGAGCAGGGGTTAAGTGGGGAGACAAAGGGAGCTAAAGTGTCAGAGGGACCAGTAGAGGGGCAAGAAACAGGGAGAACAGGCATAGGGGAGGATAAAGGAGACAGATGTCAGGAAACATGGCATCAGAGAGAAAGAAACAATGCTGGAAGTATGTGGGGATCAAGAGGTATTCAGAACCAACCTGATGGGACAGCTATGTGGGGGACCTGCAGGAGCCCCACCTCACCCCTACCCCTAGGGCAGTAAGTGTTAAATAGTTACCTCCTCGGTGGATGATCAGAAGATGACAGGGCGGGGCTTCTTTGGTGCATTTGTTGTGGCACTTTAACCTGAGAAAGATAAAGAGAGAGAAAGATGGATAGGTGAATGGCTGAGTGAGCGGGTAGGTGGGTGGGTGGATGAATGGATGGATGGGTGGATGGGTGGATGAATGGATGGGTGAATGGATGGGTAGATGGATGGGGGATAGATGGGTGAGTAGATGAATGGGTGAATGGATTCACAGATGGATGGATGGGTAGGTGGATGCATAAATTGGTAGATGGATTGATGCATGGGTGGGTGGGTGGATGGCTGGGTGGATAGATTGATAGGTGGCTGAACAGATGGATGGATGGTAGATGGATGGGTGGATGAATAGATGGATAAATGGGTAGGTGGATGGACGGGTGGGTGGATGAGTGGGTGGATAGATGGATAGATAGATGACTAGATGAATGGATGGCAGATGAATGAACAGACAGATTGATGGTTGATGTGTGGATAGATAAGGAAGTGAATAGATAAATAAATGGACAGATGGATGGATGGAAGGATGGATGGATGGATAGATGGATGGATGGATGGATGGTGGATGGGTAGGTAGATGGATAGGTGGATAGATGGGATGCCCCCAGTGGTCTGGAAAGCTCTGGGTGCTGTGGATACTAAGATGTGAGATGAGATGGGGCAGCTACTGCAAAGGCATATCCTCAGCAAACCAGGAAATTATCTCTGGAGAGAGGTTTCTAGTATCCCACTCTCTCAGGTAAGTCTTGGGTGGTCCAAGAGTGGATGGCAGCTGTTTTATTAGCACTGCCCACACGGACTTCATGTTTTAAAAAATATCAAATATCATGCTTTTCCCATCAGCCTGTATTTTTGATCATCATCACAATTCTTCTCATCATCTTCCATTTACTTGAAGATTCATTTTATACTATGTCATTTAATCTTCATAACAACTTCACGAAATGGGCATTATTATCATTCCCATTTCACAGATGGAAAAACTTGGATTAACTGACTTGCCCTGACAGAAAACCAGGGTCAGGGGTCCCAAAGGTGGCCGCTCATTTTTCTTAAAGCCTCACGCTGTAGGACACATTCAACCAGGGCTTCCAATTATAATGAAATCGGTGCCAGGTATTAAGTTTTAGAGGCATACAGTTGAAGAGTTTAGAATGATAATGTCTTCCTTTGAGAGGAGCCAAAGAGGACACCTTGCTCTTTCCCCTGGAGTTGCCTGACTTCACAAAGATAATAAAAATCACAAATTACTGCAGCCTGGCTTTGTCCTTTTCTTTTAGAGTTTTATGTCAATAGGATAGATACACGCTGTGGAAGATGCCATAAGTGCCCCATTCATATCCCCTTGGATTATCTTACCATTTTGCACATACCAGTCTAACTTCCAGCAGCCAACATCTTTGCCAGATGGTGGCCCTCAGGCTGCTTGGAGATTTAGTATTAAAATAGACGTATACACTAAACTCAGAAGTAGGAACTTTTACAGTTGCCCCCTACTCTCTTCCTGATTTGATAGTTCTCTTTAAAATAATGGTTTGAATATGCAGGCACAGACTCAACATTGATTCCTCCAATTAGTCTAGTTCAGTGGTTCTGAAAGTAGTGTTCTCAGACCAGCAGCATAAGCACCACCTGGGAACTTTTCTGGGGCCCCCTGGCAGATCTGCTGAATCAGTACTTGGAGGCTAGGCTGCAGCAGGCAGCACTCTGGGTCTGAACAAGCCCTCTAGGTGAATTGGATGCATGCTCAGGTGTGAGAAACACCAGCCTAGCTGATTGTTTTGGAATATTTGTGCACATTTCCCCAGTTTTTCTCTTGTTTGGTCTTTCATGGCTCTGATGGGGCCCTGAATTCCTCTCTGAAAAAGTTAGACCTGGGACCACCAAGAGTGCAGAAGGGGAGCAAGGAGGGACATAGGAAATATGAGACAATGCTGAATCACAGGGTGAGACGTAAGCCCTTCTCCAATTCTCTTTCAATCTGATGGCACCAGAGAGGTCTCTCCAACAGGTGCTATCTCCAGTCCCAGATTTCGACAGGTAGCAGTATCCACAGGGAATTTTATCAATGATTTTTCCATTTGAAAATTTATTTTTTCCAGGTTGCCTTATGAGATGGTTTGAATATTTGTCCCTTCCAAATCTCATGTTGAAACGTGACCTCCAAGTTGGAAGTGGACCTAGTGGAAAGTGTTTGGGTCGTGAGGGTGGATCCTTCACAAATGGCTTGGTGCCTTCCTTATGGTAATGAGTAAGTTCTCACTCTATTAGAGACCCTGAGATCTGATTGTTTAAAGGAGCCTGGCATCTCCTTCTATCTCTCTTGCTCCCTCTCTCACCATGTGACACCCCTGCTCCCCCTTCTCCTTCTGCTATAAGACCTTACCAGAAGCCAACAAGAGGCTGGTGCCATACTTGTACAGCATGCAGAACCGTGGGCCAAATAAACTTATTTTCTTTATAAATTACCCAGCCTCAGGTATTCCTTTATAGCAATGCATAACAGACTAACACACCTTATATTAATGGCAAATGATGTTGATTTTTCATTTATGATAATGAGATACATTTTCATCTTTCAATAAATTTAAGTTTAAAAAGGCCATAAATAGAAAATAAGTAAAAATAGTAGAGCGGATATGTAATTATGATAAAATCATGACAGAGTGTTAGACAAATGTCTGAGTTAGACTGGGAAAAGTTGACTTAGACATTTTGGAATCTACAAAAAGAGGACATAGCTCTTGGCACCAGAAAGTCTAAGATGGTTGAAAAACATTTGGAAGTGCTGTTGGTCATGAATGTCATAAAGACTGTAGGACACTGAAAATAACAAGAACTAACATGTTTGATGTGTTAGGTAATATCCTGAGTGCTTTACATCATTCGTTTAATCCTCATAACAGCCCTAAGAAGTAGCAATTATTGTTAGTCCCATTTTACAGAGTGAGAAACTCAGGCTCATCAAATTTGGATAACTTACCTGATGTCAAATGGCCTATGAGAGACAGAGTTCCCAAGCCCAACTTTTAACCACAATGCTAAATGCCTTCCTAACTTGCACTCTTTTTGCTTTAACATCTTGGGGGTAGGTGTGGGTAAAGTAGAAGCTTCCCGGGAGCTATAACTACCTGAGTCAAAATGCCCTTCTTTGAGACAAGCCTAAGATAACACCTAACTCTTCCCAATACGGATGCTTGACTTCACAAGGATAATCAAAATCCCAAGTTACTGTGACCTGGCTTTCTTTGTCTATTCCTTTTCTAAGACCCTCAGACTCTCAGACTTATGGGAAAGGTCCCAGCCCCCATGGGAAAGCTCATGATGCTTCAAAGCCCTGATGCAGAGCTCTGCTAAATGTGAAACGGGCCTTTCATTCATTCAACACTGAGTTTGGCCTGGAGTGCCCCAGATACCGGAGATTCACAATGAACAAGGCTAATGCAGCCTCTCTGTTTATGGGGAGGGATGATAAATGTATAAGCAGATAAATCAAATAATTGCAGATGTCATAAGATCATGAAAAAATATTACAGGGAAATGGGTTGGGGGGAATGATGGGATATGAGGGAGGTCCTTGGGTAGGTGTCAAGGGTAGGGGAAGCCGAGTTCCAGCACAAAGGTTTGGAGGGCAGAACAAGTGTGGTGAGTTCAAGGGTCAAAAGTTAAAGGTCAATGAGGCTTTGAAAGTGATGAGAACTTTTAAAGTGAAGAGAACAACACGAATGGTGGGGACACGAGGAAGGGGAGGGGGTGGGGACCCCAAAAGCTAAGGCAAAGGGTCTGCATTTGAATCTGCAGGTGCTGTGAAGCCACTGAAGGTTTCTGAGGACCATGACATGGCCAGACTGATGTTTGGGAAGCCCTGAGCTGTGGGGAATCTGATGTCAAAGGGGAGTCAGTCCAAGAAGTTTCTGCACTTGGAATAGCTGGACTCCACCCCAGAAACTTCAAGAAAGAATATTTTTCCTTTCTAACACCCCCACCTAAAAGTCATCTCTAATAAACCCAGCTGGAAGAGTGCCTTGCAGATGCAAAGAAGCCCTGTTGGTGTCTCGTGGGCAGCACTTTGAATCAGGAGCATGCAATTTAGTTTAACCTGTAGACCACTGCTAACCCAAGACAGAACAGGTAAGGCTGCTCATGACCTTGGCCTGTTTCCTGCTCTCCTCCTTGGCATTTTTCCTCTCCAGAGTCCCTTATTGCTTCTCTCTTGCAGTAATGGAAAAGCCCTCCTTGACCTCTGTCCCAGGAGTGGGAGACCAAACACTCTTCCTTCCAGCCAGGGGCTTCAGTGGGCAGCATTAGCAGTGGAAACACAGCCTTGCTCATGCAGAAATCCCCAAGGGAAATATCTCCAATGCCCAGGCACTTAAACCTTGCACTTAGGTTCAGATGTCAAGAACGAGAGCCTGCACATCCAGGATCTGCTAATAGAGTCAGCAGGATTAGACAAACCCTGAAATTACACAGACTCTGGAGACAGAGGGAAGAGGGACCACAGCAAGGCTTTGCAAAGCACACTATGTCCCTCTTAATGGAAACTGTTCTTCCAGCTGGAAATGTGCATCATTTTCCCAAAATGTGGCTTTTCCTTTTCCCTACCCATGGAAGAAAGAGCTACTAGCGTGTAATTTACCAGGAGACCACCTGCTTCAAAATTAGATTCCCAGGCCTCACTCTCCAAGGTCCTGATTGGGTAAGTGTCTGTTGGGAATGCAAATTTTAAGCAAGCACACGTGAAACTTGAGAACTACCATATCAGAGGAATACATTCTACTTCCCAGATGAGAGATGAATGGGAGCCTGAATCTTTCGGAATACAATGTTCTCCTCCGAAAGGAAAATGGGGAAAGTATATAGAACAAACCTAGGTTCAAATCCTGATACCACCACTCCCTGGCTGTGATAACTTGGGCAAGCTGCCGATCCACTCAGAGCCTCAGTTTCCCCATCTGTAAGGTGGGGACAATTGTAGCCTCTTGCCTCTCTGGGTTGCAGTGAGGACTAATGATATAATGCAAGTAAGGTGCCCAGAACAAATATTTGGCACACAGTAGAAACTCAAGCAGTGGCAGGTGTTATCTTTATTATGGTAGTTACCATAATTATTGCTAGTTTGTGCAGCAGCTTTCTACAGCAAGCCCCTAAGATCCTCTGCCGGAGGACTTTCTCTGGCTGGAAACATGGGCTGGCTGGAACACTTGGAGACCTCAACCAACTATAGGTGGGCGTTGGTTGATGGATATTCCAGCCCCCTCTCTCATGGGTGGCATGACCCAGAGGCATGCTCATTTTAGGACTGCACCCCCAATCCCCCCAAGCACCTGCTCTTTGATGCACCCATTACCAGCTGCCTTAACTCTCTGTCTCACTTCCCCATTCCTCTATTGGTGTGGCCTGGGATCACCTCTCAAATAAACCACTTGCCCTCACATCCTTGTCTCTGGGTCTGTGGAAACAGGGAGCCCAATTAAAACACCAGGATTATTAACAGAAATTCAGAGCATGAACGTGGCCTTCCCCATGGCTCTCACACCAAAACCCTTGGCTCCTCATGCTGTCAGTCCCTAATGAATTTGGTTCTCCAGGTGCTCCATTCCCGAAGGAGGAAGGGAAGAGGTGAGGTGGACACAACAGACTGCCCCCAGTAACGTGAAAGAAGGCAAACCTCCACACCAGATGTGGGCCAGGAGGAGCCCCATGTTTCAAGATGGTGGGTCTGAAGGATTCCCAGGCACCAGGGAAGGTCCTATATGGTTCCAGAAATGGTCAAAAGTTTGCGCTTTGGAATCAAGCTGACCTGAGCCTGAATCACAGGTCTGCCCTTCCTGGCAGGGCAAGGCAGCATCTAATGAGAGAACGTCTAAGTAGTACCACATAGGCACCAAATAGGTCAACGCTTTAGCAGGCAGGGATAAGACCCACTCTGAGCACACGCAGAAAATGCCCTGCCACCCTCATAGAGCCTGCAAACTTGGAAAGGATTTATTTAAAACTTTCATTGCAAATAGTTAACTTCTTTTTTCTTTTAACTTCTAAGGTTTAATAGGACAAGCTTCAGTTATCAGGAAAAGTTGCTTACGAGGAACATCTCATTCCCCCAAGGGAGTTGCTGGCTAAATGAGACATCATCTCTGTCTGAAAATTAAATATGTGAATTTATCTTGAGGGCAGAATCTAGGTCTCCCTCATGTGCTACCTCCCTTTCCTTTCCTCCTTCATTGAAAGGTGCCTGGTGCTTATTATCTGGTGGGTAAGTATCAGAGAGACGGAGGGAAAGAGGAGGAAAGAAAAAGAAGAACAGGCAGAAGGGGAAATCTGTCAAACACTGCAGATTTAGAAACATTCTAATCCCTATCAAAACGTTTTTGAAAGGCTATTTCTATTTCTTATAAATCGTATCCCTCTTTGTTTGTGAAATGCAATGATGCCCCCTCTGCATTTCCTTCTTTCTTCCCTCCCTTCTTCCCAGTGCGGGGCTGGGGGGCAGGATTTGACCAGAAGCAAACTGGATCTCCATGGGAACTGCGGGGGACAAATGGTCTCTTTCACAAGCAGCTCTGCTGTTTTCTTGAAAGATGTGTCATGCCCCCCTGTGAAGCAGTCACAAGCCTAGAGCCTGGCACAGAGCTGGAATCCGAATGCTGGCGTTCACAGGAGGGACAGGCAAGACCCCTCCTAGGGAAGACTGTCACGTCAATTTCTCACTGTTCATTGGGCAATTCTAACCAATGGATGAAAATTTGCTCCGATCAGCTTCGATCTCTCATTTCTCCTGTTTTTTCTTGTTCCATACCAGCTAACTTTACAATAATCTGTCTGAGTAGGGCCCAGTCTTTCCTTCCAGAGTGCACATGGAACATTTTAAAAACCTGGCTCCTAATATCCAATTGAGGAAACATTAAACAAGCACAAACTTTGAGCCAGGTGCTAAATTACACAACCCGTTTCCCCTGAACAGCAATCTCTTAAGAGGTGGATATTGTTACACCCATGTAATATATGAAAAGTACTGAACATCTAGCTTTTGTTGGCTTACTTTTGTTAATAAAATAGTGGATATCAATTTATATATGGCTATGGAATCACAATATTGACAATGAGAATAGGAATAATAATTATTTCCCTTTACCATGTGAGATAAACTGTGTGAAATGTTTTATATATATTTTAACCCTTATTAGATTCTGTTTGAGATAACTTATCTGTTTGTTTACTCTCACTGCAGATCTAATACATTCATTTTGCTCATTCATTCTTCAGAAAACAGAAGTGATAAATCCTCATTGATGTGGCCCCATTGTGTAGTCATGTGTAATCATGTGATATATAATTCTAAGTCTTCTATGTGCATGGCTTTAAAACCTCAATTCAAGTTTCAGACTGCAATCAAGTTTAAGACTTGAAGTTTAAGACTCTTTTTAACTATTACTTTTCCCCCCAGTATTTTCTTTTGCTTTTTCACTTCTATTTTAGGTTCAGGGGGACATGTACAGGTTTGTTACATAGGTAAACTCATGTCGTGCCAGGGGGATTTGTTGTACAGATTATTTCATCACCCAGGTACTAAGCCTAGTACCTAGTAGTTATTTTTTTTTGCAACCTCTCCCTCCTCCCACCCTCCTTGCTCAAGTAGGCCGCCATGTCTATTGTCCCCAGGCTGAAGCGCAGTGGTGCAATCTCAGCTCACTGCAACTTCCGCCCCCAGTTCAAGTGACTCTCCTGCCTCAGCCTCCTGAGTAGCTGGGATTACAGGAGTGCGCCACCACGCCTGGCTAATTTTGGTATTTTTTGTAGAGACAGGGTTTCACCATGTTGGCCAGGATGGTCTCAAACTCCTGACCTCACGTGATCTGCCTACCTTGGCCTCCCAAAGTGCTGGGATTACAGGCGTGAGCCACTGCGCCTGGCCTGCCCCCCTCTTTCTGTCTATGTGTTCTCATCATTTAGCTCCCACTTATAAGTGAGAACATGTGGTATTTGGTTTTCTGTTCCTGCATTAGTTTGCTAAGGATGATGGCCTCCAGCTCCATCCATGTTCGTGCAAAGGACATGATCTCGTTCTTTTGTATGGCTGCATAGTATTCCATGTATACCCATTTTTAAGTCAAGAAGACTGGGGTCCAGTAACAAGCTCAGTCATTCAGATAGTGATGGGCAGAATTGGGACAATTCATCCCTGCATGCCCACAAGAAAACACTGTGTTCCTTCTCTGTGCCAAGGGCTATGCTAGGCACTGGGGGTATAATAATTAAATAAGACAAGAATTCTTTCTTTAAAGATCTTGCAGTCTAGCAAGAAATTTACTGTCCAAGAATGTAAACCCATCTCTTGTGGCTTCAAGCATGAACGTCTCTCTACTCATCCTACTGCGCCCAAATTGCCTCTTATAAATGAGCCCAGCTGGATTTGAACCAGATTTGGGGAGCTTGTATTGGCAAGAACTGCTCTCTCTCCAGAGGTCCCTACTGAGATCTACTCAAGCAACAAGCATTTACTGAGCATTTACCATGTGCCAAGCACTGTGCTGGCGCTAGAGGTTTAAACAGTGAACCGTCCAGAAATGAGATGGCCCTGCCTTCAAAGAGTTTAAAGTCTGGTCAGGAAGACAGGCAGGTAAATAGACAAATAAAACATAGTAGTATGTAATATGGTGTGACAGAAAAGGGCAGAAGGTGGAACTTCAGATTTGAGGGGAGTCAGGGAAGGCTTCCTAGAGGGAAGTGGTGGCTGACCTGAGCTTGAAAGATAAATGAGAGCCAGCAGAGGTGTGCAAGAAAGATCCAGGCAGTAGCAATGGGGTGCAAAGACATGTCAATGAGTGGGCACATGACCTGCCACGGGGATTGATGGCTCAGAGAAGCTGCAGCTCTGGGCATGAAGAGGGGAGAGATGCGAGGGGACAGAGGAGTAAGCAAACATGGCGCACAGTCTCATCATGAAGTTGGATTTCGCCGAGAGCAAGGGGGAGCGAATGAAGGATTTTAAACAGGGAGGGGAATGCTGGCTAAGCATTTTGAAAAGACCCCCTCTGGCAGCAGAAACTTGCAATTAAAGGGCAGCAAAGTTCCCCTCTCATTATCTTCCCTACTCTCTGTACCTGCTTTCCTTTTCCAGGTCACTGCATTAAGTGTTTCTGAAGGCTTCTCGCAAAAAAAAAAAAAAAAAAAATCACGAAACCAAATCCTTGCCCCCTTTGCAGCAGGGCTTGGTTCACTGCATACCCCAACTGAGCATTCTGGTCTCATGTGAGTTCCCCTGTGGTCTCTTGTTTGAGCCAGTGCTTCTAGAAATGCCTCCGTACGCTCCAAGTGCAGGATATCGAAACAAAAAGTGCAGGTTCACTGCATACCAACTGAGCATTCTGGTCTCGTGTGAGTTCCCCTGTGGTCTCTTGTTTGAGCCAGTGCTTCTAGAAATGCCTCCGTATGCTCCAAGTGCAGGATATCAAAACACCCTTTCCCTCACTGCTAACAACTCAGTGGGGTCTAGCTCTTTAGTCTATAGCTAACCACAATACAAATGAGCAAAGGGCGGTAGGAAGTATTGACATATAAATCAGACCTCGGGCTCCAAGGACATCATGAAAAATCACCAGGAACCCCCAGCAATTTTCTCTCCATAAAAGGACACTGTAAGGGAAGCTGTAAATGTATTACTCACTGTACCCTCCCTCCTCTCCTCTCCCTCGCCTTCCCTGAAAAAGAAGAAAGTGACTGTAGAGTCTTCTTGGCTCTCTGAACCCAGAGGTGTTCATCACAACACAAAGATCCATTTGTCGTCTTTCAATTCAAGAAAGGATGATGGGAGCGTGTGGCAGGCTGGGGGAGGGATGAGGAAAAGCTTTGGTCCAGGTTGGAATTGAGACCAAATTCTTATACTCTGTTCTGCTTGTTTAGTTAAAGGGCAAGCAGAGTGACATGTAGCATTTATTGCCGGCCTGCTGTGTAGCCAGCCCTTTGCCCATGTAAAGCGGTTAAAAGTCTGGGATCTTGAATCTGAGCGATCAGTGGGTTTGAGTAACAGATCCACACACCGTGACACTTCGAGCCAGCTGTTTACTTCTGAAGGCCTCTGTTTCCTCATCTGTAAAATGGGGGTAATAATAGACCCTACTTTCCACAGTTGTGGCAAGGATTAAATGAGATCATGCATGTAAAGTGTTTAGCAAAATGTCTGGCACCTGGGTGAGCCCCCAATACATGATAGCATCATCATAATTATCATCATCATTATCACATCTAATCCCACCTCAGCCCCCAGTAGAATTATAAGCATCCCTCAGATACAACTATAATTAGACCTAAATTTTTGCTTATCATAGGTAAAAACGCATATATAGGATGATTAACTCCCATTATAATTATTGCAAAAACTGAAGTGTTTCTATTAATAGAAAAGTAAGTTCAAGATTCAAGCTGGTGATCTCTGAAATACTTGCTCATAATTATATCCTGCCAATATCCTGCCTGTTGTACAAACTCCCAAAGCTTCCAGGAACTTCGCAGCAGCTGCGACATCAGCACTCATCATTTCCCCACTTTTTAAGGTCTGGGTAAATTAGTGCAATGGCGGCTCAAACCAGCCATGGCTTACTTCACACTTTTATCTCCTCATCACCTGTGGCTGCAGCGATTTTGCAAAAAAAATTGGACATTTTTAGGTAAAATATATTTTGATGCAAGAACATAGGAGAGCAGAATGCACAGGGCAAGAGAGAAAATCAAGATGTGCTTGGTTTTGCTGTGTTATTTGACATTTTCACTTGGATTTTGATGTGTACAAACCCAAGTGAAAAGATCCACTAACGCTGCAAAAGTCAATTGAGAAGTGCATGGCTTATTTAAGTAAAAATTAGTAAAGTGACTGTTTACATAAAAAGAAGTAGGTACAAGCATGTCTGGCCAGCTACTGCAGGCAGGAGGAAAGAGGACTCGTATAAAGGCCATGAAAACACCACTGAAATACACTGGAAATCTTGCGCTGGTTAACTCAGGCTTCCAATCACCATGTCTTACCTTACTAGGGGAACGAACATGGGTCTCACTCCTACAGAAGTGGGCAGTAACCTCAACTGGAACATTGGAACATATAAAATGTCTTTAGTTAGTAAAGACCTACGTCTATTGTTAAGGTGGCTAACCTAGGCCTGACCAAAGGGTTTCTAGGCACTTGGGAATCTCAGTGCTAAACCTCAGAAAGTCCCAGGCAAACTGGGATGGTTGATCACCCCCTTGTATAATAGGGATTATAATGCCTATATCACCCTATAACTACAGAGTGGATCACCCTGTAGTTCACCCTATAACCTGAAATATATATAAGGATTCACCCTATAAGTTGACTGTTTGAGTAATGAGTCCAAGCACAGGTCAAGCAACTGCAAGTTCACATTCTAAAACTGAATAATGCACACCATAGACCCATGGCTTAGGAATGAGTAGCTCTCTCCTGGGGGCAGTTTGGACCCCCAGGGAACATTTGGCAATGTCTGCAGACCTTTTTTTTTTTTTTTTTGAGACAGGGTCTCGCTCTGTTGCCCAGGCTGGAGTGCAGTGGCGTGATCTCGGCTCACTGCAAGCTCCGCTTCCCAGGTTCACGCCATTCTCCTGCCTCAGCCTCCCCAGTAGCTGGGACTACAGGTGCCTGCCACCGTGTCCGGCTAATTTTTTGTGTTTTCAGTAGAGAAGGGGTTTCACTGTGTTGGCCAGGATGGTCTCAAACTCCTGACCTCGTGATCCGCCCGCCTCGGCCTCCCAAAGTGCTGGGATTACAGGCGTGAGCCATCTGCAGACGTTTTTGATGGTCACAACTGGGAGTGAGGAGGGGGTACTACTGGTGTCTAGTGGGTAGAAACTGTAGATGGTGTTAAACATCCTCCAACGACAGGACAGCCCCCACAACAAAGAATTATCTGGCCCCAAATGCCAATAGTGCCAAGGTTGAGAAAAACTGAAATAAACCCTATAACATGTCTTCCAAGAAGTTGGCTGATTCAGAAAATTCTAAAAGAAAAGCAGAGAACAAGAACTACAGAAAAGGCGAAAATGGGCTAAAATTTTCCAGAACTTCGATGTTGCTTCAACCCATGGAAGCGATTTAGTGGGTCTGTTTCTTTTTATACTTTGCATTCATATAAAGTCGGGTTTTGCAATGAAATAAATGCTGAACAACGTATTTAAAGATTCTAATTTGAAAGAATTCTCAAGTCATTATTATCGGGGCATGAACATACCTCATCACATGGAATGAATGTGTTAGCCTCACTGTGTATCAGAGAGGTTTAGAAACCTTCCCAGAGTCACACAGCGAGGGAGTGGCAGGGCGAGGACCTGAACTCAGCTCTCTCTCTGCAGTCTGTATCCTTGCTGTTGTTTCACTGTCATAAGTTGAGTTTTGTAGAAGCAGATCCTGAAATGAATAATCTTGCAAATGATTTATTGAGGAAGTATGCTCAGAAGAAACCTATTCCAGCCAGGCACGGTGGCTCATGCCTGTAATCCCAGCACTTTGGGGAGCCGAAGCAGGCAGATCACTTGAGGCCAGGAGTTTGAGACCAGCCTGGCCAACATAGTGAAACCCTGTCTCTACTAAAAATACAAAAATTAGCCGGACATGGTGGTGAGCACTTGTAATCCCAGCTACTCAGGAGGCGGAGGCGGGAGAATTGCTTGAATCCGGGTGGTTGAGGCTGCAGTGGGCCGAGATCATGCCTCTGTACTCCATCCTGGGCAACAGAGTGAGACTCTGTCTCAAAAAAGAAAAAAAGAAACCTATTCCATTGTGGAGGAAGCAAGGTTGGGAGTAGGGAGAAGCCAGGCATGGATGTGGTTTCAGGTGAATCCAGTCTCAGCCTCATCCCACGGGGATCTCTGCAGGAAAAACTGTACCATAAAATCTATTTGTCTCAAGGTAAGGAGGCTGGGATTTTGCACCCCTGAAAAAGGTAGTCACTGGCTCTGAACCACCTGGGGAAGGGGGAGGGGCTTAGTCCCAGGTACCTGGGTGAGGCAGCTGCAAGGTACGAGCCATTTGCTGCAGCCTCTGTAGCAGCGGCTGGTCAAAGAGATCACTGGAAATCTGATCAGAACACAAGATGGAAGTGGGTGATGTAAGACTGTGACCGCTGGCCGCTGAGTTTATAATAACGTCCTGTCTTCAAAGCAGAGGAGTGAGCGCTCCTTGGTCCTAGGGAAGAATAAGCCTCAAGCATCTATGAAGTACTCTGAAATCCCTTAGTTGATCAGACCCTTCGAATCTAAGGCCCTGAGAGCAGGTGACTCAGAGAATATCACAACTCCTAGTGTGTGTTCCTCACTCTGCCACCCACAGGAAGGGTGATCTTGACACCAGCATGCTCCTCCCCGTGGTCCTGTCCTTGGCAAACAACGCACTCTTGGGATGATGAGAGCCTGAGTCCAAGATCACTTTTCTAGGAGTGGGTCTGGCTGGGCACTGAGCAACGCCTCCCACCCCCATCCTATCCCTGCCTGGAGCCTCAGGTAGCAGCAGCCTGAATCATGGCAATAACTGGCCCACCCTGCAGCTGCAAAGCAGAATCCATCTCCGCTCTCCCCTAGTCCCTGCCTGGTGCAAACAATTGCAAAATATGCTCAAGGCCTTTAACATCCCAGTCCAAGCTTTTGCTCAGGCTGTTTCCTCGGCCCAGAGCACCTTGATGCTGCTTCGCCTGGCTAACTCCTCTTCCTTCAAGGCTTAGCTTCAAGGTCCTCCAGCAGAGTATCCTGATGTGCATTACTGCATCCACCCGACCTTGATGTAGCACCACAGCACTTCCACACTTAAGTACAAATACGAAGTATCTGGGATGCTTAGTAAAATGCACGTTTCTAGGCCTTATGCTCAGAGCCTGGTCCAGGAAATCTGCAGACGGGCTCAGGAAGCGGCAATGTTAAGCTTGCACCTTGATCCCGAGATAGGTGGGGCCACACCTTGAGAACTGACAGTGACTGTGAGCATCTCGAGGACAAGTTTGTCTTTTTCACCCTCATACCCCGAGTGGCAGCAAAGAATCCCCACATGCTCAGAGATGGCTGAACTAACCAGAACCAAAACATACTCTGAGAAGAGAAAATGGGTAGCTAAAACAAGCATAGGAGACAGTTGAAATGCTACTTATCCACTGGTGGTTTTGGAAGATGTTCCCCTCTTCCACATTCCAGCCCATTAAAAAAAAAAAAGAAAGAAAAGAAAAAGGAAAAAGCACCTCTGTTTAAACTCTCATTTTCTAGAGCAGGTGTCACCCAAATCACGTTGTGCATTTTCCTGCAAGAAATGCAGATAGGGGTAGAGAGGTTTCCAAGGAACCAGATCTTAGCTCTGCAGAAACTTGTGGAAGGACCCTGAGAAGGGGGAAGAATGCAGATAACACATGATTGAAGGCTGGGAAATCCATCAGCATCTTACTGCAAAAGCAAACTTCTGCCAGCTGAATCCAGTTATCAGACAATATGTGAATTGTGCTGACATTCTACACTCAGAGCTAAACTCCATTCCGCTCTCATGAACCTATTAGATGAAAACGCCTCAATTTAGATAACTGCAAATTGCTTTCGGAGTCTTAATTTCCTATTAGTTCATTAATCTCTCTATTCAGAATGCCAACAAGACAGCTAATGATAATTCCGGAGGAAGTGGGCATTAAATCGGAGCAGGAGGGAAGGGGGTTAGACATGAAGGAGATGTTTCTGGCTTCCTGGGTGGAGGGGTACCCCAAAGTTAATTCATAAAGTTAGTAACAGCATTAGCTTACATTAATTAAACACTTCTAATGGACTGGGTACTAGGATGAACATGTCATTGAACAATTACCTTACCTGTTTTTTGTTGTCGTTGTCGTTGTCATTAAGCAATCTAGTAAGGTGGATATTATTATCCCCCTTCTACAAAACAACTGATACTCCAGGGAGCCACACAACCAGTTGGCAGCAGAGTCAGGGTTCAAATATAGGCGTGTCTGACCTGCAGCCTGTGTTCCTGTCACATGTTATCTTTTTTTCTTTTTTTTTTGAGATAGGGTCTCACTCTGTCACCCAGGCTGGAGTGCAGTAGTGCAATGTTGGCTCACTGCAACCTCCACCTCCTAGGTTCAAGTGATTCTCCTGCCTCAGCCTCCTGAGTAGCTGGGATTACAGGCGCCCATCACCAAACTCGGCTAATTTTTTGTATTTTTAGTGGAGATGGGGTTTCACCATGTTGGCCAGGCTGGTCTCGAACTCCTGACCTCAAATGATCCACCTGCTTCAGCCACCCAAAGTGCTGGGATTACAGGCATGAGCCACCGTGCCTGGCTCCTAATCACACATTATCATTTGGTCTCATCACACCAATATTTACTGGATGAATTTGCTGGGGAGATGATGATGAAAAAGATTCCTATCTATAGAGAGAAGCTAAAGCGTGTAAGAACAGAAGAGCCTGAAAAACCGTCAGCAAAGACTTACACAAACATCTCACATTATGAAATGTCCAGCTGGGCAATAAAGCTTGATTTTGTTTTTTAAACCACTACTTCTAATGTAGGGTGGTGGTTTGCAAACTGGGGTCCAAGGGCCAGCAGCCTCAGCATGGCCTGGGAACTTGATAGAAATAGACATTCTAGGAGTCTGCCCCAGAGGTATTGAACCTGAGATTCTAGGAGTGGAGCCCAGAAAACTGTTTTTTTTTTTCTTTTTAATAAACCCTCCAGGGGATTCTTGTGCACACTCAAGTTTGAGAACCATTATCTAGAAAATGAAAAGTAGCTCAGGAAAGAAATTTGGAGATCACCTAGAGAAGTGTTTCTCAAACTTTAATGTGCAAAAGAATCACTAGGACTGTATCAGCCTGCTTTCATGCTGCCGTTAAAGACATACCTGAGACTGGGTAATTTATAAAGAAAAAGAAGTTTAATGGACTCACAGTTCCATGTGGCTGGGGAGGCCTCACAATCGTGGTGGAAGCCCAAAGGCCGCGACAAGAGAGAATGAAAATCAAGCGAAAGGGGTTTCCCCTTATAAAACCATCAGATCTCTTGAGACTTATTCACTACCACAAGAACAGTATGCAGGAAATGGCCACCATGATTCAATTATCTCCTGCCGGGTCCCTCCCACAACACGTGGGAATTATGGGAGCTACAATTCAAGATGAGATTTGGGTGGGAACACAGCCATTGCATTTAAGACCATCTTAAAATGCAAATTCTGATTTGGCAGGTCTGGAGTGGGCCCCGAGAATGTGCATTTCTAGCCAGGTGTCAGGTGACACTGATGGTGCTGGTCCAGGGACCATGTGTAGAATAGCATGAGGCCAGTCCAATCCCTGTCACCCAGGGAGTTTCTGGCAGTAACAGAACTGGATTTGCTCTGGGTGAAAAAAAAAAAAAAATCACTCCCTCCAGGGAAGGATCAAATCCAGGCTTCGGGAAGGGCTTTCAGAGGACAGGAAATGACCCAGATCACACACTACTACTTTTGCAAAGTTCTCACTCAGGTATGAGACCATCCCTCACCACTTTAATTGAAACTGCAGCCCCCATCCTGATCCTTCTCTGCTTTGTCCACCTTCTTAGCCTCTTGCATCATCTTATCATATGACCTAATTTACTAATATACTTACTGTCTGCCCAACTCCTACCCATGCCCCGGCATAGAAACTAGGGAAGGGATTTTGTCTCTTTTATTCACTCTTGTTTCCCCAGCGTCTAGAGTTGTGCATGGTGTATATATAGCAGGTGCTCAATAAATATTAGTTGAATAAGTGAACAAATGGTTCCGCTCATTTTCTACAAGAAGCTGCCTCCCCATCCTTGGTGTCACCTCTCTGAAATGTCGCCTGTCACGGCTCTTTATGTGTACACTTTCATTTTATTGACATTCAGTTTCCATAGGTGTGTCTCCTATAAACTCCTTGACAGTGGGGTCTGTACATTTCCCATTTCTAGCCCTCATCCAGCCCTTCTATCAGCTCATAAGAGCATCCAAAATTCTGCCAATCTTTGAAAACACATATAAATAACCCTCTATCCTCACTATAACTAATGCAAAAACTGCAGGAATTTAGTTGTAGAACACATCTCAGCTTCAACTGGTGATATTAGCAATGCATGCTCATAATTACGTACTGGAGATAGCTCTCAATTCTGTTGTAGTTTCTGCAAGCACCATGTCAAAACTCCTGAAGCATGTCAGATCTTCATGTTTTGAATTTTGTCTCTTATATGCCAGGAGTCCTTTTTGCACAAGATGGAATAGGGAGGAATGTTCTCTGATAAAACATTGCCATCTGGAGCATGGACATTTAATTGACTCCTTCCAACAGCCCTGTGGTGGGCACTAATGTCACACTTGTGTTGTAGAGAGAGACACTGAGCCCTATGATGGCACACCTCTGCTTAAGCTCACACAAGAGTTTAGTAATGGAGCTGGGACCCAAACTCAGTTCTGACTGCTTCCAAAGTCTGTGTTCTTGAAGCTTACCCCCCACCACCCTATCCCTATCCTTCCCACAACCTCCTCTCCCAATCCTTGGCAGGGCCTAAGGCTTTGCTCATGACTTTTAGAACAGAGAGCACTAGCAAAGGCTACTTCTGAGTTCTGCCTCTAGTGCTGAAAATTAAAACAGCTTGGGAGTGTTCAGCCTCACTACCCCAGCTACATCCCTGTCATCTAATTACCTGCCTTCAAAGCCTCCGCACGGCAGGTATGAGGATGTAAGAGTTGCCATTACCCCCATGGAATGTGGTGGGACTAGATACAGATGAGTCTGTATCTTCAGACTTCAGAGCTGCTGGTGTATGGAGAAAATCAGTCAGCCTGGAGGCCAGACCTAAAGGCCCAGCCTTGTGCCTTTTGTTGTTAGAAAGACCACCTGAGAGCCTAGGTTCACAGAGGACCAAGGCAAGGAAGGTGGCCTTGAAGTACTAATGCTCGGTAATTATTGCCCCTGCTTCTCCTTAAAAAAAAATTTTTTTTTGAGACAGGGTCTTGCTCTGTTGCCTAGGCTGGAGTGCAGTGGTGCAATCACAGCTCATTGCAACCTCAAGCTCCTGGGCTCAAGTGATCCTCCTGCCCCAGCCTCCCAAGTATCTAGGACCACGGTATGTGCCATCACTCCTGGCTAATTTTTTACCTTAATTTATTTTGTAGAGATAGGGTCTGGTTCCGTTGCCCAGGCTGATCTTGAACTCCTGTCCTCAAGTGATCTTCCTGCCCCAGCCTCCCAAGTAGCTAGGACAACAGGCATGTACCATCATGCCTGGCTAATTTTTAAATTTTATTTATTTGTGTGTGTGTGTGGATGGGGGTCTCACGATGTTGCCAAAGCTGGTCTCAAACTCCTGGGCTCAAGTGATCCTCCTGCCTCAGCCTCCCAAAGTGCTGAGATTACAGGCATGAGACTCTGCATCTGGCCTGTGCTTCTCTTTATACCACTGGGGCTTAAGGCTCCTCACAACTCCAGGAGGAAAGGATGCTCAACCTTATCATTACTCAGGTGAGACTGCCAGGTGGAGGATATGGACAGGGGTGGGGCAGAGTGGGTAGAGTGAGAGCTTGCCCTTGCCGTTCTCTCACTTCTATCTTGGGGCAGGGATGTGGGGAGGCCTGAAAGGGCCTAAATGAGAGGCCTCTGACTGGACTAGACAAGGAAGAGCAAGCCTAGAGCAGAAGGAGGAGTTCTCAGAATCTTTTAAACTAAATGACTTCTATAAGGCAAACAGATGCACATTCATCTGTAACTATTACATAAAGTTGACTGTTACTATTTTATAGTATTGGACCTGAAGGGGTATGTAATACATGTTCACAGAAGGAGAGAGAGAGGGGGAGAGATTGAGGCCAGACAGCAAGGCATTGCAATTTCTTACAAAGGACTGGACTGAGCCAGGCACTGTGTTATGTTCTCAAGCGTGCTGATTTATCAAATGCTCACTGCCACCCAAGGCAGGCAAGATTATTATATTAGTCTGTTTTTATGCTGCTGATAAAGACATACCCATGACAGGGTAATTTATAAAGAAAAACAGGTTTAATGGACTCACAGTTCCAAGCGGCTAGGGAGGCCTCACAATCCCGGTGGAAGGCAAAAGGCACTTCTTACATGGCAGTGGCAAGGGAGAATGAGAGAACCAAGCAAAAGGGGTTTCCCCTTATAAAACCATCAGATCCCGTGAGACTTATTCACGACCACATGGACAGTATGGGGGAAACCACCCCCATGATTCAATTATCTCCCACCAAGTCCCTCCCATAACATGTGGGAATAGTGGGAGCTACAATTCAAGATGAGATTTGGGTGGGGACACGGCCAGACCATATCAATTATTCCTTTCACACAGATGAAAATACTAGGGACAGAAATGTGAAGTGACTTGCCCAAGGTCAGGCAGCTGCCAAGTAGCAGAGCCAGGATTTAAAACCAGCTTAGTCTGACTCCAGAGCCCACATCTGGCGTCTCAGTTTTCTTCTTCCTCCCTACCTTTTGCTAGCCATGACCTTGAATGGGGGTGTGGAAGAGAAAGGAAGCTTGGTGAGGCGGAGCTTGGGTGGTATGGCCTTCTCATCAAAACTCCAGACCAATATGATACTACAGAAGGTGAGCAGAAAAGGAATTAGGGATCTGGGTTCAGGTCCTGACTGTCACTTCTTCACAGTGACTTTTCATTGCTAGACTCAGCCTTCACATCTGTAAAATGGGGATAATTACAAGGCTGGTTTAAAAAGGTACCATGAGGAGAAAGAAAAAGGAGAGAAAGGCTTGGGAGCCAGGCACGGTGGCTCCCGCCTGCAATCCCAACACTTTGGGAGCCTGACGGGGGAGGATCACTTGAGGTCAGGAGTTCGAGAGCAGCCTGGCCAACATGGTAAATCCCAGTCTCTACTAAAATTACAACAACAACAACAACAACAAAAAGCCAGCATGGTGGCACAGGCCTATAGTCCCAGCTACTCAGGAGACTGAGGCAGGAGAATTGCTTGAACCCGGGAAGTGGAGGTTGCAGTGAGCCAAGATCACACCACTGCACTCCACCCTGGGTGACAGAGCAAGACTCCATCTCAAAAAAAAAAAAAAAAAAAAGAGACAGAGAAAAGGAGTTGGCAAATTCTAACTCAGGGATCAGCAAATTACAGCTGAGGGCCACAGCCAGCCTGCAGTCTGTTTTTGCAAATAAAGTCTTATTGGAATAAATGAAGTTGTCAAGACTGTTTCTGTATTGTTTACGGCTGTTTATGGTCTGCAAAGCCTAAAATATTTACTATCTGGTCAACTCGAGTAAGAATTTGCCAACCCCTGGCCTTAGATGTTACAAAAACGAGAAGTATCACTGTGCCTCAGCACACAGCATTAGACATTTCCAGGATCTTCCATTAACTCTGGTTCTTATTCAGAATTGCTCTCCCTTGACCCCCTACCCAAACTTACAGGTGCGTTTCAAATGTATTTCTGAAAAACAAAGCAAACAACTCTCCCAAGAGTGAAGAAATCAAACTCCCAAAGGCTGTTCAGTGCCCTGCATGGTTCTAGCTGACATCGGGTGCTGCGAAAAGTCACTGCAGGGCACAGTCACTTACTTGCAGTTTTTACACTTGAGGCCAAAAAGCATCCCTTTCCCACAGACTGTGCACGTCTGAGACATCCAGTACTTGGTGGAAAACCTGTGGAAAAGAGACAGAAAATGTTCAAGGTTAAGGAAATGGCGACTGACCTATCTCTAGAGGGATGAAGTACTTGAAGAGCAAGCACATGAACCCTGGATTCCAGTCCTGTTTCTTTCGAGCTGTGTGACTTAATCAAGTTGCTTAAACCACTGGAACCTCAGTTTCCCCATCTGTTAAGTCCAGATAATAGTAGTATTGACCTCATAGGTTGCTGGAGAGATTAAACGAGGTCAGGCATGTCAAGGGCTTCGTACAGTGCCTGGTACATAGTAAGCACTCGATAAACTGGGTTGTGACTATACTATTACCTTGAACTTTCGTAAGGGTCATTCATTTGTTCAACAAATATTGCCTGGTGGCCTACTATATGCCAAGGTCGGTTCTGGGACAGAGCAATGGATAGGGCTGGAACTGCCTGTAGAAAGCTACAAAGCAAGGTGGAGCCTCTTGGGGGACCAGCTGAACCATCTCCCATCACTTGCCGGTCATATCACCTGGGGAGTATCAAAGGGAGTCCTCCCCTCCTGAAAGAGCTGAGACGCCAAACCTTAGTGGCAGAGAAGAAACCTTGAAAGTGAAAGCCATTCAGACCATCAGCTCATCTCGCTCTCCAACCCCATCCACTTGCTGCAAACTTGAGCAGTTTGGAGGTCTCCCGTGTACAGTGATAAACCAACTGGAGCAGAGGTGCATTCGATTAACTCCCTGGGCACATCTCCCCTCGATATTGCCAGGGTGCTTTCTTCCCCAAGAGATATGAGGCAGCAGCAGGACTGGGCCCAAGAAAAGTACTGAAGGTTGCCAGGTCACAGTTAATTTTAATTTTCAATTTGTGTCACCGTCAGCAGGAGTTATATCTAATCTCCACTGCCTCAGAGTGTCAAAAGGGAAATCGGAAGTGATTATATAACTTGGAGTCTGAGAATTTCGAGGGAAAGGTTGCATCCCTCTGCTGGACCGTTTTGCCTGATTTGGGTCAGTCACTCTCCAAACAGAATAAGCCACAGCCCAAAGCCTCCAAATCTAAGCAAATAGCAACATTCTGAGCAAAGACGCTTACTGCCAAGAAAACTCTCCCTCTCTGGTTTTGGATTTGTGAGTTGGTCAAGCCCCTTTCTTTCCCTTCAGCAGAGCCAGTGAGTTTAGCAGACTCTGTTTTGCAGAATTTGGCAGCTCTGGGGAATGGCGGCGACGGAGCGTGTATTTCACTCATCAGCCAGCCACATAGGAGTGGCGGACAGGCTTCATAAGCAGTGGGTGACAGTTTTTTCTCCTTTCCAGACCTCTCTTGTGCTTGGGATCAGCTCTGCCTCTTCCCCAGCTCTGGCTGAAGTGACTCTGATGGCAGCAGATGGGATTTTAATTTCATTTCTTCACCAAGGCTGGGGTGAGTCCAGTTCTCTCTACCTCCTGGCATTAAGCCCAGGGAGAAACATAGGGAGAGACTGAAGAGTAGCAGGTCATCCCAAGTCTCAGCTCCTCTGGGAAGACATTCCTAAAATTAATAGGTTGTTTCCCTCCTCTGGGCATCAGCTTTTGAATCTTAGGGACTACCAGAGAGCCTGGGGGCTGGGCGATCTAGGGGGTGGGGCTGAGCCAGGGGCATGGCCAATCCAGGGGCCGAGCTGAGCCAGAGGAGTGGCTGACCCAGGGGTGTGGCCGAGCCAAGGGCGTGGCTGAGCCTGGGGCGTAGCCAATCCAAGAATGGGGATGAGCCAGGGGCAGGGCCAGTCCAGGGGGCACGGTGGATCAAGGGGCGTGGCCAATCCGGGGTGGAGCAGAGCCAGAGAGCAGTGAGGAGGAAAATACAAAAAAAGGCCCTTGTCTTTGATGCCTTTCTCTCTGCAGCTCAAGGCCTGACCATTGACGTGTCTATCACACAGTTCTCACTGCTTCCTCCAACGTTTTCTCATTTATGTCTTAACAACTATCCTGTCAACATACTTCTTTCAAAAACTGTTGATGAGATGCCATTCCATGAGTCCCCATCGTGAGAATGCTCACCTCCTCCATGCCCCCAGCTATGGTGATGCATCTGCCCCTGATATCACCCCACCTTGTCACCCTGATCTCTCCATACTGTCATGGTCTGTTAACTATCTGACCCTCCCCTAGACCACGAGCTCCCCAAGGGAACAGGCCTTATGTCTTGGTCAGAGCTGCAACCGTGGCACAGAAACTCTGGAAATATAAGAGGAAAGAATCCATGAATAGGGGAACGGGTCCTCCAGTGAGTTCACAGAGGCCCTGGTGTTAGGAAAACTCAGCAGGGTGTCAAAAGAACACAAAGTACTGAGGCTAATTAGCTTTTCAACCTATCGCTTAATCTTCCAGGGCCTCAGTCTGCCTATCTGTCCAATGGCCATGAGCACACTTGCCCCGCTCACCCTGCTAAGTTTGTGAGGAAACTGCAACTACCAAGACAAAATGGGGAAAGCTAATTCAGGCAGTTAAAGGACTTCTTATAAGGGATGCCTGGTATATGCAAACCCCCCTCCCTAAAAGGGCAGGTATAGCCCTGGAGAGGTTGTCCCATGCACCCAGCAGGGCTAGAGCTCTGGACTGAACTCCACCACACCAGAGAATGTGCACCTGCAGTCTTGTGTATTCTGGGTGAGAAGACCAAAAATTAGGACATAAAGCATTAATCTTCAGAATGATACTGTTTATTAAGTGTTTGCTATGTGCCAGGCCCTGTGCTAAGCACTTTACATATATTATCTCATTTAATCTGCACAGTCACCCTATAGGTAGGCAGAATTATCTAAGGAAAAAATTGAGCCTCAGAAAGGTTAAGTAACTTCCTCAAGGTTGCAAAGCTTTACTAGCTGGGATTGGAACACGGGTCAGTCTGACTCCAAAGCCCTGGCTTTTAACTGCTATGTGCTAATTTTATAAGGGTCAGATTAGTAAGAAGCAGATGTCTCAGTCCCCTGGTTGCCACTTTAAAGTTTAGCCGAGCAGAGGAGAAAGGGACATGGTGATGTAGGTGCTGGAGCTCAATAGCCTAGCCTTCTCTCACCCCAGGGCAGGGGCCAGAGCCCCCACCCCTCACAGAGCTGAGAAGTAGGCACCAGTGCACACAGGAATCCAGCCTACCTGTGCTTGATGGAGTTGCCGAGATCTCTGCGAGGGATCTGCGGGGACCAGCGTGGCACTGACAGTGTGTCTACAGAGAGAAGAGAACAGCCTGTTACACAGAGGGCCAGAGACTGGGGTGGGCTCTGGCAAGCCCTGGAAGGAAAAGGGGGGCTCGTCACCCTCAGGAAGGATACCAGTTGCCATCACTTGCTAAACCAAAGCCAAGTGGAACACTGGTTTAGCTTGTCACCTCAACTGACGCAAGGGCCCCTGGGCAGGGCTGCCAGGGGATGCCTTAAATGAAGCCAGCTGTGGAATGAATAAAAGTGAGCATCACTTCCATTTACGGAGTGCTTGGTGTGTGCCAAGCATGTGCTAAGTGATTCGCATGACTTAGTTTGCTACATTCTCAAAACAAACCCAAGAATAGGGGTTGCTAGCGTCCTCACCTTACAGAAGAAAAAACTGAGGCTTGGAGAGGGGAAGTCACTTGCTCTAGGTCATATACCTTAGAAGCCGCACAGCAGCTGTGATTTTGGGTTCGAGGAACCTGAAATGAACATGTGCCCTTGCATGAAAGTTAGAGTGCAGTGGATTCCCAGTGCCAGCCATGCAAGTGATGCTTTTCTCATTTCTGCCATGCCTCTGTACAACTGCCAAGTTATTTATTTAACATTTTAGGCAGACTCCAATTTTTTTTTGTTTAAGTACACTTATTTTAAAAGCAAACCCTATACAGAAAGCCATATCAATTTCTGTATATTATAGATAATTATTTTAATAATGTCCAACCATGTACCACCTAAAGTTATGCTAGAGTAAGTAGGTGGATGGATGAGTGGATAGATGGGCAGGATGGATAGGATGGATGGATAGGCGGGTGGGTGAGTAGATGGATGGACAGATGGATAGGTGGGTGGGTAAGTGGATGGATGCATGGATAGATGGATAGACGGGTGGGTAGATGGAGAGGTGGGTGGGTGAGTGGATGAATGGATGGATAGGTGGGTGGGTAAGTGGGTGGATGGATGAATAGATGGATAGATGGGTGGGTGGATGGATAGATAGATGGATGGGTGGGTGGGTGAGTGGATGGATGGATGGATGGATGGATGGATGGATGGAAAGATGGGTAGGTGAGTGGATAGACAGGTGGGTGGGTGGATGCATGATGAATGGGAATGAGGAAGAAACAAAAAAATGACTTCAGATGAGATGCCTGTCCCCATCTGGTCTCTTCTTTCATCCCTTAGGCTAAATCTCAGCGAACTGTACTATCACTCCATTACAGACTGAGTTCTGGTTCTCCTGAAGACCCTGTGCACCAGGTCCCACCTCCACCCTACTGCCCATTGCCCACACCATCCTCCTGGCAGAGCTTGCAGGCCCCAGAGAGCTGTGAAACAATGGCAGCAAGGAACTCGTCCTGCTTGTGGAATCTCCAGGGGACAGGGAGAGAAGAAGCAAGTGCCTGACCCTACACGCCCGTTCTCATTTCTCAGGCCAGATGGATGGAGCCAGCTCCCCGTTTTTGGAGCTGCAAATGCATGCCTCATTTTCCACAGCAATTGTTATGGAGTGGCACTCTCTTCGGGGAGCCGGGCATGTCAGAACCTATCACAGAGCATTTAACCCCCGACCTACTCGCTCCTCTATTCTGTCTAATGACACCATCGGCAGCCGTCTGAAAGCTGTTTCCAGAAATCCCAATTCTGCCCTTGTAAAGCTGGGATCCTTTATGAGAGAGCTAATGATTTTCCAAGCCCCAAAGGGCAGAGAAAACCTAAGAGGGAGACAGCATGATTTATCAATCAGAATTATAGCCTGTGGGATTCCTTTAGTTTAACTAAAAACTAAATGTCATCAACCTCAAGCACATTTTACTACTTGTTTCCATTTCTGAGGGAAATAGAAAAGACAAGAGAAAAAAAAAATTTTAAGAGAGCATTCTTTCCATTCCTATCTCTTTTGGGGACTGAAGTCAGATGTGGGAGGAGGGATTCCACCCATTAACTCCTTAAGGTGCTTTCTCCAGTGCGAGGGGTGGGTGGGAATGGGAGGATGGCGCTGGGGAGGAAGGGTTAGCGTCCTCACAAGGAAATCTACAAAACTAGGAGTGCTAAATGGGTTTCATTTCAGGGGCCACTAGTAGTGGCTGCCCAAAGAAGTGTGTCAAAATGGATTCTGAGGCTCAACAGGAAAGGGCACTGAAACTGATTAGCAATGTCTGCCACGGGTGAAGAATAAGATTGTACCAACAGGTCCACATACATTTTCCACCTCTGCAAGAGCAGGAACCACATCTCATCTTTCCATCACCACCTCAAAGCATCGTGCCTGAAGCAAAGTACTTAATACATGTTTGCTGAATCCAAGATTATTATAATAGAAACACCAAGTTTATTGATTACTCAATAGGTGCTAGGCATTATGTTATGCATTTTATACCTGGAAGCTATTCCTCTGTGTAGTCAGGCTATCATTATTCCCGTTGTGCAAAGGAAAACAAAAGGAGCTCAGAGAAGTGCAGTGACTTGCTAAAGGCCACACAGCCAGGCACCTGCAGATTCTCAATGAATAACTCTGCAATTGTTTGAAAGTCTTCCAGGAGCCCCCGCACCCCCGTTCTCAACCAGAGGAGTGCTCTTCCCCCAGGGGATATCTGGCAATGTCTGGGGACATTTTTGGTTGTCACACTGTGTGTGTCTGTGTGTGTGTGTGTGTGTGTGTGTGTGTTACCAGCATCTGGTGGGGAGAGAGCAGGGATACTGTTTAACATCTTATAATGCACAGGGCAGACTCCCATAGTAAAGAATTAAACATCCCAAAATGTCAATAGCACCAAGGTAGAGAATTCCTGATCTAGATGCTTCTCTGCTTGTCTAGCCAACTCCCTCCCTTATTATCACCACCTCTCCATCAAAAATCCCCCAGATGGTGCTTCTGAGGCTCAACTCAGCAGAGAACAAATCCTCTTTTATTATAAGCACATCTCACTATTAGGTTCATAGCCTAGTTATTCAGTTATTCTCAATTACAGCTCCTTTCAAAAAATAGATGTAATTAAGTTTAGTAGTTTGGTCTCATTTCCCAATATCTGGTTGAAGGGGTGAATTCTGTCAATTACATTAAGTGGCTGCAGCATCATTAGTCTCAAGCAATAATAACCTCCACACAGCTTCCTACGTGGGCAAGAAGATTTGAACTTTGAGATCCTCTCTTTGCTTTCTTCGTTTGGATTTTATTAAACTTGGTAATGCAAGCCTTAAAGCAATGGAAAACTGTTGAAAGGGAAGGGGAAAAAATATATGAAAATCCAGGCCTTATCATAACAGAGAAGGCAAACAACATTTACAGCAATTAAACCGATACAGAAACTTCTGCTTAACAATCAAAGCACCTATTAAAATGTCTCCATAGCTGAACAAAAGCTTCTTTTCTACTCTAATTTTCTGATAACAAGTCATGCAGACACAGAGGCAGAATTTTGTGCATCCCTGGTGCCTATGGTCTCAGGAGTAGAATAATAGACATTTCTCCGTAGATATTTTCATTTCTAGTGCATAGAAAGAGAAAGAGGTGGAAGGAGGGAGGATTCTTCTCCCCTTGCACAGGTCTAGCTGTTGATGCCTTCTGAGAAATGCATCTGCCCAGAAGGGGCATTGCACAGAAGAGGGAAAAGCCGGGAACCCTGGTCTTTGGAATCACCTTAGCAGTCAGAGGGATAAACAGAAGGCCCAACAGCAGGAACCAACATTAACAAAGCATCCACACCACACACAGCTTCTTGATGAAAAATCAGGCTCTGACCTGGTGAATTTGAAAGCTCCCTGACGGATGAGCTAGGCACGGGAAAAATACGTGAGGATATACACAGAGACACAGGTAAAAATGGGTGACGATAAAGGAAAGGAAGAGGAGGAGAAGAAAGAAGAAAATAAGAAATAAGAAAAATAGGGCCGGGTGCGGTGACTCACACCTGTAATCACAATACTTTGGGAGGCCAAGGCAGGTGGATCACCTGAGGTCAGGAGTTCGAGACCAGCTTGGCCAACATGATGAAACCCTGTCTCTACTAAAAATACAAAAAATTATTTTTGTATATGGCGGGCACCGGTAATCCCAGCTACTCGGGATGCTGAGGCAGGAGAATCACTTGAACCTGGGAGGCAGAGGTTGCAGTGAGCCAAGGTCACGTCATTGCACTCCAGCCTGGGCAACAAGAGCCAAACTCTGAAAAAAAAAAAAGAAGAAGAAAGAAAGAAAAGAAAAAAGAAAGAAAAAGAAAGAAAGAAAGAAAGATATAGTAAATCTGCTGTCTGTTGTGTTACCGTGTGCCAAGCACTACTGTCAAACAGACCCTTGACATATATTATCCCATTAATACAAACACTACAGAGTATACACACACATAGCGTATCAGCCATGATCATTAGTGCCATTTCAACAAGGAAATTAAAAAGTTATCCCGACTGCCCAAGGTAAATGCAAGTAAATGCCAGAACAGGGATTTTTAATTGAGCTGTGGCTCAATTAATGGAAGTGAATTTCATCTCCCTTTCACAGATGGGAATATTGAGGCTTAGAAGCAATATGCAATTGTCTAGAGCTGATAAGTGACTGAGTTGGGATTTAAACTGCAGACAGAAACAAACTGGATGCTTTTAGTCCAGAGTTCCCTCCAACACCCTGCTCAACCCATCCTATACTGCCAAGGCCTCCTACCTACCTCTGTCTGGGAAGGACCAAGGAGGCCTGGGAAGTGATGTAATAGCATAATGCTCCTCTCCCACCCAAAAGATGCCCACGTCCGGATCCCTGGCACCTGGGAGTATGTTATCTTATCCGGCAAAAAGAGATGCTGAAGACGTGATCAAGTTAAGGATCTTGAGATGGAGAAGTTACCCTGGATTACGCGGGTGGAACTAAGGTCACCATAGGGCCCTTATAAGATGGAGGGAGGAGGGTGAGAGTCAGAGGTCAGAGAAGTGGACGTGACAATGAAAGCCGAGGTCAGAGGGATGCAACTGCTGGTTTTGAAGGAGGAGGGGGGACAGCAGCCAAGGCACATAGCTAGAAAAGGCGAGAATGGATTCTCACTTAGAGCTTCCAGAAGGAACCAGCTCTGCCGACACCCTGATCTTAATCCCATTGGCATCCATTTCGGACTTCTGACCTCCAGAACGGTAAGATAATAAATCTGTGTTGTTTTCAGCCGCTGAGTTGGTGGCCGTTTGTCACAGCAGCCATGGGAAACTGACACAGCACCTATCTTGTTCCAGGCATGGTTTCAAGGGGATACGGTGAACAAGATAACCATGTTTCCCGAGTTTAGAGTCTACAGGGGGAAATCAGAAAGTAAATGAGCCAAGAAATAAGAGTCCATGAGGAAAATGAAACCGTACCAACGTTGGGGTTGTTTTAAGGCAATGGGAGCCCCGATGTGCGTTAGAATGGAAGCAGCAGGACGCTGTGCTGGGCAGTATGCATTTAAGAGCTCCCTCTGGCGGTCCAGGCGAATATAGCCTGCCAGGCTGTAACTGGAAAAAACAGGGAGGGCCTCCCCGCCTCCCTATCCCTGCATCAATGCTCCATCATCACCCCAACCCCTACCCAGGTCCAATGCTACAGCTCTAACCCTGACAAGACCATTCCTTCCCAAGGTCATTCTCCCAGCACAGGCCTTTCCCACCGGAGCTATCATGATCCCACCCACAGCCCCTCATAAAAAATCCGCATCCTATCACTCCTCAATGTCCCTGGGAAAAGCAAAGGGGGTGTACCCATTGGCCCCACAGCCTGTATTATTTTTCAGAAGCCAACAGAGTATTTTTACTTCCTTGGCCATAAAGAAGGGTTTTGTCCCAAACCTACCAACTTGTAGCACTGGAATATCTGCTGTGGCATAGACTGATCTTAGAGGACAGTTCCTGAAGAAATTTTCATGGGATTTGCATTCCCAAACCCAAGCAGGGGAGGATAAAAAGGTAGCCATAGGAAGAAGGCAAAGCCAGTTTTAAAAAATTATTCTTTGCGATTTATCTGCTATGGGGACAAACGATACTAGGCTGGGAGCTTTTGGGGTTTGGGCCTGGGTCTCATCTGTCACTGTATCCCCAAGTGTCGAGCTCAGGATCTGCTCAAAGAATATTAAATGTGTGTTTAATGGACAAATGAATGAATGAACAAATGAATGGACCGATAGTCAAGTCCTGGCTGAACCTGGTGTTTTTCTGATTAATGAGAAACTTACATGGCCCTGGGAGATCGTAGAGATAACTTTATCAGACTCAGAGCAAATCTGAACTTATTTATCCTCAAAATACTCTGTGTGGTAGGGAAGAAAGTACACATTATAACTGTTTCACAGATGGCAAATTGAGGTAGATGTGGGATGTGACCTGCTGTGTGTCTTTGGGCAAGTGACAACCCCATGAGCTTCAGTGTTCTCAGGCAAAAACTGTGAGTAAATATCAGTGCCCACTGTACCTCATTGTGTTGTTTGAAGACTAAGTGGGATAATGCACACAGAGTATTCTGAGCATGAGAGCAATGCTCAGACATATTTACCGTATGTATCTTGCAGCTACGTCTTCATTTAATCCACACAATCTTATGAGTTTGTATCCATAGTTTACAGATAAGGAAAGTAAGGATAACTAAATTGTTCAAAGTCATATAGCTAAAGTTCACCAAATATCATGAACTCTAGAGTTGAACCCAGTTTCCTATAAAATTAAAGCCTTCTATCCAGCTCCATACCATGTCCCCTTCTGAGATAAATGTAAAAATTATCTTAAAAGCCATGCCAGTCTAGAGTTGAAAAGGACCACAAGAAATAGTTTATTGCAGTCTTTGAATCGCTAAACCCTGTTGGATACATAAGGAGCTACTCTACCCTAAATGTTTCCATGGAGATAAAGACCTCTGAGCACATAATATTATTAAAAATAATAGCTAACTTTTATTAAGCACCTATTACCCAGTGGGACCTAGATTATGTGATTTAGTTGTATTATTTCACTTAGTCTCCATAATTCCCTTTTAGGTGCTAAAGCTCAGGTTTGAACCCAAGAGCTCATCCTCAGAAATACCACAAAGGAACTGGAAGTTCCAAACTGCCCTTAAGCTTCCAGCCCAGGGACATGACAGACTGAGTGAGAACTCAGCAGAGGTGTTGCATTCAAATCAACTAGCAAATTCATTGGGCCTAAAGGTAACTGAAACTAATAAAACTTAGATCATTAAACTTTTCTTTGGAGTCACAGGCCAGTCACCAGCTAAAATCCCACTGATTTATCCAAGGCGCCAACCAATCCTAGACTAAAGCTGCTCATGATATCATTCACATAGCAGAGGATAACTCTATTTGCTTTAATATCCAACTCAAATATATCAGATCTGAAAGTATTTTAATTATGTGCAGTTTCTAAAGGTTACAGCTCCATGATGCTTCAGGGCCAAGCGCTTCTTCATGGAGTTGGACATAATTTTCTCCCTGAAACAATGATAACTCACCTCCCAAGATCCAAACATCATCATCTGGGGCCCTTGAAGGCTATGGAGGCTTCCCTGGAATCCCTTGAAACTGGTGAGTGCATAGACCAGGGTGGGCTTTGGTTTCATGTCATCGGGGAAGAAATAAGGCAGAGGGGACTGACAGTGATAAGAGATGCTAGGGGTGAGCAAGGATTCTTGATGGAAGGGATCATATACAGGGATTTCAGAGAAGTTTCCTGGGGCTCCCATGACATTGAGACAAAACAATGGGCAATGGCTAAGCTATTGAGACTATGGCCTCAGTTCCTGTCCATTGCAGGAATGCAAGTATTAGGGTCAACGCAATTCATGCATGTGTGGAGTTTAAGTTAGAGACAAGACCTTGAGTGTGGACCTCCTCTGGAGACAGAGTAGCATACTTTATTTCTGAACAGGAAGGGCCTCAAGGGCAATCAACTTGCCCGGTGTAGTGTAGGAGAGCGAGCATGGGGCTTTGACGTGAGCACACCTGTGACAAACACCAGCTCTGCCACTTACGAGCTATGGGATCTTGGTACTCTTACTTTTCTGAGGCTCGGTTTCTCCTATAAAAAAAGAGGTCATTGTATCTCCCTCATAAGATTGGTAGGAGGATTAAGTGGGGTGATATAATTGGAACAGTGCTCTGCCAAGTGCCTGATGTAGTATTGTTATTATTGTTTTTGTCACTGTCATCATCACTCTGCCTCTTGAATTTAACACATCAGTTAGAACATGACAAAGCTCTGTATGGACTATGACTTAGTGCCGGAGTTGGCAAACTTGACCCTCAGGCCAAATTCAACTCATTGTCTAATTTTATAAAGTTTCATTGGCACACAGCCACACCCACTCATTGACACACTGTCTATGACAACAGGAGTAGTTGTAACAGAGACAGTATGGTCCATCAAACAAAAAATAATTATTACCTGGCCCTTTAAAGAAAAAGTGTGCCAAGTCCTGATTTAGAGCTGTGAAACTCATTTTCTTGGCTAATCAGCAGAAAGATTTTTTCCATGGAGCCAGAAGACCAGGATTCAAGATCCCCTTCTGCCACTTACATGGTAGGAATCCTTAGACAAATGGTCTGTAGTCTCCAAGCCAAAATACGTATAACCACTTGGTGTCACCCCACTGCCCACTTAATCCCAGCACCCTGTGAGGTGCATTGTTTTGATCCCCGTTTTGCAGAAGAGAAGAGCCAGAAAAGGAGGACATGCAAGCAGCCCAGTCAAGATGATAGCCCAAGACTGTGTTCTTTCAACCCCTCACTGTCTCTTCGTAGAATAGTCCATGAGCGGGCAATGTCTCTACATGCAACTTCTGAAATCTGGGTCAACTCATGGGGGCAGAGGAAAAGAAAAATTAACTCTTTCCTCTCACTGCTTCTGTCTGGATTAAAGAATTTGATTTTCTAGTTGTCACTCTATCAAAGCAGAGAGAAGACCTGGAGGAGTCTTCCTCCAGGGGAAGGAACATGCTGATCCCAGGCAGAAGAGGAAGAAATGCCCCTGCATCTGATAAAGCGGCATGACATAGCTGAGACCTGGGGGAGTCTTCTCTCTAAGTTACAATTGGAGGCAGTGGTGGTGGTGACGGATGAGATAGAGACAGGAGATGCCCTGCTAGGAGTGTCTCCAGGTAGCAGCTGATATTGGTAGGACCAGTGAGTGGTGAGGGCACTGCACCAATGGCAGCAAAGCAGATGAAGGGCTGGTATGTGGCGGCTAGAGGTAGGACATTGGAGAGGATGTGAGGGACGACATCACAGGAAAGTTGTCACCATCACTCTCCTCCATCACCCATTCCACCTGGTCCCACCTCTGCTTAAAAAAAAAAAAAAAAAATGATGCAGTGGCTCACGTCCGTAATCCCAGCACTTTGGGAGGCAGAGGTGAGTGGATCACTTGAGGTCAGGAGTTCAAGACCAGCCTCGCCAACATGGCAAAACTCCATCTCTACTAAAAAAAGAATACAAAAGTTAGGAGGGTGTGGTGGCTCATGCCTGTAATCCCAGCTACTTGGGAGGCTGAGGCATGAGAATCGCTGGAACTCAGGAGGTGGAGGTTGCAGTGAGCTGAGATTGTGCCACTGGACTCCAGCCTGGGCAACAGAGTGAGATTCTGTCTCAAAAAAAAAAAAAGGTTATACTAAACTAGAAAAACCTTCAGGATCTAGTGAAGATATATGAATGTATTTATTCTAATATTCACATACTCACCCTCAAAATCGCTTTCCCCCCAACTTTTTTTTTTTTTTTTAGATGGAGTCTCACTCACCCAGGCTGGAGTGCAATGGAGCAATCTCCACTCACTGCAACCTCCGCCTCCCAGGTTCTAGTGATTCTTCTGCCTCAGCCTCCTTAGTAGCTGGGATTACAGGTACCCACAACCACGCCTGGCTAATTTTTGTATTTTTAGTAGAGATGGGGTTTCACCATGTTGGCCAGGCTGGTCTCTAACTGCTGACCTCAGGTGATCCTCCCACCTCAGCCTCCCAAAGTGCTGGGATCACAGGCATGAGCGACCGTGCCTGGCCCACTTTCCCCTTTTTGAAAAGACCACCAGCACCTGGTGTCTGAGTCCTGGCAGGTAACCATCAAGCTAGGATCCCCTTAATTTGCTCTAAATCAAATGTGTGGACAGTGATAACATCCCTCCCTCTCCCAGTGAGAAATGCGAATCCTAGAGTCATCACCTGTGATTTATTTCAGCCTTTCTCAGATGGCCTCAATTAAGTTTCATTGCCGGTAAAGAAAGAAAAGATGGCTGAGGCATTTAATTACAGTTTCATAATGTGCTCACTGCTGAATTTATTAAAATGCATCAGGGATTTTTAACCTTGTAACCAAACAATGGGAGACCTGGGTGCCACAGGAGTAATTATCTTCCTTGTGGGGATGATGGATGGAGAATCTAAGATGGTAACACTAGGTCGGGTAGGGCAAGGGGTGTGGGGACACTGGTGGCCAATCAGGGGGTGGGGCACAAGACACATCCCATGGATCAGAGAGGGGAGTGTCATTAATTATCAATCTTCATTTGAATCTAAAGATGAGACATGTTTGAAAACTTATCTTTCTTCCCTTTCCTGGCCCCACCCACAAACCTTCCCTTCGAATTTCCCCTTGATATAATTTTACTGCTATGATCTGGAAAGAGAAGGGGAACATGGTCTGGAAAGAGGAGAGCAGCCCTGAGCATGTGCAGAGGCAGCTTGGAGACCTGGAGAAGCACGGGGCCTGGCTAGCGGTGCAGAGCCATCTCAACCCACATAGATACAGGACTGTCTCCTTGACCCAAAGGAAAATGCTAATTCAAAGCTGGCTTCCCCTGCCTGGCTCGGACTTAAACGAGGACAAAACAAGAGCTGACAGAGGCCCCACACTGCCATCACCACAAATGTCCCTGTGAAGGGAGAAAAACAGCCAGCCCTGTGCTCCATCAATTTCCATTGTAAATGGCCTCACGTTGAAATAAACCAACAGAAACAGCAGTAGCTTGATAGGTGCAGAGCAGGGGGAGATGGGAGACACGCAGACCACAGCCTGGAATCTGCAAGTTGGGCTTGACATTTGGACCCAGAAACCGGTGAAGACTTGTTTGTGGATTGCATGTTCCCAAGTCCAGGCAACCGGGGGGACGCAAACCCCCTCTTTTGCCTGAGTTGGAATGTGCAAAATGGAATTAATTTACAGATGCGGGCCTGAGTCAGAATTCTAGCTCTGTGCTTGTGTGTTCTGTCACCTGACTCTTTCCCTCTGTGCATCTCCTCCTCTGTAAAATGGGGGCAATGAAATCCATCTTGCAGGGTTTACCTGAGGATCAGACACTGGGAAATGAAGCAGGTACCTGGCAATGGTAGGTGTGCGTTAAGAGGCGGATGGCCCCTAGAGCAATTCAGCCGCTTGTTTTTAGCTTTTCTTAGCTGTCTCTCTTCCTGGCTGGAGAAGACAAAATATGGGAAGAGGCTCCTTTGGGAAAGAAGCCATGACTGTAGAGAGAAGCTGCAGTGAGTTATGCAGAGGACAGAACTGTTTAGGTCCTTCTGACCATTTATTCCCCTTCTATCATCCTGTTCTCAGAGTGTGTCCACAGCACTTGCCTGCCTGGGTGTGATGGATGGGTCTTAAGTTCCTCACACACTACATCATCAATTACTTACATATTTATTGCCTTGAACTGAGTTTATGGATCTTAAATCAGAGCCATCGGAGTTGTCTGAGCTGAAATTCTCCCCTGATGGAAATATGATGTTTCTCATTATGTAGCCACTCTCTAGTTAATGTTCAGTGGAAGTTAATTGTCCACAGAACAAAGGGCTGCTGAGAAGTTCCCCCTACAGAACCATTCTGTGGAATTTACTGCCTGGATGGACTGCTCGGGGACAGACCAGACAAGCTTGCTGCCAAAGACCCCAGCCAGGTTTTCAAAAACCCAAGACACCAGGCATCGTGGGGCTCTGGACCTCAGGCAATAGACTGCCTCTCTCTCTCAGTTTCCTGAGACTTAAAGTGCCATCCGAAGAGATGTCACACTGTCTGTAGTTTGCAGACATGGTGGGGACAGCCTCGTGATAAATAATATATAAGTTCAAGACTGGGTATCCATATTCCAAAGCCAATCTTTCTGAAGCATCCCAAGTGAGGCCAGGAAGCCTGCTGAGGCGACAGGGTTGTGACAGGTGCTGATTGCATCCCTGAAAGTGAGACCTCTGGGGCAGGATACCTCTGCTGCAACAGGGCCATGGTTTATCAGTGAGAGGTGTTATCAGTAGAGGGAGGATACAGAGAGTCCCCATACCCCCAAGAACTTGGAGATAAGGAAGGAATTCCCCCGCAACAAGAGTTAAACCAGCCCAACCCCTAACACATAAACAAAGTTAACCTAGAGCAACAGTTCTCAATCGTGAGCCCTGTTGATCCCTAGGGGACATTTGGCAACGTGTGCAGACATTTTTCATTGTCACAACTTGAGGGGGAGGAGTGGTACTGGTATCTACTGGGTAGAGACCAGGGATGCTACAAACGAACAGAACAGCTTCCTCCGACAGAACACTGTCCAGCTCCAAATGTCAACAGTGCCTAACTGGAAATCCCTGCCCAGAAAGACAGGAAAGGACCTAGATCTCCATCGCCTGATACAATCCATTAAATGCATGGACAGATCTAAAAACAGGCTCAGTCACCATGGAAGGAGAGGCAGAGCCTGACCCTCCCAGCCCATCCAGGGGACAGAGCTCTATGGCTCTGGACACACGCGCAAGCTCAGAGCTCACTCCCCTTTCTTCAAAACACTTACCTAGACATCACCTTGTAGTCCAACACAGTGACAGGGCCTTTTCACTATTGGGTCTCCTACAAAGGAGTTTATTTATTTATTTACTTATTTATTTTACATATTCTCCTGGGTATAAACAAATTTATACTAATTAATTCACACCAGTGCCACAAAGCCCTAAACATTGCTAGATCAAATTCTAATGTGACCATTTAAAAGCAGACAGTGCTTCACTGGGTTAATACATCATAATTAACTGACAGACAATACTTTGAAGGCCACCTCATTAAAATCTCCTAGTAGGCCTGTCCCTCTTATCAGTTACTTTTGAAGAAAGTAGCAGCAGCCTGATTTTCCACTGGGAAACTACCGTTCCAATGTCCCACAACAGGCTGAGTCCCTTCCAGTCTCAGAAGAGGGTGTTTGACCAAGGCTTGGTAAGGCCACAGCATTCTGACCATGGTGATTGCTTCAGGCAAAGACATAGGAACGAAGGGCTGACACATCAGTTGAGCCCCTGGAGCTTCTCCAGTTACCCTTCCTTTCCTTCCCTCCCTCCCTTCCTTTTTCCCTTCCCTCCCCTCCCCTCCCCTCCCCTCTGTTCTCATGCTGCCAATAAAGACATATCTGAGACTGGGTAATTTATACAGAAAAAGAGGTTTGATGGAATCACAGTTCCACATGGCTGGGGAGGCCTCACAATCATGGCGGAAGGCGAAAGGCACGTCTTACATGGCAGCAGGCAAGACAGAATGTGTGTAGGGGAACTCCTCTTTATAAAACCATCGGATCTCATGATTCTTATTCACTATCAAGAGAACAGCAAGGGAATGATCTGCCCCCATGATTCAATCACCTCTCCCCGGGTCCCTCCCATGACACATGGGAATTATGGAAGCTACAATTCAAGATGAGATTTGGGTGGGGACACAGCCAAACCATATCACCAGGCATCTCACTCTGACAACCAATGGGTAGTGTCTGCACTTCCCACCTGCCATAACGCACCAGCGAACACCTACTCAGACATCACCTCGTAGCGAAACACAGCGTCAGGGCCTTTTCACTATTGGGTCTCCTACAAATGAGTCATTTATTTATTTATTTGCATATTTATTTTACACATTCTCCTGGGTATAAACAAATTTACATTAATTAATTAACGTCAGCGCAACAGAACCCAAAACATTGGTAGATCAAATTCTAAGGTGGCAATTTAAAAATAGACAATGCCCCACTGGGTTTATGAATCATGATTAACTAAGAAACAATACTTTAAAGACCACATCATTAAAATCTCCTAGTAGGCATGTCCCTCTAATCAGTTACTGCTAAAATAAGGGTCATAACAGGAGGAGGAGCAAGCACCATGCTCACTATTGCTTTGATAAAGCACTGCATTACTGGACTGCTTTGACAAAGCACTGTGGTTCGCAGATAAACACTTCATATCTTCCCTTCAAGTTACTGAATCTTTCTTTTTCTGGAATGGTGATTTTAGCCTCTTCCATACACCGTTTTTGGGCTTAGATTTTTTTCTCCATGGCCAGTACTGCCTTCTTTTTCTTTCCTACGTATCTCCCGTGCAAGGGCATGGAAAATATCATCAATGTAGTAGTGGTGTGCAGCAGATGTCTCAAACAAGAGACAGCTGAATTCTTGGGCCAAAGCCAATCCTTCTTCCTTGGTGACCTGAGGAGTTTATTTATAGAGTGGCTAATGACTTTAGTCACTGTGGTAGACTGAATAATGCCCCAGCCCCGCCAAAGATTGCAGGTGCTAATCGCTGGAATCAGTGACTGTTATTAGGTTTGTGTGAAAGTAATGGCAAAAATCGCAATTACTTTCACACCAACATAATACTTTATATGGCAAAAGGGACTTTGAAGATGTGATTAAATAAAAGATCTTGTGATGGGGAATCCTCCTGGATTATCCAGGTGAGCCTGAGATATAATTATAAGGATCCTTATGAAAGAGAGGCAAGAGGATCAAAGGAAGAAGAGGGAGAAAACCGTGAGCCAAGGAAGAAGCGCTGCCTCTGGAAGATGGGAAAGATGTAGAGGCTCATTCTTCCGGAGAGCCTCTACAAGGAAGCAGCCCTGCCAATGGCCTGATTTCAGCCCCACAAGACTTGTTTTGGAATTACGACCTCCGGAATGATTAAAAAATATGTTTGTGTTGTTTTCAGCCACTGATTTTATGATAATTTGTGGCAGCAGCAACAGGAAACCAACGTAGCCATGTATTAAATATTCACCAGTTACTTTTGCATCAACCTAGTATTACTTTTGCACCAACCTAATACTTCCCAACTCTTTCAAATAACATGCATAAATGGACATTTATTTATCAAGCTCCTATTCCATGCCTGGTGTTCTATGTCCAGGATCCTCACAGCAACCTGAGGGTTCAGGACTATCTCCTATTTCACAGGAGAGAAAACCGCAGATCAGAGAAGTTCAGTAACTTTCTCAACACAAGGAGGAGTGGGGAATTTCTCTTTTTTTATTTCAATATATTTTGGGGGCAGGTGGTTTTTGGTTACATGGATAAGTTCTTTAATGGTGATTTCTAGATTTTGGTGCACCCATCACCCAAGCAGTGGACATTGCACCCCATGTGTAGTCTTTTATCCCTCAGCCCCCTCCCATTCCCTCTGGGTCCCCAACATCCATTATATCATTCTTATGCCTTTGCATCCCCATAGCTTAGATCCCACTTATAAGTGAGAAGATACAATTGCTGGTTTTCCATTCCTGAGTTACTTCACTCAGAATAATGGTCTCCAACTCCATCCAGGTTGCTGCAAATGCCATTATTTCATTTCTTTTTATGGCTGAGTAGTATTCCATGGTGTATATAGGTATACCACATTTTCTTTACCCACTTGTTGATTGATGGGCATTTGGCTTGGTTTTATATTTTTGCAATTGCGAATTGTGCTGCTATAAACATGCATGTGTAAGTGTCTTTTTCATACAATGACTTCTCTACTGGGATTGCTGGATCAAACGGTGGTTCTACTTTTAGTTCTTTAAGGAATCTCCTTACTGTTTCCCATAGTGGTTGTACTAGTTTACATTCCCACTGGCAGTATAAAAGTGTTCCGTTTTCACCACATCCATGCCAACATCTATTATTTTTTAATTTTTTTATTATGGCCATTCTTGCAGGAGTAAGGTGGTATTGCATTGTGGTTTTGATGTGCATTTCCCTGATAATTAGTGATGTTGAGCATTTTTTCATATGTATATCTTATTTTGAGAACAGTATATTCATGCCCTTTGCAGAGGAGCAAGGAATTTCTTGCTACTTTCTTTTCAGGAATTTCCCACAGGAAAAAAAAAAAAAAGTCTGTTTATCCTGTATGTGACCTAGCAGCCTGAAGTGATGGGTCTGCCCTGGTAGTATCTGTGAATAAGATTCAATATTCCATGAAAATCAAAACAAATAAAGTCCTCCCCGACCTTTCCCGGAAATAAACAATTTAATCTACTAAGTCTACAAGGGAAGGCGCCACCAGAAAAAAACAAAGGTGTGCTCTCATCTGTAACAGTCATTTACCAGTGTTTTAATTTACCTAGAAAATGATTTGGCCTCTCAGACGGATAAGAGGCACTGATGTTGAGTGTTAGCTATTTGTATAATGGCAAAAACTGCAATAACTTGTGTGCCAACTTAATAATTTGACACAACTTCAAATGGGATGGAAACACGATAGGGATTGAGAAGCTGGACTCCAAAGTCAGTTGCATCTCAGCCATTTAATGAGACCCCCACCTGCAACTGCCCCTCTTGGCCCTTAATAGCACTAATGACTCCAGGTCACTGGTTCCCAAACTTCACGCATCAGATTCCTGGGGGAAGGATAGGTTGTTAAAACGTCAATTGCTGGATTCCTCCCGCAGAGTTGCTGATTCAGTGAGACAAAGAATCTGCATTTCTAACAAGTTCTAGAAGATGAATGATACTAATGGCACTCCTCTTGGGACTGAACTTGGAGATCCACTGACCTAAATCGAGAATTTCCCAACCCCAGCACTGTTGACATTTGGGGCTACTCCATTCTCTCTGGTGGGGGCTGTCCTGTGCATTGTAAGACAGTCAGCAGCATCCCTGGCCTCTTACCTACTAGATGCCAGAAGCACTGTCCTCCCTAAGCTGTGACCAAGAAAAATATCTCTAAACATTTCCAAATGTCCCTGGGGGTGGAGAGGCAACATTTCCCCAGACTGAAAACCACTGCCCTAGATCAAACATATCAAGAATGCACAAGAAGGAGGGAGATCATTGAAGAAGACTCCAATATCTTAAAGCTCTTAACTGTACTGCCAACTATTTATTAAGCAGGTGGGTTGAACGGTGACCATGGTGGGGGAGACAATGGAAGGAGACGGGGAACAAGGAAATATCACAAAACATCCCACCTAATATTGTTCAGACCTGGAGCAAGCCTGGGTACTACAATGCTTAAGCCTGTCACTCCTGTAGCCCTCCCAGGTCGGTCAAGCTGCCACAGGTTCTACCAGACAAATGGCTCATTGTCTTCTTTGAGTGACCTGCAAGTTCTCAGAGCAGCCACCACTCCCAGCTGTAGTGACTCAGCCTTGTACCTAAGGACAAAATGGCCAATCCTGGCTAATCATTGAGAAATGGGTCTGAGCCCAAAAAGGAACTCAGGGCCAGTGCTCAAAGACGGTCTGATTGCAACCCTCCAGGAGGAAAACAAATTCACAAAGCAGTCCCAGGTTGCCAGTTCTCAAAGTCAGCAAACCAAATCCTAACGTGCAATCTTCCCAGGTTTTTCAAAAGCCATGGGATTGATAGTCAGTGGGGAAAGGAAGAGGTGTCGAATCCAGGCCTGATGGATGGGTGCAGAGGCAATCAGACGTGTTTTCAGAGCCACTGTGCTCTGACACCTGCCCCCATTTTCCACAGAGTTTGGCTCTGAATGCGTCCCTGGACCACGCCCTCTGTCTCCTTTACCTGGCGTTCCTATTCTTGTAGAAAGGAACACAGCCTAATGATGGATTTGTTCAATGTGATCATTCTCGCTTATGTACAAAACAAAGGCAGGATTGATGAACTCCTAAAGAAGCACATTCACAGGCCTGATCTATGCCTCTTACCTTGGAGCAGGCAGCAAGTACAGCCTCCAAGGGAATGTCAACATCTTTGCACTTTGTCAATAGGACCTTGATTCTCTAAAGGCTGAAAGGTGTTTTCATGGGTGAATGCTTAGAGCCAGCTCATGGTTTTCCAAACCCCACTCAAAGCTTCCAGATGACTCTTTTTGCATCTGTGAGCTTCTTTCATCCCTAGATATCACCCTGGGGAGAGGGCAGGCAAAAGATGTTCTCTGTACTTGCAAGGAAGAAATGGTAAAGGCATGGGGGTCGAGTGGGGGCTGGGGACTCCTATGTTCCGGAAAGAGCGAGGTTACTGTCCTGAAGTCACATCTCAGCTTTGCCCCTGGATGAGTCTTTTGCCCCCTCTAAGACTGTTTACTTACTTACCTGCAGTATGAGAATTTAAGTAGCTACCGTGCCTGGTGGCTGTAGGATTACATGAGCATCTGGAGTCTAGTTGCTGGGGTTGGCATCCTAGTTCTGCTACTTGTCAGCTATAAAACTTTAGGCAAGTTCTTAAGTTCCTCATAGGATCAACCAAGTGCTTAGAACAGTGCCTAGCACTTAGTAGGTGCTTAGCTGATATTTGTCTCTCTCTGCTCATTTCTACTCAGCCTCCGAGTGCATCTGACAAGACATAAATTGTCTGTGCTTACTTGTTTAGAATCCAAGATCTTGGGGGGGGGGGGTACCTAATTACTAGATTAAATAGTGTCCTTCCCCAAAATTTACATTCACCTGGAACCTCCAGATGTGACTTTATTTGGAAATAGGGTCTTTGCAGATGTAATCAAGTTAAGATGATACCATCCTGGGTTCGTGTGGGCCCTAATCCAAGACTTCTCAGCACAGGGGAAAATGGACACAGAGACCCACACAGAGGGAAGAGGATGCGGGAACACAGATAGGGAGAACACTATGAGACCACGGAGGCAGAGACTGGAGTGAAGCATCTACAAGCCAGTGAATGCCAAGGATGCTGGCCACCACCAGAAGCTGGGAGAGGCAAGGAAGGACCCTCCCCTAGAGCCTTCGGAGAGAGCATGGCCCTGCCTACATCTTGATTTTGGACTTCTAGCCTCCAGGACTGTGAAAGAATAAATGTTGTCCTAAGCCACCCAGTTTGCAGTAATTTTGGCATTAGCCCTAGGAGACCAATACACCTAATATCAAAGGCAGCCTGTTTGTCCAACTCTCTGCCTCCAGACAAGAGCCTGACAACCTTCCAGTCTCTCCAGAATTCCCACCTGACTTCCATCATCTGGCTGGGAAGGATCTAGAGCTAGGCCCAGCAAACATTTTCAGTACAGTGCCAGATAGTAACTATTTTAGATTTTGCGGCCTATACAGTCTCCGTCCCAACTATTCAACTCTGCCGTGATCACATGCAAGCAGCCATAGGCGGTATGCAAATGAATGAGCATGGCTGTTTTCCAATAAAACTGCATTTACGGCCACTAAAATTTAATTTCATGTAATGTTCCTGTGTCACTAGATATTCTTCTTTTGCTTTTTTTCCACTTACTTAAAAATGTAAAAACCTACTCTTAGCTTGTGGTCTGCATAAAAACAGGCAGTGGGCCAGGTTTTTTTTGTTTTGTTTTCAATTGAAGCAAAATTCACATAAAATAAAATTAACCATTTAAAAGTGTATGATTCCATTGCCTTTAACACGTTCACAGTGGTGCACAAACATCACCTCTATATAGTTCCAAACTATTTCATCACCCCTTAAGGAGACCCTGTACCCACTAAGCGATCACTCCTCATTCCTCCCACCCCAGCTTCGCCCAGTCCCTGGAATTACCAATCTGCTTCCTGTCTACATGGATTTTACTATTCAGGATATTTCATTTAAGTGGAATCACATAATATGAGGCATTTTGCATCTGACTTCTTTTACTAAGTATAGTATTTTTGAGGTTTATCGATATTGTAACATGTATCAGTACTTGATTCCTTTTTATGGCTGAATAATATTTCATTGTGTGATACACATACCCACACAGCACCATTTGTTTATCCACTCATCTGTTGATGAACATTTGTGTTGTTTCTACCTTTTTGCTATTATGAATATGCTCCTATGAATATTTGCATATAGGTATTTGTTTGAAAACCTATTTCCCCAGAATTATGGCATTCTGAAGACTAGAAATGATTTGATGCAGCTTGCAAACCTCCCTTATTTGGAATCCCACTGGGCCTGAGCTTTTTTTCATTGCCACAGCCCTGTTGCTAAAACTATATAGAAGCACCCTCCCTCTAGGCCCAGGAACTGTCTTGGAAAGGGTGGGTGTTGAGATTGTAAGGGCTGGTTTCAAGGGATAGAATTAGTTCAGTCTGCAAATCGAGGATGGGCACACAGATGCCTAAACAGCTGGCAAATTGAGGAACTTTGCTTCCTTGGCCATTATGTGGCCTCTTTTCCATCCATCTCAATCATGGAAAAATTCCTACTTTCCATAGAATTAAGAGAATTACCAAGAGGATATCAAGATACCTGGTGACAGAGCCTTCTGGGTATAGTTGTTCCAAGTTATGGGATTTATGCAAATAGAAATATGATAAGAAATTTTTCAGCCACCTTAGCACAAATTACTAAAGTGATTTCAAAAAGCATTGCAGCACAACAAAAATCTCTAACTTCCTTACACAACAAAAGTCTCCAACCTCCTTAGCTTAAGTGATTTTAGCCAATGTTTTATATAGCTAATTGCTACAAGTCTAACTGAAACCAAGATTACAGTAGCCCTATGCACAGAACTTACAGATAAGTCAACTTTGTAACCTTGTTTTTGGCTTTGATTTTTGTCTCTTACATTGCTGAAAAGGTTTTCAGAGTTGATGAGTGCCTGCCCACCGCCCTTCCTGTCTGGCCTGGAATGTTTAAATTGGCTGTTAGTCTTTTGGCTCTAAATCCGTTGGTCATAGAGAACCCACCAAGGGCCAGGAAGGACCCAGGGCAGGCAGCCACACCACCCCAGCAATCATATGGGATGAAATAGAAGTTTAGCCATCAATGCTGCCTCTGGCAAAACTTGGCCAAAAGGGGCAAAATGAGAAATAAAAACAAAATTCTAACCCTCTCCAAAACCAACTGAACAGACTCCCTCTTGACCAAGGGGATCCCAAAAAAAACCTTGAAAACTGAGTTCTCAGCCAGGACAGGATGGGAGGTCAGACACGCCTCATTAAAACTCCTGCCTTGCTAACTGTCTTAGGCTTTCTTCCCTAAGGGCTAAACAGAAACCAGCCCTTTCAGACTCCACTGCTGATATCAACCATCTGGCTGCTACCCCCTCCTTCTGCAATTTCAACAAAGCAACCAACTAACATTTCTTCCTGAAAAGAGATCACCAACCATGGAGTGGTTCTGCCTGGTCTATGGAGAATGCACATTGGGGTTTCCATGTCTTCTGCTTCACTTATTGACATCAGAGGGCCAAAAACTCTACCTTCAGATCAAATACCGCCATTTTTTTGACATGGGACCCTTGAAGGGGCAAGCGGCTCAACTGCACATGTGCACAGTTCTCCTTTCATAAATATTCATGACTCCTCCTAAGCTTATTGAATAGGTATATTCGGCCACCCCACTCAGCATAAATTCCTGTTCCCTTTACTTCTCCCTTGAAGTGTCTGTTTCCAGCTTTTTATTGGAGGCTACACTTCCCAGCATGTCAGAATGGCCACCCTGCCGGCTGCAAAGCTTTGTGAAAAATAAAACTCTCCTTTCCAAATCAAAAAGAAAAAGAAAAGACAATCTGTTTTCAATTCGTTTGGGTACATAAGAATTGAATTAGGAGTGAAATTGCTGTGTTGTATGGTAATTCAAAGTTTAACTTTTTGAGGAATCACCAAACTGTTTTCCACACGGTTTGCTACTCCTTGCCCTAGAGCAAGGGTAAGAAATCTCAATGCCTAAGAGTCAGAAAAATGAAACAGACAAGTTAGACAATAAAAAGGCAAGTTTTTTTCATGATAAAGGGGGATCCTCTCCATCTACCCACAGTTTTCCTAATTTTTATAGAAGCAGAGATGCAGGTAATTGTTAATGAATATGTTAATTCAACTATATATAATCTTTTATATAATATATAAAAATTGCAGTGTGCATGTCATGCTAGGTTGGTATGTGGCATTTGGCCTCACTACTGGAGATGCTACAGGAAGAGTGGGACTGCAGCAAGTTGGAAACTATGCACCCATCTGATGGGGGTGGCCCACTGCTCAGCTCTAGTTCATTGTGGCCAAGCAAGAATGAGGGTCCAGGGCCACTGCATTTTCTCATTCTTTTTCCAAGAGAAGCCAGAAATTCAGATTTTTATATAAAATTTCTCAATTTTTAAATATTAGCAACTAATTCAGGGGAAAAATGAATTACCTGAGCCAAGCAAAAAATATTTGCAGTCTATATCCAAGGATTCTAATCTCTTGTGCTTTCTTGTAATCGTGTTTGTGGCTTTTTCTAAAGAAGAGATGGAATGAATTCACTGGGCTCTCAGGGGATTTTGCCCTCTGTGAGGAATGGGGTGTTCTAAGGTTCTCCCAAGTGTCTGTGGATGGACAGATATGGGCATCCTGAGTTTAAATGAGTGTGGCTGTGACCAGCTCATTGGCACGGGTGTTAAGGACACTCTCTCCAACCCAGGAAGGCTCTTAGGTTCATTAAGGCTCCTCCAATGTTGCTGCAAAGACCACGAATGTCCGACCTCAACAGGAGGGAAGATATACTGAGCTAAATTAATTTTGTTCATTACATAATTTTTATTTTATTTTTTAAGTTCCAGGCTACATGTGCAGGATGTACAGGCTTGTTACATAGGTAAATGTGTGCCATGGTGGTTTGCTACACCTATCAACCCATCACCTAGGTATTAAGCCTAGCATGCATTAGCTATTTTTCCTAATGTTCTCTCTGCTTCCCCACCCTCCCCTGACAGGCCCCAGTATGTGTTGTTCCCCTTCCTGTGTCCATGACCCAGCAATCCCATTACTTGGTATATACCCAAAGGAATAGAAATCATTCTATTACAAAGATAAATGTACATGTAAGTTCATTGCAGCACTATTCACAATAGCAAAGACATGGAATCAACCCAAATGCCCATCAATGATAGACTGGGTAAAGAAAATGTGGTATATATACACCATGGAATACTATGCAGCCATAAAAAGGAATGAGATCATGACCTTTGCAGGGACATGGATAAATCTGGAAACGATTATCCTCAGCAAACTAATGCAGGAAGAGAAAACCAAACACAGCGTGTTCTCACTTATAAGTGGGAGATGAACAAAGGGCTTATTTTATGCCTCAGTTAGATTCCAGAAACGAGAAAAAGAAACCAAAGCAAGAAACAATGGGACCAAAGAGAGGAAGATTCACCCATAAAAGGAAGAAGGGCTCTTCTTAAGTGTTACATCCCAGGGTGGTGACCATGGCTGATAGGAAATGCTGTGATTAGATGCATGCAGAGTGCTTAGGACAGGGCTTACCTGGCATGCAGGAATGGATAGGTGAAAGTTCAACAGTTAAAAAGTTTAAATACAGCATTAAGGCCCTGATACTCAAGCAGATATAGACAGTTTCCTTAGTGATTGACTCCTAATGACTTTCAAATTGCTTATCTTTCCTCCCTCCCTTCCTCCCTCTCCCCTCCTCCTTCCCTTCCCTTTCTTCTTCCTTCCTTCCCTACTTTCTTCCTTCCTCCTTCCCTTCCTTCCTCTCTTCCTCTCTCCCTCCCCTCCTTCCTCCCTCCCTCCTCTCCTTCCTTTCTCCCTCCCCTCCTTCCTTCCTCCCTCCCCTCCTTCCTTCCTCCCTCCCCTCCTTCCTTCCTCCCTCCCTGCCTCCCTTCCTTTCTTCCTCCCCTTCTTCCTCCCCTCCCTTCTTCCTTCCTTCTTTCCTCCTTCCTTCCTTCCTCCCTCCCTTTCTTCCCTACTTCTTTCCCTTCTTCCTTCCCTCCTCCCTCCCTTCCTTCCTCCCTCCCTGCCTCCCTTCCTTCCTTCCTCCCTCCCTGCCTGCCTCCCTTCCTTTCTTCCTCCCCTTCTTCCTCCCTTCCCTTCTTCCTTCCTTCTTTCCTTACTCTCTCCTTCCCTTACCTTCCTCCTTCCCTCCCTTCATCCCTTCTTTCCCCCCTCCCTTCCTCCCTTCCTTTCTCCTCTCTCTCCCTCTCTCCCTGTTTTCCTCAATGAAGAAAACGATGACGGCTGTGAAGATACAGTCACAAATAAACACAGGACTGGGAAGAGGGGGAAAAAGATTCCCTGGCTTAGGAGAGAAGAGACCACTGAAAGATTCTCTCTGCCCATGCAGACTCCTGCTTGCCAACGCAGACTTCTGACCTCCCTGGAGTCCCTGGGGAGTTCTGTAGGTGATGGGACCACGTGTAGCTGATCTTGTCCCTGTGGGGCACCTGCAGTGTGATTTGTCCACTGGCTCATTGAGCTCAATGACGATGAGCTCTTCAAGGGCAAGGGACGTGTCTGGTTCATCTCAGCCGCCCCTGGGCCTGGTCCAGGACCTGTCTGGCTCAGAGCAGTCACTAACGAAGACCTAGTTGCATTAAACTAAGGTAGGGCAAGGCTAGTTTGCATATACAGGAAATTCCCCTAATAAGAATTAAGGATAAGAACTTAGATGCATTCACTGTGCTAAGGGCTGTGAGGCCTCCTCTAGTCTTCTCCGTGACTATGGGGAAAGAGACATAGCTATTCCGCATTTTGCAAATAAAGAAATGAGCCCAGAGAGATGCCCAGCTGGTAGGAGGCAAAGCCAGAACTGAACCCAAACTGGGCAGCCTCCGAAGTGCCGAGTCTGCACTGCCCTCCATCCCATCAGCCAGCGCTGGAGCTGGGAACCCTGGACTCTGCATGCCTCCGTGGGCCCCCTTTCTCCAGCAGTGGGAGAATCTCCAAGAGAGAATCAGAAAAAGCTCAGCACTATCTGAGCTCATGCTCCACCACCCCGCCTGCATCCACAGACCTCCCGGAGAGGGGAGGAAAGGAGAGGAGGGGAGGGGAGGGGAGAGGAGAGGAGAGGAGAGGAGAGGAGAGGAGAGGAGAGGAGAGGAGAGGAGAGGAGAGGGAAGCACAGAGGAGCAGGGAGCAGCCTTGATGAGCAGGGGTGACAGTGCCAGGTGTTTTGCTGACAGGAGATTAACCTGGGGGTTCTGCGGATCTGAGGCCGACAGACAGGTGTGACAGGAGGGCACAGGGTTTCTGACACCACTGGTGCCCTTTTGGAGACAGCAGGGCAGAGTCAGGGTACAGAAGAGGCTTGGTTGTCCCCAGTGCCACTGAAGCGTGAGCAGCGGTTCCTTGCTGCTCAGGCACCTACCGGTCCTCAGCACTGCAGCCCGGCCAACAGGAACGGAGCCCCACATGGGGTCAACTCAGCTCTGTAAGACAACCACTCCTTGAGGCGAGGAAACTGGATGCTTTTACCAAACTGTGGAGAGAAGGCAGCAAGGCATTGGAGCAAACGATTAAGGCTTGAATCCCAGCTCTGCTGCTTACAAACAGGGAACAGTACTTAACCTCTCTGACCCTCAGTGTCTTCATCTGTACAGCGGAGCCAAAAATAGTATCTCAAGTGTCTAATGGTGTCCAATAACATGAGCTTGCCTAGCCCACGGGTTCCTTGAAGACATGGCTGTGTCTTACGCAGTGCCCAGAGAGGTATCAGCCATATAGTAGCTGTTCGATTAAGAAAAAATATCCACTGAACAAAGAAATGTGCAAACAAATGTACAAAACCACAGATGATTTTATCGTCGCCTCCAGACTCTGGGTTAATAAGGCATCACTATTATAATTTTTAAAACAAGGAGATATCAGCTCAGAGAATAAAGAAACTTGCTCCAGAATGCAGGGCTTTGCAGCTGTTACATGCTTCCAGAACTGTGGGGAATAGAATCAGAGTGGCCTCTCTCATCGGCACCGGAGGCACAGTGCCTGGGGCCCACCCTATGTATAGGTGCCCATGAAAATCCTTTCATTTTCATTTATTTTACAAACAGAAGAAAAAATAAATAAAATAATAATGAGTATGGCAAAATGATTCCAGGATGGATTATATGATCTTTAAACCAACATAGTTTAAAATATAATTTTTAATTTTTTCCTTTTTCCTTTTTTAATGGAGAAGGGACCAATGAAAGCCAAAGTACCTTGGGCCCACACTGAACAGCATGAGGCCTCTGTGGCAAAACATCCATGGGAAATTGCATGGAGCTCTGGGCGGGCTAACGAATAGGGTTAAGCACTGTGGGAACTGACATGTACACAGTTGGGGGGTAATAGCTCAGACTTGGGGTGCACAGGGAATTCTGGGAGGTTGTCCACAGCCAGGGAGTCTCCCCACTATATTCTGTCCACAGGTAGCAGCCCCTTCCCTTACTCCTATTCCCCTTGGTCTATCCCTCACCACATCTCCACTTCTCACCTTGGCCCCAACCTGAGACAGACACATCCAGGCTTGGGGAAGGGTCATACAATTTTGGAACCAAGTGGCCTACAGATTTTACACCCTGGCCCCAGAATGGGCCACACCTGGCTCGAATCCCAGTTCAGCCACTTTGTCGCTGAGAGATATTGAGCAAATTATTTCACCTCTCTGGGCCTCAAGTTTCTCATCTTTAAAATGGGGATAACAACGTTCCACAGGGTTGACGTGAAATGAAACAAGATCAGAATCCGTGTACAGTGCCTGGCCTGTAATCAGTGCTCCATGAGGAATATCAGTTGCCCCAGCTCATAGAATCTCCAAGCATTAGAATCTAACTAACCCAGAGGTCAGCTAACTTACGGCACCAAGGCCAAATCCAGCCTGCCACCTGTATTTTTTATTTTTTGTATGGCTGCAATCTTAAAATGGTTTTACATTTTTAATGGCTTGCCTAAAAATTTTTAAAAGAATCATATTTTGTGACATGGAAAATTTATATGAAATTCTAATCTCAGTGTCCATCAACAAAGTTTAATTGGAACACAGTTGCACCTGCTCACTTTTGTGTTGTCTGTGGCTGCTTTTGTACAACAATGGCAGAGTTGAGTAGTCGTGACAGAGGCCATACGACAGGGCTCTCAAGGGTCCTTCAAGGGTGGCACCAGCGATGTTTGGGGCTGGATGATTCCTCATGTTGGAGGATGGTGCTGGGCATTGTAAGATATTGAGCTGTATCCCTGGTCCCATCCCACTGGCATTCCACTGCATTCTCTCCCCAGCTGTGACAGCCAAAAATGTTTCCAGACACTAGGAGTGGAAAATCACTCCCAGTTGAAAACTACTGCCATATGGCCCACAAAACCTACAATATCTACTACCTGTCCCTTTATGGAAAAAGCTTGCCAACTCCTGAGCTGACCCAACTTCCTTTTTGCACAAAAGAGAAACTGAGACACAGGGACGCATGCATGACTCGCCCAGATACACCCCGGATGGCGGCAGCTTGGAGTCTGCTTATATCGTTTTCTTATTTTTATATTTTTTTCTGAGTATGCTTTCTAGATATTACTCAGCCTCCTGGGTAAGAAGATTTTTGGATTTTAGGGAGTATAAATCAATGAAATTTTTATAGGATAATTTGGCAATATAATTCAATAGCCTTGGAAATAAGCACACTTTATGACACAGAAATTACTCTTCTAAAAATGCCACCTAAGGAAATAATCACGGATGCTCGCAAAGCTCTGTAGCTGGGCAGATTGTTTTAGAATAACAGAATTGTTTAAAATGCCCCCAAATCAGAAAACAACCCAAATTTCAAACAATAAAAGAATGAGTAATAACACACAGGGTGTATTGTGAGATACTATGCAGCCATTAAAAATGATCCCAGTTATGACCAGGCACGGTGGCTCACGTCTGTAATCCCAGCACTCTTGGAGGCTGAGGCAGGCAGATAGGCAGATCTCTTGAGGTCAAGGGTTCAAGACCAGCCTGGGCAACATGGTGCTATCTTGTCTCTACAAAAATTTAGCCTGGCATGGTGGCATGTGCCTGTGTCCCAGCTACTTGGAAGGCTGAGGTGGGAGGATCAATTGAGCCCAGGAGGTCAAGGCTGCAGTGAGCCATGATTGCACCACTGCACTCCAGCCTGGGTGACAGAGTGAGACCCTGTCTCAAAAACAAAAACAAAAACAAAAACAGATCCCAGTTAGAAAATAAAACACACACACACAGTATTCCGAATACATGTATAAGTAGGTAGGTAGATAGAGACAGACAGACAGACAGACATATAGAAAGATAAAGAGAGAGAAAAACCCTGGAGACATATCTATTTCAATATATTATTAAGAACTCTAGTGAAACTACTTCTGCAATAAATCATAGTATTGTGTAAAAAATACATCAATGTTGCCAATTCTAATTTTTAAAATATGTCTGGTTTTAATAACAATGATTTGTACAGGCTGCATAGTTTACGCTACTGTCTAAGATTATATCACCTAAGTCCTTATAAAAGTTATAATAATCTCCTGCTAAAAAAATTTGTTGTCTATAAACCTAAAATAGTAATGACAATGACTTAAAAATGTTCTGATTCTCATTTTTAAAAGAATATGACAATCATCTCTCTTGCCTCTCTTCCTCCTAATCTCAGCACTCCTGTGGGCTTGGGAGTTGTGAGATGAACTCTGGGAGAAGCAGGAGCTCCTGGATGAAGCTTGGTTGGTTCTGATTTACTCAGGAAAGCTTAGAAAGTCACACTGGGTGTGGCAAGACCAGGGTTGGATACGGGATCTAAGACAGTTTCCAAAGCAATCAAATCAAGGTGTGCATCTGAGCTTCATGGAATGTTGTCAATACTTGAAAAGGCACATGCACGCACAGACACACACACACACACACACACACACACGTGTATCCACTGCAGATTACCTGCTATCAGTCAGCAGGGTGACGAGTGGGTGGGACGTAGCATGGTTACGTTTACGTTATAGAAAGCTTATGTTCTTGGGGAATACAATGGGGAAAGTGAGTGGACATCTGGGGTACTCAAGAGCCAAGATTCATGATTGGCCAAGAACAGGTCCCGAGTAGAAATGACAGCTGAGCTCAGCACTCAAGTAGCAGCTGGGAACCTCTTGTAACAATCATTTCTGGAACTCATATTCTACTGGAGAAGTACAGATAATTCTAACCAGTGATAACTTAAAATCACCTTTGTGATTTCAGCCCTAAAAAGAAAGGAAATTCTGACACATGCTACAACATGGATGAGACTAGAGTTCATTATGCTAAATGAAATAAGCCAGTCACAAAAGGACAAATATTGTATGATTCCACTCAAATGAGGTACCTAGTCCAGTCAAATTCATAGAGACAGAAAGTCAAATGGTGGTTGCCAGAGACTATGGGGAGGAGGGAATGAGGAGCTAGTGTTTAATGAGTACAGAGTTTCAGTTGGGAAAGATGAAAAAGTTCTGGAAGTGGATGGTAGTGATGGTTGCACAACAATGTGAATGTACTTGATGCCATAGACCTGTACTCTAAAAAATGGTTAAAGTGGTAAATCTCATCCAGGCGCAGTGGCTCACGCCTGTAATCCCAGCACTTTTGGGAGGCTGAGGTGGGTGGATCATGAGGTCAGGAGATCAAGACCATCCTGGCCAACATGGTGAAACCTCGTTTCTACTGAAATACAAAAAATTAGCCGGGCGTGGTGGTGCACCCCTGTAGTCCCAGCTACTCAGGAGGCTGAGGCAGGGGAATTGCTTGAACCCAGGAGGTGGAGATTTCAGTGAGCCGAGATCGCACGACTCCACTCCAGCCTGGCGACAGAGCAAGACTCCGTCTCAAAAAAAAAAAAGGTAAATCTTATGTTATGTATATTTCATCATAATAAAAAAAATTTAAATCACGTTTGTGTTTGCCTTTGGAAGGCATGATGCAATTCTTCTTGCCAGAAAGTTTCCTTTTTCAAAGGTCAGCCAGAACAATATCTAAATGCCTTAGTACTCCCTGAAAAAATAAAAAAAGCAACCCAGAAGGTTGCTAGGAAATATGAAATTTAACTTGTTCTGAGATACACAAATAAGCAATTTGCAGAAGAAAAACCAGTGGCCAATACACCTATGAAAAAAATTCTGAACCTCACTATAATAATGGCAGTGCTATGGTTTGGCTCTCTGTCCCCACCCAAATCTCACCTCAAATTGTAATCCAGGTTTCAAGGGAGAAACATGTAGGGAGGCAATTGGATCATGGTGGCAGTTTCCCCCATTCTGTTCTGGTGATAGTGAGTGAGTTCTCACCAGACCTAACGGTTTTTTAAGTGGCAGTTGCCCCTGCTCTCTCTCTTTTGCTGCCCTGGAAAGATGTACCTTGCTTCCCCTTTTCCTTCTGCCATGATTGTAAGTTTCCTGAGGCTTCCCCAGCCATGTGGAACTGCAAGTCAATTAAACCTCTTTTCTTTAGAAATTACCCAGTCTCTGGTGGTATCTTTACATCAGTGTGGGAACAGACTAATACAGACAGATTAAGGCAAAACCATTTTTCAGCTCTTCGGCTAGCAAATCCTGACAAAGACTGATAGTATCCAGAGTTGGTAACAGTATAGGAAATGACTCTCTCATACTTCCCTATTGGGGCTGTAATTCCACGTAACCTCACTGGAAAGCAATTTGTTGCAATCTATCAAAGCTCTATATGCACATACATTTTGACCTAACAATTCTACTTCTGTTATATCACATAGAAATAGTAGTGTATCAGACTCAGCTCCCCCATTGGCCTCCCCAGAATTCCCCAGCCTCAGTCCCAGACCCAGCTGAGTCCCAGACTTTCAGCTACTGGCCCTGTCTAAGTTGTCACCCTGCACCCCAACTCCATGTGACCCATGTGGTTTTGCCACCCGAGGCTGATCAGTGGCACCTCTAGAGTCTCTGGCCCCTCCTGCACTGGACTCAGATGAAACATGAGACCACAGGGCATGGGATTTGGCCTCTGTGAGCTACTGCCACATGGGCTAGCTGACACAACCTGTAAGTGAGGGAGAGTTAATGCCCTGTGGGGTGAACCTTGGTCACTGGAAGACAGGATGTAAAAAGCAGTTGGGCAGATCCATTTTCTCTCCCTTCCTCTCTTCAATGGACTATTCTTGAAGCATGGTTTCTCTGCACAGTCTATCCTAAGGACATCACATGTGGATGAGCTGATGTATCTGCTAATGGACTGGCTGTGTCTCTTTGTGGCTCACAGTGAAGTGGTGGCCAGTGTGGTAATGCATCATCTTGCACGGTTTTCCCTGCTTCTCCATCCTTCACTTTCCATGCCCTTGAATTGTACCTCCCAAGTAATGTATTAGCTCTTCATCCTTGCCTCAGGCTCTGTATTCTGAGGCAAGCTCAAGCAATTAGCATGATGTTCAGAGATCTATATGCAAGCCATTGTGGTGCTGAGACAGTGAAAAGTTCAGCAAAATAGGGTAGCAAATAAATAAATGATGGTACATCCACAGTATGAAATATTACATGTTGTTAATGCCATATACATATATGTACTGATACTAAAAAATATAATTAATATAGTGGTAGGTGATAATAAGCAAGGTGAAGAATAAGACGTATTTTCATATTATTTAAATAAATAGAACACTACTATATGTACAGAAAAAAACTTAAAAAGGATGTACCCAGACTGGTTTCTAAGTGGACATATTCTGGTGGCAGAATGTGACCTTTTTACTTTATATAATTGTGTATTGTTTTAATTTGTTGCAATAAGCATAAATTACTTTTTATAATTTAAATAAGGAGTGAGTCCTAAAATCTAGAGAAAGTTTATTCTAAGGATAAGATACATGGAAGGATACAAATGAATAATTAAGAATTGATTGGATTTGTTTGGGCTAAATGGAAAGTGCTCTGAAACTTTCTGGACCATATCTCCCTGGGTGGGCTGTTCAGAACTCCAGTTCATTAGCTGATAAAATGTGAATTTAATATCACTATTAGGAGTAAATGATGAATCTGGTTGAAAAAGGAACCTAACAGAAGATAAAAGGGGAGGCCATTGACATCTCCATGTGGAGAAAGGTCCCTAAATAGTTTTCTGTCATACTTTTGTGCATTCAGCTGTGGAAACTTGGGGAGAGGAAAATGAATCAACATTACAGGACTGCCTTTTAATTTACGCCTGTGAAATAATTTTGACGATTGTTCATAAGTGTTTAACTAATGTTTGTTCTGGAAATGTCACCATTGCCTCTGGAATTTACTTTGATATTCTCTGAGTGTTATCTCCCTATTAATATGTGAGCCTGGAAAGAATTGCTCCCTGTTTTTTGTCCTGACATCTTTTTTGATGTGCTAAGACTTGGACTGAATTTGATTATAATGATGGCAGTTGAGGGAAAAAAACTGTCTTAAAAGAAAATCTATTCCATGCTCTATCTTTCAGAGACCTAGGATGCCGTCCCTTCTCTTCTCACCACAGCCACACTGGAGATATCCAGGGTACCCTTGGCCCCTAGGGTGTTCTCCTCTCTAGTCTACCCACTTTGGGAGCAAGAATCTTTGTAAGACGGTAGAGGTGAGCACCCACTCTCTTCTCCTGGTAAGACACACTCAGAGTTCTGAGGAAGCATGTTCCCTTCTCTCTTCAGTTACACACACACACACACACACACACATCAGATTCCTCTTTTGTCTAGAAAAATGTGTAGTGCTTTAAAGATGTTGGGGAAGCTCAGGCACAGGAGTTAAATCCTGCCCATTAGCTCAAACCTTGAGGAAGGATGACATCTGCCAACCAATGTTAAATGCTTTGTTTTCTTTGCTACCAGCCCCCATTACCTACCCATCTCCAAGTCTTCAGTCTTCAGTAAGCTCATGACTATGACACAATCAGCTTATTACTATGTCCACCTAGTGACAAAGATGAGAGCCAATGCAATGTGAAAAGATGGTGACTAGCTCCTGTGAAACTAGGGCTCCCATGTCATAAGGAAACTCAAGGAGACCAATAGAAAGATTCATGTAGAGAGGAACTGAGGTCTCCTGCCAAAAGCCAGCACCAACTTGCCATCCATATGAGTGTGTCATCCTGGAAGTGGATCCTTTCGGCCTCGGTCAAGCCTTCAGATGAGACTGTAGCCCCAAGCGACATACTGACTGGATATGAGGGACACTTATCCAAAACTGCCCAGCCAAGCTGCTCCAAAATCCCTGACCTATAGACGCTGTGGGATAATAAATGTGTATTGCTTGTTAAGCCAGTAAGTTTTAAGATAATTTGTTATGCAGCAGATAATACATACAGATTTTAAACAGATCCCAGCACTTTGGGAGGCTGAGACAGGTGGGTCACTTGAGCCCAGAAGTTCGAGACCACCCTGGGCAATATGGTGAAACCCCACCACTACAAAAAAACACAAAACCTAGCTGGGTGTGGTGGCACATGCCCATAGTCCCAGATACTCGGGGGGCTGAGGTGGGAGGAGGATTGCTTGATCCTGAGAGGTTGAGGCTGCAGTGAGCCATAATCATGCCACCCACTGCACTTTAGCCTGGGTGACAGAGTGAGACCCTATCTCGAAAAAAAAAAAAAACAGATTTTAAAAAGAAGGAACTTTTAGTGCCTAGTAAATTGAAAATATTTTTATAAATATTTAAATAATGATGACTCAATCAATCAATTTGGAAAAAAAGAGAAGAAAAAGATCAGCAAAAGTCACTATAAGTAGCTGTCCGGCCCACAAGGCCTATGAGGAATTGCATTTTCTCCATTCACATATTTGAGAGTTTAAGTTATTTCGCATGGCTGTTCAATAACTAAATAACTTCAGAAGGCTACAGAACTTGGGATGCTGGGTTCCTATGCCTGCTCTTTTCTCTGGAGATGTGAGGCACCATCCAGATATCCCTTCCAAGTACCTGCCCTTGACTAAAGAAAACAGCCTTGCCCAAAATCACTCTCTCCTTGGCGTCAGCCCACTACTAAATACTGGTCAGTGAGGTCATATAAAGACCTGTGCCTTTTGTCCCAATTCAGAACAACTCTGCATTGCCAGCTCAGCTCCTGAGCACACTGTGAGGTTGGATGAGGTCTTTACTGAGACTGTATCACAGCCCAACTTCTCCTTCTGCCCAACCTTGCTTCCTTTACTCCCCTTGTTTTTGATTCCAACAGTGTTCCCTAACAACCTTCTGATATGCTCATTTCTTTCTCAGATTCTGCTTCCTAGCAAACAACTTGAAATATCTGGCAATTCTTGGATAGAAAGCCAGGCTCCATGATTCATCTTTTTATTCTTCCTTCTCTCCTTGCTTTCTTTCATTCTTTTGTTCATTCATTCATTCATTCATTCATCCATATGTGCATTAATGTAATGAACAAAAGCTAGGAGCCCTGCATTAACCAGAAATTCATTTCAAGGCACTGGGTTTAGCAGTTTTATGAAGATGTTTGTGGATGTGGTTTCCTTTGTATTCATCTTGTTTGGGGTTCAAGGCACTCCTTGAAGCCAAAGCTTGATGTCTTTTGTCTCTTTTGGAAAATTCTTGATCACTATCTCTTCAAATTTTGCTTCTCTTCCTTCTTCCTCTCCTCTCCCTCTGGAATCTCAATCAAGAAGACCTTTTCAATGGGTCCTATATGAGTTGCACACATTCTTTTCAGTATTTTCCATCTTTCCCTCTACTTTTTGTTTCAATCTGGGTATTTTCTTCTAATCCTTCCTCTAGTTCACTAATTCTCTCTTCAAGTGTGTCTGATCTTCTATTAAACCCACGTATTGAATTCTTCATTTCAGTTTTTGAATTTTTCAGTTCTAAAATATTCATTTGACTTTTTCATAATTTCTAGATCTCTGCTGTAATTCTCTATCTAGTCATCTAATGTCTTATATATCTTAATCATATTAATTAAAGTTCATGTCTTATAATAAAATACAGCAATTAAAAATAACAAACTACTGATAAATACAACAACATGGATGTATCTCAACAGCATAATGCTGAATGAAAGAAGCCAGATGCAAAAGAGTATATACTGTATGAAGCAATTTATATGAAATTCCAGAAAATGTAAAGTAATCTATAGTGATAGAAGACAGATAAGTAGTTGATGGGTCTAGGAGGATGAAGTGATTGCACAGGGAATGAGAGAACATTTTGAGGTGATTAGAAGGTTCTGTTTCTTCATTGTGGTAGCATTTATAAACGTGTATGCACTTGCCAAAACTTATCCAACTATATATGGGTATAATTTACTATACCTCAATAGTGTTGCTTTAAAAAACCCAGATTAAACCTAGACGAGTTGAGGAGATAGCTCCCAATTCTGGAAAATCCCAGAACACAAGAATTAAGAATAAATTAAATTATGATAAAAGAAGATCAAGTCCATGTTTAATAAACTCAAATATCTGGATCTCTTCAGGGTCTGATTTTTGCTCCTGGTTTTCAGTCATGTCATTTTATGTCCTAATATTTCTGGTAACTTTTTATTGAATTCTTAAAATTGTGCATAAAAATTTGAGGAGATAATTTGTGTTTCTGGATGATGTTATCTTTCTCCACAGAGGATTTAAATTTTCCTTCTGGCAAGCAGTTAGAAAAGAGGAAAATAACACTAATTCAATCAAGGATTGAGCAGATTTGATACTGGACTTCATTTTTATAAGCACTGGTCTATTTCTAGTTTACCCTTACTCTCAGAGTGTAGCCCCTCAGAGTCCCTACTGGACACATTGATATTTACCAAGGTCCCCTTCTGCTTGATGGAACTTGAGCACCAACATTTGTTCCTCAGCAACATGATGTGCAGGAAGTTCTATTCAGCTTCTTAGTCTCTCAGCCGCCATTTTGGAATTAGCAAGTATCTTGAGAGGAAATGCAGCATTGAACTTTGGGCTCTTTCCTCTGTGCCTCCTTTCTTTCTGGAGTCATGGCCTGATATGGTTTGGCTGTGCCCCACCCCCCAAATCTCATCTTGAATTGTAGCTCCCATAATTCCCTCATGTTGTGGGAGGGACCCAGTAGGAGATAATTGAATCATGGGGTTGGCTTCCCCCATACTGTTCTCATGGTAGTGAATAAGTCTCATAAGATCTGATGGTTTTATAAGGGAAAACCCCTTTCATTTGGTTCTCTCATTCTCTCTTGTCTGCCACCATGTAAGAATGTAAGACGTGCCCTTCGCCTTCCACCGTGATTGTGAGGCCTCCCCAGCCACATGGAACTATGAGTCCATTAAACCTCTTTTTCTTTAGAAATCACTCAGTCTCGGATATGTCTTTATCAGCAGCATGAAAACGGACTAATACGTGGCCACACTCAAGCCCTCACTTCCTTGGTAGCTTGATAATACCTTCAAACATTTTTAAAAATATATTTTATCCAGCTTTTCCAGTTATTCTTGGTAGGAGGATTGGTCTACAGCAAAACAATTCACCATTTCTGGAAGCAGAAATTTCTGCAGGACCCTAGGGGGACACAGATCCAAAGATAACTCCCACCTTCAAGAAACCTTCTAGGAGACCTTAAGAATTACTACAATGCTGTCTGCTAGATGGGCAGGCTACCAACCTGGTGCAATAGCTCTTCCCTGGCAACATTTCTTGTGTGCAGTCAGCCACAGGAAACAGTCAATTTTCTTTTTTTTTTAATTCTACTTTAAGTTTTAGGGTACATGTGCACAACGTGCCAGTTAGTTACATATGTATACATGTGCCATGTTGGTGTGCTGCACCCAGTAACTCGTCATTTAACATTAGGTATATCTCCAAATGCTATCCCTCCCCTCTCCCTCCACCCCACAACAGGCCCCGGTGTGTGATGTTCCCCTTCCTGTGTCCATGTGTTCTCATTGTTCAAGTCCCACCTATAAGTGAGAACATGTGGTGTTTGGTTTTTTGTCCTTGCGATAGTTTGCTGAGAATGATGGTTTCCATCTTCATCCATGTCCCTACAAAGGACATGAATTCATCATTTTTTATGGCTGCATAGTATTCCACGGTGTATATGTGCCACATTTTCTTAATCCAGTCTATCATTGTTGGACATTTGGGACATACTGTATATGTGAGTGTTGTTATTAGTATTTTTAACATTAATTTTCAATGTTAAAAATACTAATAACAACACACACATATACAGTATGTCACAATGCCTTATATGAGGCCAATTAATCATCTCATGTGAGCCTCAAAATTGATACTTTTTATAAAGACAGCTTTATTGAAGTATGATGTACATATAAAATTCACTCATTTTAAGTGCACGATTCAATCATTTTTAGTAAACTTGCAGAAATGTGACCATCATCAAAATCCAATTCTAGAACATGTCCATCTCCCCAAGAAGACACTTTGTGCAAAAGTTACTCACTATTCCCAACCCTAGCCCCAGACAACCATTAATCTACTATCTGTCTCCATATATTTGCCTTTGCTGGATATTTCAAACAAACGAAACCCTACAGTGTGTGGTCTTTTACATCTGCCTTCTTTAATTTATCATAGTTGATCTTTAATGTAGGTATTATTAGCCTCACTTTAGAGATGAGAAAATGGAGAATTGGAGAGATTAAAAGACTTGCCTGAGGTTAATCAGCTGGTTAAAGATAAGGACACCAAGATCTGAACCCACGTCTAAAAGCTTTTTCTCCCTACAAAACCACCTTCATCATATGTGAGCTTCCTGGGAGTCAGAGTCATATTCCATGGGCTCCTAGACCCTGGGTGGTGAGCAAAGGGTCTGCCCCATTGTGGATATACAGGAGTTCTTTGTTAAACTGAAACAAATTTATCCTATATTAGTTCCTGCTTCTATCCCAATTCACCATCCCCAAACACCATTCTGAGTGACCTCCTGTTGCCTGCCATTAGTTGATGTTTGCTTAGGGACCACACATTTGTGTTATGGCTGACAGAAGAAAAACACAAAGGAAACAAAAAGAAATACAGACATTATGGAAGTACATGCAGCACAAATAGTTTGTGAGTTTACCACTATTGAAGCTTATGCACTCTAGAGCTCCCAGTGAGCAGATATCTGTGCCCTGATAGAGATGAATTAGGTTTCTCCCTAGCTCCAATATCAGCAGCAAAGACTGGAAGAGTGAACTCATTCTCTGCTTACATGGCTCAAATGTAGGTGAAGACACTTCTCTGTGAGCTGTGACCAATAACCAATGTGTGGGTATTTATCATTCTTCTTTTTTTCTGATTATGCCATTCCTAGTTATCATGACTTAGACTTAACAATAAGTTCTGGGAAAGCAGGGAGAGACCATTCTAGTCATATTTCATTGATTCTGCTTATATATTCACTAAATACATACAAAACAAAACCTAAATATGTAGTAAGCCCCTTCCATCTGTAAATTACTGTGGGAAGATTAGAGGATATATAATCTGAGTCTCCACTTCTAAGGAATTTTATTATTGAATTTGGAGGCAGTTGATATGGTTTGGCTCTGTGTCCCCACCCAAATCTCATCTTGAATTGTAATCCCCACGTGTCAAGAGGGGAAAATTACTGGATTATCGGGGTGGTTTCCTCCATACTGTTCATGACAGCAAATGAATTCTCATGAGATCTGATGGTTTTATAAATGGTAGTTTTTCCTGTGCTTTCACATGCTCTCTCTTGCCTGCCATCAGGTAAGACACGCCTGCTTCCCCTTCCACCATAACTAAGTTTCCTGAGGCTTCCCCAGCCATGCAGAGCTGTGAGTCAATTAAACCTCTTTTCTTTATAAATTATCCAGCCTCTGGCAGTTATTTACAGCAGTGTGAAAATGGAATAATACTGCAGTAAAGAAGAAAGATTAAAAGCACAGGATCTGTAATGATTTTGGCTGACGCCACGACTTACTAGCTGCATTCACATAGGCAGGTTAGTTAACCTCTCTGTGCCTCAGTCTCCTCATCAGTAGCATGAGGATAAATATAGTATGTGCTTTATAGGGTTGTTACAAGGATTTAAATGATATAGGCATGAAAAGGGGCTGGTACGGAGCAAGAATTTAGTGATTGCATCCACATATAAGTGCATGTCATCAACACAGACCTTCTCTTGTAATTTAGTTAATGGTATTATACCAATGCCATTTTCTTGTTCAGGTAATATATAGTGATGATGTAAGACAATATCATTGGAAGAAACTAAGTGAAGAGTACATAGGAACTCTATACTATTTTTGCAACTTCTTGTGAGCCCAAAATTATTTCAAAATAAAACATATTTTTAAAAATTTCAAAACCAAATATAAAAATAATAATCATAATGCAGACCTTCTCCCCACAAGCCAACCTCTACCACTGTCTCCTACAGCTCCATGCTGTAGCTGCACAACACAAATTTGCAAAGGATGAAAGATAAAGGGACCATCCACATTCCATGGGCACCTTATGGATGCATTTGCACATCCTATTACATTAACTTAGGGAGCTAAAGAATAATCTCACTGAGCACATGAAAGTTATGGAACTGCTTTGACCTCACAAGCAGGATGGCAACAGTTGGCAAACTCTTGATGGGGCAGTTGATGGGAGAATTTGAGACCATTTTCATCAGTGACTCCCAATGTGACTTTAGGCATATCTCTACATCTCTCTGCACTTCTACTTTTTTGTTGTTGTTGTTTAAGTATGGTGGAAAACTGCCTAATCCTCTTGGGAATCCAGGATTTGGGATGTGATTCACTCAGGATTAAATCATCATTTCCTGCATCTTATTTTACATAATTCAAGAACTCAGAGAGTCAAAACTGTTGAAATTTACAATCAGCCTTCACAGACTCTGTACTCAAAACATCTGCAAAGCAAAAGAAAGAGTCTATCTCAGAGAACCTCTTTGATAAGACAATAAAAGTTACTTTATTCAACTGGCATCTTATTCTCAATGAGCCTATTTGTGCAATTTGAGTGTTGTGCAATTTAGTTATCAAGGTTCTTTTTTTCCTGTCCCTGGCAGACAAGGTCAAGCAGGATGTGCATGTTCACACCTTCCACTGACTTAAACAAAGGTAACACCAGATCTAACCCACACTGGTTGGAAAGATTCTCCACACAAAATCTTGTGGAGAGATTTTTCTGCACAAAACTTCCAGATCCACTCTGTGCCATAAAGCTTCAATTCAATGGGATTTCCAGCATCTTGAATTGTTTAGATATGTCATTTACTCCACTTTTAGGAATAAGAAGAGATAATTTCCCAAACCCATCCAAGCTGTTACACACTCAATAGATATTTCTTGAACCTCTTTTATGTTCCATATATGGTGCTGAATGCAAGAAATATAAGAAGAAAGCATGAATACTGCCCTCTTGGAATGCATTGTTGGGACTGGGAGAAAGACAAATAGCCCTAAAATTATAGCATATTGAGGTAGGCATGCACTCCAATGGAGGAAGTTTAAGGTAGTGACTCAAAGCACAGGTATTAACAGTCAGAGCTGACATGAAAACCAGACTCTGCCAGCTGCTGGTATGAGGCTCAGAGGAAGCTACCCCACCTCTTTGAGCCTCATTTTCCTCTGCTTTAAATTTCATAATGCAAATTTGATAATGTGCTTCGCACATGGTAGATACCAATGAACACTCAGAGGTGAATACTAGTTAAATTCCATAACAATATCTCACATTTACACATTTACTTATTTATGCCTTTGGGTTTTTTTAAAAATTATTATACTTTAAGTTCTAGGGTACATGTGCACAACATGCAGGTTTGATACATAGGTATACATGTGCCTTGTTGGTTTGCTGCACCCATCAACTCATCATTTACATTAGGTATTTCTCCTAATGCTATCCCTCCCCCAGCCCCGCACCCCCTGATAGGCCCCGGTGTGTGATGTTCCCTCCCTGTGTCCAAGTGATCTCATTGGTCAGGTCCTGCCTATGAGTGAGAACATACAGTGTTTGGTTTTCTGTCCTTGTGACTAGTTTGCTGAGAATGATGGTTTCCAGCTTAATCCATGTCCCTGCAAAGGACATGAACTCATCCTTTTTTATGGCTGCATAGTATTCCATGGTGTATATGTGCCACATTTGCTTAACCCAGTCTATCATTGATGGACATTTGGGTTGGTTCCAAGTCTTTGCTATTGTGAATAGTGCCACAATAAACATACATGTGCATGTGTCTTTATAGTAGCATGATTTATAATCCTTTGGGTATATACCCAGTAATGGGATTGTTGGGTCAAATGGTAATTCTAGTTCTAGATCCTTGAGGAATTGCCACACTGTCTTCCACAATGGTTGAACTAATTTTCTCTCCCACCAACAGTGTAAAAGCATTCCTATTTCTCCACATCCTCTCTAGCATCTGTTGTTTCCTGACTTTCTAATGACTGTCATTCTAACTGGTGTGAGATGGTATCTCATTGTGGTTTTGATTTGCATTTCTCTGATGGCCAGTGATGATGAGCATTTTTTCATGTGTCTGTTGGTTGCATAGATGTCTTCTTTTAAGAAGTGTCTGTTTATATCCTTTGCCCACTTTTTGATGGGGTTGTTTTTTTCTTGTAAATTTGTTTGAGTTCTTTGTAGATTCTGGATATTAGCCCTTTGTCAGATGGGTAGATTGCAAAAATTTTCTCCCATTTTGTAGGTTGCCTGTTCACTCTGATGGTAGTTTCTTTTGCTGTGCAGAAGCTCTTTAGCTTAATTAGATCCCATTTGTCTATTTTGGCTTTTGTTGCCATTGCTTTTGGCGTTTTAGTCACGAAGTCCTTGCCCATGCCTATGTCCTGAATGTATTGCCTAGGTTTTCTTCTAGGGTTTTTATGGTTTTAGGTCTAACATTTAAGTCTTTAATCCATCTTGAATTAATTTTTGTATAAGGTGTAAGGGATCCAGTTTCAGCTTTCTACATATGGCTAGCCAGTTTTCCCAGCACCATTTATTAAGTACGGAATACTTTCCCCATTCCTTGTTTTTGTCAGGTTTGTCAAAGATCAGATGGTTATAGATGTGTAGTGTTATTTCTGAGACCTGTTCCACTGGTGTATCTCTCTGTTTTGGTACCAGTACCATGCTGTTTTGGTTACTGTAGCCTTGTAGGATAGCTTAAAGTCAGGTAGCGTGATGCCTCCAGCTTTGTTCTTTTGGCTTAGGATTGTCTTGGCAATGCAGGCCATTTTTTGGTTCCATATGAACCTTAAAGTAGTTTTTTCCAATTCTGTGAAGAAAGTCATTGGTAGCTTGATGGGGATGGCATTGAATCTTTGGGCAGTATGGCCATTTTCATGATATTGATTCTTCCTATCCATGAGCATGGAATATTCTTCCATTTGTTTGTGTCATCTTTTATTTCACTGAGCAGTGGTTTATAGTTCTCCTTGAAGAGGTCCTTCACATCTGTTGTAAGTTGGATTCCTAGGTATTTTATTCTCTTTGTAGCAATTGTGAATGGGAGTTCATTCATGATTTGGCTCTCCGTTTGTCTGTTAATGGCGTATAGGAATGCTTGTGATTTTTGCACGTTGATTTTGTATCCTGAGACTTTGCTGAGGTTGCTTATCAGCTTAGGAGATTTTGGGCTGAGACGTTGGGGTTTTCTAAATATACAATCATGTCATCTGCAAACAGGGACAATTTGACTTCCTCATTTCCTAATTGAATACCCTTTATTTCTTTCTCTTGCCTAATTGCTCTGGCCAGAACTTCCAACACTATGTTGAATAGAAGTGGTGAGAGAGGGCATCCCTGACTTGTGCCAGTTTTCAAAGGGAATGCTTCCAGTTTTTGCCCACTCAGTATGATACGGCTGTGGGTTTGTCATAAATAGCTCTTATTATTTTGAGATATGTCCCATCATTACCTAGTTTATTGAGAGTTGTTAGCATGAAGGGCTGTTGAATTTTGTCAAAGGCCTTTTCTACATCTATTGAGATAATCATGTGGTTTTTGTCATTGGTTCTGTTTATGTGATGGATTATGTTTATTGATTTGCATATGTTGAACCAGCCTCACATCCCAGGGACGAAGCCGACTTAATCGTGGTGGACAAGCTTTTTGATGTGCTGCTGGATTTGGTTTGCCAGTATTTTATTGAGGATTTTCACATTGATGTTCATCAGGGACATCAATGCGAATTGTCTTTTTTTATTATGTCTCTGCCAGGCTTTGGTATCAGGATGATGTTGGCCTCATAAAATGAGTTAGGGAGGATTCCCTCTTTTTCTATTGATTGGAATAGTTTCAGAAGGAATGGTACCAGCTCGTCTTTGTACCTCTAGCAGAATTCGGCTGTGAATCTATCTGGTCCTGGACTTGTTTGGTTGGTAGGCTATTAATTATTGCCTCAATTTCAGAGCCTGTTATTAGTCTATTCAGAGATTCAATTTCTTCTTGGTTTAGACTTGGGAGGGTATATGTGTCCAGGAATTTATCCATTTCTTCTAGATTTCCTAGTTTATTTGCGTAGAGGTGTTTATAGTATTCTCTGATGGTAGTTTGTATTTCTGTGGGATCGGTGGTGATATCCCCTTTATCATTTTTTATTGCATCTATTTGATTCTTCTCTCTTTTCTTCTTTATTAGTCTTGCTAGCAGTCTATCTATTTTGTTGATCTTTTCAAAAAACCAGCTCCTAGATTCATTGATTTTTTGACGGGTTTTTTGTGTCTCTATCTCTTTCAGTTCTGCTCTGATCTTAGTTAATTCTTGTCTTCTGCTAGCTTTTGAATTTGTTTACTCGTGCTTCTCTAGTTCTTTTAATTGTGATGTTGGGGTGTTGATTTTAGATCTTTCCTCCTTTCTCTTGTGGGCATTTAGTGCTATAAATTTCCCTCTACACATTGCTTTAAATGTGTCCCAGAGATTCTGGTACATTGTGTCTTTGTTCTCATTGGTTTCAAAGAACATCTTTATTTCTGCCTTCATTTTGTTATCTACCCAGTAGTCATTCAGGAGCAAGTTGTTCAGTTTCCATGTAGTTGTGCAGTTTTGAGTGAGTTTCTTAATCCTGAGTTCTAATTTGATTGCACTGTCGTCTGAGAGACAGTTTGTTGTGATTTCTGTTCTTTTACATTTGCTAAGGAGTGCTTTGCTTCCAATTATGTGATCAATTTTAGAATAAGTGCGATGTGGTGCTGAGAAGAATGTATATTCTGTTGATTTGGGGTGGAGAGTTCTGAAGATGTCTATTAGGTCTGCTTGTTGCAGAGCTGAGTTCAGGTCCTGGATATCCTTGGTAACCTTCTGTCTCATTGATCTGCCTAATATTGACAGTGGGGTGTTACAGTCTCCCATTATTATTGTGTGGGAACCTAAGTCTCTTTGTAGGTCTCTAAGGACTTGCTTTATGAATCTAGGTGCTCCTGTATTGGGTGCATATAAATTTAGGATAGTTAGCTCTTCCTGTTAAATTGATCCCTTTACCATTATGTAATGGGCTTCTTTTGATCTTTGTTGGTCTAAAGTCTGTTTTATCAGAGACTAGGATTGCAACCCCTGCTTTTTTTTTTTTTTTTTTTTTTTTTTTGCTTTCCATTTGCTTGGTAGATCTTCCTCCATCCCTTTATTTTGAGCCTATGTGCATCTTTACACGTGATAGGGGTCTCCTGAATACAGCACACTGATGGGTCTTGACTCTTTATCCAATTTGCCAGTCTGTGTCTTTTAATTGGGGCATTTAGCCCATTTACATTTAAGGTTAATATTGTTAGTGTGAATTTGATCCTGTCATTATGATGTTCACTGGTTATTTTGCCCATTAATTGATGCAGTTTCTTCCTAGCATCAGTGGTCTTTATAATTTGGCATGTTTTTGCAGTGGCTGGTACCAGTTACTTCTTTCCATGTTTAGTGCTTCCTTCAGGAACTCTTGTAAGGCAGGCCTGGTGGTGACAAAATCTCTCAGCATTTACTTGTCCGTAAAGGATTTTATTTCTCCTTCACTTATGAAGTTTAGTTTGGCTGGATATGAAATTCTGGGTTGAAAATTCTTTTATTTAAGAATGTTGAACATTGGCCCCCACTCTCTTCTGGCTTGTAGGGTTTCTGCTGAGAGATCCACTGTTAGTCTGATGGGCTTCCCTTTGCGGGTAACCCGACCTTTCTCTCTGGCTGCCCTTAACACTTTTTCCTTCATTTCAACCTTGGTGAATCTGACAATTATGTGTCTTGGGGTTGCCCTTCTCGAGGAGTATCTTTGTGGTGTTCTCTGTTTCCTGAATTTGAATGTCGGCCTGCCTTGCTATGTTGGAGAAGTTCTCCCAGATAATATACTGAAGAGTGTTTTCCAACTTGGTTCCATTCTCCGTATCACTCTCAGGTACACCAATCAAACGTAGATTTGGTCTATTCACATAGTCCCATATTTCTTGGAGGTTTTGTTCGTTTCTTTTTACTCTTTTTTCTCTAACCTTGTTTTCTCGCTTTATTTCATTAATTTGATCTTCAATCACTGATACCCTTTCTTCCACTTGATCGAATCAGCTATTGAAGTTTGTGCACACATCACGAAGTTCTCGTGCCATGGTTTTCAGCACCATCAGGTCATTTAAGGTCTTCTCTATGGTGTTTATTCTAGTTAGCCATTCATCTAATCTTTTTTCAAGGTTTTTAGCTTCCTTGTGGTGGATTCGAACATCCTCCTTTAGCTCAGAGAAGTTTATTACTGACCTTCTGAAGCCTACTTCTGCTAACTCGTCAAAGTCATTCTCTGTCCAGCTTTGTTCCGTTGCTGGCGAGGAGCTGCAATCCTTTGGAGAAGAAGAGGCGCTCTGATTTTCAGAATTTTCAGCTTTTCTGCTCTGGTTTCTCCCCATCTTTGTGGTTTTATCTACCTTTGGTCTTTGGTGTTGGTGACCTACAGATGGGGTTTTGGTGTAGATGACCGTTTTGTTGATGTTTATGCTATTCCTTTCTGTTTTTTAGTTTTCCTTCTAATAGTCAGGTCCCTCAGCTGCAGGTCTGTTGGAGTTTGCTAGAGTTCCACTCCAGACCCTGTTTGCCTGCGTATCACCAGCAGAGCCTGCAGAACAGCAAATATTGCTGCCTGATCCTTCCTCTGGAAGCTTCATCCCAGAGGGGCAGCCACCTATATGAGATGTCTGTTGTCCCCTACTGGGAGGTGCCTCCCAGTTAGGCTACACGGGAGTCAGGGACCCACTTGAGGAGGCAGTCTGTCTGTTCTCAGAGCTCAAACGCCATGCTGGGAGAACCACCGCTCTCTTCAGAGCTGTCAGACAGGGACATTTAAGTCTGCAGGAGTTGTCTGCTGCCTTTTGTTCAGCTATGCCCTGCCCACAGAGGTGGAGTCTAGAGGCAGTAGGCCTTGTTGAGCTGCGGTGGGCTCCGCCCAGTTCGAGCTTCCCAGCTGCTTTGTTTACCTACTCAAGCTTTAGCAATGGTGGCTGCCCCTCCCCTAGCCAGGCTGCTGTCTGGCAGATCGATCTCAGACCGCTGCGCTAGCAGTGAGCAAGGCTCCATGGGCATGGGAGCCACCAAGCCAGGCATGGGAGAGAATCACCTTGTCTGCCAGTTGCTAAGACCTTGGGAAAAGCACAGTATTTGGGTGGGAGTGTCCTGTTTTTCCAGGTACTCTGTCATGGTTTCCCTTGGCTAGGAAAGGGAAATCCCCCAACCCCATGTGCTTCCCAGGTGAGGTGATGACCCGCACTGCTTTGGCTCACCCTCCATGGGCTGTGCCCACTGTCCAACCAGTCCCAATGAGATGAACCAGGTACCTCATTTGGAAACGTAGAAATCACCGTCTTCTGTGTCGATCACGCTGGGAGCTGCAGACCAGAGCTATTCCTATTTGGCCATCTTGGAATGCTTTCTATGCCTTTGGTTTATGTCAGAATATACTTAAAACTGCTTACATTCATACATTACAGAAAAAAAAGGTGTTTTTTGTGGTCTAATGAGAAAACTGGACAAGAAGGAAACAAGAGTAAGAAAAATATGTGAAACCAAAAGGGAGAAAAGAACACAAAATCTATGCTGACAATTGCAATAAGTTGGTCACAGATTTGATTTTGAGCTTCCTCGTTGATCACAGCAAAAAGGAAAACACAGCAGTTATCTGACTCAGTCACTAGTTCCATAATCTGCAAAACAAGAGTGCATGAGAATCAGAACTCTTCCTGTTCCTGACATCAGAAATAAATTACTCCTATATGTCCTCAATAGGACACTAGTTACTATAGCAATCAACATCCTCAACAACTCTTGGAATTGTCTTAAAATGTCCTTTAATTGATAGTGAAGAATATAAGAACCAAGGTGTAAGTCTGTGGAAGTAGTTCAATGAGAAGTTAAAATAATGCAGCTCTGGCATCACCCAAAGACTAATTCTGGCATAACAAGAAGAGTTGTACATATCCTCCATAAAGTCTACTCCCATCATTCAACCTTTAGCAAAACAAGCAACAGCAAGTCCCCTACCAAGTGGCCTGCCAGCAGCTTTACCAAGGATGTTACCATCTGCTTTGTTGTTCAGCCTGCTGGACTCATGCAGAAATGGGTCATGGGAGTGCTCATGGACAGGCCAACAGGACCATTCTCAAGTGGCTTTGTATTCCTTCCCCCGCAGAGGAAGGAGAAAAATCCCTGGGGTCTAAGGAACAGGTGTTGCACATGCCTAATGTCCTCCCACTAGTGACGTCTTTCAGCAGCCCAGTGATTCTCATTTGTGGAAACACTTATCTACCAAACTGCAGGCCAACAGATGACACATACTGTAGGTGCTCGATGCTCAATTGTGTTCTAGGCAGAGAGAATAGCATGTGCAAAAGCCCTGGGGTTGAAGACAATATGGTGGTATGAGGAATGCCAGTAGGGGAGGAAAGGAAGAAAATGTGTGTGTGTGTGTGCATGTGTATGTGTGTGTGCACATGTGTGTGCATGTGTAAAGGAAGAGGGGTTGGAAGGTTGGGGGAGATATGGTACAAAATGAAGCTGGAGATGTAGGCACTAGTGCACACAGAGCCTAGTGTGCCAAGGACTGAGTTTTGTACAGCCATGGAAGGATTATAAACAGGGGCTACCTGATCGGATTTGCCTTTTCAAAGATCTCGTTGTCTGCAGAGTGGGGAATGAATTGGAAGAAGGCAAAGGGAAAGGAGGAGTTAGGAGACTGTGGGCGGTGGTGATGGTTCTGACCCAGCAGTGGAAAGGTGGATGGAGAGAAGTGATTTGAGAGCTAATTAGGAAATGCAAATTGGCAGAGGGTAGGGACGCAAGGTTCTCTGGGAGTTGCAGTCATTGAATGGATGAAAGAGATTGGGACCAATGAGTGGTACCAATGAGTGGTATTGATGGGTAGAGAAACTGGGGACTGGGGTTACATCTTCTGCAAAAAGCGGGAACCCTGCTGATAAAGGACAATGGTACTGTTTCCTGTGGGTATAGATTCTCCAAAGACCTGAGGATTCACAATCCAAGCCAATGAGCTCTGTGAGAAGTAAAAATGCTCCCCAAGCTGACAAGAGATGGGCTGTAGAATAAGATTCTCAGTAAATATTTGTTGAGTAAGCCAGGCGTGCTGGCTCACACCCATAGTCCCAACACTTTGGGAGGCTGAGGCCAGGAGCTCAAGACCAGCCTGGGAAACAGTGAAACTCTGTCTCTACAAGAAAACTTTTTTAAATTAGCCAGGCATAGTGGCCTGTACCTGTAATCCCAGCTACTTGAGAGGTTGAAATGGGAGGATCACTTGAGCCCAGGTGTTTGAGGCTGCAGTAAGCTATGATCACTCCACTGTACTCCAGCCTGGGCAACAGAGTGAGACTCTGCCTCTAAATAAAGAAATAAATAAAAATTTGTTGAGTGATTAAATGACTCCTGGCTGAGTCGGGAGCTGCTAGAGAGATGCAATTTTAAAAAGGCAAGCCTATATGATGGCCTGACCTCCTGTAACTACTTCTGTGCTTGAAAAATATCTTAGACTTTTATTTTATGACTAAACAACAATTTCATGATTCTTCTTTGTGATTATCATAAATCTAGGTCTTTTATTTCTCCATCAGAGAAACAATCTTGACTTTTATCTACATTTTTCATGCCTAATTATTTTTCTTCATCCATATTCCAATATGCTAAATATTATGATAATATAGCTAGATAATCTTTAGTTGGCTCCTTTTCAAGCATACCAAGAGTTCATTAACAACCAGAATCCAAATGAAACCCCAGTGTTTGTCATGTACTGATCAATAGGAAGAATCGAGTGACTTGAGGGTAAAGCAGGGATAATTACCATTATTTATCCAATGAAATAATACACAAAAAGTACCTTTAAACCAAAAGCAGTATGCAATATGTGAGCTGTTATTATCATTCATTAAACAAAATTGCAAAGCATAGAGTCCCCATAAAACATTTATTTTGAGCAGCAACAAGTTCCTGGTATACCCACAAAAATAAACTAGTTGCAAATATATTCCTGGTATCAGGATGGAGTAATACAGTACAAAAGACCATTAACTAAAAGTCAGAAATATAGGAAGTCATCTGCCAAAATTCTGACTATTTTTTCATAGCTGTCCAGGAACATTTAATTTTGACTAGAATTATTAACAGGAGAGGCTAGTTGTCTATTAAGACCATTCTCAATTTACAGCAGTAAACTACATTATTCAACAACTTCATTAAACCAGTATTGAGTCCTTTATATGACAGGCTGTAAGAGAGTGCTTATGGCTCTAGTCCTACTCCTTTTTTTTTTTTTTGAGATGATATCTCACACTGTCACCTGGGTTGGAGTGCAGTGGCGCAATCTTGGCTCACTGCAACCTCCACCTCCCAGGTTCAAGTGATTCTCCTGCCTCAGCCTCCCAAGCAGCTGGGATTACAGGTGCCCGCCACCATGCCTGGCTAATTTTTTTTGTATTTTTAGTAGAGACGGGGTTTCACTTTGTTGGCCAGGCTAGTCTCAAACTCCTGACCTCATGATCCACCTGCCTCGGCCTCCCAAAGTGCTGGGATTACAGGCATGAGCCACCATGCCCTGCCACCTACTCCTTTTTCTAGCTTTGATTTCAGGTTCAGGGGTACATGTGCAGGTTTGTTATACAGGTAAATTGCGTGTCATGGGGGTTTGGTGTACAGACTATTTCATCACTCAGGCAATAAGCATAGTACCTGACAAGTTGTTTTTCGATCCTCTCCCTCCTCCCACCCTCCACCCTCAAGTAGGCCCTGGTGTCTGTTGTTCCCTTCTTTGTGTCCATGCGTGCTCAATGTTTAGTTCCCAAGTATAAGTGAAAACATGCGGTATTTGGTTTTCTGTTCCTGCATTCGTTCACTTAGGATAATGGCCTCCAGCTCCAACCATGTTGCTGCAAAGGACATGATCTCATTCATTTTTATGGCTGTGTAGTGTTCCATGGCGTACATGTACCACATTTTCTGTATCCAGTCCACTGTTGATGGGCATTGAGGTGGATTCCATGTCTTTGCTATTGTGAATAGTGCTGTAATGAACTGCTCTATTTTTAGTTGCAGGAGAGCTTTCATCCAATTATTCCAAGGGGGAATAAAGTCATTCAGGTACAATTGTTAAAAGGCTGGAGCATACCCCTTTTGCATGGCTACTGGAAATAGTGATTTGATTTATCAAAAGACATTTTTCATCAACTCCTGCCTTCATAATGTTACTTAAGTTACGATGTTCACTATCCTCCAGTGATGTGGATTTCCTTTCAATTCTCTAAATATTGCCAACCTCTTTCCTGCTTCAAGTCCCTGGAAGTTCCACTTCTCTCCGCTGAGAACACTCTTCTTCTGGTTCTTCTCACATCTGGCTCCTCCTTCATCTTCACGTCTCAGCTTGAATGTCTCCTTCTCAGCGGAGCCACCAGGAACAGGTGTGCGGGTTGCGCCTTGCCCAAGGGCTCCTGGGTCAGGGAATATCAGTGTCCCAGAACTACTATAACAGAAAATCACAAACTGTGTGCCTTAAAACAACAGATATTTATTCTCTCACGGTTCTAGAGAAGTCTGAAATCAAGGTGTTGACAGGATTGGTTCTTTGTAGAGGCCCTAGGAAGGATAAATCCCATGCCTCTCTTCTATCCCCTGATAGTTGCTGGCAATCCTTGGCTTGTGGCTGTATAACTCCAATCTCTGCCTCTGTCCTCACATGGTCTCCTTCCTGTGTCTTTTTGCAAGGACATCAGTCATTGCGTTTAGGGCTCACTTAATCCATCGTGACCTCACCCTAACTCATCGCATCTGCAGAGACCCTATTTCTGTTAATAAAATCACACTCTGGGGTTCTGCATGGATATAAGTTTTGGGAGGATGCTACTCAACCTGGTACAGAGAGACAAATTGGGGGTGGAATTTCACCTGCACTGTGCTCCTCCAGACGTGCCCCAGTGTGGGGTGATGCTGTCCAGGGAAGTATGTTTTTCTAACTGATGCTATATGGACCAGGCAGCCCTGCCTGACTCTGCTTCACATAATTTTGGAACTATCTGGATGATTTGTTTTCCCATTTCCTATCTGGCAATCAGTCCATAAAGGCGGACGCTGTGTCTGTCTTACATACCCAGAGCCTAGCCCAGCCCCTAGCATGTGGTGGGCGATCCATGACTATACATCAAATGAATGGCAGTTCAGGTTCTATCCAAGAGTCAGCAACCAAGGTCCAGCCTTGACCTCTTACAGCGTATCCCATAACAAATCCCTGTCCACAAAAGCCAAAAAGAAAGGTAGCTCTGATCAGGTAGGGAGAGGGAGGGAGCCTCGTTTAGAGGAAAACTACACACACTGAACTGGTTTGAAGTTGTCATTCATCTAATGGAAGGAGAAAGACAAAATATGCAAGACGGAGCTTCCAAAAGCCTTTGCATGCATCAGATCCTCTGCAGAATCTGAAAGCCCCTGAGTCTACCTGGCCCTCCTCAAGTACCAAACTTTTTGACAACACCCATGAATTCAGTCAGTTGCCAGACCAAAATTAAAACAAGAAGAAAATTCACTCCAAGCAAAAAAGGGCTAGAGTGAGGTGCCCCCAGGATAAAGCCTTATGGGAGTCATCCTTTTCCCAGGTTCACACACACAAGCAAGGAGGAATTGCCCTCTCGGGTGACACTCGCATGGCGAAGAGAACCGGCCACAGGGAAGCAATGTCATTAGGCAGGAATCAGGGCTGGATCCCATCAGACAAGTCCTGTTCAGCACTCAGAACTCCAGAGACGACTGGCCTGCCCTGAGAAATCTGAAATCAACCAGGGTTACTTCCGAGTAGATGATATTTTTCTTGGCTGGGAGAATGTAAATGTTGAGACAAATCATATTCATCTTCCTGGGAAACAGAGTTGGGTCCAGAAGGCAGACCCTCTGGCCACCCCAAAGATGGAGATGTGAGAGAAGTTATCCAGCCTAAGCCCACCCAGCAGAGGTTAGGGAGGCCCAAATGCAATGGCTCCAGAGACCTGAGCCCTGGATTGTCAAGGAGGCAATGCCACATACAAGACCTGCCCAAGGTATTGTGGAGGCTGCTGTTCCAGCCAATCAGACATCCACACACAGCAAATTGCAGGTTAACCCACGGCCAGTCTCCCAGCATGGAGGTTCTCTGGAAAAGTCAGAGTTTGCTGCTAAAATTCAGGGGCAGAAGGAAGCAAGTCTCCTGTCCCCTCATTCATGATAAGGACTTGCTCTTTCCTGTCTTCCCCACAGCCAGACTTTTTCTGCTATTAAAAACACCACTAAAAATAATGGACTACAGCCATAAAGGGGCAGAGGAAAGAAACACCCTATATTTTAAATAACAAAGGGAGGGTAGGTGATTATGAAGTGATTAAAACTAAGAGCAAACTAAAAGAGATGAATAACCTAGAAGTTAAAAATGAGTTAGAATTCCAATAAATAGAAGACATTAACCGTTTTTCCTCTAACTAGTGAGATAAAAGAAAAGGAATTTAAAATAACAAAGATTGCCAGTCAATGAAGCCAAATTTAAAAGATGAAAGGCAAAAGAGATAAAAGGTTAAGATACATGGTTTAAACCCAAGAGATGATCAGTATAAGATGCCAAAGTAAGTGATGGGTTTAAGGATTAAGAAATAAAGAACAGAAAATATAATTTTTTAATGAGATAAATATTTTTAATCAAGGTTTACATTTTGGAATACTTTCAGATTTACAGAAAAGTTGCAGAGATAGTACAAAAGAGTTCTCATATACCCTCCACCCGGTTTTCTGTAATGTAACCTCTTACATAACCACAATACATCTGTCAAAACAAAGAAACCAACATTGGTATGTTACTTTTTTTTTTGAGACAGAGTCTCGCTCTGTCACCCAGCCTAGAGTGCAGTGGCGCGATCTCAGCTCACTGCAACCTCCACCTCCCAGGTTCAAGCGATTCTCCCACCTCGGCCTCCTGAGTAGCTAGGATTACAGGCACACACCACCACTCCTGGCTAATTTTTGTGTTTTTAGTAGAGACAGGGTTTCTCCATGTTGGCCAGGCTGGTCTTGAACTCCTGACCTCAGGTAATCCACCTGCCTTGGCCTCCCAAAGTCCTAGGATGACAGGCGTGAGCCAGGGCACCTGGCCAGTATGTTACTACTTTTAAATGCTAGACTTTATTTGGATTTTACTCGTCTTCCACTAATGTCTTTGTCTATTGTAAGATCCATTCTACAATACCACATTTCATTGAAGGGAGAAATATTCCACTGCTGGGTATATAAGCAAAACAACAAAAAAAGGAAATATCCGTATATCAATGAAATATCTGCACTCCCGTGTTTGTTGGAAAAATAGTTAAAACATAAAAAAATTAAAATAAATCTTATGTACTCCAAATATATATATATGGATATATGTATATGGAGATATATATATATGTAAGGATATATATAATAAGAAAACATTTAAGATCATCCAGGTAGATATGAAAGAGGAAAACTGAAATAAAGAAACTAGTCACACCCAAGAGAACAGAATAGGGAGTACAGAAACAGTCCTGAGTGAAGGTAGACACCTGATCAATGACAGGTTGACATGACAGATGAGTAGAGGAAGGAAGGTTATTCAATAAACGCCACTAGGCAACTGGTTATTCATCTGGAAAAAAAATAGGGCCCTAACTTATACCATATTCTGAAATCAATTCCAGGTTGATTAAGAGCTTAAATGTGAAAGGCAAAACTTCACAGATTTTAGAAGAATATATAGAACAATACGTTTATGACCTCAGGGAAGAAGAATTTGTTAAATAACATTTTTTAAAAGTCAACACCATAAAGGAAAGAAATGATACATTTGACTGCATTAACGTTAAGAACCCCTATACATCAAAAGAGCCAATAAAGGAAATAAGAAGGCACACTACAAACCAGCAGACATTTGCCACATATATACCAAAGCATTAGAATTCAGAATACTTTTTTAGTTTCTAAAAGTCAATAAAAAAAGAGAGGTAATTTAATAGGAAAAAATGGCAAATGACAGAGACATTTCACAGGTAATGAAACCTAAGAAGACTATAAACTTGGGAAAAGACCTTCAACCTCATCAGCAATTAGGGAAATGCAAACTGAAATTAAACTGAGGTACCATCTCCTTCTCGCCTTCTTGGCACAGAAGTTAAACAGCCTGGCCAAATGAAAGTTAGCAAGGATATGGAGCAACCTAAACAAAGCTGGTGAGCATATAAATTGATGCGACAATTTTGTCAGCCAATTATACATCATTTGTTCCAGTAGTTCTCAACTGGGGGTGATTTTGACACTCATCCCCACCTCGGGGCACATTTGACAATGTCTGGAGACATTTTGGTTTCATAAGTATGTGTGTAGATGGTAGGGGAAGAGTGCTACCAGCCTGTAATGGTAGGTGCCAAGAATGCTGCTACACATCCTGCAAGGCTCAGGGTAGCCCCTACCACAAAGAATTATCCATCTCAGTTGTCAATAGCACTGAGGTTGAGAAACTGATCACATCCAGTTGCAGATGTGCAGACTCTCAGACTGAGCAGATCTATTTCCAGGAGTATTTCCTAGATTGATATTTCCAACACTTTTCCTGATAAAAATTAAGAAGGGCACTTGAATCAATGACTAAATGTCAGTCAGGTCCCTGGGAAGGCTGATTCAAGAGGCTAGAAATGGGACCCAGCAGTCAGTTTTGGGTTTTTTTTTTTTTTTTTTTTTTTTTTTTGAGACAGAGTCTCGCTCTGTTGCCCAGGCTGGAGTGCAACAACACGATCTCGGCTCACTGCAACCTCCGCCTCCCAGGTTCAAGCAATTCTCCTGCCTCAGCCTCTGTATTTTTACATAAATGCCTAAGTAACTGGTAACACCAGAGAAGTTTGCAAAACTGTCCTAAATACTCAAGTGTGCAAGAAGAATGTCCAAGAATGCCTCAAGGTAAAAAATAAATACATACATACATAAACAGAAAAAACAGGAAAGAATCCAAATGTCTTTCAACAGAGGAATGCTTATATTAATGGTAGCCTATTCATAGAACGAAGTGTTACTATATTTCCTCCACTCTAACACGACATTGACTGAAGTACATCACTAATTTACAAACCACTAAGATAAAAAGAGGCTGCCAATGAATCTAGGACACACTGCTTTCTCATACTTAACATTTTTGCCTAAGTGTTATTTTAAAATCTTTTTGATTTATTTAGATATATTTTGTCATATATTATGCTGCTCTGTTCCCATGTCTTCCTGCATAGACAATATTATAGGTGATTTTTTGTTTTAATGCTAAGTTACAGTGTAATAGTTTTGAAGTCCTTTTAAATTCCGGTTAAACTCATGTAAGATCAACAATGAACAACACGACTGAAGTGATAACATGAAGAGCCACGTCCATGGGCCCTGGATGAGCAGGCAATGACAGCTACACCCTCACCATGCTGGGCAGACAGCCACTGTGGGGTGCCACACAGTGCAATTCACAGCCCTATTTCAGAGATACTGAACTGTTCACATAGCCCTGAACGAATCTCAAAAACAATATTCAGGAAAAAAAAAAGCTGCAGAATACGTGAAATATGATCTCATTTCTATGAAGTTCAAAACCATGCAAAATTAAAAGATATACTATTTAGGGACACGTACATGTGAGGTTTCCCACAGGGGAAAGTGAGACCTGGTCAAACAAACTCAGGATGATGCTATCTCTGTGAGGAAAGGAAGGGGAAGGTAATCAGGAAATGCACATCGGGGCTTCCAGGAGCTTGTGATATTCGATTTCTCAAGTTCAAATTCAGGACTGAGCACTCAGGTGTTCATTTTATCAGGGCTGGAACTACCATGAGGCAAGTGAGGAAAAACCTCCAGCACAAAATTTAAGGGGATATCCAAAAAATTCAGGTATCAGGATAAAAATATTTTAATGCAATAATTTTTTAAAAATCAAAATGAATGCCCCCCAAAACTCCATGACCAACAAAGTACCATCGATAAAGACTTTTACATAAAGACGGGATTTAGCCCTGCACCTACCTGACACTGCTTCACAGGCCACACCCTAATCCCGGCCCTCATTCAAATAAAACTTTATTTTACCAAAAAGGCAGCTGGTTCACGTACATTGCCCACTTAGTTTTTGAAAATATTGTATTAAAATATTTTCATCTTGATATCTGAGCTTTGGGGCACCTCTTAAATTTTGCATCCAAGGCAAGCCTTTATTCCCAGCCCCACCCTAGTCCTGGCCCTGCATTTTATTTTTAAAGCGTACATATTAATAGATTATAAACATATACATATAAGCACATACACACATATGTGTGTATGTAGACACACTAGTTTATTATTATTATTATCATTATTATTATTACTAGAGACAGAGTCTTGCTGTGTTGCCCAGGCTGGAGTGCAGTGGTGTGATCTCAGCTCACTGCAAACTCCATCTCCCAGGTTCAAGCAATTCTCGTGCCTCAGCCTCCTGAGAAGCTGGGATTACAGGTGTGCACCACCATGCCCGGCTAATTTTTGTATTTTTAGTAGAGATGGAGTTTCACTATGTTGGCAAAGTTGGTCTCAAACTCCTGACTTCAAGGACTCCACCTACCTCAGCCTCCCAAAGTGCTGGGATTACAGGCGTGAGCCACCGCACCCAGCGTATTATTATTATTATTATTATTATTATTTTAATATTTTACTGAAAGGGAAAGCCAGCGAGAAAACTCAAAACAATACTTGAGGTGGGAGATGTCTCCTGTGGCACCCTCCCTCATGGTGGGAGAAATGTCCTCTTCAGATGTATCCGTCAATACCAGGAAGATCAAGGGGCGTTTCCCACCACAAACTCCAAACAGATGGATCAGGAGCTTCACCGCAGCTTCTGCCAGCCTGGGCTAGGAACCTTCTCCACCACCTCCCCGACAGTAGAATAGCAATCTTCAACTTAGAAGCCACTCTGTCATGCATTCCAGAGCTTAAGCTTTGTCACAATGCTGCAGGGGAAGTGGAAAAATCCTCATTTTCCTGATGGGGAAACTGAGTCTCAGGGAGGTTGACTAACCCAGCCAACATTGCACAGCAAGGGGTGGCAGAGCCCGGCTCTTCGGTGGTATCGAATCCATTCAATATGCATTCCATCATGGCCAACTGACGGGTGGCCTTTCTGAATCAAGACACGCTTCACCTAGTTTACTATTACATCAGAAACTGGGGTGACAAGAGGAAGCAGATGGGGGGTTCCAATGAAGCTCTTTTTTTTTTTTTTTTGAGATGGAGCCCTATTCAGCCTTGAAGGCTCGCTCTGTCACCCAGGCTGGAGTGCAGTGGTGCCATCTTAGCTCACTGTAACCTTCACCTCCCAAGTTCAAGTGACTCTCCCACCTCAGCCTCCCCAGTAGCTGGGATTACAGGCACGTGCCACCACACCCGGCTAAATTTTGTATTTTCAGTAGAGATGGGGTTTCACCATGTAGACCAGGCTGGTCTCAAACTTCTGACCTCAGGTGATCCACTCGCCTTGACCTCCCAAAAGTGCTGGGATTACAGGTGTGAGCCACCGTGCCCAGCCTTGATGAAGCTCTTTTAACTGGGAAAATAGTTTCATCCAAAGAGCGTGTTCCCACAGTGTGGCAGGCAGTATAGACTCATGCACTTGAGGTTGGGCAGCAGCAGCAGCAGCAACAGTCATGTCTAACTGGCTCCCACCCCTTCCTCCTCCCTGGGCCCCCGTGAACAGCACGTCCAGATATCCCTCCATGGCAAACAGCCGCCCAGAGCAATGGGCCATTTTGGGAAAGAGTATGTAACTCTTTATGGTCACTGGGGGGCCATCTGCGAGGTGATCACTCGAACACATTGACTGATGAGCAATTTCACAGCTGAGAAGAGCTCATGTCACTTCCCCCCAAAAGCACCCAGTTTACTCCCAGACTGATTATACAGTCACTGGGAAACGGACTCATTAGCACGCCACTTGCTGAGCCAAGGCTGAAGACATGCCCCTGATAGACACTGTGTTAGTCTCCTAGGCTGCTGTAACAAAGTACCACAAACTGGATGGCTTAAAACAATGGAAATGCATTCTCTCACAGTTTTGAAGGCTGTAAGGTTTTTTTGTTTTATTTTGTTTTGTTTTGAGATGGAATCTCACTCTGTTGCCCAGGCTGGAGTGCAGTGGTGCAATCTTGGCTCACTGTGACCTCTGCCTTCAGGTTCAAGCCATTCTCCTGCCTCAGTCTCCCAAGTAGCTGGGATTACAGGCGTGCGCCACCACGTCCAGCTAATTTTTGTATTTTTAGTAGAGACGGGGTTTCTCTATGTTGGTCAGGCTGGTCTCGAATTCCTGACCTCAGAGCCGACCCACCTGCCTCTGCCTCCCAAGGTTAGAAGTTTTTATTTTTCAAGGTGTCATCAGGGCCACACCCCCTCTAAGACCACTAGTAGAATCTTTCCCTGCCTCTTCCTAGTTTCTGGTGGCTGTCCTTGGCATTCCTTGACTGGCAGCTGTGTCATCCCAATCTCTGCCTTTGTTGTCACATGACCTTTCTCCCTGTGCATCTCTGTGTCTGAATTTCCTTCTTTTTACAAGGACATCAGTCACACTGAATTAAAGGCCCGCCCTACTCCAGTATGACCTCACCTTAGCTTGCCTAATTATACCTGCAAGGACCCCGTTTCCAAATAAGGTCACATTCCAAGGTATTGGGGGTTAGGACTTCAACATATCTTTTTTAATGGGGGGCGCAATTTAACCCATAGCAGACTTACCTGTCAGGTAGCAAAAGTTGCCCCCGAAGAGAAGAATAGAAACAGCACGGTTTAGTTAGCACCTGAGGCTAAGGCTTGCAAGCTTCCCTCAGGTCCGAGATGAAAGCCTGGATACTAAACTAAAATCTGGATCTGACTCCCACCCACCTCTCCAGTCCCACCTCTAACATTCTCTCTCCCCTGCTTCATCCACAGAATCTTCTGTGTTCCTGAAACCTGCCAAGTTCTTTCAGCAGAGGCTATTCCTTCTGCCTTAAATGCACTTCCATCCCATCCCCGTTCATCATCTGGCTGGCCCTACTCAGCCTTGAAGCCTTGCAGTTTAACGACACTCACTCGTGGAAGCCTCCCCTGATCCCCGGCTAGATTAGGCATCCCTGTCCCCTCACCATTGCTGCTCCCCTGTTGTAGATTTCTGTAGCATTCTGAACTTCCACTTTGCAGCTCTTAACACTGTCATAATCGGCCCTTTTGTATCTGTGTTCCCAGCAGCCTGGGTGTTCTATGAGAATGGAGATCTTGGACATCAATTCATCCGTTTCCTCGTTGCCCATCACAGGGGGTGAGCACTCAAAAAATATTTGTGATTGGACGAACAGAAGGAGGAATGACTCTTGAAGATACAGAGTTGGAAGTTGTCCTAGGGGAAAAGCCATAGTTTCTATATATTTTCAAGGCTTCCTTCAAGGATCCAGAGCCAACTTTGTAGCACCAGAAAAAGCAGAAAAGAGCTCTGGACCTCAAGGTAAACGTACCTGTCCCTGAATCTTTCCTCCCTCTTGGTTGACCCTGAGAAAGCTGCTTAACTTAGCTGGACCATGCTGTCCTCATTTACAAAAGGAGAAAACTCAGACTCCACCTTCCCCCAAGGTTGTTACAAAGAAGACCATGCCCCTTGATACCTTACCAGGCTCTAAGCCATACTGGAGTTTGGGTGGACCTTTTTCATTAATCAATGATATGCTGATCTTGTGATGACTGAACTCAAATAGGAATTAGAAGTTTGGGGAAAATACTTTCCTTTCTAGAGCCTTGATTTTCCCATTTATAACATTCAAAGAAATTTCTAGGAGAGTAGTTTCCAAGTTGAGTTTTAAGGAGGAGGTGTCTCAGGGGCCACTGTTGTTAGGGAACGGAAGGAAGGGGAGACCCAGGGGATGGGAAACCAGGCCCCCAGGCTCCATGTAACCCACAATGATTCCACTTTTATCTGCTCATTCATATACTGAGGTTTTAGACAGGATTCTTTTAGAAGAGAGGTTTTATTGCTAAATAAGAAGAAAGTTTTAAAATGCCAATCTAGAGAAATGGTTTCTGACTTGGATTTTATGCACCCATGAAATTAATAAATAGGGGACTACCTAGAGTTAGCAACTTTTCTTTCCTAGTAAGGACACTAAATAGAAACCATCAGCCGGGCACGGTGACTCACACCTGTGGTCCCAGCATTTTAGGAGGCCAAGGTGGGCAGATCACTTGAGGCCGGAAGCGCAAGACCAGCCTGGCCAACATGGTGAAACCCCATCTCTCCTAGAAATATTAATACAAAAATTAGCCGGGCATGGTGGCGGGTGCCTGTAGTCCTAGCTACTCGGGAGGGTGAGACAGGAGAATCGCTTGAACCCGGGAAGCGGAGGCTGCAGTGAGCCAAGATTGTGCCACTGCACTCTAGCCTGGGCAACAGAGCAAGACTCCATCTCAAAAACAAAACAAAACAACAACAACAACAAAATAGCCATTTATCATTATCATCATTTCATTTTTAAAAGACATTTAACACCAAAAAAGGATGCAGGATATGATCTTAAACTAAAAGTTTGTTTATTAAGTGCACGAACATACTTTATGGAAACACTCACTACATTGCCATTATTTTCTCAGGTGGTTGGCAGTTGGTGAAAATCATCACCAGGTCCTAACCCTGGTCTGCAGACTGGTCTCTGTATCCTAATTCCATGAGTGCTTGTTAAATAGCCCCCCGATTCTGGGCCCAGCCTCAGAGACTGGGATCAGCAGGTATAAGATGGGAAAGGGATTCAAATGCAGTGGATCCACAGAACCAGCATTTAGGAACCTCCAGAGCCTCATCTCACTCTAAATCTTAGGTATGGGCTTGACAATTTTATTCTTAACACTACCGCATGATGCCTGACCTTGCAGATCTCCCATAAGCATCTGCTGAATGAATGAATGAATGATCCTTGGATGGGGTGTGGCAGATGTTTTAGGCCCTCTGGACAGCTGTTGAAGCCTCCTCTTTGGCCTTGTCCCCACGGGCTGATCTGTCTGTCTTCCACCCCAGGAAGCACAGTTGTGTATGTAGTTCTTGCCTGCCTGGCCACTCACTGTCTCCACCTCTGCAAATGTGGATTCAAGGGGCTGAGCAGCTGCCTTGGTGCCAGTTCGGCTGAAGATATAGCAAGCAGACCAGATAATCTGACAGTAATCAGTGTGTTAGTAAGCAGGAAGAGCACTGGTGAATTATGGTCCTAGCGAGGCCTCTGCACCTGTAAATTACATGGATCATATCACAGTCTAAAACCTGTTTTTATTTCTAGGGCTTGGATATGGTTTGAGATGAGAAGAAAAAGTTCGCAGCATCTACATGGAAGTCATAGGTATTCAGAAAATCCTACTAGAGTTTAGCTCCACCTGTCTAGGACAGCTGCTGAATATGCAGGCTACTAAAGCAGGATCAGTGGTTCTTGATCTTGTCTGCATGTTGCAATCACCCAGGGAACTTTAAAAAGTACTAACCCCTGGACCCTATCCTCCAGGGGCTCTGATGTCATTGGACCAGAGTGCAGCCTAGGGATCAGAATTTTAAAATGCATCCCAGGTGATTTGAATGTGAAAGCAAGGTTGGAAACCACTAGGCAAGAAGCGCTTTCTTCTTGTTTCATGGTCAGCAGAAAGCCCATGGTGAAAGTGGGGAAAAGAGGGATTCCTGACACTCTCTGAAAGTACAATCTTGAATAATCAGAAAGAGAAATACTCATCAAACAGGTTCATGCTCCACTTTCGAATTAATAATCATTCATATTCCCCCCGGCCACTCCATGGGGGGACAAACAAACAAGAGCATGAATCACAGGTGCCCAACCCACAGACCAGTTGGTATCTATAGGCAGCAGTTGCTCTCGTGTGCTCGGCATCCCTATTCTGGTAATTACATCACCCAGGTCTTTGGAAATCCACTCCGCTTGATTGCAACCCAGTTGGTTCAGTGGAGTTGATTCACTCCATGGCTTCAAGAGTGGACCAATAACTTGGGCCACAGTTGGTTAGAGTGATCAGTTCAGGATAAACATGTATGTGTTCCCATCCATCTAATCAGAGCTAATACTGAGACTCTTTTTCTGATACACTTAGAACTGTGAAGATGGAAGTTTGGAGCAGTCAAAGGCTACTATGAAGAGGAAGCTTAACTGGGAATAAAACTCACAAGGAGAAAAACAAGGCTGTGAGATGAAGAAAGAGAAAGAACGTGTGCTGATGACATTGAGCTCCTGGATCCAGCCATTCCTGATGCCTTTATTCTAGAACTGGATTTTTTTTTTTAGTACATGAACATCATGTTCACTTGTATTTGCTGAAACCAGTATGTGGTGGTTCTCTGTTACTTATATCAGAAAAAGTTCTACAAATGCAATCTTGGAGGCCTCCATGCCAGGTGTCCCTCTTTTGATAACAATCCCCACTCCTCTGCCCAAGTTCTACGGGATTTCCCAAAGGGAAAGAAGTTAGCTAAGTAATAAATCATCTCCTCACTATAGACCCCTGAATCCCAACTTCAACCACATACCTGCTAGCAGAATTGAGTTTACACCCATGTAGAGGTCATATTGTTCCTTGGGCAAACCTCAATTTCACAATCTGCCTCCCCACCCAACATTCCTGGAAGCAAAATCTCTGACTGTTTGGAAGGGGCTGTGATGGAACGGTGTGGCCAATCTTAGATCAACGCCTTAGTTTCTCATGAGGGCTAAGCATGAAATGTTCTCATCAAATACAGTGGGTGGAGAAGCCTCATCAAAAACCACTCTGCTTGAACTTTTCTTACAATTCCGAATATAGCACTGAAAAACACTTATGTCTTCTGGAATGTGCGTGTGTATGTGCGTGTGTGTGTGTGTGTGTGTGTGTGTACAGCTGTCCTTCAGTATCCATAGGGGGTTGGTTCCAGGACACCACACATATACCAAAATCCAATATGTTCAAGTCCCTGATATAAAATGGCATAGTCTTCATATATTAATAACTTACACAAAGCCTCCTGTATACTTTAAATCACCTCTACATTACTTATGATACCTAATACAATGTAAATGTTATGTACATAGTTGTTATACTCTATTGTTTAAGAAATAATGACAAGAAAAAAGTCAGTACATGTTCAGTACAGACATAATTATCCATGATTTTTCAAATATTTTAGATCTGAAGTAGGTTAAATCCATGGATGTAAAATCCATGAATACAGAGGGCCAGGGCTATTGTCTTGCAAAGCTGAAAATACTTGTTATTTGGCCCTCTGCAGAAGCAGCAGCTGAACCTACCCAGCCATTTCCAGCCCATAACATGCAGTATCAGCTCATTGGGTCCTCGTGGCAGCTCTGCGAGGCCGGGAACACTTACATCAATTAGTCCCATTTTATAGATGGACAAACAGACAGGTGAGGCGGCAGCCCAAGGTGACCCTACCAGGGCTCGCAGCCTCCCAGAAAGAGCTACTGCAGGACAAGGTGCTGTTTCCTAGGGTTTCCAGAGAAAGCTGCAGCCAAAGCCTGGCGGGTTTGGGGAATAGAAAATAAATACTCCAGCTGGAAGCAGGCCAAGGCAGGCCAATTAACCCCGGGGATCCAGGACCCCAGGCTTGTCATGATGGAGTCAGCATCGAGTTTCTTCTGAAGGGGCGCACCAGCACCCGCCCTACAGAGCTCCTCCTCTGCCATCTGCCCCCTCCTTCTCACTCCTCAGTATTTAGCATCAAAGCCCCGGCATTGCTCCCAAAGAGACAGATGCTCTGACTTCTGAGGGGGCTTAGTCTTCCCTCCCTCCCCCAGTCCCCTAGCCACCACCTCCAAGTCTTCTCTGTCAGCGGCAAGGGTTTTTAAGGAATGCAGCGCAGAAGGGCTGCCAGTGTTCATGAGGCTGTGAAGGGTGGATGATTACAGCCAGCGGGGAGAGGAGAGGGAGAAAGAGCCAGGGAGAGGCAGAGACAGAGACAGAGATGAGAGACATGGTGACCAGGAGAAAGAAAGACTGAGAGGGTGAAAGCCACACAGAGAAAAGAGAGAGGAAGACAGGGCTCAAGGAAGAAAGTAACAGAAAAAGAGACTGGATGATCCAGACAGACAGACCTGAAGACAGATGTGACGGAGGAAGAGAGTAAAGAGAGTAAACAGAGGAGGGTTTTACTCTCCCTGTTAAGGTAGGAGAGAGTGAAGGGCGAAGAAGCTAAGTGCCCACCTCCGCCTGCCTGGTCATGCCCTGACTTTTAGCAGAGGAAAGAATGGCTTTAACAGAGACCTTCAACAGAGCAGCATGGGACACGGTAGAACACTTTTCACTTTTATCCCCGGCCAAGAAGAATTCAGCCTGAGATGAAAAGCAGGGTCTCAGATCCTGCCCACAGACTGATGGGGCCAAGCCTCAGAGTGCAGGTGTGTGCCAGGAGCCAGCACGGGCCCAGGGTGCCATGGGTGGGAGGCTGTGGCACGTCCACGCGAGGCCTTGGAAGCAGCCTGTTATTTGGAGAAGGAAGAGTCCCTCCATTCAAATGAGTAACAAAGAGGTAAATCCCCAAGGTGAAAATCCAAGTTATCAAAGCTACATCCTAGGAGCATAATCATAGCCGGGAGGACAGGCTTTTGTGGCATGTTAGTGATGCTGGAGATCAGGAGAGGGGCCAGGAGCACAGTCCTAAGGATGAGAAGGAAGTCTGACCCATCCGTTTTTGTTCTAATTTTTAGTGACAGAGTCTCACTCTGTCGCCCAGGCTGGAGTGCAGTGGCGTGATCATAGCTCACTGCAACTTCAATCCTGCTGCCTCAGCCTCCTGAGTAGAGGGGACCACAGGTGCACACCACCACGTCTGGCTTTTTTACTTTTATATTTTTGTAGATATGGGGGTCTCAGCACATTGCCCAGGCTGTGCTCAAACTCCTGGGCTCAAGCAATCCTCCTGCTTTGGCCTCCCGAAGTGCTGAGATTACAGATGTAAACCACCACACCCAGCCTAACCCTGTCTTTTTAAAGACAAAAGTTCCAGTTACAAGAATCAGCAAGGGACATACCATTTATGGCAGGTCCAATGGTCACAAACTGGTGGCCCCATATATATATTGCTTAACCTGTGATGGTTTTTATAAAAAACATTTTACTCCATTGCCAATATTTTAAAAATTTTGAGATTACCTACAAAAATCTAGATGTCTGGCTTCTCTCAGAAAATTTGGATAATGTGATGACAATTTTTCCCTTTCCCATAGAGCAATGACTGACTTGGACTGGACGTTGACTGCCTTCTTTAGAAGTGGAGGAGGAGGTGATCTCCTGTTTGCCACAATCTTCACCCCCCACCCCATTGTCTGACACCAACTGCATCCTTCATCTCTGATGACCCCTAAGGTCCTCAATCTGGATTCACTGAGTAACCGTTGTGCCCCTAGCATAAGGCATTGGGGCTTCATTTATGCATTCAAAACATACTTGTTCAGAGCCTATAATGTAGCAGGCTATGGATATGAGGATATGGCAGTCAACAGAAAAGATAAGATATTGCCTTTACAGAGCACAGTCTTGTGGATGGGACAGATCATAATCCTTAACATTTCATTTCCTACAATCTTCACCATAACCTTGCCAGGAAGGTATTGCTATCACTGTATACATCAGGAAACTGAGGCTTGAATATTTTCTTATGCTTAGTGAGGTAAGTGCTTGTGTTTAGGGGTGTTACTGAAAATATTTAACCACCCTTATGGGCTGGCATGGGCCAAATAGAAACATATCCAACCAATCACGCCAAGCCAATGAGGAAATATGCTCAGCCAAACAGAAAATATGCCCAGCCAATCAGAAAATAGGCCTGGCCAATCAAAATATACACTCAACCAATCAGAACATACACCCAAAAAACATGCCCAACCAATCAGATTGAACAATGCTACAGATGCGCAACAGCTGAATGTCTGCCCTGCCTGTCTGTTTGCTGTCTTACTAGGCAGGGATAATGACACTTTGTCCATCTGAACAATTTCTGGTTTCCAAATGGTGATCACCCACCTCCCAACAATCAACAGTTTTGTGAGGTAGGCAGATGGCATCAATATGCACATTTGCCAGATGAAGAAACCAAGGCTCTGAAATGTTGAGTGATCTAACAAGAGCCAGACAGCCAGGGGTAACAGCCCTGGAAGGAAAACCAAGATTTCCCAACTCCTGGACCAGAGTTTTGCCTGCATCCTAGAGGGCTTCTAACCAACTCGACTGCAAGTTCACTGAGGTCACGGACTGTAACGTACATTTATTTGACTCCTCCCTGATACTCAGTATCTTATTTTACATTTCAGATGTTCAATCAATACTGATTGCTGCATTCAGATATGCTGTAGGGTGGGGCGATATCCAGCAGAAACCAATGAGGATTAAAGCTGACCTAAATCCAAACACCATACAACAGTATCAACAATCACAACACTTAGGTACTGCTTCCTATGCAGCAGGCATAGTGCTTAGGATCCTTTCATTTCATCCCAATAATCAATCCATGAGAAAGGGATATGATGCCCAGTTTTAAAGATGGAGAACCTGAGGCTTGGAGCTGGTAAGTAATACAGGGCAGAGATAAGATCTGAACCCAGGCTTGTCCAACTCTCAATTGCCTGCCTGGCCAAAGCCAGGATGCCATGGCTTTGCCCTGGGAGTGGGGCTGAGTCTCTACTTGGTACCATGATTAACTCTCCCTAGAAGGCTATGTGCTTCCTAGAGGAGTGTCAGGGGATGGGAGAAAAAAGAAACTCCTTTCCAGGGATCACTGGGGAATGCAGCCCAACAGAAACAGAGAACTGAAATGGTTTTCTGTACAATGGTAGAGACACAGCCTGCTAATTCAGGTCATGAACTGATCTGGCCTGGGGTTGGAGGAGTGCTCCTCAAAGTCTTTGAAGACAGGGACCCCACATTATTCATGCTTGCTCTAGTGAACACTGATTGTCAGCCTCCCCAGCATTCATTCTCTCTTTTAAGCAAATGTCATGGTTAATACTGAGTGACAACTTGATTGGATTGAGGGATACACATTATTAATCCTGGATGTGTCTGTGTGGGTGTTGCCAAAAGAGTCAGTGGGCTGGGGAAAGCAGATCCACCCTTAAACTGGTGGGCACAATCTAATCAGCTTCCAGGGACTATAAAGCAGGCAGAAAAATGTGAAAAGGAGAGATGGGCCTAGCCTCCCAGCCTACATCTTTCTCCTGTGCTGGATGCTTCCTGCCCTCAAACATACAACTCCAAGTTCTTCAGTTTTGGGACTAAGACTGGCTCTCCTTGCTCCTCAGCTTGCAGACAGCCTATTGTGGGACCTTGTGATCGTGTAAGTTAATATTTAATAAACTCATATATATCTCCTATTAGTTCTGTCCCTCTAAGAGAACCCTGACTAATATAGATTTTGGTACCAGGAGTGGTTTTAGAGGAACAGAATATTAAGGATGGAGTTCTTTCATTGATTTGGGGGTTTCTGGAGTTGGCTGCTTAATATGATTAGACCCAAAAATGCTAAGGACTCTACTTCTAATAGTATAGAGAACACTGATAGTCCTTGGCATGAACTGTTTAGAGAGTTATGCAGAATAAATGCATTTGAGACTCCTGATTCACTGCTTATGAAAGGCAAGGAGTTTAGTGACGCTATACATAATACCTTTGACCATATGTGGAGACCCAAGGAACACAATGAAGCTGGTTGGCTGCTCCTAAGTTCAGTAGACAAAGTGATGAAATAAAATTATGAAAGAAATTATGAACTCAGGGATTCTGTCTCCCAGCTTCAGAAACAGATACTGAACCTCAAATCTACTAAGGTTGCCCTGAGTGAGTCTTATCTCCTGTAGAGAAAGAGCTGAAATTGTGGAAAAACAGACATAAGCTCTTACTATGTGAGTGGCTGGTTAACCTGCAATGAAAGGTGCTTGCACAGCCTCACCAGGTGTTTACTGTTAAAGTGAGGGCATTGATTAGAAAAAAATGAGACCCTGAAACTTGGAATGGGGATTTGTGGGAGGACCCTGATGAAGCTGGGGACATTGAGTTTGTAAACTCTGATGGACCCTTTTTGCCAGAAGGAACAACTTCCCTATCCCCAGAAATGGCAACATCCCCTCCCCAATCCATGCTGCCATCAGCCTTTCCACCTTTGTCTGAGGGGATAAACCCTGCCCTGCCTGAGGCAACAGTGATGGCCTCCCCTGAGGCAGTTGCCAGGCAAAATAATGTTGATTCTCCTCAGGAGCCACCCCCAATACCCCGGTTTGCTTCTAGACCTATAACCACACTAAAGTCCCAGTGGGTCCCTGAAGGTGAGGTTGAGAGTGTGACCCATGAGGAGGTGCACTACACTCTAAAAGAACTGTTTGAGTTCTCCAATTTATATAAACAGCAATCTAGAGAACAGGCATGGGAATGGATATTAAGGGTGTGGGATAATGGGGGAAGGAACACAGAGTTGGATCAGGCTGAATTTATTGAATTGGGCCCACTAAGTAGGGACTCTGCATTTAATGTTGCATATTGGGGAGTTAAAAAAAGGTTCTAATAGTTTATTTGCTTGGTTAGCCGAAATATGGATTAAAAGATGGCCCACTGTGAGTGAGTTGGAAATGCCTGATCTCCCTTGGTTTAATGTAGAGGAAGAGATCCAAAGGCTCAGGGAGATTGGGATGGTGGAGTAGATTAGTCACTTTAGACCTACTCATCCCAGCTGGGAGGGTCCAGAAGATATACCCTTGACCAATGTCTTACGAAATAGATTTGTGAGGGCAGCACCTACATCTTTGAAGAGCCCTGTAATTGCTCTTCTCTGTATGTCAGATCTAATGGTAGGAACCACAGTCACTCAACTACAAAATCTACATACAAGGGGAATACTTGGATCCCAAGGTGGCAAGGGCCAAGTGGCAGCACTCAACTGTCAAAGGCAAGGTGAGAGTAGCTACTGTAATGGACAGCAAAGGCAAAGTGGCAATCAGAATACTCTGACTCTAAGTGAAGTAACTCAGGAATGGAAAACCAAACATTGTATGTTCTCACTGATATGTGGGAACTAAGCTATGAGGACGCAAAGGCATAAGAATGATACAGTGGATTTTGGGGACTCAGGGGCAGTGTGGGAGGGGGGCGAGGGATTAAAAGACTACAAATATGGTACAGTGTATACTGCTTGGGTGATATGTGCATCAAAATCTCACAAATCACCACTAAATAACTTACTCATGTAACCAAATACCACCTGTACCCCAATAACTTATGGAAAAAATAAAAAAAGAATACTCTGACTCATGTAGATCTCTGGCATTGGCTAATTAATCACAGTGTTCCTAGAAGTGAAATTGATAGGAAGCCTACTACATTCCTACTTAAATTATACAAACGGAAAATTTCTAGGTAGGATGGACAAAAGACTAATTTGAATTATAAAAACAGAGAATCACAGCCCCTCAGTCAATTTCCAGACTTGAGCCAGTTTACAGACCCAGAACCCTTTGAATGAAGGGGAGGCTGGGTCCCTTGTGGAAGGACCCCACTACATTACAGAGAATTTATGCAGTGAATCTTTCTCCCATCCTTCCCCAAGGAGACCTCCAGCCTTTTAACAGGGTAACTGTGCACTGGGGAAAGGGAAATGATCAGACATTTCAGGGACACTGACTCTGAGCTGACACATTCCAGGGGACCCAAAAACGTCATTGTGGTCCTCCAGTTAAGGTAGGAGCTTATGGAGGTCAGGTAATTAATGGAGTTTTAGCTCAGGTCTGATGTACAGTGGATCCAGTGGGTCTCCGGACTCATCCTGTGGTCATTTCCCCAGTGCCAGAATGCATGATTGGCATAGACATACTCAGCAGCTGGCAGAACCCCCACATTGGCTCCCTGACTGGTAGGATGAGGACTATTATAGTGGGAAAGGCCAAATGGAAGCCATTAGAGCTGCCTCTACCTAGAAAAATAGTAAATCAAAAACAATATTGCATCCCTGGAGGGATTGTGGAGATTAGTGCCACCAACAAGGACATGAAAGACACAGGGGAGGTGATTCCCACCACATCCCTGTTCAACTCTCCCATTTGGTCTGTGCAGAAGACAGATGGATCTTGGAGAAGGACAGTGGATTATCATAAGCTTAACCAAGTGGTAACTCCAACTGCAGCTGCTGTACTTGTACCAGATGTGGTTTCATTGCTTGAGCAAATTAACATATCTCTGGTTACCTGGTATGCAGCCATTGACTTGGCAAATGCCTTTTTCTCCATTCCTGTCCATAAGGCCCACCAGAGGCAATTTACCTTCAGCTGGCAAGGCCAGCAATATACCTTCACTGTCCTACCTCAGGGGTATAGAAACTCTCTGGCTTTGTGTCATAATCTTATTCGGAGAGAGACCTTGATTGCTTTTTGCTTCTGCAAGATATCACACTGGTCCATTACATGATGACATTATGTTGATTGGATCCAGTGAGCAAGAAGTAGCAAACACACGGGACTTATTGGTGAGGCATTTGCATGCCAGAGGATGGGAAATAAATCCAACTAAAATCAGGGATCTTCTACCTCAGTAAAATTGCTAGGGGTCCAGTGGTGTGGGACCTGTCGAGATATTCCTTTTAAGGTAAAGGATAAGTTGCTGTATTTGGCCCCTCCTACAACCAAAAAAGAGGCACAACGCCTAGTGGGCCTATTTGGATTTTGGAGGCAACACATTCCTCATTTGGATGTGTTACTCCAGTGCATTTATCAAGTGACCCGAAAGGCTGCCAGTTTTGAGTGGGGTCCAGAACAGGAGAAGGCTCTGCAACAGGTCCAGGCTGCTGTGCAAGCTGCTCTGCCACTTGGGCCATATGACCCAGCAGATCCAATGGTGTTTAAGGTGTCAGTGGCAGACAGGGATGCTGTTTGGAGATTTTGGCAGGCTCCCATAGGTGAATCACAGCAGAGGCTTCTAGGATTTTGGAGCAAGGCCCTGCCATCTTCTGCAGATAACCACTCTCCTTTTGAGGGACAGCTCTTGGCCTGTTACTAAGCTTTGGTGGAAACTGTACATTTGGCTATGGGTCATCAATGTGACCTGAACTGCCTATGTGACCCGAACTGCCTATCATGAACTGGGTGCTTTCTGACCCATGTAGCCATAAAGTGAGTCGTGCACAGCAGCATTCCATCATCAAATGGAAGTGGCATATACGGGATTGGGCTTGAGAAGGTCCTGAAGGCACAAGTAAGTTACATGAGGAAGTGGCTCAAATGCCCATGATCTCCACTCCTGCCATCCTGCCTTCTCTTCCCCAGCCTACACCGATGGCCTCATGGGAGCTCCCTATGATCAGTTGACAGGAAGAGAAGACCAGGGCCTGGTTCACAGATGGTTCTGCACAATACACGGGCACCACCCGAAAGTGCACAGCTGCCGCACTACAGCCCCTTTCTAGGACATCCCTGAAGGACAGTGGTGAAGGGAAATCTTCCCAGTGGGCAGAACTTCGAGCGGTGCACCTGGTTGTGGACTTTGCCTGGAAGGAGAAATGACCAGATGTGTGATTATATACTGATTTGTGGGCTGTAGCCAGTGGTTTGGCTGGATGGTCAGGGACTTGGAAGAAGCATTATTGGAAAATTAGTGACAAAGAAATTTGGGGAAGAGGTATGTGGATGGAACCCTCTGAGTGGTCAAAAACTGTGAAGATATTTGTATCCCATGTGAGTGCTCACCAACGGGTGACCTCAGTGGAAGAGGAGTTTAATAATCAAGTGGATAGAATGACCCATTCTGTGGACGCCACTCAGCCTCTTTCCCCAGCCACCCCTGTCATCGCCCAATGGGCCCATGAACAAAGTGGCCACGGTGGCAGGGATGGAGGTTACGCATTGGCTCAGCAACATGGACTTCCACTCACCAAGGCTGACCTGGCTACGGCCACTGCTGAGTGCCCAATTTGCCAGCAGCAGAGACCAACACTGAGCCCTCGATATGTCACCATTCCTCAGGGTGATCAGCCAGCTACCTGGTGGCAGGTTGATTATATTGGACCTCTTCCATCATGGAAAGGGCAGAGGTTTGTCCTCACTGGAATAGACACTTACTCCAGATATGGGTTTGCCTCTCCTGCACACAATGCTTCTGCCAAAACTACCACCCGTGGACTCACGGAATGGCTTATCCACCACCATCATGGTATTCCACACAGCATTGCCTCTGACCAAGGCACTCACTTTACAGCTAAAGAAGTGTGGCATGGGCTCATGCTCATGGAATTCACTGGTCTTACCATGTTCCCCATCATCCTGAAGCAGCTGGATTGATAGAACGGTGGAATGGCCTTTTGAAGTCACAATTAGAACACCAACTAGGTGGCAATACTCTGCAGGACTGGGGCAAAGTTCTCTAGAAGGCCGTGTATGCTCTGAATCGGCATCCAATATATGGTACTCTTTCTCCCATAGCCAGGATTCACAGGTCCAGGAATCAAGGGGCGGAAGTGGCACCACCCGCCATCACCCATAGTGATCCACTAGCAAAGTTTTTGCTTCCTGATCCCACGACATTACGTTCTGCTGGCCTAGAGGTCTTAGTTCCAGAGGGAGGAACGCTGCCACCAGGAGACACAACGATTCCACTAAACTGGAAGTTAAAATTGCCACCTGGACACTTTGAGCTCCTCCTACCTTTAAGTCAACAGGCTAAGAAGGGAGTTACAATGCTGGCTGGGGTGAATGACCCAGACTATCAAGATGAAACCAGTCTGCTACTCCACAATGGAGGTAAGGAAGAGTACGCATGGAATACAGGAGATCCATTAGGGCATCTCTGAGTATTACCATGCACTGTGATTAAGATCAATGGGAAACTACAACAGCCCAATCCAGGCAGGACTACAAATGACCTGGACCCTTCAGGAATGAAGGTTTGTGTCACTCCAGCAGGAAAAAAACCATGACTTGCTGAGGTGCCTGCTGAAGGCAAACGGAATACAGAATGGGTAGTAGAAGGTAGTCATCAATACTAGCTATGACCACGTGACCAGCTGCAGCAATGAGGACTATAACTGTCATGAGTATTTCCTCCTTCTTTTGTTAAACACATGTTTGTGTACGTATACCCTTGTACTAAGAAAATATCTTCATTTTATTTCCTTTTCCTTTATCATGTGACATAAGATTTATTGTCTGCGTATCAGCATTTAAGTATTGTTAACTTTATATAATAGTATTTGGGTTAGAGATTGGTGCATTTCTGGTTATATGAAGGATAGTTGTGGCCAGGCACGGTGGCTCACGCCTGTAATCTCAGCACTTTGGGAGGCCGAGGTGGGTGGATCACCTGAGGTTGGAAGTTCGAGACAAGCCTGACCAACATGGAGAAACCCCACCTCTACTAAAAATACAAAATTAGCTGGGCGTGGTGGCACATGCCTGTAATCCCAGCTACTCAGGAGGCTGAGGCAGGAGAATCACCTGAACCCAGGAGGTGGAGGCTGTGGTTAGCCGAGATCGTGCCATTGCACTCCAGCCTGGGCAACAAGAGTGAAACTGAATCTAAAAAATTAACGTTTGAGTCAGCGGGCTAGGGAAGGCAGATCCACCCTTAATCGGGTGGGTACAATCTAATCAGCTTCCAGTGAATATAAAGCAGGTAGAAAAACATGGAAAAGGAGAGATGGGCCTAGCCTCCCAGCCTACATCTTTCTCCCTTGCTGGATCTTCCTGCCCTTGAATATTAGACTCTAAGTTCTTCAGTTCTGGGACTCAGACTGGCTCTCCTTGCTCCTCAGCTTGCAGACAGCCTATTGTAGGAACTTGTGATCATGTAAGTTAATACTTAATAAACTCCCCTTTGTGTGTGTGTGTGTATATATATATAATAGGATATATATATAATATGATATATATATAATAGGATATATATATATAAAATAGGATATATATACATATATATATATATATATATCCTATTAGTTCTATCCCTCTAAAAGAATCCTGACTAATACTGCGAAACTCTCCATTTCTAAGCCCGTAGCTTAGATCATGGCCCAAATAAAGCCAGTAAGTATCCATCCCATTTCTCTGGCTCTGCTGATTGGTTCAGAGATGAGTACACAGTCAAGCCTGTGGATTCAGAGTGAATCTCAGATCTAAACAATCTTACTCTGCCGCTATGGACTAGAATAGGGGAGACTGCTGGGGCCATCTTGTCACCAAATAGAGCATAAAAGTGAAGCCGACCTAAAAACAGCAGGGCTGAGAGATAGAGACTAAGTCACAACATGAACAGAGCCCTTAGATCCAGCCATACCTGAAGGCTACACAGCCTATGGACCTTCTAGTTACATGTGTCAATAAATTACCTTTATATTTAAAAACAAAACAAAACACTTAGGTTGGGTTACCTCTCACTTGTAACCAACCATGAATCCCAATCACCAACACCACCATGCAGTGATAAAGAGCTGCTTATTTTTCAATCAACAAAATGGTTTCGGGGGCAGCTTGGACACTTGCTTCCCTAGTCAGTTAAGCAGGAGAACCATCCATAAATCCAAAGACTGCATCCAAATCCAGAGACTTCAGTTCCTGCCTGGGTGAAGCCAAGCCCAGCCAGCCCTGCAGCTCTGGAGGGCAACAAGTAGAATTCTTTGTCCTTTGCCATCTAGGTCCTGAGTAGCTAAAGGTTCACAGTGCTGGACACAAAGTGAATGCTCAAAAATGTTCGTTGCTATCTATTCAAAACTATTTTGTGTGTGCTAGCTCCATGCCAGGCACAGTGATGAACAAGACTGACGTAGTCACTGCCTTCATGGAACTGATATTAGGGGAATGAGGCATGAAACAAATGCTCATATAAGTACACATATACCTGCACATTGTGCTAAGTGCTTCTAAAGAAAAGTACAGAGATGAGAAAAGGTGTAACTGATCTAACTTAGAATGTCAGGCAATGCTTTCCCAAGGAAACATTAATTCAGATGGAAGTGATAATAATGAGCATGTGTCCATTAGCCTAAGAGTTCATGGCAAGAGAGAGCATAGTTCATTGAAGGAATTCATGTGACGGGGCAGAGAGAGAAAAATGAAGCTAGAGAGAGCACAGGAGCCAGCCAGGGTCTGGAGTGACACGTTAAGGATCTTGGCTGTAGACTATGAACAGTGGGAGATTGTGGTAGAATCTTATCTTAATTCGGGTTGAGAGCCAGATTTTCACTTTGGGAAGATTACATCAATGGATTGGATTTGGGTCAAAGTGGATACAGGACGATCCATTTGGAAACTATTGCATAGTTTGGACAAGGGTGGTGATGATGGAGGAGGAGATGAAAAAAAGTGGAAGGACAGAGGTCACAGTCTACATCCCACGAAACAAATCTGGCCCTCCGCCTGCTATTGTAAGTCAAGTTCTACTGAAACACAGCCATTTGTTTTGGTATTGTCTCTGGATGCTTTGTGTTACAATGGCAGAGTTGAGTAGTTGTCACAGAAATCATACAGCCTGCAAAATTGGAAATATTTACTATCTGGCCTTTTACAGAAAAAGGTTGCTGACCCCTGATTTAGAAGCCTCACTCAACAAGACATGGAAGATAGGGCATCATGGAAAAGAAGGGTCAAAGTTCACACCTAAATATAGGCTTACCCAGCTGGATAGATGGGCAAGACGAGGCTGCCAGAAGAGGACCTGGCTTGTTGGGGAGGAGGGTAAATTTGATTGAAACAAACCCAACCCCCCTGCAGCGTTACCACTTCATAGAAATGAGGTCAGGCCAAGTCATGTGCAGAAAGAGTGCAACCTGGTGTCTGAAGGCGTTATGGTTTTTAGTCTTGCCTCTTGATGCACTATGTAACTGCCAGCCAGGAATTTTCCTCTCTTGGAACGTCAGTTGTCTCATCCACAGAATGGGGATGCAGGGGCATTGATAAGGAATACGAATGCCTTGTGTACACCGTACAGTTCTATCACAGATAGAAATCAGCTGATGTTTTGAAATCAGCTGATGCTCAAGAGAGGGGTTACTGGGACAAAGGCAGGAACGATCAGACACAGGTCCTGATGAGGGGGAATGGGATTGCCCACTCTGACAGCATGTACCTGACTGAGGATCAGGACTTAACTCCAACAGACACAAATGGCCCCCTTGCTTTCTAACGCCAAGCAGTTACCTACCAATTTTGGTCGCCACAACTCCTGGTGAGAGCAATCATAACAAAAGGTCTGAGGTTGTCTACTGCATGCTGAGCCCAAACTGTTTTTGCTAGGGCATGAACTACAAAATGTGTAGGCAGGGACAAGAGAAGACTGATGATAAGAACCCAGAAGTCGCCTCTCATGGAACATACACACCCACACATGCACACACACATACAGCTCACGTCGCATGCTTCAGCAGCCCTCCATACATACAAAAAGTGTCACCATTTAAACAAAGACACGCTAACTTCCTTTGAACTTCCACCACCTTGTTGCTGAGCACTTTGAGTGGCAGCAGAGACTGCTGTTCTGCAACCCTCTTGATATAATGGAGAGAGCCATTGGTTGGCATCAGGAGACTCAGGTTCAAGCCCCAGCTCTATAGCCCTGGGCAAGTCCTTTCTACTCTCCAGCCTCAGTTTCCCCATCTGTAAAACAAGGGGCTGGACTCAGTGATTTCTGAGGCCCTTTCCAGCTCTGACATCTATCCTAGAACAGAGATTAAAAATTGGCAGCCCCCAAACAAAATGCAACCCGCAAATCTGTGGAGTTATCCAATATGGGCTTATACAGTGTCAAAGGATGTATAATTGGTTGCTAACATTTTTAAAATGGGAGAGTGCTTGTAAAAGTCAGGATCTCCAACTTCTGAACAAATCAAACAATCTGGCAGCACAGTGCTGGGCCCACATCTCCACGCGGCCACACCTGCTGGGGCTGGAGAGCAGCTGCCCCTGCCTCACCTCTTTCTTCTCTCCCCCACATCAGGCTGCTACACTCTTTTCAGGTACTTCTCAGAACCCAGTAGGTATCTCAGAGGAAAAGCCCTGTTCCAGCTGGCATTTAAGGTGACACTGAGACTTTGAATAGGTATTGACTTGCCATGATTATACAGATTGGACCTGGTACTGCCTTTCCTTATTCTTATTTGGAAAATGAGGAGGAGGTCTGTGTTGGTTTCCTAGGGCTGCTATAATAAAATACCAAAAACTGGTGGCTTAAAACAAGACAGGTTTATTCTCTCACTGTTCTAGAGGCCAGAAGTCCAAGATTAAGGAGGTTCTTGATTTTCAAAGCAGGGTTGGTTCTTTCCGGAGGCTCTGAGGAGAGCATGTCCTCATGAGTCTCTTCCAGCTTCTGGTGGCTCTGGCAATCCTTGGTGTTCCTTGGCTTGTAGACACATCAGTCCAATCTCTGTCCCTATCTTTACCTGGTGCCATCCTGGTATCTCTGTCCAAATTTCCCTCTTCTTATGAGGACACCAGCCATACTGGACTAGGGCCCATCCTAATGACCTCATTTTAACTTGATCACACCTGCCAACACCCTATTTCCAAATAAGGCACATCCACAGGTGTGTGGGGTAGGATTTGGGCACATCTTTTTGAGGCCACAATTCAACCCATGACAAGGCCGAATCCACCTCATTAAACAGGGGTGGAAATGAACACACAAAACAAGAGGTTGAAAACTCCTTTGAAACATAAAGATATTTAATAGATACATCTGCAAATGAATCATGACAATTTGACACACGTGCAGTCCCTTAAGGCCAATTGCTTACATCCAGACTTTATCTTCTGTGTCAGTTTCTTGCACTTTGAGAGCAACTTACACCTGGAATAACTCCCATCCCATCACAGAGAAGCACCAGGAAGGATGAGGGCTGGGCTCCTGGCTTCCTGGAAATCCACGGGGCAAGTGTGCAGGGCACAGAAGGACCTTAAGTCTCCTGATCCCACACAGTGGAGTTGTCTATAAAGATGTGATATACTAAGAAAGATTCAACGCCACTTAATGTAGGCATCCTGCCAAGGACATCTAGCCTGAGTCCAGCCAGGAGGAAACATCGGGCAGACCCGAATTGAGAGATGTTCTATAAAGTAACTGACCCCTCCTCTTCAAAGAGGCCAAAGTCATACACAACAACAAAAAAGGCTGAGAAACTGTTCTAGCTTGCATAACAGCTAAACACAATATGTGACCTCAGATTCGATCCTGTACCAGAAAAAAAAAAAAAATTGCTCTAAAGGATACTATTGGGGCAATTGCTGAAATTGGAATCTGGCGAGATGAAAGTACTGACTCAATGTCAAGTTTACTGAAATTGGTAACTCTACATGGTTATGTAAGAGAGTATGCAGCCTAGTCCCAAATGGTTCACAAAAATTAGAGAAAGAGAAAGAAAGAGGGAGAGAAAAAAGCAAATGTAGGAAAATGTTAAAAACCAGTGAATCTAAGTAAAGAGGGGCCTGGAAGTCCCCTGTGTTGTTCTTGCAACGTTTCTGTAAATTTGAAATTACTTCAGAATGAAAGCTTTAAAAAAAAACTGTCATATAACCCGGGGATTCTGAAATGCCAGCCTGCAGAACTCCCTGGAGAGCTTGTGAAAACTCAGATTGCTGGACCTCTCCCCAGAACTTCTGATTCAATAGGGCTGGAAGGGAAGAGCAAGAATTTGCATTTCTAACAAGCTTTGGGATGCTGCTGCTGCTGGTGATGGTGGTCTGGAACACACTTGGAGAACCCCCGGTAGAACCTGGTTTAAATTGTGGTTGTGATCACCAAAATAACTAGGCAGAAGGAGTTAAGCTGGTTGCTTCTGGGAAGCAGGATTGGGGAGGAATAGTGCAAGAGATCAGTGCTTTTCTTTAGGAACTGTTCTGTAGCATTTTGTTTATTTCCAGGTTTATATATTTTAATGCCTGCAAATCATCTACATCCTGCCTGGCATGTAGCAGGTGGTCAGTACCCATTAAAAAGCTGCTGGGGCCTGAGTTTCTAAAAGACGCCAGGCAACGTGGAACCTCCTGTGTCTGCTGAGTCCCCAGGGGAAGAGGAGATACCAGCACCAACCCCAGCTCATTTTGGGGGAACGAAGTTCTCTGGGTAACTCCAATAGGATATCTACTTTCCCCTTGGAATTGGCACCACTGAGTCCGGTCAGACCCAAACTGCTCAAAATATCTTCCACTTCTGAGACAAAACTGTGGTTCAGCCAGCAAACTTCTGTCAAGACACGAGCCTCTCCTCCCTCTCTTCTGGGGGGTAATGAACCTTGGCCTTAAGCCTCATTAAACCCCATTATATAATCACCCCCCCTCCTGAGTCTCTTTATAACCCTTCCAGCGGCCGCTTTCTTGGGAGTAGGCAGTTCTGCTCCATCAGTCTTTATTGCTACCTGCTGCCTTCCTCGACAAACCAGGCTTCTGACTCAGCCTCAAGGTACACGCAAGGCCAGGCTATCAAAAGAGGGTCAACTCTCTCTTAGCTTGTCCCCAGGACAAGAGCAGGAGTTGCTTAGAGTAGGGATGAGCAGAGGGGCTGCCGTCTTTCAAGACACCTCATGAAGGACAATATTTCATAAGACCCAGGCCTTGTGGGTAACTCCAGCTGGTGTCATTACGACCAAGATGGGGAAGTTCTGGAACCATCAGTCACTTGTTCCCCTTGGTAACTGCTGCCCTGAAGCTGCTGCACCTGGTAGCTGTGTTCTCCCAACCCCAAGCCCCACCCAGAGTTTCCAAAACCAGCATTCTAAGTGAGTCATGGGCAGCTAATAAAGAAACACCCAGAAAACTGCAGGTGGCAAAATTACTATGTCATTCCTCATCTTCCACCAGAGATGTCCAGGATGAATGAGTCGCAGGAGCTTCCTGCAGCTTGCAATTTTGGCTACTTTCTGCAACTGCCTGGCCCCTACGGGGATGGCTACAACCTGGGACGACAGATCCCTAGAATAATAACAACAGAGTCTAGGTGGAGCAGCAAATGGTTAGTCAATGTGGGTGCTGCTTTCTAAGTGAGCACAGCGCACTGACAAAGAGGCGTCCTTTGAGCAAGGCTGTCACCCACAACACAGTCCCCCCGTGATGCAAGTGCATTGGAGAGAAAACGTGAGCATGTTCAGTTCCCTACCTAATGAGCAAGCAAGTTTTAATGAAGATGACATTGCAATTTCACAACCGAGCACTGCAGAGTGGAGGATGCAAAAGGATGGCAAACTTCACCTCTTTCCTGACCTTGTGACCTTGGGCCAACTGCTTAAACTCTCTCAACCCGTTTCTTCATCTGTAAAATGGGAATAATAGTAGTAGCTACCTTATAGAGGATGATGGAGTTTAAATGAAATAATAAAAGTGAACTGCTTTGTGCAATGCCTGGAGCATCGTCAACACAATACATGCCGATTGCTATTATTAACATGGTTTTCATCATTGTTGCAAGCCACTTCATCATGTAACATACAGCAATGGCTCCCAAAGCCACCCTTTATTGAGACTCAGTGCTCTAAGTACCAGTCCCCATGCTAGGGAATTTACATGCGTTTCTCATTGTATCCTCACTGCCTTGTTGCCGGGTAGAAAATAGACTCAAGAGGTTAAGTAATTTGTCCAGCGACTTAACAGCATCCAGTTAGTTGCTTTAAACCCGAAGTCACTTCTACCAGCTGGTAATGAATGATGACAACTATTCCTTCCATCTAGGTGGCACTCTTTCACTGTGAAGTAGCCTTTCTTTAGGGGATTTAAGAAAGCCTGACCTCCATCAGCTGGGATCAGAGATAGCCTACAAGGAGCCCACGAGCTTGCAGATTGCTGGGGTAAAGATGATCCATTGGTGAAGAGCACCTAAGCAAACCACCAGAGCATGGTGGCCCACCCAAATGCAACACAGAATAAATACAGCAAGGGTGGAGAGATAAGTCCACTGCTCTCTATTTCTCTGGGAAGCAGGTTCATTTGAGTCAATATCTCCCATGGTGAACAGAAGCATCTGACGTCTTTCATTCTAGCCCTACCTGAGTGAGGCTATGAACCCCAAGGGCTGGTGAACCTTGGAGACAGATTCCTCCATGAGCGAAGGCTCCTGCCATTCCCCTCCCTCCCTCTCCCCACTCACCACTCCCAGGCCAGGGGAGTAGGGTAAGCCCCAAGAAGGTGATGTCCTTCTCGCAGCCCACTCAAGGTGGCTGGGCACCCTGAGGTTGTGAGGCTTGGCCACACTACAGCCAGATCTGCCTAATGCTGTCCCCAGGCGTTACCATCATGGGGTAACAAGATGACGTGTCACCACCCTTCACAGTGCAGACCAGAGCCAGAGCCGACAGTTACAAACAGGCAGACAGACTGAGCCTGGCAGGGATGCAGCCCCAGGGGCCCCCTTGGCTGGCTCAGCAGGAGGAAGGCTGCCACCAGGGCCCAAAAGCAGGGAGTTCTCTTCTGGAATTCACAGTGGCGTGGGAATGGGAACTATTACCAACAAGGAGGAGTCGGCACCTGATAGCTGTGTTCTCCCAACCCCAAGCCCCACCCAGAGTCCCCAAAACCAGCATTCTAATTGCATCAAAAGATTTGCCTAGGAAAACTCAGTGGCTAGACCTCAGAGTCACTGAAATGGACCCTCAGGGAGTGCATACCCCTGGGGAAACTGAGACCCAGATAGAGGAAGGAACTTGCCACATTGAAGTGATACAACACAGGCTAGATTGGATCTGGATTCAGAAGGGACCCCATGGACAAATTCATGCACCATTCTGAGCCTCAGTTTCTTGATCTGTAACATGGGAATTCTAGCACCTGCCTCACAGACTGGGGTGAGTCTTAACTGAATTAGTGCAGCTGACACACCAGGCAGAGACAGAGGCCACAAAGGCAACCGGCGGCAACACTGAGATTCCAACAGAGAGCATCTCGTTTCCCAAACGAACCTGCCTGCCCCACACCAGGCTGCCTCTGTTTCTATTACTTGTTAGAATCAACAGATAGGGAACTGGTCCCTGGGGTTTCAGCTAATATTTGGGTTACGCACTCATTCTTCCACTGAGACTCAAATGCTGTCTTTCTTCTTTCTGGGAGCTCAGAGAGCAACTGTTTTGAAGAACCAAGACTGTCCAAGGGGCAGTTGTGCTCCTGGTGCCTCTGACTGCTGGGAGCCACCTTTTAATGAAGGACTTTGCTCCTGTCCACAGGCAAGCAGAAAAGCTTTTCCTCTTAGGTGGAGACCAGGGCGGGAACAAAAAGTTAGAAGCCATGATGAATCCTCAAAAACTCTTTGGTAGGGACGGGGGCTCAAATGTTTAAATCTGTGTTTTGTTGTCTTTTTTTTTTAAAGCAGGAAGGAGATGTTTTTACTCTGGCCAAAACTAAAGTGCAGAGCAGTGGCCAACCCCTGGAGGGGGCCCGGCTGACATTCACTCATAGGATGGCGATGACCAAGGACAGATGGCTGCTAGAGGCAGTCACCCAGAGTCATGCCAAGGTAAATGCCAAGCACTCTTCGGGCCATGGGGAAGTGGGGAGGGGAAGTAAACTGCAAGGCATTTAACCACAGAAGCCCCAAATTAACCATCAGCCCACAGGCTGTAAATGCTTCAAGAATAAAACATCATCATAAAAGCCACCATTTATTATGCACCTACTGTGTGCCAGGAACTGTGCAGAAGGCTTGGCATGCATGAGCTCATCTAATCCTCACAACTGTCTGCAAGATGAACCTCTTATTGTCCCCATTTTACAGATGGGGAAACAGGTTCAGAGGCTTTGAACTCACTTGAGGTCACACATAATTGCTTAAAAGTAGAATAACTGGGGTTCAAACCCAGGCATCTGCTCCTGGTCATGACATCTGCCTCACCTGGCTGTTGCTACACACTGGACTTGTCACTATCACGCTTTTCTTCATCCACGCTCATGCAGCCAGTCTCTTTGACTACCATGCAGGCCCACCGTCATGAAGGGTGCTCTCTCTGGCAGTGATTTCTCTGGACAAATTAATAAATTGGCCTTCTGGTATGGACCTGGGAGTCGAGGGTACTATTTTAGTTTGCTCGATTTAGAGCCTGCCTAACCTGGGCACCAAGACAAGGCAGCCTCTGGACCGACTCCTAACTGATGTCCACATGGTTCATCAGTCCATACCCTCAGCTGATTCCTACCACGGATGCGCCATAAACACCCACGGGCTATAAACCAAGCTCACTATTCGGGCCCCAGCCTAACCATCTAGTGGGATGTTGGATATTACATGTGCCTGCCTTTTTTTCCAGGCACAGAATTAATAGATCTTGTCAAATTCTCAAAGTGTAAGAACCCTTAGATAAAAGTAATGAAGGAAACCCCATATTTAGAGAAAGGCATTCTGCTGAGTATTTGAGCGGTCATGGTTATCAAATGATGTGTGATGTGTTAGAAAGAACCGAATTCAAATCCCAGCTCAAATACTCAACACCTGTGTGACTTTGAGCAAGTTCTTTGACATCCCTGGGCCTCAGTTTCCCCTTCTGTACAATGGGAATAATCCATCTGCGCGAGGGATTGTTTGCAAGAACTAAATGGGGCCCTGCCTGTGAGTGATTAGCATGTATCAGGGCTCAGTGAACATGTCTCATCATTTCTCAGAGCAGCAACACAACGTGCACAGCCTGTGGCTGAATTAAGGGCCAGGGGTTATTTCTTCTACATTCTCAGAGCCCTTCCTTCTCTTGAGCAACCAATCAATAAAAGTTGCTGTCTTGGCTGGAGGACTGGCTGGGCTTTATTCAGGGGGGGGTGCCCCTCTGACCACATCTGTGCCTGTTCAGCAAATCGGGCCTCTGGGTAGAGAAGATTAAACCAGCCCTCCATCACCAAAAAGTTCCATTTCCGCTCTAAGTAATAACCACCCTGTCTCCAGCAGAAATTCGTAAGAGCAGAAAGTAAACCACCTCAGGCCATGCTCAACCCCATTTGAACCCAAATACATCTTTGAGATGTAAAGGTTATATATATTGACCTGAGTGGGGAAAAAAATACAAAACTTAATCATAGATGCCTTAGCCACAGCAGCCAAGAAAAATCCTGTAATCAGGCAGCTGAGAGACAGCCGGGAAGAGGGAGAGAGAGGGCGGGTGCCTCCCTGAATGCCTGCTTGCTTTTCTCTATCTTTTCTTCACAACTTCAGGGGAAAGAGCAGGAACCGGGGACCAACGACAACACCCAGTCAACCTCCCCAGCGTCAGTTATGCCCCCCTCCAAAACCATCCAAATGGGCATGAGTGGCATAGGCAGATGGGGGGGCTGTGGGCAGAGGATGGGTGAAGCTCTATCAGTGAGCATTTCACAAGCCCTTGAGATAAAGAAGAGAGAGTTTGCATCTGGCACAGAGGACAGCAGGTGCTGGGGAGAAGGAGGTGGCATGGCAAGCGTTCCCAGTGCAGCCCGGCAGGGTGACTTACTTGCAGAGAAGTTGGCCTCAGTGTGAACAGGAGGGGTGGAAGGCAGGAAAGGTGCGTGTCCCACAAAGAAGGAGCGGAGGGAGCGCTCGGACAGCAGCGGGGAGCGCTGCTGAGAGGGGATGTTCTCGCAGCTGCCTACGCTGCTGTGGATCTTGAGGTTCAAGGGTTTGCTCTTCTTCTTGGCTCTGAAAGGGAGACAGAAAAAGAGGAAAAGGAAATATATCCATAGGTGCACAAAGTTACAGCAGGGAGGCCCAGCCTTGTGTTTCCCATGAGGGGTCCAAAACCCACAGGGAGAAATTAGAAGAGCCCACAGGCTTTTAGGTAGAGACACAAGGGCTGGGCAAAAAGGGTTTACCCTCTCACCCCTAGGTCCCTCTAAGAAGCTCATTCTACCATGGAGCACAAGCAAACACTTCAGCCATTCTTTTTTGCCCAGCTCCCTAGAGAAGCTCTAGAGAGCCAGTGTCAAGTTCAGCTTCCAACTCCAATCCCGCAACTTTTGCCTAAACATCTCGAGTCTCCAGAGCTCCAAGCCCCCAACCCGTGGCCAAGCTGCTCTTTGGCCATTTGACAAAAACAGCAAATCCCAGGCTGTCCTCAAGTGAGTCCAGATCTGTGTCAAGGTGGCATTCACCATCTACGTGTTTAATCCCCAAATCCACTGCCCTTCCTCCATGTAACAATAATCAGTGCATTTCTGTAGATGTTAAGCCTGATGACTTTCAAGAGATCTAAGTAGACTAAGCCTTCGGTAGGATCACAGTGCCTCTTCTGGAAATGCTTCCTCTTGCTCAGGACTTCTGGTGCCGGGCTCCTTCTTCCCAGCCCACCCACGGCTCTGTCTAGCTCTTGGTCCAGTGCCTACCAGGAGCCTCAGATGGTGCCCACCTTAGGAGTTCAGGAGGGAGGGTGCTCCACCAGATCATAGGCTGGATCTGATGGGGTGCCTCACAGCCTCACAGGCAGCTGCCAGAGATCAGAAGAGTGATATAGACAAGGGACCCTGGGTGCCCCCACCCTTCATCGCTGTGTCCACCATAGCAGCATTGCTGGAGAAAAGCAGGTGCAGCTTGCAGGAATTACACTATTCTGGGGCCAGACTCCCCAGATTCAAATAACTGGTCTCACCACCCCCGGGTGAGTCCATTAAACTTCTCAAGCCTCAGTTCTCTTGCCTACAAAAGAGTCCTTCTTTGGAGAATTGTGGAGAGGATTTAAAAATGCCCGTAAGTGAATTAATACAAAGTATAAACATGAATTATTATTATTATATTATGGATATCTGTCTGATAGTTCCTTCAGAAGAAAGAATCTGCAGCTGAAACCAAGCAGAAGCTTCAGGAAAGTTTGGTTCTCCTCTTGGGGACTCTTCAAGACCCAGGAGATTGAATGGTATTCTTTGTATACTCTGTGCCCAGCAAAACGAGTCACATAGAGCAGGAATTTAAATATTTGTTGAATGATCTCTAAATGGTAAAAGGAAGGAAGGTAAAGAAGAGCTCTTCCAGGGACCCCTCAGCTCACAGCATTTGATCCATGGCCAGTTATAGATTCATTCAAGAGAAGAGAGAGGGGTGATGTCTAATCTCAATCCTACACACGGGCATTGGTCTCACCCCACCAGTGGGTGAGCATCTGCCTTCTGCCTACAACATGGTACATTCATGGCAACAATTGTGCAATAAAGCCAGGGACTGTCTCTTACACAGAATCATAAAGGTAAGGAAATGTATAGGTAACTCACTGAAACGGGTAATAGTATGATATTTAAACAATTAATTAATAGAAATGTGTTATGAGCGCAAGTATCCATCAGAGTTAAGCTTATGGCAAAATTTGATACTATCAAAAAAAAAGTGCAATGTATACTGAAGGCTGAGAAGAACTACGCCCTCAAGAATGGATCTGTCACATCCTGGCCATTTCTTAGTATAGAGCTACCCTGTCCAATAACAGAGCTACTCGTCCACATGAGCACTTGAATTGTGGCAAGGCTTGACTGAAATAGGCTTAGAATGAAAAATAATAATAATGGACAATACCTAACAATATTTTTGTATGCATCAAATGTTGGGTTAAGTAAAATACATTGCTAAAATTAAAAAAAAAAAAAGAGGGCTGAGTGCAGTGTCTCATCTCTATAATCCCAGCACTTCCGGGGGCCAAGGTGGGAGAATAACTTGAGGCCAGGAGTTTGCAGCCAGCCTGGGCAACATAGCAAGACCCTGTCTCCATAAAAAATTAAAACATTAGCCGGGTTTGGAGGCATGTGCCTGCAGTCCCAGCTACTCAGGAGGCTGAGGTGGGAGGATCACTAGAGACCAGGAGTTTGAGGCTGTAGTGAGCTACGGTTGTACCACTGCACTCCAGCCTGGGTGACATAGTGAGACCCTGTCTCTAAAATAATAATAATGATAATAATGAAATTAAAAAATGATAAAGAAAGTGAGGGGCTTAGCAATTATTCACAGTCTGTTGCTGAAATTAAAAAAATAGGGTATTTAAGATTCTTTTTGAATTGTTTCTTTTTTTTCTAGGCATCTTCCTTGCCAACAGATTATTAGGAGGTGAAATTATTCCATTTCCAACAGGCCCTCTCATACTGAGAAAGAGATGGAAAGGAGACACTAAAAACAAGGATTCCAGCAAGGTGCTGATTAAGCTTTGATCTGAAACGGAGAGAAAACAGCTCTGAAATTATAAGCATAAAACATGGACATTCAAAATTTTTCAACTTTATCAAACAGGAGGCTTCATCATAATAATAACAGCAACAACAGCCGCTGTTACCGCTGCTTTGATTTGAGTGCCAACCATGTCCTAGGGACTGTATCAAGTGCTTTTCATGTATGACCTCACTTAAGCGCCATGGTAACCTTAGGTGGGAGATGCTGTTATTATCTTCTCTCCAATGATGAGGACACCAAAGCAATGAGAAGATAAGGGATGTGGTGAAGGTGGTGCCAGCCCTGAAACCAGGCAGTACGGCACCAGGGTGCATCTCTCAACTGCACCCACACCAGACCCTGCATGTCAGTCCCAACCCCACATCATCACCCACCCCGAGGCCACTATCCTGAGAAGTTCGATTTGGGACATGCTCAGGTCAGAGGCACTGGGGTGGCCAAGAACTGAGCCCCAAATGTTCACTTTTGCTTCATCCACCTCTTTCTTGGAACCCTTTCACCAGAACCACCCAGAAACCCCACACAGATATTTCCCTTTGCCCCCCTGTGTCTAGCACTGAGCCCTTTTGCTCTGGAGTAACTAAACAGAAAAATGCTGTAATAGATGAAGGAGACAGGGCAGGGACCCAGGAGAGTCCCTGTTCAGTGGCCCCCACGGAACGGCAAAGCTGCCCCTTACAGAGTGTTTCTATCGTTTCTCTTCCTCCTCCACCTGGTGAACCCCTACACATACTCCATGGTCCAGTTCAAATGTTACCACGTGTATAATGCCCTCTCCTACCCACAGAGTCGGGGTAACTTATCATTCCCTCACCTCACTCTCTTAGGACCTGCTTTTCCATCACATGCTGGAAAAGACCCAATGTCCTTAACATGGTACCCAATATCTACCCACACACACACCTTGGTCTGGCCCTGGGGGCTTCTCACTCTTTGTATATGCTGTCTCCACCACCTGGAATACACTCTGTTGCTTTGCCTGGATAAACCCTACTTGTCTTTTATGACTTGGCTCTGATGTCCTCTCCTCCAGGAAGTCTTCCTTGATATCCTAATTCATTTTGGCATGGGTTGGGTGTTCTTCCTCCAGAAAGCATTCCCTAATACTCCCTCTTCCCTCCTAGACTGGGTTGGGTGTTCCTTCTCAGTTCTCTCTCTCTCTTGATTGATTGATTGATCATTAGATAGATAGATAGATAGATAGATAGACAGACAGACAGACAGACAGACAGCAGAGAGACAGACAGATTGATGGCAACAGTTTCCTATTTTTTCAAATTTGCTGTCTTCCAAGTAGACTGCGGTCTTTGAGGGCAATGACTCTGTGCTGTTCATTTTCCTATCCTTGGCAACCAGCACAAAGCCTGGCACATAGTAGGTGCTCATTAAATGCTTACTAAATGACTGTTCTGGATTAAGACTCTGGCACCCATCACATTCCCTTCTAATTCTTTGCCTTCCACACATGACTGTAGGCTCCTTGAGGTCAGGAACTATGTGGTTTTACCCTGTTGGATCCTTCATCCCTTAGCTTGGTACTAGTTGAATGAAATGAAACTTTTCTGTGGGCTTGAAAACATTTCTTCCCTTCCCAAGGAGTGCGCTTAAGAGCGCTTGGTTCAAAGCTGCATCCAAAAGGAATCTCTCAGCTCCTCCCACCCACCTCCCCCAAACTCCCATCCTGCCTGCCCAGGAGTGGGGCGCCCTCTTGTGGCCAGAGCACAGCCTCCTTGCAGATTTTCAGAATCCTGGATGGAGAGTTCAGAAAAGTCTATTGGTTTAAGCCTGGGGGCATCCCACACAAGCAGGTTAAAAGCCCCACTGTGAAGGAGGCCTGCTGCTCGCTGGCTTGAGGGAGTCTAAGCATGCCTGCAAAGTCCTTAGTGCCTGGAACGCCAACTCTGCTTATCTCCCCAGGGGCCCACGGCGAGGACCAGCAAGGAGCCTCCAGTTATAGCAGCACGCACTGGCGGACTCTTTCCTGCCCATGGTCAGAGAAGAAAGGAAAGCAAGGCGGCGGGGGGAGGGGTGCCATTTCATCCCACGCAAATGCTCAATGTTCAAGATTCAAAGAAACATCCATACACGGACACAAATGACTGTTCCTAATGACTGTGACTGTGTACTTAACATTTAGTGAATATTTTGCAGTATATCCCACAGATGCAGTGTAATCTAGTGGTTAAACTCATGGGCTTTGGGGTCAGAGAGACTGGGACTTAAGTCCTGATTGTGACCTTGAGAAAGTGATCTCGGTTTCCTCATCTGGGCAATGGGGAGAATACTAATACCAATCTCAGAAGGCTATTGTGAGAATTCTATGAGATAACAAGCTTGGCAGGGGACCCAGCACAGAGTGAGGGTTCAGGTGATGTCACCTGCTATTAAAGTCACTATGACCAGGTCAAATCAGATGTCTGTATAGCTATAGAAGCAGACTTGAAGAAGCCAACATTGAAGCCAAGCTGCAATTTTCACCCGAAATATCCAACAAACTTTTTTTTTTTTTTTTTTGAGACTGAGTCTTGCTCTGTCACCCAGGCTGGAGTGCAGTGGTACAATCTCGGCCCACCACAACCTCTGCCTCCAGGGTTCAAGGGATTCTCCTGCCTCAGCCTCCCAAGTAGCTGGGACTATGGGCGTGTGCCACCATGCCCGGCTAATTTTTGTGTTTTTAATAGAGACGGGGTTTCACTATGTTGGCCAGACTGGTCTTGAACTCCTGACCTTGTGATCTGCCCATCTCGGCCTCGGCCTCCCAAAGTGCTGGGATTACAGGCGTGAGCCACTGCGCCTGGCGATATCCAACAAACTTTCAATCTACCATGGCCCTTAGTGAGTGAAGAGGACACAGCAAAACCCTCTGGTGATAGATAACCACCGTCATCTCCAAAACCCTGACAGGAGCCTTGAGGCACTGAGCTAAGTGACAAGACCAGATCCTCTGGCAAGAAGAACCAAGTCTGACCCGGCACAAGTTTAGCAGGAGCTCAATGACCTCAGAGTCAATCTGTTTTACCAACCATGGCCACAGATGGAGGGGAGAAGGGGTATATCTAAATAAGGGTTAGTTGGACAGAAGGATAGATGAAAAGATGGATGGATAAAAGAATGGAAAGAAGGAAGGAAGGGTGAAAAAGTGGAAGGATGGAATTGATGAAGGACAGAGAGGATGGGAGGATGGGAACACAGATAAAAGGAAGGGAGGATGGGGGAGGAAGATGAAAGAATTAAAGGATAAATGGATGGAATAAAAGTGAGAATGGGAAGACAGAAGAACGGATAAAGGAACGGAGAAGAATGGGAGAATGGAAGGATGGACAGATGGAAAGAGGAAGGAAGGATGGAAAAGGGAAGAATGGTGGGATGAAAAGATGGAGAGAAAGAAGGGCAGAAGAGAGAATGGGAGTAAAAGAAAACGAGAGAATACATGGCTATTTGATTAGAGTAGCGTGGAAAGAAATCCCATATTGCTTCCTACCCATCAAGGAAGCCTTCATGGACAAGATGTGGGATTCACCTTTCCATCCACCCTCATTACCAAGGCATGGTCAGGGGGAAAAAACAGACACAAATGACTGTTTCTAATGACTGTGACTGTGTACTTAAGATTTAGTGAATATTTTGCAATATATCTCACAGATGCAATTAAAAAGAGCATTCTTTCCCGTGATCTTTGTAGGATATTAGATATCTGTCACACAGATGTCTCATCTGGAAATAAGGCCAATTCAGAGAAAATCAACAAAATGAGGTGGCACAAAACATTAGAAAGGGAAGCCAAATCCTCTGGGGCTATATCAGCCCTGGGTGTACCATGGTGCTTTCTGGATGGGCCAGCAAGTCAGGGCTGCCTGACAAGGTAAGCTGTGCAGAGGGGCTGGGCTAAGCCAAGGCTGCACATCTGTGTTAGGGAAAGACACTCAGCTCCAGGCCATCACCTATGCTTAGGAAAATGCATGTTTCCCAAGTACAGCAAAGGACTCTTCCAGTGCTGGAATCTGGGAAAACTCTTCCCACTTTTCTGATGCCCAATTTACATACAGTATCAAAACTAAAAGGATCCCAAGAAATCTTACATTGTCTTTGAATGAGTTCATTACTCTCCATCTCTAGCCCCAATGTTCTGGTCCAAGCCACCACCTTCTTCTCACCTGGGCTGCCGCTGCCTCCTCGCTGGAATCGCAGACTCACTTGCATTTGGTTCCATTTTTGCTTTTTTGTTATACTAAAGTGAAATTCACATAACGTGAAATTCACCATTTTAAATTGAATAACTCTGTAGCATTAAGTTCATTCATATTGGAAGATCACAACCTCTATCTAGTTCCAAATGCTCACCACTTCAAAAGGAAATCCCTTACGCATTAGTCACTCCCATTTCCCCTTTCCTCCAGCCCCTGCAACCACCAATCAGCTTTCTCGCTCTATGGATTTGCCTATTCTGGACATTGCATATAAATGGAATCCTACAAGATGTGGCCTTTTGTGTCTGGCTTCTTCACTCAGTACAATGTTTTTGAGGGTCGTCCATGTTCTAGCATGGATCATCACTAAATGACTTTTTATGGTTGAGTAATTGGATCCCACTTTGGATTCTTTACAATGTATTCTCTACCCAGCAGTCAAAGGCAGGCTTTAAAAAGTATACATTGTATCATGTCACTCCTCTTCTTAAAACCCCACAAAGGTTTCCAGTTGTTCTCTCTTCTTGTGGTCTATAAAAGCTTCCTAGGACCCTCCACACCTACCCTCCAACTTCTTGTGTCATCTTGGACTCTAGCTGTTCGGGTCATCTTTCTGGTCCTTGACCACACTAAATTCTCTACCTCAGGGCCTTTGCACATGCTGTTCCTGCTGCCTGGGACATTATTCCCCATTGTGCTTGTTAGTGGTATCATACTCATCATTAAGGTACCACTTCCTTAGAGATGCCATCCTTAACTCCCAAACCAGTCAGATCTCCTGGTTACACCTGCTCCCAGCACCACCTGCTTTCCTTCTTAGAATGCATCCCAGCTGGAATTCTGCATTTACTTATGTGGTTACCAGAGGAATGTCTGTCTCCCCTAGGGCCCGTGCCCATCACACAAAAAGGGCCTGTATCCTCACCATCTAGCATAAGACAGGGACCCAGAAGCTGGGTCTACAGATGCTCACCCTAGCCCATGTATCCCACCTCAAGCAAGGACTATGTGACATCTTCTATTTGTGGGGAATTCTAAAGGAATGTGACCCAGTCTCCATCTGCAAATCAGGAGGGCTGGTTTAGCAGCATCTTCCCAGTTAATTCCCAAGTAAGGGCTCTTCAAGGACAGAAATACAATTTCTTTTTCTTTCTGACAATTTCTTTTGTCAGCCCCCAGCCACCCTTGGCCTAGGTCTGGCAGGTGGTTGCACATTCAGAAAACTGAATCGATACCCTTTTGCCAGCCCACCTCTCCCAGCCTTCATCACAGAGATCGTCAAGGGAAGCCCCAAACTGATGTTTAGTCTTTGCACCATTTCCTCTTCCCAAAGTGTGCTGGGGTCTGAGTGAAACAGAGCCGCTGGCTCACATGGCCTCAGCCTCCTTGAGCGTGTGGGTTGTGTCCCCTTGAACTCAGAAGCCTTTACCCGGCCAAATCCCTCAGCATCTCATTAACTGTGTCTGGAGCATCTGGCCCAGCCAATTGGGAGGAAATGGTAGGGCTGGGAACAGACAAGCTCCTCACAAGCCTGCACTGAGGACAGGCAAGAGCACACATTCTTGCAGACCGCCCTGTACAGCAAAATGCTAATCCAGTAACCATTTCCCCAAACAGGAAAAATGCCCAGTGGTCTTACACAGGGCTATGAGCTGTCCCTATCAAACTGGCCCTTTTAAATCCTTTGCTCTTGGGCTGATCCAATGACCCAAGAGGAGGCCTCCAGGAAAGACTTTTCAAAATCAAAGAATGCACAATGTTCTGGGGCAGCAGAGCTTACGAGCTCTCGGCTCAGCTGCTCAGAGTCCAGGAAAGGGAGCAGTTTGGAAAAGCAAAGCCCCATTAAGTGTAACACCAAGGGGATGTTTATTGAGAATCTGCTGTTATTGGCCACAGGTGATAGCCCTCATTTCTGGCTGGAGCACTCCCCAAGCATGGCATTAATCAACCAGGGCCCTGGCAAAAAAAAGGGGCATGATGAGCCTGTGAAATAGCACAAGCTGCATTTCCCCAAGTGTGGAGGAATACGCAGTCCTTTTAGAGAAGACATGGATGCATCTTTTTGCATTTTAATAAAATTCAAGAAATAGCCTTTGCACGTCAAATCTATAATTTCATAGTAATTATTTTCTATATGCAAAAGATACTAAGAAGAAGAAAAAGAAGAAGGGGAGGAGGAAGAGAAAGAAGGATGAGAAAAAGGAAGACAAAGGAGAAAAAGGAAGAGCAAAGGAAGAATAAGAAGACAAATGAGGGGGAGGAGATGTTGGCTAAAAAAATGTTAAGTAAACTATAGTATAGATCCCACCCAAATGGCTAAAAATAGACTGGCAGTTACAAATATTGGCAAAGATATAAGGCAAACAGAACTCTCCTAAAATCCTGGTGGGAGTGTAAATTGGTACAACCGTTTTTGAAAAATGACTTGGCAGTAGCTACTAAAGCTGAAAGTAAGCTCTGACCCAACGATTTTACTCCCAGGCATGTATCTAACCAAAATGAGGGCCCATGTCTGCAAAAAAAGACCTTTGTAAGAATGTTCATGGCAGCGTTATTCATAAGGGCCACACAAACACTGGGAACATCTCAGTGACCATCAATAGTGGAAGGGATAAATAAGTCATAGTGTACAAATGCTATGACTTGAATTCTCAAACACACAAAGTCTGAGAATGACACTGACAAGTGGAGAAGGGTGTCCATCATCGGGATAAGGTGATGATGCCAGGCCTGGGAAGCATGAAGCCTTCCTTGAAGAAGGGAGCATACAACAGCATCATCAAAGGCATCCAGAGAAAAGGTGTGCAAGGAATACTTGGCCAAAATGCCCCTTCTCCCCACACTGCGTTTTTGGTCTTAAGACGTTCTCTTGGTTCTCACCATCAATGCATGTTATGGGCTGAATTTTGTCCCCCTCAAGTTCCTATGTTGAAGTTCTAACCCCTAGGACTTCAGAATGTGGCTGTATTTAGAGATGGAACCTTTAAAGAGGTGACTAAGCTTAAATGACATCATAAGGGAGAGCCCCAATCCAATAGGATTGGTGTCTTTTTAAGAAGAGGACAACACACCAGGGATGTATAGAAGCCGCCATGTAAGGACACAGCAAGAGGACAGCCATCTGCAAGACACAGAGAGAGGCCTCAGGAGAAACCAACCCTGCCAACACCTCGATCTTGGACTTCCAGCCTCTAGAACTGTGAGAAAATACATTTCCATTGTTTAAGCCCCTCGATCTGTGATATTCTGTGACAGCAGCCCTAGCAGACTAATACAGTACCCTTGTCTCAAGGGATTCTTTGGCGCCATAACTCGAACAAGAAAAATACCTACCACTTTTAATGGGATAGTTACTAGGGGCCACACACAGGACTGGCCACTTTATGAGATTCTTATTCTAGCGGTGTCTGAATTTCTTCATTTGCTCTCTGTCTGCCAACTAGAATATGAGCTCTATCTCAATGTTGCTTACCAATGTTGTCTCCAAGGCCTAGAAAAATGTCTGACACACAGTGTGTCCTCCAAAACTATATTTTGGATGAATGTACAAGTGAATATTAACATCAAGCCTTGCAGGTGGTTCCATCTTACAGATGAAGAAACTGAGTCCAGAAAGTTCTGAGCTCCTTTTTTTTTTTTGAGACAGAGTCTCGCTCTGTTGATCAGGCTGGAGGGCAGTGGCATGATCTTGGCTCACTACAACCTCCGCCTCATGGGTTCAACTCGTTCTTCTGCCTCAGCCTCCCAAATAGCTGGGATTATAGGCATGTGCCACCAAAGCCCAGCTAATTTTTTTTTTTTTTTGTATTTTTAGCAGAGATGGGGTTTCACCATATTGGCCAGGCTGGTCTTGAACTCCTGTCCTCAAGTGATCCACCCACCTCACACTCCCAAAGTGCTGGAATTACAGGCATGAGCCACCGCGCCGGGCCAGTATTGGGCTTCTAACCCAATTTGTCCAGATCCGGAGCCCAGGCTCTCACAGCTACATGAGGCTCCATCCCACTCTGGTGCCAGAAAGAGGATACTACCCCCACCCCGCCCCCACCAACCCTTGCCAAGCTTTGGATCGCAGACATCTTCATGTACTAGGAGTTAGGATTCTGGGGCTCTCTGGGTGAGACCTACATGGCTTCCTCCTCACTATGACCCAAGAGCTTGACCACAGGGAGATTTGGACTGAAGAACAGATTTCTTGCAAGAAGCAAAGGAGTTTTCCTCCAGGTACAAAACAGAACTGCTGAGGTACCTAAGAGGTGTTACCTGCATCTGTCCTCTCAAACCAAGCTCCCATGACACAGGATCTGGCCTGGGAGGAATATGGTTCCCCTACGGTCATGGGATCTGTTTGGGGGTAATGCAGCTCTCAGAGATTGAGCCAAGTAACCCCCAAGGGACCTCTGTAGTGCAAAGGCAGGTTTTCTGTGGGTGAGGACAATGGACAACATGACGTGGGCAGCAGGGACTGAATTCCAAATGGCCCTGGATGATGGTCCTGCTCCCCTTGTACCAGCTGTGTGGTCTTGGACAAGTCACTTCTCCTCTCTGGGCCTGTCTCCTCATTTCTCAAAGAGGGATACTGCCCAAGTGTGATGATGGTCACAGCAGCCAAGGTCTGCTGAGGGGTCTGCAAGGGGTGGGGCATGGCATCAGTGGGAAAGACTGGTATCGCCCTCTTGGCATGAATTCGTATTGTTTCTAGTAAATTTCCTACTTCATGAAGGCACATGGCCCAAACTCTGTTTCCCTGTCTCCTTTCACCTTGAACCTGCTCTGGCTCAGCTTCTCTGTACCTTCACTCTCCTAGGACCCAGTGCCGTCTTCTCTCCATGTATCCTTAAAGGCTGAACTCAAGTCTGAGCTCCCTTGAAGCTCCCAGAACCATCGAACTTTAGGTTGCTATCACCAGCACTCCATGTGCATCAGCACCGTGCACGGAGCGTTTCCTATGGTCCAGGTACCAGCTCCCCATGTGCATTAACTCATGCGGTCCTCACAACAACCCTACAAGGAAGGTACTAGAGTTATACCCATTTCATAGATGGGGAAATTGAAGTTCAGAGAGGTTATGTGGCACTTGGTTAAAAATTCAGCACACACCAACCAAGTACACTCTAAGTGTGATGCACTGTGTTCTTACACTTCAGAGGTCTAAAGGGAAATAGAAGACACAGCTTCCATTGTCAGCAACCCTGACTTGTGTATCACATCTGCACCAGCACAGACCTGGCCATGAGGCAGGGGTCTGTTTGACACCTGCTATAAGGGTACGGGCATCTTAAGAGACAGCAGAAATCTCAAATCAGATGTGGTGAACCAGTAACTGATTCACTGAGACTCGGTTATCCATGCTGTCTTTTAGCCCATCTGGGTGTGTAAAACTCAAGAATTCCTGGGTTATGGCTGGGGCATGGTTCTCCCTTTGTTCTCAGGAAGATTGCCTGGTGGTCTGAACTGGGCAGCTCTAGCCAGGTTCTTCTAGAACAGGGGTTCTAGAAGAACTATGGGCCAACCAATGGCCAAATCCAACCCTCACCTTGTTTTGGTAAATAAAATTTCCTTGGACCACAGTCATGCCTACTCATTTATATATATATTGTCTGTGGCTTCTTTTGCCTGACAATAGCAGGGTTAGTTGTGACAGAGTTGGCATAACCCCAAGCTGAAATATTTACTATCTGACTCTTCGTGGAACAAATTTGCTGATCCCTGTTCTACACTACCTGTCCACAGATGTCAAGAGAAAACTTGTAAGAGAGCCTGCTTTAAGGGTCTGCTTGGGATTTATTTTCCCTCAGCATACAGCTTCTCTCTTGACCTTCTGTGTCTAAATAATGAACATTCTCTATTCCTGTTCACTCCTCTCCCCATATCCCTGAATTGTATGCCACTGTGACTGGGTTATGGGGAGGGAAGTAAACAGGAACATTCTTTAATGATCAGTATAAATCCCTTTGTCTAAATCTATGCTGTTCTTTACGGATATTAACATTTTAATTAAAGCAAGACAAAATTTAAAATTCTTCTCATCAGCCATTACATCCATGATTTAAATGCTCAAAAGCTACATGTGGCTAGTGGCTACTGCACTGGACAAAGCAGGTAGAAAACATTTCCATCATTTGTAACATTTCTTTTGGACACAGCTGCTCTAAACAATCCCTGCCCCCAGCATTGAAGGGTGAGATGATGCATTGTTCTGCAATTAGATCATTTGCTCCATCTCATCTCTCTCTCCTCTCCTCCTCTCCAAGTCTGGTTTTCACACCCCTCCCAACAATAGTGAAATTAACTGTGCTTAGCAAAAGACTGGAGGCAGCTGAAATATGCATTATAGTGGACTGGTCGATTAAATTATGGTAATTCCATTTGAAGGAAACTATGTAGGTGTTAAAAAAGAATCAGGAGAGAGGAAACACCAACATTTATTATAAAGTGAAAGTGGGAGGAGAAAAAACAATGGATATGATATGGCCTCATTGTGTCTTTGAAAGATATATATTAATTCAAAAAAAAATGACCTGGTAAGTGTTACTAGGACAGTAAAATAATTGGATTCCAGCAATGAAGGAGGCAGACAAGAGCTATACTTTCCTTGGGCTTATATCCTGATGGGGGAATACAGACAAACAGATAGCAACGAGGAAATGCTACTTAAGAATAAGAGCTACCACCAGGTGTGGTGGCTCATGCCTGTAATCCCAGCACTTTGGGAGGCCAAGGCAAGTGGATCCCTTGAGTTCAGGAGTTTGAGACCAGCCTGGGTAAGATGATGAAACCCTAACTCTACAAAAAATACAAAAATTAGCCAGGCATGGTAGTGCGCACCTGTAGTCCCAGCTACTAGGGAGGCTGAAGTGGGAGGATCACCTGAGCCCAGGAGGTGGAGGCTACAGTGAGTCAAGATCATGCCACTGCACTCCAGCCTAGGTGGCAAGGCCAGAACCCATCTCAAAAATAAATACATAAATAAATGACAATAATAAGAGCTTCTACATAGAGAATTAAAATCCAGTGATATGGTAGTGAGTAACTGGGTGGGAAGGCAGACCTGGCATTTTGGCTGAGACATGAATGTCAAGGAGAAGGCAGATTTGAAAGATTTGAAGGAAGAAGGATCAGGCAGCCTGAGGCAGGGGGAATGTCGCAGAGTCCACAGAACTGGTGCAAAGCCAGGACAGGGAAACTCAGAGTAAGTGACGAGGAGAGGGGCAGAGGTGAAGTTGGGAGGCAGCAGGGCCAGATCACTGCAGGTCCTTGTTAGGAGGTAGGGTTTTATGCTGAGAACTTTGGGAAGCTGTTGGAGGACTTTAAGAAGGAAGATAACAGAATTGGATTCTGCTTTTAAAAGATCACTTTAAAGTCTTTACTCCACCTTGAGTTGATTTTTGTATAAGGTGTAAGGAAGGGGTCCAGTTTCAGTTTTCTGCGTATGGCTAGCCACTTCTCCCAGCACCATTTGCTAAATGGGGGAGAAATAGAAACACTTTTACACTACTGGCAGGAATGCAAATTAATTAAACCATTGGGGAAGACAGTGTGGCAATTCCTCAAAGATCTAGAACCAGAAGTACCATTTGACCTAGCAATCTCATTACAGGGTATATACCCAAAGGAATATAAATCATTCTATTATAAAGATATATGCACATGTATGTTCACTACAGCACTATTCACAATAGCAAAGACATGGAATCAACCCAAATGCCCATCAATGATAGACTGGATAAAGAAAATGTGGTACATATACAACGTGGAATACCATGCAGCCATAAAAAGAAATGAGATTATGTCCTTTGCAGGGACATGGACTGAGCTGGAAGCCATTATCCTCAGCAAACTAATGCAGGAACACAGAACCAAACACCACATGTTATCACTTATAAGTGGGAGCTGAACAATGAGAACATGTGAACACAGGGAAGGGAACAACACACACTGGGGCCTATTGCGGGGGCGGGGGGAGAGAGAACATTAGGAAAAATAGCTAATGCATGCTGGGCTTAATACCTAGGTGATGAGTTGATAGGTGCAGCAAACCACCATGGCACACATTTACCTATGTGACAAACCTGCATGTCCTGCACATGTACTTCAGTATTTTTTGGTTTTTTTTTTGAGACGGAGTTGTGTTCTTGTTGCCCAGGCTGGAATGCAACGGTGCAATCTCGGCTCACCGCAACCTCTGCTTCCCAGGTTCAAGCTATTCTCCTGCCTCAGCCTCCCAAGTAACTGGGAATACAGGTGCGCACCACCACACCAGGGCTAATTTTTCATATTTTTAGTGGGACGGGGTTTCTCCATGTTGGTCAGGCTGGTCTCAAACTCCCGACCTCGGCTGACCCGCTGCCTCAGCCTCCCAAAGTGCTGGGACCACAGGTGTGAGCCACCGCGCCTGGCTGTATCTCAGAACTTAATATTAAAATTAAAAAGATCACTCTGCCAGATGTGTAGAGAGTTGACCAACAAGAATGGAACAAGAACGGCAACAAGAATGGAATTGGGGGATCTGGAAAGGAGGGTGTTGGAGTCACCCAGGCAAGAGAGGATGGAGGATTGGAGCAGGGTGGAGGTCATAAGGTTGGAGGGAGGGGACTCAGCTCTCCCAGGACTTGCCAGCAGTTTCAGTGTGTTAGGGGTGAGAGGCAGAGGAGTCAGATGCCTCCTAAGTTGAAGCTTCAAATAGATGTACAGTCTTAGATGCAGGCACATATACGTATCAACACTTTCTAGAAAGACAGGCAAGAGGCAGTTGGCAGGTGAGAGGGCTGTGGATTTGGGGAGTAGATACTTCGTTACTTTTAGACTTGTCTCTACCATTTGAATTTAGTAACAGAAGCATTCCTTTATAAAAATAAAACACAATTTTTAGTTATATAGTAGTCATATATAAATAGTATATGACATATACTATTTTTTTGCCTAGAATGTTTTCTTTTTATTTTTGTCAAAGGAAAAAAATTCTAGAAAACAGAGAAACAGACATTAAATAACACAGTCAACTGTTATTTAATATTTTGATGCTATTTCATTATTTTTTCAAGAAGTTACACATTGAAGATCAAACTTGAGTTGGATTTTTGTTTCCTAAATGGCTGCTATAAGTCAGCTGGTAACTGGTATCTTGGATTTAGTTGGCAAAAATGAAAATGTAGTTGTGTATAAATTCCTAGAAATTAAACACATATCCTATACCTACATAAATGTGTATATTATATGTCTATTGGAACATTTACACCTGAAAAATATGCAAGATGTTTGAAGAACAGCTAGATAGTGCTTATTTTAGAGATTAAACTTCGCTCAGTGACAAATCATCTCTTGATACCTAACAGACAGACCTTCTACCAAGGCTAGATTTGAAGAACGAACAAAATGTCCCTTAAATACATATTCCCCTCTTGTCCACTAAGACACACTTCAGGTCTAGGGCAAGAGAGGAATAAAGAAAGGGAGAGGAAAGGAAAGATGTCCTGATGCAGAGGTTGCCAAATCTTTTCTGCAAAGGGCCAGAGAGGAAATACCTTCGGCTTTGCAAGTCACTTGCTCTCTACTAAAACTCTCCATTTCTGACTTTGTAGCAGAAACTCAGCTGCAGACAATGTGTAAGTGAACACGTATGACCATGTTCCGATAAAGCTATTTACAAAAATAGGCAATTGGCTGAACTTGGCCCCTGGGCTAGACAGTAGGTTGGGTAGTTTCCCAACCACTGTTCTAATAGGATCTAGACTTACCTGAAAGTCAGGAAGTGAAAACAAAACACTAAGAGTAGCCCCTGAATCCCACTTCCCATCACCTGGCTCCCCTAGAGCCCTCATCTCTGCCACTGGGACTTTATCTAGTGTCTCTCCTTTCCTCATCCTGACCCACCCCTCCTGGGATGGGTTAGGTCTTCTCCACCGCTCTGACCACAGTTTTGAGGTACACACTGATTTTTCTGATGACTTGATGAGTATGGGCCTCTCCCACTGGTTTGGGAGTGCTGGGAAGGCAGGGGTTGTGTTTAACTTCTTTCTGGCTCCCAGCACCCAGCACAAAGCCTGGCATATAGTAACAGCTCCATAAAAACAGTTTAACTAAACAAATACATGAAAATCCAAGTGTTTCCACTGTACTATTACATACAATGCTCATGGGCTTTCCATGGAAATGAGCAGGGAGGGGGTGGCACTCCAGTGGATCCAATTTTCCTCAATGCCATGAGAGAGGCAAGGCTGGCACCCACCCTCTATACATATTTCCAATAGGAGGCATTTACTGTGTAGAGTGGTTATGTGGGGGTTAGCTGGCAGGAGAGGTAAGTGCCTGTACCAGCCCACTTCGGGGAGGGAATTCCAATTCTCATACAAATGCCTATGTCAGCACCAAGTTCTCTCTGTGTCACATGCCAGGGGCCGGACACTGTGCTCATGACACATTATCTCATTCGGGGTTGGAGCAATTATGACTTCCATTTTGTAGTTAAGGTAACCGGCGTTCCCAATAATTAATGTATGCAGATCACAATTCAACACAGGCTGGAGTGTGATGGCAGTTCTGGCGGATTTCAAAGCCAGTTCCTCATCACTCTATTAATTCTACCGTAAGAGTTGATCGCATGTGTTCCCATTTTACAGAGGTACCTGTGCAAACAGGTTGTCAATTTCAGGGTTAGCCAAGGAGAATCAATCTTAGACTTGCAATCTGGGAGGGGAGGGGTAGGGGCTGGTCTCAGCCAGTTCTTTAACTGGACACTGACAATGCTGCCTCTGCCCCATGGAATAATCCAGAAGCCCATGGCTCCCTCTTCCAGTGAAGACCCACTGCACGGCACAGCCCAGCCTCCTCCACCATCCCCTGAGCTCATCCAGACAGCGACCCGGACTTTGCCTCTTAGGCCTGATCTGTGTTGGCGTCCAGGCCCGTTGATTTTCCTGCATCCCTGTGATTAGTGACTAATCTTATTTTTTTGTTCCCAAACCCATAAATCAGTTACAGACCAAATATTTACACAGGCCATCATTTCCGACGGAACCAGAGCTCGTGACAGCCCTCATTATTAAAAAGGATGAGTGATTGGGGCAGAGATTTCACGGCCATGTGGCTGGATGTTTTCTTTTAGATTTCCTTCCTCCTCTCCTTGCCTGAAGAAAAGACAATTTCCAAGATAAATTGGCGCAGAGGTCTGCTCTCACTGTCTCCCCGGGGCCGATGGGATGTGGGCAGGCTTCCGTCAGCCCAGTAAGTGATGGGCCCCCAGAGAAATGGCCAGTGCTAGCTTCTGCCCGCATCTCCTGGCCTCCCTCTGGGGCCAAAGAGTGGAACGGGGAGTCATTTGACTCACAAACATTCCCGAAATCAGAGGCTGTAGAAGACAGCAGAGGGGAGGGGCCCAGAAGAGGAAATAGCTGCATCCCCACCTCCAGCCCACGTGACCCACGGGGCAGGGAGTGGTTTGGCCTGTCAGGTGCCCCACCCCCAACCCACCACCAGAGGCCACATGTTGAGTGGATAAGATCACTGGATAGAGAAGCAGGAGGATGAATGCCTGACCTAGCTCTGTCATTACCTAAGTTACCTTGGATTTTAATGCTGATTCCCCTCCTGTAAAAAGCAAAGATTTGCGGAAGGTCCCTTTATATCCCTTTTTGCTTCAGGTACCTTGGTCCTAATTATGACAGCTGCCATTCATTTCACCCTTACTACATGCCTGGCTTTGTGCTAAGCATTTTAGAGGCATCAGCTCATTTTATTCCTTTTTTTTTCTTTTTTTGAAACAGAGTCTTGTTCTGTCATCCAGGCTGGAGTGCAGTGGTGTGATCACAGCTCAATGCAGCCTCAATCTCCAGGGTTCAAGCCATCCTCCTGTCTCAGTCTTCTCAGTAGCTGGGACCACAGGCACACACCACCACACCCAGCTAATTTTTTTTTTTTTTTTTTTTTTTTTTTTTTTTTTTTTAGCAGAGATGAGGTCTTGCTATGTTGCCTAGGCTGGTCTTGAACTCCTGGGCTAAAGTGATCCTCCTGCCTTGGTCTTCCAAAGGGCTGGGATTACAGACATGAGCCACCATGCCTGGCCTCATTTTATTCTTTATGATGGGATCTGTCATTTGCAGATGAAGAAACAGAGGGTCAGAGAGGCTAGGCGACTTGTCTAAGGTCACACAGCATATAAGGGGCAGAGCCAGGATTTGAACCTGGTTCTGTCTGACCCCAAAGGTCTTAATCCTAAAATATATCACGGACTCCCTAGGACCTGGATTTGCTTGTAACACCTGGATAAAAAAGCTCATTGTCATCTGGATTCTCAACACTCCAGCATCTCCATAGGAAAGCACCCAGAGTCAGTGTTCTAAGCAAATGCATCATTGATCATTGTCTACTCAGGTGGTAAGCCCGTAAAGACCCTTCTCTGTGCAAGCAGGAGGTCAGCCAGAAATGTTTTACTCAAGGAAATTGATAGTTTTGCCACCTATGGGATATTTCACAGATGCTTCCTTTATCCTGGGAAAAAATAAACAGAGAGTGAATCCTTACAAACATGCCTAAATTGGAATATATTTCAATCTATGATTCTATGAGATCCACGCTGAAATCCACGCATCAGAGCCCGAGAGACAGACAACGAACAGTATCTACCAGTTCCTGAGGGCTTGGAGAGGACTCAGAAGATGCTGGGGCTGGCTGGCTGGCTGGCTGGGTACCCAGGGCTAGTTGCTTAACCTCAGTGAGCTCTTAGCTTCCTCGCTTGTAAAATGAGGGGCTTAGAGCAACTCATCCTTAAAAGCTTATCCACCCTCAAAGCGGCGATTCTGTGATGCTGCTCCCTCTTTTCCAAGCTTCCAGCACGACCTTGGGCAGGTCAGAATCTGTGTGGTTTCAGGTCTTCTTATTTATACAACAGGATAACCTCTCCTGCCTCTTTGTCTGCCCCTTGCTTCTGTGGGGGCAAGTGAGTCAGTGTGAGCTCAGCAGAGAGTGCAATTAAACATCAGCAAGTATGATCCCACCAGTGTGGAATTGCTAATAATTCAGTCGTGGCTCTCCTACTGTGACTCCAGGAAACAAAGTCTGAATCTCTTTTTCCACGAGAGTTTGAAGAACTGTTGCCTGAAATTAGTGGGTTTCTTCAAAGCCAGGCTTTTGATGTGCTTTCAACTTTTGCATCCAGCATGAACTTGTTAGGGTAGAAAATTTGCTTATTTGCGATCAAACAGTATAGAGGGTGGGCTCGCTGCAAATTGTCACTTAACGTGTTCATCTATGTAATCATTCCTGCTCAGCCGGACTCAGGCATTTCAATATCTGAGCCAATAGCCTGTACTGCTGTCTTGCAGAGGACACTGGTTTTGTGACCGTCTAGCATTCACCCCACTCCACCTCAGGGAATTCTCTCTCCTACTCTGTGCACAACCTTATTGGGGGTGTCAACTAGGGGACACTGCCTTCCCCTAACTCACCAGGTGCCAATCAGACCAATCTGAGTCTCTCTTGGGAATATGAATCTTCAACAGCATGACACACGATGGAAAAAAATATTTGAAGCTCAATCTAGTAGTGGTTCCTCCCAAAATCAGCTGTCAAGTCATTCCTGCTACTTAGAGCCCAAAGACATCTGGGTCCTGCCCCTTTCTGAGCCTGGGTCTCCAGCTTTCCTGTCAGTCCTGAGAGTTATCCCATAATATCCCAAACAAGTTCATTTTCAGCCTAAGTTAGATAGAGTCGGCTTCTGTTGTTTGCAACCAAAGATCTCATCTCTAATGTATTCTGAAACCTTTAAAGCTGAATTCCCTTTTTAAAAAAAGTCTATTGGCCGGGTGTGGTGGCTCACGCCTGTAATCCCAGCACTTTGGGAGGCTGAGATGGGTGGTGGATCACTTGAGGTCAGGAGTTCGATACCAGCCTGGCCAACATGGTAAAACCCCGTCTCTACTAAAAATACAAAAATTGGCCAGGAATGGTGGTGGGTGCCTGCAATCCCAGCTACTTGGAAGGCTGAGGCGGGAGAATCGCTTGAACCCGGGAGGCGGAGGTTGCAGTGAGCCATCACGCCACTGCACCCCGGCCTGGGTGACAGAGCAAGACCTTGTCTCAGAAAAAAAAAGTCTATAGCTCAATTTTTTCACTAAATCAGACTAAGTACCCGCAACTCCAAAGTTTCTCAAGTCCTTTGGGGTGGGGCCCACAAATCTGCATTTTATCATGCTTTCCAAAGATCATTTCAAGCTCCCCAGAACCACTCTCTGCATCATAATTCTACACCGATAACATCAGCCAGTGTCCAGCTGGCAGGTTTGACATTGGCTGATGCTCTGGAGCAAAATACTTTTCACATGCTAGTGTCTGCTCAGGCCCTCTAAGAACCAGACTCTAAGGCCTGAAGGTTTAGTCCATAGAGGCTCCATCAGGTTTCGAGTGTGCCAGAAGCAAGAAGAAAATGTGCTGCCAAAGGACACTCTCCAGGATGGCCATAGGGATACAACTGCACACGCCATGAAGTCACTGCTGCTGTAAGTTTGGAGGATGACTCAGATTCCTCTGCCTTCCCCACTGGAAAAGTCCACAGTGTTTATGTCAAACTCTAGACACCCGGTCACAACTCATTTCGCAGATCTCCTTCTTTCCTTCTCTCCTGCCTCCTTTTTCCTTCCTTGCAAACGACACATGCATTACACACATAGCAGGTATTTTCACTGTAAAAGATTCACACACATAGTCAAATTTGGAAGTTCCTCCAACCCCCTTACTCTCACTGCCTGTCTCAGTGTAAACTCTTCTAACTCTTCTGTGACCATAACTACCTAATACCAACATACAATGAATATGTCCAAACATTATATAAATGTATATATACATATTTATGTTTATATCTATTTCTCTTTGTAGAAATACGATCCTACTATATGTGCTGTTTGGCAGTTTGTTGTCTTCACAAATCAATGTATCTTGGAGTTTTAAACATCTCTTTGTGTAGAGCAGGGGTCATCCACCAAAGGCCATGCCAGGTGCAGCAAAGCAGAGATGTCTTAATAAGAGAGTGATTTAATAAAAATATGACACATCCATATTATAGAACACTATTCAGTCATTAAAAAGAATGAGGTGGTTCTATAACAGGGGTGAAAACTTTCTCGGTAAAGGGCCAGATAGTAAATATTACAGGCTTTGCAGGCCATGCAGTCTCCATTGCAACTACTCGATTCTGCCTTTACAAAAGCAGTCCTAGGCATTATATAAACAAATGGGTGTGGCTGTATATTAATAAAACTTTATTTACAAAAACAGTCAGCAGGCCAGATTTGGCCCAGGGGGGCATGGGGGGATGACCCCTGGTCTACACAAACAGATGTTTCAAACTCCAAGATACATTGATTTATGAAGAAAACCAACTGCCTAACAACACATATAGTATGACCGTATTTATACAAATAAATATAAATATAAATATGTATACATGCATTTATATAATGTTTGGACACTTTCATTATATGTTGATATGAGGTAGTTATGGTCACAGAAAAAGAGCTAGATGGGTTTAAACTGAGAAAGATAGTGAGAGTAAGGGGGTTGGGGGAACTCCCAAATTTGACTATGTGTGAGAATCTTTTACAGTGAAAATGCCTAGCATGTGTGTAATGCATGTGTGATTTGGAAGGAAGGAAACAAGAAGGCAGGAGAGAAGGAAGAAGAAAAGGAAGGAAGATGGAAGAGAGAAAGAGAAGGAGGGAAGAATGAATGGAGGGAGGGAGGGAAGGAGGGAAGAAGACAGAAAGCTGTGTTCCAATAAAACTTTATTTACAAAAACAGGCTGTGGGCCAAGTTTGGTCCATGGCCACAGTCTTCCAGCCTCTGGTTTAGAATACCAAGTTCACGAGGGCAAAGTCCTGGAAATCTTATTCACCATTATGTCCCCAGTCTATAGAACAGACCCTGACACACAACAGGAGCTCAAGAATTAGTTGTTGAAAGAATGGGGAAAAAGGCTGGGCACGGTGGCTTACACCTGTAATCTCAATACTTTGGGAGGCCGAGATGGGTGGATCACCTGAGGTCAAGAGTTCGAGACCAGCCTGGCCAACATGGCGAAACCCCGTCTCTATTAAAAATACAAAAAATTAGCCAGGCGTGGTGGTGTGTGTCTGTAATCCCAGCTACTTAGGAGGCTGAGGCAGGAGAATCGCTTAAACCTGGGAGGCGGAGGTTGCAGTGAGCCGAGATCACACCATTGCACTCCAGCCTGGGTGACAGAGGAAGACTCTGTCTCAAAAAAAAAAAAAAAAAAAAAAAAAAAGATAAAAGAATGGCGAAAAAAATAAAACCTCACAGTCTTTCCCTATCAACTTGGAAAACGAACAACTCAACTACTATTCTAAGCCCTTGTCATGAGCATGTGTAAAGCAATATGCTGTGTGTTACTCATTTAAATGTCTTGAACTAACTGCTGCCAGCACACAGGTTAATTAAATGGCAGTGACCTTAAAAACAACAACAACAACAAAAACGAGTTGTCATCCTCACATTATCACATCAAAAGTGGCTCACTCTGTGGTACTTCAGTGGCTGAGAAAACCTTTTGCTCTGTATCCAGAGACCTATTTCTCTGTTCTCACCATGCACAAAAGCTGGTCTGTGGTCCTGCAGGTTCTCAGATCCAAAGGTAAATATTCCCACCTCCAAGGAAACCACATCTCTAAATGCAATGCAGTGTTTTCCGATCACAGGCAAACAGATTCTGATGTAGAAGAGAATCGGCAAACCTACTCTCAAACACAGGGACAGGGCTTCAAGTGGGACCCAGCGTGGGTTGACAATGATGCAAAAGTGACTTTCAAAAGAATCTGGGCTGCATTTTTGAGGGGATAAGAGGAGAAATGGGAAGGGCAAGTGGATTTTAGAGGAGAAACAAAATTGCTGCATTTTTGGACGCTTTGTTCCACAGTGCCCTGGAATCCAGGGTAACGGGCATCCCAACTGGTAGACTCAGGGAGCAATGTCAGATACAACCTTTAGGTCCTTGGGAAATGACACAACCCAGTGTCTTACTGCTGCAAAGAAAGATGGTGCCAGGGGACACTGAGTCACTGACCCTCGCCTTGAGCCACAGGCACCTAGGAAACTGGATAAGAGCCTCCCTTCTCCCTCCCACTTAGGCAAACTCTCCTGTCTTCTGGTTCTGTTGCCTTCGGTGTGAGTTTCAAGCCATGTTCAGCACCAAGATTAATGAATTATGCATCAGTGAGGTTTGGCAGGTTGACATAGACAGACGGCTGCCCACTGAAGGCCATGCCGGGTGCAGGCCAGAGCCATCACATCAAGATCTTCCAAAAGACTCCCTCCTGCCTCCAGTTCTCCATGGTGCAGAATCTCTATGCTGTGTGGCTGGCTCCAGCACTATCTACAGCATCTATCCCAGATCTCTGATGGATGCTAAGGCATCTGGCAAGGTAGTATATCTCATGGGGTATGCTGTAGCTGCAAATTAAGCCTAGAGCAGGAAATAAAATCAAGCTAGGAAGAAGTGTTCATGTCTCCTGAGGGCCCTCCCCACACTGGGTACTGGGATAAACATTTCCCCTACATTTCCTCTAATCTTCAGAGACTATATAGGTGATAGAGGATTCCCCATTTTACAGATGAGAAAATTGAGGCACAGATAGTGGAAGCTGCTTGCACAAGGGCACATAGAGGTGGCATTCCATCCAGACCTGGCTGGCAACGAGTCTGTGTTCCTTTGCCTCTGCGGGGTGTCACTCCTGTGCTATCAGGCTGGTAGAGGCTTAAGGGAAGGGGAGGTTACAAATATGGATCAAAAAGAGGAAAGGGAACAGAAAGACAATCCAGTTAACATATGGCGAACGGCACGAAGAGACGGTTCTCCGAAGGAGATACATAAATGGTGGCCAACAAGTGTATGAAAAGATGCTCAACATTATTCGTCATCAAGGAAATGAAAATTAAAACCACAAGGAGATACCACTTTACAACCGCTAGGGTAGCTATAATTTTAAAAACAGAAAATAATAAGCATTGGCAAAGATGTGGAGAAATATGAGCTCTCACATATCACAGGTGAGGATATAAAATGGTGCAGCTGGCGTGAAATAGTTTGGTGGTTCCTCAAAAAATTAAAGATAGAATTACCATATGACCTGGCAACTTCACTCATATATATATATATATATATATATATATACACACACACACACATATATACACACATACATATATATCTATATGAGTTGAAAATAGGTACTTAAACAAATACATGTACACCTATGTTCATAGCAGCATTTTCACAGTAGCTAAAATATGGAAACAACCCAAATGTCCATCAACAGATGAATAGATAAACAAATTGTGGCATATCCACACAATGGAATATTAGCCACCCATAATAAAGAACACGATTTGAGACATGATGAATCTTGAAAACATTATGCCAAGTGAAGGAGGTAGCAGTCACAAAAGGTCACATATTGTCTGATTTCCATTTATATGAAATGTCTAAAACAGGCAAATCCACAGAAACGGAATGCAGACTGGCACTTGCCATGGGGATAGGGGGAAGCTAGGGAATTGGGAGTAACTGCTTAATAGGTATAGGGCTTCCTTTTGGGATGATGAAAATATTCTGGAACTATTTAGAGGTGGTGGTTGTGCAACACTGTGAATGTACCAAAGGCCACTGAATTGTTCAGTTTAAAGTGGTGGATCTCACGTTATGTGAATTTCCACTTCAATCATTTTTAAAAAGACTGTGTAATCCAAAGAAATGAGGAGGCAGGATGGTTGCCTAAGAGGAAGCCTGGGAGGCCGAGGTTCTGGAGGTCTTTACCACCAACCCGCCACCCCATCCTCAAGCAGCCAAGACTGACCCCCAAAGTGAAACAGAACAAATAAATAAAGACAAATGAAAACACAGTGTGAGATAAATACCAAGGGTCTGTTGGCCTTGTTTAATTGAATAAGGATAGAATATTAATAGACGATGCTTTAGAGTAAGAACCAATCTACAATGAACCACCTATGGGCCACAAATGACTTCCCATTCACCCTCCATGGAAGCCTAGAGGATTGTGCTGACTTGGTAGAACATTCCTAAACTAGAAAGAGAAGTTCATTTTCCAAAAACTACACATCCTCCTCCCCAACATCTCTGCTCAGGTCACTGAAGATGGGTGGCTGCTTCAAAAGACCCTGCATCTTAAGGTCTGGGTCTCAAGAAGCAACAATCGTAATAGACAATAGTGATGTCTGTGAATGCCCAAGCCTAGCATGTCTGCATGGTCCTCAGCACACAGTAAGTTGTGCTTAATAAGTTCTGGCTGGATAAATACCTCCTTTCCATAATAGTGATGTTCTGGGAGTGCTCGTGTACTGCCAGGCCCTATGCTAGATGCTTTATATGCACAATCTCATGGAGCTCTCCCAACCCCAGGAAGCGGGTCCTACCGTCATCCCCACTGACAGATGGTATACCTGCGGCTCACAGTGGAGACTCGTTTGTCAAGTTATCTGCCCACTGAGCAGTAAAATCAGGCTTCTAGAAGACATGCTCTGACGCCTATGCCCTTAAGCTAAATCACTCTGCTCTTGCCTCTTGAATAACTTACTTTCTTCCAATTCCATATTCTTTGGTCTACAACACTGATTGAAGGGTCATCACTTGGCCACTGAACTTTGTTTTAGGTGATAAACGAAAGGGTTAACCAAAGGACGCTACAAAAAGGTGTGGAGGTGGAGAAACAGGAACCCCACTGCATGGCTAGTGGGAATGTGAAGTGATGCAGCTGCTGTGGCAAACACCATGGCAGTTCCTCCAAAAATTGAAAACAATTACTATATGATATGGTTTGGCTGCGTCCACACCCAAATCTCACCTTGAACTGTAATAATCCCCACAGGTCAAGGGCAGGGCCAGGTGGAGATAACTGAATCATGGTGGACGTTTCCTCCATACTGTTCTCGTGGTAGTGAATAAGTCTCATGAGATCTGATGGTTTTATAAATGGTAGTTCCCCTGCACAAGCTCTCTCTTGCCTGCCACCATGTAAGATGTGACTTTGCTCCTCCTTTGTCTTCCACCACGCTTGTGAGGCCTCCCCAGCTACATGGAACTGTAAGTCCATTAAACCTCTTTTTCTTTATAAATTAACCAGTCTTGGATATGTCTTTACTAGCAGCATGAGAGCAGACTGATACCCCATATGATCCAGCCATCCCACTTCTGGGTAAATACCCTGAAGAACTGAAAGCAAGAACTCAAACCGATACTGGTTCACAGCAGTCCACATGTTCACAGCAGCATTATTCACAATAGCCAACAAATGGAAGCAACCCAAGTGTTCACTGACAGATGAATGGATGAACAAAATGTGGTCTATCCACACAATATTATCCAGCCTTAGACAAAAAAGGAAATTCTGACACATGCTCCAACATGAATAAACCTTGAAGACATTCTGCTAAGTTAAAAAAGCCAGTGACAAAAGGACAAATGTTGTATGATTCTACTTCCTTTTTTTGTTTTGTTTTGTTTTTGAGATGGAGCCTCACTCTGTTGCCTCAGGCTTGAGTGCAATGGCACAAACTCAGCTCACTGCAACCTCCACCTCCCAGGTTCAAGCAATTCTCCTGCCTCAGCCTCCCGAGTAGCTGGGACGACAGGTGCACGCCACCACACCCAGCTAATTTTTGTATTTTTAGTAGAGACAGGGTTTCACCATGTTGGCCAGGATGGTCTCAATTTCTTGACCTCGTGATCTGCCCGCCTCAGCCTCCCAAAGTGCTAGGATTACAGGCGTGAGCCACCACACCCGGCCGTATGATTCTACTTCTATGAGGTACCTAGAACAGTCAAAATTGTCAAGATAGAAAATAGAGTGATGGTTGGCCAAGGCTGGGGAAGGAGAATGAGAAATTTAATGGGTACAGAGCTTTAGTTTGGGAAGATGAAGAGGGTTCTGGGGATGGATAATGGTGATGGTTGCACAACAATGTGAACGTACTTAATATCACTGAACTGTACACTTAAAAGTGGTTTAAATAACAAATGTTCTGTTATGTATATTTTGCTGCAATAAAATAAATGTGTTGGGGCTGGGCACCATGGCTCACACCTGTAATCCCAGCACTTTGGGAGGCCAAGGCGGGTGGATCCCTTGAGCTCAGGAATTCAAGACCAGCCTGGGAAACATGATGAAATCCCATCTCTACAAAAAAAAAAAAAAATATTAGCTGGATGGGGTGGCACACACCTGTAGTCCCAGCTACTTGGGGGGCTGAGGTGGGAGGATCACTTGAGCCCAGGAAGTTGAGACTGCAGTGAACTGTGATCACACCACTGCACTCCAGCCTGGGCGACAAAGTGAGATCCTGTCTCAAACAAACAAACAAAAAAAAAAAAACAAGAAAAAAAGGAAAAAAGAGAAAGAGATCTGTTGGCAAGGGATAACCCACTCTCTGATAATGAAGACCTGAAATGGGGAAAAAGAGTCCTGTGGGGAAGAGAGAGAAAGACACCGGAAAGGTCACCGCTCTTCTTCAGGAAGGCCAAAGAGAGGGTCACCAAGACCCACAGCAGGGACAGGACTGCCATCCGTTGGCAAATGGAAGCTGAACTTGTGCAAGTGAAAGCTGACAGCCAGCACAGTGACAGAAGCCATCGGCGGGCTGGGCTGAGGCTGGTTCCCTTCTACCTTCTCTGCAGCTGTTAAATATCGTTTCTAGCTGTGTGCTCTCCACCTGCTCAGAGCCAATTTAATTAGAGGTTCAGGACTCCCCAAGTACCAAAAGTAAATGCCAAGTTTATGACCATTAGCAAAGGAGCCATAAAACTCCGGCCCACTGAAGTACAGCTCAAAGCCACCTGCCACCTGCCACTCCAGGGAGGCTGCTGGGCCCCGGCTTGGGTTTCTCTGAGGTCCCACTCCACCCATGATCCACACATTACCTGGGTCATAAGAAAAGCAGTGGACGGTGAACCCCAAAAGGGAATGAAGCACAAAGTGTACACATTTTCAAAAGTAATCATGGCAGTAAGTGTCCTAAGATACCCTGAGCTGTCTCCTTAAGGATAAATTTTACAGTGGATGCCAAGAAAAAAACAGGTTTAGAGACAAACTTGGAATGTGTTTCACTGCACCTTAGATTTCCCTTCTGCAAGAAGAGGTGACCTACATCCTAGCACTGGTGGGGGGAGTATCATGGTCTTGTTCAAAGTAGGGGGGCTTGGGAGTTGGAAGGGGATTCAGATCCAGCTCTGCGGCTGACCAGCTGTGATATTTTAGTGATGTTAATCTTTCTTGTAAAGGCATTGCATTGGGTTAGATAGTGCCATTCTCCCAAAGGGCCCTTTCAGCCCAAATCTACCTTAAGACTACCTATTATGTTCATTAATGAGTGATTACCAGGCATCCAAGGACTTCTGTGACTTCCCCTTGCCAGGCCCAGATAACATCCACAAAACACCTAAGAAACTGTTTCTAGGAAGTCACCTTGGAGAGCCTCAGCCTCTGCACCTATAAAATGGAACTAGAAGCACCTACCTCCCTGGGTCACTGGGAGGGTTTCCTGAGACTGGACGTGTTAAACTGGGCTCTTCAATCTTTTTCACATCACGACACACACAGAAAATGACATAATTTGTGCACTGGGGTGGACAGATGAGGGGACACCAGCTGCCCCAGGCATCCAGAGTTCGGAGCACATGGATATTTCAATGCGCCTTTAACCATTTTGCGGACGCTAGTTTGGGAAGCTTCTTTGAAAAGCACCCAGCACAGAGAACAAACGAAGCTGCTTTCCTCCCCCTCGAGATGGAAGGTTCCCTATCAGCTCAGGAAGGACAGCGTCCCTAAACTTAATAATATGAGCTCTTTATTTGCAAGTTTAATTTGCAAGTTTTATTGTAAAAGTAAATCCACACCATTTAAAAAATGTTAAAACAGTATAGGAAGGTACATATTGAAAAACAGAAGCCTCCTCCACCCCCAGAGGGCTTCTGGAGGGCAGAAAATGTTGATTCTTGATCAGGGAGCTGGTTACAGAGGTGTGTTTATTTAATGAAAGTTCAAGACGCTATCTGCTTAGAAGTATGCATTTTCTACATATATGTTACACTTCAATAAAAAGGTTTTTGCCAGGCGCTGTGGCCCATGCCTGTAACCCTAGCACTTTGGGAGGCCAAGGCGGGCAGATCACAAAGTCAGGAGTTCAAGACCAGCCTGACCAACATGGTGAAACCCTATTCTACTGAAAATACAAGAATTAGCCAGGCATGGTGGCACATGCCTATAATCCCAGATACTCAGAAGGCTGAGGCAGGTGAATCACTTGAACCCGGGAGGCGGAGGTTGCAGTCAGCCGAGATCGTGCCACTGCACTCTAGCCTGGGCAACAGAGCGAGACTCCATCTCAAAAAAAAAAAAAAAAAAAGGTTTCAGTGGCCCCTGTTATTTGGGTTCAATTGTGCTTTCTCAAAATATAGTGAAGTCCCCTAAACTCCAGTATCAAAGAATGTAATATGATATGGAAATAGGGTCATTGCAGCCGTAATTAGTTAAATTTAGATGAGTTCATAACTGGAGTAGGGTGGACCCCTCCCATATGACTGATGTCCCTATAAAAAGGGGAAACTCGGACACAGAGACACGCACAGAGAGAACACCACGTGAAGATGAAGGCAGAGACCACAGTGATGCTTCTAGAGGCCGAAGAACACCGAAGACTACCAGCACATCACTAGAAGCAGAAGCTAGGCAAGAAGCGTAGGACAGATTCTTCTTCCAGCCCTCAGAAGGAATCAACCCTGCTCCCACCTTGATTTTGGACTTCTGGCCCCCAGAACTGTGAGACAGTAAATTTCTGTTGTTTAAGACATCCAGTTTATGGTACTTTGTTACAGCAACTCTAGGAAATTAATATATCCCCTTGGTCTCTTCCTCTCTTCGTTGAACTCCTGAGAGGTCCCACTGTTAATGGCTTCTTGGGTGTCTCTCAGATTTTTTATTTTTTTTTGAGATAGGATCTCACTATAGGCTGGCATGCAGTGATGCAATCACAGCTCACTGCAGCCTCTACCTCCCAGGCTCAAGTGATCCTCCCACCTCATCCTCCCAAGTAGCTGGGACTATGGGCATGCACCACCACTCCCAGCTATTTTTTTTTTCCTTTGGTATTTTTTGTAGAGACAAGGTTTTGTTATGTTGCCCAGGCTGGTCTCAAACGCCTGGGCCCAGGCCATCTGCTCAACTCAGCTTCCCAAAGTACTAGGATTACAGGCATGAGCCACTGTACCCAGCCAGACTTTTTCTCTTAATCATTACATCTGTCATCCCTTCCTAGCTTCATCCACAGCACATACACCCAGATCCAGAGCTCCAAACCCACTTCCAAACCCTGAAAGCCTCCAGAATTCCCCTGTGTCATGTTCCATCCACTCGTCAGCTTTATTTTCCTCCTTGTTTTCTCCTAGCACCACTTGACATTATATTTCTTCCTGTTTATTCATCTTCTGATTGTCTCCTGACTGGACCCATCAGAGTCTTACTGGCTGCCCCAGGGCCTTTGCACATACAGTTCCCATGGCCTGAAATCTTCCTGTAGAAATCCCCATGGCTTGCTCCACCACTTCATTCTCTGCCTAAATAAGCCCTCATCAGAGAGGCCATCCCATCCCCTTCATCTAAAAGAGCAGCTCTCTCCTTAACACTTTCTACCTCTTGACCTTGCTGTCATTTGGTGTTCGGCAATAATCTTCATCTGACATTTTGTCTATTCATTGGTTTATGTGCCTTTTGTCTATCTCCCCTCATCAAGCTATATGAAGACAGGGCCTTTGGATGATCTGTTCTGCTTTAAGCCCAGCTCCTAAGGTAGTGCATAGCATGTGCTCAGCATTCAATAAATACCTCTGAATGAATCAATGGTATGGCATTTATGTAAAATGGCAGAGAGAATTATGGTTACCCTTTTACTGAGTATTATCCATGCATTATCTCATTTAATTCTCCCAGCAGCCCAATAAAGTAGTCATGCGTCACTTAATAAGAGCGATACATCCTAAGAAATGCATTAGGTGATTTTTGTCATTGTGCAAACATCATAGAATGTACTTATACAAATCTAGGTGGTAGAGCCTACTACACACCTGGGTGATGTAGCCTATTGCTTCCAGGCTACAAATCAGTACAGCATGTTACTGTACTGAATGCTGTGGACAACTGTGATACAATGTAATTATTTGTGTATCCAAACATCTAAACATAGAAAAGGTACAGGCAAAATACGCTATAAAAGATTAAAACGGTACACCTGTATAAGGCATTTACCATGAATGGAGCTTGTAGGACTGGAAGTTGCTCTGGGTGAGTCAGTGAGTAAGTGGTGAAGGAATGTGAAGGCCTAGGACATGACTGTACACTACTGTAGGATTCATAAACACTGTACACTTAGGTGACACTAAATTAAAAAACAAAGCAACTACACTGCAAGGTCACAATGGCTATGACGTCACTAGGTGATAGGAATTTTTCAGCTTCATTATAATCTTTTTTGATTTTTTCCTTGAGACAGAGTCTCACTCTGTCACCCTGGCTGGAGTGCAGTGGCACAACCTTGGCTCACTGTAACCTATGCCTCCCAGGTTCAAGCAATTCTCCTGCCTCAGCCTCCTGAGGAGGTGGGACTGCAGGCGCCCACCACCACTCCTCACTAATTTTGGTATTTTCTTTTTTTAGCAGAGACCAGTTTCACCATGTTGGCCAGGCTGGTCTCGAACTCCTGATCTTAAGTGATCTGCCCGCCTCAGCCTTCCAAAGCACTCCATTATAATCTTACAGGACCACCATCGTATATGCAGTCTGTCACTGACCAAAACGTCGTTATGTGGCCCATGACTGTATTGTTATCCTCATTTTACAGAGGGGATACAGAATGGTTGGGACTTACCCAAGGCTATACAGCTACAGGGTGGTGGAGGCAGGATCTGACAACAGGACCTCAGATGCTGGAGCCCACAGACTCAACCACCTGCCTAGCTCCCTTGTTCAGCCTCACCTACGCATTCCAGGTGACAGCGAGGTCATTGTCCATCTACCACTTTGCCTATCCAGCCATGATCTGACCACAGCATTGTAGTAGAACGAGGTCCTTAATGAAACGCACATGAAGTGCAACCAACAGTGAGCACTGAATTGCCTTCCTCATGTACTTTTCCTGCACAGGACAAGTTTGGTTATTATAAAAAAAAAAATAAGTCACTGAAAAATAATGATGCTTCACGGATGCTACAGAGCTATATAAAGTCTGCCTGTGCTATAATTGCCTTCCTGCCTCTGTAGGTGCTTAACTTGGTGAAGACGCTATTAACCACAGTAAAGAAAACATTTATTCACAAGAAAGCCATGTAATGAGGAGAATCCTCAACGCGGGAGCAAATGTCAGTATCTCTCAGATAAGAGAGAAAGGTTCATTCCGACGACCAAAACATCCTCTTAGCAGGTTTTTGTACAACTCCCAATGTCAGTGCTACCATGCAGGGCAACACCGAATAAATGATTCCAGATGGTAAAAAGGAACTCCCATTGTATTTCCTAAGTATTTCTATCCATTTCTCAATATTACCCCTCTCCATCACTCCAGGAGGTAAGCTACCATTATCTCTTGCTAGATGACTGGGGAAAAACACAAACCAACGAACCTTTTAGCTCCACCTGACTGCTCATCCATCCTCCATCTGCACAATAGAAGGAAAACTTTGTTTGTTTGTTTGTCTATTTATTTATTGAGACAGAGTCTCGCTCTGTTACCCAGGCTGGAGTGCAATGGTGCGATCTAGGCTCACTACAACCTCCACCTCCTGGGTTTAAGGGGATGGATTCTCCTGCCTCAGCTTCTCACCTAGCTGAGACTATGGGCATGCACCACCACACCCAGCTAATTTTTGTATTTTTAGTAGAGACAGTGTTTCATCATGTTGGCCAGGCTGGTGTCGAACTCCTGATCTCAGGTGATCTGCCTGCCTCAGACTCGCAAAGTGCGGGGATTACAGGTGTGAGCCACTGCGCCAGGCTGGAAGACTTTATAAAATCATAAATCTGGTCATGCCAACACCTTTGCTGAAAATCCTTCAGCATCTTCCCAAAGCATATAAAATAAAGATCAAATTCTTTAGCATCATCTCTGTAGTGGGCTGAATGGTGCTTCTCCAAAAAAGAAAAAAAAGGCTACCGGGACTTGTGAATGTTGCCTTATTTGGGGCAAAAGGGGGGTCCTTATAGACGTAATTAAGTTAAGGATCTTGAGATGAATCAACCTGCATTGTCCAGCTGGGTCCTACCTCCAATGACAGGTGTCTTTGTAAGAGAAAGGCAGGGAAGATTTGACATAGACACAAGAGGAGAAGACACAGAACAGAGAAGAAGGCCTTGTGAAGACAGAAGCAGAGATTGGAAGGATTCAGCCACAAGCCAAGGAATGTCAAGGATTTCTGGAGCAACGGAGGCTGCATGAGGCAAGGGAAGATCCTCCCCTAGAGCCTTCGGAAGGAGCATGGACCTGCTAACACCTTGCTCAGACTTCCAGTCTCCAGAACTAAAAAAGAAAAAATTTCTATTGCTTTCAGCCATCAAATTTGGGGTAATTTGTTATAGGAGCCACAGGAAACTAATACTGCTTCCAAGGCTGCCATGTGATCTGGCCCTTCCCACTTGCTCTTTCTCCTCAGCCGCACCACCCTTCCTTGTCACTCAAGTGCAACTGCAACATGCTCCCTTGCCCACTCCAGGGCCTTTGCACATGCTGTTGCCCTTGTCTGCTCCCCAGTAGTTTCTTCCACACTTCAGACAGCAGTTCTATCCTCCTTCCCCTCAGTAAGCCTCCCCCAATGTCACTGGGCCAACATGATTCCCTGTTACAGGCCCTCCCAACACCAAGCACCTCGCGTTGGTAGCCTTTGTCAGTTCCATTGCAAAGGTGTGAGATTCAATCGTCTTATCAGATCTGTTCCACGAGGGTGGGGACCATGTCTGTCTTCTTCACCCCTATCACCGAGCTATCTACACAGCGCCTGATGTGTAATAGACACCTAAATATTGGAATGACTGTTGGAATGAAAGGAAGTGCAATTTAGTGAACCTCAAAAATTGAGTCTCTAACCAAATATCAAACAGATCCATCAAACTGAAAAAGGAAGGAAACAGAAAAGTCCCTGGGGTGAATAGGTGGTTTAGCCTGATTCATTTTCCCATAAACCATATCAAAGTTTTCAGAGACAACTTCAGTGCCTATGGATGGTGTCAAACCGGGACATTGACTTACACACTCCTCAGTGTTGACAGAACTATCTTCCCTATTAAGGATCACTTTTATCCATGGATCCCCTCTTCCCCCACCAAGCTGGAATATTCCCAGACACCAAGCCAAAGTCTCCAATCACTTTCAAATGGACAGAAATTCAGTGAAATGGCTAGAGCTGCTGGCCAGTGCACCGTGGCCCTTTTGAAAGCTCCGCTCTGGCTACTAGGATACTTAGCTCAGAATGAGATCCTCCAGAGCTAAGTTATTACATGTTTGGGCCATTTTTCTCTTTTCACAGCTGGACAACTGACTGGAGTGGAAGCCAGCCAGCTCCTCAGGGAGCCCAAGGGGGAAAATAGTGAGGAAGGACAGTTTTCCAGCAATAAACTTGTTTCCTTCTCATTCTCTCCAGACTCAGACTTATCGACTCTTTGGAAAAGCCCACCCAAGAAACGAGGGGGAACAGAAGAAAGCCAGGATTAAACCAGGGTCAGAGAGAGAGAGAGAGAGACAAAGAGAAAGGCAGATGGCTCTGGAGTCAGGCCTGGGTTCAAATCACACATTCAGAAGTTGTCATTGGCCAGATCTTAGGCAAATTATTTCACCTCTTTTAGTCTCACTTCGTTACATAGAAGAGGAATGATTTGTCCACTCAACAAGTACTAAAGGAGCAACGACAGTGTTCTAGGCAGGACTATGAGTAGGGTAAGGTGCATGAGGTGCCTAGGATACTAAATTTAAGTTGATACTCTCAGAGACATGCCCAACCTTGAGAGTGGGCACCTCCCTAAATGCCACCCCTGATGTCCCTCAGTTGCCTCCCCCTGGCCCTGGTGCTAGATGTTGGGATCCACTAATAAAAACATCAAGGCCATTTCCCTGCTATGAAGTCTACAAGCTAAAAGGAGAAAACTTTCCTAAACTTCATGACACTGATCTCCTGGTCACAATAAAAACAGCAAAGAAATTGAACGCTGAAGTTCTTAAAAGGCCAATTCCACCTCCCACTGAAAAACCACTTGTGTGTCTTCAGTGAGGCTGAATTTATCAAACACACACAGCTACCCAGCAATCCTCCCAGAGAGCAGGATTACAGGCCAAAAGAAATTAAGGCAAACAGACTCCATAAATACCAATCTCTTCCAGACCTGCTCTGCCAGGGCATACGTCCTCCCAATCAGGATGCTGAGAACTCCAACTGCATGAGGTATGGACTGTGAGCCCTGAAATTACCCCCTCTCCATGCAGTGTAAATAAGACAGGATGAAATCAGCAAGTCTCTTTACTTTGCAAAGAAACTGAGGAGAAAAAGGGCAAAAGCACATACCTACAACTGGGATGCATTAACATAAACAGAAAGCATTTGGGCAATTTCTGGGTTAGAGCTTAGCCTTATTTTCAGGGCGTTATTTGATCTGTGCACTGCTTCCTATGGGGTTCCAATAGAAGACCTATAATCTTCAAGATTATCTGAAATTGGGGAGGGCATTTCATATTCATATTCGTGGATGGAACAAATGCATATTCATGTCTTGGTGGTGAATGGTTCCTGAGCTGCAGGTGCCCCTGAAAAGTCTTTCATATCAACAGTCTTTAGTTATGGAAACTCAACTTTCCAAATAGCTGCAGCCACTAAGATTTTATCCCACCTACTGCTGTCTCTGGCCAAGCAGGCAAATGGAAAAGCATGTTTTCAGTGTGGAAGGAGAAGCTGGTAATGGGTAAAGCCAAGAAAATCCAATTGCTACTGATCTCAGAGCTTACTTCTACAGTCTCTTTAATAATTGATCAACACGGCCTCACCTGCAACCCAGACCACTGGGGAGAGAAGGGATCCCCCAAAACCCTGGTGAAACAGACCCTGTGTGACCCATAAAGCCTAAAATATTTACTCTGTGGTCCTTTACAGGACAAGTATGCTGACCTCTTCTCTATACCAAGCTCAAGACATAATGAAGGGCCAGGTGCGGTGGCTCACAGCTGTAATCCCAGCACTTTGGGAGGCCAAGGCAGGTGGATCACTTGAGGTCAGGAGTTTGAGGCCAGCCTAGCCAACACAGTGAAACCCCATCTCTACTAAAAATACAAAACATTAGCCAGGCATGGTGGCACACGCTTGTAGTCTCAGCTACTTGGGAGGCTGAGGCAGGAGGATCACTTGAACCCAGGAGGTGGAGGTTGTAGTGAGCCAAGATTGTACCACTGCACTCCAGCATGGGTGACAGAGTGAGACTTCATCTCAAAAAAAAAAAAAAAAAAAAAAAATACACAATGAAGAAGGATCTGGGGATGAGATTATTTTGATTAGGAGCTATTGACTCTAACCTAAAGAGTGCGACAAGGTGGGAAGGACTCATTTGTCTGAACTTTTATTCAGTCACCTGCCCCACAAATATTTATTAAGGGACGCCTTTGTGCCAGGCCCTGGGCTAGGATATGCTGGGATATGACTATGAGCTAGGCAGGCCAGGGGCTGCCTCCAAGGGACTTAGAGTCCATCCTATAAAGGATGAGTTCATTACAGTGAATGTGAATGCTACAGAAGGGCAGTCCTGGGGACTCTGAGGGCTGATAAGATGCCCACAGCCTAGCGAAGGGATCCTGGGAAGTTCTCCCAGGAAGCTAAGACCATACTAGAGAGCAGGAACTGGTCAGGCAACAGACGCTCCCAGAGGAGAAGATCCATCTCTCAACCTGCACTGAAAAATGCCAGCTCCATTCATTTGCTCCAACACTCTTCTGGTTATGCAGCAGGCCCACTTATTTACTGAGGGCCTGTTAGGAGCCTGGAATCAGAGACACAAGACACCGGACAATGGGTTCACCCCACTTTCCTCACCCCACTAGGCACAGTGGCAGGTGCACTGATTGGGTCCCCATGGGACACCTAGCAGAGGTCTCTAACCCAGTCCTTATGCCAATAACTTCAGGTCCTACAGCCCCAGCCTCAACTTGGCCTTGGCTTGACATGGAACAGCTGAATGTGCCTTGCACTGCCTGGTGACAGGTTCCATCTGCTTCATTACTGTCAGTCCCCAGAAACCAGGCTTGTAGCTAAGTGCTCTGGGCCCTAATTTGGTTCCTGATAGATTGGGCCATAACGAAGCACTTAGAACCTGCCAGACAAGTTGAGGATGAAGAGGGGGTGCCCCTGCACGGACCGGGAATGCTCCCCTCTTTGGGAATTCTTGCTGGGAAATCTGGGCAGCTGGAGAGGTGGATAGGACTCAGGCTTCTGAATCCACCAATCTGGAATGCATTCCCAGTATCGTCACTCACCACTGTGAGCCTCAGTGTATTCTTCTGTAAAATGGGGCTGGTGACACCTGCCTCACAAGCCGTTCAGACAAAGTGAGGTGCTGACCATGGTGTTTATGGTTAACTGAGTGCCTGCCCTGTGCAGAGTGGTTGGCTGAGTGTTGTCGGGTCTTTTTTTTTTTTTTTTTTTTTGAGACTGAGTCCTGCTCTGTCGCCCAGGCTGGAGAGCAGTGGTGCAATCTCGGCTCACTGCAATCTCTGCCCCGCGGGTTCAAACAATTCTCCTGCCTCAGCCTCCCAAGTAGCTGGGATTACAGGTGCATGCCACCACACCCAGATAATTTTTGTATTTTTAGTAGAGATGCGGTTTCACCATGTTGGCTAGGCTGGTCTTAAACTTCTGACCTCAGGTGATCCGCCTGCCTCGGCCTCCCAAAGTGTTAGGCTGAGTGTTTGGAATGCATCCACTCTTTATGATTTCCAATCTTGTTAATCACCTATAATTACCAACCCCATTTCACAGATGGAGAAATGGAGCCTCAAAGAGGTGAAATCACTTGGCCAAGCCGCCTGTCTTCTGTCCACATTCCCATAGTGGACATTCAGAAATGGTAACCTCTTCTCTCTCTGCATTAGCCATTCTGCTTGGGTAACAGATATAAAAGTAGCTCAGTCACAAATGTAGACAGACAGAAAGCCGATCAGTGGTTGCCTGGAGCTCCGCTGGAAGTGGGGATTCACTGCAAACAGACATGAGAGATCTTTTCAGGGTGACAGACGTGTTCTAAAACTGGATTAAGACAAAGGTTGCACAACTCTGTAAATTTACTAAAATGCATTGAATTCTATTTCTTAAAATGGTGATCTTTATGCCATATAAATTATGCCTTAATAAAGCTGTTAAGCGAATAAATAAATACAATTATACTTCAAAAAAGTGGCCTGGTCAACATACTGTCTATAACAATAAAATATACATTGTAATAAACAGGAGGGTTACAAGAGATATGGAAAAATATGTCCACACAAAATCTTGTACATGAATATTCATTGCAGCAATAATTGCTAAAAAATTGAAACATCCCAAATGCCCATCAACTGAGGACTGGATAAACAAAATGTGTTGTGCATGTATGTATATATGTATGTGTATGTATATATTTGTGTGTGTGCAAAATGGAGTATTATTCAGCCATAGAAAGGAATGCACGCTACATGAATAAACTTTGACAACATTATGCCGAATGAAAGAAGTCAAACACAGAATACCACATATTGTATGATTCCATTCATATGTAATATTCAGAATGGGCAAATCCATAGAGACAGTAGATTAGAGATTGCCAGGGGCTAGTTGGGAGCAGGTGGGTGTAGGGATGGGGGTAAAATAGGAAGTGACAGTTAAGATATTTGAGGTTTCTTTTCAGGGTGATAAAATGTTTTAAAATGGATTGTGGTGATGGTTGTACAACTTTGGTAATATACGAAAAAATCATTGAATTCTATACTTTAAATGGATGAATTGTGTGATGTGCAAACTATATCTTGATAAACTTGTTTTAAAAAGAATAGAATAAAAAGGAAGGGTTAGTTGTAGTCTTGGACAGCCAGGGTTCAAAGCTGAGGTGCATCATTTTCTAGCTGTGTGACCCTGAGCTAGTGCCTTGGCCTCTCTGAGCCTTGGTTTCCTATTATATAGAAAGGGGTGGGATATGAGGAATAAGAGTATTTTGGCATGTGGGTTGTGCAGAAAACAAATGAAGTTACTGCACAGAGAGTACTAAGCATTGTGAGCCAGGCGCACACTCCGGCCTTGAGAAACAGAGGAAAGTCTTGAAGACAAACAAGAGAAAATGAGGACACAGAGAGTCATCTAGACTAGCCTCACAGTAACCCATCTATTTCAACTGGTATTCTGACTCCAAAACCAGCACCAAGGTGTGGCTGTCTGGGAGGGGGTAGGGGTTGCAAATATGCCTAAGCTTGCTCTCTAAGGCTTCCTGGATCAACGATCTCTGGTAGTATTTCCCCTAGGGTGATCCTTACCATACTGGTTCCAAGAGATGCTGATAGATGTTGCATGAAAAAGGAGTCCCCGATGCAAATTATCTTGGGAAATTCAAAGTGTAAATGAAGTGAAATGGACATCTCTGCTGCCAGCCTTGTCAGAGCCTTTAATTCTCCTACTTGTGCACTGGATATCTATACAAGGATATAGCACCCAGAATTTTCAAAATTAACATAGTGACAAATCATTCTTGAGAGTTTCATGTGGTATGACAGTTTGGCAAAATAAATGTTAGGAGACAGCGGATCCATGGCTTTAATTAAACCATTGTGATTCTGCTTTTGGCTGTTAAGTCAGATAGTGATAACTGAAACTGTTAAGTCAGATCCGGAACTTGAGGACTCCAGGGTCCAGTGGAGTCCAGTGGTTCTAGTGTCAGGCTCTCTGTGCCTTATCTCATGGGAACCTTCTGAGAACCAGGAGGTAGTGGCTGAGATTTCCCCCACTAGAGATGAAGGGACCTGCCTCGGTTAATGAGTAGTAGCACCAGAACCTGAATCTAGCCCAGACTAGACCCAAAGCCAGTGATTCTAATCACCATGCCTCATTACTTACTAATCACATAGTAGCTAATACCTAGTGTAGTGGATACTGTAATGTGCCACCCAGGACCCCCTGGAAGAATGAAGGATTCACACCCCCAGCTGATGATAGTATTGCCGGAGAATATCTCTCTGCTGTCAGTCTCTCCAACAATTGACTGAGGCTGAAAACAACAGCCTTGCCCAAGGTCAATTTCCTTCCAGGAGCCGCCCACATCTAATACTGATTGTTTCAATGTGCAACAGTACTAAAGGGTCATTCCGGCAGGAGACCTGGCTGTAAGGTTGGCTAAGGCCTCTGTTGAGACTGCATCATAGCTCGCGTTTTCCCACTTCCCAATCGTATTCATCTCCTGTTCCTGCTGTAACAAATCACCACAACGGTAAACGGCTTAAAACCACACATATTTATGACCTCATAGTTCTAGAAGTCAGAAGCCTAAAATGGTAGGCCGCTCGCATTCCCTGAATCATGGCCCCTTCCTCCAACTTCAAAGTCCACCATTGCAATGTTGGCTTCTATCATCACATCTCCTTTTTTCTAACTGATTCTCCTACCTCCCCCTTATAAGGACTTTTGTCCTTATAATCTCCCCATCACAAGATCCTTAACTTAAACACACCTGCAAAGTCCCTTTTACCATGTAAAGTAACACAATAAATTCACAGGTTCCAAGGGTGCAGACATCTTTGGGGGAGCTGTTATTGTTCCTCTCACACCCATTTTGCTTCCATATTTCTCTTCCACTGGTGTTTATCCCCAAAGCACCCCCTAATTAACTTCCTGCATCCTATTCTCCATTTCAGAGGCTTCTCAGGGAACATGATCTGCACCCAACAATCATTGGGCTATATGTTTCATTTTTGTTTTCTGAGACAGGGTCTCACTCCATCACCCAAGCTGGAGTGCAGTGGTGCAATCATAGCTCACTACTCCCGGGCTCAAGTGATCCTCCCATCTCAGCCTCCGGAGTAGCTGGGTCTATAGGCATGCACCACCATGCCTGGCTTATTTTTTTACTTTTTGCAGAGACAGGGTCTTACTATCTTCCTCAGGCTGCTCAGAAGGCCTCACGGGATCCTTCTGCTTCCACCTCCCAAAGTGCTAGGATAACAGACGTGAACCACTGTGCCTGGCAGCTCTCTGTTTTATCTACTTCAGTGCACCAGGCTGGGGACACAGGGGTTAGAAAAACAGCTGCTCACAGAAATCATGGTCTAAATTCAGGTTTTCTCAGCCTCAGCACTGTTGACATTTGGGGCCAGATCATTCTTAGTTGTGAGGGGCTGTCCCGTGTATTGTAGGATGTTAGGCAGCATCCCTGGCATCTTCCCACACAATGCCAGTAGCACCCCCAACCCAAGTGACAACCAAAATGGATTCCAGACATTGCCCTCTGTCCCCTGGGAGGGGACAAAATCACCAAGATTGAGAACCACTGGACTATGGGAGAGAAGATACTAAGCGCACTTGATTGTAAAAAGTCTTGATCTACACTGGTTCTCATCCTCAGAAAGAGGGTCATGGAGTGAATCTACTCCTAGCTCTCGAGGCGATGGATCTGGACAGGACCTTTGGCATCCCACTGGTATTTGAAAAACCAGCTACAAGAATGTTGGAATATTGAATCTGAGCCCTGAATCTGAGGAGAGAAATGAGTGAAAAAAATAGCGAGCCCCGACAGGTAATGATGCCATTTGAATATGGCCTCTTGCTCCGAACCATCAAACCATCGCTGCCGTTTTGTTTAAAGAAAAAAAAATGACCAACGGGAAAATTGGCAGGTGACATAGAAGGCCTCGAGGGCATCTGGATTTCATTGTCCGCCTCTCATCTTTTATTTAACAAGGAAATGGGAAAGTTTCAGAGCATTTGGGAGCATGGAAATAATGGAACATTCAAGTGCATTACAAAGCAAAGTGTGTATTTGGGCTGGGCAGAAAGCTCTGTCCTGAGGTGGATTATCACAGAGTCTGGGGTACTCACACCTCCCTATACTGGATGCTTTGGCAGAGGAGCGTGATGTTGGAGCAGAGGGTAAACAGAGGCAAGTGTTTTGTGGTATCTAAAAGCTTTGGAGTCATGGGTTCAAATCTGAGCTTCACCTCTGCCAGCTGTATGGGTGGGGTTTTGGGCATGCAAGTTAACCTTTGGGGACTCAGTTTCTTCATCAGTGCCTTGAGAATAATCATATCCATGATTGTAAGAATTAAAGAAGCTATATAAAGCTTTTAGCTCACGGTCTAATACACAGTAGGGTTAAATAAATGGTCAGTACTATCATGATGGTGATATTTTTTTAATGCATGCTCTGCCCCCTTCATAATTCCCTGGTGCACTGTCTCATATTCCTCCCTCACCATGTTTCATCCATGTCGACCTTCTTTCAATGAACATTCTAAAATCATTCCTGCCTCAAGACCTTTGCACATGCCGTTCCCTCTGTCTGGAACAGTCTTCACTCCGTTCTCCACTTGGCTCATATCTACAATCCTTTAGCGCTTGTCTCAAATGTCACCTAATCAGAGACACCATCTCCAACCATTAGTCTAAGTCAGATCCTCTTCCTGTCTTCATTTCTCATTGCACTCTACATTTTCTTTCCTATCCCTTATCATAATTTTATAACTTATATCTCTTTGTGTAATTATCTATTTAAAGACCATTGCAGCCTCCAGACCCCAAATTTCAAGAGGGCAAAGACATGAGATAAATAAAACCATTTTAAAGTGCCTCACGTACCATTAAGGAAACACACCAGGAGCTGAGATTGAGGATGACAGGGTGGTCAGGATGGGCTCTCTGAGTGGCTGAAACTGAGATCAGAAGGATCAGAAGGAGTCAGCCATGCAAAGAATGGGGATGGGGAGAGAGAAGACACGTGCAAAGGCCCTGAGGCAGGAAGCACTTGCAGGCTGCAGGAACTCATGGAAGACCAATGTGGCTGAAGCTGTCTGGAATATGGTTTGGAGGAAGGCAATCGCAGTTGGAGGGAAGCACGTGGAGATGTGCAAATGCTGGTGGCCTGGACAGAGCAATGGGAATGGACACACCAAAGGTAGATGGAGTTGAAATAGATTTTGGAGGTGAAATTGACAGGCCTTGCTAATTACCATTATGTGTATTGCTATCCTTCCTAGGAAGACAGGAGTCTGGGATGCAGAAAGATCTATGGATTATACAGGCCAGAAACTCTGAGGACTTTGGCTATACTTCTTGCTTTGATTTCTCATGGAAGGATCTTTCTGAAATTCTCCATGGTTCTATGTATTCAACATCACCTTAAGCTCTTGCAGAGATGCCCTTAGCTCTCTGCTATAACATACAAAGCAGAGGGCAATCCTGTGGTTAGAAAGAAGCCCCAGGGACCCCTCTGTGGTTGGGTTGTGCCATGAAGAGTTGCCCCAGAAGTGTGGGGATCAGGGAGACACCGCTGAGCCATGCCCTTTTCTCAGGTTCTCCCTTGGCTGTCCTGCATGGAGGCAGAGCTGGCCTCAGGGCAAGGCTCCATCCCATGGGGACTGCCTGCATGTGAGGCACCCAAGACACAGGTTTGAATCACCCAAGCCAACCCTCCCAGGTCCAGAAAAGGGGCTTCAAGTGAGCTCATGCATGTCTCACTCCCATGTTAGCAATGACCAGGCTTCTTGGTCCTTGTCCTCCTAGGCAAGAAGTGGCAGGTGAGGTAGAAACCCAAGGTGTGGCCTCATTCCTTATTTTCCATCAGCAATAGCCTCATCTCTACTAATAATAAGATGCCTGCATGCTCCTCTCAAGGGGGTAGACTTCTCTGAAGCCTTGGCTTTGGGAAGTAGTGGAAAATCTTCCCAAGAAGGGATGAAGTCTGGGGACAGGGTCTCAGGCCAAGGAAGCAGATGGGGAAATGGGGGGGAAGCCACAAAGACCACACGTAGGAACAAGACAGAGGGTCAGCTGCTGAGACCCTCAGCCGTGACAGAAACACCACTAGCCGGAGTCAGAAAGGGCAGCTCTTCCCTGCCCAGATGCCCACCCAGCAACAAGACATTCTCACCTGCTCCTTCTTGGGCCTCACTCCCTCCACCTGTAAAATGGGGCAATGAGCTTGGTCCCTACCTCCTAGAGTGCTTATGAGGAGTAAATGATAAAATGCATTTAAAAGGCTTAACACAGTGTCTGGCACATGGTAAGGAATTCTACTTCTAGAATACCTTCAGACTCAAGACTTCAACATCAACTTCGGCCAGGCCACCGGCAGACCACCAGGGCTTACAGGTTTGGGTCAGTCACATAGCCAATTCTTGAAAATCAATCTCTCTCATTCATTCAGAGATCGATAGATACAGAGATATCTATATCTAGATAGATAGCTACCTAGGTAAATAGATATAGATATATCTAGATAGACAGATGATAGATCGCTATAGATATATCTATATAGAGCTATATCTTTAGATAGAAGCAAGATACAGATATATCTCATCCTTTTCTCATTCATCTATATTATTTAAGTAGATATAGATAGATAATAGGTATAGATACAGATGTATCTATATAGAGAGAAATATGTATATAGATATCTAGACAAATATATAAATATATATATACTTATATAGATAGATTATAGATATAGATAGATATTTGGATAGATACATATAGATATATGTATATCTAGATAGATAGATAAAAGATAGTAGATATAGATATATCTGGATGGATAGTTATAGATATGTCTATATAGATATATATAGATAGATAATAGATACAGATATATCTAAGTAGACAGATGATTGATAGATACATGATAAACAGATATAGCTATATCAATTATCATTATCCATGTCTATAGATAATAGATACAGATACATAGATATAGCTAAGTAGACAGTAGATACATAGGTAGATAGATAGACATAGAGATGTCTCCTATTGCTTCTGTCTCTTTGGGGAACTCTGATACAGATATAGATTTTGGCACCTTAGTTATTATTCTTCAAAGGAATGTGCAACAAATGTTGAGAGAATGCATAACAAATGTTAACAGCAATGCCTCCCTAAAATTGGGGCAGGAGGGAATGGGGGCTTTCACTGGTTTACTCTATCTACGTTTGTGTAGTTTGCATTTGTTACACCAGCACAGATTACTTTTATAATTTAAAATAGGAAAAGTGAGGGACGGAGAAGGGACAGTAAGAGGAAGGACAGAACAGGACAGGAAAGAAAAAGTCCTTCAAGCCTCCAAAATTCTGTCCTCTCACTCTCTCCTCTCTCCTATTTTCTGTCAGCCCTAATGAGAGCTGGAGAAGGGCTTCTGGAGTGAGAGGTGAGGTGGACCCGCTCCCTAAGGGATGAGGCAAAAACACAAATTACTCCCTGAGGCTGAGTCAATTTCAACAGCTCTGACTCCAGCTCCCTGATGCCAGCAACCCATTGCTTCTAAGTCAGAGTTAAATGAGTTCAGCACAGCATCACCTGTGAGGTTTGGGGGCTGAGGAGTGCTAATTATTCCCCAAAATTACATTTCATCCTTTTCTCATTCATCTAAGAGGTCAGAGTGAAGAAGAGGAATTTTCTTTCCTGATTTGGGGGCGGAATGGAGTGACGGGGGGAGCAGCAGCTCTTCATTATCAAAGTCTGGCTCGTTAAATATTCATTCAAATGCCTGTCACTGTTCCAGGAGGATGAGCCGATTTAAGGTTCAAATCTTACTGATCTATTATTCTTTTTGGAGCGGCAGGTGGAACTCTTTCATGAGGCTGCAAATGATAAACTGCACCGTTCTCTGAAGGGAACTTTAAGTAATCAAATGCAACTTTTTCTTCACCCCAACATGTACGCCTCTTATGCTGATTCTCCTGAGGAAAGGCAAGAAAAAAGAGCAGAGGTAAAAAAAAAAACCTTGGGGAAGATTGCACCTGTTTGCCCCCTAGGGAGCAGCAAAGAGGGGAAAGATTCTCAGAGCCTGGGAATAAGAGCGAAAAGGAAGAGGAGAGGAGAGGGGCCATAGGGAGAGAAAGAAATGACACTGGCAGAGAACCTATTTTGTGCCTGCAACTTTGACAGCATTTCATCTTTACTACAACCTTTGAAGCAACGATTCTCTTCTGAGAGGTGAAGTGACTTGCCCAAGGTCACACAGCTAGCAGCACGCACTCTGGGGATGGGAATCCAGTCTCTCTGCTTCTCAGCCCAGTCCTCTGTAACAGCTGCCTCACGACTCACAAAGTCCCTGTTCTCAATGGGGACAAATTTGTCCTCTAGGGGACATCGGACAATGTCAAAAGACATTTTTGGGTGTCACAACTTGGGGGCAGGAGTGCAATCGGCATCTAGTGGATAGAGACTGGAGAAGATGCTAAACATCTACAATGCACAGGACAGCCACCACCACGAAAAATTATGCAGCCCCAAATCTCAGCAGTGCCAAGGTTGAGAAATTCTATGCTATGTGGAGGGCATTTGCAGTCACCCCATCATGTGTCCTGGCTTCTGGCTGTCACTATAGGAATCTAGAAATTCCACCCAATGCTCTGATATTTTTTTCAGAGCCCCAGAAAAAAAACTCACCTGGTGGTGAGCAGGTATTTTGGGGATTCTTGCCTTTCTGTGTTGCCCCTGGATACATAAACTCTCATCTAAATTCATGCTCACATTCACAATTCCACAGTGGCAAAAGAGACACAATTTTCTTATTAAAGGGCACAGTCTAAGTTTCTCTCCACTGAGGCAATAAGAATCTGTGCTCCCTCAAAATGAAGCAGAGCTGTAATTAACATTTATGAAACCCCCTAAGTCGATCCACCCGGGGATCCCTGCAGCAGGGTCTATGTGCTATGGACAACTCCATTCTAGCTCGCAGCCCCCATGAAAATAAAATGCAACATTCAGGAATAATTGAGGGACCCACAGAGGAAACTCAGTCCCCATTTCAGCTGCCTGTGAACAAGAAAGGTGCCCAAGCACTGGAGCTGGAGCCCAGAGAAAGATGTGGAGCAGAGCGCAAGGGAGAAAATTCACCTTTGTTGCGTGTTGTACCAAGGGCCAGCCACTGGGACAGGCAAGAGATATCCTCCTCTCATTTAATCCCCATACAGTTGTTTAAAGAAGTTATTATTTTCCCCATTTTATAGATCTTAGGTCAGCAAATGTTTTCTGTTAAGGGCCAGAAAGTAAATATTTCAGGCTTTACAGGGTGTAGGATGTCTGTTGCAATTACTCATTTCTGCTACTGTCATACGAAAATAGCCACAGACAATACAAAATGAATGCATCCTTCTGCCTGTCCATAACTCTATCTACCCATCCACCCATCCATCTATGTAACAAATATTCATCAACAACCTGCCATATATCTGGTACCTTGGATATCAAGGCAGTTGAGTCTCTTTCAAGGCATCCTCCAAATAGCCCCAGTCATACTGTTCTTCATTAAGTTCCTAGAACATGCAAATGCTTTCCTGCCTCAGGGCCTTTGCACATGTCTTCTCTCTCCCTGGAACATGCTCCTCTATCCCCCCGACACCTCCACTCTTTGTACGGCCTCTTCTCTGACCTCAGCTTCAGCAGAACAGAGAGGTCTTCATGATCACTGTATAAGTCTCAATCTCAGCACCCTGTCTGCTTCTTTCATAGCACCTGGAACACTTTGAAATTACTGTATTTACTTCCTTGTAAATTTGTTTTGTGTCACCCTCTTCCATTAGCATATGCCTTCCATGAAGGCAGAAATCAAATCTTTCTCATTTGCCATTTTATCCTCAGCATCTGGCACATAGTATATGCTCAATAAATAGTTATTGAACTAAATGAATGAATTGAAACCCAGAAAAATTTACTCTGAAGTATGGCCTCCACCCATTACACCAAGCACAGCCTAGACTATGCCACCCAATATGGCATCCACTGGCCACATGTGGCTAGAGGGCACCTAAAACATGGCTAGTCTGAATTGAGATGTACTCTAAGTATACAATGCACACCAGATTTTGAAGACTCCACATGGAAAAACATAATGTAAAACATCTCAAGTTTTTAAGTTGATTACTTATTGAAATAATATTTTGGATCTATTGGTAAAATAAAATAAATTATTAAAACCAACTTCAACTGTTTCTTTTCACTTTTCTAATATGGCTATCAGAAACTTTTAAATTACATACAGGGTGTGTATTACATGTCTGTTTGGTAGTGCTGGTCTAGAACTGCCTATATTCTATTCCCAGACTTCTTACTAATTAGCTCTCTGACCTTGGTCCAGTCGATTAACCTCAATAAGTCTCAGTTTCTTTATGTGACAAATGAATATAAGAATTTCTGACCTGCCAACCATGCAGGGTTGTGATGTAGCTCAAATGAGATAATGGATATGAAAGTGCCTGGGAAAAAAATCTATACAAATGCAAGCTCTTCTGTAATGAGATTTTCTGGCTTTGTTTCTAAATCTCCAAGTGTTTTATTTCCTCCCACGCTGGCTCCTGGATATGACCCAACTTCCTCCAGCTTTCCCAACTTCTGATGCTCATAGTTTGACTTTTCAAGTCTATTGACTCTCCTTCCAGGTAAATTTCAGAATTGCAGAAGCTGAGGAGTTTGGCAAGACAAGTCTGTTTTCAGACTCCTGAAGTTCACCAAAGTTGGTGTGTGATCCACTCTCCCAGCCCACCTTGGGGATAATCTTTCCAGTAACAATGATGCCAAGGAAACTTGATGATTTAGACATACTCCTCTTGTCTTATAATTGCACATTGCCAGCTGCACTTTTTAGAGAGCCCAAGGCCAGGTACAGTGGCTCATGCCAGTAATCCCAGTACTTCGGAAGGCTGAGACAGGAGGATTGCTTGAGCTCAGGAGTTTGAGACCAGCCTGGGCCACATAGTGAGACCTCATCTCCACAAAAAAGCAAAATTAGCTAAGCATGGTGGTACATGCCTATGATCCCAACTACTCAGGAGGCTGAGGTGGGAAGATCGCTTGAGCCCAGGAGGTCAAGGCTGCAGTGAGCCGAGATTACACCGCTGCACTCCAACCTGGGTGACAAAGCAAGACCCTATCTCAAAAATAAAACATAAAAATAAAAAAAAAGAGGGCCCTATATGATTTAGGCTGACTGGGAGTTGAAGTTTTCATTATTTTAAAATGTAGATGACATCTGTTACTTTAGTCTATCTACCATCCATCCATGTGGCATGTGTAGGGCAGACAGGTGTGTGTGTGTGTGTGTGTGTGTGTGTGTGCGTGCATGCGCGCGCGTGCATGCACGTGCGCCTGTCCTAATCAGCTTACTCCATCCCTCTGGACACAAAGATGGTTTCAGGATAGGCAAGACGCCCAAGCTGACTCACAAGGGGCCAATCTCAGGACTTTTGCAGCAACCTTAGAGAAAGAAGTTTCTCTTTCCACTGAGGCAATTGAGTCTCTTTCTGGAACTACTTGAGACACAGAGGGAGGAGGAAGGCAGCTGGCCATAATGAGAAAGCAAAGCTACCAAGGAGCAGGGGGCGAGTTTCTCCAACATTTGTGTAAGCACCTAGATCCAACCGTACCTAAAGCCCACCATTCCTAAGCACTTTGCAGTTACAAAAGCCAACAAATACATTTTGTGGGAGAAGCCAGTTTAAGTTGAGATTTAAACACTTAGAAAGAGATAAAAAATAATGCATTCGAAAATTACTTTTATGACTTTCAATTCATACAGTAACTTCATCTGGATTAACAGAGTATTGTCTAGAGGTGCTGCTGTAAATCTTTAATAACTAGATTATGAATTAAATACAAAGAAGCTCTTCTAAAGTTTGGGAATGCAAAGAGGATCATAACAAAGGCATTTCCTCTGGAACCACTTTACTGAAACCCTGTTGTTCACTGTCCATGGAAGGAAAGAGATTGCTCAGCAAAACTAAATTTTAGACAAGTCACTCCAGTTGGAATGATCCAGAACTGGATTAATGGTCTTTAAATAAATACGGCTTTCAGGGTTTTATTCTTGCGGCTTGGCAGAAACCTCCTGTGGGAATGCCACCCAGGAAACCTCCACCTGTACCCTGAGGTCCTGGTCCTTGTCACCTCCTCAGGCAGACCATGAGGTTGGTGAATGAGTGGCTCAGGGGCAGATGGGGAAACTGAGGCTCGCACATGCCCAGCTGGAATTAAATCATATGCATTGGAAGCTCAGTTTTGTCCTCTAAGCCAGGCACCCTGCCATGAAGATTAATGAGGTGACAGTTGTCTAGGGCCTGGAAGTAGTTAAGACAAAGCAGCCACCCAAACACTTGGGACTATTTTTAGCCTCTTCGGCATAGGGCTTGAATACACATGCCGACACCAGCTCTGGCAAGGCACGGCCTTTCAGCTGCGTGTTGATCCCCGCTATGTCCCCTCTGCCATACCATCATGAACATGGAGACTCTGACTGACAAGGTCTAAGGTGATGATTTAGAGTCACTATCTCCCTAAAAGGAGAGGACTTCCAGTCTCCTAAACAGCCGCTCATCAATGGACCCAGAGGGATTTCTGTTTAGGTGGACTTCAAAGAAAACTCTATTCCATGGATTTGTAAGGTTTAAATTTTACTATGCAAAGCTATGGCCTGTGGAGAAACATCTGGAATGCAGACAAACTTTATTTGGCTCATACAAACCTTAAACATAGATTCATTGGCAACATTTACAAAAACAGGAAAATTTCACATTAAAAATTCCATGCTTCCACTTTTTCTTGATAAATTGAAACAATTCAGGTCTTTTTTTTCGCCCCCCAGTCCAGGCTGGAGTGCAGTGACACCATCTTGGATCACTGCAACCTCTACCTCCCAGGTTCAAGCAGTTCTCCTGTCTCAGCATCCTAAGTAGCTGATATTACAAGCATGTGCCACCATACCCGGCTACTTTTTTGAACTTTTCGTAGAGACGGGGTTTCACCATGTTGGCCAGGCTGGTCCTGAACTCCTGACCTCAGGTGATCTGCCCACCTTGGCCTCCCAAAGTGCTGGGATTATAGGTGTAAGCCACAGCACCTGGCCAACAATTCAGGTCTTGCATTCAATGTGGCAACAGTCAGCTAGAAAGAAGGAGTGGCTTCCCCCTTTAGATGAGGCATGGATGCTCCAGTTTGCCCCACTCCCCACCATTCCCTATTGTAAATCATTGACCCTGAAGCCAAATGTCAGTTGCCATTTGTCATCTTATGCTAGACCCTCTTCAACCATTTGAGTTTCCTGACAGGCCCTATTAGGTATCAGAGTTTGCAAGTTCTGCAAAATGAACATGCATTAATTGCATAATAAATTGTTTAGCCAAATTCCAACAAGCAATTACAAAGAAGATGACCCTTCTAAGCCTCCTTCAAACATTGGTCTTGTATGACTATATGAACAGAGTCTGAGAATATTAGAACTATAAGAGTCTTCTGAGGTTAGTGTGTTGGGGGCGAAGGGCAATGCTTCTCCTTATCCTCAATGTCTTTTTCCAAGTGAAAGAAATTCTGCCAGCATCCCACTCCTGGCCCTTCTCCACTCCATCACTCCTTCCATGCAGAGACAGAGTGACTCAATAACTTGAAGTTTGGAAGCTTGGGAGAGAAGCCGGGTATAGGGAGCATTTCTCATTTCTTATTCTTCTTCAGACAGGGGCAAAGTGCCTGGAGGAAGTGCAGAGTCAAATTTCTATAGATGGTTCATCCCTGCTGAACCAGGCATGCCCTGATTGGGCACAGCCAGGGGCTGGGTGAGTAACTCCCTTCAATTACAGGGAAGCAGGCCTGTTTCTTGGGTGTTGTGAAGACCACACCAATGATCTAGGCTGATGGCTGTTATCATTTAGAAGGTTTGCTACCCTCTTTAAAAATCTCATGATGGAAGCCATGGACCCTCTACCACCTTCCTCCCCAGGTGCACCTGTCTGCACAACACTTGTATATATAATATTAGGGTGTTCACCAACCCTTGAAGCCCATTAATAGGCTCCAGATGTTTTTAATCCCTAATTTGGCCCCATGCCTAAAAAGGAATTGTTTAAAGTAACACGAGGCAGAGGCAACATCGATGAAAGTCCCAGCATCCTGATTGGCATCCCTGTAAATTTGCATCAGATGTGTTTATTCATTCGACAAAGTCTAAGTGCTTGTGTGCCAGGCAATGATAAGCTCCACCCTTTGGTCTTAACCAAGGGCTCAAACATCAGACTGCTTATCACACAGATGAACGTCTAATCATACATCACGATAAATGCTATGAAAGAAAGAACAGGTCCCTATTCTTGACAAGGGGGTCTGGCTTATTTGAAGGTGATAGAGTAAGAAAATATTTTTCAGCAGAAGTGATCTTGAGCCCAGACCTGAGATCTCAGGGAAAAAATAGGAATTAATTACAAGGAGGAAAGGAACACAAAGAAGAGGCACAGACAAAAGCATAAGCAAAGTCCCTGAGGCAGGAGGGAATGAGATGAAGCTGGAAAGAGGAGAGTTGTGTATATAACACAGATGACAGTGACAGGTATTGACTACAGATCCTCTTAGGTCCCATTCGGCCATCAGACCTGTAATTTGTAAGGGGAGGGGAGTTTAAATTTGACAAAGAGTTAAGAAGTTCATAAGCTCAATACCTTTCCTACTTCCAGGAAAATTTCTCCAAAGAAAAGAAGTCGTCAAAAGCAAGAAGTTTTATGCACCAAGATGCCCTCAGTGGTGCTACTAGTAACACCAAACCTCTGGAAATAACGGAAATCTTTATCTGAAAGAGAAATAGTCGGAGAAGCATGGATACCAATGCAATGCAACATTATGTGCCCATCTAAAAATGGAAACTCCCATTTGAAATAGAAATGTGGGTAAATGCTTACGATATAATGAACAACTATCTATGAATGTAGGTGAGAAAGGGAAGGTCATTTACTTCCATAGTTGTAGAATAGTATAGAAGGCTATATGGTCAGAATAATACTATTAATGATAACAGTGTAATTGGCTATCAAGTGGGATTTCTACTGTTGTCCCAGAATTATAGTTTATACCCAAATCTAAAAATAAGACATAAAATAATTCTACTTTCTAAAAAGAGCTACCTGTGAGTCAGAGCTGAGATCAAACTCCTTCCCACAAGGATCCAAAGAGGGGGCAGATTGAGCCCCCACTTCCCAATGACCACTGCTGCCTCCTCCCCAGAAGAAGAGGAGGTAGATGGGTTGAGTTTCGGTCTTTGACCTTCTGAGGGCATAGGATTCACAAGCAGAGTGCATTCCTACTCCCTAGGGGTGTCTACAAGAAAAGAAACTGGCATCTTATTTCTTAAGTAGATGTCTGCTGAAATTATGGATCTCATGGCCATCCACTGGTACCACCCTTTAAGCAGAGGGAGGTGGGGCAGTTCTTAGAAAAGACTAACATTGGTAGCCATAAGATGGGGGATCTATTAGTTAGACCAGCAATGTCCAAAAGAACTCTTTATGATAATGGAAATGTTTTATATCTGTGCTGTCCAATATGGCAGCCACCAGCCATATATGGTTATTGAGCACATGAAATACAGCTAGTGCAACTGAGGAATTAAATGTGTAATTCCATTTAATTTTATTTTTTTTTAACATTTTTTAAGGGTCTCGCTACATTGCCCAAGTTGGTCTCAAACTGGGTTCAAGTGATCCTCCCGCCTCGTTCTCCTAAGTAGCTGGGACTACAGTTGCATGCCACTACACACTAATTTTAATTCTTTTAAATTTAAATAATGAACACCTATAGCTAGTGGCTACCATATTAGACAATGCAGGCCTAGACATTTCTGCAGGTGGGGGAACACTAGATGACCTACATCCAAACAGCTTGAGGATATCAGATGTGTGTGAATCAGAGCAACTCCATCTTGAAGAGGAGCTGGGTAAAATGAGGCTGAAACCTACTGGGCTGCATTCCCGGACAGCTAAGGCATTCTAAGTCACAGGATGAGATAGAAGGTCAGCACAAGATACAGGCATCAAGACCTTGCTGATAAAACAGGATGCAGTAAAGAAGTTGGCCAAAACCCATCAAAACCAAGATGGCCACAAGAGTGACCTCTAGTCGTCCTCACTGCTACACTCCCACCAGCATCGTGACAGTTTACAAATGCCATGACAATGTCAGAAAGTTACCCTATATGGTCTAAAAAGAAGAGGCATGAATAATCCACCCCTTGTTTAGCATGTAATCAAGAAATAACCGTAAAAATGGGCAACCAGTAGCCCTCAGGGCTGCTCTGTCTATGGAGTAGCCATTCTTTCATTCCTTTACTTTTCTAATAAACTTGCTTTCACTTTACTGTATGGATTCACCCTGAATTCTTTCTTGCACGAGATCTAAGAACCCTCTCTTGGGGTCTGGATCAGGACCCCTTTCCTGTAACAAGGGCACATGGAAGTAATGAGTCAGAGGAGGCAATGCAGATACTCCCCACTCCATCCCAGATCTCTCCATACCAAGAGAGTGCGAGAAGTATCCCGTATTCCCATGGCTGCAAGGGAAAGCCTGAGGGCCAGTGGATGGCAGGAGTTCTCTATGTCTAGGTGACCACCAGAAAAAGGACCAAAGGGGTGCCATCCAGGAAGTCAATGAGACCAGGCTGCCCCTCAGTGGCAGGGGAGGTTATCAGGATGACCCTGAAGGCAGGCCAGAGGAATCCATCCTCACCATTCACAAAGAGATCACTCACAACCGAAGAATCAAACCAAACCACACCAACACCAGGGAGACCTTCTCTGCTTTAAGCTCTTCCAGCCAAAAGTGAATAAATCTGCCCAAGTTGTCACTAAAAATGGAAAAGAAGACATTCCACGTATCTTAATTAAACTAAAAGTAAACTGCTTTCTTCATTTTATACTTCCATGAGTTTAGATTTTTCAACCAACCCATCACAACAGTTCCCAAGCATGATATACCTGTATAAGTCACTGAATTTAAGCCTCACAACAACCGTAAGAGGTAGATATTATCAACTCCATTTTACAGAGGAATAAACTGAGGCTCAGAAAACGAATGAATCATCATGATCTCACAGATAAGTGACAAGGCTGGAATGGGAACTCGTATCTTTCTCACTCCAAAATTTTCTTGGATATTGCTAGGCCATCTTTTGGACAATAAAATCATCATTAAAAAAAATAAAAGCTCAAAAAATGCAAGTAAAAAAGTAAAAATTGGTGAAATCCAAATAAGATCTGTACCTAAATCAACAGTATTGTACCAATGTCAATTTCATACTGTGGTTATGTAAGATACTGTCACTGGGGGAAAGTTGGGGGGAGGATACAAGGAGCATCTGCACTATTTCTTGTGAGTCTTCAACCATTTCATAATATCATTTTTTTAAAAAATCTAATACGGGATTTTTGAAGTTATGCAAATAACATTTATTGTGTATTTCTCACATCAAAGTACTAGTATAGATATCAAGAAAATCTCACATTTTGATAAGTATTTTAAACTCAAGCTGTCTTTAAATCCTGTTCTTACTATTTATTTCAATTTACTCTTTAAAACATAATATGTTTTAAAGATAGGATTAAATATATATCTTTCAGGCTGGGCGTAGTGGCTCACGCCTGTAATCTCAGCATTTTGGGAGACTGAGGTGGGCGAATCACTTGAGGTCAGGAGTTCGAGACCAGCCTGGCCAACATGGTGAAAGCCCATCTCTACCAAACAATACAAAAATTAGCCAGGCATGGTGGTGTGTGCCTGCAGTCCCAACTACTTAGGAGGCCGACGTGGGAGAATTGCTTGAATTTGGGAGGTGGAAGTTGCGGTGAGTTGAGATCGTGCCATTGTACTCCAGCCCGGACAACAGGACAGAGTGACACCCTGTCTCAAAAAAAAAAAAAAAAAGAAAAATAACATATATCTACCAAACTATACCTAAAAATAAGTAGCAATGTTCCTCAGATACTGAGGTGTTAGCCCAGGTTCTGATCCACCATTTACAAATATAAAAACTACACTTTTTCTAAATAATGATGCAATGGGCAATATAATCTTGCCATTTTGTTCTGAAGAGTCATGAGACTTTAGGCGGCTTTGCTGCTGGTAGCCACACAACAAGCATCATCTCTCTGGATCATCAGCAAAAAATAACCTGCCTCCCCACCCCCCGCCGCCCGCTTACCCCTCACCCCATGCAGTTCTGGACTGTTGGATGCTTCATGATCCACATCAAACAGGCAGGGGGTCTGTGCAATCCCAGACATAACCAGCAGCATCAGCCCAGATGCACAAGAACATGCCAAGAATAAATGGGAGGAATCAACAGAGACAAGGCACATTTTTGATCCCTTGTAGCGAGGGTTGTTTGTGAGTGTTCAGTCCTGGCTTGATGAGTCACTCATTAGGAAAGAAGAAGTATGACTTTTTTTTCTATTGATTCCAGGAAGACTTCGGGTGGGAGGGAGGGATTTCAAGAAGTCAAGAGAGTCAAAGACAAGAGGAGGAATAGACTTGGCCAATCTGTTTAGACTGGATGCTCTTCGGGCAAGTGAGAACTTAGGTGCTGAGAGGAAAACTGTAAACAGGAAAGAAAACTGGTTAACAAGAACAGGGATGCTCAGGGAAGGCATCTGGTACTTTTTATCCCTGGCTTAATTCCCTCTCTCTCTCTCTCTCTCTCTCTCACACACACACACACACACACACACACACCCCAAAAACAAAAGATGGCAAAGGAGGTAGACTGCAAAAAGGCATGAGAAATAACAAGAAGCAAAATATAGCTTAGTTTTTGTCTCCCAACTGCACTCACCCCCAGCCCAGTGAAAGAGGGGAGGTTGAAAGAGGAAAAAGCAGAGGAGACAGATGAAAAGACAAGAGGCCAGAGAGGTAAGACAGTGTCTTCAAGGCAGTGTGATATTGTCTTAAGAGCAGGCTAGTAGATCAATGGAACAGAACACAGAGTCTTGAAGTAGACCCACATGCATATGGCCAACTTACATTTGATGAAGATATCAAGTCATTCAATGAGGAACAGGTGGTCTTTTCAACAAATGGTTCTGGAACACCTGGATATTCTTATGGAAAATAAGGAGCTTCCATCCTTACTTTACATCATATGCAAAAAATTAATGTGAGATAGATAATAAACCTATCAGAAAAGCTAAAAATTATAAAGCTGCTAAAAGAAAATAGAACATTGACAACTTTGGGATTGGCAAAGATTTCTTAGGACACAAAAAGCACTAAACATTAAAAAAATTATTAGGCCGGGAGTGGTGGCTCACACCTGTAATTCCAGCACTTTGGAACGCCTAGGAAGATCACCTGAGGTCAGGAGTTCGAGACCAGCCTGGCCAACATGGTGAAACCCTGTCTCTACTAAAAAATACAAAAATTAGCCAGGCATGGTGGTGCACACCTGTAAGCCCCCCGACTCAAGAGGCTGAGGCACAAGAATCACTTAAACCCAGGAGGTAGAGGTTGCAGGGTATGGTGGCTCATGCCTATAATCCCAGCACTTTGGGAGGCTGAAGCAGGCAGACCACTTGAGGTCAGGAGTTCAAAACTAGCCTGCCCAACATGGTGAAGCCCCGTCTCTACTAAATATAAAAAAAATTAGCTGGGTGTGGTGGCACACACCTGTAATCCCAGCTACTAGGGAGGCTGAGGCAGGAGAATCGCTTGAACCTGGGAGGTGGAGGTTGCCATGAGCCCAGATAGCATCACTGCACTCCAGCCTGCGTGACAGAGCGAGACTCCATCTCAAAAAAATATAAAATAAAATAAAATAAAATAAATTTTTTAAAGATAACCCAATTTAAAAAAAACATGAGATTTGAATAGATAATTCACATATTCACATAAAATGGGAGAGAAATGGCCAATAAGTCCAAAAAAAGATGTTCACCATATTTAGTCATTAAAGAAGCACAAAGCAAAACACGATAACATTTCATACCTATTAGGATGAATAAAGTTAGATGCCTGACAATGTTAAGTGGTAGCAAGGAGATAGGGCGGGATTTTTCAGCCTCAGCACTGTGGATCTTTCCAGCTGGATAACCCACTACTAGGGCCTGGGAATGGGGGCTACCCTGTGCATTGTGAAATGTTTAGCAGCATCCTTGGTCTCTCCCCAGGTGCCAGATGCTAGCAGCACTGTCCCCTTCACTGCAAATTATGGCCAGCAAAACTGTCTTCAGACATTGCCAAATGTTGTCTAGGGGACAAAATTCAAAATTGCCCCATATTGAGAACTACTGATGATATAGAGCAACTGACTTGTCACACCTGCTGGTGGGATTGTAAAATATGCAAGCACTTTGGAAAACAGTTTGGCAGTTTCTTATGAAGCTACATAAAAACACATATGCTAGGACCTAGGGATTCTCCTAGTAGCTATTTACCCAAGAGAAATGAGAATATATTTCCACAACAACAACAAAAAAACTTGTACAAGAATGTTCTAAGTAGATTTAGATTTACTCTCAATAACCTCAACCTGGAAGCACTCCAGATGTATAGTGGGTTGAAATGCAGCCCCAAAAAATGTACGTTGAAGTCTTAACCCCCAGTAACTGTAAAGGTGACCTCATTTGGAAGTAGGGTTTTTGCAGATATAATCAAGTTAAGGTCATACTTGATTAGGATGAGCTCTAAATCTAATGACTGGTCTTCTTATAAGAAAAGAGAGCTTGTGTGCTGGCTTACACCTGTTATCCCAGCACTTTGAGAGACCAAGGTGGGAGGACTGCTTGAGCCAAGGAGTTTGAGACCAGACTGGGCAAGATGGTAATACCCCATCTCTACAAAAAAAAAAAAAATCGCCAGGTGTGATGGCGGGCACCTGTAGTCCCAGATACTCAGGAGGCTGAGGCGGGACGATCACTTGAGCCTGAGAAGTGGAAGCTGCAGTGAGACGTGATTGCACCACTACACTCCAGCCTGGGTGACAGAACCAGACCCTGTGAAGAAAAAGAAAGAAGAAAAAGAAGGAAGAAGGAGCAGAAAAAGAAGAAAGAAGAAGGAGAAGAAGGGGAAGGAGGAGGAGGAACAAAAGGAGGAGGAAGAGGAGGAGAAAGAAGAAGGAGGAGGAAGAGGAGGAGGAACAAGAGGAGAAGAAGGAGGAGGAAGAGGAGGAGGAACAAGAGGAGAAGGAGGAGGAGGAAAGGAGGAAGAGGAGGAGGAGGAACACACTGAGGGAAGATGCCATGTGTAGCAGAGTTTAGAATCATGTAGCCTCAAGACAAGGAAGGAACACCAAGTATTGCCAGGAGCCATCAGAAGCTGGGAGAGGCAAGGAAGGATCTCCCCTAGAGCCTTCAGAGGGAGCACATCCCTGCCCACACCTTGACTCGGGACTTCCGGCCTCTGGAACTGTGAGACAATGGAATTCTGTTGTTTTAAGTCACCACGTTTGTGATACTTTGTTGCAGCAACCCGAGGAAACAAATAAAATGAGAACGGACCAATAAATGATGGTATATTCACACAAGAAAATATTAGTAATATGTAGCTATAAAATAATACAAAAGAATGCACTGATACAACACATGGATGTATCTCAAAAACATCATGTTGAGTGCAAGAAACCAGATACAAAAGGGTACACACTATATGATGGCATTTACGTGAAGTTCTGCAAGAGACCTAAGCTATGTGCTAAAAAGCAGAACAAGGGTTGCCTTCAGGGTGGGGCAAGATGATCGGAGAGGGACATGAGAGAACTTTCTGGGGTGGAGGAGAAATATTCTGTCTTGATTGGGGCAGTGGGTATCTAGGGATATACCTCCATCAAAACTCATTGAACTTACCATCTGTGGTTTTTATTGTATATAATTTATGCCTCAGCTTTTTAAGTGGTAAAGAAGCTAAAGAGAAGAGAAAGGTAAATCAGGAAGCATGTCCTCTTCCGTAAAGATAAGGGGCAAATAACGGTCATGTGACAAAAAGACCAACACACTGACAACTTCTGTCATTTTGTTACACCTGTGCTCGCTATGGTTAAGTAAGCTCACAAATTCTTCACCAGAGTCCAAGTTTGCAGAGATGCTCAAAGCAAATTGGCCCAGGCGGACATCCCAGCTGCTGTCCATTATAACCTGGAATGGAACATTAACTTCTGAGAGGCCCCTCTGGCTCCCAGAAAGCCCCCAGATGCCCCACACTTCAGGAATAATCTTGAAAACCTAAATGGACAACTGAGAAAAACTCAGAACTCTGTGTCTGGTGAGCAACCTGTGTGTTCCCCCAGCGCTGCAAAACACGCCAAGCATGGATAACGGCCATGCCGCCCTCACCACTCAGCTGCACTAAGCTCTCATCTCAGGTGATGCGGGGGCTTGGGCTGAGCTGCAGACTCACAGGGTCTCAGTAGGGAAGAAGTGGCCTTAGACAAAAGTCCTCTATGCTGTCCTTACTCAGGGCCAAGCCATGCCAGGGGGTCACTGCAAATGTGACGAAGGGTTGAATATCATGAACTTTGGCATCTGAGAGTCCAGAGTTCAAGTGCTGAGACTTGCTTCTTACCTGGGCTCTTGATGCCATCTCTTCATCTGACAAATGGGTGAAATGATAATTTGTTGTAAGAGATACACGCATGTAAGGAACTGGTACTCCATAAATGCGAGTTTCCTTTTGCAAAATGCGGTTAGCGGTACCCACTTCAAAATGCTGCTAGGGGGCCAAACTCAGCGCTGTGCATGAAGGTGTTTTTCAAATGCCATGGCTACAGAAAATGAAGTCACCAGCAGGAAACTTTTTTTTTTTTTTTTTACCAGTAAGAAATAGAATCAGTGCCCCTCGGGAGTCTACAACCTAACATTGAGGGTGATGCTGCTGGTGCTTCTGCGTGGAATTCCCAGCTGACCCAGGGAAGAGCACCCCCCTCATGCATTGACTGCCTCAGCTCTAGGGAAGGGACCACATGAATTTACATTCAAGATTCTGCTTGCCATGGGGGTGACAAATATTAGTTGCATATGACAACAGGGTATTAGTAATGTTCAGAGTCTAAATTATAGGCAAGGACAACTCTAAGAGATCTGTCGAATGGAATGATAAAGAATGTTTCCTCTGGCTTCCAGGGACCTCCACATTACTCTGCCTGGCAGGATGAGGGCTGGAAATGATGGGGTTGGTATCTTCAGTCAACACAGTGTCATTCACCTCCGTCCCTACCTAAGGTCCCTCATTATGAAGTTTCTCTCACGTTCACTCCGTAATGGGGAGAGCACTAGACTGACAGTCGGCTTCCAATGCTGGGAAGGCTGCAAAAACCATTTAACCATGCATCCATCCATCCATCCATCCATCCACCCACCCACCCACCCATCCATCCATTCATTCATTTGACAAACATTCATTGAGCCTTTAACAATGTGCCCAGTCCTGTGTTAAACCGAGAAATGAAAGAGATGAATAGGACAGGTCCTACTCTCAAAGAACTCATGGTCCAGGATTCTGGAAAACAACAGGGACCTAAAACCTGCTGTATGAACAAGTGGTAAACATAGAAATGGTAATATAGAGGCAGCGTAGCACTGATGATCATGACTTCAGCCTCTGGGTCCAAGGAACCTAGGTTTGTATCATATTTTCTACTTATTAGCTAGGATAGGAGCCTGCAACAATTTCCGAAAGGGCCAAATGGTAAATATTGTAGGCTCTGTGGGCCATATGGTGTCTTTTGCAACTACTCCAGTCTGCCATAGTAGCATGAATGCAGCCAAAGAAAATATGTCATTGAATAGGTGTGGCTATGTTGTAATAAAACTTTATTTACAAAAACAGGTGGTGGGCAAGATTTGGGCCTCAGGTGGTAGGGTGGTAGCTTGCTGATCCCTGTGCCCTTGAGCAAGGAGATGTGATCTTGAGCAAGTTATGTAATCCTCCATACCTCAGTTTCATTCACTACAACAGATGATGATAAAACTACCTCGTGGGATGCTATAAGCTGATACTATATATAAGGCACTTAGCACAATGCCCATAACATGGTAAGAATGCAATATATCCTGTCTCTATTATTATTATTATAAAAGTGAAATCCCTCTCCCTCTCCCTTTCCCCTTTCCACAGTCTCCCTCTCCCTCGTCTCCCCTCTCCCTCTCCCCCTTCCACGGTCTCCCTCTCCCTCATCTCCCCTTTCCACGGTCTCCCTCTGATGCTGAGCCGAGGCTGGACTGTACTGCCGCCATCTCGGCTCACCGCAACCTCCCTGCCTGATTCTCCTGCCTCAGCCTGCCGAGTGCCTGGGATTGCAGGTGCGCGCCGCCACGCCTGACTGGTTTTTGTATTTTTTGGTGGAGACGGGGTTTCGCTGTGTTGGCCGGGCTGGTCTCCAGCTCCTGACCGCGAGTGATCTGCCCGCCTCGGCCTCCCGAGGTGCTGGGATTGCAGACGGAGTCTCGCTCACTCAGTGCTCAATGTTGCCCAGGCTGGAGTGTAGTGGCCTGATCTCGGCTCGCTACAACCTCCACCTCCCAGCTGCGGGCCTTGGCCTCCCAAAGTGCAGAGATTGCAGCCTCTGCCCGGCCGCCACCCCATCTAGGAAGTGAGGAGCGTCTCTGCCTGGCCGTCCATTGTCTGGGATGTGAGGAGCCCCTCTGCCCAGCCGCCCAGTCTGGGAAGTGAGGAGCGCCTCTTCCCGGCCGCCATCCCGTCTAGGAAGTGAGGAGCGTCTCTGCCCGGCCACCCATCGTCTGGGATGTGGGGAGAGCCTCTGCCCAGCCGCCCCGTCTGGGAGGTGAGGAGCGTCTCTGCCCGGCCACGACCCCGTCTGGGAACTGAGGAGTGTCTGCCCGGCCGCCACCCCGTCTGGGAGGTGAGGAGTGTCTCTGCCTGGCCGCCCCGTCTGGGAAGTGAGGAGCCCCTCCGCCCGGCAGCCACCCCGTCTGGGAAGTGAGGAGCCCCTCTGCCCGGCAGCCGCCCCGTCTGGGAAGTGAGGAGCGTCTCCGCCCAGCAGCCACCCCGTCCGGGAGGTGGGGGGCGCCTCTGCCCGGCCGCCCCATCTGGGAAGTGAGGAGGCCCTCTGTCCGGCCGCCACCCCGTCTGGGAGGGGTACCCAACAGCTCATTGAGAACGGGCCATGATGACGATGGCGGTTTTGTCGAATAGAAAAGGGGGAAATGTGGGGAAAAGAAAGAGAGATCAGATTGTTACTGTGTCTGTGTGGAAAGAGGTAGACGTGGGAGACTCCATTTTGTTCTGTACTAAGAAAAATTCTTCTGCCTTGGGATCCTGTTGATCTGTGACCTTACCCCCAACCCCGTGCTCTCTGAAACATGTGCTGTATCCACTCAGGGTTAAATGGATTAAGGGCGGTGCAAGATGTGCTTTGTTAAACAGATGCTTGAAGGCAGCATGCTCCTTAAGAGTCATCACCACTCCCTAATCTCAAGTACCCAGGGACACAAACACTGCGGAAGGCCGCAGGGTCCTGTGCCTAGGAAAACTAGAGACCTTTGTTCACATGTTTATCTGCTGACCTTCCCTCCACTATTGTCCTATGACCCTGCCAAATCCCCCCTCTCTGAGAAACACCCAAGAATGATCAATAAATACTATTTTAAAAAAAAAGGTGAAATCAAAGCTGGTGTCAAGCTCAGATCCCCTGAGGTGCCACAGTTCTATCTCTACCCCCAGGTGCATCCCACCCTGAGTTAATAGGTAAAACCCTGGTCGTGAGGTGGTAACTGCTAAAATTGTGCCTAATTCAGCTGATGGACACAGAAAGGCCACCTCTTTAATGTATGAGCGATGATCCCAAAACACAACTAGAATGGGAGGGATGACTCGGTGTCTGCTTCCTGAATTTTTTTTTTTTTTTTTTTTTTTTGAGTCAGCATCTTGCTCTGTCACCCAGGCTGGAGTGCCATGGTGCCATCTCAGCTCACTGCAACCTCTGCCTCCTGGGTTCAAGCAGTTCTCCTGCCTCAGCCTCCCGAGTAGCTGGGACTACAGGCACCTGCCACTATGCCCGGCTAATTTTTTGTATTTTTAGTAGAGATGGGGTTTCACCATGTTGGCCAGGTTGGTCTCGAACTCCTGACCTCAAGTGATCCGTCCACCTCGGCCTTCCAAACTGCTGGGATTACAGGTGTGAGCCACAGCGTCCGGCCCTGAAAATTACTGAGCAGCACTTAGAAAGTGACCCTCACCTGCTCTCCTTGAAGCTTCTGGGAAGTGGATCATGCTGGAAGGAGGCCTCAGCTGGAGGCCTAGAGAGTTGTTAATATTTTTCTTCTTCCTCTATTAATTTGAGTTAATAAATGCCTCTAGCCTAAGGGGAACAGGAGGAGGAGGTGAAGGCCTCATTACCAGTGACCAGACAGCCCCTGACCACAAGCGTTTTAAATTACTGAGTCCTAACGGGGTCCATCAGAGGGGATGTAGGCCAGGAGGCCATGAGAGGAGATGCATGCAGAGCAGTGCCCCGCCCTGTGAGAGGGTCCAGGGCTCCCTCCTCTGCCATCAGCCGCCAGGAGCAGATGGCAGTGCCTCCCATTGACTTCTGCTCAGCTGTGTCATCAGAGCCACGCTCTGCTGTGTCCTGGGAGGCACACTGCATACCTGCAAGAATTAATTAATGGAAAATAGGAAGAAAGGGGCTCAGAGCAACTAGATTGAGGCCTTGAGGCCACAACGCACCTTGGCTTAAATGATGCATGACAGGTCCTGTCCCTCCAGGCTGAGAGCCATTCTAGGGGGCTTCCTACTGACTGTCCTCAGGATAAACTCAGAACTCCAAAACAGCCCCTCCTAACCCTCCAGTCACCCCATGCCGTACCACACATGCATGCTATAGTCCAGCCACACAACCACTCTTAGTTAATATTTTTCTTCCAAACCAGCTCTATCTCCCGGGCCATGATGCCTGCTATTCTCCTGCCTGAACACGTCCCACTCTTTACCTGGCCATTCATTTCCCACTCACTCTTTAGGTCTTATCTTAGATCAGGGGTCAGCGTATTTCAGCCCACAGGCCAAATCTGGCCCACTACCTGTTTTTGTAAATAAAGTTTTATTGGAACACAGCCATGCCCATTTATTTGCACACTGTCTATGGCTGCTTTTGCTCATAACAACAGAGCTGAATGGATACAACAGGGACCATATGGCTGCCAAGAGCCTGCTGTATTTACTCCCTGGACCCTTACAGGGAAAATTTGCCAGCCCCTGTCACAGATGCTAATTCCTTCAGAACATTGTTCCTGGCTCACTAGAATGTTTTAGGTGCCCGAATCTTACTTCCCCTACCCCAGCCCTTTCCCCTCTGAATTATAATTGATATTTTCAGTCTTTCTCTTCTAGACTCTGAGCTCCTTACAAGGAAGGCTGGTTTTTTGCAACTCGGTGCCCCAGGCCTCTTATACAGACCCTGAACCCCTCATAGGCACCAAAAAATAAGTTTGCTGAATGGAAGAATGAACAAATGAAGGAGTCTTTGAATGCAGTGCTGGAAAGCCCAATGATGTCACTAAATAGAGTTCAACTAACTCAGGCTATTGATTAATGTCAAGAGACTACACAGGTTGGGTGTGGTGGCTCACGCTGGTGCCCAGCACTTTGGGAGGCTGAGGCAGGCAGATCACTTGAGGTTAAGAGTTTGAGACCAGCCTGGCCAACATGGTGAAACCCCGTCTCTACCAAAAATATAAAAATTAGTTGGGCATGGTGGCATGTGCCTGCAGTCCCAGCTACTCGGGAGGCTGAAGCAGGAGAATCACTTGAACCTGCGAGGTGGAGGTTGCAGTGAGCTGGGATTGCACCACTGCACTCCAGCCTGGGCAATAGAGCGAGACTCTGTCTCAAAAAAAAAAAAAGAGAGAGAGAAACTACACGACTACACAGAGGCATTATTTCTCTGGAATGTACAGAGAGAAAATGAAAGGCTTAAACATTAGCCCATCCAGTGATTAAAGAGGCCTCAAAAATGTGTCCTGGGGAGCTTCTCCTAGACCAAATGCAAGGGAGAAGAGATGAAAATCTCACTAACATCTCACTAACAGCTGGGGCCCGGGGTCCTCCAAGACTATTCCAAGTTACAATCCATACTCCAAATTCTCTGGTTGCTTCCAAGTCAGCCCCATCGCTCCCTCTTAATCCTTCTCATTGTACATTGTTGTTTCAGTCTGCTGACTTATCATTCTTTTCTGCTGAACTGTAAGCTCCTGAAAGGCAGGGTCATTTGCTCACCAGAGAATCCCTGCTGAGACCTGGCTTCATGTAGGCCCTCCTAAAATGTGTGATGGATGGACTCATGCATGGATGGATGGATGGATGGATGGATGGATGGATGGAATCTAACCATCAAGTCCTTCCATCTGGCATACAGTGGTACAGAGTGCCAGGTGGGGCCTGATTTCACTCTGGTGTGAACCCAGGATTGGCTCCCAACCCAGAAGAGAACACAGAGGAGCTTCATTTAAGGATGGTCTGGACTGTTTTGTGGTTACTTTGTGTCTATCATGCCGAAGCCATACACTTGGTGTTGAGCAGCTTTGCCCTCATGGCTTCCACTTTCTGGGTGTGTTTCTGGAGCCTCAGCTGTCTCCACACTTGTTCCTGCCTTCCTCAGTGTGACTGCTCCACCCCAGCCTGGCCCCCATTATCCTAAATCAAAGTGCCGGGCACCTGCCCTCTCTGACTCAAGTTGCCACCCAGGGGCCAAAGCACAGTGGAGATGTTGGCCCTGCAAGGAATTGTTCTGTCTCCCCATTTATCACACTAAAGGTTCATTTCAAATTATATTAAACAGGTCAAATATCAAGATAGAGAGCAGAGCCTTCTCTTTCTGTTTTCCAGAAATGACACCACCCTCTAGAGTGAATAGATCTGGGGCATTTAATTTGGCAACCAAGTGACATTCCCTCCCAGAAGCCTGGCGCCTGCCAGTGGCCAAGCGGAGAGAGAAGGGAGGAGAAGCAAGAACTCAACACGATTATCACAAAGAAAGATAAAAAGAAACCATAAATTCTACAGGACTAATGATGTCTCTCAGGAAACCCTGCATTTTCCTGTATACAAGACTGGCTTTTTTGTTCCTAGGGACCTCACCCCTGAGACTAATTCTAATGCTCCTTCTTTTATCATGTTAATAATAATAACTGTAATCATGCATTTAAGATACCAGTGTCACGCAAAATGTATCATTCCGCTTGTGGTAAAACAGTTCTTGGTTTGCATCAACAACAGGCCTGTAGGATGACACTTCTGGGTGACTTGGAGAAAGTGCATCTATAAGATAGTCACAGCACCGTAAGACCACAGGGTGCCCTATAATAGTAGTTAAGAAATACGCTTAACGGCTTAAAAATGACACTCTTCCCCAAGCATTTTCTTACCTCCCTGCATTTCATCTTCTAAGATACATCCCCATTAAGAGAAAAACTATTTGCTCAAAATGACAGAATTTAGGGCTTTGGGAAAGGATAGAAATAAGATTAATTGAACGTGCCCCTTATGCATGACTTAGAGTAATTTTCCCAGAGTGTTGTGTTGAGAAGGATTCTGAAGTCATACCGGGATCCATGAAGAATGTCTGCCTCCAGAAACGGTAGGGAAATGGTCAGCCTTACACACACCAGATATGCCAACCTGACTTTTGGTCATTTGACCATAGTTGAATCAAGTCAAAATAAGTACTGAAATTTTTACCCATTTCTCTAGGCCCAGCCAACTCAAATACATCCCACGGGGCCCTGTTAAAATGTCCCCCAGGTCATTTATTCACTTTGTTTTCCTTGGTACTGTTCCCTTCTGCTCAGGGAAATGAAACACTCCCTTGCCTGTTCAAAAATGTAAAGTGATCAAGTCTGTAAATTTCACAGCTTTCTCTCCTTTAGTACTTCATAAACTGACTGGAGGAATTTGCCTGTCTGTCTGTCTCCTCTTCTGGCAAGAGCCTGCCCCATCCATCTCTGAACTCCCAGTGCCTGGCCCATAATAAGGACCGAGTAACTATTCGTTGAATTTACGTTTCATCTGAGTAAGTCTCATCCCATCCTCGTCTCATCCAAAAACTTTTAAAACTAATAAAGAGTAAGAACCAGCTGGGCACAGTGGCTCACACCTATAATCCCAGCACTTTGGGAGACCAAGGCAGGAGGATGGCTTGAGTCCAAGAGTTCGAGTCCAGCCTGGGCAACATGGCGAAACCCTGTCTCTACCAAAAAAATTACAAAAATTAGTTGGGTGTGGTGGTGCATGCCTGTAGTTCCAGCTACTCAGGAGGCTGAGGTGGGAGGATCGCCTGAGGCCAGGAAGCAGAGGTTACAGTGAGCCAAGATTGTGCCACTGCACTCCAGCCTAGGCAACAGAGCAAGACCCTGTCTCAAAAAAAAAAAAATAAAAGACAATTAAAAAGAGTAAACATCAGTCTACAGAGGGGAAATTGCAATTGCGACGAGCTTATTCCCAAATAGGAGAGTTTTCTTCTCCCTACCAAGAACCCGGCTCCATGGCTCAAAGGCGAGAATGGGAATTAACCCTCGAAGAAACACAGGGAAAACTGCATGGCTCCCAGCCTGTTATCCAACGACACTTAAATCTTCTATAATATATACAACTTCAAACACCATTTTCACCTGTGTGGCCTCATGAGTGTTTCATCCACACTGGAAAATTCAATCCAATCCTTTGTGGCGAGAGTATGACTTCAAACTATTTCCCATTTGCCCTGAGAATACTCTTGTCTCTAATCCTAATGTAACATCATATACATTTCCATCACATTAGGATTAGAGACAAGTTCTGTTTAGAAACAACTCCAAGAACAGTTTTTATATTTTATTTTCACACTGAAAATCAGTGAGATTTGCTTCAGCCTCAAAGAGTATGTTTATGTAAGATTAAATGAGGGCTGGCAGCACACTGCATTTTTTTATTTCTAAACAGGAAATGGGTTAAGGTGGTACCTTCCAAACTTCAGTCATTCTGTAAACCATCTTCTCATGCTCTGTCATATCTAAGAACCATCTTATTTACTGGCCATTTCTTTAAATTGACTTTTTGAGGCCGGGTGCGGTGGCTTTTGCCTGTAATCCCACCACTTTGGGAGGCCGAGGCAGCCAGATCACTTGAGGTCAGGAGTTTGAGACCAGCTTGGGCAACATGGTGAAACCCTGTCTCTACTGAAAATACAAAATCAGCCGGGCATGGTGGTGCATGCTAGTAGTCCCAGCTACTCGGAATGCAGAGGCACGAGAATGGCTTGAACCCAGGAGGCAGAAGTTGCAGTGAGCTGAGATCACATCACTGCACTCCGGCCTGGGTGAGAGAGCAAAATCCTGTCTCAAAAAAAAAAAAAAAAAAAAGACTTTTTGTTAAAGCCTCATCTTAAGCAACGAACACATCTGATGAATACTGAATCCAACGTGTCGGCCACACTTTTTTTCTAATAACACTAAAATGTTAACATAATTTTAAATGTTTAAGGTTGGCCAGTGTACCTCTTAAAGTCACCTCAGCTGCAACAGTTTGAGTCCCAAGGTGTGCAAGTCACTGCCCTCAAGAATTGCTCCAGAGGCACACCCTGTCCCCTCCACAGGGCTCCAAGCACAGCAATTAAAACCCACGTTGTTATTGGGCAGAAGACAACACTATCCCGAAAGCAGAAGGACTCAGCAATTGAGAGTAAGGGATCTGGAGTCAGAGCTGCATTTAAACTCCGGCTCCCACACACTAGCTGCAACGGGAAGCAATGTTTCTACCAACTCTGAGCCTCAGTTTCCTTATCTGTAAAATGGGGACACTAACAGCATCCACTTCATATGGGATAATGTGGGGATTAAATAAGAAAATGCATTCTATGTACCATCATGCATCACTTAACGACAGGGATGCATTCCAAGAAACGCATCGTTAGAGGATTTCATTGCTGTGCAAAACATCATAGAGTGTACTGACACAAACCTAGATGACGTACCCTACTATCCCCCCAGGCTGTGTGGTGTAGCCTATTGCTCCTGGGCTACAAACCTGTTTAGCATGTTACTCTACTGAATGCTACAGGCAATTATAACACAATGGGAAGTATTGGTGGATCTAAACATATATAAATATTAAAAAGGTACAGTAAAAAAAAGATATTAAAGACAAAAAATGTGGCTGGGCATGGTGGCTCATGCCTGTAATCCCAGCACTTTGGGATGCCAAGGCGGGCGGATTACTTAAGGTCAGGAGTTCGAGACCAGCCTGGCCAACACAGCGAAACCCCGTCTCTACTAAAAATACAAAAATTAGCTGGGCATTATGGCACACGTTTATAGTCCCAGCTACTCAGGAGGCTAAAGCAGGAGAATCGCTTGAACCCAGGAGGCAGAGTTTGCAGGGAGCCGAGATTGCGCCACTGCACTCCAGCCTGGGCGACAGAGACTCTGTCTCAAAAAACAAAGGATAAAAAAAGTTACACCTGTGCAGGGCACTTACCATGATCTGAGCTTGCAGGACTGGCAGCTGCTCTGGGTGAGTGAGCGAGTGAGTGGTGAGTGAATATGAAGGCCCATGATGTTACTGTACACTACTGTAGACTTTACAAACACTGCACACTCTGGCTACATTAAATTTATTTTAAAAATAAGGTAATTGGCCGGGCGCAGCGGCTCACGCCTGTAATCCCAGCACTTTTGGAGGCCAAGGTGGGCGGATCACGAGGTCAGGAGACTGAGACTATCCTGGCTAACACGGTGAAACCCCGTCTCTACTAAAAATACAAAAAATTAGCCGGGTGTGGTAGCGGGCGCCTGTAGTCCCAGCTACTCGGGAGGCTGAGGCAGTAGAATGGCGTGAACCTGGGAGGCGGAGCTTGCAGTGAGCCGAGAGCGCACCACTGCACTCCAGCCTGGGCGACAGAGCGAGACTCCGCCTCAAAAATATCATTGAATAAAATTTAAAAATAAAGTAATTGCACTACAATGTTATGACAGCTACAACCTCACTAGGTGAGAGGCAATTTCCAGCTCCATTATAATCGTAGAGACCACCGTTGAGATAAGCAGGTCATCCTTGCCCAAAATGTCATTATGCAGTGCATGAGTACAATTAGTGCCGGGCGTATCACTGGCCCTCAATAATGATGTTATTAACAGCATCATAAATGCATTATCACTAGCAACATTCATTCATTCAACAAACATATATACAGCATCTGTGTTTTCACTGAGAGCTCAGTGGTGAGCAAGACATGCAGGGTCCTTGAGGAGCCTGGGTCTGGTGGCAAAGACAGTCTAGGGAAGAAGAAAGACTAGAAACAACTGGACGGGTCGCTAGAGACAGGATGAGGTAAGATAGGGGTGCTGGGAGTTGAAATAGACCTCCCAATCTCAGCCAAGGCACAAACTCAGAGAAGAGTAGTAGGAGGTAGCTCAGGCACATGGTTGGACTGACATATTTTGGATGTTACTGTTTTTTTTTTCACTCTTAGAAAAGCTTGTATTTTTTTTTTAATTTCTTATTTCCATAAGCTTTCGGAGAACAGGTGGTGTTTGGTTACACGAGTAAGTTCTTTAGTGGTGATTTGTGAGATTTTCGTGCCCCCATCACCCAACAGTATACACTGAACCCAATTTGTAGTCTTTTACCCCTCAGTGGCCTCCCACCCTTCCTTCCCGAGTCCCGAAAGTTCATTGTATCATTCTTATGCCTTTGCATCCTCATACCTTAGTTCCCACTTAATGAGTGAGAACATACAATGTTTGGTTTTCCATTCCTGAGTTACTGTACTTAGAATAATAGCTCCCAATCCCATCCAGGTTGCTGCGAATGCCATTAATTCATTCCTTTCTATGGCTGAGTAGTATTCCATCATACAGATATATAAAATATATATACATATATACATTATATATAATATATATACATTATATATTTTATATGTTATATATGTCATATATACATATAATATATGTATATATACATATATTATGTCATATATACATATAATATATGTAATATATAACATACATGTAATGTATACACGTGTGATACGTGTAATGTATACACGTGTGATACGTGTAATGTATACACGTGTGATACGTGTAATGTATACACGTGTGATATGTGTAATATATGTGATATGTGTAATATATGTGATATGTGTAATATGCATATATGACATATGTAATATATACATATATAATATATGTAATATTACATATATATAATATGACATATGTTATATATGTGATATATACATATATTATATATGTGATATATACATATATGTGATATATACATATATGTGATATATACATATATGTATGCATTATATATATAATATATATATACACCACAATTTATCCACTCATCAATTGATAAGCATTTGGGCTGGTTCCATATTTTTGCAATTGCAATTTGTGCTGCTATAAACATACATGTGCAAGTATCTTTATTTTCAATTGATAGAACTTGGCACACTCTGCCAGGTGATGATAATGACAGTGGCAATCATACCAGCTCAATGCAAACACTCCCAAAAAGACTGATGGATAGGCCACCATGTCTGAGGCCCTCATGGCAGCTCTTCTTGGGGGAATCCCCCATCTCATCATCCATCTGAGATGAAGAGGAAGCGGTGAGGAGGGAAAGATATAGCTGCCATACCACTTATTCACACTTCTATCTCTGAAAACTTACTTGACGGTCAAGGTTAAAGGGTACATCCTAGGAAAGATGGGAACATGTTTAAAGGATGCAGTGGCCAGCTAGAAGGGGCTTCTGCTGGCCAAATCTGGGACAATTTGAGCATCAAAATAAATAGCGATAGTAAAGGAGTATAACCTATTGAATGAAATAAGAATCTATGAGTCTACACTGATACAAACAGAGAGCTGGGTGTGGTGGCTCACTCCTATAATCCTAGCTACTTGGGAGACTGAGGTGGGAGGATTGCTTGACCCTAGGAGTTCAAGACCAGCCTGGGCAACGTAGCAAGACCCAGTCTGTACCAAAAAAAAAAATTTAAATTAGCTGGGCACAGTGGTGCACACCTGTCAAGTCCCAGCTACTCAGGAGGCTGAGGCAGGAAGATCACTTGAGCCCAGGATGTCGAGGCTGCAGTGAGCTAGGATTGCACCACTGCACTCCAGCCTAGGCGACAGAGCAAGACCCTATCTTTTAAAAACAAACATAAACAAACAATACAAACCACTTCACTACAAAAAATCTCAAACATCTCTTGAGTCCAGAAGTGGGGATTACAGTGAGCTATGATTGTACCACTGCACTCTATCCTGTGTTGCCCAGGCTGATCTTAAACTCCTGGTCTTGACAGAGAAAGACCCCAGTCTCTTAGAAAAATAGTGTTACTATTATTAAAAATAAAGAAGGAGAAGGGAAAGGTCATCCTTTCAGTAGAACTAACTAGTAAATGTGGAAGAAATGTCAGAATTTGAAAATCACCATTTGGAAACCATCATAATTATAATTGATTCAGGAAAGAATCATCAGTGGATGCTAAAACTCATAGTGAAATTTTGAGGAGTAACAGAATATTTACATAGTTTAAAAATATCTCCCCACAAGATACTTATTAATTTCAACTGGTGAGAGAGTAACTGGACAGTGAAGAGATGTGGCAGACAACACCTTCACCAAATGATCACAGTTAGTATCACCAGTCATGGGTCAGATCGACAGGTGTTCCCTGCTGTGATGCACTGAGAAGAATAACACGTCACTTCTATAGCATCCCTGTTAAAACTGTATAACCTGAATCATCATAAGGAAATCTAATCTAATCATAAGGAAAAAAACAAGTTGAAAGATAGTCTACAGGAGAAGGCAAGTCTCAGGAATTGTTCCTGATTAAAGGAAACTGAGGGGTCAGGATAACTGAATGCATTGCATGATGCGGATTTTTCTTTCACTATCAAGGGTGTTATTGGGACAACTGAAATCTAAATAAGTTTGGAGATTAGATCACAGTCTTTTATTTTTATTTTCATCAATGTGAATGTTCTGATGTTGAGAATTGTACTGTGATTCTTTAAGAGAATGCTCCTGATTTTAGAAAATATTCGCTGAAGAAGTTAGGAGTAACAGGGCATTACGTCTGCAACTTAATCCCAAATGGTTCAGAAAACATATGGATGGATGGATAAAATGGATGGATGGATGGGTGGATGGATGGATGGATGGATGGATGAATGGGCAGGGAGATGAACAGATAGATAAAAGGGTAAAGTGGGTAGAATAAAATATTGACATTTGGGAATCTGGGTGAGGGGAATTAGAAAGGAATTCTTTGTAATGTTCTTATAACTTTTTTGCAAGTCTGAAATAATGTCAAAAACAATTTTTAAAGAGGTGGAGGTTCCAGACTTTTCCCGGCTAAGTATTTTGAAGGCTTAACCAACCTTGAATTTGAATCTTTAAAAATTAGACAAGAGTAGAGCAGAAAAAGAAGACTTGTCATTCAGAGTATCTCTCCTCTTAACAAAAGTCACCACCCTCTCTGCAAGAATAGTTATGTCATGAAGAAATCCACATATCATTGAGTCACTGGGCCTAAAGCTGTGGTCAGGATGTGAGTGATAAACATCTCCATCTCTACACAGTGTGGTTAGTCTGGTAAGCGCTTTCCTCGGACCATCACATGTATCCATTGCCTATATAAACTACTGAAAGGGTCCCATCACAGATGACCACCCAGCTAGACCATGCCGTGGCAAGAGTATCCGACCTCCAGCTTCACCAGGCCAAGGGCCTGCTGCTCCCATACAATCCAATTCACCAATTACCATCCATCTTAAACAACTAAACACAAAAATAAGCCTGCCAACTAGAACTCTTCATTACACCATTTAGGTTTTCAGCCCAACTTCCCATTACTAACTCTTCCCAAAGAAGCAAGTGCTCTTCGTCTTCATTAACCAGGACTTTGATCACCCTCCATTTCTTTAAATGGCAATGGCACGATCTGTCTTGGGATTCCCATTCTACCGCCACTGCAGCCTTGCTTAATGTGCTCCCGGAGGGAAATGGGAAGACCATAAGTATGGACAACCAAATGACAAATGGAGAGAAGTGGAGAGAAAGCAGCAAATGTCTCCTTCTTTGACTTGAGGTTTTCCAGAACATGAACTATGCTACGGCACAATATACACAATGATTTCTGTGAATATGTTCCACGCACACGCACGCGCACACACCCACATGTATACACTCAGTGCAGTAAATCTTCAACAACTCTGTACTATAACTGCTGTAATGATCTCTATCTTGCAGAGAAGGAAACTATTGCTCAGACAAGTTAAGTCATTTTTCCAAGGAAATTTGGCCAATGGGTGGCATGGCTGGGATCTGTTCAGCTTTATTTCCTATGCCCTGAACTTTTACACTATCCTGCTTTTCTGTCATTGGTATACAAATGCACTCTAAGTGGCAAGGACCTCAGATGCACTTAGCCAATCACCAGGCATCTTAAACAATGCAAGGTGAAGTCCTTTCTCTTCTAGAGGAGAGAGAGAGAAGCAGAAGATTCTTCAATGCCTGGCTGCTTTCAATGCCTGGCCTCCAGATTCCAAGCCAAGATGATGTCTGGGGAGGTGCCAAGAGTACCTCATGAATTCTCAGCTCCCTTCACTTCATTCTCACCACTCCTAGTGGTTCTGTCACTGGTCCCAAGCCAGCACACAAGCTCTGCATGTCCTCTCTTCCATCTGATTCCTATAGCATTTGATTTCTGTGCTGTCTAGTTGGCATAAGCCCCATCCATCATGGCATAGCGGAAAGACCTCTGGTGGTAGGCTGGGTTCCCATCCTGCCTCTGCTGCTTGAAAAGTTGCATGGCACTGGTCAACCTCTCTGAGCCTCAGTTTCCTCATCCACAAAATGGGACTAATAATAACTACTTCTCCTGTTTACTGTGAGAATCAATTACCCTAAAATACATGGAGTAACAGGCCCACCCTATGTATTAAAAAATTGTTAGTTCCCTGTCTCCTTGAACATAAAGTGATAATCTTCCCATGTGTCCATGTGTTCTGGGTACCAGGACCCATCACAACTGTAACTGGGTTAAAAACTGTTGGCTGGTAGACATAAGCCTTTATGAGCCTTTTCTTCCCCAAGAAAGGAAAGGAATGCCTGAATTAAAGCCCGATAAGAGATTCTCCATGGTTCCAACCTAGAACTTTGTTTATAGAGGGTCCAAGATCTAGCAGAGAGGTTTTCTAAGTTGGCTAGCAGGAAGGGAAGGAACAAAGGAAAGCAATCCATCACTCTGCAGCCACTGACAGCCGCCCTGCATGGAAGCACTTAGAGCCTGGGGGTGGATGCAATAAATCTGTAAGTTTTTCTCTACTTCCAAATCTGTTTTCATGCTTGATCCATTATTAACTTCACATCTTAACAATAAATATCTCTTGTTTTCTCAAACTAGACTTGAAGCTCCTTAAAAGCATTGGGGGTTCTATCAGATCCTTTCTCCTATCCTCCACAGTGTTATTGATTAACTGATCATTCCCCTGCAGGAAACCTACCAGTAACCAAGGTTATATTCACAGATTCTGAATAACAACTAGGAATAATATTTTTTAAATAATAATGATTGGCAGCACTAATTTAGCGTTTACTCTGTGTCACTTAACTCCCCCCAACAAAACTGTGAACTAAGTGCTGTTATGAGCCTCATTATATAGATGAGGAAACCAAGGCTCAGAGAGGGTAAATGACATGCCCAGGGTCACACAGTCAGGAAGGGTGAAAAGAGGAGGCAAACTCAGGCCACCTGGTTCCAGAGCCCCTGCCCTACCCCTACCCCAATGCTGCCACAGACTTCGGGTAAAATGGAATCTCTTCTGATTCTCAGTGTAAATGAACTTGGACAAGGTATACTCTCTTACAGCCTATTTTCTCACCTATAAAATGGGACTTTCAGGACTAACTAAAATAAACCATCATATGACTCTAAAAGCACAGGCAACAAAAGCAAAAATAGACAAATGGGATTTCATCAAGCTAAAAAGCTTCTGCACAGCAAAGGAAACAATCAACAGAGTGAAGAAATGACTTATGGAGTAGGAGAAAATATTTGCAAGTCATACATCTGATAAGAGGTTAATATCTAAAATATATAAGGAATTCAAACAACTCAATAGCAAGAAACAAAATAACTCATTTTAAAAATGGGCAAAGACCTCTCTCACCACTCCTATTCAACATAGTATTGGAAGTTTTGGCCAGAGCAATCAGGCAAGAGAAAGAAATACAGGGTATTCAAATAGGAAGAGAGGATGTTGAATTGTCTCTGTTTGCAGATGACATGATTTTATATTTTGAAAACCCTATCATCTCAGCCCCAAAACTCCTTAAGCTGATAAACAACTTCAGCAAAGTCTCAGGATACAAAATCAACCTGCAAAAATCACAAGCATTCCTAAACACCAACAATAGACAAGCAGAGAGCCAAATAATGAATGAACTCCCATTCACAACTGCTATAAAGAGAATAAAATACCTAGGAATAAAACTTACAAGGGATGTGAAGGACCTCTTCAAGGAGAACTACAAACCACTGCTCAAGGAAATAGGAGAGGACACAAGCAAATGGAAAAACATTCCATGTTCATGGACAGGAAGAATCAATATCATGAACATGACTTTACTGCCCAAAGTAATTTATAGATTCAATGCTATTCCCATCAAGCTACCATTGACTTTCTTCTCAGAATTCGAAAAAACTACTTTAAATTTCATATGGAACCAAAAAAGAGCCCTTACAGCCAAGACAATCCTAAGCAAAAAGAACTAAGCTGGAGGCATCACGCTACCTGACTTCAAACTATACTACAAGGCTACAGTAACCAAAACAGCATGGTACTGGTACCAAAACAGATATATAGACCAATGAAACAGAACAGAGACCTCAGAAATAATACCACACATCTATAACCATCTGATCTTTGACAAACCTGACAAAAACAAGCAACAGGGAAAAGATTCCCTATTTAATAAATGGTACTAGGAAAACTGGCTAGCCATATGCAGAAAACAGAAACTGGACCCCTTCCTTACACTGTATACAAAAATTAACTCAAAATGGATTAAAGACTTACATGTAAAACCCAAAACCATAAAAACCCTTGAAGAAAACTTAGGCAATACCATTTAGGACATAGGCAAGGGCAAGGACTTCATGACTAACACACCAAATGCAATTGCAATAAAAGTCAAATTTGACAAATGGAGTCTAATTAAACTAAAGAGCTTCTGCACAGCAAAAGAAACTAGCATCAGAGTGAACAGGCAAGCTACAGAATGGGAGAAAATTTTTGCAATCTACTCATCTGACAAAGGTCTAATATCCAGAATTTACAAGCAACTTAAACAAATTTACAAGAAAAAAAAAACCCCATCAAATAGTAGGCAAAGGATATGAACAGACACTTCTCAAAAGAAGACATTTATGCAGCCAAAAAACACATGAAAAAATGCTCATCATCACTGGCCATCAGAGAAATGCAAATCAAAACCACTATGAGATATCATCTCACACCAGTTAGAATGGCAATCATTAAAAAGTCAGGAAACAACAGGTGCTGGAGAGGATGTGGAGAAATAGGAACACTTTTACACTGTTGGTGGGACTGTAAACTAGTTCAACCATTGTGGAAGTCAGTGTGGCGATTCCTCAGGGATCTAGAACTAGAAGTACCATTTGACCCAGCCATCCCATTACTGGGTATATACCCAAATGACTATAAATCATGCTGCTATAAAGACACATGCACACGTATGTTTATTGCGGCATTATTCACAATAGCAAAGACTTGGAACCAACCCAAATGTCCAACAATGATAGACTGGATTAAGAAAATGTGGCACATATACACCATGGAATACTATGCAGCCATAAAAAATGATGAGTTCATATCCTTTGTAGGGACATGGATGAAATTGGAAACCATCATTCTCAGTAAACTATCGCAAGAACAAAAAACCAAACACCGCATATTCTCACTCATAGGTGGGAATTGAACAATGAGATCACATGGACACAGGAAGGGGAATATCATACTCTGGGGACTGTGGTGGGGAGGGGGGAGGGGGGAGGGATAGCATTGGGAGATATACCTAATGCTAGATGACGAGTTAGTGGGTGCAGCGCACCAGCATGGCACATGTATACATATGTAACTAACCTGCACAATGTGCACATGTACCCTAAAACTTAAAGTATAATAAAAAAAAAAAAAAGAAAAAGAAAAAAAAAAAAAGTCAGGAAACAATAGATGCTGGTGAGGCTGTGGAGAAATAGGAATGCTTTTACACTGCTGGTGGGAGTGTAAATTAGTTCAACCATTGTGAAAGACAGTATGGCGATTCCTCAAGGATCTAGAACCAGAAATACCATTTGACCCAGCAATCTCATTACTGGGTATATACCCAAAGGATTATACATCATTCTACTATAAAGACACATGCACACGTATGTTTACTGCAGCCCTATTCACAATAGCAAAGACCAGGAACCAACCCAAATGCCCATCAATGATAGACTGGATATAGAAAATGTGGCACATATACACCATGGAATACTATGCAGCCATAAAGAAGAATGAGATCATGTCCTTTGCAGGGACATGGATGAAGCTGGAAGCCATCATTCTCAGCAAACTAACACAGGAACAGAAAACCAAATCACCACATGTTCTCACTCATACGTGGGAATTGAACAATGAGAACACATGGACACAGGGTGGGGAACAACACACACTGGGGCCTGTTGGGGGGTGGGGGACAGGGGGAGGGAGAGCATTAGGACAAATACGTAATGCATGTGGGGCTTAAAACCTAGATGCCGGGTTGATAGGTGCAGCAAACCACCATGGCACATGTATACCTGTGTGACAAACCTGCACATTCTGCACATGTATCCTGGCACTTAAAATAAAATAAAATAAAATAAAATAATTAATTAATTAAAAATGGGCAAAGAACCTGAATAGACATTTCTCAAAAGAAAACATGCAAATGACCAATCGATTTATGAAAAAATACTCAACATCACTAATCATCGAGGAATTGCAAATTAAAACCACAATGAGATCTCACTTCATACCTGTCAAGAATGGCTTTTATCAAAAAGACAAAATTACCAAGTCATAGAGAGGATGTGGGGAAAAGGAACCCTTGTACACTGTTGGTGGGAATGTAAATTAGTACAGCCATTATGGAAAACAGTGTGGAGGTTCCACAAAATACTAAAAATAGAACTACCATAAGATTCAGAAATCCCACTACTACATATGTATCCAAAGCAATTGAAATCAGTATGTCAAAGAGATATCTGCACTACCATATTTATTGCAGCATTATTCACAATAGCTGAGACATTGAATCAACCTAAGAGTCCATCAGTGGATGAATGGATAAAGAAAATGTGGTATATATATGCACAATGGAGTACTATTTAGCCTTAAAAAACAGGAAACCCTGTTATCTGTGACACCATGGGTGAACCTGGAGGATACCATGCTAAGTGAAACAAACCAGGTTCAGAAAGACAAATACTGCATAATCTCACTTTGAAAAGTCAAACTCGTAAAAGTAGAGAATAGAATGGTAGTTACCAGGAGCTGGCAGGAAGGAGGCAGTGGAATGGGGAGATATTGGTTAAAGGGTACAAAGTTTCAGTTAGATAGGAGGAATAAGTTTTTCAGATCTATTGCACAGCATGGTGACTTTAGTTAATAATAATATATACCACATATTTCAAAACCGCTGAGAGTAAATTTGAAATACTCTCATCACAAAAAAAAATAAGTATGTAAGATGATAGATATGTTAATTAGCCTGACTTAAATAATTCCACAATGTATACATATATAGAAACATTACACTGTACTCCATAAATATGTACAATTATTGTCAATTAAAATAAAAATAGTAAAAATACAAATAAATGATGCAAAGTATCAGCATACAATAAGCCTTTCATAAGTGACAGCTATCATTTATATTCTAATAACAAATCAATCGAGAAAACTTTTGTGTTAGTGAAAATGTGTCCACATAGCTGTGTAAGAGCTTAATGCAATTATACTTATGATGACCTTTATCCCTGTCTTAATTTAGGTTCCCCCAAAAGCAGACCCTAAAGCAAGGTTTGGCGTCCATGTAGTATATTTGAGAGGTGATCCTAGCAGCAGGATGAGGAGATGGAGAGGTGAAGCAGGGGAGAAAACATAGCCCATAAAGGGTGTTACGGGGAATGCCTCTGGGGACAACTGGGGCTGTCCCTCTGGGAAGCCTTCAGGAGGGCTATAGAACGCACAGCAGAATGGGCCCTCTGAGGGCATATTTATGCACTAGCTCTTGTCCTTCAGCAACTGAAGGTTGTTCCCAAGGACAACACCAAGCCCCTGACATTTCCAGCCGGCCCTGCACTCAGATTGAACATGCTCCACTGGCAAAAAAAAAAAAAAAGCAAACAAACAAAACCTCCCAGGCCGAGACACAGGTGCTTGACATGGGAAGCCCTCGGTGTGTACAGAAACTGCCCGCCACAGCTGCAGGTGACATCCTAAGTACAGCTAGGGAGTATAAGGGGACCTCACCAGCTCTGAGAAGTGGGCAGACACAGTCTCCACACTGCTGGAGCATCAATTCCTAAGTGACTTATTTGCAGTCACAAGGCTAATTAGTAGCCAAGGTGGGATTCACCTTGGGCTCCTTCTAAAACACCTCCTAGGAAACTCTCAACTCCTTGAAAAGAAATAACGAGAGGAAGGCAGGCACTAGGTAAGTCAAAGAACTCGATATACCATAGGAAAAAAATCTCACCACCATAATATCATCAGTTTGTTCCTGTAAATAATAAGGGACTGCAAACTAAATACTCTGTTACCCAACCCACAGAACACTTCACCACAAAAACTCGTCAAGAAGCACATTCTTGAGCTAATTTTCCATTGTGGAACTTCAGAGCTGCTGTTTCAATAAGAATGTGACAATAGATGATTCATTAGTGCTGTCTGTATAAGCCTCTGGGGCAAACACCAAAAGATAGTCCATTTGATATTTAGAAAGCTAAACATATTTTAAATGAGCCTTACTGGACTGAATCTCTCATCACAGGCCTGAAAGATTCAGCAGCTAGGGGATTGTGGCATGGTCTTAATGGAGGCTGGGCCAGGGTCTTTAAGAGGATAAGGACCTATTCTTGCTCCAGAGCTAAGGAAGAGGGCCTAGAATCCAGGATGGGGGTACTAGGTCAACGCTGAATGGGAATCTGGGGGATCAAATAGAACTTTCTGGCTGGGCGCAATGGCTGACGTCTGTAATCCTAGCACTCTGGGAGGCTGAGGCAGGTGGATCACCTGAGGTCAGGAGTTCGAGACCAGCCTGGCCAACATGGTGAAGCCCCGTCTCTACTAAAAATACAAAAAAATTAGCCAGACATGGTGGCATGCACCTGTAATCTCAGCTATTCAGGAAACTGAGGCAGGAGAATCGCTTGAACCCGGGAGGCAGAGATTGCAGTGAGCCAAGATCGCACCACTGCACTCCAGCCTGGGTGACAGAGTGAGACTCTGTCTTAAAAAAAAAAAAAAAAGAAGAACTTTCTTATGCAGAGTAATAATAATACTTAATGAAAATTTCTCAGGAGCATACATTTTACTAGAAATAATTATTTTATGTTATAGAATATATACATATAATGCTATTAATATAAATTATAAAATACCTTGTGAAAGATCTCAATTCAAAATAAGACATTCAACATGAATTGGTGACAAATCTGCATTATAAGATTTTTATTTTTTAATTTTAATTTCAATTTTTTATAATTTCAACTTTCATTTTAGGTTCAGGAGGTACACGTGCAGGTTTGTCACATGGGTATATTGAGTGATGCTAAGGTTCGGGGTATGATAGACCCAACATTCAGTTAATGAGCATGGTACCCAGTTGTTTGGTTTTCAGCCTTTGTCCCTCTCCCTTCTCTCCCCTATCTAGTTATCCCCAGTGTCTACTGTTGCTGTCTTTATGTGCATGTGTACACAATGTGTAGCTCCCACTTATAAGTGAGAACATGTGGTATTTGGTTTTATGTTCCTGTGTTAGTTTGCTTAGGATAATGGCCGCCAGCTGCATCCATGTTGCCACAAGGGACATAATTTTGTTCTTTTTATGGCTGTATAGTATTCCATGGCATATATGTACCACATTTTCTTTATCCGATCCACTATGGATGGGGACCTAGATTGATTTCATGTCTTTGGTATTGTGAATAGTGCTGCAATGAACATAAGAGTACATGTGAAGCTGTGTGATACAGTTTGGCGGTGTCCCCACTCAAATCTCATCTTGAATTATAGTTCTCATAATCCTCACATGTCGTGGGATGGACCAGGTGCAGATAATTGAATCATGGGGGTGGTCTCCCCCATCCTGTTTTCATGATAGTGAGTGAGTTCTCTTGAAAGCAGATGGTTTTATAAAGGGCTTTTCCCCACCTTCGCTCTGCACTTCTCCTTGCTGCCACCATGTGAAGAAGGATGTTTGCTTCCCCCTCTGCCATGACTGTAAGTTTCCTGAGGCTTCCCCAGCCATGCTAAACTGTGAGTCCGTTAAACCTCTTTCCTTTATAAATTACCCAGTCTCGGGTATGTCTTCATTAGCAGCATGAGAACGGACTAATACACTGTATATCAAGGATTAACACAATCTTTTCCTCTTCTGCATGAGAATTTAACCCTGGGTTAACTTTCTAGCTCTGATCTGCTGAACACCTGATAAAGAGGAAACATCACTGTGCTAGTGGGCCACAGTGCTCATCAAATTGCCCCTTGTTGGTAGACTGCATCTGGACTGGGAGCTCATGGAATGGATCCGAAATATCTAATGAGGAATCTACAGCTTTGGGAGTCCTTAAGTAGCATGACTGTTGTAACAGGGCATGTCCCCTGCAGACACCCTGGCAGCCATGAAGATAGAGTTTTTACAACAGCTATTGTCCCATAAGACAAGATAGTTCCCACACCTGCTTAATGTGGGTCCCATCACTTTGTACCAAACTGCCACTTGGAGGTAGGGGGCAAAAAAGAATGGCCCCTGAGGATCCACAGAAGAGATGCCCAATGCTGCCTGCATCCTCTTAAGTCAGTATGGTGCTGAGCGTGTCTGAATGCTTAGTTAGCCTAAAAGGAATTACCAAATGAGTATGGCAGAAGTCTTCCTATTTTAATGAATATACTATTACCCACAGACTAGTCATTCCTCTCTTGCCCTTATAAATATATTAGAGATCCTTGTAATAATTAGCACAATGATTTGTAGGTGTGTGCTAGTGAGTTTAAGTGCTTATACCTAGTTTTCTAAAACAGACAAAAATATACCTCCTGAAATCTTATTTACATAATGAATCTGTTAGGCAAAGCCTGTTTCCATGCAAACAACAAATGATATAGCCTAGGCCAAGCACGAAATATGAATTAGTTGGAACAGAGAGAATGGGGTTTGAGTGAAGGTATAATAAACACGGCTCTTATCCAGCCTGGTTCTCTCTGCTCACAGGCCAGCTGAAGTTTTTGACATACTGTTCCATAAGGGTGGAGGTGAAATGTGTTCACTCACAAACTACACACGTCTGAACACAGCGACATGTACCAAGGAATGTTCTAGATGTGCTTTGGGGAAAACAGAAGAATTTCCAAAGAAGTAAATTGTGAAAAGGTCATAAATGGAATATTTGTATTTGTGCAGGACTAATAAAGGCAAGTCACATTAATAAAAGCATATAGTGTGGTTCCAATAATGAAGAAAGGGAACTAGATATATTTCATATATGCCTACAAACATGAATAAATGCACACAAGGATTTATATCAAAGTATTAATAGCAGTTATAGTAGTTCTCTGTGACAAGGGAAATGGAGAATTTTATCATCTATTGCTTACATTTTATTTTGCTTGTATTTTCAAAATAAAGATATATCTGCAAATTACTTCTGTAATTGCAATTATAATTGAAAAATCACCTTTAACAAGGATTTGAAAAAATATATATGTGATAGGATTCCTTTTTAATACTGAGCTTCTCCTGCACATTTAAAATATAATTCAGTTTACAGAAATGCAGTTTACCCTTTCAGATCTTCTGAAAAGAAGGAACAAGCCATTTGTATTGTGGGCAGACAAATGAGAAAATCTGAAGACATACAAATCATTGCACACATAGAGTTGTTAGGATCTTTCTTCCCCCAACAACGTGGCTGTGGGTGTGGGATCCTTGGGATGAAGATCAAGATAACCAGAATCCCTGAGATCATTCCCTCTTAATTTTCTGAACAGCTCACTATAAGGAATCAGTGCCTGTTTACCCTTCTAAGTATGGCCACAAAGCCAGAGGGAAAACAAAGGCTGAGAAGAATGTCAGAGGGATTCTTGATAACTCCCCATGCCTATGGCTAACTGCATTTATAGGATTAAATCCATAATCTATGTCAGTGTTTCTCAACCCGTTTTCTATTATGGCTCCTTTGGGAACATTTTTAGATTTGGTGGTTCCTAATCTCCATCCCTAACCTCCAGTGAGATTTTCATAAGCGCAGATATGGTGTATCTGTGTTTACATACGGTGGCTCCTTGTGAAGGAGAGGCACAAACTATTGTAAAAATCCAAGATTTTTCCTGTCTTTCCCCAATAACCAATCTTTGTCCCCTCAGAGGTGATTTCAGCCCCATTGAGAATTCATGCTCTATGTATATCTATGTATATAAGTATATGTGGTATATATACACTATGGAATACTACACAGCCATAAAATAGAACAAGATCATGTCCTTTGCAGGAACAGGGATGGAGCTGGAAGCCATTATCCTTGGCAAACTAACACAGGAACAGAAAACCAAATACCGCATGTTCTCACTTTTAAGTGGGACCTAAATGATGAGAACACATGGACACATAGAGGGGAACACACACACTGGGGCCTTCCGGAGGGTAGACGGTGGGAGGAGGGAGAGGATCAGGAAAAATAACTTATGGCTACTAGGCACCTGGGTGATGAAATAATCTGTACAACAAACCCCCATGACACAAGTTTACCCATGTAACAAACCTGCACTTGTACCCGTGACCTTAAAATGAAAGTTAAAAAAAAAAAAAAGAAGAAGGAAAACAAGAACATCAGCACATACTTCCCACTGTCTTCATCACATTTCCAAAGTTGTTTCAACTTCCACAATAATCAATCATTACTTTTACTGGGGAAAGTATAGAGCGTGTGTGTGTGTGTGTGTGTGTGTGTGTGTGTGTGTGTGTGTGTGTGTGTTTTAGGAATGCCAGAGGAATAAAACCATATACTTAAATGCAAAAATAAAAAGAAAGGAAAAGAAGAAAATAAACAGTTCTTTGAAAATGAACACAAAACAGGGGAAACAGCTTTGATTAGACTAATCATAGCAGTTCTAACATATTCCAACACACCTAGACAGCAAATCTCCCAGTGGAGATGACAGACATGCTATGGCCAGTATATTCTTGTTTTCTTGTCATGCTCATTCTGAAAAGGCACGTGAGATACTACTGGGGACAGGAGGAAAACCCAAACAGATCATCTGATAAACACCACCACGGGTGTGCCTGAGAGCACCAAGGATAAAGGGCCTAAAAAATAGCCTTCCTCGGCCAGGCATGGTGGCTCACATCTGTAATCCCAGCACTTTGGGAGGCTGAGGCGGGAAGATCACCTGAGGTCGGGAGTTCAAGACCAGCCTGATCAACATGGTGAAATCCCGTCTCTACTAAAAATACAAAAATTAGCCGGGCGGCATGGCATGCGCCTGTAATCCCAGCTGCTCAGGAGGCTGAGGCAGGAGAATTGCTTGTACCCAGGAGGCAGAGGTTGCAGTGAGCTGAGATTGTGCCACTGCACTCCAGCCTGGGCAACAGAGTGAGGCTCCATCTCAAAAAAAAAAAAAAAAAATTAGCTTGGGGTGGTGGCACGTGCCTGTAATCCTAGCTACTTGGGAGGCTGAGGCAGGAGAATCACTTGAACTTGGGAGGCAGAGGTTGCAGTGAGCTGAGATTGCACCATTGCACTCCAGCCTAGGCAACAGAGCAAGACTCCATTTCAAAAAATAAAAATAAAAATAGCCTTCCTAGCCTTCCTCCAACCCAAGACCTCCTTTGGTATTGTGTGCTTGAAAAATCACAGCAACCAACAGTTTTGAAAGCTTTGGAACCTGTTCACAAAGATCTGTGACTGTTGATTCATTTCACTCAGAGGAAATAAAAGCAGACTGAATACTAGTTAGCCACAGAGATGGTTCCCAGCAGGACTACAGGGGTGAAGGAGAGAAGAAACCAGACATGAAAGAGAGATAACTGGAACCAGAATGCACCAAATAGCTCTGGAACTATCTCTGGCTACATTTCACAGAAGAGAGGGCAAAGGCTTCTCAAACCTTCTCACCTACTCCCTGATGGGGTTTATTCTAGAATCAAAGCTGTTCAGAGTAGGAAGAGCCTCCAGCGGGATAAAAAGAAAAGGACATACAGGCATATCTTGTTGTATTGCACTTCACTCCACTGCACTTTGCAGACATCACATTTTTTTACAAATTGAAGGTTTGTGGCAACCGTGCATTGAGCAAGCCTCTCGCTGCCACGTTTCCAACAACACAAGCTCACTTCATGCCTCTGTGTCACATTTTGGTCATTCTAGCAATATTTCCAACTTTTTCGTTATTATTATATCTGTTATGGTTATCTGTGATCAGTGATCTTTCATGTGACTATGGTAATTGTTTTGGGGTGCCACAAACCGTGCCCATATGACAGTGAAATAAATCGATCAATGTTGTATGTGTTCTGACTGCTCCACTAACAGGCTATTCCCCATCTGTCTCTCCTTTTCCTGGGCCTCCCTATTTTCTGAGACACAACAATATTGAAATTAGCCTGATTAATAACCCAACAATAGCCTCTAAGCGTTCCAGTGAAAGGAAGAATTGTACATCTATCACTTTAAATCATATGCTAAAAATGATTACGCTTAGTGAGGAAGATACATCAAAAGCCAAAATGAACTGAAAGCTAGCCTTCTTATGCCAAATGGTCAAGTTGTGAAGGCAAAGGAAAAGTTCTTTTTCTTAAGGAAACTAAAAGTGCTATTCCCGTGAGCACATGAATGATAGGAAAATAAAACAGCCTTATTGCTGTTATGGAGACAGCATAAACTTATGGAGAAAGTTTTAGTGGTCTGGATGGAAGATCAAGCCAGACACAACATTCCCTTAAGTCAAAGCCTAATCCAGAGCAGGGCCCTAACTCTCTTCAATTCTATGAAGGCTGAGAGAGGTGAAGAAGCTGCAGAAGAAAATGTGGACACCAGTAGAGGTTGGCTTATAAGGTTTGTGGAAAGAAGTTGTCTCCATAACATAAAAGTACAGTGAAGCAGGAAGTGCTGATGGAGAAGCTGCAGCAAGTTACCTAGATCTAGCTATGATCACTGATGAAAGTGGTTACACTAAATGACAGATTTTCAATGTAAATGAAACAGTCTTACATTCAACGATGCCATCTAGGACTCTCAGAGCTAGAGAGACGAAGTCAGTGCCTGGCTTCAAAGCTTCAAAGAACAGGCTGACTCTCTTGTTAGGGACTACCGCAGCTGGTGACTTTTAAGCTGAAGCCAATGCTCATTTATCATGCCAAAAATTCTAGGGCTCTTAAGAATTATGCTAAATCTACTCTGCCCATACTTTATAAATGGAACAACAAAGCCTGGATGATAGCACTTTTGTTCACAGCATGGTTTGCTGAATATTTTAAGCCCACTGTTGAGACCGACTGTTTAGAAAAAACAAGATTCCTTTCAAAATATTATTGCTCATCGACAATGCATGTGCTCAACCAAAACCTCTGATGAAGATGTACAAACAGATTATGTGATTTTCATCCCTGCTAATACATCCATTCTGCAGCCCATGGATTAAGGAGTAATTTTATCTTTCAAGTCTTATTATTTAAGAAATACATTTTATAAGGCTACAGCTGCCATAGATAGTGATTCCTCTGATGGATCTGGGAAAAGTAAAATAAAAACCTGCTGGAGGCCGGGTGCAGTGGCTCACGCCTGTAATCCCAACACTTTGGGAGGCTGAGGTGGGTGGATCACCTGAGGTCAGGAATTTAAGACCAGTTTGGCCAACATGATGAAACTCCATCTCTCCTAAAAATACAAAAATTAGCCAGGCATGATGGTGGGCACCTGTAATCCCAGCTACTCAGGAGGCTGAGGCAGGAGAATTGCTAGAACCCAGGAGGTGGAGGTTGCAGTGAGCCGAGATTGCTCCATTGCACTCTAGCCTGGGTGACAGAGTGAGACTCCATCTCAAAAAAAAAAAAAAAAAAAAAAGAATCTTCTGGAAAGGATTCACCATTTTGGATGCCATTAAGAACATTCGTGATCCATGGAAGGAGGTCAAAATATCAACATTAACAGGAGTTTGGAAGAAGTTAATTCCAACTCTCATGGATGACTTTGAGGCATTCAAGATTTCAATGGAGGAAGTAACTGCAGATGCGGTGGAAACAGCAAGAGAACTAGAATTAAAAGTGGAGCCTGAAGATACAACTGAATTGTTGCAATCTCATGATAAAACTTAAATAGACAAGGAGTTGCTTCTTACGGATGAGCAAGTAAAGTGGTTTCTTGAGATGGAATCCACTCCAGGTAAAGATGCCTTGAACATTGTTGAAATGACAAGAAACATTTTAGAATATTACATAAACTTAGTTGACAAAGCAGTGGCAGGGTTTGAGAGGATCGACTCTAATTTTGAAAGAAGTTCTACTAGGCTATCAAACGGCATCACATGCTACAGAGAACTTTTTTGTGAAAGGAAGAGTCTATCTATGTAGAAAACTGCATTGTTGTATTTTAAGAAATTGTCACAGTCAGCCCAACTTTCAGCTACCATCACCTTGATCAGTCGGCAGCCATCAACATTGAAGCAAGACCTTCCACCAGCAAAGAGTATGGCTCACTGAAGGCTCAGATGATCATTAGTGTTTTTTAGTATTAAAGTATTTCTAAATTAATGTATGTACATTGTTTTTTAAGACATAATGCCATCATACACTTAATAGACTACAGTATGGTATAAAACATAACTATTCTATGTACTGGGAAACCCAAAATTCGTGTCATTCACTTTGGGATCTTTATCGTGGTGGTCTGGAACCAAACTCACAATATCTCTGAAGTATGCCTGTACTTACTGAAAACAAGTTTTACAAAACAACACTAAAACGCTTACCAGATGCAATGTGTTCCAATATACTCTAGTCTAGGCTAGTCTATTTCATTTTTTTAATGCTGGTCACAAGCCATTAAAATAATGCTATCAACCACGAATGGGTCATGACCACAAATTTAAAAACACAAATGTGTTCTAACCTCTTGGGTCCACAGCTGAGAAAGCTAAGATTCAGAGAGGTTAAATCCAAGGTCAAAAGGCTACTTCCTGGCAGGATCAGGACTAGTTTAGACCCAGGTAAATGATGACTGTTGTTATCAGTCTCATAATTGGGACTCACCTCAACTAACGCCTCCTTTATAAATCCCGATCAGAATTCACCTCTATCCATGACCCCCGCTGCCAACATTATTCAGGTTGCTGTCATTTATGTCTTAGTTTTTTTAACACCCCCAGGCCTGCTGCCCTGATATCCCTGTGAACCTGGAGGCATGGTCCCAGGCTAAGTGGTCCCATGGCATTTTCCACATCACCAAACTGACCACTCTGTTCCTCTCCTCTACTGCTTCCTTGCCATGAACCACAGCATCCCCCAAGGTGGGCCAGGGAACTACCAGCCTTGAGGAAGTGATGAGCTTGCTAACTCAGCCAGAAGAAACCTGAAGGGCAAAGCTTAACGCCACCTGAGTCCTGATATACAAATTCCAAAAAACACTAAAGGTGGCCAAGTCAATTTGGAAGGCCTTGAAGAAGTGGGCCATTCAACCCTATCCAGGCAGAATAAATCCTTCAGGGGTCTAGGGAAAGGATAGCATTTAAAAACCAAAGGGCAGCCTCTCTCACTTGGCCTCCATCTTGCAGATTAAAAGATGATGTGTCTGGAGAGTCAGCTTTCTGATCAAGTTTCGCCTTACTAAGTGGTGCACCCTGGGAAAGGGACAGGGAGAAGCACAAAGTGTGGGGCCACCGTAGCAACCAAACCCCAAATGCCTCTTCCACCCTCCACCTTAGCAACCTGCACTCCCAGCCTTCCTGGAACTTTACCCCACATCTTCACCTTGAGGTTTCAGCAGGCCCCAATCTCTGTGGCTCTCACAAAACCATGCAAATCAAACACAACTCCAATCAGAAAAGCATCTATCCTCTGCTTCACCCTCAGAGGTCTCAAACATGCATTCTACGTCTTCAAGCTAGGTTTCACATAGCAGCTTAAATATGACTGTTGTAAAATCACATGTTCCACGTCAATCACTGTAGGGCACTCCCAATGCTTCAGAAAAGAGATCACTCTCTACACTACGGCTTCAGACAGGGCTTGGTAAATCACAGTTCATGGGCCAAATCGGGCCAGGTACCTGTTTTTATAAATAAAGTTTTATTGGAACACTGCCATGCCCATTTGTTTACCTATTGTCTGTGCTGGTTTTGTGCTACATGATAGGGTTGAGTAGCTGCAACAGAGACTGAATGGTCTGCAAAGCCTAAAGTATTTACTATCTGCCCCTGTACAGAAAAACTGTGCCAACCCTTCGCTTACAGAATCCTGCCTTTTTTTAATGGTGATAAAATATACATAATATAAAATTTACCATCTTAACCATTTTGAAGTGTACAGTTCAGTGGTACTAATTACATTTGCACTGTTGTACAACCATCACCACCATCCATCTCCAGAATGTTTTCATCATCCCAAATGCAAAGTCTATATCCAATAAATAATAACTCCCCATTCTCCCTCCCCTCAGCCCTGGCATCCACTGTTCTACTTTCTGCCTCTATATATTGTCTACTCTAGGTATCTCATATTGGTGGAATTATACAGTATTTGTCGTTATGTGTCTGGCATATTTTACTCTTAGCATGCTGTCTTCAAGGTTCACTCATGTTGTAGCATATATCAGAAGTTCCTCCCAGGTCGGGCATGATGGCTCATGCCTGTAATCCCAGCACTTTGGGAAGCCAAGGCGGGCAGATCATTTGAGGTCAGAAGTTCGAGACCAGTCTGGTCAACATGGTGAAACCCTATCTCTACAAAAACTACAAAAAATTAGCCAGGCGTGGTGATGCAGGCCTGCAGTCCCAGCTACTTGGGAGGCTGAGGCAGGAGAATCACTTGAACCTGGGAGGCAGAGGTTGCAGTGAGCTGACATCCCACCACTGCTCCAGCCTGGGCAACAGAGCTAGACTCCGTCTCAAAAAAAAAGAAGTTTCTTCCTTTTTAAGCCTGAATAATATTGCATTGTATGGATAGACCACACTGTGTTTACTCATTTGTCTACTGATGGACACAGGTTGTTTCTACTTTTTGGCTACTGTGAATAGCACAGCAACCTGCCTAATCCTCGAGTCTCACCCTACATCACACACCTGCTCTCTCCCCCAAAGGGGTCCTCTGTCAATTTCCCCAACGTGTCCTGCTTCCTACCACCTTCAACTGAGATGAGCCGTGGATATAAAATACACATTCAATTTCAAAGACTTTGTATTTTAAAAAATGCAAAATATCTCTGTAATGATATTTTACATTGATTCTTTGTTAAGATATTATAATTTTGATATATTGGGTTGAATGATGTATTATGATCATTAATATCACTTGTTCCTTTTCATTCTTTTTAATGTGACTACTAGAAAGTTGAAGGTTAATACATGCCTCGTATCCTATTTCTAGGAGCGGCACTAGGCTAGACTCTGCAGGGGTTGGCAAACGTTTTCAGTAAAAAGCCAGATGGTAAATACTTTCAGCTTTGTGGGCTATTCTCGCTCTGCCATTGTCACACAAAAGCAGCCATAGGCAACACATAAAGGAATGATCATGGGCGTGTTCCAATACCTTTTATTTACAAAATCAGGCCGGGTATCAGATTTAGCCCCTAGGCCATAGGATATTAATCGTATTTTTTAAACGGCCAATTCTGGGAAATTCTGTTCTATTCATTTGCTCAGAACCCTCTGTGAAAAGCCATTTTTCATTCAACCAGAGTCTGGAACGCAAGTCTGTTCCGGCTTCCCTGACCTGGGCAGCTCCTGGGACCAAGGGGCAGCCCCTCGCAGGCCGGGTTTCGACCGCCCCAGGGCACCCACCGAGCGCACTCACTTGGGCGTGTGGGCCTCGTCCACGCGGTGCCCCAGCTGGAACTCGTGGGATTTGCTCCGATGCAGCGCGGTGAATCCCGGGATCAAGTGTATCAGTTTTCGGGAGGAGGGCGGTGGGGTCCCCGGGGGCTTCAGCTTGTTCTTCTTCCTCATGGGCGGCGTGCCCGGCGGGGTCACGGTGGTGACGATGTTGGGGGTGCGCGGCGGGGTGCGGACCGCGTGCCGCTGCCGGGGCGATGGGGGCAGGGAACGGTGGCCCGACTCCAGTGGCGGGGGCGGGCACAAGCCCGGGTAGGCGTCCACGGTAAGCCTGTCCACGTGGGTGTACACAGGGGCCCCGGGAGTGGGGCTGGTGTGACAATAGTGCTGGACGCACTTGGACGGGACCCTGGGGCTCTGGGAGAGATGGGTGCGGATCCACGGGGTGGGCTCCGGGGGGCACACGGGATTGTTCTCCTTCCCCGTCTCTGTGGTGGGCCACTGGATGGTCCAGTCTTGTTTGGAAAGGTTGCCTCCTGAGTTGGAACAGAAGAGCAGAGACAATGGGTAAGCCATGAGAAAGCCAGGTGAGTTACACCATACACACCATTACATCATACACACATTACACCACGTGCCCATTACATCATGTGCATGTTACACTATATACCTGTTACATCGTATGCATGTTATCTCATATGCAAATTATATCTTATGCACATTATACCATGTGCCCATTACATCATATGCATGTTACACTATATACCTGTTACATTGTATGCATGTTATATCATATGCACATCATATCATATGCATGTTACACTATATATCTGTTATGTTGTATGCATGTTATATGCACATATCATATGCACATTACATCATATGCATGTCACATTATATGTGTATTACATCATATGCATGCTATTTCATATGCCCATTACCTCTTATAGACATTCTATCAAATGCATGTTACATCATACCCACATTACATCATAAGTACATTTACATAAAGCCAACCACCTCTACTTGGCTCCTCCAAAAAGACAATAAAATCCCCTTGTTGACCCTGTTACCCTATTCTCCATTCAACAGCCTTGTCTTCCACTGCCCCATAGCTGGGAAGACCCCACAGCCCAAATGCTCAGAAAAGCAAAGAAGTGAATTCTCACTTTTTGAACTTCCCAAGGTCCCAGTTCTGGTAGTTTCAAAGTGATTTAAAGGACTTTAAAGGATAACTTTTCCCTTACATGGAAATTTTAATACCTAACCCTCATGTGAGATACACAAATTCCAAGGAAGTCAAGTTCATCCTTAGTCCCTCCCTGACCACTTCCTCAGCCACTGCATACTTCTTCCAGATCTATGTCGCCATGTTCTCATTCATGCATTTGTCCAACTATGCATGCCAACTATGCCAACTATGTGAGTGCCAACTATGCCCTTCGCTTGGAAAAGACACAAAAGCAACACAGACGAGACCCTGGTCCCCTGGACTTACATTCTACCTAAGCAGCCATGATAGACAAGAAAACATGCTCACAGAAGGATTTCACATGGTTATTGGTGCTGGGAGGGAAATAAACAGAATGACGTGATAAAAAGAATATGGGCAGCTGGGCACGGAGGCCCACACCTGTAGTTCCAGCAATTGGGAGGCCGAGATGGGCAGATCACTTGAGGTCAGGAGTTTGAGACCAGCCTGGCCAACATGGTGAAACTCCATCTCTACTAAAAATGCAAAAAATTAGCCAGGCATAGTGGCACACACCTGTAATCCCAGCTACTGGGGAAGCTAGACAGGAGAATTGCTTCAACCCAGGAGGCAGAGATTACAGTAAGCCAAGATTGCATCACCACACTCCAGCCTGGGCTACAGGCTCGCTTTCAAAAAAAAAAAAAAAGAATATGGGCAACAGAATGGTTAACCGGACAGCGCTACATACAAACCATGTGCTACACAGCTCAGCCAGGAGAAGGCACCAAGTACCAATGCACACAAAAACCTGGGCGAATCTCCAGAGAATTAGGCCGAGTAAAAAATGCCAATCCCCAAAGGTTACATACTATATGACTCCATTTATACAGTATTTTTGAAATGACAACATTTTTGAAACAGAGGATAGATTGATGGTTGCCAGGGGTTAGGGATGGCAGAAAAGGGGGTAGGGGAAAAGTGGATGTGGGGATAGAAGAGCAATACAAGGGAACCCTGGAGTGCTGGAACTCTCCAGCATCTTGACTGTGGTAGATATACAACCCTACACAGGTGATCAGGTTACACAGAACTAGGCCCATGGTGCACATAGACACCATGGAATACTATGCAGCCATTAAAAAGGATGAGTTCATGTCTTTTGCAGGGACATGGATGAAGCCGGAAAGCATCATTCTCAGCAAACTATCACAAGGACAAAAAACCAAACACCACATGTTCTCACTCATAGGCAGCAATTGAACAATGAGATCATGATCATTTGGACACAGGGCAGGGGACATCACACACAGGGGCCTGTTGGGGGAGTGGAGGGCTAGGGGAGGGATAGCATTAGGAGAAATACCTAATGTAAATGATGAGTTGATGGGTGCAGCAAACCAACATGGCACATGCATACCTATGTATCAAACCTGCACATTGTGCACATGTACCCTAGAACTTAAAGTACAATAATAATTAAAAAAAAAAAAAGAACTAGGCCCATGATGGTGGCTCTTGCCTGTAATCCCAGCACTTTGGGAGGCCAGAGCAGGAGGATCACTTGAGCCCCGGAGTTCAAGACCAGGCTGGGTGACATAGTAAAACCTTGTCTGCACAGAAAGTAAAAAAATTAGCCAGACATGGTGGTACACTCTGTAGTCTCAGCTACTTGGGAGGCTGAGGTGTGAGGATTGCTTGAGCCTCAAGAGGTTGAAGCTGCACTTAGCCATGTTCATGCCATTGCACTCCAGCCTGGATGACAGAGTGAGACCCTGCCTTAAAAAGAAAAATACATAGAACTAAATACACACACAGGCACAGGCACACATACACACACACACGAGTGAAAATAAAGCTGGGGAAATCTGAACAAGATGGTGGATTGTAACCATATCAATATTCTGTGATATTGTATTGTATAGTATAGTAGTACTATAGTTTTGCAAAATGTACCATTGGAAAGAAAAATGTACAAGGAATGTCTGTATTATTTCTTACACCTGCATGTGAATCTACAATTATCTCAATCAAAAATTTCTGTTAAGAAATTAAAAATAAAATACAAGAATACGCGGGGCCTACTTTAGTAGGGTGATCAGGGAAGGCCTCCTAAGGAAGTGACATTCCTGCTGGCATGTGAAGGACAGGAAGGGGATGGTCACACCGAGTGCCAAGGACAGAGCACACCAGGCCGGGAAACAACAAGGGCGAAGGCCTAGAAGTAGGAAGGGTTTTTTTTTTTTTTAAGTCTTCCAATAGCTTGTTAGAAAGAAAAGATACTTTTTAAAATCCCCACTGTTATGAGGTTTTCATCCCGGTGTAAACTGAATTAAAAAAAGAGAGAGAAAAAAATTTAAAAATCCAATGGTAGGCTGGGTGTGGTGGCTCACACTTGTAATCCCAGCACTTTGGGAGGCCAAGGCAGGTGGATCACCTGAGGTCAGGAGTTCGAGACCAGCCTGACCAACATGATGAAACTCCATCTCTACTAAAAATACAAAAAAATTAGCTAGGTGTGGTGGTGTGTGCCTGTAATCCCAGCTACTCGGGAGGCTGAGGCAATAAGAATCGCTTGAACCCAGGAGGCAGAGGTTGCAGTGAGCTGAGATCGCACCATTGCACTCCAGCCTGGGCAACAAGAGTGAAACTCTGTCTCACAAAACAAAAAAACCTTTTTTTTAAATTATTTTATTTTATTATTATTATACTTTAAGTTTTAGGGTACATGTGCACATTGTGCAGGTTAGTTACATATGTATACATGTGCATGTTGGTGTGCTGCACTCATTAACTCGTCCTTTAGCATTAGGTATACCTCCTAATGCTATCCCTCCCCCCTCCCCCCACCCCACAACAGTCCCCAGAGTGTGATGTTCCCCTTCCTGTGTCCATGTGTTCTCATTGTTCAATTCCCACCTATGAGTGAGAATATGCAGTGTTTGGTTTTTTGTCCTTGCGATAGTTTACTGAGAATGATGATTTCCAATTTCATCCATGTCCCTACAAAGGACATGAACTCATCATTTTTTATGGCTGCATAGTATTCCATGGTGTATATGTGCCACATTTTCTTAATCCACTCTATCATTGTTGGACATTTGGGTTGGTTCCAAGTCTTTGCTATTAAAAAAAAAAATCTAAAAATCTAATGGTGTATTAACATTTTTCATTCATTTGCCATATTGACAGTACAAATACAAATTTGGTCTATAGACACAGATTCTCATGCAACCACGTAAAGCCTTTCTGCGTCCTCCATGCTAAGAGCTCTAAATGCATAAAGATCCAACAATACCAAATGTGCAGGCTTCAAAACCATCTAAGTTAGGGCAGTCACTTTCCTAGGTCTCTTTCCCGGGTGCCTGCATGAAGGTGGTGTTCACAACTGTGTGATGACAATGGGGTGACACTCAAGGAGAGGCTGAAGGGACAGGTGAAAACAGACTGCCAGGTCTGTGGGCTAAGGTGCAGATTGGCTTTTATACCAAGTCCAACAGGAAGCCATTGGGAGTTTTGAGGCAGGGGAGGCATGGATTGAATGTTCATTTCTCAAAGATCACTCAGGCTGCTGCGGGGAAAACTAGAGCCCAATTAAGGGGTATCTCAGGGAGTTGCAAGAGATGATGCTGGCTCTGGTTTGGGTGGTGGCAGCAAAGATGGAGAGAAGTCGGCCAGGTGTCAATGAAGGAAGACCCACCAGAACCCAGAGGAAGGTAACCACGTGGCCACTTCCATGATGGGCCAAGGAAGGAGATTTGGGGCGCAAAGAAATTCCTAGCTGACTAGCAATAACAATAATAATTACTATAACGACTGTAACAAGAGCTAATTTATAGCGCATTTGATGGTTTCCAAAGTGCTTTCATGAACACTGACTCACGGTCCCATTTTTAATTAAAACAACTCATTTTGTTATTATATATTCAGTACAGAAAAATTAGAAAATTGAGATAAGAAAAAAAGGCAATGCTGTTCTACAGCCTAGCCATCATCCCTATCAATAACTGATGGTCGAGCCTTCCAGATGGTTTGGGGCGGATTTTTTTTCTTTAAGGAAAAAATTTCCATAAGACCATATTTAATGGTTCATTGTCTGTTTTCTTCACTTGTTATATTGGGACTGTTTTACATCTAACTTAATTTTTGTAACTCTGTGTGCAAAGGGTCATTTTTATTTCCATTTTGTAGGTAAGGAAACTGATGCAAAGAGATGAAGATCTGCTTAAGGTCACAAGAGAGATGGTAACTGGCAGCCAGATTCAAACCCAAAACTTTGGCCACCTCAACAAGCAGGGCATGAGGCTGTCTGTGAAAGAGAACTGGGGCCTCCATTTGCCATCATAGATCATTCAAACGGGAAAAGATACTGAAACAAAGGCTCATTTCTCAAAATGAGCCTCCTCCTAGGCTTGCCAGAAGAACACTCTACCAAAGTCACCAGCATTACGGTATCTACTCTCAAATATTGACACATACACATTAGCCCAGTGAGTAAGAGAGTCAACGCTGGAGTCGGATGACTTGGGCTCCAAATCTGACTCCCCACCACTTATGGCTGTGTGACCTTGGGCACTCATCTAACCTCTCTAAGTCTTAGCTTTGTCACCTGTGCAATGGGACAATAAGAAAACCTAATAAAACTCAGGGACTAATAAACAATAATAAAACCTAATAAAACTCAGGGACTACTATGAGGATCAGATGCACAAACACAAGCAATGTGCTTAGCACAGCTCCCAGCACACAATAGGTACACCATAAATGCTAGCTACTGGCATTGTAATTCTCAACACTGTGGTAATACGTCAATATCTGCTATTTAAAGAGTGTGTAGTGGTTCTGACAGCTTTACTATTCTCACCCTTTGTACAGTGAGGAAGTGACATTTAGCTGAAGCTAAATAGCTCTAAGAGCCGGAACAGAACAGAGAATCAAGTTAAGACAAGTTTCTCCATCGCATGGTAAGCTCTGGATTGATGTATTTGCTGAGGGAATACAAGCTCGTTGTCAAGTTCGCCTAAGTAAAGCCTGTTTAAGAAAGTCAATCTATTTTCTAAGCTGTCTTAATCAAATACTGCACCATGAAGCCACAAAGTAGTGCTTTTGGCATTATCATGACAAGCTGTTGTCCATCCTGAATGAAATGGAAAGAATATGGGATTGGGAACCAGAAGAACCCAATAGAATTCTGGTTAAACCACTGACCAGCTCTGTGACCTTGGGCAAATTACTTAACCTCCCTGAGCTTCAGTTTGGGGGCTCATAAAATGGGAATAATTATGGCTTTGTTGGAGGGTGCAGTGAGAATTAAATGTATTTATTTTACAAATATTTGAACACCCTTTATGTACCAGGCACTGTTGTGGACACCAGAATAGAACAATAAATAAAACACACACACTCAAAAAAAACCTATTTTTGCAGAGCTCACATTCTTAGTAGGGAAACAGATGAAACAAGTAGATGAACAAATTTATCATATATGTAGTGATAGTAAGTCTTCTAGAGGGAAAGAAAGCAGGGCACAGAGACAAAAAAAAAGTGTTGGGGGCTATTTTAATCGCAAAAGGATGAGGAGGTGACAGTAGACATTTGAGCAGATATCAGAGTGAAGTGAGGACTGAATTAATAAGATAAAGCAATCAAACCATCAGACAGAGCCTGAGCCATCATGTCAATGCCAACAAATGGCAGATGATTGAAGATGGGTGAAAACATCTATTCTGGGTGCCTTGTGACTCATCCCCTTTGTCCCCAGGCATTCACTATGCCAGCCCCTGCCCTCAAGATGCTCCCAGTCTAGTGAAAATGATCAATAATCAAAAAACTCTCACTGCAGTTCCATCCTAGGTACAGACCCCAAATAATTGAAAGCAAGGACTGAAATACTTGTAGACAAAATACTCATAGCAGCACTATTCACAATCACCAAAAGGTGGAAACAACCCAAGTGTCCATCAACTAAGGAATGGATAAACGAAATGTGGTACGTCCATATAATGGAATATTATTCACCCATAAAAAGGGAAGAAGTACTGATTCATGTGGATCAACCTTGAAAAACACTATGCTAAGTAAAAGAAGTCAGACACAAAGGGTCATATATCATATGATTCCATTTATATGAAAAATCCCAAAGAGGCAAATCTATAGAGAAAGAGAGCAGATTCGTGGTTTCCAGGAGCTGGGGCTGGTGGGGAATGGGGAGTGACTGTTAATAGGAATGGGTTTTTGAGGGGGTGATGAAATAGGTTTGGAATTAAATAGAGGTGGTGGTTGCACAATCTTGTGAATGAACTAAATGTCACATCCTGGTTTACTTTGAAATGATTAATTTTATGTTATGTGAATTTTCCCTACATAAAATGAATCAGTAAGTACTCACAATACCAAACAGAATCCTAAGCTAGAAAAAGTGCAGGAGCATACGGGGCACAGAAGAGTGGAACCCCACTGGCCAGGAGGTGGGGGTGGGTAGGAGAAGGCAGCCTGGAGGAGGTGGCACCTAAGCCCAGAACTTGAAGGTGAACAAGAGTTCCTAGGAAAGGTGGCAGTGAGGTGGGTGACAGCGGAAGCATGGTAAGAGAGAGAACAGCAGGGTCAAAGGCCAGGAGATGAGGGACGTGGGAGTTTGGAGAACTGCCAATCGTTCAGTATGGCTAGAGCTATTTTTCGGGATGGGGCGGGGCGGGGTGGTGAGACAGAGTCTTGCTCTGTCGCCCAAGTTGGAGTGCAGTGGCACAATCTCGGCTCACTGCAACCTCCACCTCCTGGAGTTCAAGCGATTCTCCCGCCTCAGCCTCCCGAGTAGTTGGGACTACAGTGGCCTCGTGATCCACCAGCCTCAACCTCCCAAAGTGCTGGAATTACAGGCATGAGCCACTGCGCCCAGCCAAGCTAGAGTTATTTTGAGAGAGGAAAAAATTAGGCCAGGCGCGGTGGCTCACGCCTGTAATCCCAACAGTTTGGGAGGCCGAGATGGGCGGATCACGAGGTCAGGAGATCGAGACCATCCTGGCTAACACAGTGAAACCCCGTCTCTACTAAAAATCCAAAAAAAAAAAAAAAAATAGCCTGGCGTGGTGGCAGGCGCCTGTAGTCCCAGCTACTCGGGAGGATGAGCTGGAGGCTGAGGCAGGAGAATGGCGTGAACCCGGGAGGCGGAGGTTGCAGTGAGCCGAGATCGCGCCACTGCACTCCAGCCTGGGCGACAGAGCGAGACTCCTGTCTCAAAAGGAAAAAAAAAGAGACAAACAGGTACACAAAAAGGAAATGAGGCTCTGGGGAAGATGATTGTGAAGTCTAGTTAAAGAGGCTGGGCGCAGTGGTTCACAATGTAATCCCAGCACTTCGGAAGGCCAAGGTGGGCAGATCACTTCGGGCCAGAAGTTCAACATGGCGAATCCCTGTCTCTACTAAAAATACTAAAATTAGCCAGCTGTGGTGACCCACGCTTGTAGTCCCAGCTACTCGGGAGGCTGAGGCAGGAGAATGGCGTGAACCTGGGAGGCGGAGCTTGCAGTGAGCCGAGATCGCACCACTGCACTCCAGCCTGGGAGACAGAGCAAGACTCCGTCTCAAAAAAAAATTCGAGCCAGGCTGGAGAAGAAGTGAAGGGAGGACTTCCCAGGGTTTTGCTCTTCTAGGCGGAAGGGGACGCTGAGAACTGAGGGCCGGTGTGACTGATCCCCTTGCCACTGGCCTCCCAGAGAGGGAGGTGGTGTCCTCCAGAGCTCCTGGAGACCTGCTGCAGCTGAGGGCTTGTGGCAATCAAACTTGGTGATGAGTGTGGTGGAAGCTCTGGTGCACCACACCACACAGCTGCTTCAAGGTTTAGACCCCAGTCCCGTGGTCATGCCAGGAGAGGAGCTGAAACTCCCCTAATCATAAATGATAATGGGAAGGAAGCTAACTTTCTGTAGGGGCCGATATTGCTGTATCCTTGAGGCTTGGACCCCAAACTCCTGCTCATGCCGAGGAAGGGCTGGCTCTCCCCATGGGCAAATGCAGACAAGTGGACTGGAGCTGGAGGCCAAGCATCTGCCCACAACATTGCTGCTGAATGCCAGCTCCTGATCGTACCAGGGGAGGGGCTGGTGCTTCTTTGATCATATGGCTTAAAAGCCACACAGCCCAATGGATGGGATCCATGGAGTCCTTCTGGAGCCCAGTGTGCTAGACCAGGGTGCAAAGGACAATGGTGAGTGTGGGGACTATATACCTGCCACTCCTGTCCATGTGTGATTAAAGCTGTCCCAGAAACCCTGGTGCACAGGCTGTGTGGGCATCCGTCCTTGCGGCTCAACAGGGCTCCTGTGTTTAGGGAAGCTGAGCATCATGGAAACATGTCTCTGACCATGGTGTGGAGAAAGGATTGGACAGGGCCCGGCAGCAGCAGGAGCCCAGCCTGAGGCTCCTTGAAGCATCTGGATGGGAGATGACAGGGACCCGGGATAGTTATGGCAGTGGAGATAGAGAGAGGTGGAGTGACTGTATATTAGAAGAGAAAAAAGGAAAAATAGCCAACATTTATTGAATTTACACATAAAAAGTTATAGACCCACGGAACAATCCAACAAAGTGGGTGGAATTTACTCTGTCTTACAGATGAGGAAACTGAGGCACAGAGAGGTCAAGTGGCTTGCTCGAGGCCACAGAGCCTTGTCCAAGAAGGACATGTGGGGTTTGGGTCTTCACCTGACCCATAACCAGGACATTAAGTCCAGGCTGATGTCCCAGTTGCTAGCCTGGGTCACACAGTGGCCAGTGGCACTGATCACAGCAATAGGAAATGCAGAAGGAAATTGGGCACAGATGAGGTGGCAAGCTCAGGGTCAGACAGGCTGAGTCTGAATTTCCTGCAGGACACCCAAGAGCAGATTCTGGGATGCAGCTGAACCTTAACTTCCCCTTCTCCCAGAAACCCCGGGATCACTCCCCAGGAAGAAGTTATTTTTCTAGCCTGAAAAGATTGATCACGAAATTCTAAAATCACATCTTAGTGGGTTTTTTTTTTTCTACAAAGACATGATTACTTCATCACGTTCACCTACTGTTCCTCTCCCATCTGATCTCTGAATCTCCAGAGTAAACATCCCATGATCCTGAATTACATGCTGGTAATGCAGGTCTGGAAGAGGGGGATCATGAGCCTGTCACTCACTGACTAACTCCCCCAGAAAGGAAGATACCTCTGCATATGGAAGACTTGCTTTCTGAACTGAAAGAACAAGAGTTAATTCTCCTAAGTCAACGCCAACACTTAGACATGAATTTGTCCCTAAAATTCCTCACTGTGACTCCGTTTCTTCATCTGTAGAATGGGGATAACAGCAGAGCTTTCCCCCATGATTGCTCTGAAGATTAAATAAAACCATGCAAACAGAGCATTTAGCTTCATTCCCTAGCACACAGTCAATGTTGTATAAATGTTCATGTACAAAGAGTGTAAAACCATCTGTTTCACAGAACGCCACTGAGGATTAAATAAATGCATACAGTGCTTTTCATTTTGAGCCTGACACAGAGCTCACACTCAAGAATCATCCAGTCCTGCCAGGTGCAGTGGCTCACACCTGTAATCCTAGCACTTTGGGAGGCCGAGGCGGGTGGATCACCTGAGGTCAGGAGTTCAAGACCAGACTGGCCAACATGGTGAAACTCCATCTCTACTAAAAATACAAAAATTAGCCAGGTATGGTGGCACATGCCTGTAATCCCAGCTACTCAGGAGGCTGAGGCAGGAGAATCGCTTTAACCTGGGAAGGTGAGGTTGCAGTGAGCTAAGATTGTGTCATTGCACTCCAGCCTGGATGACAAGAGTGAAACTCCATCTCAAAAAAAAAAAAAAAAGAATCATCCAGTCCTTATTCCTGGTCTTGGCAGGTGCTAACTCTGACAGAAAGAAAGCTCAGGGTTATCAGAAGCCTTTATTTTGGGTTGAACTGCAGCCTCCAGTACCTTATTTGCATATAGGATCTTTGCAGATACAATCAAGTTAAGATGAGTTAATACTGGATCAGGATGCATCCTAAGTCCAATGGTTTGTGTCCTTATAAGACGAGGAGAAGACACAGAGGAGAACGTCATGTGAAGACAGAGGCAGGGGCTGGAGTGATGCAGCTACAAACCAAGGAGCACCAAGGATGGCCAGCCACCCGCTGAAGCCGTGGGACAGGCAAGGAACCGATTCTCCCCCAGAGCCTTTGGAGGCACTGTGGCCCTGCCAACACCCGATTTCAGACTTTCAAGCCCCTAGAACTGTGGGAAAGTATGTTTCTGCTGGTTTAAGCCATCTAGTTTGCGGTAGATTTTTTTTACAAAAGCCCTAGATAACTCATTCATTTGCTGGACACTGACTGGGGGACTGCCACATAAAAGCCTGCCTGTGGAGTGCAGCCACCAGATTCTGTGTTAGGAAACTGGTGCTGATCTCACCTGCCCTGTAAAGTAGATGTTATTGACAGTTATCGGTCGGGCACGGTGACTCACGCCTGTAATCCCAGCATTTGAGAGGCCGAGGCAGGCAGATCACGAGGTCAGGAGATCGAGACCATCCTGGCTAACACGGTGAAACCCTGTCTCTACCAAAAATACAAAAAAAAAAGAAATTAGCCATGCATGGTGGCGGGCACCTATAGTCCCAGCTACTCGGGAGGCTGAGGCAGGAGAATGGCGTGAACCCGGGAGGCGGAGCTTGCAGTGGGCCAAGATCACACCACTGCACTCCAGCCTGGGCGACAGAGCGAGACTCCGTCTCAAAAAAAAAAGACAGTTATCAACAAGTAATGCTATAAAGCACTTTATGCATGTATTCAATCCTCCGTGGCATCCTGTGAAATAGATGCTTTTACTCCCTTTATACATGAACATTTATACAACATTGTGAAAGGAAAATAAATCTTGGAAGACCCAAAGTCACTAAGCTAAAGGGAAAAGTCAAGCTGGGAACTGCTTAGGACAAACCTGCCTCCCATTCTACTCAAAGTCATCTCTCTGTTCACTGAGATAAATGCATATCTAATTGCCTCCCTTGGAAAGGCTAATCAGAAACTCAAAAGAATGCAATCGTTTGTCTCTCGCCTACCTGTGACCTGGAAGCCCCCTCCCTGCTTGAGTTGTCCCGCCTTTCTGAATGGAACCAATGTACATCTCACATAATCTTATTGATGTTTCATGTCTCCCTAAAATGTATAAAAGCAAACTGTGCTCTGACCACCTTGGACACATGTCATCAGGACCTCCTGAGGCTGTGTCATGGGCGTGCATCTTCAGCCTCGGCAAAATAAACTTTCTAAATTAATGAGGTCTGTCTCAGATTTTCAGGGTTCACAACATTGGCTGTGTGCTTACTGTGCTTGGGATGGGGCTAAATGCTCTAATTGCATCGTTTCATTTAATCTTCAGAATAATTCAAGGGTAAAGCTCTGCTGTTATCCCCATTCTACTGATGAAGAAACTGTAATGTTATCAACAAGTAATGGATAAGTGACAGGTCATGGCTAAAGTCTTATAGTTGGTAGTAACCTACACCCTCACTTTCCCCTTAATCACATGGCATCCTGCAGCTGAGCTGGGACCCACCCCTCCCCGTAGCCTACAGTTCCCCCAAAGACACACAAACACACACTAACACATACCATTCCCCCAAAGACGCACAAACACACAGTCACACATACATACCATTCCCCCAAAGATGCACACACACTCACACATACACACCATTCCATCAAAGACGCACACACACTTACACATACACACATTCCCCCAAAGATGCACAAACACACACTCACACATACACACCATTCCACCAAAGACGCACAAACACACACACATACACGCCGTTCCCCCAAAGACACAAAAACACACACACACACACCTTTCCCCCAAAGATGCACATACACTCATACATACACACCATTCCCCCAAAGACGCACATACACATACACACCATTCCCCCAAAGACGCACAAACACACACTCATACACACACACCATTCCCCCAGACGCACAAACACTCACACATACACACCATTCCCCCAAAGACACACACACTCAGACATACACACCATTCCCCCAAAGACACACACACACTCACACATACACACCATTCCACCAAAGATGCACAAACACACACTCATACACACACACCATTCCCCCAAAGACGCACACACACTCACACATACACACCATTCCCCCAAAGACTCACACACACTCATACATACACACCATTCCCCCAAAGATGCACACACACACACACCATTCCACCAAAGACGCACAAACACACACTCATACACACACACCATTCCCCCAGACGCACAAACACTCACACATACACACCATTCCCCCAAAGACACACACACTCAGACATACACACCATTCCCCCAAAGACACACACACACTCACACATACACACCATTCCACCAAAGATGCACAAACACACACTCATACACACACACCATTCCCCCAAAGACGCACACACACTCACACATACACACCATTCCCCCAAAGACTCACACACACTCATACATACACACCATTCCCCCAAAGATGCACACACACACACACCATTCCACCAAAGACGCACAAACACACACTCATACACACACACCATTCCCCCAAAGACGCACACACACTCACACACACACCATTCTCCCAAAGACGCACACACACTCACACATACACACCATTCCCCCAAAGATGCACAAACACACACTCACACATACACACCATTCCACCAAAGACGCACACACACACATACCATTCCACCAAAGACGCACAAGCACACACTGACACATACACACCATTCCACCGGGGCCACGGGAACATCGACTCGCCCTCAAGTTTACTTTCTTTCCTTGAAGTTTGTTCGAAGTCTGAGAGAGAAGCAGAGAGGAAGAAAAGTCTTACCCTCTGCCAAATTATCTTTCCCATGAAATTATCTTCCTCTCCACCCCTACACTTCAAAACTAGAAGTTTGGGGCTAAAAATGCAAAAAGTCTCATTTCATTATCCAAATTACCGGCTTCTAAATTGACAGGGATTCAACTTCTCTCTGCCGAAGCTTCAGCAGCGTTTCACTGATGAGCTGTATTGTATCAACTCTTCCCTCTCTCTTTTGATCCTCTTTTTAATAAAGTCTGAGGGAAATAGGTAATTTATCATTTTAAATAGGAAAGGTGTGGTAGCAGGGGGCTCTGGGGGTTATTAATTGTCACCCTTGCTATCTTGTCATCCGTTTCTGGCAAATCATTTTATTTCAAGTCTTGAAATGGGTGGGGAGAAGGGAATAGGTTTTTAAGAACTGAAAGGTCTGAAGATTGATTAAAGACATTTCAAGGTGTAGGGGTTTTTCACTTGACATTCTCTGATAAGGGACTAAGAGAAATAAAAGCCATTCTCAAGGGAAAAAGTGATTTCAGAAAGTCTAAGCAAGTGTCTAACTTCTTTGTCCCTTCCCATTAAAATTTTATAAACAGGCAATCACGTGGCTTAAATTTGTCTGAATTTCGGAGCCAGCACTGGGATCTACACAGTAGATTCTTTAGCTCTTCAGAGGCAGAAGTGACAGAGAGTCTACCATTCCAGGATCAACACTGCTTGTAACTTTTGTGAATACTTCAATGCACTTGTTAGTCTAATCCTCAAAACTCTCTAGCAAGAAGCAGAACTTTTAGATGCTGGCTGAAAATATTAGGCTGAAGTCATTGGTAGAAGAAAAAAACTGTTTTTTGGTTTAAATCCTCATAACTTTCTGGCAAGAGACAAAACTTTTAGACACTGGTTGAAAATATTTGACTGCAATCACGGGAAAAGCGAAGTACAATAAGTACTAGTAGTACAAATGACAATTACTGTTTGCTGTGCCCTTACCATGTGCCAGATACTATTCTAAGTATTCACGTGTATCACCTCATAGTATCCTCACAAGACCCCATGAAGAAAATTCCGCTATTGTCTCCACTTCACAGTGCTAGGAACAGATAATTATTTGAAAGACTGAGTTGCCCTAGGTTACACAGCTAGTAAGTGGTAGATCAGGGTTTCTGATCCAGATCTGTACCATTGGAGGGTTCTCTGGAGCCCCCTAACCCCTCAGGAAATGAGAGACCCGTCCAGAAAGCCCTTGGAAAGCTGAGCCATTATACACAGGCTTGTGGGTCAGCACCTGGGGCAGCTCCTTCTGACCTCCCGAAAGTCAAATAGGACATTCATTTTAGCCACAATCCCAGAAAGCCTGAAACCGAAAATCCAGGAAAATTTTTTGAGTTTCGAGTTGGTCATCCTTGCAAAAAGCAGCGAATAAGGACAAATGAAAAACATACAGTTGCCAAAGTAATTCAACATTAGCAAGAATCTTAATCTAAGACCTCATTAATGAGCTTGGCATTCAGCAGAACCCTGGGTCCCGTTGGGCACTAGCCCCGCCCCAGGACGTCCCCAGGTAGAACCAAACAAATGCACTGACCTTAGTCTGGGCAGGTCACCTGGGAGATGGGACAGGGCAGGGAGCACAGGCTCTGACCCCGTAATGCCTCCCAGGTCCTGCTCTATGAGATTCATGATTTTATTACCCACCAAGAGACTGGGAAGATTAACCTTCAGTCACTAACTTTAGGGTAGCTTTTTTGTTTTAACAAAGCTCTTTTTAAGAAAAAATTTATTGAGGTGAAATTCACATTAACCATTTCAAAGTACAGAATTCGGCACCACTTAGTACATTCTCAATGTTGTGTAACCGCCACCTCTATCTAGTTCCAAAACACTATCATCACACCCAAAAGAAAACCCTGTCCCCATTCGCAATCCTTCCCAATTCCCTTCTTCCCCCAGCCCCTGGCAAGCCCTAAACTATTTTCTGTCTCTGTGGATTTGCCTATTCCAGCTATTTTATATGAATGGAATCCTACGCTATGTGGTCTTTCGTGTCTGGCTTCTTTCCTTTTGCATAATGCTGTCAAGGTTCATCCAAGTGTAGCATGTGTTGGTCTTTCCTTTCTTGTTATGGCTGAATAATATGTATACACCACATTTTGTTTAAGCATTCCTCAGCTGATGGACATTTAAGTTGTTTCTACTTTTGGCAAGTGTGCATAGTGCTGCTATGAACATTTGTGTACGAGTATTTGTTTGAACATCTGTTTTCAGTTCTTTGGGGCATATATCTAGGGGTGGAGTTGCTGGGTCAGATGGTAACTCTGTGGTTAACCTTCTGAGAAACCACCCTGCTGTTTTCCACAGTGCCTGCATCATCCCACCCAGCAACATATAAAGTTTCTGACTTCCCCACATCCTCACCAACACTTGTTAGTTTTTGTTGTTTATCATCATTGTCATCATAGCCATCCTAGTGGGTGTTTAATAAAACATTCTTAGTAATGGCCATAGCTAACATTTATCGAGCACTTACTGTGGGCTGGGCTTTTGCAGCGTCTCCTCTCATTCTCACACCTTGTTTCATTTAATTCTCATAACAATCTTGTGAGATTGAGAGGAAATTACAGCTCTGGAAAAGTGGAGTCACTGGCCCAAGGCCAAGATTCAAAGTGAAATTCAAAACCTGGCAGTCTGACCACAGAGCACGTTCTCTTGGCTGCTATAAACATACTGCACATCTGAATAGGACACGAGTACCCAGGGGATAGGAATCATCAGCCCCATGTTTCCGATGGGGAAACTGAGACAGAGAGAGGAGTAGAAACTTTCCCAAGACCCACCCATCTAGAATGTTACTCAGCCATAAAAAGGAATGAATGAATGAGTGGCATTCACAGCGACCTGGATGGGATTGGAGACTATTATTCTAGGTGAAGTAACTCGGGAATAGAAAACTGAACATCATATGTTCTGACTCATAAGTGGGAGCTAAGCTATGAGGACGCAAAGGCATAAAAATAATACAATGGACTTTGGGAACCCAGCGGGGAAAAGTGGGGAGTGGGGAAGGGATAAAAGACTACAAATTGGGTTCAGTGTATACTGCTCGGGTGATGAGCGCACAAAATCTCACGAATCACCACTAAAGAACTTATGTAACCAAGTACCACCTGTTCCCCAAAAAACTATGGAAATAAAAATTAATTAATTAATTAAATTTTTAAAAAAGATCCACCCATCTAGAAAGTTCCAGGCCCATCCATCCATCCAGCCCCAACCCCATATTCCTTCCCCTCCACTGTGTAGAATTGTTTTACAATATTTAGCATTTTAATTGTCAAGTGCAATTAAACCTGGGACTCAGCTGCTTCCAGTCTCTGGAATGAAGAGAATGATTATCATCATTCATTGGACATTTTAAACTAAAACACAAAGCCCTTCCTGGTTAAAATCACAGTTAAAATCTACATCAGGAATACAGCAATAAAACATTGCCTAGTATTGCAATATTGCAATAAAATAAACCCTATCTTAGAGTTGGGGTATTTACTACAAGTCATAAAATTATAAACTGCAGCCCATACTCACATGGGGCCAGACTTGGGGGATCAAGGATAAAAGAAATACTCAAGATACCATCCTCAATAACCCTTTCCAAGTATATCTACATTGCTGGGGGTAACTGGATCTGACATTGGAGACCACAGGCCCCTGGGAGTCATGGATATAAACCTTGATGGTCGCTGTCATCTCACTACAGCCCTAAACAACCTAATATGGATGTTAGGGCAGGGTCAAAGGCACAATACCCTGAACATCAGGATTCCCGGGTTCCACGGTGGCTTGGGCACACACAGCTCTGAGGATCTCATCTCAATTCTTCACCTTGGGGAGGCTTCCCCACCCACCTCCATCCCAGCTACTCTCTCATTCCTCCTCCTGTTTCATTTCCTCATGACCCTTACCACTCAGTGGAACTGTTTTGTTATACAATCAGTTCTTGTTATTTGTGGCAATTGTGTTCTCTCCCATAAAGTCACTGCAAATACTGAATTGGCAAATGCTGAACCGTTGCGACTAGGAGAGATATGTGGTTAGGTTCCTGCGAGCCTCTGGTCATCTTATCATCCACTCATCCACACATAACCCTGTTTTAGGTGTGTTCCTGTTTCAAGACACTGTATTTAATATATATATATTATATATATATATACACCATATATATACACTATATATATTATATATATACACATATATACACTATATATATTATATATATACACACCATATATATATACACACTATATATATATATAGTTGATTCATTAACATTGAACTCACAGCCCACAGCACTGTCACTCAAACCTAAACCAAGAATATCTAACACAGGTATTTTCTCCATAAGGCACAGCACACACAGCCTTCTTATTCTTAGGAACACTAGACAGCACTTCAGCGCTATGCTTTGGGGCCATTGTAAACAGCAAAATCACCCACACAAAGTACAAACAAAATGTGAAAAACATAGCATTCAGTTTAAGACCACAGAAAGGACACTGCTTACACCATGAGAGCTGAAATGAGAGGGCAGAATGCTGCCCTGTTCAACCTCAGGGGTTGTGCACATCAGGCGACTCAAAGTTTTTTACCACTCTGCAAATGCAAGTATTGATTTAAGGGTTACAAATACATTTTAGCCCGTAGGCAAATTCACAAATACAGAATCCACAAATAATGAGGATCGACTGTTGTTATCCGTTTATCATCCATCTTTCCCATTGGAATATAAGCTCTAAGAAGGCAGAGCCCTGGACTCACCTTCTCACCACTGTATCACCCACTGCCTTGCAATAAATAAATATTAATTTTTGGCCAGGTGCAGTGGCTCAAATTGCTGTCATCCCAGCATTTTGGAGGTTGAGGCTGGTGGATCACTTGCGCCCAGGAGTTTGAGGCCAGCCTGGGCAACACAGCAAAAAACCCATCTCTACTAAAAATATGAAAAATTAGCTGGGTGTGGTGGCATGCACCTGTAGTCCCAGCGACTTGGGTGGCTGAGGTGGGAGGATTGCTTGAGCCTGCGAGATCAAGGCTGCAGTAAGCCATGATTGTGGTACTGTACTTCAGCCTGGGTGTCAGAGTGAGACTCTGTCTCAAAAAAATATTAAAATAAATATAATTTTTTGTCTCAATGCGCAAATTATATGTTGCTTTAATAAATATTTGTGGAATGAAAGAATTCTTCTTTACTTTTTTTGAGATGAAGTCTCTCTCTGTTGTCCAAGCACCATCTCAGCTGACTGCAACCTCCACCTCCTGGCTCATGCCTTAGCCTCCCAAGTAGCTGGGATTACAGGTGTGAACCACCATGCCCAGCTAATTTTTGTATTTTTAGTACAGATGGGGTTTCACCACATTGGCCAGGCCGGTCTCAAACTCCTGACCTCAGGTGATCTGCCCGCCTCGGCCTCTCATAGTGCTGGGATTACAGGAGTGAGCTACTGCACCCGGCCGAAACAATCCTTGAACAGTCATAAATTAAAGCTGCCCTGATGGATAACAGTATTGGTATCATGCACCTTGAATTCAGGCAAGAAATTAAGTGGGAGACAACTCGCTATAGTCAAAATTCTATTCATGCATAGGGCTACCCTAGATGGGTAGTCTTGAGAAATGAAGGCCTGGTGACCAGAAGAAAGGGTGGAAGGTCATCCTTATCTTGATCCTGCCTCTTCTGGCTCTGCATCCTCTGAGAAACAGCTGTGCCTCCACCTGCTGGGAAGAATGGGCTCTCTCATGGGCCTCTGAGGGAGGGAGAAGGAGGTGAGAAGCTGAGGAGGCCCACCCGGCTCAGGCTGGCTCCCACGCATGCTTGCACAAGAGAGTCCACACCAGGAAAGCCACATTAGAGAGGGATGACCTCTGAGATGCTCCTAATTCCAGAACCCTTTGTTGTTCTATTGCTCTGCCTCCCTTGAGTGACAGGCATTATATTAGTTTTATAACCTCTTGTGTTGGCAAATTCAAGAAAGCTAAAAGTAGCATTCGATGACCTTATGTGCTGCAAGGTGCCCTATTTTTATCTCCCAACAACTGACTTGGGGCGCAGGTTTTCCAAATCCCTTTGGCTTTCCCCTCCCTGTGCAGATTCAGTGGGGCCAGCACCTGCCCCGGTTTCCCTCCCAATTTCCCTCTGCAAAGACAGTGCTTATGAAGCCTTCAGAGCCAGGTGTGCCAGGAGGTCAATTTGCTCAGGTTATCCACATAGTCTTGACCTAGAGGCAGAGAGAAATGTGGATACTTCTAAGAGAAAGGTGCTGTGTAAACGTCTATCAACCTTTTTAACTCCACTTAACTAAGGCAGACAACTGCATGGGCACCAGGGGGCTTTTCCAAGACATCTAGATTTAATACCTGCCAATATAACTTCTTGCCACAGCATGTAGAACTCAGCAGGGCCAGTGAGCTGGGTTTGAATCCCAGCTCCACTACTTACTAGCTGTGTGACTTGGGGTAAATTTCTTAACCTCTCTGAACTTCAGTTCATGCATCTAAAAAGGGAATAATAAAAGTACCCTCTTCTTAGGGTGAACATGAAAAACCAAGCAAGCAGTGGGCCTGCTATCTTTGTTACTATTTGATATGGTGTGGCTCTATGTCCCCACCCAACTCTCATCTCGAATTGTAATCCCCACGTGTCAAGGGAGGGACCTGGTGGGAGGTGATTGGATCATGGAGTCGGTTTCCCCTGTGCTGTTCTCATGATAGTGAGTGAGTTCTCATGAGATCTGATGCTTTAAAAGTGTTTAGCAGTTTCTCCTGTCCTCTCTCTTTCCTGCCGCCTTGTGAAGGTACTTGCTTCTCCTTTGCCTTCTGCCATGATCGTAAGTTTCCTGAGGCCTCCCCAGCCATGCAGAACTATAAGTCAATTAAACTCTTTCCTTTATAAATTACCCAGTCTCGAGTATTTCTTTATAGTGGTGTGAAAACAGACAAATACACTATCGTTGCTATCATTAGTAGTAATTCTCTTCCCTTCCCCAGGCAGAATGTGTGCATGCATCTTTTGATCCGACACCTACTTATACACCAGGTACTTTGATCTGAAGATGCACAGTTTCTCCATCCACACAGAATTCACACCCTACCCAGCAAGTTACGAAAACATATCATGAAAAAAGTAATACAGCTCATTAATAATTTTTACATGGATTACATGTTGAAATGATCATATTTTGGAAATATTGGGTTAAATAAAATATATTGTAAAAATTAATGTCATTCCTCAAAAAGTTAAACACACAATGAGCAATTGGCAATTCTACTCCTAGGTCGATACCCAAAAGAATTGAAAGCAGGGACTTAAACAGATATTTATACACCAATGTTCAGAGGAGCATTATTCACGATAGCCAAAAGCTGGAAACAGCTCAGTGCCCATTGATGGATGAATAAATAAACAAAATGTGATATATCCATATAGCAGCTTATTATTCAACCTTAAAAAGTAAGGAAGTTCTGATACATGTTACAACATGGATTAACCTTGAAAACCATATGCTAAATGAAATATGCCAGACACAAAAGGACAAATAGTGTATATTTCCACTTACATAAGGTATCTAGATGACGCAAATTTATAAAGACAGAAGGAAGAATAGGGGTTACCAGGGGCTGAGATTACTTAATGGCCATGGAGTTTCTGTTTGGGATTATGAAAAAGCTCTGAAGATGGATGGTGGTGATGATTATACAACCTTGTGAACATGTTTAATGCCACTAAACTGTACACTTAAAAATTGTTAAAATGGTAAACTTTGGTGTGTTTTCCTACAATAAAAAATTAATGTTGGCTGATTTTTTAATGTTTTTAAATGTAACCACTAGGAAATTTTAAATTACATACACGGTTCCCATGATCTTTCTCTTGGACATACAATGTCTAGCACACATCTGGAAGAAGAGATGGGCGCTAAACAAGGAATCACATCTCACAATGTCATAAAGGTTGTTGCAATGTAACCCAGAGCTGAGGGTTAGGGAGAGGTTTCCTTAAGGAAGAACATTTGCACTGGGGTCTTGATATGCTTTGGCTGTGACCCCACCCAAATCTCACTGAATTGTAGCTTCCATAATTCCCACATATCGTGGGAGAGACCCAGTGAGAGGTAATTAAATCATGGGGGCAAGTCTTTCCCATGCTGTTCTCATGGCAGTGAAAAAGTCTCACAAGATCTGATGGTTTTATAAATGGGAGTTCCCCTGCACACGCTCTCTCTTGCCCACTGCCATGTAAAAAGTCCCTTTGCTTTTCCTTCGTCTTCCGCCATGATCGTGAGGCCTCCCAGTCATGTGGAATTGTGAGTCAATTAAACCTCATTCCTTTATAAATTACCCAGTCTCAGGTATGTCTTTATTAGCAGCGTGAGAACAGACTAATACAGGTCTGGAGGATGAGTGGCGGTTCATTAAACAAAGAAAGAGGGACAAGTGTCCCAGCCAGAACCAGTCTGTCCAAAGATGTGATGCACCGGAGGAGGCTCAGAGTGGCAGAGGAGGTAGAGTGCAGATCATGGGGAGAGGGAAGGGGGAAAGTGAGGCAGAGAAGAGGTGGACAAGTCAAAGTGGAGAGCTGAGGATTTATCCAGAGGACAGTGCCATGTGCAATGTCATGGCACCAATGATCACCCCTCACAAACCAAACCCACTGCATTTGAGTTGTAAACTTGTCTGTGTCTTCAACTGGATGATGAACTCCTGATGCTCAGGGACCATGTCTTGGTATCTTCCATATCCTCAAACCGTCTGAGTCCCTGGCACAAAATTTACACCAATAAATATTTTACTGGCTTGACCTGAAGGAAGCCAACACAAGTGAGTCCCCCTAGCAGTTAACCCTCCCTGGCACCCAGCCTGCCTCTGGAGCCCAAACGTCAGGTTGACAATGCTTCTAAAGGATATCTCTAAAAGGAGATGCTGCCGAACCCAGAGATAAAGAACAAATGCAAAACTAAAACTATCCCTGCAGGTCTAAACAATAATTAAACCATTGAAACTGATAAAAAATCATCGGGTAAAGTGGAACTAAGCATGTTTAGATACTAGCAACAGAGATGTTCATGCTTAATGTCATTCCACCCCTAGTTACCAACCCTGTAGGGCAGTCTGATGCTGGGAGATAGGGCAGCAAATTCGAATTGTTCTGTTGATTATTCTTTCCACATGTCTTTGTTGAGTGCATACTATGGAGCAGGTACTTTCTTTTGAGATGCTAGAAGCCTTGGTCAGCTTCTGGCCAATAGTATCTGGACCAGAACTCCCCTCCTGTATCTAGAGTAACTCCTCTCATACTGCAGCTGAATATCTTGTTATCAAATGTTAATGAGGAAACTAACAGGTTTTTTTGAGACAGGGTCTCACTCTGTTGCCCAGGCTGGAGTGCAGTGGCACAATCATGGCTCACTGCAGCCTCAACCTTGTAGGCTCAACCGATCCTCCCACCTTGGTCTCCCGAGTAGCTAGGACTATAGGCGTGCACCACTACACTTAGCTAATCTTTTTTATTTTTTGTAGACACAGGGTTTTGCCATGTTGCTCAGGCTGGTCTCAAACTCCTGGACTCAAGCGATCCATCCACCTTGGCCTCCCAAAGTGTTGGGATTACAAGCGTGAGCCACTGTACCCAACCAGAAACAAATATTTTTAAAGTATCTACTATGTGCCATGAACTATGCTAGACATTTTGCGAGTACCACCTCATTGTAATTCTCACAGCAACACTGTGGGGTAGACTCTATTCTTCACAAAGTATATATGAGATTCTAGGGGTCTGTGTTTTACGTGTTCTAAGCTACAAACCTCCTAAGTGAAAAAGCCAAAATTTGAACCCAGAGTTCCTCTTATTTCTCGATAAGGGAGAAGTGAGAAAAGTTCAACTTGAGCAAGAAAAAGAAGAAAACAGAAAAGGCTGTAGGGTAAGAATGGGATCAGGACATCTAGACCCCTCCGCCCCACATAGCAACATCCTGTGGGTAGAATGGGGGACTACACATAATAATCGCAAAAAATGCTCATGGGTTTCTAAAAGAAACAACAAAGTAAGATCCATGGTGTTTAAGGATAAAAATGGTTTCACCAAGGACTGAACTTAATAAATATTTACTGAGCCCTACCCTATGTCAATTGCTTTGCTGTCAGCATTCAATATCCAAGGAAAAAATAACAATGACAATGATCATGATCACCCTTTTTTGGAAAGTGTACCGTATGCCCAACACTATTCTAAATACCATATGTATATTACCTAATTCAACCCTTACAACGGCACTACAAGGTAGTTATTAATATTTTCTTGATTTCATGGATGAAGGACAAGGTGGATGTAGCCCCTGACCCCAAGGGTCCCATAGTGGAATAGGGGAGATAAGGCAAGCAAGGAAACAGCCTCTGCATCATGTCAACGCATTGAGCAAGGTGCCAAGTAGCAAGACAACAGCAATCGGGTGAGGGCTTAGATCCTGATTCACTTATCAGAGCCTCTGTTTCCTCATCTGTAAAATGGGGATAGTGTCACCCACCTCATAGGATTGTTTTGAGGGTCTAGTGATTTTATACTTAAAAAATACCCATCCCAGTTTTGGCTCTGGCCATGATAGAGCAAGCCCACCAAAGCCTATCTTTCCCAAAAATTCTGGGGAAAAAAATGCAAAAGGCAACAACCTGAGGATTCCTACAAGTCAATGACAGCAGGTGGGTAGGGCAGGGGAGTCCACATCTGAAGCATGGCCAATATGGCGGTGGTGAGTTTCCTTCATCTGTCAGTTTTGGCCAAAAGGTTGGCAGGATTTAGGAACTGTGCTTTGGAAATGAGGAGTAAACACTTCAGAGTATCCCATATTTCTGGCCAGAGGACCAGGAAAGGAAGATCTGTGAGTAGGAGAGTATGGGCAGAATCCTTGGGGTTTTTATGTGTGTGTGTGTCTTTTTTCTATCCCAGTCATGTCCCAAAATCAGCCCAGACACAAAACCGCACTCATATGACACAGAAACAGCACAGGCACCAAAGCCCCCAAAAGATATCCCATTCCTTTGGACTGAGAAGCTCAGAATAGAGGCCAATGTTATGTGAATAAGGTAAGGAAGAGTACATGAGATTTTTTTTTAATTTTTTAATAATTTCAACTTTTGTTACGGATTCATGGGTACATGTGCAGGTTTGTTACAGGGGTATATGTGTGATGCTCAGGTTTGGGGTATGAATAATCCCCATCACTCAGTGATATGGCTTGGCTGTGTCCCCACCCAAATCTCACCTTGAATTGTCATAATCCCTACATGTCAAGGCCAGGGCCAGGTGGAGATGATTGAATCATGGGGGCAGTTTCCCTCATACTGTGTCTCATGTAGTAAGTCTCACGAGATCTGATGGTTTTATAAATGGGAGTTCTCCTGCACAAGCTCTCTTGCCTGCCACCATGTAAGACATCCCTTTGCTCTTCCTTCCTCTTCTGCCATGATTGTGAGGCCTCCCCAGCCACGTGGAACAGTGAGTCCATTAAACCTCTTTCCTTTATAAACTACCCAGTCTCACGTATGTCTTTATTAGCAGCACGAGAACAGGCTAATACAGTCAGGTAATTAGCACAGTACCAAATAGGGAGTTGTTCAGCACTTGCTCCCTCCCACTCTCTCCCATCTAGTGGTCCCCAGTGTCTGCTATTTGCATCATCTTTAAGTCTATTGCACCCATGGGTTTTTTTCTCTCTCTTTTCTCTCACCACTTTACCCCCAATGAGAAGGCCAGTCATTCAGATCTGTGCAACAAGACAAGAGGCTAAAACTCTAACAGAACCCTATCTTTTTGGCCAAAAGAACTGGAGAAAGAGGCCCCTGAAAGCCAGATAATGTGCAAGTTATCTCCAAAAGAAAAGAATGGGAGGAGAGCCCTAATCTGTGTGTGAAATGCTGCCCACACTTGGAATAAACCCTAAGAAGCATGGCAAAGGCTTTAGGAACTCAGCTGGCATTGGAGCACTACCTATAGAAGACAAGACAGCACCGACAGTCTGACTCTAACCAGACTACTGACTGCTTAAGAAAAACAAAACAAGCAAACCAAAAATCAATATTCTCCAGAAGGAAACCCAGAGTCTCACAAAAATATTCAAAATCTCCAGAAGATACTCCAAAATTGCGTGATATGCCAAAGACCAGGAAAATCCTGACCAATTTTCAAACGCAAAAGCAATCAACAGGCTGGGCATGATGGCTCACGCCTGTAATCCCAGCACTTTGGGAGGCCAAGGCAGGTGGATCACCTGAGGTCAGGAGTTTGAGACCAGCCTGACCAATATGGTGAAACCCCATCTCTACTAAAAATACAAAAATTAGCTGGGCATGGTGGCGGGTGCCTGTAGTCCCAGCTACTTGGGAGGCTAAGACAGGAGAATTGCTTGAACCCGGGAGGTGAAGGTTGCAGTGAGCCAAGATTCTGCCACTGCGCTACAGCCTGGGCAACAGAGTGAGACTCCATCTCAAAAAAAAAAAAAGCAATCAATAGGTAGCCACACTGAGATGAGCCAGATATTAGAATTACCAGACATAAACTTTAAAGCAGGCATTATGACCATGCTCCATAAGATAAAGGTAACCACTCTTGAAATGAAAAGATAGCAATTTTCATAGAGAAACAGAAGCTATTAAAAAATAACCAAATGAAAATTTTGGAATCGAAAAATACACTATCCAAAATTCATTGGAAAATGTTCTCATTTACTGGATGAGCTCAATATCAAAATGGAGATGACAAAGGAAAGAGTCAGTGAATGTGAAGTTAGGTGAATAGAAATTATCAAATCCAAAGAACAGAGAGGAAAAAAGATTGATTTCTTTAAAAAAGCCCCAAGGAGCAATTAGACAATATCAAAAGATCTAACATTCAAAAGATCTAACTGGAGAATTGAAAAGGATTGGTGCAGAATAAAAACAACAAAAAACAAAACAAAACTCTTAAAGACATAATGGCTGAAAATTCCCAAATTTTGTGAAAAACATAAATTCACAAATTCTAAAAGCTCAGCAAACCCCACATAGGATAAACTCAAAGAAAACCATGCCTAGGCACATCATAATCAAACTGTTGAAAGCCAAAGAAAATCTTGAAAGCAGCCATTAAAAAAACAATAATGATGCATTATAGATAAAAGGACAACAACTTGAATGATAGGAGATTTCTTATCAAGACTATGAAAGACAAGTTACTAGAACATCTTTTTTTTTTTGCAGATAAATTTTGACATTTATTCCATTTTAACAACATTTAAGAAAGAAGTATATTTTTTCAATCGTATTTTCCACTTTTTACTAAGCAGACATTCAAGCTGTCCCACTCACTCATATATTACCCATGATACTACCATAGTTTTGATTTTTTTTATTTTTTAAACTTTTATTTTAGGTTCAGTGGTACATGTGCAGATTTGATGTATAGGTAAACTTGTGTCATGGGAATTTGTTGTACAGATTATTTCAGCACCCAAGTACTAAGCTTAGTACTCAATAGTTCTTTTTTCTCATCCTCTCCCTCCTCCCACCCTCCACCCTTAAGCAGACCCTAGTATCTATTTAGAACAACATCTTTTGGCTGGGCATGATGGCTCATGGCTGTAATCCCAGCACTTTGGGAGGCCGAGGCAGGCAGATCCCCTGAGCTCAGGAGTTTGAGACAAGCCTAGCCAACATGGTGAAACTCCATCTCTACTAAAAATACAAAAATTAACTGGGCGTGGTGGTGGGTGCCTGTAATCCCAGTTACTCAGGAGGCTGAGGCAGGAGAATCACATGCACCCAGGAAGCAGAGAATGCAGTGAAACGAGATTGCACCATTGCACTCCAGCCTGGGCAACAAGAGTGAAACTCACTGAGGTCAGGAGTTCGAGACCAGCCTGATCAACATGGAGAAACCCTGTCTCTACTAAAAATACAAAATTGGCCAGGCGTGGTGTTGCAAGCCTGTAATCCCAGCTACTCGGGAGGCTGAGGCAGGAGAATCGCTTGAACCCAGGAGGTGGAGGTTGCCGTGAGCCAAGATCACACCACTACACTGCAGCCTGGGTAACAAGAGCAAAACTCCATCTCAAAAAAAAAAAAAAAATTATGTATATCAGCTCTCAGCTCAAACATCAAGCTTCCTTCCTAGACCATCTCATCTGAATTTGTCCCTACCCCACTACTCTCTGCCACTGCCTGTCCACTCAGCACAAGTTTAAAGTGTGTATTTATGTGTTTATATGATCATTGCTCTTCTCCCTTAGAGACTGTAAGGTCTGTGCAGATCAGTTTGGTCTTGTTCAGTCTTGGCTCTGTAGCATCTTGTGGGATACCAGGCACAGAATGGATACTCAAATGTGCATGGAATGAATGAGTAAATGGGTAAATGAGAGATAAGAAGAAAGCCAGTAGGCCAGGAGCAGTGGCCCACATCTGTAATCCCAGCATTTTGGGAGGCCACGGCGGGCGGATCATCTGACGTCAGGAGTTTGAGATGGGCCTGGCCAAGATGGTGAAACTCCGCCTCTACTACAGATACAAAAATTAGCCGAGCACAGTGGCACATGCCTGTAATCCCAGCTACTCGGGAGGCTGAGGCAGGAGAATTGCTTGAACCCAGGAGGCAGAAGTTGCAGTGAGCCGACACTGCGCCACTGCCCTCCAGCCTTGGCAACAGAGCGAGACTCCATCTCAAAAAAAAAAGAAAGCCAGTTAATTGGTTGGTCAAAGCAAAGTGCAAATATAGTTTAGGAGTGGAAGGGTAAGTAAACCATGTGGCTAGGCACAAGAAGGAGCTTTCAGATGAGCAAAACCACTGGACTCACCAAAACAGACTAACCAGAAAGACTGTGTGATCTCCCCCAGATCTTTATTAACAGGATGAACTGCCATCTGTCTCAGATAGATGAAGTAGAGAGAAACTACACCACACCAGAAAATTCTTGAGATACCTTTCAACTCAATAATAAACATTTGCTCTTTGTAATCACTCTTTGAAACTGTACGTGGGAAATAAGCAATTTTAAAGAAGCAATTTCTAAATACTTCACTAGCTAAAAAAGTCAGACCATGTCTATGGGATGGGAACCAGAAAGGAGAAGTCTTGGAAAGAGATGGAGAATGAACAGCTGTCTTCCTGCCGCTGTCAGGCAGAAGGTGAATTAGACTTGTTCTAGGAGGTTCCAGGACTCAGAGGTAAAACCAAGAGGAAATTAAAGGAAAACAGATTTAGCTTACTGTAAGGCAAATGCTAATAGTTACCAAGATCTCCTCTGAAACAAAAGAAATGGATGACTTCATAAGGTCAGCAACTCCCTGTATCTAGAAGACTTGGAGGAAAGGCTGAATAACCAGAAATTTACAGAAGGTAACTTCAAATTGTCCACTTGCTGGGAGATTGGACTAGATCTGTGTTTTCCAAACTGTACCATGGGATATGAGTCCTGAAAGGAAATCTGAAAAAGACTGCATGCTATAACCCTCCCCTGGAGATTAAAAAAGCACATTAGCATATTATAAGCTTTGAAAAATCCTGCAGGTAGGACTTGAGCTCCAATGTTGTACAGAACACTTTTTTTTTGAGACAGAGTCTCACTCCATTGCCCAGGCGGGAGTGCAGTGGCATGATCTCAGCTCACTGCAACCTCTGCCTCCCAGGTTTAAGCATTTCTCCTGCCTCAGCCTACCAAGTAGCTGGGATTACAGGTGCGTATGACCACGCCTGGCTTTTTTGTTTGTTTGTTTTGTATTTTTAGTTGAGACAGTGTTTCACCATGTTGGCCAGGCTGGTCTCAAAATCCTGACTTCAAATGATCCACCTGCCTTGGCCTCCCAAAGTGCTGGGATTATAGGTGTGAGCCACATTGCCCGGCCTCCAGAACACATTTCAAATGACCTGGACTAGAAGACAACGCTGATCTTCTCAAGTTGAATATTCTATGATTCTCTCTCCATTAAAAAGGAAGCTCTAGGCTAGTGGATCTCAAACTTGAGCATGTATCTGAACTCCCTGGAGAGCTTATTAAAACAACTTTAGGCTCCACCCCTAAGTTTCCCATACCTGGGATCTGGGGTGAAGTCTGAAATTTTGCATTTGCAACAAGTTCTCAGGGGTTGCTGTTGCTGCTGGTCCAGTGATCTCACTTTGCAATTTGTCTAGACTTGGAGATTAAGAACGTTCAGGGTTTGAAAAACTTGAAGTTGCTAAACTTCGTACATCTCACTGCAAATTAGTCTCCAAGCACCTATAATTCTGACCTTTTCTTCTCACTCCGTAAAATGGTAGGTGGATGCCTTCTGTAAGGCAAAAGAGAAATCTGATCCTTAATGAAGTAGATACAGTCTGCAAAGCCCTCTCCTGTCAGTAATTGTGACCAGAGAAGACCCAGGTGGCGTTATTAGGGGAGGCTGCATGGAGCCAGCCTTGCTCAGACCTTTCAGATTCGAATTCAGGCACATACTTACTTTTCCCCCAGGCATCCTCTGAGATGCTTCCACCTCTGTTGCCTCATGTATCCACCAGGGAAAACTTACTAGGCAGCTACCACGATTCCCTTTTAACTGGTGGCAAAACTGAGGATCAGAGAAGCAAAGTATGTTGGCCAAGGTCACACAGTAGAAAGAAACAGAGCTAGGGTTTGAACCCAGATCATTTAAGCCCACATTTGGATCTTTTTCTTAATATGACTCTTCCTGCCACCTTGCATGCTGGCCTCTTTCCTATCCTTCAGTCCCTCCCTATCCCTCACATTGGTCAAAACATAATGCTTGAGGGAAGCCCCTCCCCTCCACCAATTCCTCCTATAAGCAATTCTATTTAGTTGCACAAAGCACTACTGAGTGTCAGGTACCTGGAGATACAGCAGGGAACAAAACAGACAAGGTCCCCATCCCTGCTGAGTACACAGCAAAATTAGGTGAACAGACAACTCATAAAGCCTGCAAAGTATTGTCCACACACAGACACACAGCATGTCTTGCTGGTCAGAAGGGTTTCTGGGAGGAGATGACGTTTTTGCTAAATCTTAGAGGTATCTGGAGGAAGACACGCTGGACCCTAGACCAATGCCCTGGGCTGATGCATCTTAGAGGTATCTGGAGGAAGACACGCTGGACCCTAGACCAACGCCCTGGGCTGACACTTCCACCGTCACACCTGGACCCCTGCCAAGGTCCCAAGCTTCCCCAACTCCATACATAGCACTGCCTTCCACTCCACTGCATGGGACCAAAACATAAGAGTTGTGAGCCCAAATATCTGAGACAGGTCTCAACCAATTTAGAAAGTGTATTTTGCCAAGGTTAAGGACGTGCCTGTGACACAGCCTCAGGAGGTCCTGATGACATGTGCCCAAGGTGGTCAGGATTTTGCTTTTATGTATTTCAGGGAGGCAGGAGACATCAATCAGCATGTGTAAGAGGTACATTGGCTCAGTCCAGAAAGGTGGGACAACTTGAGGCAAGGGGCAGGTAGACGACAGACAAAAGGTTGCATTCTTTTGAGTTCTTGATCAGCCTTCCACTAAATACACAATTCAGTCTGGCTCCGTGAATCTGCATTTTTACATAAACAATAGGGCAGAGGAAGCAATCAGATATGCATTTGTCTCAAGCAAGCAGAGGGATGACTTTCTGTCCCGCACCTGTGAAGATCAGCTACCCATTTACATTGCCAGGGTGAAATTCAACAGAACTGTTTTAGGGGAAAGATCTTGTGGGCCACAAGGAACAAACTGTGAGAGAAGTATGTCGCTTTTTAATCTTTGTAGCTATCTTATTTCGGAATAAAATGGCAGGCAGGTTTGCCAGCTTGACTTTTGCCTTAGCTTAGTGCTTCTGGTAGCCCATGGTTTAGTTTCCCTTCACGGAGTCATCCTTGATAAATCTCCCTCCTCCCACCCCACAGTGAGACCCATCCACACTACCTCTGTGCACATTCCTGGAATCCATCTATTCTGTCCATCAGCACTGCTGTGACCCAGTCCCAAATACCCTCACCTCACACCTGGACAACTGCAGCAGCCTCCCAACTGGTCTCTCTGACTCCCCTCTAGCTCCTCTCTAACCCATTTGACTAGAACAATGGATGTTTTGTAATCATGTATCAGACCTTCACTCCCCTCCTATCAACCTTAATGGCTCCCTATTCCCTTAGAATCCAAATTCTTGCTAATTGCCTACAAGTCTCTCCCTAATCAGAGCATAGCCCACATCTCTCCCACCTCACCCACCTCTACCCTTCCCCAACTCTCATCTCCTGCCACACTGATCTTCCTTCTTTCCTTTATGCCCACCAGCTCACCCCAGGGCCTTGTCACTTGTTGCTTCCTATCTGCAAAGCTCTTCCTCCAGATCCTTCAGGAGCTTGCTTCCTGTCACACAGATCCTTAGCCTACATGTCACCTTCTCCAGGAAGCCTCCCTTGACCTCCCAGTCACTCCCGATTATATCAAAGATGTATTCTTTTTCACAGCCCTGAGTCATTCTCTGATATTTTCCAGTTTATTCATTTACTATCTGTCTCCCCCAACTGGAATATAAGCTTCTTAAAAGCAGAAACTTCGTCTATCTTGTTTATTGCCTAGAATGGAGTTTGTTACATTATAATGGATCCTCGAATATTTACTGAGTGAATGAATGAATGGCAAAAAAAATAAAAATAAAAATAGCTCAGTGTGATTGGAACAACCAGTCTGTGGAAATGACACTGAGGGGTTTTCAGCCAAGGAGTGACATGATGAGAGGTGCTTTCTAGAAAGGTCACTCTGGCTGCTGGAGGAGGTGGGAGGGGAGTAGAGGCATATACCAACTTGAAGGACATTTGAATGGGACATGATGATGAGTGAGACACACAGGAGGCTGAGGAACGGAGGCATCAGCGATCAAAAACTCCACTGCAGTTCATCCTACACTGCCCAGATCCATGGATTGTGTTGCAACCGATATCAACATTTTAATTCACCAACTAAACGTACTCTGTGTATTTTAGAACCAGAAACTTCTCTTCTACTTCTCTCCCCATATTTCTCTCTACTCCCAAAAGACAGATTGCACAGCACTATGCCCACAATGAGTGCCCACTGCATAAATACATGGAGCTTCTAGAAGGTGAAAGATCTGACATTCCCTCTGTAAGATGCAAAGGGAGCAATGATAAAGCATTGCGGTTTTGGCCAAGCGCAGTGGCTCATGCCTGTAATCCCAGAACTTTGAGAGGCTGAGGCAGGTAGATCGCTTGAGCTCAGGAGTTTTGAGACTAGCCTGGACAACATGGTGAGACACAGTCTCTACAAAAAAAATAAATAAATAAAAATTATCTGGGCATGGTGGTGTGTGCCTGTCCTGTAGTCCAGCTACTCGAGGGGGCTGAGGCAGGAGGATTGCTTAAGCCCGGGAGGTCGAGGCTGCAGTGAGCTGAGATCGTGCCATTGCACTCCAGCCTGGTTGACAGAGTGAGACACTGTCTTAAAAAAAAAAGAAGAAGAAGAAGAATTGCAGTTCTGGAGTCAGACAGACCTGCTTACGCTACATGCAACACCTGGGCACGCTGGTTAGCTTTTGGGCTTCAGCATCTTCATCTGTAAAACAGGGATATTGGGAGCCTCTATCTCAGAGGATTCTCGCAAAATTACAAGGGATCCTACATGCAAAGTGTTCAGCACTGTGCCAGGCACAGAGTAAGCCCACAAGAGCTATTATTAGGAACCTCAGTCACTTAAATCAAATCAGCAGCCTCTCCCAGCCCCGCGGCCCCTGCCCTCTGCCTCTGTCCCTGTGTCTGAATCATCCTACTCCCTTTCCTGTCTTGACTGCTGGTTGGCTGCTATTTCTCCAGACCTGGGATATGTCATAATGTGATTGATGCACCCAATCATAAAAATAACCAGTTATTTTGATGTGGGCTGCGTCATCCCTAAAAATAACTGAGAACTGTGGAAGTGAAGACACCAAGGCAAATATTGGTTTGCATTGTGTGCACACACACCAACATGCACACACACACAGCATGCAGACCCTCACACCAACATGCACACACCCTCACACCAACATGCACACACGCTCACACCAACGTGCACACACAACATGCACACACTCACACCAACATGCACACACACACAAACAGCACACACTCACATCAACATGCACACATGCTCATATCAACATGCACACACACCAACAGGCACACTCACACCAACATGCACACACACACTAACGTGCACACACAACATGCACACACACTAACATGCACACACCAATATGCACGCACACCAACATGCACACACTCACACCAATGTGCACACATACACACCAACATGCACACACCCTCACACCAACATGCGCACACACCAACATGCAACATACCAACATACACACAACATGCACACACCCTCACACCAACATGCACACATACACACCAGCATGCACACACCCTCACACCAATATGCACACACACCACTGTGCACCCATACCAACATGCACACATACACACCAAAATGCACACACACCAACATGCACACTCAAACCAACATGCACACATACACCAACATGCGCACTCACGCCAACATGCACACTCACACCAACATGCACACACCCTTACACCAATATGCACACATACACCAACATGCACACTCATGCCAACATGCACTCACACCAACATGCACACTCACACCAACATGCACACACCCTTACGCCAATATGCACACACACACCAACATGCACACTCATACCATGCGCATATACACCAATATGCATACAACATGCACACACCAACATGCACACATACAACATGCACACACACCAACATGCACACTCACAGCCGCATGCACACTCATACCATGCACCTATACACCAATATGCACACATACAACATGCACACACCAACATGCACACATACAACATGCACACACACCAACATGCACACTCACACCAACATGCACACACTCATACCATGTGCATATACACCAATATGCACACATACAACATGCACACACACCAACATGCACTCACACCAACATGCACACACACCAACATGCACACATACACCAACATGTGCACACACCAACATGCACACACACCATGCACACATACACCAACATGCACACACCAACATGCACACACACCCACATGCACACACACCAACATGTACACTCACACCAACATGCACACATACACCAACATGCACACTCACACCAACATGCACACACACCAACATGCACTCACACCAACATGCACACACACCAACATGCACACATACACCAACATGCACACCCACACCAACATGCACACACACCAACATGCATGCACATGCACACACACCAACATGCACACTCACACCAACATGCACACACAACATGCACACACTCACACTAACATGCACACACCAATATGCACGCACACCAACATGCACACACTCACACCAATGTGCACACATACACACCAACATGCACACACCCTCACACCAACATGCACACACCAACATGCACACACACCAACATGCAACATACCAACATACACACAACATGCACACACCCTCACACCAACATGCACACATACACACCAGCATGCACACACCCTCACACCAACATGCACACACACCACTGTGCACCCATACCAACATGCACACACACACCAAAATGCACACACACCAACATGCACAAACATGCACACATACACCAACATGCACACTCACATCAACATGCACACTCACACCAACATGCACACACCCTTACACCAATATGCACACATACACCAACATGCACACTCACACCAACATGCACACTCACACCAACATGCACACACCCTTACACCAACATGCACACTCACGCCAACATGCACACTCATACCATGCGCATATACACCAATATGCACACATACAACATGCACACACCAACATGCACACATACAACATGCACACACCAACATGCACACATACAACATGCATACACACCAATGCACACTCACACCAACATGCACACTCATACCATGTGCATATACACCAATATGCACACATACAATGTGCACACACCAACATGCACACTCACACCAATATGCACACACACCAACATGCACACACACCAACATGCACACATACACCAACATGCACACACCAACATGCACACTCACACCAACATGCACACACACCAACGTGCACACTCGCACCAACATGCACACACACCATGCACTCACACCAACATGCATACATACACCAACGTGCACTCACACCAACATGCACACTCACACCAACATGCACACCAACATGCACATACACCTACACACATACACCAACATGCACACTCACACCAACATTCACACACATGCACACACACCAACATGCACACACAACATGCACACTCACACCAACATGCACACACACCAACATGCACACACATGCACACTCACACCAACATGCACACACACCAACATGCACACATACACCAACATGCACACTCACACCAACATGCACACATACACCATACACACCAATATGCACACACTCAAAACACACCAATATGCACACATACCAACAGGCACACACACACCAACATGCACACATACACACCAATATGCACACACTTATACCAACATGCATACACACACCCAACGTGCACACACACACAGAATAGTCACTTTAGGACGGGGAAATATACCAACTTTAATCAAGGGGGAGAAAAGCCTCGCTACGACCCCTCCCATCACTCTTAAACAGCCAGTTGATGATAGTGACAGCTGATTAGAGGGCTCTTGTCCAGAGGCGGCCCAGCAAGGGACAGAATGAGACAGCCTAACTACAGTATCAGAGAACACTGCTAATGGTTTTCCCCAAGCTGCAGCAAAGTGATTGACTTCCAGCCCCAGTAACTTCCAGGACTTCATTTGCCACAAGAGTGCCCCTAATTCTAAGTTGGTGTCATGCTTCTTTCCTTTAGCAGAGAAATGCCCCCAAGACATATCATTCTGATTGCACGGCAAAGGACACCGACTCATCATTCTTCCAGCCTCTGGAAACGGGTCCCTTGCTGTTGACAGTGCCTCGGAAGAAATTCATTCTTTATTGCTGGAACCATTTTCTTCTTCCCTGTACACTTCAGGGATGATGGGCACAAGGTTTGAAAAACCTCCAGACTTTTTAGAAATAGACGAAATCCAACTTGCCAATGGTGTCACCTTCCTGGAGACATCATCTTTGCCTCCTCCTGGCAGATACCACCTCAGCCTTCTGGAAGATGATGCCACCTTTTCACACGGAGCTCAGCATGCCAAGTGGAACAGACTGGAATGCCAGAAGAGCACAAGATTCAGAGAAATGGCTCAGGATTGTCAGGACACCAAGACCCTCTGGAAAGGACCCAGAATCTTCACAGATGTCCCCAGCTCCCAGAGAATGACATTTGCCTCCAAGATGCAGGAAAGAGGTTGCGACAGCTTCCTGGCAAGAATTCAGAGTGAGTGAAGGTTGGAGACAGAAGCCTGTGGTTTTTATTTATTTATTGAGACAGGGTCTTGCTCTGTTGCCCAGGCTGGAATGCAGTGGTACAATCATAGCTTACTGCAGCCTTGAACTCTCAGGCTCAAGCAATCCTCCCGCCTCAACCTCCCGAATAGGTGAGGCTACAGGTGTGTGCCATCAATTTTTTGTAGAGACAGGGTCTCACCATGTTACCCAGACTGGTCTCAAACTCCTGGGCTCAAGTGATCCTCCTGCCTCAGCCTCCCAAAGCGCCAGGACTACAGACATGAGCCGCCACGTCTGGCCAAAGCCTGTGTTGTTGTTATTGTTGTTGTTTTGAGACAGGGTCTCTCACTCTGTCACCCAGGCTGAAGTGCAGTGGTATGAACACAGCTCATTGCAGCCTTAACCATCTGGGCTCAAATGATCCTCCAACCTCGGACTCCTGTGTAGCTGGGACCACAGGTGTGTGCCACCATGCCTAGCTAATTTTTTAATTTTTTTGTAGAGATGGGGGGTCTCACTATCTTTCCCATGCTGGCCTTGGAGCTCCTGGACTCAAGCAGTCCTCCTGCCACGGTTTCCAAGGTGCTGGGATTAAAGGCGGAAGCCACCATGCCCAGCTGGCCTGCATTTAAATACAAGCATTGTCTCTTACTAGTTAGGCCTTTGTGAACAAGTGCATGTGTGAGCCTCAGTCTCCTAGTGTGTAAATTGGGGAGAATAATACCTGCCTAGTAAGGTGATGGTGAGGACTAAACGAAATGATCTCAGGAAATTACATCCCAGGCATAAGGTAAAAAAACAAGTTGTCATTACCATCAGCATCACGTTAGACAAACGTGGAAGGGATATAAGCTGCCCTATAAATTTCCAAACCCATGCTACATTCGTGGAAGCTCCCAGTGATATTTTACACCCAAAGGAATCTCATCGTGTTGGGCGAAGACTGCGGACTTCACAGTCAAACAGGTCTAAGTTCAAATCCCAGCCCTGCCCTTACCAGGCATGTACCCTTGATTTCCCCAAGGCTCAGTTTCCTCAGCTGTGAAATAAATGTGGAGTTTCCAGAGTAGAGGGGATGATAAACATGCCAGGAAGGGCTCACAAGATGCAACTTACCTCTGCTTCCCCTTAACAAGGTGGCTTAAAGAAAACAAGAAACACTATGGCTCAATTAACCCCGTAGATCTCCAGCTCAACCCATATGTTGATAGAACCCCCATGGCATTCAGTCCCAGACCTGCCGCCCAGCCTCCAAAATGCCCAGCCACTCCACAGCCAAGGAGGCCAGCCCAAAGTTTCTTAATTCCCCTGATCACTCATTTAACAAGCATTCACCAAGTGCCTACTGAGTGCCGAGCTTTGAATTGGAGCCTGGGAACACAACAAAGAACAAAGCCAACCCAGCCCCTGATCCCTAGAGCTCACCATGCGGATGGGGAAGAGATCATCACACAAAGACTGGGTTAGAGCTCCTCAAAAAAGTGAAACATAGAATGACCACAGGACAGCAATTCCACTTCTAGGCATATACCCCACATTAAAAACAGGTGCTCAAACAAATCCTGGTATGCAAATGTTCACAGCAGCCCTATTCACAATAGCCAAAAGGTGGAAACAATCACCATGTCCATCAACAGAGGAATGGATAATAAAATGTGACCTATCCATACGATGGAATATTATTCAGCCATAAAAAGGAATAAAGTACTGATACATGCCATAGTTGGGTTAATCTGGAATATATTTTGATAAGTGAAAGAAGCCAGATGCAAAGTGTCACATCTTACAGGATTCCACTTACAGGAAATGTCCAGAACAGGTAAATCCATTAAGACAGAAAGTAGAAGGGTGGTTGCCAGAGACTGTGGGAAGGAGGGAATGAGGAGCGACTGTTTAATGGCTACGGGGTTTCTATTTGGTGTGATGACAATACTTTGGAACTAGACAGAGGCATAACGGCACAACACTGTGAATGTACTCAATGCTACCGAATTGTTCACTTTAAAACGATTAATTTTATATTATATAAATTTCACCTCAATTTTTTTTTTTGACATAGGGTCCTGCTCTGTTACCCAGGCTAGAGTGCAGTGGCGCAATCATGGACTCAAACCATCCTGGGCTCAAACCATCCTGGGCTCAAACCATCCTTCCACCTCAGCCTCCCAAGTAGCTGGGACCACAGGTGCGCACAATCATGCCTGGCTAATTGTTTTTCTTATAGACAGGGTCTCACTATGTTTCATAGTCTGGAATTGAACTCTGGGACTCAAGCAATCCTCCTGCCTCAGCCTCCCAAAGTGCGAGGATTACAGACATGAACCACCACACCCAGCCTGTCGCTTTGATATTTTAAAAAGACTGGATGATGTAGAACAGGGGTAAATGCCTTGACCGGAAAGTGTGAAGTGCTGTGGGCAGCATGGGGGCCCTGATCCCGCGTCACTGACCAGATTGACTAGCTATCTCAAAAGCTAATTTTTTTCTTCTCACCTTTGAAGCATCAAATGGGATCTTCCTACAGCCCATGCCTGAAGACTGCATTCCTAAGAAAGCAAAGGCACCAGGGGTGGGGCTACCTGTCCTGAAGGGAAAAGTGGAGAAGAAGCTGCCCTGCCTGGTGCCAGCTACTCAGTCTCTCATATCCGCGCTTCTGCCTGGACTGGTTCCTGTTCCAGCTGCAGGCTAATCAAGTCTTGAGAGGAGGCTCTAAGAAGTTCCTAAAGAAACAGAGGAAGCTGGGTGTGGTGGCTCACGCCTGTCATCCCAGCACTTTGGGAGGCCAAAGCAGGCGGATCACTTGAGGCCAGGAGTTGGAGACCAGCCTGGGCAACATGGTGAAACCCCGTCTCTACTGAAAATATAAAAATTAGCTGGGCATGGTGGCACACACCTGTAATCCCAGCTACTCAGGAGGCTGAGGCAGGAGAATCACTTGAAACTGGGAGGTGGAGGTTGCAGTAGGCTTAGATCGCACCATTGCACTCCAGCCTGGGCAACAGAGCGAGACTCTGTCTCAAAAACAAAACGAAACAAAACAAAAAGTTACTAAAGAAATAGAGGAGGAGGAAAAGGGGGAGGTAGGCAAAAAGTCCAAATATATATATATATACATACATATATCAACCCAAAATAACTGAAAACAGAGACTCAAACAGCTCTTTGTACACCCATGTTCATAGAATAATTATTCACAACAGCCCAAAAGAAGAAACAACCCCAGTGTCCATCAATGAAAATATGGATAAACAAAAGGTAGTATATGCATACAATGGAATATTATTCAGCCTTAAAAAGGAATGATGTTCTAACACATGCTGCAACATGGGTGAACCTTAACAACATGATGCTGAGTGAAAGAAGCCAGACACAAAAGGCCACGCAGTGTAGGAGTCCCCTTATCTGAAATATCTGGAATAGGCAAATCCATAGTGGATTGCCAGGGGCTGGGAAAAAGAGAAGAACGGGTATTAAGTGATTCCTTAATGGGTACGGAGCTCTATTTTGTGTGATGAATATGTGTTGGAAATAGATAGTGGTGATGATTGCACAACATTGTAAATACTTAATGCCACTGAATTGTAGACTTTAAAAATGGTCACAATGGGCTGGGTGCGGTGGCTCACGCCTGTAACCCCAGCACTTTGTGAGGCCAAGGTGGGCAGATCAACTGAGGTCAGGAGTTCAAGATCAGCCTGGCCAACATGGTGAAACCCCGTCTCTACTAAAAATACAAAAATTAGCTGGGCGTGGTGGCACACACCTGTAATCCCAGCTACTCAGGAGGCTGAGGCTGGAGAATAGCTTGAACCGGGAGGCAGAGTTTGCAGTGAGCCGAGATCGCATCACTGCACTCCAGACCAGGCAACAGAGTGAAGACTCCACCAAAAAAAAAAAAAAAAAAAAAAAGGTCAGAATGGCACAATTTTATATTGTATCTATTTTACCATAATAAAAAAAATTTAATCATAGATGATGCATGGACATTGTCCTTATTCTTTCTAACAGCAAAATTAAGAGGGTTGGGATCAGGGATCAAGCAGACTGGTATTGAAGCTCAGCACAGTCACTTCAAGCTGAGTGACCTTGGGCAACTCTCTTCACATCTCTGAGCCTGTTTTCTAATCTATAATAGTACCCACAACTAAGGGTGGTTGTGAGCATAATGGATGCAAACCACAGTCCCCGGCTCTTAGTGTTGAATAAATAGTGATGATTGTTGAGACTCTGGGGCACCCAAAAGGCACCAAAATTCTTTTCCACCTCCAAGAGCTGTGCTAGGTTGAGTGTAAAAAAGGCAGAAGAGGAGGCCATGTAATCTGCCTCCAAGACTCAGGCTCTTAGCCCTATGAAACGAGGCTGGACGCCTGCAAGACGACAGTAGAGGTGATAATTCAGTGACAATGGCTCTACGTAGAGACTTCAAGGAAACATCCAAATGACATCTTCCAAAGTTGGGTACATAAGAACATCAACCTTTCTGAAGGCCCTTTGTATGTACATTGCCCAAACACCACCTGTGACTAGGCCGCTTTGGGGGCCTACAGCTCACCTCTGGGCAGGGCCAGGAGGAAGAAGGGCAGAAGCCGGAGGTGCCTGCTGGACACCATCTCAGATGGCCATAGGAGTGAGGGACCAAGGTTGCTGTTATGAGCTGGTTTATTGAGCCCACTATACATGTTGGGTGGGTCCTGGGGGGTCTCTGTGGCCCTTTCCACAGGGCCAGGTTCCTGTCTGTGGTTCCTCATGTGCTATTTTTAATTATTCTGCCCCCCTAAAAGCCTAAAACGTCCAAGAGTCACAGAGGCCTGGGTGCTTATCCCCTGGGGAAAAGAAGCCTTGGGGAGCTGGAGAAGCCAAGTTCAGTGGCTACTCAGCTGGAGAAAAGCAGATTCCAATAGGATAGTGTATTAGTCCATTCTCACATTGCTATTAAGAAATCCCTGAGACTGGGTGATTTATTTATTTTTATTTTTTAAATGTTATTTTACTTTAAGTTCTGGGATACATGTGCTGAACGTGCAGGTTTGTTACATAGGTATACATGTGCCATGGTGGTTTGCTGCACCTATCAACCCGTCATCTAGGTTTTAAGCCCCACGTGCATTAGGTATTTGTCCTAATGCTCTCCCTCCCCTTTTCCCCCACCCCTCAACAGGCCCCGGTGTGTGATGTTCCCCTCCCTGTGTTCATGTGTTCTCATTGTTCAACTCCCATTTATAAGTGAGAACACGTGGTGTTTGGTTTTCTGTTCCTGTGTTAGTTTGCTGAGCATGATGGTTTCTAGCTTTATCCATGTCCCTGCAAAGGACATGAACTCATTTTTTATGGCTGCATAGTACTCCATGGTGTATACATGCCACATTTTCTTTATCCAGTCTATCACTGATGGGCATTTGGGTTGGTTCTGAGTCTTTGCTATTGTAAATAATGCTGCAAAAAGCATACGTGTGTATTTGTGTCTTTATACTGGAATGATTTATAATCCTTTGGGTAATACATATTTTATTTATATTTTAAGACTGAGTCTCACTCTGTCACCCAGGCTGGAGTGCAATGCAGTGGCACAATCTTGGCTCACTGCAACCTCCACCTCCTGGGTTCAGGTGATTCTTGTGCCTCTGCCTCCTGAGTAGCTGGGATTATAGGCATCTGCCACCATGCCCGGCTAATTTTTTTTTTTTTTTTTTGTATTTTTAGTAGAGACGAGGTTTTGTTATATTGGCCAGGCTGATCTCAAACTGTTGGCCTCAAGTGATCCACCCACCTTGGCCTCCCAAAGTGCTGGGATTACTGGCGTGAGCCACCACACCTGGCCAAGACTTGGTAATTTACGAAGAAAAGAGGTTTCATTGGTTCACAGTTCCTCAGGCTGTCCAGGAAGGATTATGTTGGCTGGCATCTGCTCAGCTTCTGGAGAGGCCTCAGGAAACTTACAATCCTAGCAGAAGGCAAAGAAAGAGCCAGCACTTCACATGGCCAGAGTGGGGTTGGGTGGGGAGGAGGTCCCACGCACTTTCAAATGACCAGATCTCACGAGAACTCACTCACTATCCCAAGAACAGCACCAAGAGGGAAATCTACCCCCATGATCCAATCACCTCTCATCAGGCCCTACCTCCAATATTGGAGATTATAAATTGACATGAGATTTGGGCAGGGACACAGAGCCAAACCATATCAGATGGAGAAGGGGCCAGGGAGGTCCAGGGAAGCAGGAAGTACCGTGGGCTGGGGGAAGAAGAACAGCAGGTGGCCTGGGATTCCCAAGAGGCCCTGGGGCTGAAGAATTGTATATGACCAGGGTTGCTCACCATGAAAACTTGTCCCTAAGAAAAGGGTGACTGAAAAGGCAATGGAAGGGGCGTGGGATACATTTGCAAAAAGGCATGGTGTAAGTTTCCTATGACAATAAGATTAGGGGCTTAATACAACATACATTCATTATCTTAAAATTCTGGAGATCAGAATTTCAAAATAGGTCTTACTAGGCAAAAATCAAGGTGTAAAGAAAACTGTATTTGTTCTAGGACCTCTGGGGAGAGTCTGTTTCCTTGTCTTTTCCAGCTTCTAGAGACCATCAGTATACCTTGCTCCTGGCCCCTTCCTCCCTCTCCCAAGCCGTTGGTGTAGCATCTTCAGACCTCTCTCTCTGACTCTGACCTCTGACCCTCCTGCCTTCCTCTTTCCCTTATAAGGACCTTTGGGATGACTTTGAGCACGCCTAGATCATCCATGATAATCTCCCCATCTCAACATCCTTCATTTAATGACATTTTCAAAGTCCCTTTACTATGTAATATCACATATTCACAGATCACATACTCACAGATCACATGTTCAGAGATGTCCCTGGGGATGAGGGCAAGGGCATCTTTGGGGACAGGGGGTCATTATTCTGACTACTACAGCAAGGAATTCCCTCCTCCTCTCTGAGCCTCAACTTTCTCATCTGTAAAATGGGGCTAATAATAATAGCACTGATATCTGGGGTTTGTCTGAGGATGACACCAGGAATAGAATAATCTCTTAGCAGGCCCCCTGGGAAAAACCAAGTGTCAGGGGTGGGGAGGGGTACACTGGTCAGGGTCCAACCCTTTCTTTCCCCACCCACCCCCTTTTCCCCACAGATACCCCAGGAGGCCTGTGGCATCTTTGGAATCAGGGTTTGCCAATTCCTTGTCCAAGTGTGAGGCTCATGAGAGAGCGACATATTGACTCCCAGCCCCGGCTCTGACAAGACAGTATCATTCTTCATATAAAAGTGAAGAATGAATCTTCACACCCCCCAATCTGGGAGTAATGGGATTTTTCAGGCAGGCTTCATTACTGTGCCTCGGTGCCATTTGACTGATAATTGCATTCTGAAGCTGGAATTGATAAATTGCCCATGCATTGTCATTACTGGATGTTTACCTGATCTATTTGATGAATATTAATTCACAAAAAAATATTTCCGTTCCTGAAGCGATTCTGGGCAAAATGATGCCTTTTCTCTCCTACCAGGGATTGCTGAAACAATGTACAGAGTTAAGTAATAACAAGCCCTTGTCAGAGTGATTTATTGGGCATGAAAACAAAGAGAGAGGAGGACTTCAGCCTCTCCTTTATTAAGCAACACCTGGGGGAAGGAACACAGCGTTCCATTCCAGAGCTGGGAGCGGACGGCAGAGAGGTGGCATTTGAAGGCCATAGAGAAAAGAGTTTATATGATATATTCACCTTTTGCCAAGGTATCTTCCAAGGAGCACCAAGATGTTTCCTATGTACCCCCGACCCCATGCTGGGGAGCTTATAGAGAGAGTTGAAATTGGCCAGGCGCGGTGGCTCACGCCTGTAATCCCAGCACTTTGGGAGGCCGAGGCGGGCGGATCACGAGGTCAGGAGATCAAGACCATCCTGGCCAACATGGTGAAACCCCATCTCTACTAAAAATACAAAAAAATTAGCCGGACGTGGTGGCGGGAGCCTGTAGTCCCAGCTACTCGGGAGGCTGAGGCAGGAGAATGGCATGAACCCGGGAGGCGGAGCTTGCAATGAGCCGAGATCGCACCACTGCACTCCAGCCTGGGCAACAGAGTGAAACTCCATCTCAAAAAAAATTAAATTAAATTAAAAAAAGAAAAGAGTTGAAATTTATTGAGCACTAACTACGATTCTGTCTTTCTGGCCATGCATTTAATCCTCACTACAAACTTGAGAGGCTGGGCCCATCATTGTCCCCATTTTACAGAGCAGTACACTGGGGCTCAGAGAGGTTAAGCTCATACTTAACCAAGGTCATAGTGGTTGAAACTGGCAGAGCTGCATCTGGAACCTAACTCTGACTCCTAAAGACAGTTATCTTTCCACCGTATAAGGGGTTGGCAAACTATAGTCCATGGGCTATTTTTGTAAACTGACTTTCATTGAAACATAGCCATATCCATTCTTTTATTGTTTTTTGGGGTTTGAGACAGGATCTTGCTCTGTCACCCAGGCTGGGGTGCAGTGATGCAATCTCGGCTCACTGCAACCTCTGCCTCCCGGGTTCTAAGTGATTCTCCTGCCTCGGCCTCTGGAGTAGCTGGGATTACAGGCATGTGCCACCACGCCTGGCTAATTTTGTATTTTTAGTAGAGACAGGGCTTCATCATGTTGGCCAGGCTGGTCTTGAACTCCTGATCTCAGGTGATCCACCTGCCTTGGCCTCCCAAAGCGCTGGGATTACAGGCGTGAGCCACCACGCCCAGCCATTTATTGTTTATACCTGATTTCACACTACAATGGCAGAATTGAGTCGTTTCAACAAAGACCATATGGCCTTCGAAGCCTAAAATCTTTACTACCTGGTCCTTTAAGAAAAAGTTAGCTGACCCCTGCTCCTATACCATTTGCCAGCAAGTTTAGAGTCCACCTGGATACCCTACACTGAATACCCAGTAAATGGCAGCTGAACAATAATTACTACTGTTGCTGGTTGTTGTTTTAGTATTATACTATTATTATACTGCTTTTATCATCTTTATCTCCTTGAGAAAGACAAAGAAATCTTTCCAGCCACCCCATTAAGGAACCGGCCTTCAAGATAATAAGCGTTGTGTTTCCTGCAGTAAATCATAAGATCCTTAAACATATTTAATAATATCTTAGGTCTTTCAATGTTTCCAGCTTCTTAATGAGAATTTAAATTGCAACCACATCCTTCAACAAGCTCTTCTGAAAATGTAAGCTGCTCTCCCTCTCATTACAGAACAATTCTAGAGATGTCCAAAGGCACACAGTTGGAAAAGGTCCAAGTTATTTACCAAGATACAGATGGGAATAGTCAGACCTCTTGGGGTACCTTAGCCCATCTTTCCCTGCTGCCCAGAGCCCACTCAGCATCCTTGAAAGCCATGAAAGAACTCCTGGGCTCTAAGTAGGGTGACCAACCATCGCGGATGGACTGAGGGATTTCCAGGGATGTGGGACTTTCAGTACTAAGACCAGGAACACCCTGGGTAAACTGGGATGAGTTGATCACTCCCTCTCCAAGACATTTGGCATTCACCCCACCAGAAACAGATGGGAAGTCCAGCTGAAGTCAACCACAGCTCTTTTAATTTGGGAGAACTTCTTGTTAAACGCTCATCTCCCACACACACCTTTTTAGGGACTAACTTGGCTGTGCTGAATTTAGACTCTGAATATTACTCAAGCCATCTTTGAACCACCTTGGGCCAAGACACACAGGTGTGGCCTTCCCTGGTAACTTCTCTAGAGACTAAGAAGGGTAGAAATTAAGAACACAGATTCTACACTCGCTAGTCATATAAACGTGGGCAAGTTACTGCCTGCCTCTGAGCCTCAGTTTCTTCATCTGTAAGATGGGGACAATAGAAATACTTGCTTCAAAGGGTTCAGGTCATGATGAAATAAGTTAAAACAACCAGAGTCCATTCAAAAGAGCCTGGTACCCAATAACTGTTTTGTGCTGGCTATGCTTCAAAATCTCTGAACCTGATTTGCTCGTATTTTAGACCCTGGCTAAGTATGGTCCCCTAACCAGCAGCAGCAACATCCTCCAGAAGCTGGTTAGAAATGCAGGTTTCCAGGCTAGGCGCAGTGGCTCATGCCTGTAATCCCAACACTTTGGGAGACCAAGGCGGGCAGATCACTTGAGGTCGGGAGTTCGAGACCAGCCTGGCCAACATGGCGAAACCCCGTCTCTACTAAAAATACATAAATTAGCCAGGTGTGGTGGTGTGTGCCTGTAATCCCAGCTATTTGGGAAGCTGAGGCACAAGAACTGCTTGAACACAGGAGGCAGAGGTTGCAGTGAGCCAAGATTGTGCCACTGCACTCCAGCCTAGGTGACAGAGGAAGACTCTGCCTCAAAAAAAGAAACAAGAAAAAAAGAAAGAAAAGAAATGCAGGTTCCATGCCCAATCCCAGACCTGCTGCAGCCAAATTAATGTAATATGATCCCCAGCTGAGGCATGTGAACATTAAGTGTGTGGAGTGCCGTTTTAAACAATGTCCGGCATTTCCTAAAAGTTAAGGCTCAGGAGGGAGATGAGTATAAGGACAGATCACAGGATAGGAATACGGGATTCCGGAGGCACTTGCCCTGGCCCAGGGCTTTGCTGCTCACATGCGGCATATTCCAATCCCCTGCAAGTTAGAATTACCCAGGATGCTTTTTAAAATCCTGGTACCCAGACGCCACCCCAGCCCAATTAAATCAGCTCTAGGAGTGAAGCCCAGGCAGCCAGAGTTTCAAAGCTCCCCAGGTGACTAACTGCAACCAGGAGTGAGACTCATGGCTCCAGCCTAGACCAGATCCTAAAATTCGTCTAGGGCTCCATTTCCCTCTCTTTAAGTCGGCAGAAGCAGACTAAGGACTTCAATATAGAATTATCTTAAGGCAATTTACAAAACATGAAATTGACCATTTTCACACAGACACTTCAACGGCATTTACAGTCAACAATGTGGTGCAACCACCACCTCTATCTACTTAAAAACATTTATATCACCCCCAGAGGAAACCCCAGACCCACTAATAACAGTCACTCCCCATGTCCCCTCCTCTCAGCCCCTGGCAACACCCATCTGCTCTGGCTCTATGGGTTTACCCATTCTGGACATTTCATAGAAATGGAATCCTGCAGTACAAGCCCTTTTGTGTCTGGCTTTTTTCACTTTGTCTAATCTTTTTGAGGTTCATCCACATTGCAGCATGCACTCATATCTCATTTCTTTTAAGTTACATTGAGACAGTAGTGCTCGGTGAACCGAATCGAAACTCCAATTCATCTGTTCTACAGGCTGGGGCCTCAAGAACAAGCCTCTCACTTCCCAGAGTGCCTGTCCCCACGCCCGTCCCCTGTCAGGATCCATTACGGAGGGACAAGGATGGAGACACAGGCGCCTGTTCCGCTCAGCCCCGCTCAGCGTCAGCTGGAGCAGCTGTGACACTTCCTTTTCATGGTGGGGAATCTGCAGTGCCACCAGGAAGCTGCAAGCCCCTGATCAAACCTAACAGGAGTGAAGCTGAGCAGTGAGACAGCCTCACTCTCACCCGATGACCTGCTCAAGAAACAAAGCCGGGAGAAAATGAAGCAAGTGATTCCCGGGCCTCTTGGAAACCGAGTGTATTTTAGAAATCCACCTCCAAATTCCACCAACCACCAGGGTATCTCCCCTACATCTAAAAAACCAGAGTGAGGGCTTAGATGCAGCGTATAAAAAAGAGAGAGAGGGAGAGAAGAGACATAAGAAACCCACTGTCACTTTCGAACATTTCCATAAACTGGGTTCCACCGAATAATACTATTCCACAACGTGTTAACAGGTTCTATGGGAAAGAGAGACCCAATGCTCTAAAAAGTTTGGGTTATCACCAAATATCAGCTCCCATTTTTGGAGATTCTGCAAGCAAGTTTGCAAATTAAAGGCTCTGAGAAGTCCTGCAGGAAAGAAAACTATACTCATTTATTTAATACATCTGATCAAGGAAATATTTCTAGGGGAGGAAACTCACTGACCTATAAATGCATCATAAACATCCCTACACATCTTGAATTCTTTGTTCAACAAATATCTATTGAGAACCTACTATGTGCCGGGCACGGTTTCAAGGACTGAGAATGTGGTTGTGGAAAAGATAGTTGTGATTCCTGCACCTCAAAAAGTCTACATTTGAGTAAGTGGAGATAGGTAATTAACAAGCTAATAAGTAAACAAGAATAACAACACCTGAAATCCGCTCTTTCCGTGTTTGCCTCAAAGTTCCCTTCATTCAAACCTTTCCAGCCCCCTCCAGTCAAGAGTGATGTCTCCTTCTTTGAGCTCCTACAAATTTATGGTCTGCACCATTCAGGAGGTAATAAATTGCACTCTGCCTGTGACAGCTCCCAAATAATTATGTTGAACTTTCATAATCTCTTGGGTTGATAAAGTTCCAGGCTTTATGCCTTGTTTTCTCAGCCACATTGCATGTTCCTTGGAGGAAGGAAAGGAGTCTGTTTCTCTCCCCTCTTGACTCCAATTGTGTAAAGCCCAAAGTATGGCATTTCCTTGGGCCACTCTGGGTGGATTATAATGAGTCTAGATGTCATGTATGGCCCTGTCCAGGGGCCCCTTGGACCTACCAAAGCAGAACCACAGACGCAGAGCCCAGAAATCAGTGTTTTTGCAAAGCATTCCAGGTGACTCTGATGCACAGCCAAGCTTGAGAACCTCTTAGCCTACAGTATCCACCCCCGCCTCCTAGATCCTGGGATTAAATCCCAGCTCCAACCTCGATAAGTGGGAAATCAAGGTTGGAAAATCAAATGAGGAAGTTATTTAACCCCTCTAAACCTCAATTTCCTCATCTCTAAATTGGGAGTAATAATAGTGACTACCTCAAAGAGTTGGTATGAGGATTAAATGAGATTTTCCTTTGGAAAAGGTATAGCCCAGGGCCTGGTCCGCAGCTGGGACCCAATCCCTGCTAGATCTCACTAGCATGATTACTTCCATGATCACTAAGAAAACGTAGCATGTCTAATTGCATCTCAATCTGAAGCCTCTGCCCATCTCTCCATCCTCAACTCCTACACCCCTCTCCTCTCCCATCCATTCCAGCCCTGGTGAATTCGTTGCCATCCTTCCAATGAAACCTGCTCATTCCCACTCTGGCTAGCTGACCACAACAAGCTCCTTCCTCCCAGGCCACATCTAGATGACATTTCCAGCCTCCTTTGCAGTTAGAGTTCTGGCCAATGGAATACGGATGCAGCAAATTAGAGCACTTCTAGACATGGTCAGTAAGAACTCCTGTGCAATCTTACACACCCTCTCCTTTTCCCCTCCCCTTCTCCCCAGTCTACCTTCTGGGTGTCAATATCCAGGGCAACCCTGGTAACTACACATTGAAGATGGTAGAGCATGGGTCCTGGGCTTCCTGAATGACCATGTGGAGCAGACTCCCCACCCGCCACCTCTAATCCAGAGCATCCATTTTTAGTCTTTACCTAAGTTAGAATTAAACTTCTACCATATTCAGCTACTGAGACTTTAAGGTTTATCTTTTACAATAATCAGCATTACCTTAACTAATACATCACCAGAGGGGCTTAGATGTGCTGTTCCCTCTTCCTGGAAATTTCTTCCCTATTCATACCTCTACACCAAGGTTTCTCAACTTTGACATTGTTAACTTTTGGGTCTGGCTAATTCTTTGTTGATGGGGGTTGTGCTGTCCTGTGTATTGAAGGATGTTAGGCAGCATCCCTGGCTCCTACCCACTAGAAAGGCGAAGTAGCACCCCCTTCCCCATTTGTGACAAGCAAACCTACCTCCTGAGACTGCCAAATGTCCATGGGAGCAGAAAACAGGGGTGCAAAAATCACCCCCAGTTGAGATTCACCAATCTACATAAATGTCAGCTTCTTAGAAAGTATTTTCCTGGCCACTTAAACGAAAATAACCCCCTTGCCTCATCAACATCACTCTCTGTTGCTTTGTCTCACTTGTTTGTGGTTGTCCATAGAAAGTGCCACTCACTGAAATTATGTTATGAATCAGTTGACTGGTTTGCTGGCTGTCTCCCCAGCTTGCACATAAGTCTCACATGAGCAGGGGCCTTGTCCATTTCGTTCTCTGCTGTATCCCTCATATCCAGCTCCTAGCAGGAGCTGAAAAATAAATAATCCAATAAATACTTAATGAATGAGAGGCAAATCAGATGCCAGCAGCGAGAAATGGATGGGGATGGGAGGATTAGAACTCAGGGGATGGACAGTATAATTTGACCCCAATTTACTTAGTGATTCAGAAAGCAGAAAGTGATTCAAGTGACTGAAGAGAGGGTAAAGATGAATTTTGGAGGCTGTGGGCATTTGTGAGGTTCAGTCTCTGCAGCTCTGTCAACAGCAGCTCTCAGCTGGGAGGAAGTAGAGCCCGAATGAGCCTTTGCTGAGGCCCCCAGCCCTCAAGGACTGGCCACCAGTGAGCTGCTAACCAATGGAACCTAACAAACTGGTCTGGGTTTGTTTTTTTGTTTTTTGTTTTGTTTGTTTTGTTTTTTTGTTTTGCCTCACTGCAGTCATATAACAAAGAACCCACATAATTCAGGAACTATCACTCTATTAATCTGCACTCTACAGTATCTCCATCAACTGCCAGTTTAATACGAAAATAAATCCTCTCTCAATTTTATTTTATCTATTTATTTTTGAGACAGGGTGTCGCTCTGTCACCCAGGCTAGAGTGCAGTGGCACCAACATAGCTCATGGTAGCCTTGACTTCCCAAGGTCAAGCAATCTTCCCACCCCAGCCTCCAGAGTAACTAGGACTTACAGGCAGGCATCATCATGCCCAGCTAATTATTTTAATTTCTTGTAGAGATGAGGTCTCACTACGTTGCCCAGACTGGTCTCAAACCCCTGGGCTCAAGAGATTCTTCTGCCTTGGCTTCCCAAAGAGCTGGGATTACAGACATGAGTCACCACATCCAGCCCTGTCTCAATTTTAAAGGTGATATCCGACTGGCAATTAAATTATCATTTCTTAGCCCTCGTCCTAACATTCCAAGCTAATATGCAGAAGAAATGAAAGACAGATGCTGCAGTATGAAGATGGTTTAACTGTTTAACCATCCCAGACCTCCAGCTTGTCTTTGTTTTGTTTTGTTTTGTTTTGGGGGTGGTGGTGTTATTTTTGGTTCCTTTTAGAAAAGGGAAAATAGAAATGAAAAGAGATGAGTAAAGTTAATGAGCTTATAAAAACAAAGCTAAAAATAAATGAAGACATGAGAATGATGATTGTGGGATGAAATAAAATTAAGTTAAATTGAAATTAAAATGTGCTGTGATATCTTTCAAAGAGGATCAAACTTGATAAATTGATGAGTCTTTATCAATTGCATCAAAAGACCCATCAATTGGTTGCTTCCCAACCAATGCCTGGGTCTCGGATGAAACCCTTTTGGTGACTGGTGCTTCAGAAGGCCCGTACTTGGAGGGCAGACCTGGCAAATAGAAAGTTCTTGCTTTAATGAAGCCCAAACTATGGCCAGGGTGACTTCTGCCCTCCTGGCCCTGCTCTGCCCTCTACACCCACACAACACAGCCTCCTCTGCCCCGCAGAGCCCTTCTCACAGGTGACAATGGGACGTGACTATACCCCTCCCCACTTCTGTTTCAGGAAACTATCTCTAGTTCCTTCAACCATACTAGAAGGGATACAATTTGGGGGAAGGAATAACTTTAGCACAGTGCTTCTCAAAGTGTGGCCCCCTGTCCAGCAGCATCAGCAACACCTGGGGACTTGCTATTAATGCAGATTCCCAGGCCCCACCCCAGACATATGGAGTCAGAAATTCTGGGCATGAAGCCCAGCGATCTGTGTTTTCACCAGCCCTCTAGGAGATTCTGATCCATGCTCAGGTTTGAGAAGAACTGCTTCCCATTAAGACAGGACTTAGCAGATTAACCTCTCTCTGCCTCCACTTCCCCTCCATAAAATGGGGCAATTAGAAGTACCCACGTCACAGAGTAATTGTAAGAAATTAGTGAGATAAGGTATGTGACAGAGTTTACCGGGACTCTGGTAAGCCTGGAGCTTACTGAGGAGGTCAGTAAAAGATAATACTAGTTACTAATGTTGTCACTACAATTAGCTAAGGTTTGATAGCTATAAAGAGGACAGCTCTAAATTTGGTCAAGCTCTACTTAGAGTCACCTGCTTAGAAAAGAAGATGTTTTGGAGGTTCTGCAGGGACCTGAGGCAACTCCCAGGCAGCACTTAGAAGTTCACAACCTGCCTGCTGCCTGAACTTAGAAAAAAGTGTGGTTATTCTTGCCTCCTTCAGCAGGCCAGCTGAGAATGCCAAGTGACAGTCTCTGCTGGGGGTTAGACCACTGAGCTTGGGCTCAAGGAGCAGGCAGGATTTTTCTTGGAAAAAAATAAGGTCCCAATGTGAGAAGATTCTTGTTGGCATTCATTTTCACCAACTATCTGCCTTTGAGAGCTCTACAGCTGCCCTGTCCAATAGGGTAGTCACTAGACACATATGGCTACTGGACACTTGAAACATAGCTAACCAAATTGAGATGGGCTGTAAGTATAAAATACACACAGATTTCTAAGACTTAACACAAAATAAAAGAACTTAAAATGTCTCTGTAAAAATATTTTATATTGATGACATGTTGCAATGATTCTATTTTGGATATACTGGGCTAAAAAAACCATAATGTTAAAATGAATGTCACTGGTTTCTTTTTTACTTTTTTAATGTAGCTACTAGAAAAATGTTGAACTATTTGTGGCTTGCTTTATATTTCTATTAGAGAGTTGATCTAGACAGTTGAGCACACAGGAGAGCCAAGTCCAATTCATTCCAAGCGAAGTCTTCAGCTCCTCTTGAATTTATTACAATGAATTTCAGATAGTAAATGGTCCTGTACTCTCCGTTTCCCAGCATCATCATTTGCTAGCTAAGAAGAGTCCTCTCTACAAGGAAAGCTATAAAACACTGAAAAAAGAAACTGAAGAAGACATGAGAAAAATGGAAAGATATCCCATGTTCATAGAATGGAAAAATTAATATTGTTAAAATGTCCACAGTACCCAAAGTGATCTATAGATTCAATGCAATCTCTATTAAAATACCAATAACATTCTTCTCACATAAATAAAAAAAAAATCCTAAAATCTGTGTGGAACCACAAAAGACCCCAAATAGCCAAAAAAAAAAAAAAAAATCCTGAGCAAAAAGAACAAAGCTGGAGGCATCACACCACCAGCACCAGACTTCAAAATATAATCCAAAGCTACAATAACCAAAACAGCATGGTACAGGCATACAAACAGACATCAGACACATAAGCCAATGGAACAGAATAAAGAACTCAGAAATTAATCCACATATCTATAGACAACAGATTTTGACAAAGGTGTCAAAAAAAAAACTGGATAGCCACATGCAAAAGAATGAAACCAGACCCCCATCTCTCATTCAGTACAAAAATTAACTCAAAATGGATTAAGGATCTAAATGTAAGACTTTAAACTTAAAACTACTAGAAGAAAACATAGGCAAAAGGCTTCAGAACATTGGTCTGGGAAGGGATTTTATGAATAAGTCCTCATAAATACAGGCAACAAAAGCAAAAAAACAGACAAATGGGATTATATCAAACTAAAAAGCATTTACACAGCAAAAAAATCAATCAACAAATTAAAGAGACAACCTACGGAATGGCAGAAAATATTTGCCAATTATCTATCTTACAAGGGACTAATAACCAAAATATTTAAGAAGCTCAAACAACTCATTAGCAAAAAATAATGATAATCTGATTAAAAATGGGCAAAAGACCTAGAATACACATTGCTCAAAAGAGGACATACATATGGCCAACAGGTATATGAAGAAATGCTCAGCACCACTAATCATCAGGGAAATACAAATTAAAACCACAATAAGATATCATCTCACACCAGTTAGAATGGCTACTATCAGAAAGACAACAAATAACAAATGCAGAGAAAAAGGAACTCATACATTGTTGGTGGGAATGTAAACTAGTACAGCCACTACAGAAAACAGTATGGAAGTTCCTTAGAAAACTACACACAGAATTGCCGTATTATCCAGCAATCCCACTACTGAGCATTTACCCAAAGGAAAAGAAACCAGCTTATCAAAGAGATGGCTACACTCTCATGTTTATTGCAGCACTATTCACAATAGCCAAGATATGGATTGACCCAAGTGTCCAAGAAGAGATGAATGGATAAAGAAAATGTGGTATATATACACAACAGAATACTATTTAGCCACAAAAACAATGAAATCCTGCCATCTGTGGCAACATGGTATAACTGGAGGGCATTATATTAAGTGAAATAAGCTAAGAACAAACACTACGTGTTCTCACTTATAGGTGGAAGCAAAATAGTTGATCTCATAGAACTAAAAAGTAGATGAGAGGATAACAGGCTGGGAAGGGTAAGGGGAAGAGTGGGATACGGAGAGATTTATTAACAGATACATTATAGCCAGATGGGAGGAATAAGTTCTAATGTTCTATACCACTGTGGGATGACTACAGTTAACAATAATATATACAGTTAATAATAAATAGCTAGAAGAGAGATTGAATGTTCCCAAGACAAAGAAATGAGAAATGTCTGAGATGACGAATATGGTAATTACCCTAACCTGATCACTATACATTGTATGTATCAAAATCCCATAAATATCTACAATTATTATATGTCAATTAAAAATAAATAAATAAGAGCCTGGAGCATGGGAGGAAGGGGGTGGGAGATGTGGTGGTCAATCATCTTGCCATCAGGATAAAAAGGGTGGGGGGCTCTGCCACTTTCACTGTGACAACCCCTCCCAAACACCAAGACCCCTGACAAAGGGCGGAGATTAAATAAACTGCACAATGGGTACCTCAAAATATTCCCAACCAGGTAAAAAGAAGTTCCCTTTGGAGATCTTATCTCCCCAAAATGTTCCAGCAGAACCGCATTCCTCCACAGAGGCTCCATTCAGAGAGCACTCGGGAGGCGTCTAGGGGCATGAAGAGTGAACTCTACCTCGATGCCTTGTGCTAACCACAGCAGGATCCCTAGTTTGAGCAGGATCCCTCAAAGTGTGGGTCCTGAACCATCTATACTTGAATCACCCAGGTACATGTTTAAGATACAAATTTCCAGGCTCTAGCTCAGACCAGCTGAATAAGTATCTATAGGAGGAAAAATATTTGCTACTCATGTCACAGCAAAAGGCCAATATCCTAATAAGTAAAGAGTTCTTATAAATCAATAAAAAAAAAACAAACAATCCAGTGCCAAAATGATCAAAGGGTATGGCCAAAGGGCTCACAGAAAGGGAAATACAGATGGCTGTTAAATATATGAACATTCTTAACCTCACTCATAACAACAGAAAGGCTCACTGAAAGGTCGGGAAAGAGCACTCTTAGACCTAGCCACAAAGGTCAGTTTGGCAAGACCATCCAAATGCAAAACACACAAGCCCTTTGACCCAGCAATTACAATTCTATATTTCACACATGTTAAATCATAAGCATAAAAAGATATTGCTGAAGCTGTGTTTGTAACAGCAAAAGATTGCAATCGACCTCAATGCCCATCAATGGGAGACCAGTTGGATCATTACACAATTATGGATCATTACACAATTAAATACTAGGAAGCCATGAAAAAGATCAAGACCACTCTATATGTCTTGATATGGAACAGTCTCCGTGATACATGTATAAGAAAAAAAAGCAACATGCAGAATAGTGTGTATAGCAATCTACCGTGTACATAATAAAACATTTATAAATATTTATTTATTATTAATGTTACCAAGTACTACTATGTACTAGGCATTTTGCTAGATGCTCAGGATACAGTAGTAAATCAAATAGACAAAATCATTATCTTCACAGAGCTTCTATACCAAGAATGTGAGTATTAAGTAAACAGTATATATGCTAAAGAGTGCATGAAAAAAAAGTAAGTACTATGAAAAAGTATGGTGGGAAGGGGTATAGAAAGTGTGGCGGGGGGGCAGACGCAGTGGCTCAGGCCTATAATCCCAGCACTTTGGGAGGCAGAGGCAGGTGAATCACAAGGTCAAGAGTTCGAGACCAGCCTGGCCAACATGGTGAAACCCCGTCTCTACTAAATATACAAAAATTAGCCAGGCATGGTGGCATAGGCCTGTAATCCCAGCTACTCGGGAGGCTGAGGCAGGAGAATTGCTTGAACCTGGGAGGTGGAGGTTGCAGTGAGCCAAGATGGTGCCACTTCACTCCAGCCTGGACAACAGAGCAAAACTCTGTCTCAAAAAAAAAAAATAAAGTGTGTGTGTGTGTGTGTGTGTGTGTGTGTGTGTGTGTTGGGGAGGTGAGAAGAGGGCAAGGTTGCAATTGTAAACCAAGAAGTCAGGGAAGGCCACCCCTTGATCTTGTGCAGGAGTTTGTGACTCCTTCAACCAATAAAGAATGGTGGGAATGACATTATATGACTTACCAGGCTAAATTATAAAAATGCCATGCACCTCCTCCAGGTTCTGTTGGATCACACACTGTTGGAGCCCAACCAGCATGCTGTGAGGAAGCCCAAGCAGCCACCTGGAGTTCTGCAGACGGCCCCAGCTGAGGTTTTAGCCAGTAGCCAGCATCAACCTCCAGCCATGTGAATGGGTGAGCTTTTAGATGATTGCAGCACCCAGCTATCATGGTGCAGAGACAAACTATCCCCTCTGTGTCCTGTCCCAATTGCTGATCCATAGATTCCACAGCATAAGAAAAAGGTTACTGTTTAACACCACAAAATTTGGAGTGGTTTGTTGCAATAACATTTTACAAGTGTCTGTGACCTGGCTTTGTCTTTTCTTAGTCATCATAGAACCCTGGGAAGGCCATGATGGCTGAGGGCACAGACCCTGGACCCTAGCAGGTACAACTGTTCATCATACTAATTAATTTCCACATCACTTTCCTCTAGAAACCTGTGTCATCCTTAAGGGCATGGTCATCCTTGGATCCTCAGTGCACAGCACAGAAACTGACCCAGGGTAACAGCTGCCTCCACTGAGTGTTTACTAGAAGGCAGGGCATTATTTTGGTTAATTCACACAACCATCCTGTGGCAAAGAACGATCATCACCCCCATTTTGCAGATAAGGCAACAAGGCTTCCAGAAGTAAAGTGAGTCTGCCCATAGTTCATTAGCTCATAAGTGGCAAAGAGCTGAAATTCCAACCCAGTGCTGTTTGGATGGATTCCCATGTGATTCCATTACACAAGGCAGCACATCCATCTGGCTGTTCATCTTTCCATTGGCTTCTTTTCCATTTGGCTTTCCAAGGAAACCAATGGAAAGATGAACAGCTGGATGGCTGCATTTCTGTTTGCAATGACCAGGCCAGGGGAGGGGAATGTCCTTTTGCCAAATCTTTCCAGAAATCCCAGAACACAGTTTTCAACCAACTTCAACTCTTATTCATGAAAAAGTTTCAATAAGCCATTTAAGGACTGTTACAGCCTTTCCGTGAAAGTCTCTCTTCCTCCGGAAAATAAAGTTTGCTGACAAAGAGCAGTCCCTTAAGACCTACTGTCTATTTGCATCTGAATTTCAAAACCATTCTAGCAAAACTTCATTAGACTCTGAGTGTGTCATAAGAGATAATGATTTGTTCTCTCTCTCTTTCTGTCTCTCTCAATCACCGCCCCCCGCCCACACCGATGTTCCCAAGTAAAAACAGCACGGGAAATTAGACGGCTCTAATTAATGACTCAATAAATAAAGAGAAAAGGAAAAGGTTGGCAGGACACTTACTCCAGATCACACATTTCGGCTGGTAACAAGTTACCTTCCCACAGCCAGCTCACCCCTCCTTAAAGAAAGGACCCCGCTCCAGGATCTGACCTCATGATAATATTACCTGATAATACTATTTATATATACTAATAATATGATATTATTAACTCTTGCTATTAATGGCCCCAATCCCTGTCCCCATATTTGTGTGCCAACATCGATTAAAAACATGCTATACACAAGACCTGAATTATACCTCAGGAGGCTATGACAATGGATAAAGAGAGATTCCTTTTCCCCACAGGGGCTGGGATCTCCTCCATCCAAATCCCTTTCTTCAAGATGTTCCAGGCCGGGCGCGGTGGCTCACACCTGTAATCCCAGCACTTTGGGAGGCCGAGGCAGGTGGATCACTTGAGGTCAGGAGTTCAAGACAAGCCGGGCCAACACAGTGACACCCCGTCTACCCTAAAAATACAAAAATTAGCCAGGCGTGGTGGTGCGTGCCTGTAATCCCAGCTACTTGGGAGACTGAGGCAGGAGAATCACTTGAACCCGGGAGACAGAGGTTGAAGTGAGCCAAGATCACACCACTCCACTCCAGTCTGGGTAACAGAGCGAGACTCTGTTTCAAAAAAATTTAAAAAAAAAAATGTTCCAATGGTTTATCCAATATGTCCCTCAAATCAGAGGTAGAGAGTAGAATAGGGATCAATGGGCAATCTCTGGGGTCACACTGCTAGGGCCAAATCCTAATGTCACCGTTTGGCCCTTGGAAGATTTCCCACCCCACTGATCACTGATCCTTAATCCCCTCACCTGGGAAATGGGAACCTTAGCAGAGACAGTATGTGCTCAGAGGCTACAACCAAGGACTCTGAGGGTTTGTGTGGCCTAGGGCACATGGCTTAACCTCTCTCCCTCAACTTCCTCATCTGTAAAGTGAGAAGAATAAAAATGGCAAGGTTGCTATGAGAAAGAAGGGAGCTAAGAGACACAAACGACTCACAGCACAGCCTATGGGTAAAAGGTTGGCTCAGAGGTTTGAGCTCATATTGTGGCTGGGAGAACGCAGTGAATGAGCCCATAGCAAGTGCTTAGTGCAGGGCATGCCACCTGAGAAGCATGTGATAAATGTTCATGGGTGGCAGTGTTTTCATTGTGGTTATTGTCGTTTCTAAGCCAGCCTTTGATCCTGCTGAAAACGTTCTGTGGCTAGAGGAGGAGGAACGCCTGCTGTCATTGGCTGCATGATTAGGCAAATGTCCTTGGAGACAGGGATCTTAGTGTTCCCCAGCTGCAGGTGCAAGGATGACAAAAGAGCAGGCAGGAGATGAAGAATCTGAAAATCCTGCCCAATGGAGACATGGCCAAAGCAACTCATAATGTTTAGACCAGGGAAGAGAAAATGACAAAGAGGCATAAAAGGCTATCATGAAGCATGACATGGAGGCCTTTGCTGACCAGGGTAGCCCCCAAAACACCAGCTCCCCACCACAGGTTTTTATAGCTCTTATACCCCTTTTTTCCAGAGCATTGCTCACCCTGGGGTTCAGTCATGATTTACATCATTAGTTGTTCAATGTCCATCCCCACCAAGAAACCATGAGCTCTATGAGATCAGGGGCTAGGTCTGTACCGCTCCCTCACTGTGGCCAAAATATGTAGCATCAGGCTCAGGGGAATAAGGCCAGTTTGAGCTCAATCAAGGATTGACCACCCAAAACAAGCTAGCTGTGGAAGGGGACTGAGTTATTTGGGAGGAAGTTCCCCGTCACTGCAGGTGTACACCAGGTAGGTATCTACACACCCAGCAGAGTTTAGTTGCATTCTTTCATCCAGCAAACATCTACTACGGCATCTTCTAAGTGAGGGCATGTCCTAGAGGGCATCCTAGGTGCCTCAGGGATCCAGAGTTGCTGAGAGTCTCCTAGACCTGGTGAGGTTATTTCAACACACAGAACAAGGATGCTGGAGGGCACAGTGCGGGTAAAAGCCATGTTCACTCTTTTGATTTATGGTGATGGTTTCCTGGGTATCTACATATGTCAAAGCTCATCAAATTGCATACTATAAATCTGGGCAGCTTATTAAATGTTGATTATATCTCAGTTAAGCTGTCAAAAAATATCTCACGTTCAAAAGAAGTGGAATGAGAATAGGTAATACAAAAATATTCAGAGTAGTAGTGTCAATAATAGCAAAAATAATCACTCGTTCAAAAAACAATAGCAAAAAGAAAAACCAAAAAGCATAATATAACCAAAACCCAATACTTATGCAAATTCCCCCTGTTCACAGGAAGGAAACGGGGTATAGCTATTAAGCGTGATATTTTCAAAAATTAATGACATGGCCCTCCAAAAAAAAAGAAGGGAAGGAAAAAGGGCATAAGATAATCAATATAATTTGATACCATTTCTGCTTTGTTAAAAATGCATAGGAAAAAAGCCTAAAAGGTTTTATAATTAAAATGTAATCCCTTTACTTGGGTAATTTTGAAAGCATTTTTAAATATTGAAAAGACTCACCGGAAAATGCGAATATGAGCAAGATTATGGGTGATTTGGTTTTCTTTTTTTACATATTTCTTCATTTTTCAAAATTTTCACAAACAAAAACCATTTTAATATCAAAAAGAGAAATGTTACTTTAAAACAATAACTAGAAGACAGCTAAGGGATCCCCCCTACCCAGTTCTATGAGAGGGAGAAATCAGAGGAGCGTTAAAGTCGAGGTGACCTTGGACCCCCTGAAGATTACCTCCCTGCGATCTCTTCTAAACTCCAGATAAAGGTTTGGGGGCACTGAGGTTATCGACAGGAGGCGGGGGATGTTCTGCCTAACGCAGATGCTGATTGGATTAGGGTCTGGTTCTGTTTTCCTCTAAGTAGATTATGCTTTTCTTGAACTTGCTCCAGTGGGTCCCGGAAATTCAGCCCAGGACAGACCTGCGGATCGTTTTCAGAGCTCACTGGAATATGTTTAAGCATGTAATAAATACATTTAAGCCTAATCGGATAAATCACTAAATCAGATCGTTATCTTGCAATTTGAAAACCAGGCTCTGGCTCCAGACCCTGGGGAAGGAGGAAACGGAAGAAATAGGAAGACTTCGGGCAGGTGCCGAGGTCATCTTCTGACCCAACACCACCCAACATCACCCAACAACAAAGACAAAGAACCTCCCTCCTTCCCCTACAACCCAGAGGTTCATCAACTTACAATGACCTCAGATATGCCATAAAACCTGGCAGCAGTCAGAGTCAGTGTGAAAAAAAAAAATCCAGGTGCTACCAGCAATTCAGGACCTTTCAAAAGACACCAGTATTAGAAGTCTACATGTGGTCCATCTGCCCTACTCCCTGTCTCAAAGCAAGAGAACTTTCAAGTTCTCAGGCAAGACCTCTGGAAGAGCCATGTTACTGAGTCTCTGTTTCTGAGGTTTTGTTACATTAAGGCCCTAAAGAGTCAAGGTTAAGGGGTAAAAACTTGAGAACCAGACAGGTCTAGGTTCAGATCCTCTGCCACTCCTTCTCTGTGAGACTCTGGGCAAATGACAGCCTATCTGAGCCTCAGTTTCTGCATCTGTAAAATAGACACAGTCATAGCACCTAGTTCATAATGTTGTTGGGAGGATTAAATGAGATAATGCCTATAAGACACTTAGCACAATGCCTGGCATAGAATGATTAATCCATGTTAGATACTATTATTGTCTGAATTATTTTTAATAGAACTTCCCACCTAGTATAGTTGATCCTAGAACAACACAGGTTTTAACTGCATGGGTCTACTTATATGTGGATTTTCTTCTGACTCTGCCACCACTGAGATGGCTAAACCAACCCCTCCTCTTCCTCCTCCTCTTCAACCTACTGAGCATGAGGATGAAGACCTTTATGATGATCTACTTCCACTTAATGAACAGTAAATATATTTTCTCTTCCCTATGATTTTCTTAATAACATTTTCTTCTCTCTACCTTACTTTATTGTAGGAATACATATATTCATAACATACAAAATATGTGTTAACTGACTTCATATTATCAGTAAGGCTTCCAGTCAATGGTAGGCCATTAGTAAAGTTTCGGGGGAAATCAAAGGTCATATGTGGATTTTCAACTGTGTGAGGAGTTGGTGTTCCTAACCCCTGTGTTGTTCAAAGGCCAACTGTATTTTTTATGTGGACATATAATATCTTTATGAGATCTAAGCTGCCTGATAACATTTCATTTTATTTTAACAAATATGAATTGGAAGCCAGGCTCTGGGAGAGACAATAGGGACATAGCGCTGCACAAAAGAACATGGTCTTTGGTCTCAAGGAGTCTGAAGTATTATTGTCAGAGGCGTTTGAACTAGAGCAACTCCATCTTGAACAGAAGTTGGGTAAAATGAGGCTGAAACCTACTGGACTGCATTCCCAGACACTTAGGCATTCTAAGTCACAGGATGGGATGGGAGGTTGGCAAGAAATACGGCTCATAAAGATCTTCCTGATAAAACAGGTTGCAGTAAAGGAGCCGGCTAAAACTCACCGAAACCAAGAGAGCAATGAGAGTGACCTCTGGTCGTCCTCACTGCTACACTCCCATTAGCTCCATGACAGTTTACAAATGCCATGGCAACATCAGAAAGTTACCCTATTTGATCTAAAAAGGGGAGGCATGAATAATCCACCCCTTGTTTAGCATATCATCAAGAAATAACCATAAAAATGGGCAACCAGCAGCCCTTGGGGCTGCTCTGTCTATGGAGTAGCCATTCTTTTATTTCTCTACTTTCTTAATAAACTTCCTTTCACTTTACTCTACGGACTCGCCCTGAATTCTTTCTTGCACGAGATGCGTGAACCCTCTCTTGGGGTCTGGACCCAGACCCCTTTCCTGTAACATTATGACACAGATGTTAAATAAACACACAAATAAATGCAGATGCTCCTCAGCCTACAAAGGGGTTACATCCAGAAAAACAAATCATAAGTTGAAAATACCCTAAGTTAAAAGTGCATTTAATACAGCCAACCTACCACACATCATAGCTCAACCTAGCCTACCTTAAATGTGCTCAGAACACTTTCCATTGACTGGAAGCCTTACTGATAATATGAAGTCAGTTAACACATATTTTATATGTTATGAATATATGTATTCCTACAATAAAGTAAGGTAGAGAAAAGAAAATACATGAGATATTCAACACTTGACTATACAATGGGGTTTGTGTTAAATGATTTGGCTCAGGATCATGAGAGAGTAGTACCATGCTGCATATTGCTAGCCCGGGAAAAGATCAAAATTCACAATTTCAAGGACATTGTCTCCTGGATGTGTATTGCCTTCACACCATCATGAAGTGGAAAAATCCTAAGTTGACAGTCAGGGACCGTCTGTGTGTGATTAAAAACTGGAACATGTACTACCAAGAAAAAGAAAAGGGTTATCCCAAGAGAAAACACAGAAGTGCTATTTTGGGCCAGGGGACAGAAAGGCTTTCCAACGAAAAATACATTTAAGCCAGAATATGAACGTCCAATCAGAATCAGCTAGGGAAAAAGAAAAGAATGTTCCAGACAGAGGCTACAATATATGCAAAGGTCCTGAAGTGAGAATGGCATTCAAGGAACTCAAAAAAAAAAAAAAAAAAAAGTGTGGCTGGAGGGTGTGGAGTAAGAGAGAAAATAGAAGGAAACGTGGCTGCCGAGGTAGGAAGGAGTGGACTGGGTCTTGTAGATGGAGGGTCTCCAGCAAGAGTCACATGATTTGCTTTGGGATTTTAAGAGATGAATCTGGTTCCAAGTCCAGAAGACACTGAAGGGGAGCAAGAATGGATGCAAGGAGGCCAGACAGGAGGCTGCTACAGTCATCCGGGCAAAAGCTTGGGGTGGTAGTCATGAGAACTAGGCAGATTTGAGATACAATTTGAAGACAAAATGAATGTGAGTTGAGTGCATATAGCATTTGAGGAGTGAGGGTCGGGCTGGAATCAGGAGGCTCCCAGAGTTCCAACTTAAACATCTAGAGAGATGGTGCTACCATTTACTAAGAAGAAAAAAACATCAGGTGGAAGGGCAACTGTAGGGAAAAGAGGAGCAGTTCAGTTTTAGGCATGATGCTAAGTTAAAGGTGCAGGTGATACATCTGATGAGTGGACAAAGAGGTAGGAGGAAGACCAGGAGAGTGTGCTTTCTTGGAAACCAAGAGAAGATATCATTTCCAAAAGGGAGAAGTGGTCAGTGGTCTCCTTGCACATACTGATAGGAGACCAAGTAAGAGAAGAGAGATGTCTCTCTGATTCACCTTGATATCCAAAAGTGCCTGACATATAATTAGGACAGCCACTCTGGAGAAGAGTATGGAGTTTCCCCAAGAAATTAAAAATAAAATTACCATCTGATCTAGCAATTCCACTGCTGGGTATACACCCAAAAGAAAGGAAGTCAGTATATATCAAAGGGCTGCCTGCACCCCCAGGTTTATTGCAACATGATTCACAGTAGCCAAAATATGGACACAACCTAAGTACCCATCAATGGATGAATAGGTAAAGAAAATGTGGTATATATACACAATGGAATATTATTCAGCCATAAAAAGGAATGAAATCCTGTCATCTGCAGCAACACGGATGGAACCGGAGGTCATTTTGTTCAGTGAAATAGGCCAAGCACAGAAAGACAAACATCACATATTCTTACTCCTATGAAGCAGCTAAAAAAGTGGGTCTCATGAAGATAGAGAGTAGACTGGTGGTTGCCAGAGGCTAGGAAGCGGCAGGGGGAGGGGGAGGGGGTATGAAGACAAGTTGGATTAATGGGTACAAATATTCGATTTGATAGAAAAAAATAAGACCTAGTATTCAACAGATCAGTAGTGTGACTATAGGTTACAAGAATCTATCATACATTTCAAAATAGCAACAAGAGAATAATTCAAATGTTTCTAGCATAAAGAAAAGACAAATATTTAAGGTGATGGATATTCCTACACTTTTTGATCTTTACAAATTATATGAATGTATTAAATTGTCACATGTACCCTGAAATTATGTACACTTATTATGCATTAATAAAAAATTATTTTAAAAAAATTTTAGGCCGGGCGCGGTGGCTCATACCTGTAATCCCAGCACTTTGGGAGGCCGAGGCGGGCGGATCACGAGGTCAGGAGATCGAGACCATCCTGGCTAACACAGTGAAACCCCATCTCCACTAAAAATACAAAAAAATTAGCTGGGTGTGGTGGCAGGCGCCTGTAATCCCAGCTACTCGGGAGGCTGAGGCAGGAGAATGGCATGAACCCGGGAGGCGGAGCTTGCAGTGAGCCGAGATCATGCCACTGCACTTCAGCCTGGGCGACAGAGCGAGACTCCATCTCAAAAAAAAAAAAAATTTTTAAACAAAGTGCCTGACAAAGCTGGGAGCAGTGGCTCATGGCTGTAATCCTAGCACTTTGGGAGGCTGAGGTGGGTGGATCACTTGAGGTCAGGAGTCTGAGACCAGCCTGGCCAACATAGCGAAACCCTGTCTCTACTAAAAATACAAAAAAATTAGCCAGGCATCGTGGCGCACACCTGTAGTCCCAGCTACTCAGGAGACTGAGACAGGAGAACTGCTTAAACCCCAGGAGGTGGAGGCTGTAGTGAGCCAACATTGCACCACTGCACTCCAGCCTGGGTGACAGCAAGACTCCATCTCAAAACGAAACAAAACAAAGTGCCTGACACATATTAGGTTGTCAATGGATGATTGATGGGTACACAGATGGACATAAGATGGGTGCATGGATCATATGTGTGGGTCCGTGGATGGGTGTGTGCATGGAAGATTGGTAGGTACGCGGATGGATGGATGGAGGGATGCATGGTTGGGGGCGTGGGTGGGTAAATGTGTGCAGGGATGGATAGGTGCATGGGTCGGGGCATAAATGTAGTGGTTCCAGCCATGGAGAACTCTGGTTAGTTTTCCAAGCAAAAAATACTTTCCTTCTTCATGTAACCATTCCCTCTGTCTTGAGCACTCTTTCTGCCATCCCTTCTCTCCTTTGCAGTCTTCAGATCTCAGTTCAATATTACTTTGTCAGAAAGACCTTCCCTAACTACCCTAGCTAGCTAACATGGCTCCCTCACTATCTTCTTCACAGTATTTGTCAGATTCTCAAATCATCTCATTGTTTTGCTGAATGGTTTATTGTCTGTCTCCCTTGTTAGATGGTTCAGTCCACAAAGGCGGGAGCTTTGCTCATCATTTCTAAATCTCTAGCACTCAGCAGAGTGCCTGGGATATAGAAGGGGCTCAGTGTCTATATATTAGATGGATGAATGGACAGATGGAAGAATGGATAGATGGATGGATGGGTAGGTGGATAAATGGGTGGGTGGGATGATGGACGGACAGATGCATGCATGCATGCATAGATGCATGGATGGGTGGATGGGTGGATGGGTGGGTGGGTAGACGGGTGAACAGGTGGGTGGATGGGTGGGTGGGTAGATGGGTGAACAGGTGGGTGGATAGGTGGTTGGATGGATGGATGCATGGATGGATGGATGGATGGATGGATGGATGGATGGACGGATTGATAAATGCATGAATGGGTGGGTGTATGGATGGAAGGAAGGAAAGAGCAAAGGGGAGATGGATAGAAACAGAAGAGAATGAGATGGAGGAAGAATGAGTGAATGAATGAATGAATGAATGAATGAATGAATTCACCCCACTTCCTTCTGATCCATGCTCAGGAAAATTACCACCTTGACCGCTCTGGATCCACCTCTGCTCAGCCACCATCTGCCAAAGCCTACAAAGGCTTGCAAAGAAGATGTACACCCTCCCAGGTGCTAAAGGACTTAAATTCTCTCTTTGCAAAGCCCACAGCAGTCCTGCTGTGCAGCCTCAGCCAGAGCTGTGGCAACGTCCTGCTCCTGGGGGTTGACGTTAGCTGTTCCTGTTATACTGTCTTTGATAAGCAAGGCAGGGTCAGGCTACTGGGCACTGGAAAGGAGGAAAAAAAGATCTTTTTGAAGACTAAGGGGAAAAAAACACACTAATAGGAGAACAAACAAAAAAAAACTATTTAAAATACACTGCTTCTTAGAGAGAGGGTCAAGCTTCCACTCTCAAAATATTCAGAGAATGACAAGCAAGAGACACATGAAGTGTGAAGGGTGACCTCTGTGAAGCACTGCCTGACATTAGCAGATGCAGGTATTAGCATTTAGCAAGATCTTTTTAAAAATATACACACATGCACACACACACACACACACACACACACACCGAGAGAGACAGAACTGATTCAAGGATGAGGGCTCCGGTTTTCCTGCACTTTTTGTTTAAACATCATGGACAGCTGGGCGCAGTGGCTCATGCCTGTAATCCCAGCAATTTGGGAGGCCAAGGTGGGCAGATCGCTTTGAGCTCAGGAGTTCAAGACCAGCCTGGGTAACATGGTGAACCCCATCTCTACAAAAAATACAAAAAAATTAGCCAGGCATAGAGGCACGTGCCTGTAGTCTCAGCTAGTGAGCTGAGATCACACCACCACACTCCAGCCTGGCCGACACAGTGAGACCCTGTCTCAAAAAAAAAAAAAAAAGGCATAATCATCATGGGCAGTAGCTCTCTTTTATAGATGTGTTCTTGGGATTTCTGAGCTCTGCTCCTGACTTCAAAAAGCCATGGTAAAAACTGAAGAGGAGGAGCAAAAAGAGAATGAAGTCTGCCTTTTTGAAAGGAAAAAAGAAGGCGTACCTGCTCCTGGAAGTCTGAGGAAGAAAGACTGGACTTGGGTGATCTTCTGAGACATTAAACCAAATGCAGCCAGATCCCCTTTGCAGCTGCAGGACTTTCCTCTCCCTTCCCATCTATAAGCTGAGCCTCCACCTGGTAAACATGTCCTGCCTCTAAAATCACTTATCTACACAGGGCTGGGATGGAAGTTAAGATCTCAGGCACTGGCATCAAACAACCTGGCTCCAAGACTTACTCACTGTGTGCTCTTGGCTGTGACTTAACTCTAAGCTTCAGTTTTCTTATCCATTCAATCAGGATAATAATAATTACCACATAAAGTCATTGTGAGGAATAAATTAGACAACCCATGCAAAGTATCTGGCACAGATCAAATAATTGATCAATGCCAACTTGGTTTCAAATAATTGATCACAGATCAAATAGTTGATCAATGATGTTGGCTGCTACTATTGATATTGTGGATAATTTATTTAGCACTTACAATGTATAACACAATAGGTAAGTGTTAAATATTGGGCACTTTGATAGGTCAGTGTCCTATAACTTATTAAATTCTATGAGGTCTAAACTCATTAAACCCTATGAGGTAGTAGTAGTATCCTCATGTCATAGAAGGTGATGAAAGCACAGAGAGGTTAAGTAACTTGCACAAGGTCACACAGCTAGTAGGCAGCAAAGCTGGTTCTCAACCCTCAGCCAACTAATTCCAGAGTCTACGCTCATCACTCTGGCATTATTCTTATGTATGACCCTTCCACAATTCAGCTTTTTAAATCCCCACCCAAACCATTATCTCATATTATCTTCCCTATCTCCTGGGGAGAAAAAATGTAGCAGGGACTCACATCATTTCTATTTCACAGACTCGAACACCAAGGAGCAGAGCAGCCCAGGGCTCTGTCTACTTCTTGTATTGATTCCAGGGCCATCACCAAACTCCATGAGGATGGGACAATGTGCTACTTGTTCACCGCTGCATCCCCAGGGCCTACCCAGTGTCTGGTATGCAGTAACACTCGGGAAGTGTCACCTCAATAGCAACTCTTCCCTGAAACAATACATCCCACAGCCTGCTTCATAATCACTTGTCTCAACCTATGATCAGCAAAAACAGAAAGCCACAGTCAAGTTCAGGTAGAATCCTGGTGTTATGTAATATCCAGAACACGGCAGCACGTAAAAGCCCTCAACATCCTTTGCAACGTGCTATCCTGAATAGTAAACCATTAGTAGCCATACAAATGGCTACCAAACCATTTTTATTGAGTGCTTACTGTATATCAAGTATTTGCTTTATGTATTATAACTCATTACATACTTAACATAATCCTAAGAAGTGTGTGTTATAATGATCTGCATTCCCAGATAAGGAAGCACAGATCACTAAGCCCTTTTATGAAAGCAAATGTACAAACCCCGGACCTGCCCTTGCGGCCAGGCTGTCCTGAGTTACAAGGGTGGACAGCACCCAAGGCCGACTGGTCTGTATCTTGTTAATTCAGGGGCCCCTCAGCCCTGGCCTTAGGCTTCCAGAAGGCATCCAGTATCCATACCACCTGGATGTCCCTCTGAAACTTTCCAAGACCCTCTGGGGGATGCACCAGACTCTAGGTCCTTGTCCCTTAGCTAGCCTCCCAACTGCCATCTGTGTCCCATTGTGAAAACAAGAACCATGCCTTGGAGAAGTCTAGTGCTCACATTCCCATTGGCCTCAGAAGGTGGGGAGTCAATTCCAAAAGGATGACGTGGTTCTGAAGAGTCTGGGACAGCCAACTGGGTCCAGGTCAGCCAGCTTCAAAGCTACCTGTGGATGGGGTGACCTTGGGGTAACTCCAGTATGATGAACTCAGTCAACCACACACCACCCCTTAAGTTGCTCCTTGAAGCTAATCACCATGGAAGATGAAGACATAAGAGTCACCATTCCTGTCCTTAGAATCCTTCCCATATAACCTCTCACCTCCCTCCCCAATCTCATCTCCTCTTTTCATCTCCCTAATCCTCTTCCAGGCTGACTTCCAACTCACGCTTTATCACAACTATGTGCCTCACTACAGGCTTTTCCGTATGCCTGAGCAGACATGTTCCCCTAACCGATTGGTAACTTTCTGGTTTTATACCCAACTCAAATATCTCCTTCACTCTAAAGGCTTCCCTAACCTTTTCCTATGCTCAGCCTCCAAAACAGTGCTTGTTTTACCCTCTGTGCCACCACTGCAGCTGACACAGTTCTCTGTATCTTATTGCATCATGACAATACCTTAAAGACAAGAAGTACATGTGCTCATCTCTAAATCTCTTGTACCTAACATGGGGCTTGGCACAAAGAAAGGGTTCCCAAAACACTTGATGAATGAATAAGTACATGGGCCTACTTGTTTACAAGCACTCACATCAGAAACTGATGAAAAACAACAGAGGGCTACAGTCAAGGCCTAGGACAGAGGTCTACAAACATTTTCTATAAAGGACTGGACAGTAAAGATGTTGACTTCATGGACCACACGGTCTCTGTTGCAACTAATCAATTCAACCATTGTGGTACAAAGGCAGCCACAGACAATGCATACATGATTAGATGTGACTGTGTACCAGTAAAACTTTAACTAGGCAGCCCACTCTAGTTCACTGGCTCCTGGATTAGACTATTCAACACATTTCAAAGTGGCATAAAGCAGACAGGCTCATGCTTAGCAAGTCTTCCTCTATTTCCCTCTAAAGATAGCTGGCCAGCATTATCCTAAGTGAACTAACGCAGCAACAGAAAATCAAATATTGCATGTTCTCACTTATAAGTAGAGTGCAGTGGCTCACGTCTGTAATCCCAGCACTCTGGGAGGCCAAGATGGGCGGATCATTTGAGGTCAGGAGTTCGAGACCAGCTTGGCCAATGTGGTGAAACCCCGCCTCTACTAAAAATACAAAAATTAGCCAGGCATGGTGGTGCATGCCTGTAATCCCAGCTACTCGGGAGGCTGGGGCAGGAGAATAGCTTGCACCCAGGAGGCAGAGGTTGCAGTGAGCCAAGATCAAGCCATTGCTACTCCAGCCTGGGAAACAGAGTGAGACTCCATCTCAAAAAAAAAAAAAAAAGTAGGAACTAAACATTGGGTATACATGGTCATAAAGATGGGAACAAAAGGCACAGGGGACTCCTAGAAGGGGGAGGGAAGGGGACAAGCTCTGAAAAACAAACTATTAAGCGCTACGCTCACTACCTGGGTGATGGGATCCATCCATATCCCAAACCTCAGTGTCATACAATATACCCATGTAACAAACCTGCACATGTACCCTCGAATCAAAAAATAAAAGTTGAAATTATTAAAAATTAAATTAAATTAAAAGAATAGCCAGCCAGGCTAGAATAGAAAAGGAACACTGAAAAGGAGAGAGAGAAAGAATATACCATCTCCTAAGAAAGCCTGCGTCATTTCCAGATGATTAAAAAGATTTTCTCAGAATTCTATCAGACCTCAAGCCTCAAGCCCTTGAGGCAGACGTGGGGAGAAACAAATTTAAGCTATGAGTTAGCAACCGATTCCTCTAAAAAGACAGCTGCAACTTTGACCACAAACCGGAGATCAGAGAAGACATGATACTGTTTGGGTTTTATGATGATTTTTACTATCATTATTACTAATACTGTCATTTCTATTGATAAAGTCTGCCTACTGATAAAATTCTGCCTCATTTTCCTTGAGAAAGAAGGAAAACAGATGAGAAAATTAGCTCAAAGGAAAAACCAAACTCCAAGGAAATTTAATTAAATAAATAGATTTCTTGGCTGTGAGAGAAAAGAGATGTGACATGTCCCCAGATCCAACTTCCTCCATGTTCCTGTCTCCTGGGGAACCGGCAGAGCATGAAAAATCCAAATACCTCCCCCAGAGCAAGAAACGCTGATATTATTATCAATATGCCCTTGCCGCTTTAAATCATGTCTGTTCGGGCAGAACTTGCTTCATTTCACTCTTTCTTTCTCTTTCCCAAAAAATCCACTTGGAAAGGAAGTTTGGATTATTTTTTAGCTCTTTCTTTTTCCATCCTGGTTCTTAACGGATGCTATCTCTCCAACAGCTTTGAGCAATTTCTTTCCCTCGAGGAGAAGTTTCCCGCTTGTTCCATGTGGGCAGAAATCTCCAACCTGGCCCACCTTGCTAGAAGCAGGGGCAGGACAGCCCAGGGCACCTCTTCTTTGCCTCTTTGAGACCTGAACCAGGTTGCTTGGCAGCTGCCCTTCTTTCTTCTTCTATAAATTGGGGGCAGGAACGCCAGGCACTTAATTCACACAGGAGACAGCTTGGGAAAATGAAGTCAAGTTGAAAGCAAGGGGGAGAAAAATCCTTGCAAGACTGCTGGAAGGATTAAATGAAATCATATAGCGAAGACACCTACTAGTAACAATAGTTATTACCCAATAATAATAACAGCAAGGTATTGGTTATCAGGCACCACAGCAACTCCATGCAAGACATTGGACTTTGTATATTTGATTTCACTTAATCCTCAAAACAACCCAAGAGGTAGGGACAGTTATTATCTGAATTTCCACACATGGAAGTGATGGCTCAGGTGAATTCACTTGCCAAAGGCCACACAGCCAAGTACCCCACACAATCCAAGAACACAGGAGGTACTTAATAAATGCTGGTTAAAGCTGAATGCATAGGTCAACTGCCCACTAAGATGTCATCATCCCTTGACTGCCATAACCTTTAGGAACAGCTAACTTGGTTCTATTTTCAAGGGAGCACCATTTAAGATACTTGAGGGGGGTTTTTTCACCTCCTATAAAACTTGTACTGTGGCCGGGTGCAGTGGCTCATGCCTGTAATCCCAGCATTTTGGGAGGCCGAGGCGGGCAGATTACCTGAGGTCAGGAGTTTGAGACTAGCCTGGCCAACATGGTGAAACCCCGTCTCTACTAAAAATACAAAAATTAGCTGGGTGTGGTGACGTGCACTGTAATCCTAGCTACTGGGGAGGGTGAGGCAGGAGAATCACTTGAATCCAGGAGGCGGAGTTTGCAGTGAGCCAAGATCATGCCATTGCACTCCAGCCTGGGAGACAAGAGCAAAACTCCACCTCAAAAACAAAACAAAACAAAACAAATCTTGTACCGTGTCCGCATCCACATGTTTTAGGGGAGGAAACCAGAGCTACAAGGCAATTTATTTCAACAGAGAAATTCCCACCTCTTCTTTGCTAATGGCTACAGATAAAGCTACAGACCCAGCGTCATCAACAAAAGTAGCAATTGACATTTGTTGAGCACAGAGAATGCAGCAGGGCTGAGCTGCAAGCTTTTATCTGCATCACCTCACCGCGTCCTCAATGCCACCATCTAAGGAAGATGCAGGTATTGTTGCAGTGTTCCTGTTACAGAGAGCCACGGAGGTCAGGCCAGTAGCTGCCTGATATCACAGAGCAAGCTGGAGGCAGGATGGCATCAGCATTCCAATCTGCCCTTTCCAGAGCCCTAGAGAGCAGGGTGCTCCTTCAGACCCCAGGCCTTGTCTCTAGCCCTTCCTAAGTCATCTCACTTCTCCCTACTTCTCATCTTCTGCCTTGGGTCCAACCTACTCCTAGGCTATGAAGCCATCCACCAGCCTTACCTAGGCACAGGCCAATGCACTGCTGCCTGGGACAACAGGTCACTGCATGTGATGGGTTTACGTCCCTTGAAAATCAGTCTGAACTCTTGAAGTCCACGGGCTTTCAGACAGACCCAGGAGAGACCAGTGGCATGACCCTGGCCAAGTGGCTTCTGCACAGCACGTGGGCTCCCAACAAATACCCTGCTTTCCTTTTGCTCTTTCAGAGCCTTCGTGGGGCGGGGGGCGGCGGAGGCGGGAAGGTGGGGCGGTATGTAGTGGTGGTTTCTCCCTAAGTTCTGAGCACAATGCTGGCTTTGTGACTTACCCAAGCTGTGCGGCATTTGCTAGGCCCAGGCACGTCTCTGAATTCTATCTCCTCCCTTTTTACAAGGGACGGGACAACTCATAGCTTAGAAAGTTGTAATAAAAATCAAAGGAAGTCATCCATGGAAATTCCTCACACATGATGTGTCTAGCACACTGTAAACGTGGACTAATGCCTTATACATAGTAGAGGAATGTTAAACATCTGTGCAGAAACCCTTGGGACAGGAGTGCATTTGGGGGTGGGGGTTGGAGTTTTCTTAGAGACAGGGTCCTGCTCTGCCACCCAGGCTGGAGTGCAGTGGCATGATCATAGCTCACTGCAGCCTCGAACACCTAGGCTCAAGAGATCCTCCAACCTTGGCCTCCTGAATAGCTGGGACTACAGGCACACACAACCAAGCCCAGCTGATTTTTTTATTTTTTGTAGAGAAGTGGTCTTGCTACGTAGCCCAGGCTAGTCTTGAACTTCGGCCTCAAGCAATCTTCCTGCCTCGCCTCCCAAGTCACTGGGATTACAAGTATGAGCCATTGTGCCTGGGCAGGGGTGCATTTTAAATCCTCTTTTTCCACATTCAGTGGCATCATGAATATTCAGAAAAGACCACCGGACACTAAGTCCTTCCTTCATGAAGAAATCTACAAGCTCTTTCATCTCAACCTCTTTTTGAACCCACCTTGATGTCATAATTCCCCTACCGTGATTTCCCAAAAAATCACAGTATCTTGTCTTAGAACTGGCAACACCTGGCGGGGCACTTTGGGAGGCCGAGGCAGGCGGATCGCTTGAGCCCAGGAGTTCAATACCAGCCTGGGCAACATGGTGAAACCCTGTCTCTACAAAAAAAAAAAATTTTCATTAAAAAAATTAGCCAGGTATGGTGGCATACCCCTATAGTTCCAACTACTCTGGGGGCTGAGGGAGGAGGATGGCTTGAGCCTGGCAGGCAAAGGTTGCAGTGAGCCAAGATCAGGCTACTGCACTCAAGCCTGGGCAAGAGAGTGAGACCCTGTCTCAAAAAAAATAAAAAAAAAACAGAACTGGCATCACCCAAGAATCCGAAGGACTCGGCTGAATAAAGACCATGATCCGAAGTTAAAAGGAGTTTCAGGTAAATTCTGCTTCCACCCTCTGGTCATTGGTACAAAGATCAAAGGAAAGTGGATGTAGTTGAGTACGACTCTGTCCTTCTTCCCAAAATCCAAACAAAACAAGTACACCTTTCCCAGGGCACCGTATGTTACTGACTTCAATACTGAAAGTTTGCAGGCAGCTTTGACATCACAAAATGGTCCAAAAAGATACTGGGGGTGGTGGGCGGGGTAGGGATTTTTTTTGAGCTATGGTGATTTGAACGAAAAAAGAAACTGTCCTGAGTAGATTGGAGATTTGGCATTTGATAGGCAATAAAATAAAATAATCAACCCAGGAGGCAACAGGAGAAGCCCAAACATAGCCTTTGAACTCAATGGAGGGGTTTATTCTCCTAGAAAACTTCCCCTGACCTCGCTCCGGCTGCGGTGAGGCTCCTCCTCTGGGCTTCCCAGCCCCTGTGCTTCCCCAGCCTGAGAAGAGCAATGAGAATCATACTAATAGTAATATATGATAATCACACTAATACCATGTACTGAGTACTTCCTACAGCATTTGAGCTGAGACCCAAATAATGAAAAGGAGCTGGCTCACAGAAACAGTATTGCAGGCAGAAGAAACAAATGCAAAAGTGGGAATTAATTTTTTTATGTTCAAAGAATCCAAAAAAGGTGTCACTGAGTGGATATAGGGATCAATGCAGTAATAGTAACAACAGTTAGAAGCTGTGGGGGTAAACCAGAGAGCCGTCTTCGAGGGCAGGGATGCAGTTACTGCTGGCAGCTCACTGGCTGGGCATGAAAATCGAACCCGAGACACAGAGTCCAGGGTAAAAGGGGCTTATGGGCCATCCATCCTGTCCTCAGGCATTTGGCAGACCAAGACACCAGGCTCAGTGAGGTCATGTGGCTGACCCAGGCTCCCATAACCAGAGAAGTCAGGGGCAGAGCCAGAACCAAAGCATCCTGCCTCCAGCCCTGAGCTCCGTCTGCTGTTGCCCCCTTTCATGGGTGATCAGGAGCTGTTTATCTGCAAAACTGATGGAAGTTTTAACAAGGTCCCTGGGGAGACAGGGAGAGATGGTGCATGTATGTGTGTGCATGGCGAGGTGGAGGGAGGGTGGTATATCACAGTTCCTCGCTTTCATCTGGTTCCTGTTAATTGGACTAAAGACCCCTGGGAAAACCATGCTCTGGGCATGATAAGCCAAACCCCAACTCAATTATGGTTTTCTGTGCTTTACAGAACCTCAGTGTTCACAAAAGCTCCTGGCTTTCATCTGGCCTCAGAATACAGAAGTTGTCGTCAGTGTCGTCATAATCATTATCCTCCTCCTTAGAACCACAGCGGCTATGTTCCTGGAGCGCTTAGGATCAGTCAAGCCAGTGGCTCTCAGCCCAGAGTGATTTTGCCGCAGGTGACATTTGACAGTGTCTGTAGGCATTTTTGATGGTCACTACCAGGGGCTAGGGGTTGGATACTACTGGCATCTAGTGGGTGGAGGCCAGGGATGCTGCTAAACATCTTCCAAGGCATGGGACAGTCCCCCACCACAATTTTCCAGCCCCAAATGTCAATAGTGCCAAGGTTGAGAAACCCTAGGGGCTAGCCCTTTTCGTGCTGTAATTGGAGACCACCGAGAAAACCTCCTACTTGGGACCTGAGATGTAATGACTGACATCAGAGAGGATTAACAATGAGCACTGTTGTTAAGCAAGGCCCCCTACCCTACAGCCTCCAGACAGTCTGCAGTTAGGAAGTACCCTCCGTAAACTGACAACCCCCTACGGAAAATCCCTTTAGTCTAGAAACTTGCCCACTCTTGGGGAGTAAAAATATTTCCATAAAAGACTATTGGGAAACTTTTCCCAACCTCCCAAATATGTTAAAAGAAGATTGCGATTGGGTGCTAACTTTTTTCTGCTCCAAAGTACTAAAAGGGGTCAGAACACTGTCTTCCATCCACAGGGCAGTAGCATCGTCAAGTTTAGGGCCTGATGGAAGTCACAGGCAACACCCTCAACTGTCGGTACCCATCATGGAGTGGACTTCAACAGCTTTGGGGCCCCGAGACCATTCAGTTCCTGTGGAATCTACCTTCCAGAAAGATACTGGAGGCAGAACAGGCAATGCCAACACCGTACTTATTAGGAAATGGAGAGAAATCTTTCACTTCACCATTCTCTTTGGGTTGTATGATTTCCAATTCACCCCAGCCAAAAGGAGCACAGCAAAGTCCCGCTCAGATGGAGAGGTTGTCCCAGACAGAGGCAAAAGCACACATCACCTCCCTTAAACATCACAACACTAAAAGACTCGCTATCATGATGCCTGTTTCAAAGACAGAGGTTCCGATAGGGAAGAGGCTGGACCCGTGGCCCAGGCAGGACTCACATCCCAGGCTCAGGACTCATATGCCTTCCTGACTGTGCCACAAACCAACCAGGGCAGCTGAATGACGCAGCCGGGAGGTCCAGCCCCTTGCCAACTGTGGCCCGTGTCTTTTTTATCAGTGCACCCCACTGCAGGGAATGTGGCAAGCACCGGAACACTGATTTCAACTGAAGCAAGTCCAGCCACTTCTCATCATAGCCATTCTTTAGACAGCCTCTCGGGAGGGCTCCCATGCAGCTGGGGGTGCCCCAGGCCGGGCCCCAAGCTCTTTCCAGATGTCTCCCAAGGGAATGAAGCCACTGCCTAGAGTTTTTTCTGTCGCTTCGGAGCTCCCTTTGCATCTCCACTAGTTATTATTTGGAGGCTGCATTTCAATGTTCCTTCTTTACAGTTCATTTTCTCCTCTTAATTGGTCTTGCAGTGTGGCAGGGAGACCAACGCAAGAGCATCATGACATGAATGCGGAAGGAAGGTGAGTGGCAGCAAGGCCCCGTCGGAGTAGGCTGCTCTGATAGATGCCTCTGCCGCTCACTACGGGCCAGCCGGGAAAGAAACCCAGGGTCTCCCCTGGCTTCCAGCCTGCCTGCCGAGAAAGCTCGGTCTGTGAAACAAAATTAAGCCAGCATTAGTCCCTGCTGTAGCTGGGTCAAGCCCTTCTCCTCTCTCAGACTCAGTTTTTCCTTACTTAAAAGTTGAGATGATCAGACCGAGGTTCCTGCCAGTTTCTACATTACTATGCATCTTTTGCACCGATTTCAAGACAATTTTGACGTCTCCGCTAAAGGAAGCTTATCGGGCAGCGCCTCCTGGTGGCCAAACATGACACTGCGCCATCAAGAGGTGGCCCTGGTCGTATGGTGTCCAAGAAAACACTGGGAGGAAAAGGCATCCCAGTGTCTACAGCCAAGCAGCTACGTGCCCCTAACTTTTTCAAGCAAGGAGCCTAGGATTGAAAGCAACAACGCAGCCCTGACGCTCAGTTCCTCCACCCTCCGTGATCATGATGGCACAAGGTCTTTACAAGTGGAGCCCCAGCCACTGAGAGCATCCTGGTATCCGGTTACAAAGCTGGTCTGCCTCATTTCTCCTCCACGAAGTACCAGATAGAGAAGGAAAGAAACAAAGGCGCTAAAGAAAGAAAATGATCAGATGATGAAGCTAAACTGAGCTCTGTTCCCAAGGACAGGGCTGATGTGGGGGGTAGGGAAGTACCGTCTCCCACCCTCCCAACTCAAAGCAACAGGTTCTCTGTGTGGGGAAAGGAGGACCATTTAGGGTTTCCTGTTTGAAGAGTGAAGTCAGTGGGGGAAATTCGGAGTGTAGAGCAACCCCACATTTCTGAATCCCATCGGGATGGTGGTCACACTCACCCAAAGAAAGCCACAGACTCCCATATAGGAGTGACCTTCAGAGAGTACTATCCAGACAGCATCTGTGTACAGCACTCCAAAGACAACGAGATGTGGTCCCCACTCCCCAAAGAACTCAGTCTGATGCAGAACAGACCCCAAAAGTCAGCACAATGGACCATGCATAACGTTTTGGGTTGGGTTTTTGAGACGGAGTCTCGCACTGTCACCCGGGCTGGAGTGCAATGGCACAATCTCAGCTCACTGTAACCTCTGCCTCCCAGATTCACTCAATTCTCCTGCCTCAGCCTCCCGAGTAGCTGGGATTACAGGCGCACACCACCACACCCAGCTAATTTTTTGTATTTTTAGTAGAGATGGGGTTTCACTGTGTTAGCCAGACTGGTCTCGAACTCCTGACCTTGTGATCTGCCCACCTCAGCCTCCCAAAGTGCTGGGATTACAGGTGTGAGCCACCATGCCCAGTCAGGACCATGTATAATGAAAGTTTTGGGTGAAACTGATGTGGGTTTGAGCACAAGCTCTACCAGGTACTAGCTGTGTGACCCTAGGCATCTCACCCTCTCTGGGCGTGTGCCTCCTTCCTGCCTTCCCCTGAGCACTTACTATAGGAAGTTCTTGATCAATTACAGCCCCCTATAAATGTTGTACCACTTGTGCAAATATTCATTCACCCCCACTACAGAGTTCTCCACAGTCAATGCCTCCCCAGCCTCCTCATGTATTTATTGCCCTCCTCCAAAAGGAAGTTCTTCTTTACATCAGACCAAAATCTCCCCTGACTTAGACATGTATGTATTTGTTTTAATTGACACTCACTATTTCTAGCTTGGTCTTTTACAAAAAGGGTTAGCAAACATTTTCTCTAAAAAGCTTGACAGTAAATATTTCAGGTTTTGTGGGCCATACGGTCTCTGTCACACTACACAATTCTGATGTTGCAGCGTGAAAACAGCCATAGACAAAGTGGAAACAAATAGGTATGGCAGTGTTCCAATAAAACTTTATTTACAAAAGCAGGTGGAGGGCTGACTTTGGCCAGTGGGCTATACTTGGTCAACCCCTGTTTTAGAGAGAAAATCTCTCATTATCTGATCACTATCCCTCCCACACGATCTCATTCCTGATACACAGACAGAAAGTGCTTTGGCTTCACTTCTCTCCCCTAGGGCAAATTATAAAGGCTTCAACCTTCCCCTCCAAGGGCATAATTTCTGTGATTAGATTATGACAGTTCATTTGTTCGTTAATTCATTCAATGATACTTTTGCAACCATGCTAAGTAGTTTGTAGGAAACGAACAAAGTGCTGCGTTTAGAGTGTACGGTCTGGAATCAGCCCGAGCTCAAGTGCTGGTACCCCGCAATTTACTGGCCATGTGACCTTGGTTGGGTACCATGGTTCACCCCTCCGTGCCTTCATTCTCTTATCTGAAAACTGGGGAATACAAAAGTCCCTATCTCATGGGGATATCTGACGATTAAGTGAAACAACCCTCAAAATCAGCTCAGAACACCGCCTGACACTCAGTATGTTTTTAATATTTTATCGTTATTATTTTGTTTATTAAAAGATGGCCCTTGCTATCTAGGAATTTCCAGTCTAATATGGGAGATTTAGATATCAAAGCAACTACAAGATAACTGCCCAATGACTATGGCCGAAGATCGACACAGGTGCAATCAAGGAAATCCTCCCCGCAGTGGTCAGGAGTTGCCTAAGCCATGGGAAGGTTTACTTTAGGAAGATGCAGCCCAGAAAGTTTTTCCTTTTGAACAGATGCAAAGGGACGGTGAATCAGTGAGAAAACCATTGAAACCTGGGAGGTCAGAGCATCCTGCCCCACCAGGCACCAGCAGCAGAGAAGAAAGTATCACAGTACAGATGAAAGTAAGCAAACAGGGTTCGAGGAGGATTCTTTTCCTTCAAACTTTCTCATTTAAGTTACACAACTACTTATTTGTTGCCCAGAAAGACAGAAAATGCAGAAGGGCAAAAGAAAAAAAATCATCACCCTTAACCAAAGAACAGCTATGCTAAATATCCAAGTGGATTTCCTTCCAGACTTTTTTTCCCATTTTATTTTATTTTACTTTATTTTATTATTATTTTTTTTTGAGATGGAGTCTCCCTCTGTCACCCAGGCCAGAGTGCAATGCGCAATCTTGGCTGTCTGCAGCATCCGCCTCCCGGGTTCAAGCCATTCTCCTGCCTCGACGCTCTGAGTAGCTGGAACTATAGGCGTGCACCACCACGCCTGGCTAATTTTTGTATTTTTAGTAGAGATGGGGTTTCACCATGTTGGCCAGGCTGTTCTTGAACTCCTGACCCCAGGCGATCCACCCACCTTGGCCTCCCAAAGTGCTGGGATTACAGGTGTGAGTCACCACACCTGGCCTATTTATTTATTTATTGAGATGGAATCTTACTCTGTTGCCCAGGCTGGAGTGCAGTGGCATGATCTCAGCTTACTGCAGCCTCCACCTCCTGGGTTCAAACAATTATCCTGCCTCAGCCTCTCGAGTAACTGGGACTATTGGCATGCACCACCATGCCCAGATAATTTTTATATTTTTAGTGGAGACAGGGTTTCACCATTTTGGCCAGGTTGGACTCAAAATCCTGACCTCCAGTGATCCATCTGCCTCGGCATCCCAAAGTGCTGGGATTACAGGCGTAAGCCACCACACCTGTCCCCATGCAACGGTTTAAAAAATACTAAGCCGGGCATGGTGGCTTACGCCTATAATCCCAACACTCTGGGAGGCCGAGGTGGGCGAATCACGAGGTCAGGAGTTCGAGACCAACCTGGCCAACATGGTGAAACCCCGTCTCTACTAAAAATACAAAAAATTAGCTGGGCATAGTGGTGGGTGCCTGTAATCCCAGCTACTTGGGAGGCTGAGGCAGGAGAATTGCTTGAACCTGGGAGGCAGAGGTTGCAGTGAGCCGAGATTAAGCCGCTGCAATCTAGCCGGGGTGACAGAGTGATTCTGTCTCAAAAAAAAAAAAAAAAATTGCTAAGTAACATACCAATGTGGATGCAAATTATGGTCAATGCGGTGCTTTCTTTTTCTCTCCCAAACAATAGCTTGGGTCCTTCTCATATGAGAGTATAAGTTGGTAATCAGGGAAATAATTAGAGAAAGCAAAAGGCCACCTGAGTGAAAATCATGACTATAATGAACTGGAGCCATCTCCCCTCGGCATATTTTAGAGGAAGGCAAGAATAATTTTGCTCCAAATAATAACAAATATTTTCATCCTCCTTGCCCTTTCTGCCTTCCCCCTGCATGTTCCCTGCAAGTTTCAAACATAATCACGCGCCCACAGAAGCCTCCCATCCTCCCTCAGGACCGTGGCTGGGAAGGACAGAGATACTGATGGAGAGTCAAATCTGCTGGGAATGTTCCCATCTGTGAAACTGGGCACGCAGCCTAATCTGCCCACCACTCATATGGTTGCGAGGCTAAAACAAGATCACCTGCATGCAGGTGCTTCCTAAAACTGAAGGTGCTCTGCAAATGTGCAGTATTATTTGATATTTACATGCAGCCTTTAAATAATTTCTTTTTATCTCAGTTCCAGTGTAAGCTGCTACAAAAGCCCCAAAGGGTTGCTCCCTCAAGCTGAGCAAATGGAAACACAGGGACCACCCAGAGTTAAGGAGAAAGCCATTCATTCCCACCACTTTTTTATGTGGGAAGCCTCCGCTTAACAGGAGTCAGACAGAAATGAGTTCAAACCCCACCTCTGACACTTAGTTGCTGTGTGACCACCACCCCCCTCCCAGGCAAGGGCTCTACCTTTCTGAGCCTCAGTTTTCTTACCAGAAAATAGGAATAATAATCCTACGGACCTCATGAGGTTGTTGAAGAATTAAATGAGCAGGTGCTGCGTGACTTGGCCCAGTAAGAACTCAATCAATATTTGTCGCTGCTGTTATCATCAACCACTAGCATTCACTCAGTCACTCCGTGACTACTTCTTGCATTCCAACTCTGAGCCAGATGCTGGGAGAATTCCAACACAGGGGTTCTCAAAGCGTGTTCCCCAAACCAGCAGCACCAGCATCACCTGGGAACTTGTTAATGCAGATTTCTGGGCACTGCCCCGGACTGGCTGAAGCAGGAACTCTGGGGGTGGAACCCTCTGGGGGATTCTGATACATGTTGAGGTTTTGAGCACCACTGTTCTTGTGGAAAGGGGTATGAAAATAAACAAAATCATTTTAGATGGGCTAGAGACTATGATAGGACAGAGAGTGGCGAGGATTGAAGTGGGACTCTGAGAAGCTGGCAGTTGGGCTGAGTCCAAAATGACAAGGAATCAGCCAGAGGAAGATTGAGGCAGGGTATTCCAGGCAGAAAGAAGGGCTGTGCAAAGGCCCTGGGGCAGGCGTTGTGAAGAAGAGAGGGTAGCTGGGTGCAATGAGCCAGTGAAAACATCAGCAGATAGGGACCAGATCGGGAGCCCAGGGACAGGACTGGGGGTCTCATTCTAAGATGTAACAGTCTGTTTGGATCTGACTCAGTTCATGTAGTTTCATGGAACCTATGAACCTCAAAGGGTTCAGTCCCTGCCAAGCACAAGTTCAATGTCAATTCTGCACCCAATTCTGTTCAGCACCTCGTGGGTGCCAGGAATAAAAACAGAAAGTGACTACAGCGCTGATCAGAGATGACAGCCAGAGAGTCGGGTTCTCTTTGTTCTCATTGGGGGGTTCCACAAAAGCCAGATGCTGGCCACATGAAGCAGCAGGTGGGCAAGACAGAGGGGGCAGGGGTGGCCTGCAAGAAAGAGAAAGTGGGCTGCAGGGGGACAGGACAGGTGGATGAAGCCTTGGACCAGGTTGCTCAACAGGGGTTCTGCTGCAAGACAAAGGCTGGAGAGGAAAACATCCTGCCCCTCCCTCCACCCCTGCCTTAGTGGGGACCAGTCAGTGGCTCTGTAGGAAGATTTCCTTGGTTCAGATTCAGCTTGGGAAGGAGGGAAGAGGAAGGAGGGAGGGAAGCTGACTTTAAAAACAATAAAAATAATCACAGTCCAGTGCATATTCAGTGCCAAATTTGCCAGACAAGTGTTTATATGAACACAGCGTTTATATGACTTCATTTCTTTCCTTGCAACAACTCCATGAGGATGATACAACTAGCATCCCCATTTTACAGATGAGGAAAGCAAGGTAGTTAGACAGAAAGGCAACACCGAGGGATGAAGGAGGGAGAGAGGAAGGGAAATTGACTGACGGATTTAGTTTAGCCTCGAACGAGTTAAGTGAAATCCAACCAAGTCCCTTCCCTTCTTTAATCCCCTCCAATGGTTTCCCATTCTACCAAGAAGCTGCCAGCAATGGCTACAAGGGGCCTCAGGAACTGAGCCCCGACCATGTCTCTGACCTTATCTCCTATCTTCTGCCTCCTCTCCCAGCCATGGATTAGCCCACTGACAACTCAGTTACGCTGGCACCCATGCTTCCATGGCACCCACGTTTCCAGAATCCCCTTCTCTGTGTGGTTCCAGATTAGAGCTGGCCAAAAGTGAAGTTGTACAAGGCTTGGGTGGCAAAAGAGAAGCAGCCATCATGCCCTGAAGAGTAACATGGGTTGAAGGCAATGGGGAACAGAGGCTGGGGTGCTGGTCCTGTTTATCCTCCATCTTCCCTACCTCACAGCCAACTCTTCTTCCTGACAGTAGTCCCTCAATGACCAACAGCCGACCTTAAGTTCACCACCAGATGCTTCATGACAAACTCACAGAGGCAATAGCCACAAAGGGCCAATAACTTTCCCTGGGCATCTATCCAAGCCTGTCTGCATGGTCCCTTCCAACAGCTGGACATATTGGCTGCCAGATGTCCCTGAAACTGCAGGCTGCCTTACCTATGTCAGGGTAAGTTCAAGACCTTTCTCTGAATCTTAAGCTTCCCTTTTTTTTTTTTTTTTTTTTTGAGCTTGTACTTCCCCAGCTCTTCCTACAGTCGTATAAGTCTAATATCTAATAAATTCCATTTTTTCCATTATACTCACAGTAATTTGGCTTCCCTGATTGACCCATCACTGAGATCATCACTAGCAGAAGGGATACTGTTCCAGAACTAGCAGCCTCCATTTCCTCCTCCTTGGGATGTGTGTTGAGAAGCTCATGTCACATAAAAGGCAACATGTGGGCACCCCAGCAGATAATCCCCAACTGAACACCCACTCAACAACTAGTGCCAACTGCCATCCATGAGCATGCACCATCTTGGATGTTCCAGCCCAGTCAAGCCCCAGATGACTGCAGCTCCAGCCAACAACACACGGAACAGAAGAACCACCCAGCTGAGCCCAGCCAATCCCTGAGCCCAGGGAATTATGATGATGAAACTATACCCTAAAGAGTTAATGAAACCAATGGCAGAAATTACTGAGTTTGCAGGAAACAGATAAGAAAAAAAACAACTTGCTGAGATGCTGAAACTCCCTCCTCTTGTGAGTATTTTTTTTTTAACTCACAAGTTTTTTAAAAAGATTTGGCAGTGGGCTAAAATCAATTGGAACCAGGATGACCAACTGGAGTTTGTGCACAAGTTTGCTGACATCACAGCCCAAATTTCCACCACATATTTCATACTAACTCCTCCCAAATTTGCATATGCAACCTATGAAGTAACATAAAGAAATAACTACACACACCCAAGGACTTTCCAGACTTCCCCTTTCCCTCCACCAACCACCTGCTAATCCCAGTATCTACCCCCTAAGCCTTTCCTAATAAAAATACTGCCTTGAAGCCAGCCCAGGGTGGCAGATTTGAGCTTGACTCCTGTGTCCTTGGGAGTCAACTTTCAATAAGAAGCTTTTCTTTTCTCAAAAACCTGGCCAGGCACAGTGGCTCACGCCTGTAATCCCAGCACTTTGGGAGGCTGAGGCAGGCAGATCACAAGGTCAGGAGATCGAGACCATCCTGGTGAACACGGGGAAACCCCATCTCTACTAAAAATAGAAAAAATTAGCCAGGCATGGTGGCGGGCGCCTGTAGTCCCAGCTACTTGGGAGGCTGAGGCAGGAGAATGGCATGAACCCGGGAGGCGGAGCGTGCAGTGAGCCAAGATCGCGCCACTGCACTCCAGCTTGGGCGACAGAGCGAGACTCCAACTCAAAAACAAAAAACCGGCATCATAGTATTGGCTTCTAGTGCATCAGACAGCGAGCCCCTTTTGCTCGATAACAATGAGAGATAACAAGGCAGTTGTGTTGAGCCACTAGGTTTTGAAGTGCAGGTCTGAGACACAGACCCACGCAGCCATGGGTCCCCAGAACCACTGGCCATGTAAGCTGCCTTCTGCTTCTTAAAAGTGCTTCTGAGACATGCATTTGAGACCTGTTTGCTCTCAGAATGCTCTTCCCCCAGATCTTCTCCTGTCTGATGCTTTCTTGTCATTCAAGTCTCAGCTTAAATGTCGTCTCCCCAGAGAGGCTCGCTGTCAGTTTCAGTGTGAACTTGGTTAAGCGACAGACCCCAGTTATTCAATCAAACAACAATTTAGGCATCAGGTGAAGGTTTTCTGTTGCTGTGATTAAAGTCTATAATCAGGTGACTCTAAGTAAAAATTCTCCTCTATAATCCGGGTGAGCTGATTCAACACATTGAAATTGAAATGCCTGAAAAGTGGAACTGAGACTATTTTTTTTTTTTTTTTTTTTTCCTGAGACAGGGTCTCGCTCTATCACTCAGGCCAAAGTCCAGCAGTGCAATCTCAGCTCACTACAGCCTTGACCTCCCAGGCTCAGGTGATTCTCCCACCTCAGCCTCCTCAATAGCTGGGATTACAGGCACACACCACACCTAGCTAATTTTTTGTATTTATTTTTTTTTCAGTAGAGATGGGGTTTTGCTGTGTTGCCCAGGCCGGTCTCGAACTCCTGCACTTGAGCAATCCACCCTCCTTGGCCTCTCAGAGTGCTAGGATTACAGGCGTGAACCACCGCACCCACCCAGAACTGAGATCTCTCCAAAGAAAAAGAAATTCCACCAGCCTGCCCTTCCTAACAGCCTGCCCTACCTAACAAACAGCCTGCCCTTCCTAACAAACAGCCTGCCCTTCCTAACAGCCTGCCCTTCCTAACAAACAGCCTGCCCTTCCTAACAGCCTGCCCTTCCTAACAAACAGCCTGCCGTTCTTCCTGACAGCCTGCCCTTCCTAACAGCCTGCCCTTCCTAACAGCCTGCCCTTCCTAACAAACAGCCTACCATTCTTCCTAACAGCCTGCCCTTCCTAACAAACAGCCTGCCCTTCCTAACAAACAGCTGCCATTCTTCCTAACAGCCTGCCCTTCTTCCTAACAACCTGCCCTTCCTAACAGCCTGCCCTTCTTCCTAACAGCCTGCCCTTCCTAACAAACAGCCTGCCCTTCCTAACAGCCTGCCCTTCCTAACAAACAGCCTGCCCTTCCTAACAAACAGCCTGCCCTTCCTAACAAACAGCCCACGCTTCCTAACAGCCTGCCCTTCTTCCTAACAGCCTGCCCTTCCTAACAGCCTGCCCTACAGATTTCAGACCTTCCCAGCCAGCCCCCACCATTGCATAGGCCAATTCCTTCCAATAAATCTCTTAATATATCTTATTGGTTCTACTCCTCTGGCTGAAGCCTGACTGACCTGCTCTGATCAGCCCATCAAAGCCAGCCACAAAGCCACCATTGTTTCACTTCAGTTTTCATTCTTGCATAAAACCTATTACCATTTGATTTTTTTTTTTTTTTTTTTGAGACAGAATCTCACTCTGTCACCCAGGCTGGAGTGCAGTGGCATGATCTTGGCTCACGGCAGCCTTGACCTCCCAGGCTCAGGCAATCCTCCTGCCTCAACCCCTCAAGTAGCTGGGACTATAGGTGTGTGCCACCACACCCAGTTAGATGGATTTTTTGTCTATTTTTTGGTACAGATGGGGTCTTGCTATGTTGCCCAGGCTGGTCTTGGACTCCTGGACTCAAGCGATCCTCCTGCCTCAAGCCCCACAAAGTGCTAGGATCACAGGCATAAACCACTGCACCCAACTTGATATTTTTCTTATTCATTGTTTCTTCCAACATATTCTAGAGCAGCACTGTCCACTAGAATATTCTGTGATGATGGGGATGTTCTAGAACTGTGCTGTTGCAATAGGGCAGCTGCTAGCCACCTGTGGCGATGAACAACTTGAAACATGGCTCCTGAGAATGAAGAAGGGAATTTTAACTTTTATTTAATGAATATAAGTTTACCTGGTCACACGAGTCTGGTGACCACTGTACTGAATAGCGCAGGTCTGGGACACAGACTGAGGAGAGCCCACAGCCAGCCGGCCTTCCCCACCACTGTTATCCCCAACCCCTCCTAGCAACTGACACAGGGGGAGTTCCATCCGTGTTTACAGAATGAATGAATGGAGCCATTTGCGCCTAAGCGCGTTCGCATCAGGTTTCTGCCGCTTGTAAGCGAGAGTCCTAATTTGATGCTATCTACATGTAAGGGATTCCTGAGTGCCTACAGAACAGGAGGGCTGGAGCAGTTACAGGGGAAAGGAAAGACATCAGTGTCAACACCAGAACATACGAGACCCTGTGGGCTCCGGGAGGAGCAGCTCTTCCTCTGCCAGCCCAGCCTTTCCCAAGTTAGAAGCAAGTAGAACAATAGGGCAATCAAGACCCACTCTTACTCTTTGTTCCAGTCAAAGGAAGACCGTACGGTGGCAGGCGGCATTCTGGGGGGCTTCATTCAAAGCCCAAACTGGGAAGAAGCCAGAGGGCATCTGAGGCTGTCCTATTTCGGGGGCCACTCTGCATCCTGTTTTCCTCCTGACTGCCAGTTCTCCCCCTTGATACTCAAGAGAAGAAGCCAGAGGAGGGCCCAGGCAGGCAAGCTCCCAGGAGGTTGCAGGGGTGCAGGGGCACCTGCCTGCCTGCAGCACCCTGACCTCCACTCTCGGGCTCCCTGAGCCCCCGAAGGATTCCCAGCATCTGTCACCTGCTCTAAGCCACCCATCGACTCTGCAGCCAGAGTGTTATTTAAAAACTGGAAAAGAGATCCAGACACCTTCTGTTCAGCCTACCCTGCTTACTCTGCAGTGTAGGCTCCTTGCCATGGCCCACCGTGGGGGCAGGCACTGCCCACCTGTCTGGCTCCAGCTCCCACCGCTCTCCCCAGCATCCCCACTGGGCACCCATACTGTTCTCTCTGTGCCTGGGATGCTCCCCTCCCTCCCGTCTCAAGGCACTTCTGAGTGTTTCCATCACTCCCAGTCATTAAGACTTCCCCTCCTCTTCAGGTCTCAGTTCAATCCTGAAGTCCTGAGAAAGTCCCTGAGCCCTGGAACCCAACACCGTGTGTGCCAGATGCAGAGAAAGTGCTTGATAAACACAAGTGGGAGGGGGAAAAGGAGGGAAGGGTAGAAAAGAAGGAAGGTGAGGAGGAAGGAAAGCAATATCTCCCATTATCCTTACATAAGCATATTCATTTTAAAAAAGGAAAACAATATCCACAACACAGATCTTCTATTATCTTGACCAGAGGTTTTTCCTTGGGAAAGGAAAGATACAGATGACCACAAATTATGAGGCTGAAAACCATCAAAATGCCAAAAAGAAGAGGAGAGAGAGAAAAAGAACAGCAGAGAAGAGGAAGAAGGCCACAGCAACAGCACTCTGATAGCTGGGCCACATCTCCGCCAGGCTCTCTTCTGATAAGACAGCTGTGGCCCAGGACAGGAAGGTCTAGGAAGGGACCCTGCTGTCCTCAGATGCTGAAGTTCCCAGTTTTGGAATGGAGTGGGAGATGGAGACAAATGGTGAGAATGTGCTCTTCCTGCAGCCAAATCAGTTTCACCCTAGGACCTCAGCTCTGTAGTAACCACGGAGGAAAACTAGGGCTGTGCCCAGAGAAAACTGGTTTGAGGTTTTGCCTCTATTTTTGTGGCCAGGGAATGGTAGGTTACCTCTGGAGAACAATCAAGCCAGACAGAAGGGGAGTAGTCTCAAAAGAAACAGCAGTGCTGAGGGAGACCGTGGCTCAGAGGGAAGGGAAACAAAGAATGAGAGTGCTTAATTAGAAAGGCTGAAGCCCCTTGGAAGGGCCCCTTGGAGGAAAAAAGAGAGGAGGATGAGGAGAAGTGGAGAAAAGTGAGCTGGGGGAAGAAAAAGGCTGGAGGAGCCTGGTGATGGTGATGGCGATGAAGGTGGTAATGATGGTGGTGGGTGGTGATGGTGGTAACAACGGTGATGGTGGTGATGGTGATGGTGGTGGTGGTGGTGATGGTGATGATGGTGGTGATGGTGGTGACGGTGCTAACAATAGTGATGGTGGTGGTGGTGATTTGCCTGTATCATCTCATGTAATGCTCCCAGCAACCACTGTGGCCCACATGATCATCATCCCCATCCTGCTGCTTAGGAAACAAAGCACAGAATCATAATATGTCCTATCCACAATCACACAGCTAATAGGTGGCAGAGCCAGAACTTAAACCCAAGTTTGTTGGACTCCAGATTCCATACTCCTAGAAGATGATTGAGGACTAAGAAGGAGAAAGGAGAAAGAGAACGGAGCCTGCCCTAGCCACCTTATTTAATATGATGACCAGTCCCTCCATTCCAGAGGGCACTACCAACCCCGCTTAGCCTGCTGCACGTCTTCTTTAATCCACAGCACTTATTCTCACACACTGCATAAGGTACGTGATCATTAAGACAATAATTCATTGTCTGTGCCCCAGCCCCCCACACTAGAAAGTAAACTTTATGGAGACACACACCTCAGCACGCATTTCTAGAGATCAGAAGAGCACCTGGCATAGAATAACCATGCAACCAATTTCGTTGAATGAGTGAATAATGGTTTTTTTGTTTCAGGACATAGCTGCCACGATAAGGAAAGGTTAAGCTATCCTGGCTCTGGGATCCTTTGATCTTGCTAAATGAATGAATGAGTATTCTTTGGTTTCAGGCTAAGGGTGATCTAACAAGCTATGAGAAGAGAAAAATGAGTTAAGATTTCCTATCTTCGGGGCTCCTTGGGCACTGGAAAATAAAGATATCCCTAAAACCCAAGGAGAAAACTAAGATTAGCATTAACATCTCTAAAATAAAGCTACCTCCATCCTCTGAGAAAGAGAGAGAGAGAAACAGACAGACACAGAGTCAGAGACAGAGAGGGACAGAGAGAGAGAAAGAGATGACATTCTTGGCCAGGCACAAAGCAGCCTTGCTGCCATATCCTTGGTCTCCATATGAGTTCCTCAATACAACTTGTCTTCTGTCATTTAACAAACATGCATCCAGCCCTACTTTGGGCCAGAATTTTAAAAACCTGATTTCATCACTGTAGGAAACGCCAGCTCTGGGTTGAGCTGGGGCTATTAAGATGAATACAATATCACCCTCAAGAAGTAAGAGTATGATGGGAAAGATACTAGTTTATTCCTCAGTCTGGGATAACATTTTTAGTTAGAGTAAAGGGAAGCCATCCAACTCCCAAGATGGTTAGAAGCTTCAAGGAACCAATTATTATTTTTGAGGGAAGGAGGGAATTCTAAACACGAAGGATACTTTGAGGATGGCTCACTGGTTCCCCCTGGTGGACATTAATAGCAAGCACATCACACAGCTTTTCAGAGGTAGGGAGGGGCTCAGCGGTGTAGACCTGGTGGTCACTGAAGTATCTGCTGTTCCGGTAGCCAAGGCAAGAGGTCAGCTCAGTTTGCAGAGCCCAGGAAAGGCCTCATAGAGAACCAGGCTTTGCACTGGGCCTGGGGAAGAGCAGGGATTCACCAGAAGGACAAAAGGAAAGAAAATTCTAGGCAGAGGGATGTGAGTACCAAGATGTGAAATCCAAGCCTCATCTAGAAAACTCTAAGTAATTCATGAATTTAGCAGATATTTAGGGCTTGAAGGGAAAATCTGAATGGTAGGACTTCAAGTAGGAGCCAAACCCTGGGATGTTTTCCAATCCATGAGGAAGACTGTGTTCTTTAAGCCACTGGTAAGTTTTCAAGGATTGCTTGAGCTCGGGAGTTCGAGACCAGCTGGAGCAAAATGACAAAACTCTATCTCTACAAAAAATACAGAAAAGTTTGCCAGGCAGGGTGGCACACGCCTGTAGTCCTAGCTACCCAAGAGGCTGAGTGGGGGGATCACTTGACCCCAGGAGGTAGAGGCTGCAGTCAGCCAAGATTGCGCCACTACACTCCAGGCTGGGCAACAAAGCAAGACCCCATCTCAAAAAAAAAAAAAAAAATACATATGTATTGAACCGCTACTATGTGCTAGATATTGATCTTCATCCTGGGAATTGAATAGTGAGCAGAAACAAGTATGATCCCTGCCCTTTTGCAGCTTACAGTCTAGTGGAAAAGAGAGGCATTCATTTAAAAACAAATTGCTCCCCAAAACAGGTAAGCATTAAAATGTTTTTAAGTGGCACCATCTCCTGCAGGAACAGCATACATGAAGTACAGTGTTAAGGATCAGAACTGGGTACACAATTCTTTACTAAGAAGTCTGAGTTGAGCTGACTTCAGTGCTAAGCGCTGTAGGAATGGGTTAAAATGGAGCATTTGGTCATTGCTTTCAAGGTCCCAGTGGCCCTAAGGCTGGCATCTGAGGCAGGACATAGAAGACTGAGTCTTAGCAGCCTGGGAAGAGTCCAGAGGGAGGCCTATGTGGAGGTAGGGGATCAGTGTAGGTTCAAACGATAGTGAGGTGTGTAATGAAAGTGCTGCTTGACCAAGCATGGGGACGCATGCCTGTGATCCCAGCACTTTAGGAGGCCGAGGCAGGAGGACTGCTTGAACCCAGGGTTTCGAGACCAAACTGGGCAATGACAAGGCGAAACCTAGTCTCCACGAAAATTAGACAGGTGTGGTGGCATGCACCTGTAGTCCCAGCTACTGGGGAGGCTGAGGTGGGACAGTTGCTTGAGCCCAGAAGGTCGAGGCTGCAGTGAGCTGTGATCACATCACACCACTGTACTCCAACCTGGGTGACAAAGCAAGACCCTGTCTCAAAAAACAAAAAATAGTGGCAGGCCAGGCACGGTGGCTCATACCTGTAATCCCAGCACTTTGGGAGGTGGAGCCGGATGGATCACCTGAGGTCAGGAGTTTGAGACCAGCCTAGCCAACATAGGGAAACCCCACCTCTACTAAAAATACAAAAATTAGCTCAGCATGGTGGCGCATGCCTGTTGTCCCAGCTACTCAGGAGGCTGAGGCAAGGGAATCACTTGAATCCAGGAAGTGGAGGTTGCAGTGAGCCAAGATCATGCCACTGCACTGCAGCCTGGGCAACAGAGAGACTCCATTTAAAAAAAAAAAAAAAAGAAAGTGGCTATTACTAGCATCTACTAAATGATATAGAACAGAACAGGAATGAATTTACAACATCTTCATCATGCATAAGAAGGAGGAGTATTGTTTCATGAAACATGCTATAATTGTGTATGTGTATGTGTAGCTGTGTGTGTACGTGTATGTGTACCTATGTGTGGGGGGGGGTCACAATATAAATTGTACTGTCCATCTGGATCAAAAAAATTTTTAAAAAGATCAGAGGACAAGCCCAGGTGTGATGGCTCACACTTGTAATCCTAGCACTCTGGGAGGCCAAGGCAGGCGGATTGCCTGAGCTCAGGAGGTCAAGACCAGCCTGGGCAACACGGTGAAACCTCGTCTCTACTAAAATAAAATACAAAAAACTAGCTGGGCGTGGTGGCATGCACCTGTAGTCCCAGTTACTCGGGAGGCTAAGGCAGGAGAATTGTTTGAACCCAGGAGGTGGAGGTTACAATGAGCCGAGGTCGCACCACTGCACTCCAGCCTGGGCGACAGAGTAAGACTCTGTCTCAAAAATAAATAAATAAATAAATAAAAATCGGAGTACCAGAACTTTCATGGTCTCGCACAGCCTAGAATGTCACAAAAAAATGACTATTCTTCCCCATAAGGCTGACGTAAATGCCTCTCTCATGGAAACTGGAATCTCACTCTACTTTTAAGGATGCTGCCAACCTCAGTAGTGCCTCTCGGATGAGACAACGTGAATTCTGAAAAGCAATTAAAAACCTAACCTCAAATGCTCACTGTCAGGCATTGTGCGGGCATAAATTGGTACAAACTTTCTGGAAAGATATATGACAATGTTCACCATAATTTTTAAAATATGGGTTTTTTGTTGTTGTTTTTTGTTTTTGAGATGGAGTCTCGCTGTCACCCAGGCTGCAGTGCAGTGGCACAATCTCAGCTCACTGCAACCTCCACCTCCCAGGTTCAAGAGATTCTCCTGCCTCAGCCTCCCAAATAGCTGGGATTACAGGCATGCGCCACCAAGCCCAACTAAATTTTTGTATTTTTAGTAGAGATGGGGTTTCACTATGTTGGTCAGGCTGGTCTCAAACTCCTGACCTCAGGTGATCCACCGGCCTCGGCCTCCTAAAGTGCTGGGATTATAGGTGTGAGCCACCACGTCCAGCCAAAATATGCAAATGTTTCACTGCAAGACCCCTCTCCTATGAATTCACTGTAAAGAAATAGCCACGGGGGTCCCCAAAGATAACACTCAGGGGTATTCACAGCAGCGTTGCTTATGATAGGAAAAATATGGATATTTCCAAAAATAGGAGATTGGTTGAATAAATTGTTAGTATTCAGGTATTAAAAATAAGAAGTGAATGCATTTATTGACAAAGGAAGATGTTTATGACATAACACTATAATTTGGTGCAATTTTTTTTTTAAGACAGGACCTCACTCTGTGGCCCAGGCTGGAGTTCAGTGGTACTATCTCAGCTTGCTGCAGCCTTGACCTCCAGGACTCAAGCAATCCTCCCACTTCAGCCTCCCAAGTAGCTAGGACTACAGGCGCATGCCACCACACCCAGCTAATTTTCTTTTTTTGGTAGAGGTAGAGTCTCGTTATGTTGCCCAGGCTGGTCTCAAACTCCTGGGTTCAAGCAATTCTCCCACCTTGGCCTCCCAAAGTGCTGGGATTACAGGTGTGAGCCACCATGCCTAGCCTGCAATTTTTTTTTGAAGAGAGAAAACTGCCATCTGCTTCTCACTGTGGGTAAAGAGAGAAAGTCACCTTTGGAGCAGATTTTGTATGTACTGAGTGACTGAGAGGCCCCTCCCTGTCAGCCACACTCATGTTGGGTGAGTCAACACCATTGTGCTAGAGGTAAAGAGTAACATGACCTTTACAGCTCGTCAGCCAGGAGTGATTTTGCCTCCCTGGGAACATTTTGAAATATCTGGGGATATTTCCATGTGTCATGACTTTGAGTTGGGGGATGTTACTGGTATCTCATGGGCAGAGGTCAAGGATGCTTCTAACCAAACATCCTTCAATGCATAAGACAGCCCCCAGTGCATGGTCTGCCCCCCATTTTATTTTTGAGACAGGATCTTGCTCTGTCACCCAGGCTGGAGTGCAGCAGTGTGATCATGGCTCACTGCAGCCTCAATCAATGTCCTGGGCTCAAGTGATCCACCAGCCTCAGCCTCCCGAATAGCTGGGACTACAGGCGTGTGCCACCACACATGGCACATTTTTTTGTATTTTGTGTAGAGACGGGGTTTCGCCATGTTGCCCAGGCTGGTCTGGAATTCCTGAGCTCAAGAGATCCTCCTGCCTTGGCCTCCCAAAGTGCTGGGATTACAGGCGTGAGCCAGTGTGCCCGGCCGCATGGTCCCTTTTGATGCTGACTGTACCTGAATCAGGATCTGCCAGCAAGAAAAAATACAAAAGGGCACGCATGGAGGACTGGGCCAATGACCTGTTTCAAGTATGTTCTCTTTTGTTCACCGCTGCCTCCTCAGCCCTGCTGGCACCCCATAGCCACTCAGATTAGAAGACTTCTCCAGGTCTAGAACAATATTCAACAAATGCTTGTTGAATAGAGCAGGTTGAATCAAGCAAGGGCATCTGTGAGCCTCCACCGGACTCTGCCAGACTGATGCTCAACAGTGACACCTTGTGGTGGGAACTGAAACAACAGTGCTGATGGCCACTAACACTTCTCTGTGGCTGGCGTGTGCAGAGCGGATCCCTTGGGACAGAAAGGCCCCAGAATTTGCAGAAAAATCATGAGGCTAAAGAGAAGCAGGAAGCCTCAGGAAGATGATATCTGATGTTCTGCTAATAAAGACAAACAGGTATCTGAGCAATTAATGGAAAAGATCCAGGAGGGATGACAATATATTTGGCCCCCAAACTGATAGAACAAGTCACAGAGGTTATTTTATTAGGTGAAAAAAAAAAAATTTAAGCAATATGTGTGGATAATTCTAATTCTATTTTTTAAAGTATACATATATCCATTTGTCAGGAAAAATTATACCAAAATAACAAGAGCAGTTACCTAGAGGGTGGAGTTTAAGGGTGATTTTTTTAAATCTATTTTCTGGTTTATGTTACAATTAATGCAAATTACTTCTGTTAAAAAAAAAATTAGAAGCTAGACATTGACCCAAAATGCAAAGGCATGTCAGCATGTCTAAAGTAAAAAGACCGTGGTCTCCTATTCACACTCAATATTTTCATATCTGGACCCTAATTATCCAGAACCAGATACCCTAAACCTCAGCGGGTCTTCCTGGGGCAAGAGTTCAAATCCAAGAGCTGCCCTTGCTGGTGTCTTCCGGACTCCAAATCCCAGGTCCACGCTGCCTCTTCCTGCGTTTCGGATTTGCCCCCCAGGGTTGACTCTGTCTCGTCCTGGCCTGCAGTGGCGGGCACGGGATGCCGAGGGACCGCGGCAGCTGTGCTGGGGACAAGTCTCCACATCCCCGGCCCCAGGGCCTGCTCACCTGACATGTGGACATTCCTGAGGCAGGAGAGGGAGGCGTTGAGGCGGGCACACTCCTCCCGGTTGGCTCCGTATTTCTCCACAGTCTCGCACACCTGTTCATCCGTCATCTCCAAGAGGTCCTCCAGGCTCAGCTGGCCGGGGGAGATTTCCTAGAGGAAGGGAGAAGGATTGTCAACCGTGGGACAGAAACAGCATCTCTGCCTCCATGCTGCCCTGTAGTGGTGCCTAGAGGAGAACACTCCGCAGTGTAAATGCTTTGCATGACAGTGGGGTCTCCGAATCTCGGGTTTGCCACTCATTATCTAGATAACCTCTGACCAGTCGCTCAACCTCTCTGGGCCTCACTTTGCTCATCTGTAAAGTGGGACTCCTAAGTGCCCATACTTGGTAAGGTAGCGCAGGTGCTTAGTGCTATTATAATTACTACCCTGTCTGGCGTCAACACTGTGCCTGTCTCTCGAATGTTTATAAGGCAGGGCCCCATTTTTTCATGTTTGCATGGCTCTCAGTGCCTCCCACTCTGCAGGGACTCATCTAAAATCCAGCACAAACTCAGAGCAAGCACAGGACAAAGCAGGTGTGCTGGTGGCTGGGTCCCACTCTCTCTCTGCTTCCTCTCTTCTCTGGCTGCAGGGTCTAGGGCTCACACTGGTCTTCAGAAACCCTAATGGAAAAGGGGCTGAAAGTCCATGCCCCGTGCTGGAAATGAAACTAGGTTTGTTTTTGAGCCCCACGGGGCATGGCTTTGCATCCTAAGGCAAAGCAGAAACACTGGAGCATAGCGTGGAGTGGGGGAAAGGGACCTAGAAAAGGTAGGATTCCCAACTTAACGTGTTGGGCAGGTGAACTTTCACTGCCACCCCATGTTCCCAAAACAGTGTCTCCCTAGACCGTCATAGGGACACACCTCAAAATTTGTCAAGCTTCTATATTTATGCATCTGTATCTGTATGTATATATGAGTCTTCTTTTATAGCACTTACTACTCAACATTTTAACATATATTGTTATTACTTAAGGGTTTTTTGCCTTTTTTTGTTTTTTGTTTATTTGTTTGTTTGTTTGTTTTGAGACAGTCTCGCTCTTGTTTCCCAGGCTGGAGTGCAATGGCGCGATCTCAGCTCACTGCAACATCCACCTCCCGGGTTCAAGCGATTCTCCTGCCTCAGCCTCCTAAGTAGCTAGGATTACAGCCACCCACCACCACGCCTGGCTAATTTTTGTATTTTTAGTAGAGACGGGGTTTCACCATGTTGGCCAGGCTGGTCTCAAACTCCTGACCTCAGGTGATCTGCCCACCTCAGCCTCCGAAAGTAAATAAGGGTGAAATAGCCTACAGATGGTGACTCTAGGGCAGTATTGCGGAATACATCTACCCTCTTGTGGTCATGTTTGTGTATTACAACAAGATACAGCTCCCACATTAAACTGATAGCCAGAAAGAAGAAAACTGTCTCAGTACAAAAAATTATCTTCAAAAATATGAGCTATGGTGCCTTTTCAACTCACCCGGGCAGGCAGGGGGCAGAGAGAGAAGAATAGTGGAGTCACTTAGAGGCTTTCTCAAATAGGGACACATTGCTGGTGGGCCCCTTTAAGAAAGGTGATGACCAAGGATCCGTTTATTTCTGGTTGTTGTTTTTCTTAAATAGAGACAGGGTCTCCCTCTGTCACCAGGCTGGGGTGCAGTGAGGCCATCATATCTCACTGCAGCCTCAAACTCCTGGGTTCAAGCGACCCTCCCACCTCAGTCTCCTGAGTAGCTGGGACTACAGGCATGCACCAACATGCCTGGCTAATTTTTAAATTTTTTTGTAGAGATAGGATTTCACTATGTTGCCCAGGCTGGTCTCGAATTCCTGGCCTCAAGTGATCCTGCCACCTCGGTTTCCAAAAGTGCTGAGATTACGGACTTGAGCCACTGCACCCAGTCCAGGATCTGAAGGTACAGAATGACTCATGTTTGAAGGGGGTGATTCATAACATAAAAGGATTCTCCTCTTTGCTTCAGGATTCACTTGTGCATTTTAATCTTATGATTTATATATGTATATATTTCAATTTACTCTAAAGCTTAAGATCAGAAAAAAATCATAAAAGTAACATTTTTATAACATCAAAAATGGAGAAACCCTTAACAAACCTGGGCCAAAAGGACAGACACACCTCTGTTTGATAAAATAACAGTAATAATAATAGCTGAAATGGATGGAACACTGTTTTAAGGTTTTTGATAGATTTCCTTTTATTATCACAAAAACTACTGAAAGCAGGCACTTTTATCATCACCACTTACAGACTAGGACAGTACAATTCAGAGAGGTTAGACCACTTGCCTAAGGTCACACAGCAAGTCATTGGTGGAGCCAGGATTCAAACCCAGCTGTTTTACTTTGGAGCTTTCTCCATACTTCAGTCACTTCACAGAAAGGGGACCTCTGGTGGACACATACCTGAACTGCAGACAAAGATCAGAAACCCCACGTCTTCTCCCACCCACTCCCTGGGTCCCTGGACTCAAGACGCTCACTGACTAAGGCAAGAGCCAAAACTCAGGTACCTGCAGGTCAGGTAAATGAGCAAATCGCTGCCAGACAGGAGCTCAATTCAGCATGGTCAACATTTCTGATTTTGTAAGTGAAGCCAGAGATCTGGGTTTTTTAGACAGACTCTTTTGGTTTTTAAGTATTGGCTCAGAATAAATGTCCTGACATCATATTAACCAAACAACAACAACATGTCTGCATATCAGAACCAGCTTGAGGGCTGCCAGTTTTCCACCCCTGGTCTAGAATCGTTTCTGCCTTATTTGCCCCCACAAGTGGCACTTGATAAATAAATGATCCTGAAGCCTCCCAAAAAAATGCCCTGAGCCATGCAAATACAACACTGTCTGTCCTTATACAGGACCATTCATTCTAAGGATATTTGCAAGAAACTCATCTGGCCATACTGGGAATGAAATAAGGAAATAGGAGATTGCGCATGGTCTGATGTGCATATGCAAGATGGGGTGGGGTGGGGGCCTGGAGGAATGGAGCGGGGTGATGCTGCCTCTAACTTGGGATTCTTAGATCTGGTGGGGCTGGGTGAGATTCTTGTCCCTGCAGACAAGGTCTAAAAAAGACAGGAAGCCTCTTCAAGTAGGAAGCAGGGAGCGCCTCGAGAGAGGACTCTTGGTTTCACTGGCAGGGAGGCAAGCTCCTCTTCTGCCCAGCTCTGGGGGACCCAGGCAACAGGAAAACAAGGCTAATGCACAGTGCTTCTGACCTAAAGCTTTGCTGTCCATCTGAGCTGGACATCCTGCTAGCCCCATCCACTTACCAGCTAGACTAGTCACTTAGCTCTGAGCCTCAGTTTCCCACTCTGTACAAGGGGGATAACAGTCACACCTACTCAAAAGGTCATTGCGAGGAGGCTGAACAGTCTCAGCAGTTGAGATCCTAAGTGCAAAACCCTTTGCACAATGCCTGGCATGAAAGATGCAGTGATGTCCGCTGGTTTTATTAGGTTTGGCTTGGCCCTGTCACTGCAAATGAGTCGGTCTCTGGGATCCCAGGAGGTAAGAAAATCTCACGATCCTCAAGATGTTAAGAACGTGGTCTAATCTTTGAGAGCGGACATAAGATGTCAGATGCTCACAACAGTAACAGGCTGGCATCTACTGAGTGCTATTTGGTGCCAGAATATGAGCTGAACTTTTTTTTTTTTTTTTTTTTTTTGAGACAGAGTCTTTCTCTACACCCAGGCTGGAGTGCAGTGGTGGGATCTCAGTTCACTGCAACGTCCGCCTCACAGGTTCAAGCTATTCTCCTGCCTCAGCTTCCCGAGTAGCTGGGACTGCAGGCGTGCACCACCATGCCCGGCTAATTTTTGTACTTTCAGTAGAGACAGGGTTTTGCCATGTTGGCCAGGCTGGCCTCAAACTCCTGACCTCAAGTGATCCACCAAAAGTGCTGGGATTACAGGTATGAGCCACCGCGCCTGGCCTGTTTTTTTTGTTTTTTGTTTTTTGAGACAGGGTCTCACTCTGTCACCCAGGCTGGAGTGCAGAGGCATGATCATAGTTCACTGTAACCTCAACCTCCTGGGCTCAGGTGATCCTCCTCCCTCAGCCTCCCAAGTAGCTAGGACCACAGGCATGCACCACCACACCCGGCTAATTTTTGTATTTTTTGTAGAGATGGAGTTTCACCATGTTGCCCAGGCTGGTCCCAAACTCCTGTGCTCAAGCGATCCATCTGCCTTGGCCTCCCAAAGTGCTGGGATTACAGGCATGAGCCACTGCGCCCAGCTGAGTTGAACATTTTATAAAAATCATCTCATTCTATGATGTCGGCTATTTAAGAAGAGATGACAATCATTATGCACATTTCACAGATGGTAATACTAATGCTCTAAGAAAGCACTGTTCGATATGGCAGCCACGGGCCCCATTAATTAATGTTAAACACAATTTAAAATCTCAATCACATGTCCTAACCACAGGTGGCTACCACATCTGGCAGCACAGATAGAAAATATTTCCATCGTAGCAGAAAGTTCCACTGGACAGCGCTGGACTGAGGTGAAGTGATTTGGCCAAGGTGACTCTGTGAATATGTGGCAGAGCTGGAGGGTTCTAACTGACTCTGGAAGCACACTCTCAATGACCCCATTCAGACAGCATCAGTGATCCTGAATGTTTTCGTCCAGCACATATTTATTGAGAGCCTGCTATGTGCCAGGGACTGTGCTGGGCACAGCCAGAAACCTGCAGCTCAAGAGCAACACAGGGGGTAGCTGCTGGCCAGTAAGGGGCAGGGGACACAGGGGCCCCCCAGGTCACCTCCAGGACCTCCTTGCGCACATCGACGATTCGGAACCAGTGCCGTAGCTGGGGGAAGCCGTCCAGCTCCGCGTTGCGCTCCTGCAAGGCTACCTTCTTTTTGCAGGACAGCTGCCGGCTGAAGTACTTCACCAGCTTGCTCTGTGGAGACACAGACGAGGACAGAGGACACATCTCAGAGGCAGTGACACAAGGAAGAGAGGCGAGAACCCCCTACGAACCCCCACCCTAAACCCAGCCAACTCTATTTTAAAGACTGGTTCCGCTACAGTGAGATCCAGATTGGCACCCATCTTTCCACCTCGTTGGTGAAGATGGTCAAACAGGCGGCTCTAGCATCTTGCTTGGGGTTGGGGGAGGCGGCACACATTAGTACCAGTTCAGTGGAGGGCCTTTTGATCTCACAATTGCACACGTCTTTTTCTGTTTTTGTTTTCTTTTGTTTTGACATGGAGTTTCGCTCTTTCACCCAGGCTGGAGGGCAATGGCGTGATCTCTGCTCAGTGCAACCTCCACCTCCCAAGTTCAAGCAATTCTCTGGCCTCAGCCTCCCAAGTATCTGGGATTACAGGCGCGCGCCACCACACCTGGCTAATTTTTGTATTTTTAGCAGAGATGGGGTTTTACCACGTTGTCCAGGCTGGTCTCAAACTCGTGACCCCATGTGATCCACCCGCCTCGGCCTCCCAAAGTGCTGAGATTACAGGCGTGAGCCACCGCACCCGGCCTGCACACATCCTTTGATCCAACAATTCCATTTGCAGGAACTCCTCCAACAGACACCCATCCTGTGCAGAATGACTGTACAAGAGGCTACTTCCCTACAGTTCTGTTTGCAATAGCAAAGGACTGCAAACATTCTGAGAGTCCATCAGTAGGAGACTCGTTACATAAAGGACGCTACAGCCAACAAAGAAACTTATACAGCTCTAAAATCAAATCACGAAGCAGGCTCTGTACTGCCAGAGAGCAGTCTCCAGGGTACACTGATAAATAAAAATAAATACTCTCCCATTCATAAGGAAAATGTTTCCCTGTATATATCTTTGTAAATATAGAAACTCTGTCCACAAGGACTCCCAATTCGCTTTTTTTTTTTTTTTTTTTTCTGAGATGGAGTCTCACTCTGTCGCCCAGGCTGGAGTGCAGTGGCGCGATCTCGGCTCACTGCAAGCTCCGCCTCCCAGGTTCACGCCATTCTCCTGCCTCAGCCTCCCGAGTAGCTGGGACTACAGGCGCCCGCCACCACACCCGGCTAATTTTTTGTATTTTTAGTAGAGACAGGGTTTCACCGTGTTAGCCAGGATGGTCTCGATCTCCTGACCTGGGGATCTGCCCGCCTCCGCCTCCCAAAGTGCTGGGATTACAGGCATGAGCCACCGCACCCAGCCGAGGACTCCCAATTCTTTAGGGGAGGGAAGAGGAAGGGTGGGGAAAAAGGGTGGGGGAAACATTTTATTTAAACTCTTTTGTGCCGTTTGAACTGTAAGTCCTACAAAAGCATCCCAAAATTAACTCTTTTAAAATGAGATAGACCTGAATCCAGGCTTCTGGAGGGATCCCATGACATGAGAAAAGAAAGTTTTTTATTGCTGAGTTCGTAAAATCTCACAACATTAACCAAAGAAAGGCAATACCTGTGTGTCTGAGCAGAGAAAACAATTTGGAAGAATAAACTCCAGGCTTCTAACTTGGGTCAAGTATTTCTTTATATACATTTTTTTGTATGCATTCAGTAGTTACCTGAGATATAATACATTATCATCTTTTTTTTTTTTTTTTTTTTTAAGAGACAAGGCCTTGTTCCATTGCCCAGGCTGGAGTGCAGTGGTGCAATCATAGCTCACTGCAGCCTTGAACTCCCTGGCTCAAGAGAGCCTCCTGCCTCAGCCACCAAAGTAGCTAGGACTACAGGTGAGTGCCACCAAACCTGGCCTATATTATCATCTTTGTAATTTAAAATGTATTTAATAAAGATAATTAAATAAAACAAAATTAGAATTAGGTATGGAGGTGTCTGTGGCATTTCAAAACACAGTCAACCAACATTTATTAAGAACAAAGTCTGAATTCTAGGATCAAAAAATTCGGAGGGCCAGGTGCCGTGGCTCACACCTGTAACCCCAGCACTCTGGGCAGCCAAGGCGGGAGGACTGCTTGAGCCCAGGAGTTTGAGACCAGCCTGGGCTATATGGTGAAACCCTGTCTCTACAAAAATAAAATAAAATAAAATAAAAATCCTCACTCAGGAGGCTGAGGTGGGAGGATCACCTGAGCCCAGGAGGTGGAGGCTGCAGTGAGCCATGATCATACCACTGCACTCAATGCTAACTGACAGAGTGAGACCATCACTCAAAACAAAACAAAACAAAACTTGGAGCCTGGGATGGTTGTCATGGGCTTCTGTTGCTTTTGCTATCTAGTCTCCATTCCCCACCCCCCCTTTTTTTTTTTTTTTTGAGACGGAGTCTCGCTCTGTAGCCCAGGCTGGAGTGCAGTGGCGCGATCTCGGCTCACTGCAAGTTCTGCCTCCTGGGTTCCCTCCATTCTCCTGCCTCACCCTCCCGAGTAGCTGGCACTACAGGCACCTGCCACCACGCCTGGCTAATTTTCTGCATTTTTAGTAGAGATGGGGTTTCACCGTGTTAGCCAGGATGGTCTCGATCTCCTGACCTGGGGATCTGCCCGCCTCGGCCTCCCAAAGTGCTGGGATTACAGGCGTGAGCCACCGCGCCCGGCCTTCCATTCCCCCTTTTACCGAAAAGAACATGTCAACTTTCTTTCAAGGAACCTCCCTTCTTTGGCCCACAGTCCATCCGGCTGATGTGAGGCTGTTCCCATTGTATCACCCCATCACAGCTGCAGGGTGCGCACGTGACCCAGGCCCCACCAAACAGCTGTACTTGGGTCAAGGGCAATCACGGATCCAACTGGGCCACTGAGACCCCACCAGGACCTCTTCCAAGCACTCAAGACATAGCCATAGCACACCCTAAAGAGCTGCCAGGTGGTGTCATGGAAGACAAGAGCTGCCTGGACCATCGTCCCTGCTGCCATCTGGAAGCCTCCTGACACTGAAGCCCATTTAGAAGACAGCAGAGCCAAGAGATGGAGTCACATTCCCAGCCACACCCATCATCTGAGCCCCAGCAGTGAGCGGAGAAACCAGATCTCCCTGGACTCTGCAGTGATGTGTGCTAATAAATTCTCTTCTTTTGCTTAAGCTGCAGTGAGCTGGATTTCTGTTGCTAAAGCCTCCTGACTCATAGGGAAATGAAAGAACATCGAGTCCACCTCCTTGAGGGAGTCTTGGCATCCCTGGTATACTGGTTTCCTGTGGCTGCTGTCATGAATAACCACATACTAAGTGGCTAAAAACAACACAAACATACTGATCTCGCAGTTCTGGAGATCAAAAGTCCCAAATCAGTCTCACGGGGCTAAAGTCAAGATGTCAACAGGGCTGGTTCCTTCCAGAGGCTCCAGGCAAGAATCAGTTTCCTTCCCTTTTCGGTGATCAGAGGCCGCCCGCATGCCTTGGCTTCTGGCCCCTTCCCCACATCACTCCACTCCCTCCATCACCACATCTCCTGCTACTGCCCCTTACCCTCCTACTTCTCTCTTATACAGACCCTTGCAATGATCTGGGGCCGACCCAGACAACCCAGGGCAATCTCACCATTTCAAGATCCTTATCTTACATCTGCAAAGTCCTTTTTCCCATGTATGGTCACACAATCACAACTTCTGGGGATTAGGAGGTAGAAATGATTGGGGGACTGTTATTTAGCCCACCACACCTGTGCACTTACCCGGGCAAGTGGTTCAACTCTACCTGGAGGAGAGGGGAGGGGCTGAGGAAAGGCAGCCCCAGCAGAGGTCAGGGCCCCATGAGACAACCATCCAAGAAGAGCATCCAGAAATAGCAATGGCCCAATGAAGTGGGGAGATTAGGTAAATACAGAAAACTGAGCAAATAAACAAATCTACTGAGCATTATTTTTCTTCCTGTCTGAGAAGAGTGACACGGATGTGGGATGGGAAAAGCTGGACTAAACCCTGTGGTATTGGTTTGGGAAGAGTTACCCCATACATATAGATATAAAAATAAATGTTGATGTAAATGTGTGTATATGTATACATACATGCATTGCACACACACACATATATATATAGCCTAGATTATCCACTGAAGGGACTGAGATTTACTCCAAAAGGTGAGTTCTGGGCTACATTAGTTTACTAGGACTGCTGTAACAAAGTACCACAAGTTGGATGGTTCGAACAGCAAACATTTCCAGTCTCACCATTCTGGAGGCTAGAAGTTTGAAATCAAGGTGTCGGTGAGGCCATGCTCCCGCTGAAGGCACTGCGGAAGGCCCTGCTACAGGCCCCTCTCCTCGCTTCTGAGAATCCCGTGGCTTGTGGCAGCCAAACTTCAATCTTCACGTAGCATTCTCCCTGTATGTGTGACTGTGTCCAAATTTTCCCTTTTTACAAGGACACCAGCCATATTGGACTAGTATGAACTCATCTAAACTAATTACATCTGCAACAACCCTATTTCCAGATAAGGTCATATTCTGAGACATTGAGGATTAGGATTTCAACATTTGAATCTTGAGGGATCACAACTGGAACCAGAACATGGACCTTTGAAAGACACCAAAAGCAAGAATGAAGCCCTGACCACCCCAGTCTGACCATCTGTCTGCAAAGACACTGCCTTCATCCTAGATAAGGGACCTGGGTGACAGAACGAGACTCCATCTCAAAAAATAATAATAATAATTAATTAATTTAAAAAATAAAATAAAAAACTAATCAGGTTTAAATTACTAAACATTCTTTAGAAGCCAAATATATCATTTATCTAGTTTGTTTAAAGTACAGGTTACAGTTATACTGCAAGATAATGTACTTTTAATCGGATAGAAAACTGTGTCTTCCTAATTCGTAATTTAAGTTCTGATTTTGAAATTAGTAGGGTTTAATTTAATCCATCCTATTTATAGAAATTACATGAAAGATATACAAACTTACATCATTGGCAATATCTGCAAATCGGGCTTTTTACCAAGTGGTTTTCCTCAGCCTTTTCTTCTGAATAAATGACGTTTTACTGTTCATTATTCTATATCTATGTATGCCTATGTTGTATTTCAAATATTGCAAAAGAAATAAGGATCTGGTCCCTTTAAAAAATAATAATAAATGACCATCCTTTATCAACTTCTTTTCTTTTCTTTTCTGAGACAGGGTCTCGCCATGTTACCCAGGCTGGTCTTGAACTCCTGGGCTCAACTAATCCATTCACTTCAGCCTCCCCAGGTGCTGGAACTACAGGTGTGAGCCACCATGCCCAGGCTCAATTTCTTAAATGAAAGAGATAATATCAATTTGGAAGCCAGTGACGTCATGCCTCGTGCCTTTAAAAAAGTCACAGAAAATTGAAAAACTAGGCTAAGACCAGAAGTTAAGTGGCAGGACCAGTGGAACCATGGTACTACCTTATGCAAACATCTGCTGGAGAATAGTAGTGTTTCCCAACTGTAGGTATCACTGATAACTTGAGAGGTGGCACCCAGGCGTAGTGTTAAATAACATCGTATCATATAGCATAGCGAGCACTTTCTTCTCTGTCCAAATTTTTCTCCAGCCATCTGACTATATCAAGGAGACAGTCTCTGTTGAATGATACTATGTCTTTAACAACTCTCTAACCTCTGTAACACTTGCTAATCTCTCTTTTTTTTTTTTTTTTTTTGGAAAGAAGTTCTCACTCTGTCGCCCAGGATGGAGTACAGTGGCATGATCATGGCTCACTGCAGCCTCGACCTCCTGGGCCCAAGCCATCCTCCCACCTCAGCTTCTCATGTAGCTGGGACAACAGGTATGTGCCACCATGCCTGGCATGGGCCACCACACCATGCCTTTTTTAATTTTTTGTAGAGACGGGCTTTACTTGGTTGCCCAGGCTGGTCTCTAACTCCTGGACTCAAGCACTCCTCCTGCCTCAGCCTCCCAAAGTGCTGGGATTATAGGCATGGGCCACTGCTCTCTTTATAACAGAGAACAGGACACAGTCTCAGAGCCTTGGGCAGATAACAATATGCAACACAATTTCATGACACTTGGGTTACATTGCATTTATTTTCTTCATTGCCTTCCATTTATGCCAAGTGATACTAGTTTTCCATTACAATAGTTACACATAGTTTAATTTCTAAATACATGTATGTTAAAAAATTGAGTTGATTCGGCCGGACACAGTGGCTCACACCTATAATCCCAGCACGTTGGGAGGCCGAGCCTGGCGGACCACCTGAGGTCGGGAGTTTGAGACCAGCCTGACCAACATAGAGAAACCCCATCTCTACTAAAAATACAAAACTAGCCGGGCATGGTGGCGCATGCCTGTAATCTCAGCTACTCGGGAGGCTGAGGCACGAGAATCGCTTGAATCCGGGAGGCGGAGGTTGCAGTGACCCGAGATCATGCCATTGCAGTCCAGCCTGGGTAACAAGAGCAATACTCAGTCTCAAAAAAAATTTTTTTTAAATGAGTCGATTTAAAGAAAATACACAGATATGGCAAAAAGTATGATGGTGGTATCAAACTGATGCATTTGGAGAAACACTGTCCTACAAAAGAAAGTTCTGACTCCTTAAACTATTACTTAGGGCTTAACCCTACTCCATTTCTCCTTCCTTGCCTCATTCATTTCCATGTAATTCCCTAAACAGGGCCAGGCACAGTGGCTCAAACCTGCAATCCCAGCACCTTAGGAGGCCAAGGTGGGAGGATCGCTTGAGCTCATGAGTTCGAGACCAGCCTGGCCAACATGGTAAGACCCTGTCTCTACTAAAAATACAAAAATGATCCAGGCATGGTGTTGTGTGCCTGTGGTCCCAGATACTCAGGAGGCTGAGGTGGGAGGATGGCTTGAGCCTGGGAGGTCGAAGCTGCAGTGAGCTGTGTTCATGCCACTGCACTACAGCCTGGGCAACAAAGCGAGACCTTGTATTTAAAAAAAAAAAAGGGAAAATTCCCTAAACACATGCAGGACCCCAAATGTCACCTCTCTGATTCCTCCTATCTGGAAGTCCTTTCCATACCCACCTGAGGAAGGCTATAAAAATGACCTGAATCCTTTACACCCCTCCTGTGTCCATACCCTTTGCAATGTCACTTTGCAGTTAATTCACCAAAGAGGTGCAGTCTGTGTCCAGGCCTTTTCAATGACGCTGGCCATGTGACTTGCCTCGGCCAATAGGAGGCCTGTGTGCTTCTACCTGCTGGCTTGGACCCCTGTCATCTTCATAAGAATGTGCCCAGGCTAGTCAGCTGAAGGATAAGAGACTACATGGTGCAGAGTCAGGTTTTCCCAGACGTCCCAGCCAAAACCATCCTAGCTCAGTTGACAGCCAACTCTTGCCTGGCTATTGGCTATAAGTGAGGCCATCCCAGATCAGATGAGCCACCAATCTACTGCTGATCCCAGAGGCATGGCCAATAAATGCTTATGTTATGTGCCACTGGGGTTTTGTGTTTGTTACACAGCGTTATGGGGACCCGTAGCTAACTGATACACCACCACATCAATGCGTGAAAATCTGAATTTTTCTCCAAAGCCCACCTCAAATGCCACCTGCTCCAGCAGGACCTTATAAATTCTTTCTTGGGACTTTATTTACACACACTGTGTTATAGAATTATTCACAATTTTTCTTGCATTATAACTGACTGACAAAGAAGACACTAGATCCCTTAAAGGGTTAAGGTGTCCTTGCTAGATTTGGAAGAGTAAATGAAATAAATATAACAATAAAAATACGGCCAGGCACAGTGGCTCATGCCTGTAATCCCAGCACTTTGGGAGGCCGAGGTGGGTGGATCACCTGAGGTCAGGAGTTCGAGACTAGCCTGGTCAACATAGTGAAACCCTGTCTCTACTAAATACAAAATTAGTCAGGCATGGTGGTGCACACCTGTAGTCCCAGCTACTCAGGAGGCTGAGGCAGGAATCTTTTGAACCCAGGAGGTGGAGGCTGCAGTGAGCCGAGATCACGCCACTGCACTCCAGCCAGGGCAACACAGCCAGACTCTGTCTCAAAAAAAAAAAAAAATTAAAAAGAAAAAACAATAAAAATAAAAGTAGCATTACTGAGCACTTCCCCCATGTGCCAGGCCCATGCTGAAGGTCACACATGCATTATTTCAATATATCCTTACATTTCCAGGAACTAGGTCCTATTAACATCTACATTGTACCAAAGAAGAAACTAGGCACACAGAAGTTAAGTCATTTGCTCACAATCACACAGCTAGTAAGTGCAGAGCCGAGATTCAAACCCAGTCTAATTAAAACACTCCAAAGTTACAGAAAGGATAACCTCATTTTAATTTATTTTAATTATTTAATAAATGCATGCATATATTTTCTTTTCTTTTTTTTTTTTGAGACAGAGTCTTACTCTGTCACCCAGGCTGGACTGCAGTGGCATGATCTCAGCTCACTGCAATCTCTGCCTCCAAGGTTCAAGCGAGTCTCCTGCCTCAGCCTCCCGAGTAGGTGGGACCACAGGTGCGTGCCACCACACTCAACTAATTTTTGTATTTTCAGTAGAGATGAGGTTTTGTGCCACGTTGACCAGGTTGGTCTCGAACTCCCGACCTCAGGTGGTCCTCCCACCTTGGCCTCCCAAAGTGCCGGCGTTATAAGAGTGGGCCACCATGCCTGGCCGCATATATTTTCCTTGTAAGAAAGTTAGAACATTTCAGGCCAGGCGCGGTGGCTCACGCCTGTAATCCCAGCACTTTGGGAGGCCGAGGTGGGTGGATCACCTGAGGTCAGGAGTTTGAGACCAGCCTGACCAACATGGTGAAATCCCAACTCTACTAAAAGTGCAAAAATTAGATGGGTGTGGTGGCGGGCGCCTATAATCCCAGCTACTCAGGAGCCTGAGGTAGGACAATTGCTTGAACCCAGGAGACGGAGGTTGCAGTGAGCAGAGATCACGCCACTGCACTCCAGCCTGGGCGACACAGCAAGACTCCATCTCAAAAAAAAGAAAGAAACAAAGTTTGAGCATTTCAGATAAGGCCAGAGCTCCCTTTGACCGCTCCCACGAATGCAGATCCCCATCCCTGGAGGTAGAGCGGGTAATCACTGAGACTAGTTAGGTGCCCATCTTTCCAGATGTTGATCTGTGAATTTTCACAAATACATACAGATCTATTGAAACTCTGCAATGTGGCTTTATGTGGATGATTTCTTTTTTCCTCTCACATAAATGATATCATACAGCATGCACTTTTGTGCACTTGCTTTTTTCACTTAGTAGTAAGCCCTGAGGGTCTTTCCACGTTAGTTCATACAGATCTGCCTCGTTCTTTTTAATCTTCTGCATGAAGGATTCCTTTGATACCTGGGTGAAAAGCCCATGATGTGAGCAGTTCTGTGATGTCTGCTGGGACGTCTTTGTCAACGACAATAAAGCATTTTCAGGAATAACAGCCACCATCACAGCTGCCATGTACTAAACATTTACAGTATGCCTGGCATCGTGAGCCAAGTGCTGTGAATGTGTTTGTTCCTTTTAATCCATGTGACAATGCTAGCTGTGAGGCTGGTACTTTCAGCCCATTCTACAAACAGGAAGACTGAAACTTCAACAGGCTAAATCATTTGCTGAGATCCACAGAGCTATTGAAATGGGAGCACCAGGGTGTGATCCCAAAGCTCTGTCTCTTTACCAGGACACTATGCTAGGAGCTGTTCACAGCTCCTTCCCACTGACCTGGAAGTGCAAAAGTTGGGCATCGACCCCTCAGGGGCAGAGAGAGGGCCTTATTCATCTTAGGAAGCCTTCTAAGTGAATTCCCGAATTCTAGTTCTGAGGTTTGGGCAAGTCACTTCAGCTCTCTGAGCCTCCACTTTCTCATCTGTAAAACAGGTGTATTCCACCTTTCCTCGCAGGCCTGCTGAGGCATTACATAAGATATTCTCAGCCAGACGTGGTGGCTCACACCTTTAATCTCAACACTTTAGGAGACAGAGGCAGGTGGATCACCTGAGGTCAGGAGTTCGAGACCAGCCTGGCCAACATGGTGAAACCCCATCTCTGTTAAAAATACAAAATTAACCGGGTGTGGTGGAACATGCCTGTAGTCCCAGCTACTCGGGAGGCTGAGACAGGAGAATCGCTTGGATTTGGAGGCAGAGGCTGCAGTAAGCCGAGATCGCACCACTGTACTCCAGCCTGGGCAAGACAGAGCGAGACACTGTCTCAAAAAAAAAAAGAAAAGAAAAAAAAATTATCTGTGCAGCAGATACCCCATACACCCATGTCCTACTTGTTGAAGGGGGATGTGGATTCTGGGGAGGTGTTTCCCAGGTCACCAAGAGACTGAGATCCTGCGCTTGCCAAGGAGCTAGAACCAAGGGGTACCCCAATTATGATACATTAGAAATGGGAGGAGTGAGTTTAGGAAGCAGATGGAGTGAAGGAGACAAGTGGGGACAGTGGCCTCGAGTTCTGGCCTTGCCCTTGAGGCAAAAGGGAATGAGAATCATCTTGGGGGACAAGAGTGTACTCAGCCGAGCAGGGAAAAACCCAGAAAACTGCACTGAGTGTGAAGCTGTGTTGGGCAGAGATCGAGCAGTGCTTCCCAAACAGGGATCCTGGGAAAGAGCAGCTCTTTCTCCTGGTTTTCCAGGATTAATGTTGCAGAATAACTGTAGCTGTCAGTTAACAGGGATATGCTTCGAGCCAAATGCTGTAATGAGCACGTTTTATGAATTATCTTCTTTAATTTTCCACAACACTGGAGGAATGTGATATGGGTCCAATCACTGTCCCCATTGTACAAAGGAAGAAATTGAGACCTAGAAATGTCAAATAACTTGCCCAAGGTCATCAAGCTACTAAGTGGATAAACTGGGATTTGAACCCAAGTCTAACAAACTCTTATTAACACACAAGGAATGTCACGCCAGGCCAAGCGCGGTGGCTCACACCTGTAGTCTCAGCACTTTGGGAGGCCGAGGCAGGAGGATCACTTGAGGTTAGGAGTTCAAGAGCAGCCTGGACAACATGGTGAAACCCCGTCACTACTAAAACTACAAAAAATAGCCGGGTGTGGTGGCGTACACCTGTAATCCCATTTATCAGGAGGCTGAGGCACGAGAATTGTTTGAACTCAGGAGGCGGAGGTTGCAGTAAACCAGGAAACCGAGATCGTGCCACTGCACTCCAGCCTGGGCGACAGAATGAGACCCTGTCTCAAAAAAAAAAAAAAAAAAAAGTCAGATGAAACCACACAGCAGCCAAAACAAAAGGTATAGTATAACCCTAGTTTCTGAATGCAAAATGCATTTATACAGATATATATATATATTTGCACACAGAGAGAGAGAGAAAAGAGAAAAAAGGCTGGCAACTGCATCTCTGGGTTATGATAGGTGAAATTTATTTTCTTATTTCTGTCCTTCTATATCTTATAATTTTTCAATAAGATACAGATTTTTTTAAGAGAGGGGGTCTTGCTATGTTGCCCAGGCTGGTCTCAAACTCCTGGCTTCAAGCAATCCTTTCGCCTCAGCCTTCTGAATAGCTGCGATTACAGGCACAAGCCACTATTCCCCATTTATTTTTCTATAAACCTGAATTACCTATATGATAGTAAGTTACAAATCACATGAAAATCAGACATTTGCCAATCATAAAGACACACAGGCCATCCTTAATGTCAGCCATCTCATTAAATAAGTATGACAGGCATTAAATAAATATGCCAGGCATTCTGCTACGTACTTGATACATTATTTCACTGAATCATCACAATAGCCTCAATAATAACCCCATCTTATTTACAAATGTGAAAACAGAGAACCACAGGGTTTAGGCAGCTCGCCCAAGGTACTAGATAATTTCACATTATTTCCCTCTTTCCTCAGTTTCCAATCATAAGCTTCAACTGAAGATATCTGTTAAAAATCAAACATTGCTACTCGTGAGGCTGAGGCTGGAGGATCGCTTAAGGCCAGGAGTTCAAGACCAGCCTGGGCAACACAGCAAGACCCCCATCTCCACCAAAAATTAAAAATTAGTGAGGCATGGTGCTGTGCACCTGTAGTCCCAGCTACTGGGGAGGATGAGGCAAGAGGATCCCTTGAGCCCAGGAGTTCCAGGCTGCAGTGAGCCATGAATCACACCACTGCAGTCCCACAGGGACAGCAGAGCAAGACCCTGTCTCCAAAAAAAAAAAAAAAATCAAATTTCTAGGCCCATCTCTTAGAAATTCTGATTCAGTTAATCTGGAGACAGCCCAGGAATCTGTGAAAACACCGAGGACTCTAATGGTTCCAAGGATCAGGCAAGCATGAGAAACATCCCTCTACTGTCTGAACAATTACATAATGAAAGTAGTTTCTCAGTCAAGCCGAAGGATCTGGGTCCTTGGGCAATAAACACAGGGCAGAAACCCCATTCTAGAAGCCAGGGTTCAGCACCCTCAACAATCAGTCCCCTCTCCAAGGGCTGTGGGCTCATTTGTACAATAGGCTCATTTTCCAAGCAGCTTCCAAAGCAGTCAGCACCTGTCCAGGCCTGAAGGGGCTCCCAGTGGGCAGGGAAGACAGATGTGCAAATGCAAATCACAAGGCCACGTGGCAGGAACCAGAACAGAAGGGCAGCCAGGGTTCAGTGCGGGCATCAAGGATGCCAAGTCAAGAGAGACGCCTTTTAAAAAGCCATGTGCCCGCCAGGTACAGTGGCTCACGCCTGTAATCCCATCAATTTGGGAGGCCGAGGCAAGCAGATCACCTGAGGTCAGGAGTTTGAGACCAGCCTGGCCCACATGGTGAAACCCCATCTCTACTAAAAATACAAAAATTAACAGGGCATGGTGGCGCATGCCTGTAATCCCAGCTACTCCAGAGGCTAAGACAGGAGAATTGCTTGAACCCGGGAGGCGGAGGTTGCAGTGAGCCGATATGCACCACTACACTCCAGCTTGGGCACCAGAGCGAGATTCTGTCTCAAAAGAAAAAAAAAAAAAAAGGCCATGTTCCATATCATAGGATAATAATAATGGGAGCTCCACATTTATTCTAAGAGAAGCAAGGCCTCATTCGTTCATTTAAAGATGTTCATGGTGCTTTTTTTTTTCCTTTTTTTTTTTTGAGATGGAGTCTCACTCTGTTGCCCAGGATGGAGTACAATGGCATGACCTCGGCTCACTGCAACCTCCACCTCCCGGGTCCAAGCGATTCTCGTGCCTCAGCCTCCCCGGTAGCTAGGATTACAGGTGCGTGCCACCACACCCGGCTAATTTTTGTGTTTTTAGTAGAGATGGGGTTTCACCATGTTGGCCAGACTGGTCTCGAACTCCTGACCTCAAGTGATCCGCCTGCCTTGGCCTCCCAAGGTGCTGGGATTACAGGCATGAACCACGGCGCCTGGCTGAGGTGCTTTCAAAATACAGACAACAAGGGATACAAAAATCAACTACACACCACCCCTGCCTTTAAGGTGGGCTATTTCAGGTGGCACCTGAAGACAGGTGCCTTATCTGTACCTTTGGATAAGCACAGAAATCAAGAGAGAGCATTTAGATACTTTTATAGCTATTTGATGGAGTAATCTTATGTCTATTCAATCTAATTTTTTCAAAGTGAGCACTGGATGCTGTTTGCGTTTTTTTCCATTTCATTTCCCTTGCAAATCATCTTTATTCTATTTCACAAAAGTATTGGCTGCAAAATGTCAGAAAAGATAAAGCTGATTCTTTCTTTACCGCAGAAGGCGGGAAAGGCACTGACCCTTCTACTCGGTGAATTTCAGGTATTCATCTTAATCTACCAACATCTCTAAATAAATTATTTTCCAGAATGGTTCCTTGAGTATCATGACAATGCTGAAGTGAGTGTTAGATTTTTTTTTTAACTTGTTTTGAGACAGGGTCTTGCTCTGTTGTCCAGGCTGGAGTGCAGTGACACAATCATAGCTCACTGCAGTATCAACCTCCTGAACTCAAGCAATCCTCCCACCTCAGCTTCCCAAGTAGCTAGGACCACAAGCATGTGTCACCACACCCAGCTAATTTTTTCATTTTTTGTAAAGGTAGAGTCTTGCTATGTTGCCCAGGCTGGCCTCAAACTCCTGACCTCAAGCAATCCTCCTGCCTTGGTCTCCTAAAGTGCTGGAATTACAGGCATGAGCCACTGTACCTGGCCCGATTGTGAATATCATTCTACAGATGGGGAAACCAGGCCTTGGAATTGCTGGAATTGTGCCTGTGATCACACAGATAAAGCAGCATCGGGATCGTGATTTGAACTCAGGACCTCTAGTTCCCAGTCCCGTGCTCTCTTCACAATTCTCTGCTGAAACAGACCATCAACGGTTGAGAAGCACAATTAGAAAAGGGCCTTTGTATGGCTTCACCCTGCCAGGCGGCCTAATTGATATTTAGGTCGACCTCAATTCAAGTCCATGCAGAGCCAAACTGAAGGAGAAGAAAAAAAAAAAAACCCAAAGGTTCCATCTTCAAATAAAGAAACACAGGACTTTTGGAAATAGCACATCTAAGCCGAGCCCACCGTCTGACTCTGCACTGCCCAGGTGTAGAGTAAGGTCCCCTGGGCCTGGGGTTAGAGGGATCACAGGTTGCGGAAATCCGACAGAGCTGGAGCCCGGAGGTGTAATTTTCCATCTCCACACCAGGGGGCAGCCTGGCACCTTCCACGACAGATGGAAAATTTTTCAGGCCTTGGCCCATCCGAGCATCCGCAGCGCCTTATTACTGTACTCTGTATTAGCATGGCGGTAAATTTAGCAGCATAAACAAAAAAAAAAAAAAAAAATCAAAAAGTCAAGACATGTGACAGAGCTAAAAATAATTGTGTCTGAAATCCCTAATGTGAAATGGGGAACTTTTCACTCCGAATCTAAACCCAAATCCAAACCAGAGACCTCCGGGAACGTCCTGGCCGTTGGGTTTGACAGAGCTCCAAATCCTCACCCCTTAGGTGCTTTTTTTTTTTTTTTTTTTTTGGAACGAAAGCGGAGTCCGTGAAAGCTGGGAGGGAATGCAGGACACCATGGGGGCCTTCTAGGGACCAGGCCCTTGCAAGAACCATCCCTGGTGTAAACCTCGCAGCAGCGCCAAGGGAAGGGGCTTGGCTCTCAGCCCATTTTACACACGAGAAAACTGAGGCTCAGTAATGGAACAGGGCTGCCCTTATGGTCACACATATACAGAGGCAGGCTCCAGAGCCCTCTGTGTCCCTCAGGACTGCCCGTCAGCACCCCATAATCGCTGGCTTCTCCCTAAAGGTACACATGAGCAGCAAAGAGCTCCAGCCTTTGAACTTGCTTGTCCCACCGGCTAGAGCTCTTCTGTCAGCTTTAGGCATAAACAGCCCTTTCCGTTTCTTCAGGTGTCACCTCTGCCCAAGCTCCTCTCAATGCCACCATCACGCCGCCCTGCTTTCTTTCCTTGGTGGCACTTTGCTATCTCACAAATCATCCTGTTTATTGGTTTCCATGGTTACGCCTCCCCCCCACCACCACCACACACCCATCATGTCAGCTCAAGAGAGCACGGGCTTTGCCTGTCATTTCCCCAGCGTTCAGATCCGTGCCTGGCATACAGTCGGTGCTCAATACATTTTTCTTGGTCTTTCAATAAACCAACATCCTTGGTGGTTAAACGCCAGGCCACTAAAAATAAATCCCAAGTCCTTTTCCAAGCGGGCACAGTGCACCTGCAGGACCGGGTCCCTGGTTGTGTTATTAAGGTTCTCGGGTGATCAGACCCCGTGCGGGTAATGAAATCGCGGCAGCCACAGCCAGCAGCCCCGACGCCTTCCCGCCGTTGCCAGGGCGACCATTGTCATAACATCCCTGGCGCTTGGCGGCCCAGCTGACGGGGGAGAGAATTATTTGACTGGAGAACGTCTCAAGTAACCGGCCAATTTGCATCCACAGGAAAATCCCCTGCTGAGGGAGGGCTGGAGGCCTGGGAGAGGCGCCCTTCCTTCTCTCCCCAGCCCTGGATCCCAATGAGAACCGGATCCCTGAGGCCAGGCAGAGGGACCCAACAGTCTGGGGCAGTCCCGCCGAATGCTGGAACACAGGCAGCTGCCTCTGCAGGAAGGAAGAGCCCCCCTCTCCACTGCCTCACTATTGCTGATGGTTTTTCCTTTTCTCTACGTTATTACTGCTGATGGATATTACAAACAATAGAAAAAAGGGTTTATATATTTAATGAGCACTTACTAGACAGCAGGTCTAGTAGTAATAACTTCCTTACACGATCCTTATAATTTTAACATTTACACAATAATACATTATGTCATATTTATACTATATATGTATACTGTATAATGTCATCATAGTAGTCATAGATCTCCCATATGTGATAATTCATATATAATACATAATTTGAAATATATATTTATATATATATAAAACAATATTTATATTATGCAACATACACAGGTTGAGTATCCCTTATCTGAAATACTTGGGATCAGACATGTTTCAGATTTCAGATTTTTTTCAGGTCTTGAAATCTTTGCATTATACATCATGAGCTATCTTGGGGATGGGACCCAAGTTTAAACACGAAATTCATTTATGTTTCATATACACCTTATACACATAGACTGGAGGTAATTTTGTACAGTATTTTTAATGTGTTGCATTAAACAAAGTTTGTGTTAAGTTTTTATGTGTGGAATTTTCCACTTGTGATGTCATGCCAGTGCTCAAAAGTTTCCGATTATTGGGAGGCCAAGGCAGGTGGATCACTTGAGGTCAGGAGTTCGAGACCAGCCTGGCCAACATGGTGAAACCCCGTCTCTACTAAAAATACAAAAATTAGCTGGGCATGGTGGTGGGTGCCTGTAATCCCAGCTACTTGGGAGATTGAGGCAGGAGAATCGCTTGAGCTCGGGAAGTGGAGGTTGGAGTGAGCCAAGATCGCACCACTGCACTCCAGCCTGGGCGACAGGGTAAGACTCCATCTCAAAAAAAAGTTTCCGATTATGGGACATTTTACTTTTTAAATTTTGGATTAGGGATGCTCAACCTGTATTATATATTTATAATAATAAAACTCACATTTGTTGATAGTTTTTATATGCTAGCCCTGTGCCTACTGCTTTGTGTTAATAACGCTGCTACTGATAAATTATTATAAAATATATTCATAATCACAATCATAGCTAAGTCTTATTGAGCACTTACTATGTGCTAAGTGCTTTATGAATATTATCTAATTGTCATATGCACTCTAAGGGCTAAGAACCATATTATTCCCATTTTGGAGATGAGAAAAAGAAGCACAGAGTAACAATGGAACTTGCCTAAGGTCACATGGATAAAAACAAGGAGGGAGGCTGCCCCCAAGCCTGTCCCCTTCCTTATTTTTCCATAGCACAGTTCAAAGTTGTCAAACTTGAGCTTGTAGCAAGATCACCTGGGGAGCTTGTTAAAAATACACATGCCAAGCCCCAGCTTCAGCCCCAACCCAAGCCTACGGAATCAGGCACTCCTGGGGACAGGGGCTTCTCTTTTCTTGTCAACAAGGTCCCCAGATAGCTCAGACAGAGGCAGAGTTCAGAACCACTGCATGGGGCTTTGCCGCCCGGCCCTATGAGAGATGGGTTCTTTATTTGTTGTAAATATCACAGTTCCCATTGGGTGATCTGATTAAATGAATGAGTCTTGAGGGGCTGAGATGTGGAGAGGGCAGCTTTGAGTTGGGTATGCAAGACCAAGAATCCCAAAGAGAAGGAAGAGAAGCAAGGGGCAAAATAAGAATTCAGGCAAACTTAACTTGCACCACTATGCAAGAATTCAGGCAAACTTAACCTGCACTAATCACTCCCGGCCTTTTTGGAACCAAAGAGCCCTTCATGAAAAGTAAATCAATAATAACACACGCTTTCATCCAGGGCTGGCTTTTGCAGGGCAAAGCCAATCCGCCTAAATTCCCTCCCACTGGTCACCACCCCACATAACACACACACTACCTGCCCCCTCTTAATCATTCACCGGGGGCCAAGCTGGACAGAGAAATATCAGCTTGCAGGGTGGGGACCCACCCTCAGCACCCACATTTTGAACCATGGGACCTCCTGCAAGTGGCAAAAAATAGATGATGTTGTTAAAAATAAAATAAAAATTGGTGGCAGGTGCTGTACTAGGGGAGGCAAGGCTAGGAGGAGGTAGGCAGAAGTTCTGAGACTTCCACGCCTGTGGCCCCTGCACTGCTGGGGGTACTGAGAGCTGGACACCAAGTAGCAGCCAGAGAGACATGCTGCTGGGTCTACTGTAAGCAATACGTTGCCTTATCAGCTATGGCTGAACTAAGAAGCAAGCAGAGTTAAGATCCCACACTCGAGGTAAGAGCAGATGAATCTGGGATAAAATACACATGCCCTGAAAGCAGGTCTCACTGCAGCAATTGCTAAGCAGCTTCCCACTTTGGCCACAGAGGCTGTTCCATTTAGAGCTGCAGAGAGGAACTTCTCCCAACAGAGAGGCAACTTACCACATACAGCTATTTACGGTCACGCTGGAATTAACAAAAGTTACATAAACAATCAACATAGTGAACAAACAAGGGCCATAGACGCATAGTGAATCAACATGCATCCTATCGGGGTCGTGGATAAAAAATCCAGACAACACGCCCACCAAAATCACTGGTCATTATGTGACCTCAGGCAATCAGGGAATTCAACTCCCCTCCTACTGCCTGGAAAAAAAATTCGTTAGAATTTAACCCTAGAATTGTGTGACATAACCCAGTATTCTTAATGGGGTGCATCTTTAAGTTCTAGGAAGATCCAGAATGAATTATAGGTATATTTCAGATAAATAATCCCATGATATTAATATTTGAATTAAAGAGATCATACATTTTGGGAATTTTATTTTATGTTCTTTTAATGTTATATAATTTAGCCAGTTAGAGTAAGAGTTCACCTTTCTAAGTCTAATTTGAAATGTGTAACTGAATAACTAATTTAGACATGTATTTTAAATTGAAATTCTATTCAATTTATGTACAATATTATTAATAGAAAGCAACTTAAGGCTAGGCATATTTATAAGTTTAATTTTTCAGGCTTATGGGTTACATAAGTAGTTGAGAAGGCTTGTCTGTCAACAATTAAAGAGTAGTTTTTTAAAATCCTGTATATCTGCCTGGGCAACATGGCAAAACCTACTCTCTACAAAAAATAAAAAATAATTAGCCAGGTGTGGTGGCACACATCTGTAGTCCCAGCTATTCAGGAGGCTGAGGTCAGAGGATTGCTTGAGCCCAGGAGGTGGAGGCTGCAGTGAGCCGTGATTGTGCCACTGCACTCCAGCCTGGGCGCCCGAGCGAGACCTTGTCTCAAAAACAAAAAAGAAAAAAAAACTGTATATCAAATTTATAAATGCAGTTTAAATTTTTTGAAGATGTTTAATTAACCAACGTTGTAATTGGGAGCACACATTATACAAAATCTCCTTATACCTGATTGCCGGATTTTATTAGATTTATATGAATAGGTCTGGGCACAGTGCCTGTAATCCCAGCACTTTGGGAGGCCGAGGCAGGCAGATCACCTGAAGTCAGGAGTTCGAGACCAGCCTGACCAACATGGCAAAACCCTGTCTCTACTAAAAATACAAAATTAGCCAGGCATGGTGATATGTGCCTGTAATCCCAGCTACTTGGGAGGCTGAGGCAGGAGAATCGCTTCAACCTGGGAGGCGGAGGTTGCAGTGAGCTGAGATCGTGCCATTGCACTCCAGCCTGGGCAACAAGAGCGAAACTCCATCTCAAAAAACAAACAAACAAACAAAAAAGATTTATATGAATAGAACAATACTGTGTGAAAGCATAGGAATAAACAGAATGAATTTTTGCTTTAATAAATTAAATATTAATTTCTAAAACCAAAATATAATTACATGAAAGTAAAAATTCAGTTCCTGGATCACACCAACTATCTTTCAAATGCTCAATACCTGCTTGTAGCCAGTGGCTCTTGTACTAGACGGTGCAGATACAGAATATAGCCATCGTCTCACGGGGAGTTTCTTCTAAATCTGCAGACAATTTTTTAGCAGATCTCTTAGGAAAAAGCACCCCAAGACCCCCCCCCCCACAAAGAGACAATTTAACTCTTTCTATTATATTCAGAATTGTCCTAATGGAAAATACAGGCTCCTGAAGAAAATGAGACAAGTTATGAGGCAGACCTGGGCTGGGAGGGATGGAAAACAAGGCAGAGAATGCTGGCCACGAAATTTACCCTAGGCCAAGGACGACCCAGAAAACCTGCCGGAGGAAGCCGTAAACATCCACTAACCCCTCCTCATATTATTTTATGACAGAATTTTGCCAGATTCTTTTTTTTTTTTTTCTGAGACGTGAAACCTCCACCTCCCAGGTTCAAGCGATTCTCCCACCTCAGCCTCCCAAGTAGCTGGGATTACAGGTGCACACCACCACACCCAGCTAACTTTTTTGTATTTTTAGTAGAGACGGGGATTCACCATGTTGGCCAGGCTGGTCTCGAACTCCTGATCTCAGGTGATCTGCCTGCCTTGGCCTCCCAAAGTGCTGGGATTACAGGCGTGAGCCACCATGCCTGGCCTTTTTATATTTTTTTTATGGCAGAGTCTCGCTCTATCACCCAGGGCAGATTTTGGAGCATTCTAATTAGGATACTCGACCTATACCAGATTTCAAGTATCTCAAGGGCCGGGGCCTTGTTTTTGACATCTTTGCATCCTCCCAACAATGAACATGATGAGTTTCCCCGGAATAATTAAAACTATGGAATGGATTCATGAATCAATGAATGAATGAATGATGTGCAAGAATGAAGGCCTTTTCCATAAGCAACAACCACAAATGCCTAATTGGTCCAGGGTTCAGATTCATGGTCTCAACTCCGGGTTACTTTTTGTTAGTGTTTGTTTTGGTTTGTTTGAGGGTACAGAGGGGGCTTGGTGAGGAAGAGACAGAAACACTACAGACCGGCCACTCCAACCAGCTGCTCCTACCTAGAGATGAGGTGTTGTCAGCAGACAGAAGTGAAAAGCAATTCTTTCCAGAGAGAAAGATCCTTTTCACTATGTAACCCTTGTTAGTATGGTGACTGTCCCACCAAGTCTGTGCTATAAGCCCCGCTGTGTCATTTCTCCCAAGAATCTCAACAGCTAGAAAGTGACAACAACATTCCCCATTTTGCTCAGGCTCTTTTTGTATAATATCTTGAATTCTTCTTATGAAATTCTTATGAACCTATAACATTGGCCACATTATCCTCATTTTACAAATGAGGAAATGGAGGTCAGCTGACTTGCCTTGCACAATGCCAGCTGGACAACAGCAGAGCTGACCCCAGCCTGTCTGGCTCCAAAGCTGCTGTCTTTCCACAAGCCATGGTGACCATCTGAGTTGGGAAGAGACAGAGCCATAGGCCAAGGTTGAGAACTGAAGTCCAGCAGGGTCTGTTAGTGACTCAATGCATCTTTGCCCAATTAATATTAATATTTCTTGAGGTTGTGAGAAGAGAGAACAGAAGACTGAATGGTTTAGGGCCACACACCCAGTACCAAAGTCCTCCTATTCAGGGCTGCTCCAAAGAGATGCTGGAGTGTCCTGCGCATATTTACAGAAGGATATACATTTCCCTGAAATCTCAAAAGCAACTGTAAGTCTCAGGATGGAAATGCCATGGCAGTTAGAGAAGGACAGACCACTCTAAGAGGAAAGTACCTTGCACTTTCCAACAAGGCTCTCAAGGGGCTCAGAGTCCAGTGGAGCAGACAGGGACGTGCACAGCTCCCTCAGCACACTGCAGGGGGCAATAGGCACCATAGTAGCAGCACAGGCCAAGTGTTCAAAGGACAGGGAGATGGTTTCTGGGAAAGACAATCTGAGAAAGCTCTCTGGAGGAGGTGGCATATAAGCCAGGCCTTGACAAGCACTCATAACTTCCCATTTCCAAATTGCCGTTCAACTACCATCTACACACACAAACACACCCACACTGGCTTCCACCTGAGCAGAGATGAGTCACATTTGGATAGGAATGTTGAACTGCACGAACTTTGAGGTTCCTTTTAACCCTGGAATTTTATGGTTACAGGGATCTGAGAACTAACCATTCTTCCATCCATCCATCCATCCACTCATCCTTGCAACCATACACCCATACATCTAGCCATCTATCCATTCATCCATCCAACCACCCATCCAACCATCCATCCAACAATCCATCCATCCTTCCATCTATCCATCCATCCATCCATCCAACAATCCATCTATCCATTTATTCATCCAACCATCCAACAATCCATCCATCTAACCATCCATGCAAGCATCCATCCATCCATCCAACCACCCACCCAACCATCCATCCATCCATCCATCCAACAATCCGTCCATCCATCTATTCATTTATTCATCCATCCATTCACTTATTCATCCATCCATCTATTCATTTATTCATCCATCCATCCAACAATCCATCCATCCAATCATCCATGCAGGCATCCATCCATCCACCCATCCATTCATCCATCCAACCATCCATCCATCCAATTATTCATGCAACCATCCATTCAATCCAACCATACATCCAAGCAACCATCCATTCAATCCAACCATACAGTCAACCATCCATCCATTCATCCAACCACTCATCCATCCATCTCTCCCTCCCTCCCTCCATTCATCTATCCATTCATTCATCCCTTCAACCAGCCATCCATTCAGCTATCTATCCATCTGTCAAATAAAAGTATTTCACTCCTGGTACCCATCTAGCACCATATATTAAAAACATAAGGAAACTGGGATTGACTATCATCTTAAAAGCCAATTACATCACATCAGGCATATCAGGCCATGCAGAACTGTTACATCCAAGTGATACAAATTATAATTACTGTTATTAATAATAAAAACAGTTTGCAACCAAACACATAGTAGAATCAGATAAGATAATGTTTCTAAAATGCCTCTCACAGTGCCTGGCACATAGTAGATGACGAAAAGTTGATTTCCTGTAAGTGTCAACCATTGGGTTAAATCCTGAGATAAAATTATGAACAAGATAGGCTTGGTCCCTGCCCCCATGGAACTTCTATTTGATAAGTGCTATGGTGGCAGCAAAGAGCTCAGAGCATATAACAGGGAAGGACAGTTTACTACCCGGACCAACCAAAGAAAGTCTCCCTACAGAGGGGATCAGGCAGCCAGGCACAGAAAGGTGTGCAAAGACCCTGAGGTGGGAAAGCACTTGGTATGTTTCGGGAATTCAGAGCTGGAATATTATGGGCAAAAGGGAGATAAAAAGGAGTAAAACTCCGTCTCTACTAAAAATACAAAAATTAGCTGGATGTGGTGGCAGGCATCTGTAATCCCAGCTACTTGGGAGGCTGAGGCAGGAGAATTGCTTAAACCCGTGAGGCGAAGGTGGCAGTGAGCCAAGATCGTACCACTGCACTCCAGCCTGGGCGACAGAGCAAGTCTCCATCTCAAAAAAAAAAAAAAGGAAATGAGGTCAAAGAAGCAGAGACAGGGGCTGGGTCAAGTAGAACCTATTACAGTCACGGAAAGCAGGTGAATTTCATTCCTATGCCGTGGGGAGCTTCAGAAGTTTTTTAAACAGAGAGTGACATTATCTGATAAAACAGGAAAATAATGCCGTTTGTCCTGCAAAGCAACCTAGTGAGAAATGGGTCTGGCCAATGTCACTGTGCCCATCTTACAAATAGAAAAACAGAGGCTCCAGACAATGAAGGGCCTCCTCCATGTCTTTAGGACCTCAAACTCTGAACTCACCCAGGCTGAAGGTGTGCTCCCCGCTCCCGCCTCTAAGTGATAGTGCCCCTCCTGCAGATTACATCTGGGCACAATTCCCAATCCCAGAGCAAAACAACACAGGCAAAAGGAAGAGAGAAAAAAGGACATGAGAATGAGAATGAGACCTTGCCAGGTCTCAGCACAATGTTCTCTGTGACACATACTCAAGTTGGCATGAACCTTTTCAGCTCTGCATCAGAGAGGCAAAATCCTCCACCATGCCAGCTCTCGCTAGAACTGAACACAGTCTTCTGAAAGGGAAATTTCTAAAGTTCTCTTGCTTGTAGCAGCAAGGGGGAGAAGCATCTTGGAATCCTGATGACCAGCAAGCTCCACATATTAAGTTTCCACCAAAAGTTGATACTCAGAAGAGATGCCAAAAACACTGCCTTGAGACCAAAGAAACACACAATCTTCTAATTCTGGTGGATGTGCAAGTTGTTATACCTTTATGAAAAGCAATCTAGCAAGAGCATTACAAACTCAAGTTAGATGTCCTTTGACCTCTGTGGCTGTGGCATAGCGAGTGGAAAGAAGTGATGTAGAGTCTAAGTGCTGCACTGCCGAGACCTCTGTAAAACCCACTTTGGGGAAGGAGGCACTAGAATTCACCAGCCATCTCTGTTTCCTTCTTCTCTACCATCTGCTCCGTTCCTCTTTACTTTAAACCTCACCAGCAACAAATGGATTAGAAACAACCATAGCACCTGCCGTGTAGGAAAACTGCACAGAACTAACACCTTTCTGTCTTCCCCACTGACACGCAGCAGGTAACACCAGAGGATGCTCCTGTCCAGAGGAGGGAGCACAGATCAAGCCGAATATCCTTGGATACGTTACTTCACCCACCCAGGCCTCAGTTTCCACTGCCCGGGGGACACACAACAGCCCTGTTGCATGTGGATGATGAAGCTCTGAGAGGCTCTGAGAGGCTAAGTGACCCCTCTAGGGTTCCACAGCTGAGAGTGACATGGCTGGACCTGGAATCCAGGTCTTTCCAATAGAGATCTTAGGGGTCACTATTGCCCCTATTTATTGAGTGCTTTCTACGTAGAGGGCATGATGCCAAGCACTTTCCATGCAGATCTCATTTAATCCACATAATAACTCTGTAAAGTAGGGTTCATGCTCACTTATCACATTTTGCAGATAAGGAAACTGACACAGAGAGGCTAGGCAGTTTACCCACACAGCCAGGAAAGGTGGAGCCAGAAGATGAATCAGGTCTAGCTGAGAACCCAGGCTCCTAGCCACTGTACCACCCTGCTGGGGTTATCTCTGGGGAAAAGTGTGTGTCTGTTTTTTTATAATATGCATATATTTATAGGTGTGTATAAACACATATGTAATATATACATATATGTGCATGCTTATATACCTATAATTATATATGTGTATTATATGTAATTATATGTATATAATATATACATAGGTATTGAACACAGGGAGGGGAACAACACAGGGGGCGGGGGGTAAGGGGAGGGAGAGCATTAGGACTAATACCTAATGCATGCGGGGCTTAAAACCTAGATGACAGGTTGACAGGTGCAGCAAACCACCATGACACACATATACCTAGGTAACAAACCTGGCCGGGCACGGTGGCTCAGGCCTGTAATCCCAGCACTTTGGGAGGCCAAGGCAGGTGGATCACAAGGTCAGGAGGTCGAGACCATCCTGGCTAGCATGGTGAAACCCCATCTCTACTAAAAATACCAAAAGAATTAGCCAACGGGGTGGCGGACGCCTGTAGCCCCAGCTACTCGGGAGGCTGAGGCAGGAGAATGGCATTAATCTGGGAGGCGGAGGTTGCAGTGAGCCGAGATTGTGCCACTGCACTCCAGCCTGGGCAACAGACTGAGACTCCGTCTCAAAAAAAAAAAACCTGCACATTCTGCACATGTATCTGAAACCTAAAATAAAAATATACATGTATATATATGTATGTATATATGTGTATATATAATATTTGTATAGGTATAAATAATACATATAGGTATATATAAATATATTTGTGTAAATGTATAGGTATTATATTATATATGTATGTTTATATAGCTATAAATATATGTAATTATACAGGTATATACCTATAAATATATGTAGTATATATTTCATTTACATAATTTACATAGACATACAGTCATGCACCCCATAATGATGTTTCTATCAGTGACAAATCATATATATGATAGTGGTCCCAAAAAATTATAATACTGTACTTTTCCTGTGCCTTTGCTATGTTTAGATACACAGATACCATTGTGTTACCATTGCCTACAGTATTCAGTACAGTAACATGTTGTGCAGGTTTGTGGCTGGGAGCAATAGGCTCTATCGTATAGCCTAGATGTGAAGTAGGCTATGCCATCTACGCTTGTGTAAGTACACTCCCTGATGTTTACACAATGAAATCACCTAACAATGCATTTCTCAGAACGTATCCCCGTCATTTAGCGACATATGACAGTATACATATAATTATATATAATATAATCACATATGTAAATGTACATAATATACACATGTCTATTATATGACATCTATACATAACAATATACATACACACATATAGATGTTGAGATGTAATTGTTACATCCTTCTTTTTCTGTTTCTTTTTTGCTATGTATATTTTATCTCATGTGCATGTATTACCTGGCTTATTAAAAAAAATAGTCTTCCCCTATGAAAGACAGAGAATACCTTTTCTTCTTTTTTCATTGTTATATTTTTTTGAGAGAGTCTTACTCTATCACCAAGGCTGGAATGCAGTGGTGTGATTATGGCTCGCTGCAGCCTCGACCTCCTGGGCTCAAGTGATTCTCCCACTTCAGCCTCCCCAGTAGTTGGGACTACAGGCGCTCATTGCCACACCGGGCTAAATTTTTTATTTTTAGTAGAGATGGAGTCTTGCTCTGTTGCCTAGGCTGGTCTCGAACTCCTGGGCTCAAGTGATCCTTCTACTTCAGCCTCCCAAAGTACTGAGATTACAGGCCTGAGTCATCATGCCCAGCCGGATTTTTTTTTCTTTTCTTCTTTTTCGTTTTTGTTTTGTTTTGTTTCATTTTGTTTTGTAGAGACAAGGTCTTGCTATGTTGCCCAGGCTGGTCTTAAACTCCTGGGCTCAAGCAACCCTCCTGCCTTGGCCTCCCAAGTGCTGGGATTACAGGCATGAGTGACGGCACCTGGCCCCTTGACTTCCTTTCCATCAAGAGACTAAGAATCAGGCCAGGAGGGAGAGGTTCAGGTGAAGTTTACATGCAAACCCAACTAGGTCAAATCCAGCATACCCAGGCCTGGTGGAACCACATGGAGCAGAACAGGCCCTTGACCAGTCCTGAGAATCCAGTGTTTCAACAGGAGGTTCTGTGTTAGGGAACTAAAAACCCTCCCAAAAGTGGCTTCAACAAAGGAATTGTTTAGTTACACAGCAATAATCCAGCAGCATGGTGGCTGCCAGGGTTGCTTCACTCAGTGGCTCATCAGCAGTATCAAGGGCCCTGGTAGGGTTGAGATGGCTGTGGCATTTCCATGTGGGCATCAGCAGAAGAATGACCATTCTCACCAATGTTTCCTTTCATGCATTAAAAAATAAAAATAAAAATAATTAAAAAAAACTCTCCTCCACTGGCCACCCCTCATATCCCACTGGCCAGGAGTGGGCAGCCACATGGCTATGATCAACCAGTGATTGCAAAGGGAACGTCATTGGCCTAGACCAGTCATGAGCGACATTGTCTCAAGAGCAGGCTGCTCAGATGAGCAAGAACAAAACTGGATTCAGGAAGCAAGGATGACTTTGGATAGGCAAACAGAGTGTGTTCCACACCCAGTGCCTGCCTGAAGAAGGGCTTAATGCTTCGTAACAATATTTCCAAGTGTAGCCTTTTCTCCAGCCCCAAAACCCTTTTGAGAATAACCATCAAACTACCAGCATTCTTCAGTTTTCATTTAGATACTTGATCTTCAGTTTTTAAGTAGGGCACTTTCAACCATTCTCTTGGAGGCCAGATTCAACCCTGGACAATGCTTCTGGGAATATTCAAAGACACAAACACAAATTTGTATATTTGTATTCAAATATACAAATAAATGTTCCACCATATATCAAAAGTATGCTCTCCAAAAGGACAAATACTCTATGACTCCACCTACATGAGGTGCCCAGAATTGCCAAATTCACAACAGAAAGTACACAAGAGATTAGGAGTGGGAGTGATGCGGAGTGTTCTGAATGTGTGTCCCCAAAAGCCATATATTGAATCCCTAACTCCCAGTTTGATGGTATTTGGAGATGGGGGCCTAGGGAGTGATTAGCTTTAGATGAAGACCTGAGGGTGAAGCCTCCATGATGGGATCAGTGTCCTTCTAGGAACAGGAAGAAACCAGAACTTTCTCTCCACCATGTGAGGACACAGAAAGAAGGTGGCCGTCTGCAAGCCAAGAATAGAGCCCTCACCAGAACCTGGAACCTGACCATGCTGACAACCTGGTCTTGGACTTCCCAGCCTCCAGAACGGTAAGAAGTAAATTTCCATTTTTTTCTATATATGGGAAAATAAATTTATATTTTATTTCTATTGCTTAAGCCATCCAGTCTATGGTATTTTGTTACGGCAGCCCAAGTTGACTAAGTCAGGGAGTTAGTGAATTTCATTTTGGGGTGATGAAAAAGTTTGAGATGGATAGTGGTGATGGTTACACAACAATATGAATGAACTTAATGCCACTGAACTGTAAACTCAAAAATGATTAAAATGGTAAACATTATATTACATATAATTTACCACAATATTTAAAAATGAATGCTCCCACAGGTCTTATAGTGTCTGTCTTACAGGTATGGAAACCAAAGTGCAATCAGGCACTTGAATGATGCACCCAGCATCTTCCATGCAAGTTATGGGTGGAGGTAGAATTGGAACCCAGGTCACCTAACTCCAAGGATGGTGTGCCCCTTCCGCAGCTCAGATGCCTCTCCCAACTCAGGCCACATGTAGAAGGAAAATCCAAGCATGAGAGGCAGTTCACCAGCAACGGAAACCAGATCTCTTGTGGTTATTATTAGCAGGGCGAGCAGCCGGGTGTGGAGGGGACCAGCTGTGAAACTCTCATGGGAGGGGAAGCCAAGGTGAAGTGGAGGGAACTCATGCCCCCACATCACAGCAGCAAGCTCTGCAGTTACAGAGACCTCAAACTTTCCATCAACAATCCTCACTCGCAGCCTCTTAGCTCTTGGGGGAAAATTAACACAGGTCCCAGGGCTGAGATTTTCCATGTTTAGTTTCAACCCAAAGGAAAATTTTGTTAGAAAGTTGAAAGAGTGTGACTATTTTTAAATAACGAGACGTGGGGCCATAGTGTCAGCACACTCGAAAAGGTAAAAAACATTTGTATCTTGCTTTCTTCCACCCTCCCCTTCAATTCAGATGGATAGACTGCAGAAGAAAACAAGGGAAGTTAACACTTCGTTCAGAGCTTGCCAAATGTCAGGAACTTGCTTTATCCTAGACCAGCAGTTCTCAGCTATAAGTGATTTTGTCCTCCAGGGGACTTTGGCAATGTCTATAAATATTTTGGTTGTCACAGCTTGGGAGATGGGGAGCTGTTACTAAAATCTAGTGGGTAGAGACCAGAATTGCTCTTCAACATCTTTCAATACACAGGACAGATCCCACAACAGGGAGGTATTCACCCCCGAATATCAGTAGTGCCAAGGTTGAAACACCCTCTCCTACTCGAAGAGTCCTCAAACTTGAGCATGCATTAGAAAGCCTTGGAGGGCTTGTGAAAACACAGATTGCTAGAATCCCCCCAACCCCTACTCCCTGCCACAGCTGCTGACTCAGTAGGTCTGGGGAACCATCCAACTTTGCGTTTCTAACAAGTTCCCAGGTGATGCTGATGCTGCTGGTCCAGGGACCGCATTTTGAACAGCACTGTATTGGATCATCTTCGAAAAGGTCTTGAGACAATGGTACTGTTCTTCCTATCTTATGTCTTTGAGATCTAAGGCTCTGAAGGAAGAGAAGTGTTACCTAAAGTCACCCAAGTCACACTGGGTCCCATAAGCTAGTAACTAGTTTGATCTTCATACCAAGATCAGTACAATCTCCAGCCTCTAGGGGTGTCCACAGGCTTTAGAGCCCAGCCACATGTCCACAGAGCACCAGATAGTACCTTTGGTGTGAATCTTCTCTGACATTTACCATCCTCAACAAATGGAGCTTCTGAGCTCCAGAGTAAAGGGAACAACCTTAGAATTCTGCAGTAGTGCTCTCCCGAAAACACTGCTTAGAAGTCTAGTCTTTTTAAATAAGCTCACTACTTAAAGGTCCTCTCGGTGTTAAAGCCTTTTGCAGGTTCTAAGAACTTTTCATAGAAGAACCATATTTGTCCATGCTTCCATGCCCAATTTACTTAATGGGAAGACCTATGCATTTGGCAGATCCATTTGATTGCATTTGATTGCATTTGATCCATTTCTTGCATTGTTTATATACCCATAAGCTAGAAATTTTTTCTTCCCACTTAGATGCACCGTGGGACATCTCTCTGCCATATCTTGCATCACACTTGGATGGTGTAATGGAAATAACATTAGACTGGGAGTCAGGAGACTTGTGTTCCAGCAGAAGGGAAAAAGAAGTCTCAGAGTGGAATATTGCAACATCCCATATTCTCCCGAGAAGGGCTGCTGGATTCCCTTGCTGATGAGGAATTACCATGGGGTCACCTTGCTACATGGTTCATCACTGTCATCCCTCCCTTCAGAAAAATTAAATCATTCAAAGGTCACATAAGAGGTCAATGGCAGAATGAAGGAAGCAGGGGACAAAAAAAATAAGTGAAATTCCCAAATTTTTAGTCCTCTAGTTCAAATTACTAGACAATAACCCCTTTATTAGAAATGTCTTCTTATGGCTGGGTGCGGTGGCTCACGCCTGTAATCCCAACACTTTGGGAGGCCAAGCCATGCAGATCATATGAGGTCAGGAGTTCAAGACCAGCCTGGCCAACATGGTGAAACCCATCTCTACTAAAAATACAAAAAATTAACCAGGTGTGCTGGCGCATGCCTCTAATCACAGCTACTTGGGAGGCTGAGGCAGGAGAATTGCTTGAACCCAGGAGGCGGAGGTTACAGTGAGCCAAGATTGTGTCACTGCACTCCAGCCTGGACAACAAGAGCGAGACTCCATCTCAAAAAAAAAAAAAAGAAAGAAAAGAAATGTTTTATTAGACAGGTGGGTGTAGTGACTCATGCCTGTAAATCCCTGGACTTTGGGAGGCAAAGGTGGGAGGATTGTTTTGGCCCAGGAATTCAAGACCAGCCTGGGCAACAGAATGAGACTCCATTTCTATAATAAATATTAAATTTTTTAAAAAATGAAATGTTTTATTATAACAAATATGACTTTTTAAAAAATCAATTGCTCAGAAGGAAGCATGGGATGAAAACCAAACAAACAAACAAACAAACAATTAGGCTGGGTGTGGTGGCTCATGCCTGCAATCCTAGCACTTTGGGAGGCCGAGGAGAGAGGATCACTTGAGCCCAGGAGTTCAAGACCAGTCTGGGCAACATAGGGAGACCCTGTCTCTACAAAAACAAAACAAAATAAAACAAAATATTAGCTAGGCATGGTGGTGCACACCTGTGGTCCCAGCTACTTGAGAGGCTGTGATGGGAGGATCACTTGAGCCCGGGAGGCTGAAGCTGCAGTGAGCCATGATCATGCCACTGCACTCCAGCCTGGGTAACAGAGTGAGACCCTGTCTCAAAAAAAACCACACACGGCCCAGCACGGTGGCTCATGCCTGTAATCTTAGCACTTTGGGAGGCCAAGGCAAGTGGATCACCTGAAGGTAGGAGTTTGAGACCAGGCTGGCTAACATGATGAAACCCCGTCTCTACTAAAAATACAAAAAGAAATTAGCTGGGTGTGATGGTGGGCACCTGTAATCCCAGCTATTCCGGAGGCTGAGAGTAGGAGAATCACTTGAACCCGGGAGGCAGAGGTTGCAGTGAGTTGAGATCGCGCCACTGCACTCCAGACTGGGCAACAAGAGCAAGACTCTTTCTCAAAAACAAACAAACAAAAATACACATAGAAAAACCAATTGGAATATCTTTTGTGTTTCTCATTTGTCCTTATGCCTCTCAAACAAAGAGCTCTCACAACACATTATCTCCACTTCTTCCATTGCTTTCTTTTAGAACTCTTCTCTTTTTGTCTCCAGCCTTTCAAGATTCCATCTTCACAGGCCAATTTCAGACTTTTCAAAGCATTTTTTCCCATACTGGCTCCTGGGAAAAGGTAGAAATTCCTGTATACCAAAAGTCAGCAAACTACTGCCCAGAGGCCAAATCTGGCCCTCAGCCTATATTTGTAAATAAAGTTTTATTGGAACACAGCCACTACCATTAATGTATATATATCATCTGTGGCTGCTTTTGTGCTCCAACTGCAGAGCTAAGTAGTTGCCACAGAGTCTGCATGACCCAAAAAGCTTAAAATATTTACTATATGTCTCTTTAAAGAAAAGTTTGCTGACATCTGTGCTATGTGCAAAAAAAAAAAAAAAAAAATCAATCTCATGAGAAGTTGCTTTTAAAGTGAATTTTTATAAATAGTATTGCATCTCTACTCCAAATGCAGGACTGTGGCTGCCCTGTCCCATGTCCTAATCAGCACAAGACAAGGCACCCAACTGGACTCAACAATTATTTGCTGAGCCAAATGAATGAATTACTAATGAAATGAAGGGGGAAACTGGGATGAGACCCTGTGTAATTTTTTTTTTTTTTTTTGAGACAGGGTCTTACTCTGTCACCCAGGCTGGAGTGCAGTGGTGTGATCATGACTCACTGCAGCCTTAACCTCCCAGGCTCAAGCCATCTTCCCACTTCAGCCTCCCAAGTAGCTGGGACTACAGGCGCATACCACCATGTCCGGCTAAGTTTTGTATTTTTGGTAGAGATAGGGTTTCACCATGTTGCCCAGGCTGGTCTCAAACTCCTGGGCTCAAGCTATCCTCCCACCCTGGCCTCCGTGGTGCTGGGATTACAGGCATGAGCCACTGTGCCCAGCGAGACCATATATAGACTAAAAATGTCTTTTCAAAAAAAGTGACCAAGTCTCCAAAGAATCAGTGAGGCTCAGTTTTCTCATCTATAGGTGAAAAACCAACATTTTCCACCCTTTGTACTTTGCAGCGTAGGCTGTGGCCCGTGAACCTGAAAGTGTCATACACCCTAGCAGGTGCCAAGCACGTAAGCTCTCTGCATGAAGACCTGGGTCCAAATCCGACTCACCACCCACTACCTGTGAGATTTGGGTCAAGTCCCACATCTCTCTGAACCTTGTATCCTCATCTATAAATTGAGAATTCTAACACCCACTCCAAATGAACTGTTGTGAGACTCAGGTGGGATAAAACAAGATCAAGAGAGCACCTAGGAGTACCCAGAACTACCAAAAACAAGTAGGTGCTTGCTTTTCACAATATCTGGGAGAGAGGTAAAATCAAGGCCAAGAATAGGGTAAGGAGAGTGAGGCATTCACTTTGGGTGCAAAATTTAAGGAGGCTCCAAAAACTCAGTAACCAAGATAAATATATTTTAACTCAGCATTTTAAAAAGTCAAAATTCATAGCCAGAAAAATCCACAAAGAACAAAATTCTTTTTTTTTTTTTTTTTTGAGACGGAGTCTCGCTCTGTCGCCCAGGCTAGAATGCAGTGGCGCGATCTCGGCTCACTGCAAGCTCCGCCTCCCGGGTTCACGCCATTCTCCTGCCTCAGCCTCCCGAGTAGCTGGGAATACAGGCACCTGCCACTACACCCGGCTAATTTTTTGTATATTTAGTAGAGACGGGGTTTCACCGTGTTAGCCAGGATGGTTTCCATCTCCTGACCTCGTGATCCACCCGCCTCGGCCTCCCAAAGTGCTGGGATTACCGGCGTGAGCCACCGGCGCCCGGCCAAAATTCTTAAATAAAGACAGGATATAATAGTGCCAGCATTAGGATGAGGAGAGTGAGATGAATTGTACAAGTGCCAGGTCACAGGCTGTGTCTTTGTAAAATGTCGACATTTTGTTTATCATGAACTTTTGTATTAATTTTTATCTTTAAATAGTGCATTAAAATATTATATGGCTGGGCACAGTGGTTCATCCCTGTCATCCCAATACTTTGGGAGGCCATGGCGGGAGGATTACTTGAGGCCAGGAGTTCCTGGCCAGCCTGGGCAACACAGAGAGATCTCATCCCTAAAAAAAATTAATAAAAAATTAGCTAAGTGATATGGTTTGGCTCTGTGTCCCCACACAAATCTCATGTCAAACTGTAATCCCCACATGTTGGAGAAGGGACCTGGTGGGAGGTGATTGAATCATGGGAGCAGACTTCCCCCTAGCTGTTCTCACAAGACCTGGTTGTTTGAAAGTGCGTAGCACTTCCCCCTCCCCCTCCCCATCTCCCTCTCCCCCTCCCCGTCTCCCTCTCCCACTCTGGCCACGTGAAGACCATGCCTGCTTCCCCTTTGCCTTCCGCCATGATTGTAAGTTTCCTAAGGCCTCCCCACCAATGCTTCCTAAACATCCTATGGAACTGTGAGTCAATTAAACCTCTTTTCTTCATAAATAACCCAGTCTCAGGTATGTAATTATAGCAGTGTGAGAATGGACTAATATCCCGGGCTTGGTGGAGCTATGCCTGAAGTCCTAGCTACTCGGGAGACTGAGCCAGGAGGATTGCTTGAGTCCAGGAGTTCAAGACCAGCCTGGGCAATACAGTCAGACCCTGTCTCTACAAAAAATTTAAAAAATTAGCCAGGTGTGGTGGCACAAACCTGTGCCTGTAGTTCCAGCTACTCGGGAGGCTGAGCTGGGAGGATCGCTTGAGCCCAGGACTTTGAGGCTGCAGTGGCCCATGATCACACCACTGCACTCCAGGTTGGGTGACAGCAAGATCCTGTCTCTAAATATCTATATAAAATATATATTACCGACATTTTGATGCCTCCACACAAACATTGTGCCCAAGGGGAGTGCCTCACTGGCCTTACCCTACTCCAGGCTCTGGGTAGAAGCTTACCAAATATCTCACTTGCATAAGTAAGTTCCCCTAGCCCAGTGGTTCTCTAACTTGGCTGCACATGGAATTCAACCAGGGGAATTAAAAATATAATAATAATAAAACCAATTCTCAGAATGGAGAGATGTGGGGGCAGTGTTGGAATTTGGCATTTTTTTAAAGACCTCTAGACTTCACACCCATTAGGATTTCACACCTCCTAGGATGGCTATAATCAAAAACACAGACTGTAACAAGTATCTGTGAGGATGTGGTGAATGCAGAACCCTCCTGCATCACTGGAGGAATATAATATTGTGGAGCTTCTGTGGAAACGTTTAGCAGTTCCCCAAATGTTAAACATAGAGTTATCATATGACCTAGAAATCCCGCTCATAGGTATATACCCAAGAAAACCAAAAATATCATATAAAAAGTTGTACATAAGGCTGGGCATGGTGGCTCATGCCTGTAATCCCAGTACTTTGGGAGGCCAAGGCAGGTGGATCATCTGAGGTCAGGAGTTCAAGACCAGCCTGGCCAACATGGTGAAACCTCATCTCTACTAAAAATACAAAAATTAGCTAGGTATGGTGGTGGGTGCCTTTAATCTCAGCTACTCCAGTGGCTGAGGCAGGAGAATCACTTGAACCCAGAGGGCAGAGGTTGCAATGAGCCAAGACCATGCCATTGCACTCCATCCTGGGCTAAGAGTGAAACTCCGTGTAAAAAAACTTGTACGTGAATGTTCATAGTAGCACTATTTATAACAGCCAAAAAGTAGAAGCAACCCAAATGTCCATCAACAAATGAATGGATAAATAAAATGTGGCAGAGCCACACAATGAAATATTATTCAGCCATGAAAAAGGAATGAAGTACTGATACATGCTACAACATAGATGAACCTCAAAAACACTATGCTGAGTGAAAGAAGCCAGACACAAAAGGCCACATATAGTATGATTCCACTGAAATAAAATGTCTAGAAAAGATAAATACATGGAGACAAGAAGTAGATTAGTGGTTGCCAGGGGCTGGTGGGAGGTGGCCTAGGGAATGACTGCTAATGTGAGGTTCCTCTCAGGATGATGAAAATGTTCCAGAATTAGTGGTGGTTTCGCACAACATTTTTTTTTTTTTTTTTTTTTTTTTGAGATGGAGTTTTGCTCTTGTTGCCCAGGCTAGAATGCAATGTCGCCATCTTGGCTCACCGCAACCTCCACCTTCTGGGTTGAAGCGATTCTCCTGCCTCAGCCTCCCAAGTAGCTGGGATTCCAGGCGTGTGCCACCACGCCTGGCTAATTTTTGTATTTTTAGTAGAGATGAGGTTTCACCACATTGGCCAGGCTGCGCTCGAACTCCTGACCTCAGGTGATCCCTCTGCCTCGGCCTCCCAAAGTGCTGGGATTATAGGCACGAGCCACCACACCTGGCCTGCACAACCTTATAAATACATTCAAAAACCACTGAACACTTTAAGAGGATAAATTTTATGGTGTATGAGTTATATGTCATTTTTTAAAAATTCTCCCCAGGTGATTCTAATATGGAGTCAAGGAATGCAGTCTCCATCTTTATAAAATGGGTAGGCAGTCGTCACCCTCCTGTTAGGTGAGGGCTTCTCTGAGGTTAAGGATCCAGTGTTCACACTGGAAAAGCCTGACAAGACAGGTGCTGTGCCAAGCAGGGCAGTGACACTTCATCTGCCTAACCAGGAGGTGTTAGAGTGAAGAGGTTTCTTCCTCTCTGCCCTGTTCCTCTTCGCCCAAGTCTACAGGGACTGATGCTCAGCTTGAGGGAGTAGCGGAGCGGCCACATGTTCGTCATCAGGAATTATTGTTTCATTAACATCCAGCTCCCAAGCTGTGACAGATGCCAGTTTCAGGCCATATTATGCACATCAGAAATGATCTGGAGGGGGGAAACATGCCAGGGCAGGGGTGCCAAGGAAATACTTGCCAACTAAGAATACCTTTGGCAGTCAGCACACTATGCTGAAAGGTGAGAAGGTTGCTTTCCCTGACCCAGCAAGTCTGAGATCTCGGCTTCTTTTAAGAAAAAAAGAAAGCACTCCAGCCTACCCAGCACTCTCCATTATCAGTAGGCATGAAAGGTTGACTAGGAAACCACATCAGCTTTGCAGCATCCAAAAATATAATCAAAGCTTACTGGTGTCTCCTGTGATTCCCAGGAGAGGGGCCGCACTCTGTCTTCACGCTGTCCCCATTAGCTGGCTGAACAGACACGTCTTTGAGGTAACAATGGCCTTCTGGAGCGGGGAAGGAAAATTCTCCCCCTGTGGAAATCCCCTTTGGTACAAAAATAAGCACGAGGTTGGTAATTTTCCTATTTTTTTAAATGTGAGCTAGGTGACTTGGGTGCTAGCTCTTTGCAAGGCTAAGAAACCTGCTGATCCGAGAACCTGAATGCAGCAGAAACCACCAAGCAGATGCCATACAAATATAATGGGCTTAATTCCCCAAATTGTTGGGAATATTGTTTTATTTTCCTATGAAAACACCCCCACAGAAGTTTTAGTTGGCTTGAGAATATGGCCACCCACGCGAAATGGTTGGCAGTCTATTGTACACACCGTCTGTGTGCACTCATACACGTACACACACACAGTCATATGGTATACTCTATCAGCAACCTAACACCACTCCCAGGTGACTTCCTGGCCAATTTCAACATTAAGAAACACACCAAACAGCTTCCTGTGAACGCGTCCAGCCTCCTGCCCATCAACTACCTGCCAACCAGTTACCCATCTTGAGGGTTAGGCGACTCAAAGGCACTTCAAAAGAGTAACGGGATCATGAACACTTACAGCGAATGGTCAAACTTCCCCTTAAAATAACTGTCTTGGTACAGAGTTAAATGCAATCACATTTCAAAAGCCCTCTGGTTTGAGAAGAGATCAGTGAAGCATTTTGTCTTCCACTTTCTTTAGGAAAACAGGAGGTTTTTATGTGGCTGTTTGTCTCCTTTTTTTTAACTTTTTTTTTTTTGAGACAGGGTCTCACTCTGTTGCCCAGGCTGGAGTGAAGTGGTACAATCTCAGAACACCTTCTGGGTTCAAGCAATTTTCCTGCCTCAGCCTCCCGAGTAGTTGGGATTACAGGCACCTGCCACCATGCCCAGCTAATTTTTGTATTTTTAGTAGAGATGGGGTTTCACCATGTGGGCCAGGCTGGTCTCGAATTCCTGACCTCAAGTGATCCACCTGCCTCAGCCTCCCAACGTGCTGGGATTACGGGTGTGAGCCACCATGGCTGGCCTTTTTTAACTTTAAAAAAAAAAATTTGTGGGTACATAGATGTATACATTTATGGGGTACAGTGTCCATCAACAGCTGAATGAATAAAGAAAATATGGTATGGATACACAACAGAGTACTATTCAGCCAAAAAAAAAAAAAAAAAAAAGAATGAGATCCAGTCATTTGCAACAACATGGAGGGAACTGGAGATTATGTTAAGTGGAATAAGCCAGGCATAGAAAGACAAACATCACATGTTCTCAGTTATTTGTGAGATCTAAAAATCAAAATAATTGAATTCTTTGTTTTCGTTTGGATGGGGTAAGGTCTAGCTAACATAAATTCCTACTTGGAAGCAGGGAGCAGGGCCCGACAACCTTAGAAGTTTCTTCTTTCTCTTTAGACTGTTTATTTAAAGTCCCTCCCTCCACAGAATCTTGGCGCAGATGATCTCATTACATCTTCGGTAGGTACATCATGGATATATCACTGATACTTAATATGTGAAAAATACCTAAAAATCTCTGCTTATCCCAAAGTCAAGCTTCCAGCAACTCCCGCCCCACTTTGGGATACAACCGTGAAATAAACTGTAGATAAAGGCCTATGACAAGTTAAACACGGTTGGGCACGGTGGCTCATGCTTGTAATCCTACTCTTTGTGGGGCTGAGACTGGAGTATCACTTGAGGCCAGGAGTTTGAGACCAGCCTGGGCAATATAACAAGACCTTGTCTCTACAAAAATAAAAAAAATTAGCCAGGCGTGGTGGCGCATACCTGTAGTCCCAGCTACTCAGGAGGCTGAGGTGGGAGGATCACTTGAGCCCAGGAGTTCAAGGCTACAGTGAGCTATGATCATGCCACTGCACTCCAACCTGGGCAACAGAGACCCTGTCTCAAAAAAAAATTAGAAAAATAAAAAATGAATAAAGCATTTTTAAAAAGAAGAAGTTAAATAGTTTTGCCAAAGCCCATGCACCAACAATGAAGTGTTTTCTTCAAGGAGGCTGTGGTAGGCAGAAGCCTAAGATGGCCCCATGATATCTAATGCTGCCCCTGGTATTGTCCTTGTATGACCCCAACTCTTGAGTGTGACAGAACAAGTGATTTGCTTCTAGTTAATAGAATATGGCAAAGGAGATGGGATATCACTCCCATAATTACGACTCATTATCTAAAACTCTGTTTTAACACATTGGAGAGAAAGATTTCTTGCTGGCCTTGAAGAAGCAAACAGCCACATTGTGAACATGAAAAGAGCCACAGCCACACAGCAATGAGCAACTTGAGAAGACTTCTAGGACATGAAGTGTATCTCCAACGAACAGTGGTAAGAAGCTGGGGCCTTCAGTCAGAAAGCTGCAAGGACATGAAATCTGCCAACAACTCGAATGACCTTAGAAGCAGATCTCCCCCAGTCCAGCCTTCAGATGAGAATGTAGCCCAGCCAACACTTTGACTGTATCCTTGTGAGACACTAAGCAAAGGACCCAACTCTGCCATGCCTGGATGTCTGATCCACGGAAACTGTGAGATAATAAATGTGTGTTGTTTTAAGCCACCATGTTTGTGATCATTTGTATGCAGCAATAGAAAACTAATACAGAGGCCCTTGACTACTTATTCAGAGACTCATTGACTGTTACTCAATACCCAGCAAAGAGGCTATTGACTGTTACTCAATACATAAATTCAGGTGTATATTTTTCTAGAACTCAGCTAATAAGAATCATAATACTAGCAAGACATATCCATCAGGAACAGACCCTATAAGAAAGAAACCTTGACAGCAGCTAAAGGAAAGGTGCTGTGGTCAGTCTTTCGCACACAGTGGGTCCTCAAAGAACATTAGATAGATGCCTCAAGGGAAAGGAGAATAAAACAGGAAAACAGACATAAAATTAACAATCGTGTTGACTACCATGTATTGAAAATGTACTGTGTGCCAGGCACAGTGCTAGAGACTTTATATATATATATATATATGTTGCATCATACAGTAGGCATAACAAGTTAATTACTATTAATTGGGTTTCCGAGATATTAGAGACAGGTAAACCCAACTTACAACTTGTAACCCACTGCTTTTTACTGTCTTTCTTAAGAACATCTGCATCATGACCCAATCCCATATTTAAGAATGCACCCAACATGACAATGTGTTGAGTCACACACTCACTATAGCGGCTAGTGCCTCTATATTATTAACTGTGAAAAGCAAGCATGACGTGTAAGGTGGATACATTCTGGATTGCATGGATATTTGATTGGATACTGTCAATTCACATGCCTCCAAACCAAGCAGTCGTTTTGGCAAAGACACCTTTTCTCTTCAAATTCCTTAGAACAGCATGGCAGGCCATCAAACCATTAAGACCAAAACACGGTTTCATCTTTCCCAGCAGAGAACCTGGTGGCATAATAATTTCGGCATCAAGGACTCTTCCAAAAAAAGTCAGCTTGACATTGGGGAAGAGATTAGCATTGTGACAAACGCTCATGAATGAAACAGTGCACAGTGCGTCATGGAAGGAGAGGAACCAGGGCCGGGTGACACAAGTGAGGCACTCGGCTTGGGTGCAAAATGGGAGGGCTGCCAAAAAAACTCAGGAATATGATAAATAAACAATAAAGTAGACAATAAACATATGATACAATAAATATACACCAAAATACAAATAAACTATGCAATATTTTAATGCCATACCTTTTTTTCTTTTTTTCTTTTTTTTTTTTTTTGAGACAGAATCTCACTCTATTACTCAGGCTGGAGTGCAGTGGTGCAATCTCAGCTCACTGCAACCTCCACCTCCTGGGTTCAAGCAATTCTTGTGCCTCAGCCTCCCGAGTAGCTGAGACTACAGACGCCTGCCACCACATCCAGCTAATTTTTTGTATTTTAGTAGAAATGAGGTTTCACCATATTGCCCAGGCTGGTCTCGAACTCCTGACTTCAGGCAATTGGCTTGCCTAGGCCTCCCAAAGTGCTGCAATTACAGGCATGAGCCACCATGCCTAGCCTTAATGGAATACTTTTAAAAATTAAAACGCAAAAAAGAAAAAAATTATGACAAACAAAATATTCAGTTTTTTTAAACATGGAGTGTGGTTGGTTGGCTGTTTTAAGACCTTACATTACCATGCAATAAGAACCGTCATTTCCAGTCAGCCCATTATTCCTAGACCTGTGGGGCCATCACATATGCTGCTGGGTGGGTTTACGAGGGTTCACTGTGGCGTACAAACAGGTTAGACAAAACAGGGCTTTATATATAGTCATTTGTTTAATTGTAGAGCTTTATTACCTTTTCCACTGAGTTCAAAATATGGGAGGATATTTTAATAGGTATACAGATGGGCAAATATTTTTTCTTTGGCCTCGTGATCCAATATGACTTCTTGGCTCTAGGAGAAACTGTCAAAACTACCTTTCTCTCAGCCAGCATGTAGTCACCAGTCAAGGACTTCCATCTTCATAAATCCTGAATGGCCAATTTCTAAGTAAATGAATGTGATTTCGAACTCAGTTTAAAAATTTGAAAATTCTCGATGTAGTAAAATATGTTTATGCTTGCTAAATGAGAATTACCAGGTGGCCGGGTGTGGTGGCTCACACCTGTAATCCCAGAACTTTGGGAGGCCAAGGTGGGTGGATCACTTGAGGTGAGGAGTTTGAGACCAGCCTGGCCAACATGGTGAAACCCCGTCTCTATAAAATTGCAAAAATTAGCTGGGCGTGGTGGCGCATGTCAATAATCCCAGCTACTTGGGAGACTGAGGCAGGAGAATCACTTGAACCTGGGAGGTGGAGGCTGCAGTGAGCTGAGACCATGCCACTGCACTCCAGCCTGGGCGACAGAGTGAGACTCTGTCTTAAAAAAAAAAAAAAAAAAAAAAATGAGAATTACCAGGTAAGTAAAAGGGAATCACCTTCAGTACAGATGTCATTAGACTCATATTTTAAGATGTCTCTGAGGGTTCAGGGATAGGGGAGGGATAGCATTAGGAGAAACACCTAATGTAGGTGATGGGTTGATGGGTGCAGCAAACCACCATGGCACGCGTATACCTATGTAACAAACCGTCACGTTCTGCACATGTATCCCAGAACTTAAAGTATAAAAAAAAGGTATCTGCTAAGCCAGCTCCAGTAAAAACATTTCTTTCTCCAAAAGTGCAAACATTTTATTTATGAATTCACCAGAAACATATACTGAACAATGCAGAGAGGACGATAACACAGTCTCTGGAGTCAGATCACCTGGATGTGAATCCTGACTTTACTGTCTATGAACTGTGTGACCTTGGGCAAGTTCCTTAACCTCTCTGAGTCTCTGAAACATAGAGGATAACTGTTGTCTTTACTTCATAGGGCTTAATGAATTGATACATTTTAAGCACTTAGAATAGAGCTTTGAACACAGCAAGGACCCCACAAAGGTGAGTTGTGTTAATGTAGGCGAGAGTTTGATTTCCATACTGAAGGCATAGTTATAAAGTTATTTCCATTTGATTTTCTTTCAGTTACATTTTGTCGTCAGGTTTGATAGAATTATGGTAAGAAAAACTATAATTCATAAACAAAGTACATGTGAAAATAAGAGTTTCTCTCATACTTTATGACCATCTGGAGTCATAAATCAGGGCTGGCCCACAGCTGGCTGTGGGTTACACAGCAAAGGAATAGAACAGTGTGGATTTGCATATAACAGTATAGTGACAAATAGGGTATGGCCATTGAGTCACCCGAGTTAGCAAATAAAAATAGAGGATGTCCACTTAAATTTGATTTTTGAATAAACAAATACTTTTTTAGTGTAAAGTATATCCCAAACACTACATGGGATATACTTATGTTTTATTTAAGTGTTCATTGTTTATCTGAAATTCAAATTTTACTGGGCTTCCTATATTTTATCTGGCAGTCCTGCCTGGGGGCAAACAGCTCAAATATCCCAGTCAAACCTCTACCATATCACTGTGGGAGAATGCTTGCAATCTGTATCACTGATGGTGACCAGAACAATGTTTTACATCATCTTATTTAAAGAAGCAACATATTTTCTGAAATATGTACATTTAAAAAATAAGCCTTTGAGGCCGGGCACTGTGGCTCATGACTGTAATCCCAGAACTTTGGGAGACTGAAGCACAAAGAGTGCTTGAGACCAGGAGTTTGAGGCCAGCCTGGGAAACACAGGGAAACTCCATTTCTACAAAAAAATTAGTTGGGCGTGATGGAGCATGCCTGTAGTCCCAGCTACCTGGGAGGCTGGGGTGGGAAAACTGCTTAAGGCCAGGAGTTCAAGGCTGCAGTGAGCTATGATCATGCCACTGTACTCCAGCCTGGGTGACAGAACAAGACTACATCTCAAAAATCAATCAATCAATCAATCTTTGAATGGCTTGGTCAAAAAAGATTCCGTGATATCTTGTCTCTGAAAAAAAATGAAGAAATCAAAAGTTTAAAAAATGGTTCACACAGTAGTCCCTGAAAGAGAAAACATCGCCTGTCAGGTAGACGAACAAGAAATATGTCGGCAGCCCTGATGCTATACAAAGAAGAAAGAGCTGTGATCATCGGGCCCCTTAATCAGACCCTCAGGGGTTCATATCCGGGACACCAGCCTCACAGGAATCTCCTCCATGCCTGGAGGTGCTTCTGATATATTCAGTATCTAAACTCGTTGAATGAGTTTGAAATTCTAAGAATGGTGTCACTGGAAGTGTCTGGTATAGAGTTCCGCCAGTTCTCAGCCAACCAGGTGGAGATTGGCATTACAGGAGAACTCAAAAGTGCAGCTTGGGCCATTTGTATTAACATTTTCCACATCAACACTTGGTTTAAATGCAGACGGTCGTTAAGAAACTAGAAAATGGATTTCGGTGGCCTTATTACCCCTGTTCCACACTAAATAAAAATCACAGTCCCTTCCGAATATTGGACACCCACTATGTGCCAGTACCCTACTAAGTGTTTTATATACTTTTCCTTGCTCAATTCTCCCCATCACCCTGGGAGAGAAAAAATATTATTATTCCCATTTTATGGGTGAGAACATAGTGGCTTTAAGTATGCTGAATCACTTAGCCATGGCCACAGAGCTGATAAGTGGCAGATTCCAAACTCAAACCCTGCTGTATTTAGCCCCCAAGAAGATGATCTTAGTGTTTCCAAAACTTGTCACCTGCACACCGTCCTTCTGACCTTTGCCAAAATCACTGCTGTTCATTTAAAATCAGCAATTGTTACTTATTTAAAATGTGTATTCTGGCCGGGCACAGTGGCTCACACCTGTAATCCCAGCAGTTTGGGAGGCCAAGGCAGATGGATCACCTGAGGTCAGGAGTTTGAGACCAGCCTGGCCAACATGATGAAACCCTGTCTCTACCAAAAGTACAAAAATTAGCCAGGCGTGGTGGTGTGCACCTGTAGTACCAGCTACTCAGGAGGCTAAGGCAGGAGAATTGCTTGAACCTGGGAGGTGGAGGTTGCAGTGAGCCAAGATCACACCACTGCACTCCAGCCTGGGTGACAGAGCGAGACTCTGTCTCAAAAATAACATAACATAAAAAAAAACAAAATATAATGTGTATTCTTCCCATAGGAGATAGCTTATGATAAAAAATTTTAAAAAAATGTGTATTCAAGCTAACACGTACCTACTATCACTATTTATTTTAGCTTTGTCCTAAATAATAATATCTGGGGAGCCATATGTTTGATAGTTACATTTGTTATAATACAAATAAAATAAGCACGTAACTATTAAAATGCAAAATGTTTTGCCCGCGGACTCCACTCCAGCCCCAAATCACTTCATGCACCATCAGTGATCAATGCACCACATTCTGCGACACCTTCACCTCTAGAACCAGCAAAGACAATGAAAGGAGGCAGGTGTTCAGAGGAAGAAACAAGAAAAGCTAATGAAGTGTGCAGGTTACATTCCACAGCTATGGTATACAAGCTACGAAAAAAGATGCAGAACTAAGAACGGCTGTGATTGTATCTGCTTCCCTGAAGGACAGTGTGGTGCAGCAGGAGAAAACACTTTGCCTGAGAAGCAAGTGACGAGGGTTCAGATCACTGCTCTGCCTTATGCCTGGGGACAAGACACTGGTCCGTGATACAAGGAAAATAATAAAATAACCACAAAAGAGAAATTGTATACCCTTGTCTTTCTGAAAAGATTTGAACTAAATTATACCAAGTTCCCTTTTTTCTGCTTTGATTCCATGATCTGGAAAAAAAAAAAAGTAGGAAGATAGTACATAATAATTAACAAAAAAAATGATTATAGTAGTGATCATACTAGTTAATATTCATTCATTCATTCATTCATTCCACAAATATTTGTTGGGTGCCAAGTATGAGCCAGGCACTGTTCCAGGTGCAAGAGATACAGGGATGAGAAACACTTAAAAAAACCGCTTGCCAGCTGGGTGCAGTGGCTCACACCTGTAATCCCAGCACTTCAGGAGGCCAAGGCGGGCAGATCACCAGAGGTCAGGAGTTCGAGCCCAGCCTGGCTGACATGGCAAAACCCCATCTCTACAAAAATACAAAAAAAATTAACCAGGCATGGTGGTGGGCACCTGTAATCCCAGCTACTTGGGAGGCTAAGGCAGGAGAATTGCTTGAACCTGGGAGGCAGAGGTTGTGGTGAGCCGAGATCGGGCCATTGCACTCCAGCCTGGGTGACAAGAGCAAAACTCTGTCTCAAAAAAAAAAAAAACTTGCCTTGATCACCTGAGATCAGGAGTTCGAGACCAGCCTGGCCAATCTGGGGAAACCCCGTCTCTAAAAATACAAAAATTAGCTGGGCATGGTGGTACGCGCCTGTAGTTCCAGCTACTTGGAAGGCTGAAGCAGGAGAATCACTTGAACTTGGGAGGCGGAGGTTGCAGTTAGCCAAGATCACACCATTGCACCCCAGCCTGGGCTACAAGAGCAAAACTCCGTCTCAAAAAAAAAAACTGCTTGCCTTCACACAGTTTCTACTCTAGGGAGGTACAATCTTTTGATGTGCTCATGATTCTCTCATTGATTCCTTACAGCAGCAGTTCTCAGTGTTCAGTGAGCATCAAATCCCCTGGAGGGCTTGTTAAAATACACATCACTGGCCGGGCATGGTGGCTCATGCCTGTAATCCTAGTGCTTAGGGAGGTGAAGGTGAGAGGATCACTTGAGGCCAGGGCAACATACTGAGGCCCCCGTCTCTACAAAAAAATTAAATTAGCCAGGTGTGGTGGCACACCCCTGTAGTCCTAAGTGGCTGAGGCAGAAGGATCGCTTGAACCCAGGGAGGTGGAGGCTGCAATGAGCCATGATCGCACCACTGCACTCCAGCCTGGGTGACAGAGCGAGACCCTGTCCAAAAAGATCCAAAACTCTGTATCTCTAACAAGTGCTTGTGTGATGCTTCTGCTGCTGCTGGTCAGGAACCCCACTTTGGGAACCACTGCCCTTCAACAATTCTATTATCCCCCCTTTGGATAGATGGGGAAGCTGAAGCTCATGGAGATTAAATTACTTGCTTACATGAGCACCGTAAGTAAGTGACAGCAGCAAGATTCACACCTGGTTCTTTCTGACCCAATGTCTAGATGAGCCATTACACCAAACTGCCTTCGTTCTGGATGGGGGCGTCCTGACATGCTGACGCCACAGAGACGAAACAGGTGCACTCTCTTTGAGCCAGGATTTATAAAGCTCAAGGAAATGAGTCCTCCATCCTGTGAATCCAGGTGTGCTGGGTCTGCGTGCTCAAGACGACGCTCAGCAGGTATCTCAGGTGAGATCTGGTTTCTAGGTGAAGGCACAACAGCTGCACCCCTCTCCCAACACCATCCGCTAACTAATCTATGGGGCTGGATTGACGTCAGCCACAGTGGAAACTGCTCTCCTGCCCTGACCTGTTTAGAGATTAAGAGAGCACAGAACACAGAGAGAGAGAATATCAGAAAATGTGAATGGAAAAATCTGTAAGGAAACCAACCACCTGTAAGAGTACAAGGCTAAAGTGAGTTAACCTTACACTATTTAGTCATGAAATGCAAATGAAGAGAAATTAATGTGCTGGCTTTCCAGAAGTATCTGAAGGGGGGAATTGTAACCACGTCAATTTTTTAGGTTTTTTTTTCTTTTTTCTTCCTATAAAGCTATATAATATGAGCTTCATAATCATCTTTTCACTGCCCCTCTTTGAGAGCTGCCAATTTACTGAAAAAGTATTTAAAATAATCACACTGCTTGTCTTATAGAGAGAAAAAAATCAACTATAAGTTTCTACTGAGGGCTGGAAGATATTGGAAGATTCAGGTTGGGTAAAACTAAAGGGATAATTAATTTCCAAGAAGGAAGAATGTAAATAAGAAAAGGAAACATTTGGGGTGGTTATTTGCAAGAAGGTGATTGACAGCGATCAATATACAATATAGCATCAATATCTTTAATTCATATTTCGTGTTGAAATGAAAATGATTTATATATGGAAAAGCTAAACAGAGAACATATTTAAATGAACTTATCACATATCTCATATATCCATTTACATATATTTCTGAAAAACTCAGGAAAAATAATTTAAAAACTCATTAACTTTGGCTTTGTTTGCGCCTTTTTTTTTTTAAGGCTAATTATTTACCGAGTTTGGCTTTCTTCTGGATTACATTGTAGAATCCACTGGGATGTGTACTGAGAAGGCTGCTTTGTGAGAAATCTAAACAAATGCATAAACGCACCCCCACCTTCACCTTTAAGGAACCTCATCAAAATAAAATATTCCTAAACAACCAGCCACAGGAATAGCACAATTCATGAAAGCTGCCCTTTCTACTATCCGGAGAATGTCCACAGCTTAGATCGTTACATATCTCTGTGACACAAATATGCAAAGTTAATCTTTGGGATCTGAACAGAGAATCCACAGTGATTCTAAGGCCAAAGGTAGTTCAATGTGCTGTCACTCTTACAAGAATGAGAGTGCATTGCACGTGAAATCACACAACTGCAAGAAACACGCCAACATTCTAACACAATACAAAGAAAAGTATTCAGTTGATGCAAAAGTAATTGCGGTTTTTGCCATCAAAGGCAAAACGCATCAAACACATCCAAGGCAAAAACTGCAATTACTTTTGTACCAACCTAATACTTCAAATATGTCACACTCAAGTTTCCACAGTGAGTCGCAGGATGTTCTCTTGAGTTATTAAGGCAATGAGGTAGTTGGGCAGTGAAATGTCCTACTCAATTGCAGTATTTAATTTATTCTGTATCACTACATTGAGTATTGAAACCGAAAGTGAGCCTTTGAAGACCTCTAGTCCAATCCAATTTTGCAGGTGAATAAATTAAGACATAGAGAGGTGGCTTCAATAGGCACAGCTAAGAAGCAAGTTAGTTCCACCACCAAGACTCAAACTTAGTTTTTATTCCCAAGACCAATATGCGTGTCCTTATACCAGTGGTTTTTGAACTTCAGGGTCCCATGCTGGAATCCAGCAGGCAGCATTCCAACACCCTCAACTGCTTCAACCCAATTACTTTACTTTTACCTACTTTATATATAAGGGTCTTCAGTAAGATTTCACTTGGAAAGGGGGCTCTTCAGCCTGACTAAAATTTGAACATCACTTCACTACCCCACTGTTGTATCCTTTAAAACAAATTCACTCTGAAGCTAGCTTCCCCCTACCAGGTCTAAGTCACCTGACATTGTTTGCCAAAAGCATGGTGGTAAGGTTGGAAACAATGCTCACACTGGCGCTTCAGTTTTCCTTCCACTGCCCCCCAACTATCATGACTTCAAACTGGCTTTATCCTCCAGCACAATTATCCAAGATATTATTTACCGAAGTGTGGTATGTGCATGCCTGTTAATCTCAGGGAATATTTTAGCTGGTGCACTGACACGGCATTAACCCTGAATCCCATAGCACATAAGTCATATCTTTTTCCAATTCTTTTTCAATTACATCAAGATTATACCAAGGGAGGGTGTGGTGGCTCACACCTGTAATCCTAGCACTTTGGGAGGCCAAGGCAAGTGGATCACTTCAGGTCAGGAGTTCAAGACCAGCCTGGCCAACATGGTGAAACCCCATCTCTACTAAAAATACAAAAAAAAAAAAAAGCTGGGCATGGTGGCACATGCCTGTAGTCCCAGCTACTCAAGTGGCTGAGGCAGGAGGATCACTTAAACCCAGGAGGTGGTGGCTGCAGTGAGTCGAGATCACGCCACTGCATTGCAGCCTAGGTGACAGAGCAAGACTTCATCTCTAAAAAAGAAAAAAAAAGATTATCCCAAGGCAAGGGCATGGTGGCATGGTGGCTCATGCCTATAATCCCAGTACTTTGGGAGGCTGAAGGAGGAGGAACATTTGAGGCCAGGAGTTCGAAACCAACCTGGGCAACATAGGGAAACCCTGTCTCTGCAAAAAAAATAAGTATACATTAGCCAGGCATGGTGGTGTGTGCCTGAAGTCCCAGCTACTCTGGAGGTTGAGGCAGGAGGATCACTTTAGCCTGGGAGTTTGAGGGTGCAGCGAGCTATGATCACACCACTGCACTCCAGTCTGGGTGACAGAATAAGACCCTGTCTCAAAGAAGAAGAAGAAAAAAAAGAGTATGCCAAGAAAGTCTTAGTTTATTGCCATTAGATCCTTAACGACTTCCCAATGCTTGCTAACCTTCTGCCTATTAACCAAGGGAGAGTGCCCATTTCCTCACTTGTAATAAAAACACCTGCCTCACAGACTGGTTGTGAGGTTCCAATCAGGTATGAAAAGTGCTCAACACAGTACCTGGCATAGAAAATAGTCAATGTTGGCAAGCGAGAGTCTTGCTTTTTACCTGCTCCTGTATAAGGATCAGGAAATCAGAGTTGAATGAAAGCATCCCTGCCCTCAAAGAGCCCCAAGTCATGGCACTATTTTTTATGTTACCACAATTAAACTTACTTTGCTTTAGAAAAGCTTCAAGATTTCACAAGCTCCTCTAGAGACAACTAGAGAAATGCTTGGAGTAGCAGGGCCAGGCACTCACCTGTACCCTCTTGTTATGGTGCAGTATTATATAGCGTCATGGGATCCCCAGAGAGTGCTGGAGTATGTTGCTTTGGAAACTTTGTTTGAATGTCAGTTTAGAAGGTAGGCGTGAATCTAGCATGTGGCACACTATAGCGCAGTCCTAAGAAGAGGGCATATGTGGGCTCAACTCTGTTCTTTTGTCATGAGCCAAGGGAAAACTATCACTCACAAAGACCACAGTTTGGTGCCTCCCAACTTGATCCTGTGTGAAATTCACTACTAGACCAACTAGAGCAAGGTCATAGGTCATAGTACTCACTACTCTGCCTTTAAGATACCATCTGTTTCTAAACTTCCACACATAAGTCATGCCTGATGAACTATGCATCCTTCAAAACCCAATTCAAAGGTCATCTCTTCTGTTAAACCTTATCTATGGTAGATCATTTTACTGTTCTGCAAATATTCTCTCTCCCTCTCTCACTTGCACACATTCTTTCTCTCTCTCTCTCTCTCTCACACACACACACACACACACACGCTCAAGAAACAAGAATAATCCTGCCTACTCTACGGAGGGTGGGCTTGGTCATGTGACTTGCTTTGGCCAATGGAATATCAGAGGACATGATGTTTGCCACATCCGAGCCAAATACTTAGTTTGGTTTGGCTTCTTGCATTCCTGACATCTGTCATGAGAAGAGCATGTTCAGGCAGCTGCTGTTCCTTCCTCCTGGGTCCAAAATGATCATCCTATGGAGCAGACTTGAACCCAACCTGCAACCTACTACAGAGCTGCTTCAGTGGCCCACAGACTAATGAGCAAGAAATAAAGGATTTGTTGCCATAAATCACTGAAGTTGGGGATTATTTGTCACTGCAGCAATAGCTGACTAATACATTCTGCAAATAAAACCTCCCTCCTCTGCTCTGACAGCACTTGGACATATCTCTATCAAGGACTTCTTGTCCTACTTTATTTTTTTTTTCCTTAGAAGCCCATGTCCTGATCAGAAACTTAACTCCTTGAGGGCAAGACCCATATCTCTTCCCATCTCTTTTATGGCAGGCATTCAATATACTTGCTGAATAAATGACAGTGTTGACCAAATACCACAATTCATGAGGATCGCAAACTCTCAATCGCTACAGGCATAAGTAACATATATAAAGAGCATTTTAAACACTCCAACATATTGCTTGGCAAGAAGCCAAGGCTTATGCGTCTCCGGGCCAGGAGAACCACTTGCCCTGGGCCTCAAATCCAGAAGGGACCTCAAATTTAGACATCTGATGCTATCTCCAAAGGACGTGAATCCTCAGTCACTAATGTGTGTTAAACATGTCGATCTCCTAAGTGAAAACATTGAAAACATATCACCGACTTGCATCATTCTGGTTTGGCATTTAAAAAATTTTTTTTAATTTCCAATATATCAGGAAACTCAAAGAATGAAAGTGGCGTAGGGCTCTCTCAACCTCTAAGAGGTGTTGTGATAAACGAAAGTCCTGGATTTTTCAGAGCCATTATGTACTAAATATGAAAACCAAGTTCTCCCAAGACCAAATTAAGCAATGATTGGTAACAGCCAAGGTCAATGGGAAAAGCTACTTCACTGGTATTTAGCTACTTGGATCTCTGACCCTGCTTAATGCTGTATCTTGCCTTCCTTGCTAAAACAGAATTATATGATTCAAATGATGGTATGTTATATTCCTCTGGGAGACATAAAAAATGTACCTGTGACCTTAAGACCATTTGGAACTATAGAAAAGTACAGCAGACCTTTGCCAGTAAAGAACCGTGTTATAATTCATACACCCTTATGGAAAACCATAATTCTGTTTGTCCACAGGAATTCTAAAGTTGTCTGAGAGTTTTGAAAATGAAGAAAAATTACATTTCCAAATAATCCTATAAGATTAAGCATGAAAAGGAAGATGCAAAGTATTCCATCCAGACGTCCTCAATACCAAAAATGTTTCAGCAAATGCCTTGGCCTGGTGGGATTACGGGACTCTGTTTTGTACTTTGTAACACTTTTACATCCTGTCCAAGTGTTCAACAAGGAGCTGGATTTTAAAATATAAAAAAGGAAAACATAAATTAAAAAGAAGAGTGATTTGATCTTAACACTTCAGAGAAGACAGTGTTCTCTGATCGCAGCTCCTCCGATGTTGTATTTTAGGAAGACGGCAAGTAGGGACCCGTAAAGATAGTGAAATGCCAACTAGGGAAGCTTACCTAGTTAAAAAAGAAACAAATCATTGGCAGCCAGTCCCCTCAGGGCAGACACTGTTTCCAGCCAGTTCTGAAAACAGTTTGTTCCAAATTAACCTTTTGATATTAGTCTCCAGCAGGCCCAGAGGTGAGAGGCCCTACCAGGGGCAGGAAGCAGGAAGGTGGGGACAGGGAAACCGTGACATCTCCGACTAGAAAATCAATGGTGTATCCTGTCCGTTTCCGAGTTGGCCTCAGAAGAAGGGTGCTCCACCCCCAGGTGGCCCCAGAAGAGAAATCTCCTGGGATTTGCACAATGAGTTTCTAGACCAGGACTCAGGGACCTAGTTTCTTTAGGCTGTTGTGAGCCGTTCATGTGTCAGTGTGTTAAGGGAAGCATAAGAGGTCCCCACTCCAAGGAAGCAGTCACCACTGCCAAGCCCCATGGAACTGTAATGACCCCTGGACTTGTCTGTCCTCTACCTTTCCACATATCTAACCTCTCCCCCTGTCCATCCCACCATAGTGGCTTGAATACCATCTCCCCCAAATTTATGTTCACCCAGAAACTCAGAACGTAACTTTATTTGAAAAATAGGGTCTTCTGTAGATGTCATAAGGTAAGAGTGAAGAGGAGATCATACTCAAAAGGGTGGGCCCTAAATCCAATGAAGGCATCCTTGTAAGAGACAGAAATAGGAGACACAGAGAGAAGAAAGCCATCTGAGGACAGAGGCAGAGATTGAAGAGAAGCAGCCACAAGCCAAGGAACGTGAGGAGCCCCCAGAAGCTGGAAGGGGCAAGGAAGGGTGTCCCCTACAGCTTTCGGAGGAAGCATGGCCCTGCTGACATCTTGATTTGGGACTTGTGGCCTCTGGAACTGTAAGACAATAAATTTCAGTTGTATGAAGCCACCCAGTTTAGTACAGCAGCCCTAGGAAATTAACACACATACCTCTCCCCCAGGTTCTCCACGCTGGAGTCTCGGGACCTGCCGGATGACTCTGCAGCATGTTTTATTGTCTGCCCACGTTGAATCCAGCATCCAACACACCAACCTCTCCCATGACTTTTCTTCTCTGTCCGTCCCTTCACTCTCAATGGGGCAACTGGCTCCAGAAGGGTTCCCAGGGGTCCCACCCCTTACTGGCCATGTAATATGGAAACAGTATACCTACCCCTCTGTGTATCCAGTTTCCCGTCTGAAAACTGGGAAGAATAACATTCTGGGTGTACACTGTTATCAGGAGGAACAAAGAAGTCATCTATGGCTGGGTGCGGTGGCTCACGCCTGTAATCCCACTACTTTGTGGGGCCAAGATGGCCAGATTGCTCGAGCCCAGGAGTTTGAGACCAGCCTGGTCAACATGGTGAAACCCCATCTCTACTAAAAATACAAAAATTAGCCAGGCGTGGTGGCACACACCTGTAATCCCAGATACTTGGGAAGCTGAGGCACGAGAATCGCTCGAACCCAGGAGGTGGATGCTGCAGCGAGTCGAAATCACGCCACTGCACTCCAGCTTGGGCGACAGAGTGAGACTGTCTCAAAAAAAAAAAAAAAAAAGCCAAACAACAACAACAAAAAGAAGTCATCTATGCAAAGCTCTTCAGCATAGCACTTAGTGTTTGGAAAATACTCCACTGGTTTTATCTGTCATAATCAGTAATTTATTTTATGAGACAGGATCTCTATCACCTAGGCTAGAGTGCAGTGCTGTAATCATATCTCACTGCAGCCTTGAACCCCCAGGCTCAAGCCATCCTCCCACCTCAGCCTTCCAAGTAGCTGGGACTACAGGCGTGTGCCACCACACCTGGCTAATTTTTAATTTTTTTGTAGAGACAGGGGTCTTACTATGTTGCCCAGGCTGGTCTTGGACTCCTGGCCTCAAGTAATCTGCCCACCTTGGCCTCCTAAAGTGTTGGGATTACAGGCGTGAGCCACTGCGCCCAGCCAATCAATTTTTGTATGCATAAGTGAACATGGTGTGAACTGAGGCTGAATACGGTGTGAGCTGAGGGATCTGAAACTATGAAAGACTGTAGGGAGCAGAGCATCTCAGAGAAAAGAAGCCAAGAAAGGACACACTTAGGTACTTAAGATCTCAGCTATGCAATGAGGGTCAGCAACACTAAATGTTAGCAGGGATACAAGGTCGCCTAAAGCTGTACCAGCAACAGGCTGTGTCTGTATTAACTTCTTTTCTTACCCCAAAATGAAGATTCAAGATCTGATAAGCCCCAAGACACTTATTATCTCAGTTCAGGCTTTTATAACAAACTACCATGGGCTGGATGGCTTATAAACAACAGAAATTTATTTCTCACAGTTCTGCAGGCCACAAGTCTGAGATCAGGGGCCAGCAGGGTCAGGTTCTGGAGAGGGCCCCCCTCACATGGCTGAAGAGGGCAAGTGAGCTCTCTGGGGGCCCTTTGATGAAAAGGCACTAATCTCTCTAAACGAGGGCTCCACCCTCATGACCTAATCACCTCCCAAAGGTCCACCTCTTACTGCCATCACATTAAGGGTTAGAATTTCCATATGTAAATTTTGGGAAGACACAAACATTCAGTCCATTACACTTAAGAAGACATTGGGGCAGTTTTCAGCTGGGATGACAGTCCATTCGTTCCTTTAACTGACATTTAACTGAATACTCATTCAGGCCATGTGGTGGGGAAATAGTGACAACATAGATGGGGCCCCAGCCATCAGGCTGATCACAGACAAAAATCCCAGGAAATCCCGGGAAAACAGTCTTATCTCCATATCCTCCACGGATCCTGACAAGTTTAAAAACTTCGGCTCGAGATATATTCTAAAAATATCACCTCTTTCAAAACCTGATTCAGATATCACCTCCATCTTGAAGCCTTCTCCAAGACCTGAAGAAGATTAAAGTCCTCTCACTCATTTTTTTAAAAATTTTAAAAGTTAGTTGGGCATGGTGGTGCATGCCTGTAGTCCCAGCTACACCCAGCGCACCCTACCACCAGCTCCCCACACCCAGAATCAACAAAACCTTCTCTACCCTCAAGCAGACTTTGAGGAAATTTTTCATTTTCCCAACTAAAAAACTAGCAAATCATTCTACTTCCATTTTCTTGCTTTTTTCCTAGCCCAATGCATTCTGATATCCTCATTCATGCTCCTCAAACTAGGACACGTGAAACTTTGAGGGGCTGCAGATGAATTCTTGGGGGTCTAAAAGTTCTCTACAAGACTTTTTAAATTTTGAGTTTTTATTTCTTCCTTTTTTTTTTTTTTTTTTTGAGATGGAGTCTCACTCTGTCACCGAGGCTGGAGTACATTGGCGCGATCTCAGCTCACTGCAACCCCCGCCTCCCCAGTTCAAGCAATTCTCCTGCCTCAGCCTCTTGAGTAGCCGGGACCACAGACAGGCACTACCATGCCTGGCTAATTTTTGTATTTTTAGTAGAGACGGGGTTTCACTATGTTGGGCAGGCTGGTCTCGAACTCCCAACCTCAGGTGATCCGCCCGCCTCGTCCTCCCAAAGTGCTGGGAATACAGGCATGAGCCACCCCACCCAGCCAAACTTTGAGTGTTTATTTCAAAGGTAATTTTTTAAATGGAACACAGTATATGCACTTGCTGGATCATCTGGATGCCTGCTTTATAAAGCAATACTGCCTGGTAATTTCAGTGGTTATAATTTATGATTCTTTTGGTGCCAAGTTGCACTGATTTAATAATCACTGTCTAATCAGAGTAGAACCAAGGCACATTTAATACTTGGTTCTACAACAGGTCCCCATAGTGAAGGCCAATGAAGTCACTCCTACCACTCTTTCTTCCTCATGCCACAGGATAACTAAGCCACCAAAGACACATACCTGAGGCTCACCAAAGACAAAATAATGTGCACCAGAATAGAAGCGCCCCATTCAAGTTTCAACGCACCATTTACTTTCACCAAAATATCTTTTTCATCACTGATGTCATCTACTAGAATGAACTGGTTTTGCAAAATAGATCGTATTTAATGTTTGCAAATTTGTTTTGTCTGCATAATTGTTTGATATCTATAAACATAAGACATTTACAGCTGGGTTTGTACACAGGTTTTCAACCTGGGCCCTAACGATGTTTAGGGCTGGATAATCCTTTGCTGTGATGGGCCATTCAGTGCATTGTAGGATACTAATCAGCATCCCTGACCTTTACCCATGAGATGCTAGTAGCACACCATCCTCCCCAAAGTCGTGACAATGAAAAATGTCTCCAGATGTTGCCAAATGTCCCCTGGGAGGGGGCAAAATTGCCCCCAGTTAAGAACTAGTCTTGTGTTGATAGATATTTAAGTAACATTATAATAAAATTAAGACTATACAATATATCTTAAAGTCTTTTCCAGGCTGAGCACAGTGGCTCATGTCTGTAATCCCAGTACTTTGGAATGCTGAGGCAGGAGGATCCATTGAGGCCAAGAGTTCGAGACCAGCCTGGGCAACATAGCGAGACCCTGTCTCTAAAAAAATTTTTTTTAATTAGTTGGGTGTGGTGGTGCATGCCTGTAGTCCTAGCTATTCAGGAAGATGAAGTGAGAAGATCACTTGAGTCCTGGAGTTTGAGGCTACAGTGATCATGTCACTGCACTCCAGCCTGGATGATGGCAAGATCCTGTCTCTAAAAAAAAGTTTAATAAATGAATACAATAAAAGTATTTTCTCTTTATAAAAGGAACACGTCTCAAGTTGAAGAAACACCAGGGCATGGGGGTTAGGGGGCTATGTGTTGCCATGTTGCCCAGGCTGGTCTTAAAGTCCTGGCCTCAAACTGTCAACATAATGCACACACCCACAGATGAATATATTTACCTGTGGATATGTTACAATATGGTCAATACTCTGAAGCCTTACTGTACATGGCCGAGCCATGCCCCATTCTCCCCCATCACCCGAGGATGAAAATAGGCAACTCACAGGCCAGATCCAGCCCATAAGAGTCCTTCGGATTTTGCTTTAGTTACTAGACTTTGAAAATTAGGAGAGATAACAAAACCTGAATAACTGGCTTCTCTTGAAAAAGAAGCAGAAGATCCAACCGTGCTGAGCCCACATTTCTGGAAGAAAACTTCAGCTGGAACTCAGTAGTGGCTGTCTCCACTTCTCAGTTCATCCCATCTCTAACTCCCCACCTCCCACTGCTTATTTCCTCAGACTGAGGTCATGGCAACTGCAATAGAAATGTATTTCTGATTGAAAGAGGAGGCTGAGAACTGACCTGACCTCCTTGACCTAGCCAACAGGCAGTTGCCTTTCAGACTACGTTTATTTGGGGGGACACAGCTTCATTCATTATGGCTTCCCTGGCACCTCCGTGCATTTCAGTTTGCAAACATAAACCCAACATGGTGTTTGTGCAAAATCCTAAAACATGTCTCTAATCTGCCACTCTCCTGCTCAAGAACACTAGCTCCCACTGCCCATCACAGTATTCAAAGCTTGTGACAATATGGCCCCAGTCTTGATAGCCAACTTCCCTAAACTACAGCAACAAGTTTCGAACTTCCTTGCCCCTATCACATGCTTGCCTGCCCTATTCCTTCTCCTCTACTATCTCCTAACTATCTTTTAATACCTATTTCAAATATTGTCTCTTGGCCAGGCGCGGTGGCTCACACCTGTAATCCCAGCACTTTGGGAGGCTGAGGCAGGCAGATCACCTGAGGTCGGGAGTTTGAGACCAGCCTGACCAACATGGAGAAACCCTGTATCTACTAAAAATACAAAACTATCCGGGCGTGGTGGCGCATGCCCGTAATCCCAGCTACTCGGGAGGCTGAGGCAGGAGATTCGCTTGAATCCAGGAGGCAGAGGTTGTGGTGAGCCAAGATCGCGCCACTGCACTCCAGCCTGGGCAACAAGGGCGAAACTCCATCTCAAAAAAAAAAAAAGAAAGTATCTTTTAAACTTTTTCTGCAGGCGGGGTAGCTCACACCTGTAATCCCAGCACTTTGGGAGACCAAGGTGGGAGGATTGTTTGAGGCCAGGACTTTAAGACCAGCCTGGACAACATGGAAACACAGCCCCCTACCCCCCCATGCTCTGGTGTCTCTACAAAGAACAAAAATTTTTAAAAGTAGCTGGGTGTGGTGGTGCACGCTGTAGTAGTCCCAGCTAACTCAGGAGGCTGAGGCAAGAGGATCGCTTGAACCCAAGAGTTTAAGGCTGCAGTGAGCCATGATCATGCCACTGCACTCCAGCCTCAGCCACACAGCAAAACCTCATTTCAAAATAAATAAATAAATCAACAAACAAACCTTTTCTAGTCCTTCAAACCAGGCATGTTCTTGCCGCTGCTTGGAACAACTCCTGTGCTTCAACTGTAGCTTGTTAGTGAACAAGTCCGAGAGCCCCTAGGCTGTGCAGACCCTTAACAATGAAGAGATAGTCCAGATTTCTACTCTGGCCCTAAGCATAAGGTTGCTTTGCAGGACTTCTGCATCTTTCTGTAGCTGTCAACTGCTTTGAATATAGGATGATAGGTAAGAGAAGCATTCCAAGGAATAAGTGGAGGGATCATCAGCTTTGAACACAACCCGGCAGAATGTGAATCTTCAAGGAAGCATATGCTAGGCTGTTTGTTGCAGTACTGTTTGTAATAACAAAATGATTAGAAGTATCTAAAATGACCTTTCATAAGAAAACAGCTAAATAAACTATGGAACATCCATAGTCACTAATGCTACTCACTAACTCCTGTTTTGTTTCTCACAAGAAATTATACTTCCCCATACCCTTTAGTGTAAGGCATGGTCATGTGACTTATTCTGGGCAATGAATCATGAACAGAAATGACACATGCCACATCCAAGAGGAAGCCTTTAAGAACCAGCATGGGAGTCTCCCCATCGCCTTTCTCTGCCTTGGCAATTGTGGAGTTGAAGCCTCTATTAGCTTAAGCCCATGGGTAACTCTGAGTAGCAGAGACCTGGAATGAACACGTGGCATGAGAAGAAAATAAACTTTTGTTACGTTAAGCCACTGAAATGTGAGGGTTGTTTATTTCTGCAGCATATCCTAGCCTATGCTGATTGGTATACATTCTATAGATTACAATGTAGCACTTTAAAAGATGGGACTAACAATTATAAACATATATGTACCTAACAACAGAACCCCAAAATACATGAAATTAAAATCCACAAAATTAAAGGAATAGGCTGGGCATGGTGGCTCACGCCTGTAATAATTTTTAACAATTTATCTTGAGACAAGATCTCACTCTGTCACCCAGGCTAGAGGAGAGTGGCACAATCATGGCTCACTGCAGTCTTGACCTCCCAAGCTCAAATAATCCTCTGACCTCAGCTTCCCAAGTAGCTGGGAGTAAAGGTAGGAGCCACTATGCCCAGCTAATTTTTTCTATTTTTTGTAGAGATGAGTGTCTCACTATGTTGCCCAGGCTGGTCTCGAACTCCTGGGCTCAAACAATCTCCCTGCTTCAACCTCCCAAAGTGCTGAGATTACAGGGCTGAACCACTGTGGTCTTTTTTTTTTTTTTTTTAACAATTTTAATGAAAGAAAAAGAATATAGGTCTTATGATGGTGGCTTTGACCTGGAGTAAGAAAAGAACAAGACCATCTCCTAAGTTAAACAGATAAATAATGCTAATACATTGATGTCATTTGTTGAGCATTTACTATATGTCAGGCATTAAACCAGCTACTTGACATGAATTAACCTGAAACCTCACAATAGGCCCATGGGGGAGATACAGTTATAATTTCTGTTTTTTAGATACAAAAATTGTGGCTCAGAGAGGTGAAATCTTTTTCCCAAGAGTGTATTCTATAACCCAGTCTCTTAACTTCTCTAAGTAAACTCAGTGCCTAGGGTAGAGCCAGTAGCTTCCCAGTGTGGCTGCCCACGCTACACAACAGGGTGGAGGGGAGGAAGGATTCAAGCATAAAGATGCAAGAGTTTCTGAATTTGGCACCCACCTGGCTTCAAAGTGGGTTTGCGGCCAACAGATGGCTAACTCCTGGGTGGCAAACTTGAGAAAATGTGGACTCGCTGTAGGTAGAAACACAACCCTCCTCACTCTAAATTACAGCTATCTGCATACGGTTCTTAGTCTTGATACTAGTATTTTATCTTTGAGAGGCAATAACAGTGTAAGGGTCTGGTTCAGAGACCCCAGCACCTGCATATTTATTTGAACCCAGGCTTTGCAATTTGCTCACTTATGTGACTTTAACTTCTTATTTAATCACTCTTGGCCTCAGTTTCCTCATCTGCAAAATAAGGGTAATAATCAGACCTACCTCAAAGGTTATTAAAATAACTGCATGAGCCAATATACATAAAGTCCTCAGAACTTTACATGTGCCTCCGTGGCAGGCACATTAAATATTAAATGACTGACATGCTATTGTTATTCCTAATTCCACAAATGTCAACCATGGTGGCATATATACTTACGTGATAAATGTTCAGTAAATATTAAGCAAATTGAATAAAGCTGTCTTTGAAGCCACACACAGTGAGATCTTATTATAGAGAGCCTTTTCAAGACACTTTTTTTTTCCCCTAGAGATGGGGTCTTGCTACATTGTCCAGGCTGGTCTCAAACTCCTGGCCTCACGGGATCCTCTTGCCTCAGCTTCCCAGGACACTTCTAATCAAGGCAGTTAACACACAGGCTTTGGAGTCAAGCAGACCTAGACTCTGCTACTGATGGACTGTGTGACTCCAGGGAGGTTACTTCACGTCTCTGAATGTCAGCTTCCTGATTTATAAAAGAGAGATGTTGATACTACCCCCTCAGAGCTGCTGTTAAGAACTAAATGCAATCAATGTAAAGCTGTTAGTGCCATGCTCAGCACATAATACACGCTCATTAAATGACAGCCATCATTACCAGTAACTCAGTCCCCTTGCATTGGGCTCACTTACCCCTTTTCCATCCCGGATAATATCAGAATGTACCCACGAGAAGATGCATAGCTAGTAAAGTGGTTTGACAAAAATAAAAAGAAGTAATCGGTAAATAGTAGATGCTCTTCTTACATATATAAATGCAAATCCCTGAAGAGTTTAGCAAATGTATGTTTGTGTGACAGCTATTTATGGAGGCTGTATACTTTTATTTGCCTAGAATTTGATGCACTAAATGTAAACAAAGCATGATGAAGACTCTAATAGAAGCAGTCCCCAGACAGAAGCCAGGGCTCTTTCCCAAGCTCTCTGGAAGGTTGGCTTCTCTGCAGGCGTGTTGATGCGGTATATTTAGGCTGTTAATCATACCCAGAAGCGTTCCCACCTATCTGAAGACAGGGCAAACCCAGCAAGTCTCAAATTAGCAACATCCTACAAAATTTTCATCAGCCAATCTAATGCAAATGCTTTAACTTCTTCCCAGAGAAATTCTGTGAGAAATTCTCCCTAACAGGCTAAAGTTCATGGCTCAAGATCAGCTATCAGGACAACATAATGAGCCCCTTGGTCAAAGCCTGCATGGCTGGAAAAGTGCCTGTCAATCAACTTTGGGGTAAAGGAAAGCACCGTTCACATATATTAGCAGAGTTCCCTATTTAAAGAAAATCTGGGTCGATCACATGATGGGGTGAATAACAGTCATAAATAAAGCACTTGGGGACATTTTATATCAGGTTGCGTTCATGTTAAATATTTCTAAAGACCCAGAACCAGTAGATTTGATAGATCTGATGACTCAGTAGATTTGACAGATCTGTGCCTGACGAGTGCTCCGCTGAGAAAGAACTACATTTCAAAAGAAGGGAAACACACCTAAGCCAAACACAAATATTTAGAGCTTTAAGACCCAAAGCAAAAAATATCCACTCTTCCTTGGGGATTCACTCATCCATCTACCACATACAAGGTGCACAACAGCAAGATCTTGCCCCTCATGGAGCTCACAATTGAGTGGAGAATGGAGAATAAAGAAAATAGTCCGTCCTCATTATTTGTGGATTATTCCATTTGGAGATTTGTCTACTCACTGAAATTTATTTGTAACCCCAATATCAATACACATGGTCTTTTCACGGTCATCTGGGGACATACGAACATACAGTGAAAAACATGAGCTGCCCGATGTACATGATGCCAGCTGAGATCCAGAAAGGTGACGCTCTACCTTACTTCATATTTTTGTACTTTTTTGGTGACTTCACTATTTAGAATGCCCCCGGTTAGTGATAAAGTGCTACCTAGTGTGTTCCTAAGCTCAAAAAGGCTGGAATGTGCCTCACAGAGAAAATGTGTGTGTTAGATAAGCTTCATTCAGGCATGAGTTATAGTGCTGTTGGCTATGAGCTAAATGTTAGTGGATCAACTATCTATCATCTATCTATCTATCTATATCTATCTATCTATAAAATAAGGTGTCTTTAAACAGAAACACATATAAAATGATCGGTTGGTAAATTTAGGGCCAAAGGCTTGCAGAAACCTAACCCTGTTATCTCCCTTGCAGATTCAATATTCGTTAACTCAGGATTCAGGAAAACTTTATAGAATATAACTGCCATGATGCCAGATGTAGTGGCTCATGCCTGTAATCCCAGCACTTTGGAAGGCCAAAGTGGGAGGACTGCTTGAGGCCAGGAGTTCAAGACCCCATCTCCACTAAAAACTTAAAAAATTAGCCAGACATGGTGGCACATGCCAGCAGTCCCAACTACTCAGGAGGCCGAGGTGGGAGGATCGCTTGAGCCCAGGAGGTCAAGGATACAGCGAGCTATGATCACACTACTGCACTCCACAGACTTTTGAGATACCGTCTTAAAATATATATATACGTGTGTGTGTATATATGTATATGTGTATGTGTATATATACATAGATATAACTGCCATGAATAATGAGAATTGACTGTAATCCAAATCTATAAACATAATGAAACAAACAACTAAGTAAAGAAGAAAACAGGGGTATGCTACTTTAGAGTATTCAGTATTTGTAGTATTCCATGTTTTGTGTAACAAAGGGGTTGACATTAATATATATTTGCTTTTTTTTTTTTTGAGACAAGAGTTTCACTCTTGTTGCCCAGGCTGGAGTGCAATGGTGTGATCTCGGCTCACCACAACTTCCACTTCCGGGGTTCAAGTGAATCTCCTGCCTCAGCCTCCCGAGTAGCTGGGATTACAGGCATGCGCCACCATGCCTGGCTAATTTTGTATTCTTAGTAGAGACGGGGTTTCTCCATGTTGGTCAGGCTGGTCTCGAACTCCCGACCACAGGTGATCCGCCCACCTCGGCCTCCCCAAGTGCTAGGATTACAGGCATGAGCCACTGCGCCCGGCCTATATTTGCTTTTTTAATAGAGGTTAAAACTTAAAACTGAAAAACTAAAAGAAATCAATCTATTGTAGATATCAAGTTGGTGACATAACTATACAGAAAAAAAATTTAGGCCAGGCACGGTGGCTCATGCCTGTAATCTCAGCACTTTGGGAGGCCGAGGCGGGCGGATCATGAGGTCGGGAGTTTGAGACCAGCTTGGCCAACATGGTGAAACCCCGTCTCTACTAAAAAAAATACAAAAAAAATTAGCTGGGCGTGGTGACAGGCGCCTGTAATCCCAGCTACTCAGGAGGCTGAGGCAGGAGAATCGCTTGAACCCGGGAGGCAGAGGTTGCAGTGAGCTGAGATTGTGTCATTGCACTCCAGCCTGGCTGACAAGAGTGAAGCTCCATCTCAAAAAAAAAAAAAAGAAAGAAAGAAAGAAAGAAAAGAAAGAAATATGGGCATGGAGGAAGAAGTTAAACTATGCCCCTAAGGAGGCATAAAAAATCTATAGTACAAATGACTCCGTTTCTTCAACAAATAAGTAATGTGGGGAAGAGGCAGGTGGAACTATGGAAGTTAAAAACTTAAGAGACATATGAACCAAATGCAATGTAAGATCCTGTATAGATCCCAATTCAAACAAGTCAACTGCAGCAAGACATTTTAAAGACCTGGAGATATTTGAACATGGACTGGATATTAAATGATATTGACAAATTAATGTTTTGTTTTATAAGCTGTGGTAATAGCTTTCTGTAACATTATTTTAAAAGCCTTACCTGTTTGAGATGCATACTGAAGTATTTACAGATAAAAATCTGTGACCTCTGGGATTTGCGTCAAAACACTCCCACACACACACAAGTAGGACAGAAACAAATGAAACAAGATTGGCAAGATGTTGATTATTGTTGAATCTGGGTGGTAAGTACAAGGAAGTTTGTTATACTATATTTTCTTTCTTTTTTTTTTTTTCAGACAGGGTCTCACTCTGTTGCCCAGGCTGGAGTGCAGTGGTTTGATCTTGGCTCACTGCATCCTCCACCTCCCAGGCTCAAGCAGTCATCCCACCTCAGCCTCCTAAGTAGCCGGAACTATAGGCTCACGCCACCATGCCCAGCTAAGTTTTGTATTTTTAGTGGAGATGGGGTTTCACCATGTTGCCCAGGCTGGTCTCGAACTCCTGGCCTCAAGCAGTCCACCCACCTCAGCCTCCCAAACTGCTGAGATTACAGGCATAAGCCACCACGTCCAGCTTATATTTTCTTTTATATTTAAATTTTCCATTTAAGAAAACTTTTTAAATAGTCTCTTACTGACCTTACTCTTTAAAGGAGAAGATCATTAATGCTGACAGTTTTTAATCAATTACAGAGTTGTTCACTATTATTTTAATATACGGTGGTATTTTACATAATAATAATTATAGTAATGGCAGCAGCAATGGCTATTAATATTATTACTTGCTGCATGTCTGATATAAGGTTAAGCATTTTACATGTATTATCTTATTAAATCCTAACCCTGATAGGTAGGTCTAGTATGGTCTATATTTTACAGATGGAAAAAACTGAGGTACACAGTTGCTCAAAGACGCATGGCTAGTAATCAGCAAATCAGATTTGAACCCAGGACTGATTCCAAAGTGTGTGCTGGGGTAGGGGTTTAGCCAGTACGGGACAGGGCCCAATGTAGCCTTTTCAGAAACAAAGTAATGGGTGCCTATGGATATTCTTCATGTAGGTCTGGAATCAAACAACAGAGAAAAGCCTGTAATCCCAGCACTTTGGGAGGCTGAGGCGGGCAGATCACTTGAGGTCAGGAGTTCAAGACCAGCCTGGCCAACATGGTGAAACCCTGTCTCTACTAAAAACATAAAAAGTAGCCAGGCGTGGTGGTGCACCCCTGTAATCCCAGCTACTCAGGAGGCTGAGGCAGGAGAATCACTTGAACCCAGGAGGCGGAGGTTGCACTGAGCCGAGATCACGCCCCTGCACTTCCAGCGTAGGTGATAGAGTGAGACTCCGTCTCAGAGAAAAATAACAACAGAGAAAAGGGGAGGAGAAAACCCAGCTCTCTCCCCATCCTAGCCTTGGTTTTCTACTTAGTGAACCATGTGAACCTTCACTAGCCCATCTTGTTTTCTGCTACAAAAACAGAAGTCCTGATAACGTGTTCACAGGGATGCTGTAAGCACCAAACATTACGTGCAAAGCACCCCAAGGATGATGGATGCTCCATAATTCCTAATTAGCATCTCTCAATTAGGAAGCTGGAAGCTGCTGCTCTGGAGGTGAATTGCAAGTCTGACTTGCAGATATCAGGGCTGCTTCAGATGAGGAAAACGGTTGGCCTCTCTCTCTGGAGGGACTCTGTGGGTGGCCCTTCTAAGAGCTCTTTTCAGCACCTTGGAAGTTTCTCTAAAGATCCATCCTCCTTGTCATATGTTTGCATGCATCCACAGGAGAAAAATCACCCAGCAGTCACCAGCAGTGACAGCCCCAGATGGCCTTGTTCTTGGCAGAGACGGCCCAATGACCTTCACCACCCACCTCTGTCCCTGCAATGTGGAGGCACAGTTAAAACTCTCCAAGGGTGGCCTTGCTAGACCGCCTTTTAGCAGGTATCCTGGGAGATGGCACAGCATGGCCTACAGGACAGCAGAGACTGAGGTTCTAAAATCTTGCTTCCAACAATTCCTAGTTGTGTGTCCTTAAGGGAATTACTTGATCTCTCTGTGCCTCGGTTTTGTCATTTGTCAAATGTGATGTTCCTACCTCCCAGGACTGTTGTAGGTATGAAACTACATATGGAAAGTCCTTAGCTCAGTCTCTGGCACACCGTTGGCACCCAATCACAACACTGATCATTTTGGGGTAATGATTTTATTGTCATTATATAATTTTTTAAAAAAAAGGACCATGGCCGGGCGCGGTGGCTCTTCCCTGTAATCAATCCCAGCACTTTGGGAGGCCGAGGCGGGTGGATCACTTGAGGTCAGAAGTTTGCAACCATCCTGACCAACATGGTGAAACCCCATCTCTACTAAAAATACAAAAATTCGCTGGGTGTGGTGCTGCATGCCTGTAAACCCAGCTACTCGGGAGGCTGAGGCAGGAGAATCACTTGAACCTGGGAGATGAAGGTTGAAGTGTGCTGAGGTCATGCCACTGCACTCCAGCCTGGGCGACAGAGCAAGACTCTGTCTCAAAAAATAACAACAAAAAAAAAGACCAGGCCTTGGCTGGGCATGGTGGTTATGTCTGTAATCCCAGCACTTTGGGAGGCCGAGGCAGGTGGATCATTTCAGGTCTGGAGTTCAAGACCAGCCTGGCCAACATGGTGAAACCCTGTCTCTACTAAAAAATACAAAAATTAGCTGAGTGTGGTGGCATGAGCCTGTAATCCCATTTACTCAGGAGAGTGAGCCAGAAGAATCACTTGACCCTGAGGGACAGAGCTGGCAGTGAGCCAAGATCACGCTACTGCACTCCAACCTGGGCGACAGAGCAAGACTCAGTCTGGAAAAAAGAAAAAAAAAAAGGAACCAGGCCTTTCCTAGGCACCCACTAAAAGCTGGTATGTGAAAGCAAAGTCATCAATGCGTACTAGTATAAAATTAGCATCTAGAAAGTCATTCTGCCCTCCTTGCCCCCTTATTATTCTGGTAAAATATATATAACATAAAATACACCATTTTAAGTGTACAGCGGAGTGGCCTTAAGCACATACGCAGTGTTGTGTAACCATCACTACCATCCATCCATAGAACCTTTTCATCCTCCCAAAATGAAATTCTGTACCCATTAAGCCATAACTCGCCACTGCCCTCCCCTCTCAGCCCCTGGCAACCACCATTCTACTTTCTGTCTCTGATTTTGACTACACTAGATATTTCACTTAATTGAAATCATACAGTATTTGTCCTTTAGGATCTGGCTTCTTTCACTCAGCATCATGTTTTCAAGGTTTATCCATGTTGTGTAGCATGTGTCAGCACTTCATTCCTTCTTTCCTTTTTTTTTTTTGAGACAGGGTTTCCCTCTGTCACCCAGGCTGGAGTGCAGTGGTGCAGTATCAGCTCACTGCAACCTCTGCTGCCTCCTGGGCTCAAGCAATCTTCCCACCTCAGCCTCCCGAGTAGCTGGAACTACAGGCATGCGCCACCATACCCGGCTAATTTTTTGTAATTTTAGTAGAGATGAGGTTTCACCATGTTGCACAGGCTGGTCTTGAACTCCTGAGCTCAAGCAATCCACTCACCTGGGCCTCCCAAAGTGCTGGGATTACAGGCATGAGCCACCACGCCTGGCCTTCATTCCTTTGTAAGGCTAAATAATACGGGTGTGTCTATGGTATGGTATGGGTATATCATATTTTATTTATCCATGTATCTGCTCGTGGACACTTGAGTTGGTTCCACCTTTTAGCTATTGCAAATAATGCTGTCATGAACACAAGTGAACAAATAACCTGTTCAAGTCCTTGCTTTCAATTCTTTGGGGTATATACCCAGAAGTAGAATTGCTAGATCATATGGCAATTCTACATTTAATTTTTTTAAAGAACCTCCTTATATTTAATGGAAACCAATATTTGTTGAATATTTACAAGCCAGGCACTTGAATTATTTTTTTCACATTTAATCATCTCAACAATCCCCATGAGGTAGACATCGCAAATGGAGCCAGAGATTGGGCAGGTAATTTGCCTACGACATCATGCTTAGCAAAGGCAAGTGCCTGGATTTGAACTCAGATCTGGTAGACTTCAATGCCAACCTTTCCCACAAGCTGACACTGTCATCTCAAAAAAGGAAGGAAAACACTTCGCCTTAAGGCAGTCTCGCATGTGTCCTTTGGGATCAATGGAAGGGAACAAGTAAACCCAGAAACCCAGCACCATCACCAAGTAGTTGTATGACTTCAGACATATATCTCTGCATCTCAATTACTTCACATCTCTGCATCTCAATTACTTCAGGTTAGAAACAGCATTAATATTTGTAGGAATATACTCTAGGATTTGAAAGCAGATACTTGTACACCAATGTTCATAGCAGCATTGATATGGTTTGGCTGTGTCCCCACCCAAATTTCATCTTGAATTCCCTTGCGTTGTGGAAGAGTCCCAACTGGGAGATAATTGAATCATGGGGGTGGTTTCCCCCATACTGTTCTCATGGTAGTGAATAAGTCTTACAAGATCTGAAGGTTTTATAAGGGGAAACCCCTTTCTTTCAGCTCTTATTCTTCTCTTGTCTGCAGCCATGTGAGACGTGCCCTTCACCTTCTGCCATGATTGTGAGGCCTCCCCAGCCACATGGAACTGTGAGTCCATTAAACCTCTTTCTTTTGTAAATTGCCCAGTCTTGGGTATGTCTTTATGAGCAGCATGAAAACAGACTAATACAAGCATTATCCACAATAGTCAAAAGGTGAAACCAACACAGGTGTCTATCAGTAGACGAATGGATAAATGAAACGCAGTGTATCTATACAATGGAATATTATCCAGCCATAAAAAGGAATGAAGTAGTGATATGTGCTGCAATATGGATGAAACTCAAAAACATTAGGTTAAGTGAAAGAAGCCAGACACAAAAGGACAAATACTGTTTAATTCCATTCACAAGAGGTACCTACAACAGGCAAATTCATAAAGACAGAAAGTAGAATAGATGTTACCGGGAGCAGGAGGGAGGGCAAATGGAGAGTTCTTGTTTAATGAGGATAGAGTTTCTAATAGGGATGATGAAAAACTTTTGGCGATGATGTGGCAAGTTATTACATAGCACTGTGAATGTATTTAATGTCACTGAATTGGACACTTACAATTAAATGATAGTGATGAAGTAATAAATATCATGTATACATACCTCAATTTAAAAAAAAAAATTTTTTTTGAGACAGGGTCTCACTCTATCACCCAGGCTGGAGGGCCTCAGCTCACTGCAACCTCCGCCTCCCAGCTTCAAGCGATTCTTGTGCCTCAGCCTCCCAAGTAGCTGAGACTACAGGCACACACCACCCATCCAGATAATGTTTTGTATTTTTAGCAGAGAAGGGTTTTAGCCATGTTGCCCAGGCGGGTCTCAAACTCCAGAGCTCCAATAATCTGCCTGCCTCAGCCACCCAAAGCGCTGGGATTACAGGCATGAGCCACCGCACCCAGCCAAAAAAATTATTCTTAAATAAGTTGTTCTTCATTATATTGGAGTTGTTCTGAGGACTAAACTGGTGTTCTCAAACTTTAATATGCACAGAAATCACCCAATTTTATTAAAATGTAATTCCATGAGGCTGGGCCAGGTCCTGAGATGTGGCACTTCTAATTAGCTCCCAGGTGGCAGAGATGCTACCTGCCCATGGGCCACACTTTGGGTAGCCACATACATAAAGCTCCACTGAGTGCCCAGCATATAGTAAACACTAAATTCTTGCTGTAGTTATGAGATTAATACTAAAGTTGATGTAGGCTGGGCGCAGTGGCTCATGCCTATATTCCCAGCACTTTGGGAGGGCAAGGCAGGTGGATCACCTGAGGTCAGGAGTTCGAGACCAGCCTGGCCAACAGTGAAACCCCATCTGTACTAAAAAGACAAAAATTAGCCAGACGTGGTGGCACGCGCCTGTAGTCCCAGCTACTTGGGAGGCTGAGGGAGGAGAATCACTTGAACCCAGGAAGTGGAGGTTGCAGTGAGCCAAGATTGCACCACCGCACTCCAGCCTGGGCAACAGAAGAAGACCCTGTTTCAAGAAAACAAACAAACAAATAAATAAATAATAGGGTTGATGTGGATCTTTCAAACATCTTTGTCTTTCACTGGTAAATGCTCATTTCAAGAAGAAAGCAGCACATTTTGATCTGCTCTGAGATCTCAAAACCCCCAAGCACACTCTTTTTACAGAAACTCCAAGAGAGTCGTGCGGAGCAGAGACTTCAGCGGCTGTGTCTCCCACAGACATCTAAAAACATTTCTCTCAAAGTGTCATATGGATAAAAACACCAAGCTTGAAAAATATTTTCATTTTAAAGGATCTCAACCAAAAAGAAGCAAGCATAAGACACAGATAGCACTTTGGCCTAGCCCAGTCCATGCCCTGTTCCTAGGCAGCCATCGAATACTTCTGATGACCTGGGAGTTCATTTTTAACTATCTCAGCCATTTGTTCAGGGCCTGCAGGTGAAGAATAGATGAGAATAGTTAGGGACCAGGGCTTCAGAGAATGACTCAAAAAGAAGGACATCACCATGGCTCGGATTCAGGTCACACTCCTGTATCCAATCTCCCTTGCTAAAGAGGTCGTGCCCGCCTGGATGTGGGGCACAACCTTGAGTCAAGACTGCCACAATCATGTCCACCAATTCTAGGAACAACCCAGTCCAAACCACTGCTAGACGTTCTCTCTTCCCATCCGTCACTCTTCCCAAAAATTTAGAGCTGAAAGCTGCTCATACGTGTCAAGATTCAAGACTGCATCTTGTTATTCTGCTTTAGGAATTCAGTCTGCTAGGCACGGAGCCCAAACCATAGGAACAATACAACCAGAAAATTTCCAAATAGAGCTGAGAAGTTCATTCGGAAAACCAAACCCAGGTTATTCTAGACCAGCCAGATTAATTTCTATATATTTACTATAACTGCAATGGCTAACATTGAGTGCCTGTCACATACAGGACACTGAGCTGAGCATTTTGCACCTATTGTCTAATCCTCATGCCAACATTAGGAGGTAAACATCCTATTTTTACAGATGGGGATTCAAAGACATGGAGGACATTATGCCCAAGGTTATGGCTCCGTAACTTAGAAAGACAACACTGCTATCTGAAACTTAAACCTGGCCAGGTGCGGTGGCTCATGCCTGTAATACCAGCACTTTGGGAGGCTAAGGCGGGTGGATCGCCTGAGGTCAGGAGTTTGAGACCAACCTGGTCAACATGGCGAAACCCCGTCTCTACTAAAAATACAAAAATTAGCTGGGCATGATGGTGGGCGCCTGTAATCTCGGTTATTCAGGAGGCTGAGGTAGGAGAATCGCTTGAACCCAGGAGGCAGAGGTTGCATTGAGCTGAGATAGCGCCACTGCACTCCAGCTTGGGTGACAAAAGCAAGACTCTGTCTCAAAAAATTTAATTAATTAATTAAACCTATCTTAAAATGATACTTAATCATGGTGTTATAAAGTTGACATATGTTCACAAGAAGCACAGGCCAGACAAATTCCAGAATTCACACTTGATCATAACACTACAGTCAAAAATAAGAACAGGCCAGGCACAGAAGCTCATGCCTGTAATTTTAGCACTTTGGGAGGCTAAGGTGGGAGGATCACTTGAGCCCAGGAGTTCAAAGCCAGCCTGGGCAATACAGCAAAACCCTATCTCTACAAAAAAATACAAAAAAAGTAGTAGCCAGGTGTGGTGGCACACACCTGCAGTCCCAGCTACTCAGGAGGCTGAGGTGAGAGGATCACCTGAGCCCAGGAGGTCGAGGCTGCAGTGAACTGTGATCACGTCACTGCACTCCAGCCTGGGTGACAGAGTGAGATCCTGTCTCAAATAAATAGGCCGGGTGCGGTGGCTCACGCCCATAATCCCAACACTTTGGGAGGCTGAGGCAGGCAGATCACCTGAGGTCAGCAGTTGGAGACCAGCCTGACCAACATGGCGAAACCCCATCTCTACTAAAAATACAAAAATTAGCCAGGCATGGTGGTGGGTGCCTGCAATCCCAACTACTCAGGAGGCTGAGGCAGGAGAATCGCTTGAACCTGGGAGGTGGAGGTTGCAGTGAGCCCAGATAGTGCCATTGCACTCCAGCCTGGATGACAGAGAGGGACTCTGTCTCAAAATAAATAAATAAATAAAAACAAAAAGATCATGCACACCCAATCGGAAAATACTAGTGACGTCTACCATTTGGTGGTTCTTCCCAATGTTAGCATGAAGTGGCTGTCAGGGGTTAGTAATGAGTGGTCGGTGATAACACATTCCACTTGTTATGATCACCTAGATTTGCCAGAGTTAGCAAATAAAAAGACATTAGGTTAAATGAGAATGTCAGATAAACATAAATAATTTTTAGTATAAGTATGTTCTGTGCAGTATTCAAGCATATTTACACTAAAAATGTATGCATTGTTGGCCAGGCGTGGTGGCTCATGCCTGTAATCCCAAAACTTTGGGAGGCCGAGACAGGCAGATCACGAGGTCAGGAGATCAAGAGCATCCTGGCTAACACGGTGAGACTCCGTCTTTACTGAAAATACAAAAAATTAGCCAGGTGTGGTGGCGGGCGCCTGTGGTCCCAGCTACTTGGGAGGCTGAGGCAGGAGAATGGCGTGAACCCGGGGGGCGGAGCTTGCAGTGAGCTGAGATCATGCCACTGCACTCCAGCCTGGGTGACAGAGCAAGAGTCCGTCTCAAAAAAAAAAAAAAAAAAAAAAAAAAAAAGTATGCATTGTTTATCTGAAATTCAAGTTTAAAAGAGCATCCTATATTTTATCAGGAAACCCGATAAACAGCAAAGTCATAAAGTACTCCTGGTTACGGCACACTACAACCAAGCCCTAAATTGCGGGGCCACAGTTTCCCAAGTACTTTAAAAATCTTCTTACCCTTGATCCTCCCAGTATCCTGTGGCTCAGTAAAGTTATGTAACTTGCCCAAGCGACACACAGCAAGAGGGTGGCAGAGCTGGGACCCAGCACCGTGCTCCAGTTCTCCATCCACTCACCATCCCAAAAAAGATACACGGCGCCTCTTAAATGGGAGGGCAGATGTGTGACCACACTTGGCTTCAGAGTGCATGAGTGGAGGGAGAGCTATTATTTAAATCCAGCCGACGTTGCAAACTCTGAAACATCCCACTCTGAATATCCAGACATTCCTAGTAATATGTTCTTTACCCTTTTGATCCTTATGCCCTACTTAGAATTTTCTGCATTTGCTGGAATTCTGGATTAAGAATTCTGGCTACATTGGAACAACAGAATCTATTGTATCCTCCAGCCAAGCTCATTATCTCTGAGTAACAGCATCCCAGCTTTTGTTTGGAGAACATCCCTGCTTGGTCCACAGGGCTTGGAAGGGACTGATCTCGCTCCCTGGCTCCAGAACTGACCCATGACAACACCGCTCCCTTTTGACTCCAGGAGTAGAGAAATGAAGCACTCCTGGCTGGTGAATAGGATACCCCAGAAATTTGTTGGAGCCACTGAGAAATAATCACGCTCTTCCTACAAGCAAGGTGATAAAATGCAAGTGTGGCACTTCCGGTGGCCATTCTGCCACCGTAAGGAAAGACTGTTTGGATGAAAGCAATCCAGAAAGAAAGCCAAACTGAGAGGTGTAGACAAGGCTTTGCTTTGTCAAGTACCTGGATCTAGCCACGCTGAAGCCAGTGCTACCCATAAACATCTCAGTCCCGCAAGCCAAAGAACTCCCCATTTTTGTTGAACCAGTTTGAGATAAGTTTCTCACACTCGCAAACAAAGGGGCTCAGATGAATACAATCAGTGAATATCATCACATTTTCTATCAGTCAACAGGCAAGGTCAAAAACATCTGGAAATCCTGTTCACTGTAAGTTCTAAATATAACCAAAATCCAACCATGGCTCACTGGCCTGGTGCAAGCCACAGTCGTCTTCTTCTTCTATTTATATTTTAAATTTTTTTCTTTTTGAGACAGAGTCTTGCTCTGTCACCCAGGCTGGAGTGCAGTGGTACGAGCATGGCTCACTGCAGCCTTGAACTCCTGGGTTCAAGGGATCCTCCCACCTCAGCCTCCTGAGTAGCTGGAACCACAGGCATGCACCACCACACCCAGCTAATTTTTAAAAATTTTTTGTAGAGACAGGCTCTTGCTACCTTGCCCAGGCTGGTCTCAAACTCCTGGGTTCAAGTGATCCTCCTGCTTCAACCTCCCAAAGTGCTGGGATTACAGGTCTGAGCCACCTTGCCCTGCCTTCTTATTCTTCTTCTTTTTTCACACAGGGTCTTGTCTTGCTCTGTTGCCCAGGCTAGAGTGCAATGGCCTGATCACAGCTCACTGCAGCCTTGACCTCCTGGCTCGAGCAATCCTCCCTCCTCAGCCTCCCAAGTAGCTGGAATCATAGGCATGCACCACCACACCCTGCTTGCAGTCTTCTAACTCATCCACCTGCTTCTATTCAGGCCCCTAGAGTCTGTTCTCAACCAGTGACTAGAAAGATGCTGCTAAAACTGAAGTCAGATCCCACTCTTCCTCTGCTCAAAACCCTCCGATGTGTTCATTTCATGGGGTAAAATGTTTACACTGGTCTCAAAAGCTCTCATGGGCCGGGCATGGTGGTTCATGCCTGTAATCCCAGCACTTTTGGGAGGCCGAGGTGGGTGGATCATTTGAGGTCAGGAGTTCGAGACCAGCCCAGCCAACATGGTGAAACCCCACCTCTACTAAAAATACAAAAATTAGCCGGTCGTAGGAGTGGGCGCCTGTGATCCTAGCTACTCAGGAGGCTGAGGCATAAGAATTGCTTGAACAGGGAGGTGGAGATTGCAGTGAGCCAAGATTGCGCTACTGCACTCCAGCCTGGGCAACAGTGTGAGACTCAGTCTCAAATAAATAAATAATAAATAAAGGCTCTCATGATCTGGTCCCACTCCACTCTGGTCACACAAGCTTCCTAGCTGTTCCTCAGACACCTCAGGGGCTTGGCAGGTGCGGTGGCCTCTCTCCGAGTGCTTTTCCCCCCAGAGGTCCCCAGGATCACTCCCTCAGTTCCTTTAAGTCTTTGCTCAAATGTCACCTTTTTCATGAAGCCTGCTCTGCTTTTTTCTTTTTTCCATAGTACTTGTCACCTTCTATCATCCTTGATAGCTTCCTTATTCCATTTATTAAACTTCTTTTTTTTGAGACAGGGTCTTTCTCTGTCACCCAGGCTGGAGTGCAGTGGTGTGATCTCAGCTCACTGCAACTCTGCCTCCCAGGCTCAAGTGATCCTCCCACCTCAGCCTCCTGAGTAGTCGGGACCACGGGCAAGAGCCACCATGTCCAGCTAATTTTTCATAAAGATGATGTTTTGCCATGTTGCCCAGGCTAATCTTGAACTCCTGAGTTCAAGCGATCTGCCTGCCTTGACCTCCCAAAGTGCTAGGATTACAGGCATGAGCCACCACACCAGGCCTAAATTATTTTATTTTTAAGACACGGTCTCAATCTGTTGCCCACGCTGGAATGCAGTGGCGCAAGCATGGCTCACTGCAGCTGCAAATTCCTGTGCTCATGTGATCCTCCCACCTCAGCCTCCAGAGTAGCTGGGACTACAGGTGCACACCACCATGCCTGGCTACTTTATCATTATTATTATTTTATTATTATTATTATTATTATTATTATTATTATTTGTAGAGACAGGGTCTCGCTTTGTTGCTCAGGCTGGTCTTGAACTCCTGAGAGATGGTCCCATCTTGGCCTCCCAAAATGCTGGGATTAGAGGCATGAGCCGCTGTGCCTGGCCAGCTTCCCTATTCAGTGACTGTGAAAACAGCTTTTATTTGTTTGTTGTCTGTCTCCCCCACCTAGAATGTGAGCTACAAGAGCACAGGGCTCTTAGCCTGTTTTGCTCTCAGACATATATCCCTAGCACCTAGAACATTGCACGGCACATGGCAGGTGCCCCATACTGGGAAACCATAAGCTGGGATGAAGCTGACCCAGGAAAAAGGAAACAGGTCTGAAAAACAGAAGGGTGGTGTCCGGGAGACTAGACAAACATGAGCCAGAGCCCAGAGGGTGCCCAGGGACGCCTCCTCCATCTGCCCCCAGCCTCAAGGTGGTATCTGGGCTCAGCCCACCCTCTCCCCTCTTGGTTCCAACTTACTGAAGACCCGAGCTACCGTCTTAGCAGACAACTAGGGGCAACTGGCTGCAAGGAAATGTGATTATACACATATGACTAAATAGTAGCGGGGGAAAGTTCTCCTCTTAATCTAAGTTAATTTAAGACTGCTCTTATTATAGTTAATCTGATCAAACAATGACCAGCTTCTCAGACCTGTAGCATGCTACTAATGAATTTTTCATAACTCTGCAGAGACATTTTCTGCCCTGCTGTTAATCATAAACCACAAAGCAGGAGATTTCAAATGTATTTCCGTTTCACCACCTCTTTTCTCCTGGCTTTATTTCCCCTCCCTCCACCCTACCCTTCTCAAGATCTTGCCCATCTATTATTACTATTATTATTACTATTATTATCATTATGAAGTGGCTTGTGTTTGTTCTGGTGTTAAAGAACCTGCCTCTACCTTAGGGGACCAATAAATTAATGTTATACTTTCAAATCATATTTGAGAAGTGGAGATCATATATTAGAGAGTTTGATTCAATTTGGCAAATGAGACTGCCTTATTTTCCTATAATAAGGAGATGAGGCAGGAAGGAGACGCAAAGGAACCCAGTTTAAAGACAGGAAAATATGTGGTCCTATCCCTTTGTCTCCAGATGAGCCTGAGCCGGGCACAGTGGCTCACCCCTGTAATCCCAGCACTTTGGGAGGCTGAGGCGGGTGGATCACTTGAGGTCAGGAGTTCGAGACCAGCCTGGGCAATATGGAGAAACCCCATCTCTACTAAAAATACAAAAAAAAAAAAATTAGCCAGGCGTGGCAGTGCACGCCTGTAATCCCAGCTACTCGGGAGGCTGAGGCAGGAGAATCTCTTGAACCAGGAAGCAGAGGTTGCAGTGAGCCAAGACAGTGCCACTGCACTCTAGCCTGAGCAACAAAGACAGACTCTGTCTCAAGAAAAAAAAAAAAAAAAAAGCCTGAAACATATTAGACTCCTCCCATGTTGGACTTCATTTGGTTCCTCAAATGCCCCATGCTATCTCCTAACTCTTGGCATTTGTGCATACTGTTCCTGCTGCTTGGAACATCCTTTCCTCATCTCTAGCTAATGCTGTCATCCTTCAGGTCTTCACTTTAGCATCACGTCACCAGATCCACGACGTGAAGGCATGTATTCTGTGTCCCAGTACCCAGCACGGTGCCTGACGTGCAACACATATTTGTACATCATTATTTCCATACATGCCAGACTGACATTTGTGTATCTAATGCATTTAACGTAAAGTGGAATAAATGAAGGACTGAATGAATGCTGAGCTCAACAACCAGCTTGCCTTTCAAAGCAGACATCATAGGCCAGGTGTGGGGGCTCATGCCTGTAATCCCAGCACTTTGAGAGACAGAGATGGGAGGATCGCTTGAGTCCAGAGGTTCGAGATCAGCCTAGGCAACATAGAGAGACCTCATTTCTACAAAAAATTTAAAAATATGTAACTAACCTGCACATTGTGCACATGTACCCTAAAACTTAAAGTATAATAATAATAAATAAATAAATAAAGGCAAAAAAAAATTAACCGGGCATGGTGGTGTACCCCAATAGTCCTAACTACTCAGGAGGCTGAGGCAGGAAGATCACTTGAGCCCAAGAGTTCAAGGCTGCAGTGAGCCCATGATCATGCCACTGCACCCCAGCCTAGGCAACAGAGCAAAACTGTCTCTAAACAAACAAACAAAAATAACTACCAAGTAGACATTATAAATGGCTGAATTCTTATCCCAACACCAAAGCTATGACGCTGCTTCTTGAGTTCCCTTTCAGATACCGTGTCCAGAACATTATCGTGATCATCATCAATGGCAGCACATCTTGTTAAGAGTGGACTGGACTATTTATGCATTTTAAATGAACAAAAATCACTGGGAATCAGTCAAGCAGACACAGTAAATGCTACCATCTGGGGTCAAAAAAAAAAAAAGGAAAGGAAATAGACTTGTTTTCCTGTAAAGTGACTGAAGACAGCGTGTAAGAATATTTTAAGTACTGCCAGCAGAGCTAGGGCAAGGCAGATATAATCACAGTGACGACTTCAATAAATACAGTCCTCTTTTGTGTATAAATATTTCATTTTGTTGTTTCAGGAAATACCTGATTGAGGAATTGTTGGTATGACAATAGCACTGGTTGTGCTTAAAACATAGCACTTACTGTTTATGAGAAACATATACTGAAATGTATTGAAGATGAAATGCAATAATGGTTTGGGAATTGCTTCACAATAATCCAGGGAGATTTTTGACATGGGGAGGCATTGATTGACCATGATTTGATCATTGGTGAATTTGTGTGATGGGGACATTTTGCTATTCTCTCTTCTTTTGTATAGATTTGAAACGTGGCTGGGTCAGGCGCGGTGGCTCACGCCTGTAATCCCAGCACTTCGGGAGGCCGAGGCGGGTGGATCATGTGGTCAGGAGTTCAAGACCAGCCTGACCAACATAGTGAAAGCCCATCTCTACTAAAAATACAAAAAATTAGCTGGGCGTGGTGGCGGACGCCTGTAATCTCACCTACTCGGGAGGCTGAGGCAGGAGAATCACTTGAACCCGGGAGGCGGAGGTTGCAGTGAGCCGAGATAGTGCCACTGCGCTCCAGCCTGGGTGACAGTGCAAGACTCCATCTCAAAAAAAAAACAAAAAACAAAAAATGATGTGAAACGTGGCCAATGTGGTGAAACCCCCGTCTCTACTAAAAATGGAAAAATTACCTGGGCATGGTTGCAGGCGCCTATAACCCAAGCTACTCAGGAGGCTGAGGTAGGAGAATTGCTTGAACCCAGGAGACGGAGGTTGCAGTGAGCCAAGATCGCGCCACTGCACTCCAGCCTGGGCGACAGAGCGAGACTCCATCTTAAAAACACACACACACACACACACACACACACACATTTTAATTAACAGGCATGATGGTGAGGTTCTTGATCAGATGGTAAAGAGGTACTGGGTACTGTCTGCTTTTTATAAAATACCAGGAATATAATTACCAGTTTATGCCAGAAACAAAGGCTCGGTCATATTCCCTTAAAAACGTCAATACTGGATGTCCTTCAGGAACCACTGATTGTAAGTTGTTGCTCTGGCCTCAAGGTAACTTCACCAAGGATATCACAAATAACATTACTTGGAAAATCTACCTAATGGGAAGTCTCTTTAATGCCATATCTTCAGTGACAAGACAAGGTTGAATTTCTAGGTAACTTTTATTCACACCCCAGCAAACTCTCTGTTTTGTAGGTATCTCAGAGCAATTGCAAGCCATTTATTTATTCAACTTATATCTATTCTCTACTATCCATGTGTGTAACATATATTATAGAAACCCATGTATTTTTATTGTGAGGCACAATTTTGATTGTGAGGTACATGAACTTGGGACGCCATCAGCCTTATTTTCATCTGTATTTGAAAGAATGAGAACAATTCTTATTTTTCCCAGGGATTGAATTCAGTGGTGTACTGCAGTGTTCACACACATAATGTATAAACCTTTTGCCACTTTTCACCAACCACATTCAATACCAATTTAAAATAGTCAAGTAGTCAAGACTGAAATTAAAATAAATTTTTGTTTGTTGGTTTTTAAGGAATATGGCAAAGAGCACAAAGTGCTCATGGGCTGAATCCAACCTACGGGTATGTATTTTTAACTTTTATAGCATTTTTTGTTTTGTATGAAAAATTTCACACTTAAGATTTTGATTTTTGAGCCAGGCGCAGTGGCTCACACCTGTAATCCCAGCACTTTGAGAGGCTGAGGCGGGTGGATCACTTCAGGCCACGAGTTTGAGACCAGCCTGGCCAACATGGCAAAATCCCATCTCTACTAAAAATACAAAAATTAGCCGGGCATGGTGGTGGTTACCTGTAATTCAGCTACTCAGGGGACTGAGGCAGGAGAATCGCTAGAATCCAGGAGGCAAGGTTGCAGTGAGCCAAGATTGTGCCACTGCATGCCAACCTGGGTGACAGAGCAAGATTGTGTCTCAAAAAATAATAATAATAATAATATTTTTATTTCTGGGGTTATATTGAAAAATGGAAATACTTGACAATGCTAGGTCCAAACCCTATTCATTGCCAACACCTGACATCTCTAAATGGATGCTGCCCAGTTCACCATGACCTCCCCACCACGTCACCCCCAAACATTCCACTCCTGCCCCATTTTCCTCCTGTGGGTTTCCTGCCTGGCCCCCAGAATCACTGTGTGACCCCCTAGAAATCAAGCAGCCTCATCCATAAAACTCACACCTCTTTCTGATGCCATTTGGGGAAAAAAAATCATCTTAAATTAGTCTTCCTTGTCATTGACATGATTCAAAATCTATTTATTTCAACTCAAAGTGTACATTTTTTTAAAACCAAGCCTGCTTCCAGCCTCTTAGCTCATCATGATCAGTTGATGCACAGATGTAGTAAAATGACTTTACATATTTTTATTAAGTTTCAGATTTATTTGAAACATTTGCCTCTACAGTTGTCATTCCTGAAGCTATAAAATCACAGGCTTTCCTTTTTTTTTTTTTTTTTTTTTTTTTGAGATGCAGTCTTGCTCTGTCACCCAGGCTGGAGTGCAGTGGCACGATCTTGGCTTACTGCAGCCTCCGCCTCCCTGATTCAAATGATTCTCGTGCCTCAACCTCCCAAGTAGCTGGGACTCAGGCATGTGCCACCAGGCCTGGCTAATTTTTTTTTTTTTTTTTTTTTTTTTTCCAGTTTTAGTAGAGACGGAGTTCACCACGCTGGCCAGGCTGTTCTCAAACTCCTAACCTCAAGTGATCCACCTGCCTCGGCCTCCCAGAGTGCTGGGATTACAGGCGTGAGCCACTGTGCTCAGCCTACTCTTTTAAACTCTGAGAAGGTTATGAAGTAGAATGCTCTTTCCAAGGGATCATTAGGCCATAGATGAACAAAAGTCTTACATGCATGCATTCATGCTACTTCTAGGTATATTTCTTTCTCTTTTTGCTTACTTTTAATTTTTATGTATACATAATAGTTGTACACATATATGGGGTTCGTGTGCTATTTTAATACAAGCATACAATGTGTAATGATCTAATCTGGGTAACTAGAATATTCATCACCTCAAACATTTATCATTTATTTATCATCTCTTTGTGTTGGGAACATTCCAAATCTTCTCTTCTAGCTATTTTGAAATATACAATAAATTATTGCTAACTGTAGTCAGCCTACTGCGCTATCAAACACTCGATCTTATTCCTTCTATTGAGCTATATTTTTGACCCACTAACCAACCCACTTCATCTCTCCTTCCCCACAACCCTTCCCAGCCTCTGGTAACCACCACTCTACTCACTATCTCCATAAGATGAATTTTTCAAGTTCCCTCTATGTATATTTCTTTTTCTTTTCCTTTTTTTTTCCTTTTTTTTTTTTTTGAGACAAGGTCTTGCTCTGTCACCCAGGCTGGAGTGTAGTAGTGGGATCATGGCTCACTGCTGCCTCAACCTTCCAGGCTCAAGCAATCCTCCCACTTCAGCCTCCCAAGTAACTGGGATTTCAGGTGCATGCCACCACACCTGGCTAAAATTTTTTTGTGTTTTTTTTTGGAGAAACAAGAGTTTTGCCATGTTGTCCAAGTTGGTCTCGAACTCCTGGGCTCAAGCAATCCTTCCGCCTTGGCCTTCCAAGGTGCTGGGATTACAGGCATGAACTACCCAACCCAGCCTATATTTCTTAAAGAAACAAATAAGAGTGCTTTACAAAGATTCCATTTCAAAAATATTTATTAAGGCTGTGTTTATGAGAGTGAAAAACTAGAAATAATCTAAGTCACAAAAGGGTGTCGTTCAACTCAATTATGCTGTACCGTATGCTGGAATGTTATATAGCCATTAGAAATGCTATAAAATATAGTTTTGACACTGAAAGACATTAATGTCTTATGTCAACTTTTCAGGGGAAATGAGGAGACTACAAAATACATACCATACAGTTACTCTTAAGACACATAAACATACATGTTTGCATGAGGAAAACCCTCTAAGACTCTGTAACAAGGTGTCAACAATGTCCATATGTGGGTGGTAGGATCATAACAGCATTCATTTTTCTGACTAAGTACATATTCTGTTTTTTCTACAGTAAAGTACTTTGCCTTAATGACTATTAATTTCTTAAAACGACTATTTTCTGCATTTCTGAAGTTAGTATGAACAATTCATAACCTGGTATATATAACCTGAGTAGCCACTCAAATACGTTTAAGAGCTCCTGGGAATTGTCACATTGAACCATCATGTACAACTACAAAAGCTATAGAAGAAACTTCTGACTCTAGAGATCCTAACTGTGCACCAGCCTGAACCTGGGGACATTAGTTTGCTGTAGAGAACATTCCTCCTTATGTGTCCTTATCCACCTAGCCAAAAAAAAAAAAAAAAAAAAAAACCTCATAGCAGAATTATTCTCAAGAGCCACAAGGTGGAAACAACCAAATGTCCATCAACTGATTCACAGATCAACAAAATGGGCAGATACATACAATGGAATATTATTCAGTCAGAAAAAAATGAAGTACTAATACATGTGTGAAACTTGAAGACATTATGTTAAGTGAAAGAAGTTGTAAACAAAAGGCCATTGATATGGTTTGGCTGTGTCCCCACCCAAATCTCATCTTGAATTGTAGCTCCCATAATCCCATACGTTATGGGAGGGACCCAGTGGGAGATAATTGAATCGTGGGGGCAGTTTCCCCCATACTGTTCTTGTGGTAGTGAATAAGTCTCACAAGATCTGATAATTTTATAAGGGATTTCCCCTTTCACTTGGTTCTCATTCACTCTTGCCTGCTGCCATGTAAGACGTGCCTTTCACCTTTTGCCATGATTGTGCCTTTCACCTTTAGCCATGATTGTGCCTTTCACCTTCCACCATGATAGTGAGGCTTCCCCAGCTATGTTGGAACTGTGAGTCCATTAAACCTCTTTTTCTTTATAAATTACCCAGTCTTGGCCCGGAGCGGTGGCTCATGCCTGTAATCCCAGCACTTTGGGAGGCTGAGGCAGGCGGATCACCTGAGGTCAGGAGTTTGAGACCAGCCTGACCAACATGGAGAAAGCCTGTCCCTACTAAAAATACAAAATTAGCCAGGCATAGTGGTGCACGCCTATAATCCCAGCTACTCGGGAGGCTGAGGCAGGAGAATTGCTTGAACCCAGGAGACGGAGGTTGTGGTGAGCCGAGATCGTGCCACTGCACTCCAGCCTGGGCAACAAGAGCAAAACTCCAGTTCAAAATAAATAAATAAATTACCCAGTCTCGGTTATGTCTTTATCAGCAACATGAGAACAGACTAATACAGCCACATATTGCATGATTTCATTTATATGTGATGTCCAGAAAAATCATTCGATTGTACAGTTTAAATGGTTAAAAGGTTGAATTTTATGTGAAATGTTATCTCAGTTTGTAAAATCCTGAAAAAAAAAAATGGTCAGGTGCAGTGGCTCACGCTTGCAATCCCAGCACTTTGGGAGGCCAAGACAGGCAGACCTCTTGAGCCTAGGAGATCGAGACCAGCCTGGGCAACAAAGCAAGACCCCCATCTCTACAAAAAAATTAAAAAATTAGCCGAGGGTGGTAGCACACGCCCGTAGTCCCAGCTACTCAGAAGGCTGAAATGAGAGGATCGCTTGAGCCTGGGAGGCCGAGGATGCAGTGAGGTATGATCTCACCATCGCACTCCAGCCTGGGCAACAGAGTGAGACCCTGTTTCAAAAAATAAATAAATAATAATAATAAATTAAAACCTAAAAAAATAAAATCTGGAGTGACCATATTATATCAGAGAAAATAGTTTTCAGAGCAAGGAAAATTACCAGGGATTAAAGAGAACTTTAAGTAATGACAAAGGATCAACTGACCAAGAAGACATAACCATCCTAAATGTGTACACACTTAACAAAATATCTCAGAATACAGGAAGCAAAACAGATGGAACTGAAAAGAAAAATGGACAAATCCACAATTACAGTAGGAGACATCAACACTTCTCTCTCTGTAATCAATAAGACAACTAGAGAGAAAATCAGCAAGGATATCAAGGATCTAAACACCATCAACCAACTGGATATAATTGGCATTTATAGAACACTCCACCCATCAACAGCAGAACATGCGTTCTTTTCAAGCACACATGGAACATTCACCAAGAAGGAACATATCCTGAGTTAAAAAAGAAATCTTAAACATTTTAAGAGAATTGAAACCATAAGAAATGTGTTCATTGATCATAATTGAATTAAACTGGCTGAGGACAGTGACTCACAACTGTAATCCCAGCACTTTGGGAGGCCAAGGCAGGTGGATCACCTGAGGAAAGGAGTTCAAGATCAGCCTGGCCAATGTGGTGAAACCCTATCTCTAAATACAAAAATTAGCCGGACGTGGTGGCGGGTGTCTATACTCCCACCCAGCTCGGGAGTATACTCGGGAGGCTGAGGCAGGAGAATTACTTGAACCCTGGAGGTAGAGGTTGCAATGAGCCAAGGTCGTGCCATTGCACTCCAGCCTGGGTGACAGAGTGAGACTCCGTCTCCAAAAAAATAATAATAACAATAATAATAATTGAATTAAACTAGAGGAGCGATGTCAGCAAGATGGCTAACTAAAGACACTTGGCACTCATCCTCCCACAAGAAAGGACCAAGGCAATGAATTAATAGGTAAGCTTTGATTGGCATATCAAAGGGAGAGTGCTAGCGTGCAAACAAAGGAGAGGAGATATACTTCTGGTAATTGGAAGTCCAGCAGAGAAACCAATAAACTAGAAATCAGTAACAAAAATATAATAAAATATATCCAAGCACTTAGAGATTAAACAAAAGACTTCAAAAGAAAACATGCATCAAAAAGGAAGCCTTAGAAAAAAATTAGAAAATATTATGAACTGGAAAACAATGAAAATATATCAAAATTTGTGGGATACAGCTAAAGTAGTTCTTAGAGGAAAATGTATGGCAATACTTACATCAGAAAGAAAAGAGTTCTCAAGTCAACTAGTTCTCAAGTCTTAACTATTTGTAAGTATCTGCCTCAACAAAACAGGAAGAAAAGGGCAAAATAAACCTATAGTAAGCAGAAGAAAGAAAAAATAGTAAGAATGAAAATCAATGAAATTGAAGACAGAAAAACATTAAATAAATGAAGCTGAAACCTGGTCTTTTGAAAAGATGAATTAAAATTATAAACTTCCAGCCAGACTAACAAAGGAAAAAAGAGAGAAAAAAACACACATTACCAATATCAAGAACGAAAAGAGGAGTATCACCATAGACCCCATGACGTTAAAAGAGTAATAAAAGAATACTGGGGACAACTCTATGCATGTAAACTCAACAATTTCAATAAGATGTACCAATTCCTTAAAATCCACAAACTACCAAAATTCACCAAGAACAAATACACTACATGAATAATCCTAAAAACATTAAAGAAATTGAATTTGTAGTTAAAAACTTTCCACAAACACACAAAAAATTACTTAGGCCCAGTATTATCCTGATTCTTAAACTAAACAAAGGCAGTACAAAGAAGGAAAACCACAGATCAATATCCCTCATGAACACAGACAAAAAAAATTCTCAGCAAAATACTAAGAAATCAAATCTAACAGTATATTCAAATAATATACCATAACCAAGTGGAGTTTATCCCAGGAATGCAAGGCTGGTTCAAAAATTCTACATCAAACATATTAACAGTCTAAAGAAGGTAAATCATATTAATTGTTTAAAGAAGATAAATGGGCCAGGTGCAGTGGCTCACACCTACAATCCCAGCAATTTGGGAGGCAGAGGCAGACGGATTACTTGAGGCTAGGAGTTCAAGACCAGACTGACCAACATAGTGAAACCCTGTCTCTACTAAAAATACAAAAAAAATTAGCTGGGTGTGGTGGTGCATGCCTGTAATCCCAGCTACTCGGAGGCTGAGGCAAGAGAATCACTTGAACCCAGGAGGTGGAGGTTGCAGTAAGCCCAGATCACACCACTATACTCCAGCCTGGGTGACAGAGCTACACTCTGTCGAAAGAAAGAAAGAAAGGAAGAAAGAAAGAAAGAAAGAAAGAAAGAAAGAAAGAAAGAAAGAAAGAAAGAAAGAAAGAAAGAAAGAAAGAGAAAGAGAAAGAGAAAGAGAAAGAGAAAGAAAGAAAGAAAGAAAGAAAGAAAGAAAGAAAGAAAGAAAGAAAGAAAGAAGAAAGAAGGAAGGAAGGAAGGAAGGAAGGAAGGAAGGAAGGAAGGAAGGAAGGAAGGAAGGGAGGGAAGATAAACCACATGACCATACTAATTGATACAGAAAAAGCATTTGACAAAATTCAGTATCCATTCATTATTGAAAACTCTCAAGGAGCCAGGAATAGAAACTTCTTAACCTTATAGAGAAAAGAGCATCTACCCAAATAAACAAACAAAAAACAAAACAAAAACACTAAACCTAACATCATTATTAATGGTGGAAAATTTGAACACTTTCCCCTTAAGACTGAGAACAAGGCAAGGATATATACTCCCACTATTCCCATCCAACATTGTAATGGAAATCCTGGCTAGTAAAACAAAAATAAATACAATTTTTAAAAAATCAATTATCCCTATTCTCAGACAACATGATTAACTACATAGAAAAATCCATGGAATCCAGGGAAGAAAAGCTCCTAGTACTTATAAGTGTGTTTATCAAGGTCACAGGATACAAGGTCAACACAAAAATCAATTATATTTTTAATACTAAAAATAATCAGGAATCAAAAATTTTAAAGTAAATACATTTACATAGATCCAAAAAATATCAAATACTTGAGCGTAAGTCTAACAAAACATATTAAGAATCTATAGGCTGAAAACTACAAAATGCTGATAAAAAAAGAAAAGAAGACTTAAATAAATGGAGAGACATACCACGTTCATAGTTTGGAAGACTTTAGTTAGTTAATATAGTTAATATGTCAATCCTCCCTGAATTGAGAGACAGATTTAATGTAGTTGCAATAAAAATCAGATATTTATTATAAATATAGACAGGCTGGTCCTAAAATTTATATAAAAAGACAAAATAACTAAATAGCTAAAATAATTTTTGAAAAAGAATAATAAAGGTGGAACTCACACTATTCAATTTTTTTCTTTCCTTACCTAGATTTGACTGGTCAATTTTAAGAATTACAATAGGCCAGGTGCAGTGGCTTATGCCTGTAATTCCAGTACTTTGGGAGGCTGATGCAGGTGGATCACCTGAGGTCAGGAGTTCGAGACCAGCTGCAGGTGGATCACCTGAGGTCAGGAGTTCGAGACCAGCCTGGCCAACATAGTGAAACCCCCTCTCTACTAAAAATGCAAAAAAATTAGCTGGGTGTGTTGGTGTGTGCCTGTAACCCCAGCTACTCGGGAGGCTGAGGCAGGAGAACTGCTTGAACCCAGAAGGCAGAGGTTGCAGTGAGCCCAGATCGCGCCATTGCACTCCAGGCAGGGTGACAGAGCAAGACTCCGTCTCAAAAAAAAAAAAAAAAAATTATAATAAAGCTACAGTTACCACAAAAATGTGATGTTGACAAAGGAATACACACATAGATCAGTGGGACAGGATAGAGTCCAGAAGTAGATATAAATACAGACAATTAATTTCTTACAAAGGTGTAAAGGCAATTTAGTGGAGAAAGAAATCACCATTTCAATGAATGGTGTAGAAAAAAATTGTACATTTAAATGCACACACACAAAAAATGAATTTCAATTTAAACTCACACTATATACCAAAATGTATTAGGTTGGTGCAAAAGTAATTGGAGTTTTTGCCATTTTAAAAGTAATGGCAAAGGCCAGGTGCAGTGGCTCACGTCTGTAATCCCAGCACTTTGGGAGGCTGAGCAGGGTGGATCACCTAAGGTCAGGAGTTCAAGACCAGCCTGGCCAACATGGTGAAACCCTGTCTCTACTAAAAATATAAAAATTAGCCGGGCATGGTGGCGGGTGCCTGTAATCCCAGCTACTCGGGAGGCTGAGGCAGGAGAATCGCTTGAACCCGGAAGACTGAGGTTGCAGCGAGCTGAGATTGCACCACTGCACTCCAGCCTGGGAGACAAGAGTGAGACTCTGTCTCAAAAAATAAATAAATCAAAATAAAAACATATATAAATAAAAGTAATGGCAAAAACTGCAATTACTTTTACACCAACCTAATACAAAAAAATGAATCACAGATTGAATGTAAATCATAAAAAAATAAACATTTTATGAGAAAATAAATTCAAAAGTGATAAATTGGACTTTATCATACCTTAAGTTTTGCTCTGCAAACAGTACTGTTAAGAGGAAAAAAAAAAAAGAAAACCTTCGGAATGGGAGAAAATATTTGCAACTCACATATCTCACGAAGAACTGTATCCAGGATACATAAATAACTCTTGACGTTCAACAGTAAGAAAATAAATAGTATAATTTTGTTTCATGGGCAAGAGACTTCTCAAAAAGACAAAGCTATGGTAAAGGAGAATAGATCGGTCGTTGCCAGGGGTTAACAGTAGAAATATATTTGGGAAGCATGAAAGAAATTTTGTGGGCACAAGAACTATTCTGTATCCTGAATTGTGGCAGTAGTTACACAAATGTATACATGAAAGCTCACAGGACCGTACATCCAAAAAAGTCAAAAATAAAAAAGTACATGATGTATGATTTCATTTATATACAGCTCTTTTCCTTAGAACAGGCAAAATTCATCTATGGTGGAAAAAGAATCAGAAAAATTGGTTGATTTAAAGGTGGAGGGAGAATTAGCTACATGACAGTAAATGTTCTATATCTTGATGGAGGTTTAGGTTACAGTGGTGTATACATTTGCCAAAACTCAGTAAGTATATGCTTAAGATCTGTGTGTTTCATTGTTAGTCCATTTTACATAAAAAGAATAAATACTGAACTAATTAATGATAAATATACAGACATATATGGAAAGAAATGCACTGATGTCTGCAATTTACTTTTTTTTTTTTTCTTTTGAGATAGAGTCTCGCTCTGTCTCCCAGGCTGGAGTGCAATGGGGAGATCTCGGCTCACTGCAACCTCCGCCTCCTGGGCTCAAGCAATTCTCTTGCCTCAGCTTCATGAGTAGCTGGGATTACAGGCGCGTGCCACCATGGCCGGCTCATTTTTTGTATTTTAGGAGAGGCGGGGTTTTACCATGTTGCCCGGGGTGGTCTCGAACTCCTGAGCTCAGGCAATCCGCCCGCCTCGGCCTTCCAGAATGCTGGGATTACAGGCGTGAGCTACTGCGCCTGGCCTGCAATTTACTTTTAATACATCAAACAATAAGATAGATTCATGGACAGAGAAAGGGATGGATAGATGAACAGACATGTAATAAAGCAAATATAGTAAAATGTTAATGGTACCAGGTGGCAGATGTTCACTGTAAAGTACCTTCAACTGCTATATGTTTGAAATCTTACATAAATGTTGAGGCCAAGCACAGTGGCTCACGCCTGTAATCCTAGCACTTTGAGAGGCTGAGGCAGGTGGATCGCTTGAACCCAGGAGTTGGAGACCAGCCTGAGCAACCTGAAAAAACTTGTCTCCACAAAACATACAAGCAAAAAAAATTAGCCAGGCATGGTGGTGTGCACCTGTAGTCCCAGCTACTCGGAAGGCTGAGGTGGGAGGATCACTTGAGCCCAGGAGGTGGAGGTTGCAGTGAGCCAAGATCGCACCACTGCATCCTAGCCTAGGTGACAGAGCAAGACTCTGTAAAAATAATAATAATAATAATAATAATAATAATGAAAAAAAGTAAAAATATATTGGGGGAAAACAAAATTATTTAGCATTCACTTCTATTCTCCTGGTATAAGCTATTAGGTAAGCGTGACAGTATTTAAGGAAGGTCCTGCCAACCAGCGGTTCTTCTTATTTATTTATTTATTTATTTATTTTCTGAGACGGAATCTCACTCTGTCACCCAGGCTGGAGTGCAGTGGCGCGATCTCGACTCACTGTAAGCTCCCGGGTTCATGCCATTCTCCTGCCTCAGCCTCCCGAGTAGCTGGGACTACAGGTGCCCGCCACCACGCCCAGCTAATTTTTTTGTATTTTTAGTAGAGACGGGATTTTAATGCGTTAGCCAGGATGGTCTCGATCTCCTGACCTCGTGATCCGCCCGCCTCGGCCTCCCAAAGTGCTGGGATTACAGGTGTGAGCCACTGCGCCCGGCGGCAACCAGCGGTTCTTCTAAGAGGGCTTTATTTGGAGCTGGTGGTAAGAAACTCATTCTTGCAGCTTAGGTTTTAAGCATATTTCTTGTTGAGTTTATCACAAAACACTGCTTCTCCAAGTCAGATATAGATAAAATAAAAACGGTGGCATCTAAACTTGCTCGGCCTCCTGATAAAAACAACGTCCATAAGTACCCACTTAACAAGTTCTCCTTTTATACCTGTTGGCTTCAGTGCTCAAGTCCAAGCCACCAATCCTGACCAAGGATCATCCCAGTGCCTTCGTGGGTGGGCACACAGAGAAACACATGACTATTTCTGATTGGTGTGATACTCTGGGTAGGGGAGGTGGACAGACAAAGGGAAATTCACCATTCCAACAACTCCAGACCCCCCAGATGGATTAAGAATGGAACACACAGAGCAGGGGGATGCTGGCTGCAAAGTTTGGATCAGAGACTCATCAGAGGTCTTTGGGAGTGGCCATCTCTTGTCTCTACCTGCTAGGTTCCAGATCTTGAGACTATTTCCTCAACTAAAGGAGGGACTGGCCTCATTCCCTCTTCTCCAGAGAGCAAAATCAAAGGAGGGAGGTTCCCAGGAAGCGAATCCAACTCAACAGAAGGAGGACAATTCTAACCATCATAGGTTATCCAGATCAAAAGGCTGCCTTGTCATTCTGCTAAGTGAAATAAGGCAGACAGAGAAAGACAAATACAGTATGATTTTGTATGTGGAATCTAAAAAAGTCAAACCCATAGAAATAGAGTAGAATGGTGGCTGCCGCCAGGAGCTGGAGGAGAAAATGGGGAAATGTTGGTCAAAGGATACAACCTTTCCGTTATGAGATGAATAAATTCTGGGGATATAATATACAATGTGGTGACTATAGTTAATAATACTATACTGCATACTTAAAATTTGCTGAGAGTAGATCTTAAATGTTCTCATCACACACACACACACACACACACATACACATACACATACACACCCACACACACAGCAACTGTGAGGTGATGAATGTGTTAACTTGATTGTGTGATCATTCCACAATAGATATCAAATCATCATATTATACACCTTAAATACACGCAATTTTGTTACGTATGCTTCAGAAAAGCTGAAAAAATTTAATTTAAACAACTTTTGGGCCAGGAATGGTGGCTTATGCCTGTAATCCCAGCACTTTGGGAGGCCATGGTGGGCGGATCACCTGAGGCCAAGAGTTCAAGACCAGCCTGGCCAACATAGCAAAACCCCGTCTCTACAAATACAAAATATTTGTAAAATATTTTTACAAACACAAAAATTAGCCAGGTGTGGTGGCATGCGCCTGTAATCCCAGCTACTTGGGAAGGTGAGGCAGGAGAATTGCTTGAACCCGGGAGGCGGAGGCTACAGTGAGGTGAGATTATGCCACCACACTACAACCTAGGCAATAGCAAGACTGTCTCAAAAACAACAACAACAACAACAACTTTTGGCCGTGCGTGGCGGCTCACACCTGAAATCCCAGCACTTTGGGAGCTGGAGGCAGGAGGATCACCTGAGGTCAAGAGTTCGAGACCAGCCTGGCCAACATGGTGAAACCCCCATCTCTACTAAAAATACAAAAATTAGCTGGGCGTGGTGGCGCACACCTGTGATTCCAGCTACTTAGGAGGCTGAGGCAGGAGAATCACTTGAACCTGGGAGGCAGAGGTTGCCTTTAGCCAAGATTGCACCACTGTACTCCAGCCTGGGCAATAGAGTGAGACTCCATCTCAAAAAAAAAAAAAAAAAAAAAAAAAAAAAAAATTTTAAAGGCTGCCTTGTGAAAGGACTTGAACAAACATTTCTCCAAAGAAGCCATACAGATGGCCAATAGGCACATGAAAAGATGTTCAACATCATTAGTCATTAGGGAAATGCAAATCAAATGCACCATGAGATACTACTTCACACCCACCAGGATAGCTATAATTTTAAAAATGAAAAATAACAAAAGTCATCAAGGATGTAGAGAAATTGCTGGTGGGAATGTAAAAGGGTTGCAGCCACTGTGGCAAACATTATGGTGGTTCCTCAAAAAATTACAAATAGCATTACCGTATAACCCAGTGATTCTGCCCCTGGTATACACCAAAAAAATTGAAAACAAGAACTCAAACAGATACTCTCATACCAGTGATCATAGCAGTATTACTTACAATAACCAAAAGGTGAATATAACCTAAAACATGTTCAACTTGATAGATGAATACACAAATGCTGACTATTCATACAATGGACTATTATTTAGCCATAAACACGAATGAAGTGCTGATACATCATGAACCTTGAAATTGTATGCTAAGTGAGACACAAAATAACAAATATCATATGATTCTACTTACATGAGGTACCTAGAGTATTAAGTTCATAGAGAAAGTAGGATGACAGTTACCATGTGCTGGGCCAGGGGATGGGAGTACAGGGGAGTTACTGCTTAATGGATACAGAATTTCTGTTTGAAACAATAAAAAAACTTTTAGAAGTTGATAGTGGTAATGGTTATACAACATTATAAGTGTACTTAAGGCCACTGAATTGTACACTTAAAAATAGTTGAAATGGGCAGGGCACAGTGACTCATGCCTGTAATTCCCAACGCCGCTTTGAGGACAAGGTGGGAAAATCACTTGAGCCTAGGAGTTTGAGACTGGCCTGGGCAAGATGGCAAGACCCAGCCTCTACAAAAAATTTAAAAATAGCTAGGCATGGTGGTGTGCACCTGTAGTCCCAGCTACTCAGGAAGCTGAGGCAGGACAATCACCTGAACCCAGAAGTTTAAGGCTCCAGCAAGCTGTGATCACACCACTGCACTCCAGCCTGAGCAACAGAGCAAGACCCTGTCTCAAAAAAAAAAAAGTTAAAATGGTAAATTTTATGTAGGTTTTCCATAATAAAAAAATAATTTAAAAAAATCATTTAGAGTGAGCTTGATGAGGTAGCACTCACCCTAAATCTGGACACTGGGCAAAGATGGGGCTGGTCAACCTCTGAAGGGTCCCCCCTACCTTTACAGGATATGCTTTTCAGATGCTCAGACATCAGAGTTTTTAACTCTTCACCATGCAAGCTTAAGACAAGTCTAGAAGTTGCAAGGCCCAACCCCATACTTTGTTATCCAACTTAGAGTTGGGATGAGCATGTGGTTTAAAGACTAAGGCCTGCCAGCCACTGATGGGAGGTGCATCGTCTGTGGGCAATTCAAAGATCCAGACGGAGTGTCAGGAATCCTGTTCTCTTCTGTCACCTGCAGCCTAGTGGGTGTGCCACTATGCTATAGAAGCCTTCTATGGGTTTCTTCTTCTCACACATTTGGGGCTCAGCTAACATTTACTGAATAAATGAATGATACATGCAAGGACGGTATCTCCCCAGATGGCAGTGCAGAGCTCAGCACCACACGGGGCTCAAGTACCCTCAGCTCCCTTCTGCCAATCTGCAGTGGGGATGATCATCAAAAATTGCAAAGCAAGAATTATTAAGAATTTGTGGCCGGGCACAGTGGCTCACACCTATAATCCCAGCACTTTGGGAGGCCAAGGCGGGTGGATCACTTGAGGTCAGGAGTTTGAGACCAGCCTGGCTAACATGGTGAAACCCCATCTCTACTAAAAATACAAAAAGTTAGCTGGGCATGGTGGCATGTGCCTGTAATCCCAGCTACTGGGGAGGCTGATACAGGAGAACCACTTGAACCCAGTACACGGAGGTTGCAGTGAGCTGAGATCGCGCCACTGCACTCCAGCCTGGGCAAGAGAGCGAGACCCTGTCTCAAAAAAAAAAAAAAATTTGCCATGTAACAGGCACTCGAATCTACTCAGCCCCTGAATGCATGATTCCATTTAATCACCTAACAACCTCATGTAAAATGATCATTTTATTTTATTTATTTTTGAGACAGGGTCTCACTCTGTTGCCCAGGATGGAATGCAGTGGCACAATCATGGCTCACTGCAGCCTCAATCTCCCTGGGCTCAAGTGATCCTCCCACCTCAGCCTCCCAGGTATCTGGGACCACAGGCATGCACCACTACTTAGACTCAGCTAATTTTTTATTTTTTGTAGAGATGCTATCTCCCTATGTTGCTCAGGCTGATCTCAAACTCCTGAGTTCAAGCAATCCTCCTGCTTTGGCCTCCCCAAGTGCTGGGATTACAGGTGTGAGCCACAATCCTGATTTTATAAACAAGGAAACTGAGGCTTGGCAAGGAGAGATCATTTGGCACAGGGTTACTTAGCTAGTTAAGTCCTGAACCAAACTGGAACCCAAACAATCTCACCTCAGAGCTCAAGCCCTCCTAACTACTAGTCTATATTGCTTAAAGCATCCATTTGAATTTGCAGGGAGTCAGGTTATTATTTCTGAGTCTTGATCTCACTTTTCTGGTTCAGGAAAATCAAACGCATCCATCTTTGGAATGCATGCACTGCTTTAATCAATGGCTGCCTGGTAACTCTCGGGGGATCAGATTTTCAGTCCTCATCAAGACCAAGATTTCTATTATGGCAAAACAGAGAAATCGCTTCAGTGCTCAAAAACAGCTCTGTTCCATAGCAATATACAGTGAGCCACCTTTGTTAATTTAAAATTTTCTAGTAGCCTCAGGGGGTAAAAAAAAAAGGAAAGAATATACAGGTGAAATTAATTTTAATATATTTTATTTAACCCAATATATCTAAAATGTTATCATTTTAACATGTCAATATAAAAATTATCAAGGCCAGCCAGGCGCAGTGGTTCACGCCTGTAATCCCAGCACTTTGGGAGGCCGAGACGGGCGGATCATGAGGTCAGGAAATCGAGACCATCCTGGCTAACACGGTGAAACCCCATCTCTACTAAAAATACAAAAAATTAGCCAGGCGTGGTGGCGGGCGCCTGTAGTCGCAGCTACTCGGGAGGCTAAGGCAGGAGAATGGCATGAACCTGGGAGGCGGAGCTTGCAGTGAGCCGAGATTGAGCCACTGCACTCCAGCCTGGGTGACAGAGCAAGACTCTGTCTCAAAAAAAAAAAAAAAAAAAATTATCAAGGCCAGGTATGGTGGCTGATGCCTGTAATCCCAGAACTTTGGGAGGCTAAGGCAGGAGGGCTGCTTGAGCCCAGGAGTTGGAGACCAGCCTGGGCAACATAGCAAGACCCTCACCTCTACAAAAAATTAAAAATTAGCCAGGTGTGGTGGCATGTACCTGTAGTCCCAGTTACTTGGGAAGCTGAGGTAGGAGGACTGCTTGAGCTCCGGAGGTCAAGGGTGCAGTGAGCCATGATTGCACCACTGCACCCCAGCCTGGGCGACAGAGCAAGACTTTGTCTCGCTAAAAAATAAAAAATAGAAAATAGAAATTATCAATGCAATATTTTATATATTTTTTCCTTCATACTAAGAGTTTGGACTGGGGGTGGCTGCTCACCCCTGTAATCCTAGCACTTTGGGAGGCCAAGGCAGGAGGATCACTTGAGCTCAGGGGTTCAAGGCCAGCCTGGGCAACATAGTGAGACCCTCATCTCTCTTAAAAATTTTTTTTTTAATTTTTAAAAAAAGTTTGGAATCTGGTGTGTATTTGACACTAACAGCACATTTCAACTAGGACTCACCGTTTTTCCGTTGGTCAATGGCCACATGTGGCAAGTGGCTGCCATACTGGATAGCTCAGGTCTAAAATATCTCCCTCTCTTTATCTCATCCTTCCCTGTCTCTATGTTTCTACTTTGTTTCTATCAGTCCTCTATTTCTCTCAAATAATTGTCATCCATAATAGTCACCAAGGAAAGCATTTTAGAGACAGAGAAAGTATTCCATCATCGTGATTGTCATTAATCCTATGGCTGCCACCTATAATCACATCATTACCATTAACGTCTACACTTCCCCTTCGCCCTCTGTTTCTCCTCATCTTTCTTTCTTCTCTTCCAGGAGATTTCACCTTTGGGGAGTCCACAGGAGAGCAGTAAACCTCTGTCTGTTCCTGTGTCTGCGGCTGCCTTACTCGGTCAGTTTGGGTCAAATTGGTGACTCTAAACCTCAATAAACCTGCCTGTAAAGGAGCAACAACCACGGTTGTGGTCACGACCCATTGGAAGGACATTCCAAGCATCACAGAAGCCCTGCTGAAGAAAATCGTTCTATTTTTTTACTTTCTTCTCCTATTTTTGTCCCTTTTCCCTTCCCATCTTTCAGCTTCTCCATCCTCCTGCCTGGCCGCCATGTGTCTCCTGTCCTTCTCAGCCTCTCAACACCTCCCCTGTCCCCGCACCCAGAGCAGCACATGGTGGGCAAGAAGGAAGGCCAGGCCCTATCCCTCTTCCCAACAGTTGGGACCACATGGGTGGAAGCCCAGAAAATGACCCATTCTCTGGGGGTGGAAAGACTTCCTAGTTTTCTACTCATTGAAAGGTGATGGATTACAAATTGCCTGGTAGAATCCACTCTCAAAACCCAGAGGGAGGAGTGAACCCTTCAGACATAACATTTATCATGACTTAGAATTGTGAGTTACACACACACACACACACACACACGCACACCTTTATGAACACAAGGCAAAAGGAAAGGGCCAAGTCCTCACAGGCTGACCACCTTTTTTTTTTTTTTTTTTTTTAACTGAGTCTCACTCTGTTGCCCAGGCTGGAGTACAGTGATGCAATCTCGGCTCCCTGCAACCTGCACCTCCTGGGTTCAAGCGATTCTCCTGCCTCAGCCTCCCCAGTAGCTGGGATTACAGGCATGTGCCACCACACCAGCTAATTTTTTTGTATTTTTAGTAGAGACGGGGTTTCGCCATGTTGGCCAAGCTGGTCTTGAACTCCTGGCCTCAAGTGATCTGCCTGCCTTGGCCCCCCAAAGTCCTGGGATTACAGGCGTGAGCCACGGCACCCAGCTGAGATTGACCACTTTGTGCAGAAGATCAAGTATTCCCCATTACCCCAGGTACCCAGGCCCTACCCAGTTAAAAACAGTAAAGATCTCATTCTGACCTGAGACAACAGCCTCCTTAACCCTGAGCTCTTAGACATCAAAACACTCACACTCAAAAAATAAAATAAAATATACACCTGTGCTGAGGGTATGGGGAAATGAACCCTTTCCAACACTGCTGGTGAAGGGCAACTTGGCAAAACCTATGGAAAGTCCTAAATTTTGCATATCCTTTGATCCAGCAGTTCCATTTCTAGGAGCTGAAAATAAGAATTAACCACAAGGACGTCCACTGTGGCATTGTTATAAAAATGTAAAAGTATGAACATAAGCACCTGACAATAGAATTTTGGTTAAAGAAATGATGGGGGCCGGGCATGGTGGCTCACGCCTGTAATCCCAGCAATTTGGGAGGCCTAGGCGGGCAGATCACTTGAGATGAGGAGTTCAAGACCAGCCTGGCCAACATGGTGAAACTCCATCTCTACTAAAAATACAAAAATTAGCTGGTGCAGTGGAATGTGCCTGTAATCCCAGCTACTCGGGAGGCTGAGGCACAAGAATTGCTTGAACCTGGGAGACAGAGGTTGTAGTGAGCGGAGATCACGCCACTGCACTCCAGCCTGGGTGACAGAGTGAGACTCTGTCTCAAAATAAAGTGAGAAATGATGGGGCATCCATGTCATACTATGTAGCCATTACAAATAATACTTTTTACAGATATATAGAAAAAATAAGACCTAGTGTTGAACAAACCAGTAGAGTGAGTACAGTAAACAATAATCTATTGTATATTTCAAAATAGCTAGAAGAGAATAATCCGAATGTTCTCAGTATAAAGAAAAGATAAACATCTAAGGTAATGGATAGCCCAGTTACCTGGATTTGACTACTATACATTATATGAATGTATCTAAATATCACACATACCCTGAAAATATGTACATCTATTATGTATTAATTAAACAATAATAATACTTCAATAATTTGAAAAATTGGTTCATGGTCTATTAAGTGAACTTCGTATCTCCAGCCTTTCTCAGAGCTCCAAGCTCACACATCCAGCTGTCTACTTGACAAATGTAGCATGTCAAACAGGACTTGACTGTCAAACCCAATCTATTCCACCTCCAGTCTTACATTTCAAACAAGGGGACCCCCATTCTCCTAGCACTCAAGCCAAACACCTAGGAATAATCTTCGATTCTTGATTCTCCTTCACATCCACATCAGATTCATCAGCACCTTCCACATACTTGATCTTCTGAATCCAGCCACCTGCCCCATCCACCCCACAACAATCATACCAGTCAAAAGCACAGTCATTGAGAGCTTGGACTTCCACAATAACTACCAACTTGTCTCCCTGCTCTGATTCCTACCTCCTACAGTCTGTTTACCCTGCAGCAATCAGAAGATCATTTAAAAATATAACCCCTGGTTCAAAGGGCTTCTATCACAGTTAGAACAAAATCCAAGGCTGGACATGATGGCTCACACCTGTAATCCCAGCACTTTGGGAGGCCAAGGCATGAGCATCACTTGAGCCCAGGAGTTGGAGACCAGCCTGAGCAACATAGGGAGACCCTATCTCTACAAAATTTTTTAAATGTAGCCAGCCATGGTGATGTACATCTGCAGTCCCCACTACTCGGGAGGCTGAAGTGGGAGGAAGGACTGAGCCTGGGAGGTCGAGGCTTCAGTGAGCCATGACAGTGCCACTGCACTGCAGCCTGGGTGACAGAGTGAGACCCTGTCTCAAAAGAAAAAAAAAAAAAAACTTCAAGTACCTTAGCGTCTTAGCAAAGCTCCCTATGACCAGCTTCTGTCTCCCACTGCGTCCCTCCTCATCCTTTCCCTGCCCACTCCCTGCTCTCCAACTACAGTGGACTCCTTGGGGTTCCAATAACATGCCAAGCCTGTTCCCATCCAAGAAGTTTGCATCTGCTGTTCCCTCTGCCTGGCACACTCTTCCCCCAAATATTTCATGGTTTGGCTTCCTGAAGTTAGTAAAACCTCCATGAAAGAGCCTGTGTTGATCATCCCATATCTTTCCCTTGCTCCCCTATGCTCTTTTTGTTTTGGTTGATTTTCATGGCTGTGGTATATTGTGACATTAGATTGTTCATTAGCCCCTCAGTAAACCACATCTCCTGGAATCCATAGTCACACGGACTCTGGGCTTATCTATGTAACATGCTCTGGCAAAGAGGACATTAGCAAAGGTTGCAGAACCAGAGGCTTAGGAAGGACTTGCACACTGGCGCCTGTCCTCTAGGAACACCGTTGCTGCCACCATGTAAGAAACCCGGGCTATCCTGCCAGAAAAGCCATGGAGCAGAGAAGTGAGGCACTGTAGCCAACCACCAGCCGTGTGAGCAGGGCCATCTCGGACCCTCCAGCCACAGTTGAGCCATCAGATAAACACAACCACAAGTGAGTCAGGCAAGATCTGCAGAACTGGCCAGCTGAGTCCATACCTAACTGCAGGCATCTGAGCAAATGATGATTGTTTTAAGCTACTAAGTTTTGAGGTAGGTTGTTCTATAGCAATACATAACTGATATGACAGCTTATCATTAGCTGTGGCAGAGACTACTAGCTATTCACCATATTTTCTTTCTCCTTTTTTTTTTTTTCTTGAGACAGGTTCTGGCTCTGTCACCGAGGCTGGAGTGCAGTGGTACAATCTCGGCTCACTGCAACCTCCACCTTCCAGTCTCCAACCATCCTCCCACCTCAGCCTTCTGAGTAGCTGGGACTATAGGCACGTGCCACCACACCTGACTAATTTTTGTATTTTGGTAGATATGGGGCTTCACCACATTGTCCAGACTGGTCTTGAACTCCTGGGTTCAAGCAATCCTCCCACCTTGGCATCCCAAAGTGCCAGGATTACAGGTGTGACCCACCACATCCAGCCTATTCTCTTCTTCCTGAGCTCAGCTAAACTTCATTCTCCATTTTCTTTGCAGTGTTGTGACTAAATGCTAGCTAAGGGAACGCAAGCATAAGGGAATGCACTGATGAGGGCAACTTTGGGAAATAAGGCTTTGTCTTCTCTGCACTTTCTCCCCCTTCTAGATGCACCAATGATAATGCTGCAGAGGGGAAGGGGTCTGGAGCATGAGAGAATGGCCCGCCACCTGCAAACCAAGAACACCCTCCTTGGACTGTTTAGCGAACAAGAAAAAGACATTTAGGGGTCTATTTCTTACAGTCTGTCCTAATTAATACACTAACTTTGCAGCTTCTCTGACCAAGATGGGAGTCTATTTCCCCATCCTCTATACCCAGGCTGGCCATGGGACTTATATTATCTCACAACTCCAGTGGAAGTAACATCCTGTGATTTCCAAATACCAAGACTCCTTGCCACTTTCCCTCTTGCTCTCTAGGAACACTGGAGACCTGTAAGAAACCCAAGCTATCGCACCAACAGGCTGCAGGGAGAGAAAGTCTCAGCTTTCCTATCCTCCTCCCTTTCCACCAGCTGAATGTGGCCACATGAGTGGAGCTCAGGCAAGACCAGAAGAACCCTCCAACCAAGCCCAACCCACAGAATCATGAAAATAACAAATTGTTGTCTTAAGCCCAAAGTTTTCCAAACGAAATTAAGTTTAAAGATAGTTCATGACACAGCAATAGAAAATTGAGATGGAATATATGAAGAGCAAAGAAATGATGGGAGGCCAGGCGTGGTGATTACACTGGTAATCCCAGCACTTTAGGAGGCCAAGGCAAGAGGGTGGCTTGAAGCTAGGAGTTTAAGACCAGCCTGGGCAACAAAGCAAGACACTGTCTCTATAAAAAATTTTTAAATTAGCTGGGTGCAGTGACATGTGCCTGTAGTCTCAGCTACCCAGGAGGCTGAGACAGGAGGATCGCTTGAGCCCAGAAGTTCAAGGCTGCAGTGAGCTATGATGGCACCACTGTACTCCAACCTGGGTAACAGAGCAAGACCCTGTCTCTTTAAAAAAAAAAAAAAAAAAAAAAAAAGCTACAATACCCTTGCTATACAAGGAGATTCCATACTTGTTCAACCCCAACTCCTAATATTTTTTTCCCCTTGCAATTTAACTAAAACAGAATCCAGCTCAAAACTACCTCTACTTGGCTAGTACTCTCCCATTCTAGTGTCACTTGCTCACCTTAGGATGGTCTCTGTCTTTCAGAGTTTTTCCCCTCTCATCTATCCTAGAGCCTAGGGATTAGCAAGCTACAGCCCATGGGCCCAATATGACCCATCGCCTGGGTTTTATTTTGTTTTGTTTTTTGGTTTTTTTTTTTTTTGAGATGTAGTCTCCCTCTGTCACCCAGGCTGGAGTGCAATGGCGCCATCTTGGTTCACTGCAACCTCCACCTCCCGGGTTCAAGTGATTCTCCTGCCTTAGCCTCCCGAGTAGTTGGGATTACAAGTACCCGCTGCCATGCCCCACTAATTTTTGTATTTTTAGTAGAGACGGGGTTTCGCCATGTTGGCCAGGCTGGTCTCAAACTCCTGACCTCAAGTGATCCACTCACCTCAGCCTCCCAAAGTGCTGGGATTACAGGCGTGAGCCACTGTGCCTGGCCACCATCACCTGTTTTTGTAAGGCCCAGAAACTACAGTTTGTACAACTATAAACATCAAAAAAAAAATCAAAAGAAAAATATTCATGACATGCAAAAAGTATATCAATTTCAAGTTTCAGGGTCCATAAATAAAGTTTTATTAGAAAACTGCTCCACCAGGCCCGGCTTGATGGCTCACGCCTATAATCCCAGCACTTTGGGAGGCTGAGGTGGGCGGATCACTGGAGGTCGGGAGTTTGAGACCAGCCTGGCCAATAGGCTGGTCTGAAACCCTGTCTCTACTAAAAATACGAAAATTAGCCAGGCGTGATGGTGCAGGCCTGTAATCCCATCTACTCAGGAGGCCGAGACAGGAGAATCGCTTGAAACTGGGAAGCGGAGGTTGCAATGAGCCGAGATCACGCCACTGCACTCCAGCCTGAGCAACAGACCGAGACCCTGTCTCAAAATAAAAAGAAAACTGCCCCACCCATTCATGTATGTACTGCCCATGGCTGCTACATGCTACAGCACAGAGTCGAGTAGCTTTGATGAAAATTGCAGGGTCCACAAAGCCTAAACTCTTTACTATCTGTCCCTTTCCAGAAAAAGTTTGCCAGCCCCTGCCGTAGGCTGCCATCCAAGGCAGGCGAATCACTTGAGCCCAGGAGTTCAAGATCAGCTGGGGCAACATAGCAATACCTTGTCTCTATTTAAAAAATACAAAAAATTAGCCAAGCGTGGTGGCGCATACCTGTAGTCCCAGCTACTCAAGAGGCTGAGGCAGGAGGATCTCTTGAGCCCTGGAGGTCAAGGCTGCAGTAAGCCATGATTGTGCCACTGCACTCCAGCCTGAGTTACAGAGTGAGACCCTGCCTCAAAAAAACAAAACAAAAAAGCTTATACTTTTCTATTGTATTCATTCCAAAACCTTTGAAGACTTCTATCTCCTTCCACAAAGGGATGAAACGTTGTTGGTCTGACTCTCTAATCTTTAGTTGGATCCCAGAAGTTAGTGGCCTAAATTCATTTCCTATGACAGGCTACCAGGTACCCTCCATTCTGGGCAAAATGGTCTCTAGGCTGCCCCATGAAGGCATTCAAATACCTTCATCTGGTGTGTTGTTCTTGTCCAGCATGCTCTCCCCTTTTGCTGCAATCTAAACCCTCCTCATCCTTCACTCCAAATCCCCATCTCCCCAACCAAGAAGGTTTCCCTGCTTTGCCAAATGTTTTCCCAGGTGTATTCTATGGAACAAAAATCCCAGGAGAAATCCTTGGGCCGGGTGCAGTGGCTCATGCCTGCACTTTGGGAGGCCGAGGCGGGCAGATCATCTGAGGTCAGGAGTTCAAGACCAGACTGGCCATCATGGCAAAAGCTCGTCACTACTAAAAATACAAAAATTACCAGGGCGTGGTGGCGGGCATCTGTAATCCCAGCTATTTGGGAGGCTGAGGCAAGAGAATCACTGGAACCCAGGAGGCAGAGTGAGCTGAGATTGCGCCACTGCACTCCAGCCTGGGTGACAAGAGCGAGACTCCGTTCTATCCTCTCTTGGAGGCCTAATACACATAGGTAGCATATTAAAGGCTCTGAGAAAAGTCCTGCAGTAAAGATGCCTGTTTCCCTTTGCTTAACTCAACCCTTCCCAAACTTATTAACCATAGAATTTGTTTTGTCCACAGAACACTTATTGACTACCAGCATTAAGTACAGTGCCTGGATGTCAGCATTTGTTGAAAGAATGAAAAACGCTAACATCCCACAGATTTAGGGTTCTACAGAACATACTTTGGAAATGCTACTCAAGCTCCTCCTTCTCTCTGTCCAATCTGAACTGCTCCCTTCCATGCCATCTAGTCAACACCATGTAATGCCAAGCATTATCATCATCACAGCTGTCATTCATTTAGCACCTGCAGCCACTCTGTTCCAGATAGTGCTAGACCCTTGAAAACGTTATCTCTTTCAATCCTTATAACCATCCTCTGAAGTAGGGAATATTATTTAATTATTGCTGTTTTGCCAAAAACTTAAAACTATAAATCAGAAAACTTAAATCACTAGCCCAAGATAAAGTAAAAAGACAAGCTAGAATTTACAACTATATCAGTCTGACTCAAAGTTCATGAACTTTCTTTTCCACCAAAATATCTTCTGATAATGTGCCATGGCTGCCATCGCTGGCTGTCCACTTACTTAATATCTACCTATGCCTCCTTCCACACTAGCAGAGCCCTGATTTTGCATGGAGTGGCAACATGTCATTTCAGGCAATGGATCATGATCCATCTAAGCCGATCCTGGTGGTGTTCCCACTTCCCCACTTCCCGGGCTCCCTTGCAGCTAGGACTCAGTTCTGGCCAAGAAGATATAATCAAATCATCTGCAAGGTGAGGAGGAAGAGATGTCCTGGGGAACCCTTTATTCCTTCACACTCACCAGGTCCTCCTCTTTCCTACCTTGAACTCAGATGTAATCGCTGAAGCTGCAGGAACCATCTTGCAACCATAAGAGAAAAGCCATGAGAATTCCCAAAGACATCAGCCCTGGTATTACTAACCTACTGAGCCAACTGAAGCAGCTATATGTCTCCAGAATTCTTGTTACATGAAGAGAAACCATTATTTGCCTTACTGCTAGGATTGGGTTTTCCATTTCACGCAGCTGAACACATGCCTAATGGGCTCACACATTGTCCCCCATATTATTTACCTCTTAGACTTTATCATTATTTCACATACACATTATTATATCATGAAGTATGCTTCCTGAAGGCCAAGTCCACCTTGCATATTTTTGTTTCTACAGAAGCGTATACATGCTATTAAGTGCTGTTCATTATCACAGCACTGTTCAGGGATCATCTATTCAATTTATTACTTGCATTAGTGTTAGCAAGCAGTGAGTTTTCACCATTAAAGAGCTGAAATATCACATCTTTCTCCTAATGGTTTAGCATCTCAAAGTGTCCATTTGAAAACATGTATCAGAAATACCTGTACTGTTTATTAGATGCAGATTCCTCGACCCTCTTGCTAATCCCAGCTAAACTAGAATCTCTAGGGTTAGAGGCTAAGAATCTGCATTTTAACAAGCACCCTCATATGGTTTTGACATACAGAATTAGAAAATTCCGTGGACCCAAATGTTAGGGTTGGCTGGACTTGGCTGGACCCTAAGTTACCAGCCTCTCTGCAGGGGCCCTCCCTAACCCTGCAAATCTGGGAAATACAAATTGGAATAATTGCTCAAGAGCATTCCCTGGGCAAGATGGACGAAAGTGGTTGGCATGCTCTGTAGCATACTGGGACAAGGGAACTGAAAACAGATGCATTTCCTACAACTGCAACTCCCCCATAGCCATCCTACCAGTGCCTCCATCCCCCCAGTTTAAAAGGAAAACCACTAGGCAGAAAGAAGGCAATGCCCACTGCGGCACATCCCCATCCAGGAAGCTATCAGAGGATGGAGCATGTTTGAAACAAAAAAAAAGAAAACTTCGAAGAAACTTACACAGGAATACACAAACTAGCATTTGGGACTCCTGATTCAGAGGAACAGAAGAGAGCTCAGGTGGCTTTTTTGGGGTTATTTATTGACTGCATGCAGGTCTGAAGAGTCTGCTCTTGGGCACTGTTCAGGCAGAGACAGAAGGCTGGATCAGAACATCCCACACTTTTTCTTCCAGCAACAGAGCTCCGGCCTCACCTGCTCTCCCAAGCTCCAGGAAAGGCAATACCTGTGCCTCCCAACACAATTCCCACTCTCCCGATACACCTTGACATTGATCTTATTTCATCTCTGAGGATCACATTTCCAGATGACAGGTGCACACAGACATGCATCCTAGGGTAGCAAACAGCATGTTCTCTCTCTCTCTCTCTCTCTCACACACACACACACACACACACACACACACACGCTGTCTCTCTCTTTCTCTCTCTCCCTCCCTCTCTTTCTCCCTCCCTCTCTCTCTCTCTCTTCTTTCAAAGGGATGACCTCCTGCATGTTGACATCCAGCCAAATTTAAAATCACGGAAGAAAAACAAATACCCAAAGTGAATCCGAGAAAAGCACCCATCCAGGCTACAACAGGGGCAGGAAGGCTACAAGATTCACTACGGACTGACGAGTTCAGGCCTTGGGAACTCATGTGCCAGGACCAAGATGAACGTCTCAGTACTGCTCATGCCCACTCCACCACAGAGGGAACCCCTGTTCTCTCAGCCCCACTGCCCCCACCCTCGGCGGATGCCAGCTAATGGAAGTTCCCAAATTTAATCAACCCATGCGTATAGCTGGGTTGATCTGACAGAAGGAAGTGAGCTGAACCCTTCAAACATTTTGAACAATGCAGATGTCCAACGATCTCGTGGACACCAGGCATTTGGCATTTCCTAAGCCTCTTTAAATCTTCCTCCTTTGACCAAATGGCCTTCAGAAAAAAATAATTTCTGCCATCTTCTTTCTGAGTAACTTTGCAACCACCCTTCATCCCATCCCACTCCCCCAAAAAACTGTTTAAAAACTCCCCCTCAAGTTCTGCCGGAGAGAATGTTACAAGAAGCCAAAGATAACTCCTCCTCCCCGACCCCTTTCCTCTTTCCTCACAGTCCCACTGAGATTCAGGAGTATTCTCCCACACCACCTATGTGTGCTGATTGAGGCATATTTTTTTTTCCTTTTATACGTTTTAGGCCTGCAACAGCTCACTGCATCAAAACGATTGGATTGGAAATGGGTAGTTCCATAGGAATTTTTTTTTCATGCATCTTGCCTCCTGACATGTATATCACTGATTTAAAACAAAAAATCTAAGGAGCAAAAGGAGGGAGGGGAAGAAGGCCAAGAGAAGAAGAGGTCTACACTGACAGGCGGCCCCATTCTGTGAGCAAAAACCACCTTTTGACCACCTGCAGAATGCGCAAGGTCACGTGGGTTCTCTGCAGCTCCTTAATGTATTACCCGGCACACAAGCCCCCGTGGCATATAAACAAATCCACAAGCGGAAAAAAGAGAGAACTCCCTCCTCAGCGAGGAAGCGAATGACAACGGTAACAGCCGCAACAATAATAATAAATAAAGAATAACAATTACTACTACTACTACCACCACCCAGCCAAGCGCAGACGACAGCAGCACAGTAAAAGGATATCCAATGCAGGCTTTGCAAGGAGAGAAATCACAGAAAAGCAAACCGTGCCCACCTTGCTTGCCCACACCACCACCCCCAGCCCCCAATAAACAGAATCAGAGGGAAAGGGGACCGTGGGGAGAAAGGAGGGGGAAAGAAGGATTGCTTTTTTTTTTTTTTTTTTTTTTTTCGTAGGCAACACCTACCTCCAGGGTCCGGATTTCTTTTTGTGTGAGGTCGTTGGAGGTAGCACATTTGGTCCTAAGCCCTTCCAGGTTGGAGATGCTCAAGTCTATCATGTTTTGGACCAGTTCGCACTGCTGTAAGGCTTTTTGCAAACTCAGAGGCTGCTGCTCCTCGCTTTTCGTCATGTTTTCCTCATCCATCGCTTGCTCTGCAACCCCCTTCCCCTCCTCCTCCTCCCAGAGAGAAAAAAGGGGGGGGGAGTAGAGGTAGTCTACCCTCCGCCTCTCCAACCACTGCGACTTCTCAACAATGTCTCATGAAGAAGAAATCCAACATCTCACACAGGGTTGAGGGGGTGGGAGTGGGAGGAGGGGACAAGAGCCAAAATTTATTATTTTATTTTGGGATATCAAGCGGACTCCATTAGAATGTCTCCTCTCTCTCTGAGTCTCTGGTCCCTGAAAAGGAGAGATGCTGTTTCTCAGAAGCAAACCAGGTGATGTGATGCTGTCTGTACACTTAGGGAGGAGGAGGAGGAGGAAAAAGAAGAGGAGAAGGAGGAGAGAGAGGAGGAGGGAGAGGAGGAGGAGGGAGAGGAGCAGGAGGAGAAGGAAAATAGCGCTCACTCTTTACACACCGGCTCCTTGAAGGACAAAATTATATATTTTTGGCTGGCTTGCTTTTATGTCAAAAAAAATCTGGTTTTCCCCCCTCCCAGTTGCAGGGACACGGCATGGTCCACGGTTTGGAGTGCTTTAGCGCGTTCTCAAGGTGCTGTCTGCATTGCTCCCGCGGCTGCGGCGGCTACTGCGGCTGGCTGCTGTCTCCTCCCCGCGCTGCTGCTGCTGCTGCTGCTGCTGCCGCCGCCGGGCTCCGGGGGTGACGGTTGCTGCAATCGCTCCTGCCTCGCTCCACACCGACATCTTGCCTGTCAATCAAAGGGCGGGGGGGAGCGAGGGAGCGCCGGAGAGGGATGGAGACCAAGCGAGGGACCTGCAGGGGAGCGGGTTGGTGGAGAGGCGCCGTGCGCGCAGCCGCCCCAGCCGGGCCCCGGCCCCGGCGCGCCAGGGACCCGCCGGAGGAGGCGGAGGAGGAGCGCGCAGACTCGCGCACCTGGCCGGGGGGCGGGATTTCTAGGGGCTGCGGAGCTCGCGTGGCAAAGTGAAATTACTACCGGGAGTGCGTGCGAGCGAGCAAGCGAGCGATCGGCGGGCGGGGGCGCGGAGACAGCGCGCGCATCGGGCCCAGCCTGCTCCCGGGGGCGGCGGGGGGAGGCCGGGAGTGTGCCCGAGCCTGGAGGCTGGGCGAGGGGGCGGGGAGAGGGATTTGGTGGCGGGGAGGGGGTGGGGGCCACTACTCCTGCACCGCTCTCGCGAGACCGGGCCGGAGTGCTGCTCAGCAGGTGCGCTCCGGCTGGGAGCAGGTGTGCGCCCAACTTTAAAACCCTCGGTGCGCGCCGGAGAGGCGTCGGCGTGAACCTGGGCACGTCCCGTCTGTCTTTAGCTCGGGGGTGGTGTGTGTGTGTGTTTGCCTTTTTTGTTCGTTTGTCCTTTGGGTGTGTGTTTGTGTGTGTGTGCCTTTTTTGTTCGTTTGTCCTTGTTACTGGGGAAAAAATAAAGCGAACCTGATGATCTTCCGTGAATTTCAGGAAGCTGCCTCCTAGACTTGGTACCCTGGCCCGCCCTGATGGCTTTCCGTTTGGCGAGGAAAAGGGCCTTTGCCTTATTCTGAGTATTCCCATGCCCTACAAGGTCTGTGTGGCCTGACCCCAGCATACCTAACTGACGTTATATCAGCAAACGATGGCTCCACAGTTAAGATGGTTTTTACCTTTTGAAATTTTTGGAAGCCTGGTGAGGTGGCTCATGCCTGTAATCCCCAGAACTTTGGGAGGCAGTCAGGAGGATCGCTTGAGGCCAGGAGTTTGGGACCAACCTGGGCAACAACATAGCAAGACCCTGTCGCTACTAAAAATTCAAAAAATAAAAATGTAAATAAAATGGTTGGAAAAAAATGAAAATAACATTTTGTGACACGTGAAAGTTATGTGAAATTCACATCTCAGTGTCCACAAGTAAAGTTTTATTGGAGTACCACCACCCATCTGTTTATTGTCTGTGGTTACTCCTGCCTTGTAAAGCAGAGTTGAGTAGCTGCAGCTGAGACCGGTGGTTCACAACACCTGAAAGATTTACTGTCTGGCACTTTACAGAAAAGTTTGCTGACTCTTGATTAAATCTTTGTACTCTATGTCCACAGTGCTCAGAACATGCTTCACCCTAATCCTCTCCTGGTGGGTTTCTTCTTGTCACTGTTAACTCAAATATCATCTCAGAGAGGCCTCATCTCCCTAACCACCTTATCTAATAGTATTCCCAACACACATTGCCCAACAGATGTATTTAGAATGATTAGCAAAAGGCACCTCTTTCTCTAGGTGAACAGAGCCCTGTGCTGAGGACTGAGTAAGACGTGATACTCAGAACACATGGTATAATATGTCACTCTTAAATGAAGCCACTTGAAAAGCAGAGAGAACAGGAGCCAGTGGTGGCCACGTTGAATGACAACCTTTATTTTTAAGTTCTGGGGTAAATGTGCAGGATGTGCAGGTTTGTTACATAGGTAAACGTGTGCCATGATGGTTTGCTGCACCTATCAACCCATCACCTAGGTATTAAGCCCAGCATGCATTAGCTATTTTTCCTGATGCTCTCCCTCAACACACTTTTTTTTTTTTTAAGACTGCAAGCTGACCCGGTGTGGTGGCTCCCACCTGTAATCCCAGCAATTTGGGAGGCTGAAGCGGGTGAATAGCCTGAGCTCAGGAGTTTGAGACTGCCTGGCCAACATGGTGAAACCCTGTCCCTACTAAAAATACAAATAATTAGCCTGGCATGGTGGCAGGCGCCTGTAATTCCAGCTACTCCCAGGTAGGAAAATCGCTTGAACCCAGGAGGCGGAGGTTGCAGTGAGCTGAGATTGTGCCATTGCACTCCAGCCTGAGCAACAAGAGCAAAACTCTGTCTCGAAAAAAAAAAAAAAAAAAAACACAAAGAAAGAAAAACAATACTGTAAGCCATGGGATTTATAGGTATACAGAACTGAGTCAGTATTTTCAACATCTGTCAATGAGCAGGTGAAGTAAGTTCTCTATGTTCTCAATCTTTTGGACGATGAAGTTTATGAAATCCGATTCTCTGGTAAAATTATCTGTTTTCATCTATTTTCTCCATCTTTTCATTTTTCTTAAACATGTTAATTATGGTTATTTTAAAGCATTTGTCTAACTCCAAAAACTTGATCACCTGTGGGTCTCTTTCTATTGACTATTTTTCCCTTTATTTTCAGTGATATGGTCCTGTCTCTTGGCAGGCCTTGTAATTTTTATTGAATGTCAGACGTTGAAAAAATGTACAGTCTCCAGGTGATAATATCTAACTCCGGAGAGGACGCGGAGAGGACGCACCCTTTCTCTGCAAGACAAATGGCATACAGATCAATTATCTTAATCCAATCAGGGGCTGAGCTGGGTGGAGACCAGGTTATAGTTTTGATAAGACACCACTTCACTCTGTTCCCTACCTCTAATGCTGTGCCTTTCCAGGGTTCCAGCTAGGAACCTTGGGTGTTCACTAAGGCCCCTCTCTCTGGTCCTGAGCTCTAACCCTTATCTCCACAGCATGGCGAGACTGTGGGAATGGCTCTGTTTTTGAGGGACCTTCTGCTTGGCTTCTTTGCTTCTTGCCCTGCACTATTTCAAACTTTGCCAAATATCTCAAGGGGAAACCACCATCTATCAGGCTCACTTTTCTGCCCCTGTCTTCTCCCTGGGATAATGGCCTCTCAAGTCCCCAGTTTTGTCTTTCTAGCCCCATGAGGTTGCTAAAAGTTTTGTCAGTTTCTCTGTTCCCCCAAAGCAGCCTTCATGCCTGGGAAGAGTCTAGAACCTCGGCCTCTTTCCCTGTGCCCAAATGTGCAAATATCCCCAGGGAAAATCGGCTGCAGAACATCAGCTCACCTCACCATGGTGTTCCTGTCTCCAGAATCTTGGCCCCTTTAGTCCTGGTTATTTCAGCAGTTCTCTGAATGTCTTTTAACAGATGGTGACGATGATGATGATGATTTAATCTTGTTTTTCTAGTTGTTCTCAGAAGAAGTGGAAGTTTAAACAATGAAAGTAGCCCATGGGTCAGATGTCATCAATGGGCAGGGCTGTAAGCAGCACACAAATGCATACTCTTCCTATGTTTGGAAAATGCCTCACATTATGAGTTCCACCTTTCCCTCAGAGAAGCCAAAGCACTTTTCCAGAATCTTCCTTGCAAACAGGTCACATGTGATCTAGGCTGTGCCATTAGAAGATCACATGAGATTTCTGCCAGGAAGTGAGCAACAAAAGGGAGGAATCTATCTGATAGTGAGCCTGGCAGCCAAGCCATCTGCTTCCAGGTACTCCACCCCTGTGTAAGCTTGGTGTCCACGGTGAAAGGCATGTCACGTGTTCACAGGGGCAGCCCCACAGCTGGTTTGGGAGTCATTTCTGGCTGCACAGACAGAACCTGGCTCTCTTGTCCTCCTGGAGATTCTACAGAGTTTTCAACCACCTGTCTTAGTGGCTGCCATAACAAAATACTGGGTGGCTTAAACAACAGAAATTTATTTTCTCGCTGGGCGTGGTTGCTCGTGCCTGTAATCCCAACACTTTGGGAAGCCGAGGCAGGTGGATTACAAGGTCAGGAGTTCAAGACCAGCCTGGCCAACATGGTGAAACCCTGTTTCTACTAAAAATACAAAAAGAAAAAAAAATTAGCTGGGCATGTGGCGGGCACCTGTAATCCCAACTACTCAGGAGGCTAAGGCAGGGGAATCACTTGAACCCAGGAGGTGGAGGTTGCAGTGAGCCAAGATCACGCCACTGCACTCCAGCCCAGGTGACAGTGCGAGACTCCATCTCAAAAAAAAAGAAAAAAGAAATTTGTTTTCTCACTATTCTGGAAACTGGAATTCTGAAATTGGGATGCCAGCATGATCAGGTTCTGGGTTCTGATGAGGGCTCTCTTCCTGGCTTGCAGATGGCCACCTTCTTGTTGTGTCCTCACATGGTAGAGAGAGAGAAAGATCTATCACTCTCTCTCTCTCTTCTTCTCTCTCATCCTCTTCTTATAAGGCCGTAGTCCTATTGGATTAGGCCCCTACCCTTAAGACATCATCTAACCTTAATTACCTCCTAAAGATCCTATCTCCAGATACAGTTACATTGAGGGTTAGGGCTTCAACATATGATTTGGTGCAGGGAAGAGGGACCACAATTCACCACCCTATTAAAATACTTCTGCTTAAACTACCTAGAGTGGATTGTGTCATTGGCAACAAAGAACCCTGACTAATGCTCTTGACAGTAGTTCCAAAATTAAGAGATGCTACCCCAAAAATGCAGATCTCTGGCCTTTCTGGAAAAATGGGAAGATCCGGCTACATTGGGCAATAATTGGTTGGAAGAGAGGTAACTGTCCTTTCAGATGGGGGCACAGACTCTCCACTACAGTGCCACCCAGTTCTCTACATTCATTATTTATATCTCCTCCCTGGCTCCTGTAGGCATTTGAGTTTGATGCCTCTGGTGTAGGGTTTTGCACCTCAAACTAATAAGAATGTCATCAATTTCAAAGAACGGGAGCTGACGGATGATAATTTTGTTGTTGATGATGATGTTGTTATTGTTGATGTATTTCACTTTAGAAACTGCATACTACCTCTGAAGGCCACATGTGTCAGAGTGGCTTTATTAATAGCGGGAATAAATTATTGTTACTGGGCTACTGAATGAGCTGGATTTGGCAGGAGAAGAGACACGTGGGAATCAAGAACTGGCTTTCTTTTCCTTCTTCCACTGCTTGTTAACCCTAAGATCCACTGTCAGGGCTCTCTCCTATGCCCTGGGCAATATCTCAGTAAATCTCTTAGCTTTTCAGTTAGTTTCAACTAAGAGTCTCATCAGACATTAGAAGTCCAGTCCAGGCTGGGCACGGTGGCTCACACCTATAATCCCAGCACTTTGGGAGGCCAGTTTGGGTGGATCAACTGAACCTGAGGTCAGGAGTTCGAGACCAGCCTGGTCAACATGGTGAAACCCCATCTCTACTAAAAAACAAAAATTAGCCAGGTGTGGTGGCGGGCACCTGTAGTCCCAGCTACTTGGGAGGCTGGGGCAGGAAAATCACTTGAACCTGGAGGGTAGAGGTTGCAGTGAGCCAAGATTGTGCCACTGCACTCAAGCCTGGGAGACAGAACAAGACTCAGCCAAAAAAAAAAAAAGTCCAGTCCAATCAAAACTTCATTCTCATATCCAGTTTAATACCTTGTTGCCTGCCCCTTCCAGCTTCACCCATGGATGGCTCAGGAATCTGCAGTGGAGACTAGGGTGTGTATGTCCTTCTCCTCCTGATCTCCATCTCACCTTGCAGGAGAGCAGGAGCTGAGGGCTAAGTGGAAAAAGTACCCTCAACGGAGAGCAGGTGAAGGGAGTCAGATGCCCTACTGTGTCCTGCCAGGCACTTGCAGGCTGACTTTTGAACATGGGGCACACTGGGGGAATCTTTGGAGACCGTCATGGGGACCTTATCGGGACTCAATGCACACACTGGGTGGCCTTTTGCAGACCAGTTTTCCATTTATACTCCAGCAAGTACCCCACATCTTCTTTCTGAGGTCCCTTTGCTGAAAGGATGCTCTCTTGGGTAAGTCTTTTCAGGATGGCTCAAGCCCAGGTGTGCTCAGAGGTAGTCACCTGACTCACAGAAAACAGGACACACCTTTGCCCTGCAGAATGGTAATCGCAGGCTATTCCTCCTGCTGCCCTCTCTCCGCACCCTGCTATCTTGGGCAGCCCCAGGCAGCCTTCAGCCGGCAATGAGGTGCCAGCATATCCGCTTGGTGCACCCAAGTCCCACAAGTGACTTTTCGTTGAACCCCCTTCTCTTGGCTTGTGGTTGGGAGAGGAAAAGAAAATCCCCTGCAAAGACCTGTCAAGGAAACCTCTTCTGGACAAAATCTTGATCTTGTCTTACATAGGCTGGAGGCTGATGGTTATTGATGGTCAAAGGACCAGTCTAGCTACCTCTTAATAGAATGAGGAAGTGTCGTCACCCACTGCCCTCACCTTTGAAGCTTTAGCTGAAGTTCTGGGTCAACAAGAAAAGTCTCATTCCACATCCAGTTATGTTAGCCATGAGCTGGCCCCAATATTTTCAAAGTTGCATTGTGAGGACGCAAATGGGGAAATGGCAGATTAGGAGGAGAGGGGGCTACCAAGGCCTCTGGAACTAAACAAAACTAATATTGACTTGTCCTTGAAGAGTTCACCATATTGCTTTCCCAGGGAATTTTTTTCTTTTTTTTATTTTAATAAATTTTGCAGAGACAGGGTCTTGCCAATGTTGCCCAGACTGGTCTCAATCTCTTGGGCTCAAGTGATCCACTCACCTTGGCCTCCCAAAATGCTGGGATGACAGGTGTGAGCCACCACGCCTGGCCTCCTTTTGTCTTTTTCTACTGATTTTTGTGGGGAGGAAAAAAAAATCTCAGAATGCTATCCCCTAAGAGACAACCAAATCTTCTATAGCTGTTAGAGGATTATTATTGTTTCATTCTGACTCACTGATCCTCGAAACGTAAATGATTTTTTAAAAATACCTTCTACTTGCTGGCCAGGCGTGGTGGTTTATGCCTGTAATCCCAGCACTTCAGGAGGCCAAGGCAGGCAGATCACCTGAGACCAGCCTGGCCAACATAGTGAAACCCCATCTCTACTAAAAATACAAAAATTAGCTGGGCATAGTGGCAAGTGCCTGTAATCTCAGCTACTCAGGAGGCTGAGGCAGAAGAATCGCTTGAACCCTGGAGGCAGAGGCTGCAGTGAGCCAAGATCATGCCACTGCACTTCAGCCTGGGGGACAGAGCAAGACTCCATCTCAAAAAAAAAACAAAAAAACAAAAACAAAAGCAAAGCCTTTCTACTTGGGAGGCTGAGGTGGAAGGATCACTTGAACCCTGGGATTCGAGGCTGTAACGTGTTATAATTGTGCCTATGAATAGCCACTGCACTCCAGCCTGGGCAACACAGTGAAACCCTGTATCTAGAAAAAAAAATTACCTTTGATGAGGGCAGGCAGAAAGTTCCTATCTTTAACCTTGTAAGGTTTTTCTAACATCAGAAAACTGCTTTTTCACTCCAGCCTGGGCAACATAGTGAGATCCCATCTCCAGAAAAGAAATTACTATTGATGAGGATAGGCAAAATGTTCCTATCTTGAACTTGGTAAGGTTTTTCTTTACAATATCGGAAAACTTATTTTTCTAGAATTCTTCTCCTTTTGGCTTTTTGCCTCATTGTCTCTTTATTTCCATTGTGAGCAAGGCAACCAGATCACTCTCTTGATGGTGAGATAATTTGAGCTCACAGTAATGGACAATTTAGTCCAGTGATTTATGCTAGCTTTACAAATTAAGCACTCAACGATGCACTGTGAATTTTCGCATATAGCACCCTAAGGATGGGAGAGGATGTGTACTGTGGTACTCTCCAAGTACTTAAAGATGTACAGCAAAGAAATATCATTGAAAATTGCAGTAAAGTAATGCCATCGACACAACTCACTCACTTCTTACGCCATCTTGTCTATGAAGTTCAAGATCAGCATTAGCCTGAAGGGAGTCTTTGTATGAATCAGAAAAAGGCATCCACTTTGCAAAAGTACCAGAGGTCTGAACCCAGGGGGCAGAGCCCAATCTAGATTTCAGATTTGCACCCCAATCTGGGCGCCCTGTGCAGGCACAAGTTGTGTGGCATCCATCTGAGACAGCCCTGATGAAATTCCTGATTATTTTGTTTTTTTTGTGGTAAAACATGTATAAGATAAAGTTTACCACTAGTGACTTTTAGTACATTCGCAATGCTGTGCAACTATTGCCACTACCTAGTTCCAGAATGTTTTTATTACCCTGAAAGAAAATCCTAGCCGGGCGTGGTGGCTCACGCCTGTAATCCCAGCACTTTGGGAGGCTGAGGTGGGCGGATCACGAGGTCAAGAGTTCAAGACCAGCCTGCCCAATACGGTGAAGCCCCGTCTCTACTAAAAATACAAAAATTAGCTGGGCGTGGTGGCACGTGCCTGTAATCCCAGGTACTCGGGAGGCTAGGGCAGGAGAATCGCTTGAACCTGGGAGGCGGAGGTTGCAGTGAGCTGAGATCATACCACTGCACTCCAGCCTAGGCAACACGGTGAGACTCCATCTCAAAAAAAAAAAAATCCTATACCCTTAAGCAGTCACACTGCTTATCAGCCTGTAGCAATCACTAATCTGTTTTCTGACTATGCATTTTCTATTCCAGACATTTCATATAAATGGAATCATACAATATTTGTCCTTTTGTGGCTGGCTTATTTCACTCAGCATAATGTTTTCAAGGTTTATCCATGTCATAGCGTGTATCAGGACTTCATTCCTTTTCATGGCAGAATAATATTCTATTGTACGGATAGACCACATTTTGTTTATCCATTCTTCTTATGATGGGCATTGGGGTTGTTTTGTCTTTTGGCTATTTGAATCATGCTGCTATGAACATTTGTGCACAAGTTTTTGTTTGAACACTTGTTTTCAATTCTTTTGGCTATATATGCCCAGGAGCAGAATTGAAGGGTCATTTGGTAATTCTGTTTAACATTTTGAGGAACTGATAAGCTGTTTTCCACAGCAGCTGCATTATTTTACATTCCTGCCAGCAATGCATGAGGGTGCTATCTTCTCCATATTCCCACTTCCTGACTCTTTATGCATGAATATTATTTCATTACTAAAAAAAATTAAAAACCATAGCAATGGCATACTTCTTAAAAAGCACACATGCAGCCAGGCACAGTGGCTCATGCCTGTAATCCCAGCACTTTGGGAGGCCAAGGCAGGAGGAGGTCAGGAGTTCAAGACCAGCCTGGCCAACATGGTGAAACCTCATCTCTACTAAAAATAGAAAAATTAGCCAAGCGTGGTGGTGGGCACCTGTAATCCCAGCTACTTAGGAAGCTGAGGCAGGAGAATTGCTTGAACCCAGGAGGCGGAGGCTGCAGTGAGCTGAGATTGTGCCACTGCACTCCAGCCTGGGCAACACAGCAAGAATCTGTCTCAAAAAAAAAAAAGCATGCATGCATTGACTTATACATTTCTTGAGTGGCTACAATGTGCCGGATATGATGCAGTATGTGTGAGATTAAAATATTAATAAAGTGTATGCATTAGTATTCTTTTAGTTGCAAGGAACAAAACCCCAACACACCCAGTTTAGGCAAAAGAAAGTAACTCACATAATCAAGAAGTTTAAAGATGACTCTTACTCTGGATAGGTACGTTTCTTTTCTGCCTGCATCTCTCAGCACTATTTTGTTGTTGGCATCATTTTTAGGTGGCTTTTTCCTAGATGTAACAAGGATGACCGCAGAATGCTGAGCAACCCTATCAGGGATACAGTCTCCCATTAGTTCTAGCATAAATTGCACGATTAACTTGCACTGACCTGGTTCAGGACACATATATACTCCTGAGCCAGTCACATTGACCAAGGGGATGGAATGTGTGTGTGGATGGGCCTGGCCTGGGTTGTAGGGCCACCCTGGAACCTAGAGAGTAGCACTGACACTACCCAAACCATGTGGTATGAGATCAGGAGAGGGCTGATCTTTCCCTCCAAAAAGGTGGGGATGCTGTTATCAGAAGGAGCACGGATGCCCAGTCGCAGTGGCTCGTGCCTGTAATCCTAGTACTTTGGGAGAACGAGCCAGGCAGATTGAGCTCAGGAGTTCAAGACCAGCCTGGTCAACATGGCGAAACCCTGTCTCTACTATAAATACAAAAAATTAGCTGGGCGTGGTGGTGCACACCTGTAATCCCAGCCACTCAGGAGGCTGAGGCAGGAGAATTGCTTGAACCCAGGAGGCAGAGGTTGCAGTGAACTGAGATCACACCACTGCACTCGAGCCTGGGTGACAGAGACTCTGTCTCAAAAAAAAAAAAAAAAGAAGCGTGGATGGATGTCAGGAAGACAAAAACATCAGCAATATTCCACCATCCTTGGGGAAGTCATAGTCTAGTTGGGGGACCTGTGTAAACAGAGCCTGTAATTATAACAAATTCTGAGAATAAAGGAGAGGAGTCCTTTAACCCTGGAAGGAAAAGGGGAAAGATTCTGAGAAGGCTCTGGCGAGATGATCCAGAGGCTAAGATTTAAAAAGGAATGGGAATCGTTCAGGTACACATAGAGGACCCGGCTTCTGAGTTCAGAAATCGCTGGTGATCACAGACAATCACAAGAAACATACGCTTGTCACTTTTTTTTTCTTAGATGGGGTTTCGCTCTGTCACCAGGCTAGCATGCGGTGGCATGATCTTGGCTCACTGCAACCTCTGCCTCCTGGGTTCAAGCAATTCTCCTGCCTCAGCCTCCCGAGAAGCTGGGATTACAGGTGTGCCCCTCACGCCTGGCTAATTTTTTCTATTTTTAGTAGAGACAGAGTTTCTGGTTGCCATGTTGGCCAGGCTGGTCTCAAACTCGAACTCTGACCTCAAGTGATCCACCCTCCTCAGCCTCCCAAAGTGCTGAAATTACAGGCGTGAGCCACTGCGCCCAGCCTTGTCACAATTATTTTTAAAGTTGAAACTGAAATACTAATCTATCAGATTCTATCTTAAGAAGGATTATGTTGGTGAATCACATGTGGCAGTCTCATACCTTGACTCTGAACTGGGATATTTCACTGATTAGCTTAAGCCAAGACACTACAGGGTGACCAGTCATCCTGGTTTACCTGGGACTAAGGGGGTTTCTAAGATGTGGGACCTCCAATGCTAAAGCTGGGACAGATGAAGGCAAACTGGGACAACTTCTCCATCCTAGAGATAAGTCCCCAGTTCACGAGCACCTAGAGTGTGCATGGAGTTGGGATCGGTGCTACCAGAGCACACACTGTTATGTATGAAGGATCCCAGCATGCAAACAAAACTCATACATAAATGTTCATGACAGTACTATTCACAAACCAAAAGGTGGAAACAATCCAAATGTCCATCAGTGGGCCAGGCACAGTGGCTAATACCTGTAATCCCAGCACTTTAGGAGGCCGAGACTGGCGGATCACCTGAGGTCAGGAGTTTGAGACCAGCCTGGCCAACATGGCGAAACCCGTTTCTACTAAACATACAAAAATTAGCTGGGTGTGGTGGTGCGCACCTGTAATCCCAGCTACTCTGGAGGCTGAGGCGGGAGAATCGCTTGAACCCGGGAGGCAGAGGTTGCAGTGAGCCAAGATCATGCCACTGCACTCCAGCCTGGGCGACAGAGCAAGACTGTCTCAAAAAAAAACGAAGAAGAAGGAGAAAAAAGAAAAAGAAATGTCCATTGATGAATGAATGGATAAAGAAAAAATGGCCCATATATACAATGGAATATTATTCAGCCATCAAAAGGAAGTTCTGATACATGCTACCATATGGATGAACCCTGAAAACACTATGCTAAGTGAAAGAAGCCAGTCACAGAAGACCTCACTGTACAGGTCTTTTATGAAATATTCAGAATAGGCAAATCCATCCAGATGGAAAGCAGATTAGTGGTTGCCAGGGGGCAGGGGAAGGAGGGTGGGGAGTGACTGCTAAATGGGTATTGGGTAATGAAAAACTTCTGGAACTATATAGTGGTGATGATTGCACAATATGAATGTGCTTAATGCCACAGATTGTATACTTCGGTTAAATGATACATTTCGTAAGTGTATTTTACCACAATAAAAATGTAAGAATAATTTTTAAAAGAGTGAACCCTGCCTCTCAAAGGGTTTATTAACTAGATACACTAACAGGCAGCCCTCAGGGTCAAATTTAGCCTACGCATGAGTTTCATTTGGCTACACGGAGTTTTAAAAGAGTCTGAGTTTGCTGCTAACATTTAGGAAATGGGATGTTTCACCTAAAAATTCTGACCACTAGTTTATTTTCAAAAAATCCCAAAATCTGGCCCCACTTGAGCTGCATTTCCCACTGGCAACATCAGGATGGGGGTGGAGTGGCTTCTCTCCTTGGGGACAGATGCTTTCCAGTTCTTTTAATCCCCTTCCCCCAACCCTCACTTTGGCTCCCTCCCACCTCTGCTGTGACTGCCTGGTCCCCATAGGCACTAAAGTGTAGAATTTCCAGTACTTGCACAGAACAATTAGAAGACAGATAGATAATCAAGTATAGAAATGAAACAAAACGCATGGTGACTTCCATTTTTATTCCTTTCTAAATGAGATGTCAGTGGGTTACCATTTCACCCGAAATGCTATATGACTGTTGAAGTCTTTACCCTGAAAGGGGTAAGAAAATTTCCCCTTAAAGCAGCAGCTCATCACTTTAGCTGCACTCAGGAATCACCTGGGAAACTTGATTTTTTTCTTTGATACAGGGTCTTGCTCTGTCGCCCAGGCTGGAGTGCAGTGGCGTGATCACAGCTCACTGCAACCTCGACCTCCTGGGCTCAAGTGATCTTCCCACTTCAGCCTCCCAAGTAACTGGGAATACAGGTGTGTGGCACCACGCCTAGCTATTTATTTTTTTTTTTATTTTTTATTTTATTTTTTGTAGAACCAGGGTCTCCCCTGTGTTGCTCAGAGTGATCTCCAATTCCAAGGCTCAAAGCAGCCTTCCGTCTTGGCCTTCCAAAGTGCTGGGATTACAGGTGTGAGCCACCGTGCCCAGCCAAGGAAATGTTAAAAACTATCAATGCCCGGATCCTACCTGCTAAAGATTCTGATTTATCTGGTCTGGGGTACAACCCAGGCATCAAAATTTTTCAAAACTCCCCGGTGATTCTAATGTGTAGCCAAACTTGAAAATGACCACTTTACAGCTTCCATTTATTTATTTATTTATTTATTTATTTATTTATTTATTTACTTGAGACAAAGTCTTGCTCTGTCACCCAGGCTGGAGTGCAGTGGCACCATCTCTGCTCACGGCAACCTTCGTCTCCCGGATTCAAGCGATTCTCCTGCCTCAGACTCCCGAGTAGCTGGGATTACAGGCATCCGCCACCACGCCCAGGTAATTTTTGTATTTATAGTAGAGATGGGGTTTCTCCATGTTAGCCAGCAGCGGTGCTCAGCCAACTTCCTTTTATTTATTTATTTACTTACTTACTTACTTACAGAGTCTCGCTTTGTCCCCCAGGCTGGAGTGCAGTGGTGTGATCTCGGCTCACTGCAACCTCTGCCTCCGGGTTCAAGCAATTCTCCTGCCTCAGCCTCCTGAGCAGCTGGGATTATAGGCGCCCGCCATCACACCTGGCTAATTTTTTGTATTTTTAGTAGAGACAGGTTTCACCATGTTCGCCAGGCTAGTCTTGAACTCCTGACCTCCAGTGATCCACTCGCCTCGGCCTCCCAAAGTGCTGGAATTATAGGTATGAGCCACGCACCCGGCCCCAACTTCCGTTAAAAAAATTGTCTTCTGTTGGCCTCAGATGACGAGGACCCAACTACACAGAAGAATCTTTGTAGTTTCGCTGGCGTGGTGGCTCACGCCTGTAATCTCAGCACTTTGGGAGGCCGGGGGGAGGGTGGAGAATTGCTTGAACCCGGGAGGCAGAGGTTGCAGTGAGCCGAGATTGCGCCATTGCATTCCAGCCTGGGCAACAAGAGCAAAACTCTGTCTCAAAAAAAAAAAAAAATCTTTCTAGTTTCAACTCAAGTGTGTTTTGTTGTTCTTGGTATATACCTTTACAGATACATTCTATCTTCAGCTGCCCACCAGGCATCTTGGCAGATACAAGAAACATATGAATAATCTATTTTCAGATTTTTTTTTTTTGGAGGAGAATCTGTTGATTCATTATCACATACAGCATTTGGCTGTAGCTCATGCCTGTAATCCCAATGCTTTGTGAGGCTGAGGTGGGAGGATCACTTGAGCTCAAGAGTTTGAGACCAGACTGAGCAACATAATGAGACCTCCCCACCCCTGTCTCTACAAAAATTTTAAAAATTAAAAATTAGCCAGGCATGGTGGTGCATACCTGTAATCCCAGCTACTCAGGAGGCTGAGACAGGAGTATCACTTGAGCCCGGGATTTTGAGGCTAGAATAAGCTATGATCACGCCACCACACTCCAGCCTGAACGAAAGAGCAAGACCCAGTCTCTAAAAAATATATAGTATTTATTTATTCAATTATTTAAGAAAAACAGCATCTAAAGAATCTCATAAAATCTGAAAGTTACCCCACGCTTGTTTAACTGGTGTGAATGACTCTAGTCCATAGTGTGCTATATTCTTTTTTTTTTTTTTTTTTTTCTGAGACAGTCTCACTCTGACACCCAGGCTGAAGTGCAGTGGTACGATCTTGGCTCACTGCAGTCTTCGCCTCCCAGGTTCAAGCGATTCTCCTGCCAAAGCCTCTCAAGGAGCTGGTATTAATTTTTGTATTTTTAGTAGAGACGGTTTCACCATGTTGGCCAGGCTGGTCTCGAACTCCTGACCTCAAATGATCCACCTGCCTCGGCCTCCCAAAGTGCTGGGATTACAGGCGTGAGCCATGTAATTTACATGGTTTGTCATGTAAATACACGTGCGCTCTTCCAAGTGGTCACCCCTTCTTAAAGTGCAACCGTGACACAATGGCTGATACCCTGGACATGCATCGTCCACGTGCTCCTGCCTGTGAGCGCTCTCCCAGCACACCGGAGCTCTTCCATGGTACATGATAGCAACTGCTGGAAGAAAAAGCAAAACCTGTGCCATAGGCTGGACATATTCAAGGTATGCTTTCTACTCTAATACAGACCTTTCCTGCAGCCAGCTGTGCCCTAGTCAGAGAGGAAGCCTGCATCTGCCCTGCAGCTCCCATGTGGGTTGTCTGCCTGGTCGGTGAAAGCAGAAAGTGCCTCCTCTTTGTACCCTCTCGCCTTGTGGCACAGTGTTGACTCGGCTTCCAGCACCCATCTGTGACTTGGCAAAAAGAAAAAGAAAAAAGAAATGCATGTAGTGTGAGGACAAAAGAGCCCATAGAGTCCCAGATGAGCTCAAATCATCCCAAATTTGATTGCCTTCTGAAAGGTACAGACCCAGGGTTTATTAAGAACTCTCCCCGTACTCCAGTCTGACAAAATGAACCGAAGGTCCTTTACAAGGATCTTCTGCAAGTTTTCAATTTTCCTTTTATTTGGAAAAAAAATGGGGGGAGGAACTGAGAAATGCTGAGCTAAGCAGGTCACAGATTTTCCTGTTTTGTGCTTTTCTGCACAGAATCAGAAATCAGTTACCGGGTTAGTTTTCTTGGTAAATGGAGAACACTTTTTATTTTCATCATAGGAAATACACATGTTGGCTTTTCTTTTTTCAAGACAGACCTAGCCCATGATTTCCATTGAACTAGAAAGTTTATAGTCCTCAATCCTGGGATGTCACTGATTCATTAATTCATCCAATTCAAATATTGATAAATTTCTGATTGCACATAGTCTGATTGTCAATGATAGGATTGAAATCAGACTGACAGGCTAGAAGGACAAGAAGTTGCAGAATTGGAGGGTGTGATGAACTTTCATCATCACAAATAGAGGTGGGGATCCAGGAGAGGAAGTTGAGCATTGCAGGTAGGAATATTGGCCCTAAGCCAGAGGGCTTGAGTTCAAATCCCAGCTCTGCCACTTCCTGACTTTGTGACCTCAGGCTAGTGGTCTCATCTCCTGCATCTGAGTCTCCTCACCTGTAAAATGAGGGTAATAATAGAACCTGCTTCAAAGGGTTGTACCGAGGATTAAACATGTGTAAAGTGCTTAGAATACTGCCTGAAAATTACATGTAACTGCTGCCGCCTGGCAACAAAACCCACTATAGAGGCAGAAGCATATCTGTGGCATGACAGATTTATATCCAGCTAGCATTCTTGCCAATCTATTAAAAAATTTGGCCAGGTGCTATGACTCATACCTGTAATCCCAGCATTTTGGAAGGCCAAGGCAGGCAGATTGCTTGAACCCAGGAGTTCAAGACCAGCCTGGGCAACATGGTGAAAGCTCATCTCTACAAAAAACACAAAAATTAGCTGGAGTGGTAGTGCACCTTTGTGGTCCCAGCTACTCCAGGGACTGAGGTGGGTGGATTGCTTGAGCCTTGGGAGATGGAGGTTGCAGTGAGTTGAGATCATGTTACTGCACTCTAGCCTGGGTGACAGAGCAAGACCTCGTCTCAAAAAAGAAAAAAAAAATATCGAAATTGGGTTAAAATGGGAAGGTCTGGTTCAGAATTTCTCTTTTTTTTTTTTAATTGAGACAGAGTTTCGCTCTTGTTGCCCAGGCTGGAGTACAATGGTACAATCTCAGCTTACTACAACCTCCCCCTCCCAGGTTCAGGCTATTCTCCTGCCTCAGCCTCAGGAGTAGCTGGGATTACAGGTGCCCCCACCACGCCTGGCTCATTTTTTATGTTTTTAGTAGAGACGAGGTTTCACCATATTGCCTAGGCTGGTCTCAAACTCCTGACCTCAGGTGATCCACCCGCCTCAGCCTCCCAAAGTGCTCGGATTACAGGTGTGAGCCACCACGCCTGGCCTCACAATTTCTTAAAATGTCATATCAGTTCTACCAGAAGCACCCAGGTTGCATATGAAACTTGCAGAATCGCAGGTGACACACTCCAGACCTACTGAATCCAGCAGCTATGGTCCGAATGTTTATGTTCCCACAAAATTCATATATTAAAATCCTAACCCCCTAGGTGATGGCATATTAGAGGGAGCGAATTTGGGAGGTGTTAGGTCATGAGGGTGGAGCTTGGAGACTGGTGCCCTTACAAAAGAGGCCCCAGAAAGATCCCTTGCCCCTTCCACCTTGTGAGGGTACAGTGAGAAGATGGCTGGCCGGGCATGGTGACTCATACCTGTAATCTCAGCACTTTGGGAGGCTGAGGCGGGCGGATCACTTGAGGCCAGGAGTTTGAGACCAGCCTGGCCAACATGACGAAACCCCATCTCTACTAAAAATACAAAAATTAGCCAGGCGTGATGATGCATGCCTGTAATCCCAGCTACTCAGGAAGCTGAGGCATGAGAATCACTTGAACCTGGAGGCGGAGGTTGCAGTGAGCCAGGATCACACCACTGCACTCCAGCCTGGGTGACTGAGTGAGACTCCATCTCAAAAAAAAAAAAAAAAAGGAAAAAGAAACTCAGCAAGGGCTAGAGAGGTATTACAGGCTCACTAACACCACATGGAGACTTTCTCCTTGATGAAATGATTGGAAGGGAATTAAAAGGGGAATCACCTCCCCCTTGGGTGATTCAATGTCATTTAATGTTGGGTCTAAGCACCACCTAAAATCATTTCCTAGTGAGTCACAGCTTATGCTTTGTGGAGAACTTCAATGAAGTCTTTGAAAGTTTACTGACTCTGCATTTGCAAAAAAAAAAAAAAACAAGAACAAAACTAAAAATGACCCCAGGCGATTGGAGACACCACTGGTAGTCATGGTTCATGTAGTCCATAATTCTGTTGCCATGAAAATTTAGAACTTCTCTCAGATGTCATTCTCAAAGGGTGAGCGCGTCAAAAGGATTTGGGTTAGGATCTGACCACCCACTTACTCACTGTGAACTTAAGCAAGTCTCCAGAAACCTTAGTTTTTTTCACAGCTATAAAATAAGCTGATGCTTGTTTAAGCCAAGATGAAATAAAATGATGTATGAAAAGCCCTACCACAGCGGAGGACACATAGTTAATGTTCAACAAATGGCAGCTTTTAAAAATTACCAAGGCTTTATATTTTTAACCACTTTTACTAGTACTCTTTGTAAAGCACTGTTCTACTTCCTAAATGCAGTGTAACTACTGGATGACTCACGGTTATCATTTTTGAATGCTTCCATAGTCACTTTCTTGTCATTTGGACATATTTCAAACAACTTCCCATATTCGCCCTCCTTCTTGGCCATCTTGAATATGCAGTGGGCTGAGAACCAAGCTAAGTGTCCACCAATAGAGAACGGATTAAGTCAAGTATGGCAACATTACATAGGTAGCAAATAAAAATGCAAAATATACTTCACTAGTCATCGGAAAAATATTAATTAAAGCAACAAGATATTTTTGTCCATCAGCATAGCAAATACTAAAAAGTGTAATGTTATTTAAGGTTGTCGAGGATACAGCAAATAAGCACTCTCCTACACTAATGGTGGGGGTATCAATTGGTACAAACTTTTTGGAGGGCAATTTGTTAGATGCATCAAAATTTAAGATGTATATAACATTTGACCCATCAATTCCACTTCTAAAAAATCTATGCCAAGGGGTCTGTTCCACATGGACACAAGGATGTATGTGCAAAAACACAAGTGTTAGTTGGTGAAGCAGAGAAATTAGAGCCTTTGTGCATTGCCAGTGGGAATGTAAAATGGTACAATCACTACAAAAAACAGTATGGCGGTTCCTCAAAACACGAAACATAGAATTATCATGTGATCTAGCTGTTCCACTTTTGGGCACATACCCAAAAGAACTGAAAACAAAGACTTGGACAGATATTTGTGTACCAGTCACCAAGGTCCATACAGCATTATATGCAAGAACCAAAAGTTGGAAACGGTCAGGCGCGGTCGCTCACCCCTGTAATCCCAGCACTTTGGGAGGCCAAGGCAGGTGGATCACCTGAGGTCAGGAGTTCGAGACCAGCCTGGCCAACATGGTGAAACCCCATCCCTACTAAAAATACAAAAAAATTGGCCAGGCATGGTAGTGCATGCCTGTAGTCCCAGCTATCACTTGAACCCGGGAGGTGGAAGTTGCAGTGGGCCACAATCGTGCCACTGTACTCCAGCCTGGGTGACAGAGCGAGACTCCATCTCAAAAAAACAAAACCAAACAAAAAGTTGGAAACAACTCAAATGTTCATCAATGGATTAAATATATAAAATACATATAATGGAATATTATTCAGCCTTTAAAAAGGTAGGAAATTCTACAATATAACATAGATAAACCTTGAGGACTGATATAGTTTAGATATTTGTCCCACTCAGATCTCATGTTGAAATGTAACCTCCCACCAAAAAAGAAATGAGATCCCTAATGTTGGAGGTGGGGCCTGGTGGGAGGTGATTAGATTATGAAAACAGTTTATCGTGAATGCTTTAGCACCATCCCCTTGGTGCTATCTGTGACAGAGAGTGAATTCTCTTGAGATCTGGTTGTTTAAAAGTGTGTGGCACCTCCCCTCCCTCTCTCGCTCTCTCTCTCTTTTACTCCTGCTTTCTCCCTGTGATGTGCCTGCTCCCCCTTTGCCTTCCAGATGATTGGAAGCTTCCTGAGGCCTCCCCTGAAGCAGAGGCTGCCATACTTCCTGTACAGCCTGCAGAACCATGAGCTAGACAAATCTCTTTTCTTACGACTTACGCAGTCTCAGGTATTTCTTTATAGCAATGCAAGAATGGCCTAATACAAGGACATTATGCTAGGTGGAATAAGCCAGTCACACACACACACACACACAACACCAATACTGTATGATTTTTTTTATATGAGGTACTAGAGTAGTCAAAATCATAGAGACAGAAAGTAGACTGATGGTGGCCAGGAACGGGCAGGAAAATGAAGGAAAGTTAGTGTTTAAGAGAGTCCAATTTGGGAAGATGAAAATGTTCTGGAGTGGATGGTAGTGATGCTTGCACAACATCATAAATGTACTTTATTTTATTTATTTTATTATTTTTTTTGAGATAGTCTTTTCTCTGTCACCCAGCCTGCAGCACAAAGGTGCAATCTCAGCTCACCGCAACCTGTGCCTCCTGGGTTCAAAACATTTGCCTGTCTCAGCCTCCTGAGTAGCTGGGATGACAGGTGCATGCCACCATGCCTGGCTAGTTTTTTGTGGGTTTTTTTTTTTTTTTTTTGGTATTTTAATAGAGATGAGGTTTCACTGTGTTGCCCAGGCTGGTCTCGAACTCCTGAACTCAGGCAATCCACCTGTCTCAGCCTTCCAAAGTGCTAGGATTACAGGCGTGAGCCACTGCGCCCAGTCTGTTTGTTTATTTATTTATTTATTTATTGAGATGGAGTCTCACTCTGTCACCCATGCTGGAGTGCAGTAGCACAATCTTGGCTCACTGCAACCTCCACCTCCCATGTTTAAGAAACTCTCTTGTCTCAGCCTCCCGAGTAGCTGTGACTACAGGCACACACCACCATACCTGGCTAATTTTTGCATTTTTAGTAGAGACGGGGTTTCGCCATTTTGATCAGGCTGGTCTTGAACTCCTGACCTCAGGTGATCCGCCTGCCTCAGCCTCCCAAAGTGCTGGGATTACAAGCTTGAGCCACCACACCCAGCACTATGTTGTTGTTTTTTTCTTTTTAGATGGAGTCTCGCTCTGTCACCCAGGCTGGAGTGCAGTGGCATAATCTCAGCTCACTGCAACCTCCGCCTCCCAGGTTCAAGTGGTTCTCCTGCCTCAGTCTCCTGAGTAGCTGGGATCACAAGCGCATGCCACCAGGCCTGGCTAAGTTTTGTATTTTTAGTAGAGACAGGTTTCACCATGTTGGTCAGGCTAGTCTTAAACTCCGGTCCTCGAGATCGGTCTGCCTCGGCCTCCCAAAGTGCTGGGATTACAGGCATGAGACACCACTGTGCCTGGCCCTTTTTTTTTTTTTTTTTTTGAGACAGTTTCACTCTTGTTGCCCAGGCTGGACTGCAGTGGCAAGATCTCAGCTCACTGCAGCCTCCACCTCCCGGTTCAAGTGATTCTTCTGCCTCAGCCTCCCAAGTAGCTGGGATCACAGGCACGTGCCACCACGCCTGGCTAATTTTTGTATTTTTGGTAGAGACCGGGTTTGACCATGTTGGCCAGGCTGATCTCAAACTCCTGAGCTCAGCTGATTTGCCCACCTTGGCCTCCCAAAGTGCTGGGATTACAGGTGTGAGCCAAAATGCCCTGCCATGAATGTACTTTAAAATGGTTAAAATGCATCCAGCGAAAGTTTGCTATCCAGAATCTGTAAGGAACTTGAAGAATTCAACAAGCAAAAAACAACCTCATTAAAAAGCGGGCAAAGGACATGAACATACGCTTCTCAAATGAAGACATACAAGCAGCCAACAAACATAGGACGAAATGCTCGACATCACTAATCGTCAGAGAAATGCAAATCAAAGCCACAAGGAGATACTATCTCACTCCAGTCAGAATGGCTATTATGAAAAAGTCCAGGGCTGGGCATGGTGGCTCACACCTGTAATCCCAGCACTTTGGGAGGCCGAGGCAGGTGGATCACCTGAGGGCAGGAGTTCGAGACCAGCCTGGTCAACATGGCGAAACAAAGACACACGTACTTATATGTTCATTGCAGCACTATTAACAATAGCAAAGACATGGACACAACTTAGGTGCCCATCAATGGAGGACTGGATAAAGAAAGTGTGGTATATATACACCAGGGAATACTACACACTCATAAAAAATAACAAAATCATGTCCTTTGCAGTGATACGAACGCAGCTGGAGGCCATTATGCTAAGTGAATTCATGCAGGAACAGAAAACCAAATACTGCAGTTTCTCACATATAAGCAGAAGCTAAACAAGCACACATAGACATGAAGATCGGAAAAATACACACTGGGGACTACTAGAGGAGGGAGAGAACGAGGAGGGTGAGGGCTGAAAAACTACCTATTGGTGATTATGCTCACACATGGGTGATGGGATCATTTGTGCCCCAAACCTCAGCATCACACAATATACTCACGTAACCAACTTGCACATGTACCTCTGAATCTAAAATAAAAGTTGAAATTATAAATAAATAAATAATAACATGGTTAAAATGGTAAATTCCATTTTTTTTTTTTTTTGAGACAGAGTCTTGCTCTGTCGCCCAGGCTGGAATGCAGTGGCACAATCTCGGCTCACTGGAACCTCTGCCTACCAGGTTCAAGTGATTCTCCTGCCTCAGCCTCCCGAGTAGCTGGGATCACAGGCACCCACCACCCTGCCTGGCTATTTTTGTATTTTCAGTACAGACGGGGCTTCACCATGTTGGCCAGGCTGGTCTTGAACTCCTGTCCTCAGGCGATCTGCCCACCTTGGCCTCCCAAAGCGCTGGAATTACAGGTGTGAGCCACTGCACCCTGCCTAAAATGATAAATTTCATGTCAAGTATATTTTACCATAATTTAAAAAAATTGATACTACACCAAAGAGTGTTACTTTTAAACAGAACTTTGATGATCTGGGAATATTTTTCTTCTAATTGCAGGTCCAACACTATGTGCAATAAGAGAACGAACGATATTGGAAATCGGGTCTCGAAATAAGCAGAATGTTACTGGGTTTGTCTGTCTTTTTTCACTGTTTCTCCTATTCATCTTCATTTCCATAAAAATACAAACAGAATTCTGCTAATGTTTATTAAACAGTTAATAATTTAAAAAATAGACACTGTGATAACTATGCTCTTCACAAAGCTGACAGATTACGAGGATTCAATAAGATAATACATATAAGGCTAGGCACAGTGGCTCATGCCTAAAATGAGCCCTTTGGGAGGCTGAGGTGGGTGGATTGCCTGAGGTCAGGAGTTCGAGACCAACCTGGCCAACATAGCAAAACCCCGTCTCTACTAAAAGTACAAGAATTAGCTGGGCAAGGACAGGCGTGGTGGCTCACGTCTGTAATGCCAGCACTTCAGGAGGCTGAGGCAGGTGGATCACCTGAGGTCAGGAGTTCAAGACCAGCCTGCCAATATGGTGAAACTCCATCTCTACTAAAAATACAAAAATTAGCCAGGCATGGTGGCGGGTGCCTGTAATCCCAGCTACTCAGGAGGCTGAAGCAGGAGAACCCAGGGGGCAGATGTTGCAGTGAACCAAGATCACGCCGCTGCACTCCAGCCTGGGTGACAAAGCGAGACACAGTCTCCAAATAAATAAATAAATAAATAAATAAATAATAATGAAATAACATGTATAAAGTGCTTTGCACAATTAATTAGGTATTGTTATTTTTATCTCATTTAATTCTCAAAACATTCCTATGACATTGTTATAACAATATGATTATTATTATCCCCATTCTGCAAGCAAAAAAAAAAAAGGCTCAGAGAAGTTAAGTGATTTGTCCATGTTCACACAGCATATGGCAGAGTTGAGGCTAAAAGGCAAGCTGTCAGAGTCCAATGTCTACATGCTTGATCACTGTGCTGAAAACATTTTGTCAAATCTTTGATTTCCTGAGAATATTCTAACCATTGATAAATGTGCACCAAAGCAAGTTTTAATTAATTTTTTAAATTTGAAAATATTATTGGCCAGGTGCAGTGGCTCATACCTGTAATCCTAACACTTTGGGACGCCAAGGAGAGTGGATTGCCTGAGCTCAGGCGTTTCAGACCAGCCTGAACAACATGGCAAAACTCCATCTCTACAAAAAATGTAAAATAAAAAAAAAAATAGCCAGGCGTGGTGGTACATGCCTATAGTCCCAGCTACTTAGGAGGCTGAGGTGGGAGGATCATTTAAGTCTGGGAGGTGGAGGCTGCTGTGAGCTGTGTTCACGCTACTGCACTCCAACCCAGGTGACAGAGTGAGACTTTGTCTCTCTCTATATATAGATATAGATATAGATATAGATATAGATATAGATATAGATATAGATACAGATACAGATATAGATATGTTATTTACTAGCTCATTACTGTAGTCACACATAGTATATATCACTATCTTCAAAGTATTAAATGATGTATTCAAAATAACATGGTTCCTGGCTGGGTGTGGTGGCTTACACCTGTAATCCCAACACTTTGGGAGGCTGAGGCGGGGGGATCACCTGAGGTCAGTTAAAAATACAAAATACAAAAATTAGCCCGGCATAGTGGCGGGCACCTGTAATCCCAGCTACTCTGGGGAGGCTGAGGCAGGAGAATCGCTTGAATCTGGGAGGCAGAGGTTGTGGTGAGCTGAGATGGCGCCATTGCACTCCAGTCTAGGCAACAAGAGAGAAACTCCGTCTCAAAAAAATAATAATAATAACATGGTTGCAAAGTGCATTATTTAAAAGACTCTCCAATCCTATCCTTCCCCAGCCTATCTTTCATGTCCTGCTCCCCAGAGGCAGCCACCCTCAAACCTTATACCTTTTCACCTGGTACTTACTGCCATGCTTCTAAATAAGAAAGTTATACTGCAATTTCTTGACATCAATTTTTTTTTTTTTTGAGACAGAGTCTTGCTCTGTTGCCCTGGCTGGAGCCGTGGTGCAATCTCAGCTCACTGCAACCTCTGCCTCCCAGGCTCAAGCGATTCTCCTGCCTCAGCCTCACAGGTAGCTGGGATTACCAGTTGTGCACCATGCCTGGTCTATTTTCGCTTTTTAGAAATGGGAATATGCTCTTGTTTTTCTATTTAGGAAGGCACAGTGGATCTAGTTTCAAGCTAGTTTCCCTTTAAAAGCTGTTTAATTCCCCTATTGACGTTCGTCAAAATTGTTTCAAGTGTTTTCCCCCAAAATTTGCAGAGTACTAACTTCCTTTTGTAGTTTAAGTCCTGGTTACAACAACCTTGAAGAGTGACAGGTCTACCCCTTATTAAATCATCTGGGCCAGGTGCAGTGGCTCACACCTATAATCCCAGCATTTTGGGAAGCCAAGTTGGGAGGTTCACTTGAGGCCAGGAGTTCCAGACCAGCCTGGGCAACACAGTGAGACCCTGTCTCTACGACAACTTTTTTAAAAACAGCTAGGTGTGGTGGTGCGTGCCTGTAGTCCCAGCTTCTCAGGAGGCTGAGGTGAAAGGATCACTTGAGCCCAAGAGTTTGAGGCTGCAGTGAGCTATGATTGTGCCACTGCACCCATTGTGACAGTATGGGTGACAGAGCGAGACCCTGTGTCAAAAAACAACAACAACAAAAAAAAAAAAAAAACCATAAGTGCGACAATCTCTCCTATCCCAAATTTTCCCCTTGTCTATTGCCTACAGGATAGATTCAAATCTAAACTGCTTAGCCTAGCATACAAGGTTGTTCAGAATCTGGCCCAAAAAACCTTGCATTGTGACAATCTACACATACATCCAATGACCCACAGGCTCTCTTCACTCAACCTTATTGGTCTTTAGACTTTCAAGTGCATCAGCCTGTCTTGAATCTGGATCTTCCAACACACTCTCTTCTTTGTCTGGATAACTTTCTCTACTCCCTCATCACCAGGCTAAATGCTACTCATTCTTCAAGTCTCCATTGAAATATCACTTCCCCAGGGTCTTCCTTGACTTTCCTTCACCCTTGTCCATGCATCTTCACACTTATAATTAACTTACTCAATGTCTGTTTTGTCTGCAATTCTCCATGCAAACAAAAGGAGGGTCTGTCTCCTTTACCCGCTATATCCCTAGTGCAATGTGTCACAGTGGGTGGCACATTGCAGATGTCAATAATTTTTTTGCTGAACCAGTGATGCTGAGTGACTCATTGGGAAATTTACTGCTTCTAGATAATACCCAAGCACGTAGGTGCAGTCTCATGTTGAATATTTGGTTCCAATGACAATGATAAGAAAGACACCAATCACTTACCAAAATAAAAGTATTCTAGTTTCTTTCTCAAAAGTGCCTTATACATTTTAAGAGATGCAATTATTTTCTCATATTTATTAATTTATTTATGGCTCTATCATTGTCAACCCATTTATTTTAAATGAGTCTTTTATAATCCAGTCATCTGAAGTAATTGAGATCCAATGTTTATTTCTACTGCCTCTTGCTCATGGTGGAGTGTTCCCTTGTGTGCTTTGTAATTTCAAACATGTAGATCTCTATCTGTGGGAATCCCACACATCTAGGCTGAAGCTTTGTCATTTCCAAGTTTGTGTTTAGTTAATTTCTTGGCTTGGGGTTTCCATAGCATAAATTTGAACTCCAAATCTGTGTGAGTATAGTCTTGTTTTCTCATTCTAAAATATTTAATTAACAAATAAAGATTGGCTGGGTGTGGTAGCTCACACTTGTAATCCCAGTACTTTGGGAGGCTGAGGCAGGGGGATCCCTTGAGCCTAGGAGTTTCAGACCAGCCTGGGCAATATAGTGAGACCTCGCTTTGTCACCCAGGCTGGAGTGCAATGGCGTGATCTTGGCTCACTGCAACCTCTGCCTCGTGGATTCAAGCAATTCTCATGCCTCAGCCGCCCAAGTAGCTGGGATTACAGGCATGTGCCACCATGCCCGGCTAATTTTTGTATTTTTAGTAGAGACAGGGTTTTGCCATGTTGGACAGGCTGGTCTTGAACTCCTGGCCTCAAGTGATCCACCCTCCTCAGCCTCCAAAGTGCTGGGATTACAGGCTTGAGCCACTGCGCCCAGGCAAAAAGAAAAAAAAATAAATTAGCTAGGCATAGTGGCACACACCTGTAGTCTCAGCTACTCGGGAGGCTGAGATGGGAGGATCACCTGAACCCAGGAGGCACAGGTTGCAGTGAGCTGAGATCTCACCATGGCACTACAATCTGGGTGACGGAGAGAAACCCTGTCTCAAAAAAAAAAGCACAAAAAACAACAAATAAAGATTGTGCATACATATTCAAGGCATACAACATGATGATTTGATGTATGTATATGATATAAAATGATTGTCACAATCAAATTAATTAACACATCCATCACCCGCCATGGTGCACATTAGATGCCCAGAACGTGCTCAATTTATAACTGAGAGTATAATCATGACAAATGTAGAGGGGGAGATTTTTCCACCTAGGACCCAGAATAAGACAGATAAGCTTCCTTGTCATCTCCCCACACTGGGTGGACAGATTTTTACGACCATTTTCCTTAAGGGTGTAACTCTTTGAGGGTCCTTATTTGGGTGGAGGTTGTAGTTCTAGTTCCACCAAAGCCTTGTCCCCTCCCTTTAGGAACTTTTAAAACTCAAACTCCAGCCGGTTGCTGTGGCTCATGCCTGTGATCCTAGCACTTTGGGAGGCCGAGGCGGGCGGATCATGAAGTCAGGAGATTGAGACCATCCTAGCTAACACGGTGAAACCCCATCTCTACTAAAAATACAAAAAAAAGTAGCTGGGCATGGTGGCGGGTGCCTGTAGTCCCAGGTACTCGGGAGGCTGAGGCAGGAGACTGGCGTGAACCCGGAAGGTGGAGCTTGCAGTGAACCGAGATTGCGCCACTGCACTCCAGCCTGGGTGACAGAGCGAGACTCCTTCTCAAAAAAAAAAAAAAAACTTCCAACCCCTTTCACCTCCATAAGGACCCAGTTCATCCTCACAGTTCTGTTTTTGTTTGTTTGTTTGCTTGTAGAGACAGAGTCTCCTGTCACCCAGGCCAGCGTGCAGTGTTGCGATCATACCTCACTGCAGCCTCAACCTTCTTAGGCTCAAGTGATCCTCCTGCCTCAACCTCCTGAAAGCTGAGACTAGTTTTTTTAAAAATGTTTTTGTAGAGACAGGGTCTGGCTATGTTGCCCAGGCTGGTCTTGAACTCCTGGGCCAAGAGATCCTCCCAGCCCTGCCTCCCAAAGTGCCGGCATTACAGGCATGAACCACCTCACCCAACCCAGGTCTGGTTTTCACATCCTCTTTTTCTGATTCCTGAGGATTATCCCCATTTTCTGGCATTTAAGAGTGTGTTTGCTATATCTGGCCGGGCATGGTGGCTCACACCTGTAATCCCAGCACTTTGGGAGGCCGAGGTGGGTGGATCATTTGAGGTCAGGAGTTCGAGACCAGCCTGGCCAACATGATGAAACCCCATCTCTACTAAAAATACAAAAATTACCCAGGGGTGGTGGTGCACACCTGTAATCCCAGCTGCTAGGGAGGCTGACGCAGGAGAACTGCTTGAACCTGGGAGGTGGACGCTGCAGTGAGCCCAGATCACACCACTGCACTCCAGCCTGGGTGACAGAGCAAGACTCCATCTCAAAAAAAAAAAAAAAAGGTGTGTTTGCTCTATTTTATCCAGCATTTCTAGATGATTATTGGTATGAAAGTTTTTAGATTATCTGGCTCAAAATATTGCCAAAAATAGAAACCCAGTAGACTAATTTTTAGGCTTTTCCTCATTCGTGTTCACAAGTCTATTTTTATAAAAAGTCACTTTGTTCCCCTCTTATTTTTTATATATTTACCACTTTTCTCTTCTTATATTTACAAGTTACATTACAGAACGAAATGCCCTATGCTAATCATATTCCTCGTATAAACTATTCTTTCTTCCCCCTTAGTATTTGGTTATCATTACTGGTTTTATTTCATCTCTTTTCCTAACAATGCTTTTATGTAATTTCCAGTAAACAGACACCTAATATAGCTAGTATTTGATCTGCTAAAATTGCCTTTTTTCAAAGAAAATACTATCCCAATCTTGCAAGTTAAAAAAATACATACATTGGCTGAACACAGTGGTTCACGCCTGTAATCCCAGCACTTTGGGAGGCCGAGGCGGGTGGATCACCTGAGGTCAGGAGTTCGAGACCAGCCTGACCAACATGGTGAAACCCTGTCTCTACGAAATACAAAAAAATCAGCCAGGCGTGGTGGTGTATGCCTGTAATCCCTACTTGGGAGGCTGAGGCAAGAGAATTCCTTGAACCTGGGAGGCAGAGGTTGCAGTGAGCCGAGATTGCACCATTGCACTCCAGCCTGGGCAACACAGCGAGACCCCATCTCAAAAAAATATATATGTATATATTGTTGTCAACAAAACTGCTAGCGGTATTTCCATAATACCATTGTCAAAATGCTGGCAAACTTGGTAGCACTAGGTAGCTAAGTTTTTAAAAATTCAATACCAGTATTGCAAGTCATATTTATAATTCTTTTTAATTTTATTTTTTGAGGTAGAGTTTCATATGTCGCCCAGGCATGATCTCGGTTCACTGCAGCCTCCCAGTCCAGGGTTCAAGCGATTCCCCTGCCTCAGCCTCCCGAGTAGCTGGTATTACAGGCATGCACCACCATGCCCAGCTAATTTTTGTATTTTTAGTAGAGACTGGGTTTCGACACGTTTCCCAGGCTGGTCTGGAACTCCTGGCCTCAAGAGATCCACCCACCTCGGCCTCCCAAAGTGCTGAGATTACAGGTGTGAGCCACCACACCAGGCCACAAGTCATATTTATAATTCTAATGAAAATTTTGACTTGCTTAAAACTTCCTTTTGGGCCCAGATAAGTTAAGTTTCTTTTGCTCTTAGATCTAAGAATGTATGCATATAAATATTTCTATTGTTATACAAGTATATCAAGTGTACTTCATATAGATCATATTTGCAGTCTAGGAGTGCCATAGTAGGGCACCCAGTTATTAATACTGCACATTCTTACACATAGCTTACTTGGAATTTCTCATTTACATGACACCAAGTGAAAATTAGTTAAGTACTGCAGTGACTGCTTTTGTTACTGCTATCATCAAAGTTACACATTAACTAACTTACAAAGAAATCACTCTTCATGACAGAAACACTTGCAGCTGAAACAGTTTGTAAATGCACCTATAAAGCTTTTTCAAAAGGACCTTAAAAAAAAGTTCGTATATTATGTCAGCTTGGGTCAATTAACATTCTACATTCTACCTGCTTCATATAGAGAGAGAGAGAGTCTCGCTTTGCCGCCCCGGCTGGAGTGCAGTGGCGCAATCTCAGCTCACTGCAACCTCCACCTCCAGGGTTCAAGCAATTCTCATGCCTCAGCCTTCCGAGTAGCTGGGTTTATAGGCATGTGCCACTATGCCTGGCTAATTTTTGTATTTTTAGTAGAGACGGGGTTTCACCATGTTGCCCAGGCTGATCTCGAATTCCTGACCTCCAGTGATCTGCCCACCTCGGCCTCCCAAAGTGCGGGGACTACAGGAGTGAGCCACCTCACCTGGCCACCTACCTGCCTTTTTTTCTCAACCTCCAAAAAGTTTTAAGAGTTTGTAAATCCCAATTTTAAGGATTTAGAAAATTGTCATTTTAATAAGTCATCTATTGCTGCATAACAGACCACATTTAAAGATAATAGTTTAAAAATAAAAATTAATTTATGTTATTTTATACTTATTTAGGGACAGGGTATTGCTCTGTTATCCAGGCTGGAGTGCAGTGGTTCAATCACAGCTCACTCCAGACTCTAACTCATGGCCTCAAGTGATCATCCCACCTCAGCCTTCCAAGTAGCTGGGAACTACAGGGATGCCACTATGCCTGGCTAATTTTTGTTACTTTTGTAGGGACAGGGTCTCACTATGTTGCCCAGGCTGGAACAACTGTTTTATTTGCTCATAAGTCTGTGGGTCTGGGACTCTGGCTGAGCTCAGAGGGGCAGTTCTGTGTTGATATGGTTTGGCTGTGTCCCCACCGAAATCTCATCTTGAATTGTAACTCTCATAATTCCCACAGGTTGTGGGAGGGACCCAGTGGGAGATAACTGAATCATGGGGGCAGTTTCCCCTGTACTGTTCTTGTGGTAGTGAATAAGTCTCACAAGATCTGATGGTTTTATAAGGGGAAACCCCTTTTGCTTGGTTCTCATTCTCTCTCTTGCCTGCAGCCATATAAGATGTGCCTTTGCTCCTCCTTGCCTTCCACCATGATTGTGAGGCCATGTGGAACTGTGAGTCCCTTAAACCTCTTTCCTTTATGAATTACCCAGTCTCTAGTATGTCTTTATCAGCAGTATGAGAACAGACTAATACATGTGTTCCACGTGGTGTCAGCTCTAGTGGCTTCCTGTGGGGCTGGCAGATCCAAGATGGCCTCGCACGGCTGTCACTTCAGCTGAATTGGCTCCAACGACTGGGCACTGGTGAGGATAGCTGGGCTTCTTTTCCTGTGGAGTTGGCTGGACTTCCTCATGAGTGTGGGGCCTGGGTTCTGGCTGTTATCTGGGTTCCTCGGGTCCCCTTTTCTTCACCTCTTTCCCCAGTAGGATGGCATGGGTGTTCTCACAGGGCAGACGGTATTCCCTAGAGTTACAGTAGAAACTTCCAGACCTCAGCTTGGAAGTCCCAGAACAGCAACAGCATTTTCACTGCAATCCATTAGCCAAAGCAAGTCAAAGGCCGGCCCAGATTCAAGGATTGAGGAAAAAGATTCCACTTCTTGAGAGAAAAAGCTGCACGCACCCACTGGGATAAAGGAATTGTTGGTGGCCATCTTTGCAGACCAATCTAACACAGTCACTTTCCCCCAGTAAGACAGCAGCCATTCTATTAAAAAGTTGCTACCAATCAAAGGGGATGTTTATAAACTATAGTTTAGTACTAGTATTAGGGTAGTTCGTAGTACTTTTTTTTTTTTTTGAGACAGAGTTTCGCTCTTTCGCCCAGGCTGTAGTGCAGTGGCACGATCTCAGCTCACTGCAACCTCTGCCCCCCAGGTTCAAGTGATTCTCCTGACTCAGCCTCCTGAGTAGCTGGGATTATAGGTGCCCAGCACCACACTGGTCTAATTTTTTTTTTTTTTTTTTTTTTGTATTTTTGGTAGCGACGGGGTTTCACCATGTTGGCCAAGCTGGTCTGGAACTCCTGACCTCAGGTGATCCACCCACCTCAGCCTCCCAGAGTGCTAGGATTACAGGCGTAAGCCATCACGCCTGGCCAGTTTATAGTACTTTGACTAAAGACCTCAAGGTACTTTCCCAATAAAAATGTATTTAGGGAGGTGTTTGAATGTCACTGTTATTTTTTAACACTTACAATTTTAAGTGAGAAAGAGCAATCTCACTTAATTAACGTTAAAGCTTAAGCTAAATTATCCTAGTCTTTAGGATCTGAGGGGTTACCTTTAGTTTATTACCTCTGTGTGTGTCTTCTGCCTGGTGGTCACTTAGGAGTATGGAAGACGTGAATAAATTATCTCGTTTTCTTGTGTTTTGTTTGTTTGTTTGTTTGTTTGTTTGTTGAGACAGGGTCTCGCTCTATTGCCCAGGCTGGAGTTCAATCACAGCTTACTGCAGCATTGACCTCCTGAGCTCAAGCATTCCTCCTGCCTCTGCCTCCCGAGTAGCTAAGACCACAGGCATGCGCCACCACGCCTGGCTAATTTTTAATTTTTTGTAGAGATGGGGTTTCACCTTGTTGCTCAGGCTTACCTGGAACTCCTGGGCTCAAGCCCTCCTCCCGCCTTGGCCTCCCAAAGTGCTAGGATTACAGGCGTGAGCCAACCATGCCCAGCCTTGTTTTCTCATTCTCATAATACCATATTGCAGACTTGGAATAACTTTCTAATCCTACTAATTGTTTTTAAAGAAAAAACACGATTTTGATTTCGCAAATTTTATCACACCAAGTTCCGCACATTTGGGTACACCAAGATCTTACCATTGAAACCCTTCCTGGTGTTAAGCAGATGGATAATTTTGAAATATGTATGTATGGAATTAAAGTTCTGTGACTATCCAAATATGCCAACTTCTTCCATGGCATTTGGAATTATGCAATAGAAAATGTTTTCAGTGATGCCCTTTTATGTGTTAATTTTGCCAAATTTATTCTCAATTATAATTTCAAATCACCTGAGCAACAGAAGAAAACTAGAAGTTGTATCAAAACCAAGAACTTATTCGAGTTTAGCATTAAGGACAGATTTTTAATTAATTGGCTGAAACTGACGATAACCCATATTCAACAAGCCAGTTCTGGTTGACATTTCCCAAAATATGACATATTGAATATGTTATTTTTGTCCAATATCTCTTAAATTAAGAAAAAAACTAAAGCAGAGGATATAAAATGATTTACTCTCATGTGACTCAGGAAACTTTAGTTACTCTTTTAAGAAAGAAATTTGCTTTTGTTAAAATTTGTACTTTAAATGATCTTTAAATTTCAAGTCCTAATAAACAAAAACTAGCTGAGTGTGGTGATATGTGCCTGTAGTCCCAGCTACTAGAGAGGCTGAGGTGGGAGGATGGAGCAAAACTGGGGGATGGTGCCACCACTGCACTCCAGCCTGGGCAACAGAGCAAGACCCTGTCGCAAAACAAAACAAAACAAAACAACCAAAAAAAAACAAATGTTTTTCAAGCCTTTTTCATGACACAATTGTCCAATCTTCATATTAGTGAATGTGCCAGATATTTTAATTTCCTGCAGATCTGCCAAGTTTCTTCAGTTCAGAGCAAGACTTACTCTAAGGTGCTTCTCATTTAAAAGAATAATCTTAAAGCATTTTAAAAAATATATTTTGATAGTCTATATTTGAACCACAAAAAACATCTTCAAGCTTAAAAATTCTCCTCCATATTGACTTGGGGCAAACTTGGTGCCTCAATTTTGTTTTCTTTTCATTATTATTATTATTATTATTATAGAGATGAAATTTTGCCATGTGGCCCAGGCTGGTCTTGAACTCCTGGGCTCAAGCAATTCACCTGCATTGGCCTCCCAAAATCTAGGATTACAGGTATGCAGCACCATGCCTGGCCCAATTTTCTTTTCTTTTCTTTTCTTTTTGAGAGGGAGTCTTGCTCTGTCACCCAGGCTGGAGTGCAATGGTATGATCTCAGCTCACTGTAACCTTCACCTCCCAGGTTTCAGTGATTCTCCTGCTGCAGCCTCCCGAGTAGCTGGGATTACAGGCATGTGCCACCACGCCCGGCTAATTTTTGTATTTTTAGTAGAGGTGGGGTTTCACCATGTTGGCCAGACTGGTCTCAAACTCCTGACCTCAGGTGATCTGCCTGCCTCGGCCTCCCAAAGTGCTGGGATTGCAGGCATTAGCTACTGCGGCCTGGCCCAATTTTCAATGCTTACTCTCTTGCTGTAATTTTCAGCATTGCATTTATTTAAAATGTACATTTTAGCGGCCACGTGTGATGGCTCATGCCTGTAATCCCAGCACTTTGGGAGGCTGAGGCGGGGGTGGATCACTTGAGGTCAGTAGTTCAAGACCAGCCTGGCCAACACGTTGAAACCCCATCTCTACTGATAAATACAAAATTAGCCGGGCGTGGTGGTGCACATTTGTAATCCCAGCTACTTGGGAGGCTGAGGCAGGAGGATCGCTTGAACCTGGGAGACAGAGGTTACGGTGAGCCAAGATTGCACCATTGCACTCCAGCCTGGATGACAGAGACAGACTCCATCTCAAAAAAATAAAAATTAAAAATTAAAATATGCACTTTAAAAATCACATTGCCTGGCCGGGTGCAGTGGCTCACAACTGTAATGCCAGCACTTTGGGAGGCCGAGGCAGGTGGATCTCTTGAGCCCAAGAGTTCAAGACCAGCCTGGGCAATATGGTGAAACCCTGTCTCTACAAAAAATACCAAAATATTAGCCGGGCATGGTGGCATGTACCTGTGGTCCCAGTTACTCAAGAGGCTGAGGTGAAAGGATTGCTTGAGGCCAGGAGGCAGAGGCTACAGTGAGCTGAAATAGAGCCACCGCACTCCAGCCTGGACAAGAGTGATACCCTGTCAAAAAAAAAAAAAAAAAAAAAAGCCATTAAACTTGGGCCAAATGTTTTGAAAGAGTGAGTTTAGAGGAACTGGAGGAATGGGATAAAATGTCTATAAACAGCCATTCTTTGTGTAGCATCTACTATATAACAAAATGTTGTGTAACTCTGCCATGCAACATAATAATGCTACTGATTTGCATTTTCTTATTACTTGGCATTCTCAAATGAATTCTACAGTCTTTTGCCAATATTAAGGTCTATTTCTCACTTCCTTACATCCCCAGGGTCCCTAGTATGATGGCAGAGGGGCAATAAACTGTCCCCTTATTGTGCACACAGAGCTTACAATAGGTATGCACCCAATTGCTTTTTCATCTCTGCATTTTCTTTTTTAATTTACTTACTTTTTTTGTTTGTTTGTTTGAGATGGAGTCTCACTCTGTCGCCCAGGCTGGGGTGCAATGGCATGATTTTGGCTCACTGCAACCTCTGCCTCCCAGGTTCCAGTGATTCTTCCGCCCCAGCCTCCTGAGTAGCTGGGATTACAGGCACCTGCCATCATGCCTGGCTAATTTTTTGTATTTTTGTAGAGACAGGGTTTCACCACGTTGGCCAGGCTGGTCTTGAACTCCTGACCTCAGGTGATCCGCCTGCCTTGGCCTCCCAAAGTGCTGGGATTACAGGCGGGAGCCACCGTGCCCAGCCCATCTCCGCATTTTTAATGTCACAAACCCAAAAGCTGTGTGGTCTCAGGCTGGACCACTGCCAAACATGGCCAGGATAATGTAAGTACTTTGACCACATCCTTATTAACACCTTTTTATCTTTCTCAGTCCCCACGACTTTGGGGTTTCTAGCCTAGGGAAATTACACGGGATTCCATGTAGGGAGAGTAAGGGAAAATTTCAAAATAAATCTTTTTTAAATTTTACCAGCCTAGAGGGACTATTGTTAGTGTGACAGAATAACATGGTTGAGAAATTAACTAGACTTATTAATATTTACTGCTGCAGACTCAATACAAAAGACTAAGGAGGATTTCTTCCCCACAAGCAATTAAGCCTTAGAGTTCTGGAATATTGGGCTTGCCTAGTCCAGGGGAACTTGAAAGCCTAGAAACTTTGGGACTTAAATTTGAATTGTCAAAACGCCAGGCCCTTCAAGGGGAGGAGGTGGGAGTGTTGTATGAGAGCAGAGTGGCCCAAGTCCCTGAAGAATTCATAGTGAGGGTGTAGAACAGGCTTGAGAGGCAGGACAGTGGGCTAGAGATATCAAGTTGGTGCAAAAGTAATTGTGGTTTTTGCCAATGGCAAAAACTTGATACAATGCAGTGGTATCTGGGGCTTGGCAACTGAAGTGTGCTTACCAATTGCCTGGAGACCTTGTTACAATGGAGATTTGGATTCAGGAGGTCAGGAGTGGAGCCAGAGACTGCACTCCTAAGAAGCTCCCAGGTTGTGTGAAGGCTGCTGCTCCCTGGACCTTGCTTTGAGTAACAAGAGTGCAGATCACGTCCTGTCTTCATAGATTAATACTTCTCTTGGAGGAAAAGGAGGGGAGAGGTGATAAGAAGGACTTTGAAGGACGAGCACAGGGAAGTTTAAACCCCAAACTCTTGTGGCACTGGGTGCAATGAAAAACGTTCTGGGTGGCTAAGTTGTACACTGAGAAAACTAACACTATTACCCACAGATCTGCTGATCTTCAAGGGGATCGTTTCATCCTGCACAAAGAGCATCTATTACAACAGATGATATAAAGAATTGAAGACCTATAATCCCAGCACTTTGGGAGGCCAGGGCAGTTGGATCACCTGAGGTCAGGAGTTCAAGACCAGCCTGGCCAATATGGTGAAACCCTGTCTCTACTAAAAATATAAAAAAATAGCCAGGCGTAGTGGTGGATGCCTGTAATCCCAGCTACTCAGGAGGCTAAGGCAGGAGAATTGCTTGAACCTTGGAGGCAAAGGATGCAGTGAGTCGAGATCATACCATTGCATCCCAACCTGGGCAACAAGAGCGAAACTCCATCACACACACACAAAAAAGAATTGAAGACCAACTGGGCCCAGTGGCTCATGCCTGTGATCCCAGCACTTTGAGAGGCCAAGGCAGGAGGATTACTTGAGCCCAGAGTTCAAAACCAGCCTGGGCAACATGGTGAGACCCCATCTGTTCAAAAAATTTAAAAGGCCGGGCGCGGTGGCTCACGCCTGTAATCCCAGCACTTTGGGAGGCTGAGGCGGGCAGATCACAAGGTCAAGAGATTGAGACCATCCTGGCTAACACAGTGAAACCCCGTCTCTACTAAAAATACAAAAAAAATTAGCTGGGTGTGATGGCAGGCACCTGTAGTCCCAGCTACTCGGGAGGCTGAGGCAGGAGAATGGCGTGAACCCAGGAGGTGGAGCTTGCAATGAGCCGACATCGCATCACTGCACTCCAGCCTGGGCCACAGAGTGAGATTCCGTCTCAAAAAAAAATAAAAATAAAAAAATATTTTAAAAATTAGCTGGGCATGGTGGCACATGACTGTAATCCCAGCTACTCGGGAGGCTGAGGCGAGAGGATCACCTGAGCCCAAGGAGGTCGAGGCTACAGGGAGCCATGATCAGGGCACTGCACTCCAGCCTGAGTGACAGAGCAAGACTCTGAATCAAAATAAATAAATAAATCGAAGACAGCTGGGCACAGTGGCTCACACATGTCATCCCAGCACTTTAGGAGGTCAAGGCAAGAGGATCACTTGAGCCCAGGAGTTCAAGACCAGCCTTGACAACATAGTGAGACCCCATCTCTACAAAAAATTTAAAAATTAGCCAGGTGTGGTGGCACATGCCTGTAGTCTCAGCTATGCCAGAGGCTGAGGCAGGAGGATCACTTGAGCCTAGGAGGTTGAGCCTGCAGTGAGCCGTGATTGCACCATTGCATTCTATCCTGGGCAACAGAGTGAGATGCTATCACTAAAATTTAAAAATAATAACAATAATAGTAAAAGAATTGAAGACCAAAAGCCTTTCTCCAAATTTTCTGGCCTATTTCCACAACCTCCTAGGCATCTTGAATGGCCCCAGGGAAGGGAAGAAACCCAACCCGTCATTCCCAACAGAATCAATTTCCAAAATACCTTAGCTTGAGAGGGCAACAGTGAAGGACATTAAGCCGGATATATTTAACTGAGAAAAACAATGAAATGTGAATTTTCTTGAGCCCCAGTATATGGAGCAAATTCATATGAGTTAACCCTTCCTTCCAATCTGAAAATTAGAATCAGATTCAGGACATGGTAAATAACCATCTATTAGTTACTTAATCAACACATGTTAGAGGATGATGAACAAGAGAGTTTCCGACAAGAGAAAGTAGTTGGGGAAAGAGGACCTCAGGTCTTTGAGTCCTGATCAGTCAGTCTAGGGTTTTGCCGTGGTCATCGAAGACAATGGATTTTCCCATTATACACACTCTTCAAATTGCCCTTTTGAGATGTTTTTTTCCTTCAAGTCCTCCCTGTTTATTTAAACATGATTTCACCAGTATAAACACATTCAGGAGAAAGACCCAGTTTGATTTTCTTCTGCCAGCATCTTCCAAAGATAGCCTTGAATTCCATTCTCATAAGAAGAAGTCTTAAAAATAAACAAAGGCGGCCAGGCACGGTGGCTGTAATCCCAGCACTTTGGGAAGCCGAGGCGGGCAGATCACTCAAGGTCAGGAGTTCGAGACCAGCCTGGCCAACATGGTGAAACCTCATCTCTACTAAAAATACAAAAATTAGCCAGGTGTGGTGGTGGGCACCTGTAATTCCAACTACTCGGGAGGCTGAGGCAGGAGAATTGCTTGAACCCGGGAGGCAGAGGTTGCAGGAAGCCAAGATCGCGCCACTGCACTCCAGCCTGGGTGACAGAGCAAGACTCTATCTCAAAAAAATAACTAAATAAATAAAATAAACAAAGGCAGTAAGTGCTTTGTCCAAACCCAAGTTTCTTCCAAAGCTGAGAGTAGTGAAATCCCCGGCTCCCTTTCTCTAATCCAATACTAAGCGCAAATGCCTTGTGTTGGTAATTTTGCTTGTAAGGTATGATCCTGCCATCTCCAGGACTTGATGTTTTATTAAACTGTTTCCAAATCTGATGGTGATTATATAAGAAAAGTTTGTACTTGTGCTCATTAATGTTACAATTCACACAGAGATGTCACCTTTACTTGCCAGTAATGCCCCAGAAGGGCTAAACCACAGGCAGAAGGGGAAAGTAAAAAGAAATGACTACATCTTTGCCTGATCATCTGTCCTGACAAATTGGAAGTCACAAAGTGATCCGTATAGTGTTTGTGCCTGGCCAGCAGTTTGTTTTTAATTAGTTGCCAACATTTAATATACAAGGATTTCATATAAAATCCAAATTTCACCCAGGCACCATGGCTCACACCTGTAGTCATGATGCTTGGAGAGGCCAAAGCGGGCGGATTACTTGGGCTCCGGAGTTCAACACCAGCCTGGGAAACATAGCGAGACCCCATCTCTACCAAAAAAATTTTTTAATTAGCAGGGCGTGATGGTGCATGCCTATAGTCCCAGCCACTCAGGAGGCTGACGGGGGAGGACTGCTTGAGCCCAGGAGTTCAAGGCTTCAGTGAGCTAGGATTCCATCACCCCACTCCAGCCTGGGCCACAGAGACCCTGTCTCTAAAATAATAAATAGGCTTGGTGAGGTGGCTCATGCCTGTAATCCCAGCACTTTGGGAGTCCGAGGCAGGAGGACTGCTTGAGCCCAGGAGTTCGAGACCAGCCTGGGCAGTAGAGCACAACCCTGTCTCAAAAATAAAATAAGATAAAATCCAAATTTCTGATTTTGCTTGAAAAATCCGAAGAACTGGCAACATTTGACTATAATCCCTCATGGCGGAATACTGGTGTGATCAACACCTGTGATACCTTTGGTCACCAGCTTTTGAACCCCTCTCCTTTATTCAAGGATGTCCCCAATTCACAAGTCTTGGTGGGAGGCAGATGTCATTTCCCACTGTTCGAGCAATATACCCGATACTTACCAGCATGCACCAGGCTTGGCCAATTAAGCGTGTCTCCCAGGCTTATAAATGGGGTGCTAATTTTAGGAAGAATCCAGGACAAGAAAGAATTGTTGAATTATTTCTGGCAGTGGATGGTGAAAGCAAAATCCAGTTTCTAGGAACAGCGAGGGCGGTAGGGGCAGTGGTATTCCATGGTTGGCAGCAGCAACAGTTTCTTAACTGACTGGATTTGGTGGAGTAATTTTGATCATGGTTTCAGTTGCACAGCCTGTCTGCCCCATTTTCCAAGCTCAGTACTCCAGCCTCGTATAATAGTGATTATATGGCCGGGTGCGGTGGCTCATGCATGTAATTCCAGCACTTTGTGAGGCCAAGGCGGGCGGATCCTCTGAAGTTAGGAGTTCAAGACCAGCCTGGCCAATGTGACAAAACCCCGTCACTACTAAAAATACAAATAAATAAATAAAAATAAAAATAAGAATTAGCTGGGTGTGGTGGCGGGCGTCCGTAGTCCCAGCTACCCAGGAAGCTGAGGCAGGAGAATTGCTTGAACCTGGGAGGCGGAGGTTGCAGTGAGCCAAGATCGCACCACTGCACTCCAGCCTGGGTGACAGAGTGAGACTCCGTCTCAAAAAAATTGCTTATACAAGCTATCCAACATTTCATTATTACATTCCCTGTCTGCTTAAATCTTATATTTAAAACTTCAGCCCCCGGCCAGGTGCGGTGGCTCATGCCTGTATTCCCAACACTTTGGGAGGCCGAGGCGGGTGGATCACGAGGTCAGGAGATCAAGACCATCCTGGCTAACACCGTGAAACCCTGTCTCTACTAAAAATACAAAAAAAATTAGCCGGGCGTGGTGGCGGGCGCCTGTAGTCCCAGCTACTCGGGAGGCTGAGGCAGGAGAATGGCGTGAACCCGGCAGGCGGAGCTTGCAGTGAGCCGAGATCGCGCCACTGCACTCTAGCCTGGGTGACAGAGCGAGACTCCGTCTCAAAAAAAAAAAAAAAAAAAAACTTCAACCCCCTTGAGGCACGCCATAGTTTCCACCCAACCCTCTAGAGTCCTTTATAGATTAACTTCCAGGCTACTTAGAGACATGTGAGTTTGCAACTCCAGTCTTTCTCTCTCTTTCTCTTTACAGTGAAAGCATTTTGGTACTTACAAAGTAAAGACCACCTAGTGCAAGAATCAGCAAAGTAATGAGAAAAAGCTTCCTGAAAGCCCCTCCCATCATTTCATCTTACATCAAAATTGGGCAGAACTGGGTCACATGCACATCTCTTAAGCCAATCACGAGCAAGAGGTCCAGGATGGCTGTGATTGGCTTTATTTAGCACAGTAGTTCCACTTTGGCTGAATATTATAATCACCTGAGAAGCCTCTTTAAAATGCCAGGCCGGGTGCAGTGGCTCACACCTGTAATCCCAGCACTTTGAGAGGCCGAGGCAGGCGGATCACCTGAGGTCAGGAGTTCGAGACCAGCCTGATCAACATGGAGAAACCCTGTCTCTACTAAAAATACAAAATTAGCCGGGCGTGGTGGTGCATGCCTGTAAACCCAGCTACTCGGGAGGCTGAGGCAGGAGAATCGCTTGAACCTAGGAGGTGGAGGTTGCGGTGAGCCGAGATTGTGCCATTGCACTCCAGCCTGGGCAACAAGAGCAAAAACTCTGTCTCAAAAAAAAAAAAAAAGAAAAGAAAAATAAAATGCCAGTGGAGGCTGGGCGTGGTGGCTCACTCCTGCAATCCCAGCAGTTTGGGAGGCCGAGGTGGGCAGATCACCTGAGGTCAGGAGTTCAAGACCAGCCTGGCCAACATGGTGAAGCCCCAGCTCTACTAAAACTACAAAAAAATTAGCCATGCGTGGTAGCCGGCACCTCTAATCCCAGCTATTCAGGAGGCTGAGGCAGGAGAATCGCTTGAACCTGGGAGGCGTAGGTTGCAGTGAGCCGAGATCACTCCACTACACTCCAGCCTGGGCGACAGAGCGGGACTCCATCTCCAAAAAATAAATTTAAAATAAATAAATAAATAAATAAAATGTCAGCAGAGGGTCCCGCTTCCAGAGGCCAAGTTTAATTGGTCTTGCTGAACTTCTGATAATGGAATTTTTTAATAAAGTTCTCCAGGTGCTTTTAGTGTCAGCCTGGGCTAAAAGTCACTGATCTAGTCCAGTCCCTACCCCTGCCCATTTTACAGATGTGAATACTGAGGTCCAAAGACAAGTTAAGTAACTTGCTCAGAGGGCTATATCTTTAATTAATAGCAAAAACAGAAATAAGCAAAACCACACACACAAATGACATTTAGTAGGAAAACTTGGCTAAGCGCTGTGGCTCATGCTTTTAATCTTAGCACTTTGGGAGGCCAAAGCAGGAGGATCCCTTGAGGGTAGGTGTTTGAGAGCAGCCCTGGCAATGCAGTGAGACTCCATCTCTACAAAAAAAAAATTTTTTTTAATCATAATAATACTAGAACAACTTTGTTTTTCCACAATAGACATGTGAGTACTGTTAAATAAAATTTATGGTATGGACCTGACAAGTTTTCAGAAAATAAAAATTAAATAAAACTTATGAGAGGCATTGTTTGGACTAAGTTCCTGCACTAGGCCTTGATAGACCAGACCAAACCAAAATGGAGTCACCTACGCTAACCACCATGCAATCAAATGGAACTTTAAAATGGGCCAGTTTTCAACAGGGCACAGTGGCTTATGCCTGTAATCCCAGCACTTTGGGAGGCCAAGGCAGGTGGACCACTTAAGGCTGAGGCAGGTGAACCACAGGAGTTCAAGACCATTGTGGCCAACATGGTAAAACACCAACTCTACCAAAATACAAAAATTAGCTGGGTGAGGTGCCAGGCACCTGTAATCCCAACTGCTAGGGAAGCTGAGGCAGGAGAATCACTTGAACCCAGGAGGCAGAGGCTGCAGTGAACCAAGGTTGCACCACTGCACTCCAGCCTGGATGACAAAGCAAGACTCCATCTCAAAAAAAAAAGAAAGAAAGAAAAAGGCCAGTATTCAAAAAACCAGATTTACAGCAACCAATCCAAAAGGGCCTAGTCAAGTTGAACAAGCATAACAATGTCTCCTCTGCTTTAATCTTATAAGGAAAGTAGCTTTGAAATGATCAGTTCACTTTCTAGCCTGTGTTTCTGCCTTCTTTAGTTCTTCTGCATATAAAACCCATCCCTTGCTCAGCTCGCTGGAGCACCTTTCTGTTTTACAGATGGGATGCTGCCCAATTCATGAATTGAAAATAAAAGATGGCTGGGCACGGTGGCTCACGCCTGTAATCTCAGCACTTTGGGAGGCTGAGGTGGGTGGATCAACGGAGGTCAGGAGTTTGAGACCAGCCTGCCCAATATGGGGAAACCCCGTGTCTACTAAAAATACAAAAAATTAGCCAGGCATGGTAGCAGGCACCTGTAATCCCAGCTACTCAGGAGGCTGAGGCCGCAGAATCGCTTGAACCTGGGAGGCAGAAGTTGCAGTGAGCCAAGATTGCCCAACTGCACTCCAGCCTGGGCAACAAGAGCGAAACTCCATCTCAAAAAAAAAGCAGAAAATAACAGACAATGAGATCATTAAATTCAATTTGATAAAATTTTGTTTTTAGACAGCATCCATTGTGTTTCTTAGAAAGTGAAGTCCTGCAGCTGGGTGCAGTGGTTCATGCTTGTAATCCCAGTATGAGCCACTTTGGGAGGCAAAGGTGGGTGGATTATTTGAGCCCAGGTGTTCAAGACCAGCCTGGGAAACATGGCAAAACCCTGTCTCTACAAAAAATACAAAAACTAGCCGGGCGTTGTGGCATGCGCCTGCATTCCCAGCTACTAGGGAGGCTGAGGCAAGAGGACCACTTGTGCCCTAGAGGTGGAGGTTGCAGTGAGCCGCGATAGTGTCACTGTACTCCAGCCTGGGTGACAGAGTGAGATCCCTCTCTCAAATAAATAAATAAATAGGAAATCAAATTCCTGGAGTGCTTGAGGACTGAGAAGCAGGGTAGTATAGTGATATGACTCTCAAACCTGAGCGATTCAGAATCCCCTCAAGGGCTTGTCACAACACAGATGGCTGGGCCCCACCTGTGAAGTTTAAGATGTCTTGGGTTTGAGGTGGAGGAGGGAAGAATAATTAGAATGTCTAACAAGTTCCCAGGGGCTGCTGTTGATGCTGTTGTCCCAGCATGGGCTATATAGAATCAGACTATATTAGCAAGATCCAGTTCTGCCCCTTACAGGTGAGAACCTAAGCAAGGTACCTAACATATCTGCAAAATGGGGCCAATGATAGTAACTTGGGCTTCTTGCAACAATTGAGTGATCATAATAAACGTAAAGCGCTTAGAACAGTGTCTCGGCCATAGAAACTGCCTAATGGATATGAGCCATTTTCATTCATTCATTCATCAAACAGTTATGAGTTGAGTGTTTCCTTTGAGCCAGGCAATGTTTCAGGCCCCAGAAGTACAGTGGTGAGTAAGTCAAAGGTTCTCCTCCAATGAGCTTACATTCCACTGGGAAGGCATACAATAGATGACTTTGCAACATATAATCTAATGTCAACACAGGAGAATTCTACATTCCAAGTTAACGGAACAGCAGATGCACACAGAGTTTTATGATAAGTTGTTCTGTTCTTGTTTGAATCTTCCAGCTCAAGGAGGTGGCAGCATCGTGCTTCTAATGCAAAGGTCCTTAGAAGGATGGTTCTTACCATGAATGGCTCGTACCATGATGGTAAGGATGGCCTTAACCATCAATAAGGGCAGATTATGGCATAGTTCCACTAGCCAATCCTTTGGGTTTTGTTTCAGAGGACAAATTTGAAACCAGAACAGTTTGGGTGGAGAGTGTTAGGAGGGAAGGGAAGAGTAGGGTGGCGATGTATTGGATGCTGCACATTTGTTCTTTCATTTAATCCTTACAACAATCTTTGAGTAAATATTATTGGATAAGGAGAGAAGAAACCTGCCCAAGGCTAAGTGGAAAAAGTGGCATCCCACCCCAAGGGTACCTAATGCTTGGCAAGGAGCAAAACCACTGAAGGGAGAACAAATCATGAACAAAGAGAGAAGGATCCAGAGTCCACGTGGCCATCTTCAAAAGTTTGCCTTCGCCTTGCAACTTAAATTGCCTTTCTCATGAGAGGCAAAAACATTCAAATGCACCATTTTCCTGGCATGTAGGAATGCTTTGGTCTACATGTTCACTGCACTGATTCTAATAATTCTTTAGCCTTTATAATTCTTTTCATTCTCCTGGAACACTTGAGGATTTGGGGACTTGCTTAGGTTTCTCTCCATAGGCTGTGTAAAGATTTTTAGAGTTGAACTGATTCGAGGCAGGTCTTCTGACACCCAAAGCAATGCTTTCTTGATGACTTCTCCTTTAGTTTCAAAAGCCACTGTATTAGTCCATTTTCATACTGCTATAAAGAAATACCCAAGACTGGGTAATTTATAAAGGAAAGAGATTTAATTGACTCACAGTTCAACATGGCTGGGAAGGCCTCAGGAAACTTACAATCATGGTGGAAGGCGAAGGGGAAACAGGCACCTTCTTCACAAGGCGGCAGGAGAGAGAAGAAAGAGCGAAGTAGGAAGAGCTCTTTATCAAACCATCAGATCTTGTAAGAACTCACTGACTATCACAAGAACTGCATGGGGGAAACTGCTCCCATGATCCACTCACCTCTCTTCCTGGACACCTGGGGATTACAATTCAAGATGAGATTTGAGTGGAGAAACAGAGCCAAACCATATCAGCCACCCTTTAGGATTTTACCCCAGTGTGAAGCCTGCGTCTCAACAATTAGATCGTTGGTGAGGAGGGTATAGCACCATTTATTTCTTTAGTAATCTTTCATAATTTTGCTTAGTTATTCTATCAGTTGTTTTCTAAAATTGTATCAGCTGTTTTCCTTTATTTTTATACCCATCACTTGTATTTTATGCCTTTTAAAAAACAGAAGTGGGCTGGGTGTAGTGGCTCATGCCAATAATCCCAGCACTTTAAGAGGCCCAAGGCAGGCAGATCACTTGAGCCGGGGAGTTAGAGAGTGTAGTGAGCCGTGATTGTGCCACTGCACTCCAGCCTGGGTGACATAGTGAGACCTTCTCTCAAAAATGAAACAGAACAAAACCCCAGGAGTGTTCAAAGACCCCAGAATTTGGCAATACATGACAAATATTTAATGTGTTTCTATAACTTTAATTCAGAGGCATCTATATCTCACCTCAGCATGTGTCAGCAAATTAATTGTAAACATGTGCTGATTTTTAGCCTTAGTATTTAAGAAAAACTTGTTAATCATTTATGATTCCCTTCCTGGAGATAAAAATGAATAAAACCAGTTTTATCTTAAAAGAAAGAAAGAAAAGTTTTAAAATGGCATGCTAATGATCTAAGCCCCCAGTGTTAAAGTTTCCTGGGAGCAAGCAGAGTAGGGGCACTGTCACATCACAAGCCCTAGCTGATCCCCTTCTTCGGGGTCCCCAGGCAGGGGCTAGGGTGAAGCCATAACTGCCATCACATACTTGCCACTGTCCCTCTGCTGTGTTCCTGAAGCAGGTGACAGTGATGTAATCCTATGCAAAGAGTATTGCTACCTCCTAATCAGAACACTGCTGACCCCAGGCCAGCCTCAGAAATCCTCCCAGGATTTTTGTCTTCCTCATCATGTTAAAAGAAAAAAAAAAAAAGAAAAGACTTCAATATGGATGCTTTGCATGCTCATTGCTGGAAAATACAGACCAGGCCAGGCGCGGTGGCTCACGCCTGTAATCCCAGCACTTTGGGAGGCTGAGGCGGGTGGATCACTTGAGGTCAGGAGTTCGAGACCGGCCTATCCAACATGGCAAAATCCCATCTCTACTAAAAATACAAAAATTAGGCAGGCGTGGTGGCGCGCGCCTGTAGTCCCAGCTTCTCCGGAGGTTGAGGCAGAGAATCGCTTGAACCCGGGAGGCAGAGGTTGCAGTGAGCCGAGATAGCGCCACTGCACTCCAGCCTGGGTGACAGAGCAAGACACCAAAAAAAAGAAAAGAAAATACAGACCAACAAAAAAGAAGAAAATAAAAGTGATCTAGAATTCTCCTCGCCTCAGGAAAAAAACCTAAAATGTTGATATCGATTCTCCTCAGTATCTCAGATCACAAGGACCCTGTCCTCTGTGTTCATGAACTAGACCCTTCCAGCGACACAGATTAACCCAACTGGAAGTTTCTGTTTGTTTTTCTCTGGAGTCGTTTTCTGGAGGTTGGTTCCCTAAATTTTTTGGGCGAGGGGCACGGATTCCGGAGATAGGTGGGTTGCAGTTGTGTTTGTTTGGGGTTGTTTTACATTTCCAAATATTCACCTCCCAGCTTGGGGGCCGAGAGGTATCTCAAGCCTTCTTTCGCAAAGGCATCTATATTCAAGACCCAGCCGTTTTACTCGGGGTTGTTTTTTTTCTTAGATTTTTTTTTTTTTTTTTGAGCCCCGGCAGCTTTTGTTCCTTTGAATTTAAGTGTTTGAAGCTTGGCGATGGCAGGAATTGGCTTTAGCCTTGAGATCTTAATATGTAATGATGACTGGGGCTGCAGGGGGCCCTGCCTCTGCCGCTGCCCTGCTCTGGAAGCGCCTGGGTATCTGAGAGTTCAGAGCAGGCTGGAGGGGCGGAGCTTGGAGGGAGGCTGGCGGCCCGCGCCTCCGGTAACCTAGCAACCGACGCCCTAGCAACGCGAGGGGGCGGGACCGAGGGAGGAAGTCGGAAACTGGTGGCCGCGTCTCGCGAGAGTTGCTTTTGCGCGCGAACTGTAAGTGCCAGGGTCTCAGGGTCAGGTCGCGGCTGGTCACTGTGCAGGCGCTTGGGTGACGCGACGATCTCAGCGGATCTGGTCACCTTCGTCTCCCCGCCATGGAGACCTCAGCACTCAAGCAGCAGGAGCAGCCCGCGGCGACCAAGATCAGGAACCTGCCCTGGTAGGAGGAGGCCGAGCGGCGGCGGTGGGCAGAGGGGGCCAGGCGGCCGCGCGGGGAGGAGGTGGCTGGGGTGGCAGGTGACCGGACCCCAACCCGACCTCTTCCCGTCGTCCCCAGGCCTGCAGCCGGGACCGAGCTGCAGAGGTTTCCCCCGACACCCCCCAGCTACCCAGACTCGTCCGTTCTGTTTAGGACTTTTGCCAGTTCTCACCCTTTCACCCCCAGCTCCATTTGCCGAAGAAGAAGGCGGCTTTCGCACCTGGTGACAGCACAGGGGTTCGATCCCGCGTCTCCTGACACCTGCAATGGCCTCCATGCCAAAATGCCCTCTTCCCACTCTTCAAAACCTGCGATGCGACTATTGGTCACATTTTAAACTAGTAATAACGCTCCCTGGTCAACTTTTATTGAATGGCATATTATTAGATTAGCAGACGCCCTGTTAGATGTTCGATCCTTACAAAGACCGTAGGAGGTAGGCACCGCCTCAAATTTTACACAGGAGGAAACTGCATTTTAGAAAGATGTAATGACTTCCCTATGGTCCAAGGGAGAAAATTGGCTTGGAGGTGAATCTAGGAAGTCTGAATTCAGATCTTGTACTCTTAACCATCCTACTTAAACAGCTATGTTCTCGCAATGCTTCCAAGACTTTGAAGCAATTTGACTTGGCTTCGAAAAGCTGCAAGTTGTCATTGTCTAGTAACTAGTTCAATTTGTCTTTATTGTGGTTAAAAAAAAACCCAGAAGATTGACAGTTGTAACTATTTTATGTATTTACGTATTTATTTTTTTAGAGACAGGGTCTTGCTCTGTCGCCCAGGCTGGAGCGCAGTGGTGTGATCACAGCTCAGTGTAACCTCAAACATTGGGGTTCAAGCCATTTTCCTGCCTCAGCCTCCGAAGAACTGGGACTTTTAGAGGCGAGCTACCAAGCCCATCCTGTAACCATTTTAAAATGTACAATTGAGTGGCATTAAGTACATTCAGAATGCAGTGTACTGTTGTGGAGTCTTCCCGCTATCTAGTTCCAAAATTTCATCACCCCAAATGGAAATCCTGTACCCATTGACAGTTACTCCCCATTCTCCCCTTCCTCTAGCCCCTGGCAACCACTAATCTGCTTTCTATCTATGGATTTGCCTATTCTGGACATTTCATGTAAGTGGAATCCTACACTATGTGGCCTTTTGTGTCTGGTTTCTTTCACTCAGCATCATGTTTTCAAGGTTCATGCGTGTTGCTGCTTGTATCAGTAGTTAATTTCTTGTTATGGCTGAATCATATTCCATTGTATGGACAGAAGAGATTTTACCTATCCATTCTTCTGTTGAAGTCTATTTGGGTAGGAGTTCAGTTTCAAATGCACTTTGCAATAGTAGGTGCCCATCAGGTTGAGATTATAGGCAAACAGCTGGAAAGATGAAGTTAGAACAGAGTTTTCAACCTCAGCACTATTGACATTTTGGGCCAGATACTCTGGGTGGGTTTAGGGGAGCTGTCCTGTGCATTGCAGCATGTTTAACAGCATTCCTAGAGACTACACACTGAGTGCCATAGGACCCTCTGCCCACCTGTGACAACTAAATATGTTTCTAGATATCACTAGATGTTCCTAGGAAGACAAAATCACCTGTGGTTGAGAACCACTGGTCTGTTCAAACTTAAAGTGCTTTCTTATTCTTCCTTTTGAAATTAGGATATGAAAGGATTCTGGTTTTTTTTTTAAGACAAGGTCTCACTCTGTCGCCCAGGCTGGAGTGCTGGAGTGCAGTGGTGCAATCTCGGTTCACTGCAACCTCCGCCTCTCGGGTTCAAGCAATTCTCCCACCCCAGCCTTCGGGGTAGCTGGGGCTACAGGGGTATGCCACCATGCCCAGCTAATTTTTGTATTTTTTGGTATTTTTTATTGAATGGCATATTATCGGGTTAGCAGACACCCTGTTAGTTGTTCTATCCTTACAAAGACCCTAGGAGGTACCCATAGAGACAGGGTTTTGCCATGTTGGCCGGGCTGGTTGGTCTTGAACTCCTGACCCCAAATGATCCACCCACCTTGGCCTCCCAAAGTGCTGGGATTACAGGCATGAGCCACTGTGCCTGACCTGCAAGGATTCTTTTGCACATAAAATATTCTTGCATTTATATATGTCATAATACATACTAAATTGTATTTCAGGGTTGAAAAATACCGGCCACAGACCCTGAATGATCTCATTTCTCATCAGGACATTCTGAGTACCAGTAAGTATCCATGTGTCAGTTGCTCTTGTCCTGGTTGAGGGACTTGTATAAATTTCTTAGCGATGTTGTCTCTCCTAAGTAATAACTTCAAAGAATCTGATTGCGCTTTGTAGAATGTGGCTTTAAGATCATTCATTCATTTTCTTCAGGTCGCTACAGTCCAGTGGGTAAGTCACAAACATGAGCATAAAATTGCAACACAGTGGAGTAAAAATAGCATTACGGAGAATCATTTAAGTTCACAGATGTTGCCAGCACCCCGAAAGGTGCCTGTAACACAGTAGGCACTCAATAAATACTTGTTGACTGGCTGCGCTATTGAGTGAATTCCAGTTGTTCCACGAAAGCAGATATGAGGCCCCTACATCAAGTTGTATCTGCCTCTGATTTGGACATTGAATTGGGTTGAAGAGCTTTCAGCCCAACTCAGGAGCCCAGGGTGAATGAGGCAGCTCCCAAAGACTGATGGTGCCCTTCTTCCTTCCTGATCCTCAGTTCAGAAGTTTATCAATGAAGACCGACTGCCACACTTGCTTCTTTACGGTCCCCCAGGGACAGGCAAGACATCTACCATCCTAGCCTGTGCGAAACAGCTATATAAAGACAAAGAATTTGGCTCCATGGTCTTGGAGGTAAATAAGATTGTTCTTACTCTACAAATAACTTAGGACTCCGGTCTCTTAATTTCAGTTCTGCTGGTTTTATTTTACTTTAAAAGTAAGTTGCCCCACGGACAGTTAGGAAAGAAGTAAATTTGAATATTTTAATTCCCTTTTTCCTATAATGGTCATTTTGGTCTGGATTAGCGTTGGTCAGCTAGAGGGCAGTTGTAGGGTTTGGCACCTTTTTCTTTGCTCTTGCCAACTTCTCCCCAAACCTTACTTTATGGTGACTTGGTTGCTGCCTGTCTGCCATGGCCCCTCTAGATCAATTCTCCACGTTTCTCCACCATATTCCTGCCTGGAAGGCTGAGCTCTACTGACTATAAGCTCACTTACCCTCTGGCTCCTGGTTGGGTTTGGCCAATAGGGGCCTTGGCAGGGGTGGGGGAAGGAAGTGAGTGATGCCTGGGCCTTCCCTGGGGGCTGACACAGGCTGGCAGCATGGCCCACCTGTAGGGTACATCTCACAGGTGGTATCTTTCCTGCAGCCCTCTCCAGGTGCCTACAGCCACTCCCTTCACTAAGCCCTTCAGGCTCAAGGGTGACAGGTATTGCATAGCCCCATGGTTTTCCTATATCACACCTTTAAAAAGATCTTGTTTAATTCTCTTCAAATTGCTGCATTTGAGTATGCCATCTGTATATTGCTGGGACCTTGACTAATATACTTAGATTCAAAAATCTGAGTATTGTCTATTGCAAGAAAAGTTTAACTTACTTTTTAGACGCAGGTCTCAGAACTTTGCTGCTACTAATGTCCTTATTTCAGTTTATTAAGAACTTGGTAACTTAGGATTGTGGTAGCTGAAATTTGTATCATTCTGCTCATACCAGAGGTGCTGTTCAGTGTAACCATACCAATTAATTATTTCTCCGATTTATGTCAGTCATTGTCCTCAAAGGGTGGGGGTAATATAGCCATCTTTATTAATTTAGTGAATTTTGTGTAAAACTGATTTTTTATTTTATGATGATCTCTTAGCCATCATTAGACATAGAGAGCTAGCCTGCTGAGCTGGACTGATGAGGAAATACACTAACACCAAGAACTCACAGATAGCGCAGCAACATGGTTTTTGTTTTGGCTTCTGTCTTCCACATTTAGCTGAATGCTTCAGATGACCGAGGAATAGACATCGTTCGAGGACCGATCCTGAGCTTTGCTAGCACAAGGACAATATTTAAGTAAGAATTATTTGTGTAATTTCGCTCCCTTGATTTTGATTAGTAAGATGATATGGCTTAATTTTTTAATCCTCTCCTTAGCCAGTTTATATGGGTTGAAAAAAAAAGTGACTTTGTCCAAAGCAACCATGGAAAAGAGATAAACGAGAGGGATGGTAGTAAGAAGCGTTATAATGCAACTGTTAAAATAAAATGTTATCTACACTTGTATTAGCAAGTTTTTTTTTTTTTTTCTTTTTTTTTGGAGACAGGGTCGCCCTGTATCGTACAGGCTGGAGTGCAGTAGCATGATCTCGGCTCACTGCAACCTCCACCTCCTGAGTTCAAGCGATCTTCCAGCCTCAGCCTCCTAAGTAGCTGGGACTACAGTCGTGAGCCATCACGCCCAACTAATTTTTGTATTTTTTAGTAGACGTGGGGTTTTGCCATGTTGCCTAGGCTGGTCTCGAACTCCTGAGCTCAAGCAATCTGCCCGCCGCAGCCTCCCAAACTGCTGGGATTACAGACGTGAGCCCAGCCTGTATTACCAAGTTCTTTAGGGAGCATTAACTTCATTTTTAGTTCCTGAGAACTGGTTAGATTGCCCTAAGACTGGATGAGCTAGTTTGAATTTAAAAATAAATTGAGATCAGGAAGGACAACTAGGATGGTGGCTAAAAAAAAAAAAAAGAAAGAAAGAAAAAGGGTGAGGGCCGGGCGCAGTGGCTCACACCTGTAATCATAGCCCTTTGGGAGGCCTAGGCAGGTGGATCACCTGAGATCAAGGGTTCAAGACCAGCATGGCCAACATAGTGAAACCTCGTCTCTACTAAAAATACAAAAATTATCTGGGCATGGTGGTGGGCGCCTGTAATCCCAGCCACTCAGGAGGCTGAGGCAGGAGAATCGCTTGAACCCGGGAGGCAGAGGTTGCAGTGAGCCAAGATCGCGGCACTGCACTCCAGCCTGGGCAACAGAGCAAAAACTTAGTCTCAAAAAAAGCAAAAGGGTGAGGGACTCAGGCGTGAGTGAGGGAGACGGGAAAAGCAGTAGCATGGTAGGGTGCCATGTGGAGGAAAGTGAAGATGCCAGAGGACACAGCGCACAGAAGTAGAGAAGTCTCCTCCATTCCCACCAAGGGTTGAAGGAGTGATGCGGCATTTCCTCTCTGAGTGACCAAAGATGTCTGCCTTGGCCAAAGTTCTAGAAGAAATTGTGTTTCTGAGACAGGGCTCGATGGCACAATGGGAAGATATAGGTTTGAGCCCAGATGTTGAGGTGAGATTGAAGAAATCTTTAGACAGCACCATTTGTTTTTCTAGGAAAGGCTTTAAGCTAGTGATCTTGGATGAAGCAGACGCCATGACTCAGGACGCCCAGAATGCCTTGAGAAGAGGTAAGCAGAGGCACTGTGGAGCGTTTGGGCTGGCGTGCACACTGGAAGGAGAATTAGGAACTTTGTGTTTGTTGCTGTTGTTATTGTTTTTTTGGGGGGGGAGTTTTGTTTTTTTTTTTGAGTCAGAGTCTTGCTCTGTCACCCAGGTTGGAGTGCAGTGGCGCAATCTTGGCTCACTGCAGCCTCTGCCTCCTGGGTTCAAGCGATTCTCTGACCTCAGCCTCTTGAGTAGCTTGGATTACAGGCATGCACCACCACACCCGGCTGATTTTTATATTTTTAGTAGAGATGGGGTTTCACCATGTTGGCCAGGCTGGTCTCGACCTCCTGACCTCGGGTGATCCGCCCGCCTCGGCTTCCCAAAGTGCTGGGATTACAGGAGAATTAGGAACTTTAAGCTTCCCAAAGTGCTGGGATGACAGGAGAATTAGGATGTGAGATATGGCTTGGCTTGTTTTCAGTTTTCATCTTCTGGCCCAGAGAAATCTCTATGCCTTTCTCTGTGTCTCCCATCTAATGATACAGGCTAGATACCTCTGTAGCGGGACTTCCCCTTCAGCAGCCTAGGGACTAAGCCCTGCGGGGACTTTTAAGTCTGGCCAGTCACTGGTGTTCAACCTCCTTTGACACTGGGTTCAATTTCAGAGTTGGGAATTCATATCTTTCCGTGGGATGGGGTGTGGAAAATCTTTCATCCTTAAGCTATCAGATAGTCCTTTCTGCTAATAGTACCCTTTCCTTTCTACTAATGGTACCCTTTGAACCACAATGGCTAGGAAAAGCATATCTGAAGTTGAGGTGCCCAGAGAGCTGATATTACTTCACTGCTTGCCAAGTGAATGATTTGGCAGGGGGAGGGACAGCACCCTGTGATTTGTCTGTCTTCAGGGGCCTAGTGCAGTTCTTTTCTCTTAAAGGACACTTGTCATCTCTCATTAAGATTCCAAGTGAATCAGCTTTGAGAGAAGAACGATCTTTAGGAGTTTGTGGGGAGGGAGTAGATGGCAACACATGTTAAGAGAAGGATGGGGGAAGGGGGAGGAGGAGGGGGTGAGGAGGAGGAGGGGGAGGAGAAGGCGGAGGAGGAGGGTAGGGGGAGGTGGAGGAGGAGAGGTTGGGGAGGAGGAGGAGGAGGAGGAGGACAGCAAGAATATCTTCTGGTCCTAGAAGCTTGGCAGCCTTTCTTCGGCATCTTGTTCTGCCGAGTGACTGTCATTCTGGGCAGATCCCCATGTGAGAACATTGGGTACCTACAGAATGGAACTGGTGTCATAAGCAACTCTTTGTTCGGGTTATTGCTCCCTTGAGTGCTCTAAGGCCTCCAGACAGTCTCCATGGAAAAGTCTGCAAAAAGCCGCCCCCCTCCCTGCCCATAGAAGGTGAAGAATCATCAACCTGCCAAATATAATTTTATGTAAAAGGACAAGAAGAGGTCTCATAATCTTAATGGGATTACATGGCAAAAGTGCCAGAATCATGGCAAATGGTAAAAAGGAAGCATTTTGTAAAATCCCACGGAGGCATGTTTACCAGTTTGTCAAAGAGGGGTGGCTAGGCAGGGCGCAGTGGCTCACACCTGTAATCCCAGTTCTTTGGGAGGCTGAGGCAGGCAGATCACCTGAGGTCAAGAGTTCGAGACCAGCCTGGCTAACTGATGAAACCCCATCTCTACTAAAAATACAAAAATTGGCCTGGCACAGTGGCTCATGCCTGTAATCCCAGCACTTTGGGAGGCCAAGGCGGGCGAATCATGAGGTCAGGAGATCGAGACCATCCTGGCTAACATGGTGAAACCCCGTCTCTACTAAAAATATAAAAAATTAGCTGGGCGTGGTGGCACGTGTCTGTAGTCCCAGCTACTCGGGAGGCTGAGGCAGGAGAATCGCTTTAATCTGGGAGGCAGAGGTTACAGTGAGCCGAGATCGTGCCATTGCATTCCAGCCTGGGCAACAGAGCGAGACTGTTTCAAAAAAAAAGAGGAGTGGCTAATCTCTGATCTGAACAGGCCAGCGCTGCCCTGTCATAGGCTGCAGCCTCACTTGTTTACATTCTTTCTTTTTTGAGACAGAGTCTCACTCTGTTGCCCACGCTGGAGTGCAGTGGAATGATTTTGGGTCACTGCAACCTCCACCTCCCGGATTCAAGCAATTCTCCTGCCTCAGCCTCCCAAGTAGCTGGGATTACAGGCGTGTGCCACCACACCTGGCTAAATTTTGTATTTTCAGTAGAGGTTTTGCCGTGTTGGCCAAACCTCCTGACCTCAAGTGATCCTCCCGCCTCAGCCACCCAAAGTGCTGGGATTACAGACGTGAGCCACTAAGCCACTATGCCCGGCCAACATCCTCACTTGTTTGCAGTATTGAATCTTTTCCTATACCCTTGTGACCACAGAAAAATTCAAGTTTTCTGGGCTCTCTGAAAAATCAGAATGGACTTTGACATGAAGTGGTTTTATTTTCTCTTACTAGTAATTGAGAAATTCACAGAAAATACCAGATTCTGCCTCATCTGTAACTATCTGTCAAAGATCATCCCTGCCTTGCAGTCCCGCTGCACGAGGTTTCGGTTCGGTCCCCTGACTCCTGAACTCATGGTTCCCCGCCTGGAACATGTCGTGGAAGAAGAGAAGTGAGTATTTTGTGGGCCTTTGGGGATGGAGTGTAGTAGAAACAGGCTTGTGGGATGACTGGCTGGTTCGTATGTAGAGGAGAGGAATGTTGGAAAACGACTTTGCAGAGTGCCTAGCACAGGGGAGGCACTGGGGACTGTCCACTGCTATCATTTTCTCTGCCGTCTCAAGGCCATTCCTCAGAAAAGTCATTTGGTACTTCATTTTTCTTGATTCCATCCTCCTCCCCTGGAAGCTGTCCCAATTTCCTCCTACTCTTCTTTGTCATTGGAAACTGCAGGCTGCTGAGTCCCTTCTGCAAAGATGCTTCCAGCCTTTTTAGACTAGAAGGGAAGGTTCTAAGACATCACATTCTGTGTAGTCAGATGCCAAGCAAGTAGCCGACCTGAGCAGCTGCTTGTTGTGAAGGAGTTTCGGCTGTGTGATCATGGCTTGTGCCAGGCCTCTGTCCTCCCCAGAGAGCAGAATTCAAGGCGACTGGCTCCATGGGAGAATGCTTGTTCCTAAATACAGGCTGTTCTCGATTTTGGTTGGCTGTGACTACTAATGTGAAGCCCAGGTCCCTAAAAACCAGAGTGAATTCTAGATCATATAGATCAGGAGATTATTAACTCTGTTCCTCTCCTTCCTTCATCCCTTTAAAGCCTTAATCATTCCAGGCCATCTTGTTCCTTTGGTGAATGCTGGTGCTCTCAGGGGGCCTCATAAATCCCTTTTGCTTATTTCTTTCAGAGTTGATATAAGTGAAGATGGAATGAAAGCACTAGTCACTCTTTCCAGCGGAGACATGCGCAGGGCTCTGAACATTTTGCAGGTATGGTCTCAAGCAAATCCTTTTTTTTTTTTTTTTGAGACAGAGTCTTGCTCTGTCGCTCAGGCTGGAGTGCAGCAACACAATCTCAGCTCACTGCAACCTCCGCCTCCTGGGTTCAAGCGAATCTCCTGCCTCCTGAGCAGCTGGGATTACAGGTGCCCGCTACCACGCCCTACTAATTTTTGTATTTTTAGTAGAGATGGGGTTTCGCCATGTTGGTTAGGCTGGTCTCGAACTCCTGACCTCAAATGATCCATCTGCCTCAGCTTCCTAAAGTGCTGGGATTACAGGCATGAGCCACCATGCCCAGCCTGGTCCCAGCAAATCCTGAGTCATTGTTTTGTAATAGTTTTTGAAGAAAGACCTAAGCAAAGGCATGATCAATCTGTAAATTTTGAAATCTACAGCTGGTAAGACCTTGGTCTCATAACCTGCAGGATTCCCCCTCCTCACTTTGTATTTTGATTAATTGAAAAAATCACTTGTTGCAGGCCAGGTATGGTGGCTCACGCCTGTAATCCCAGCACTTAGGGATGCCGAGGGAGGTGGATTGCCTGAGCCCAGGAGCTGGAGACCAGCCTGGGCAACATAGTGAGACTCTGTCTCCACTAAAAAATCATGAGCCAGGTGTGGCGGTGCACACCTGTAGTCCCATCTACTCAGGAGGCTGAGGCAAGAGGGTGACTTGAGCCTAGGAGGTCGAGGCTACAGTGAGCCATGATCATGCCACTGCACTTCAGCCTGAGCAACAGAGCAAGACCCTGTCTCAAAAAACAAAGAGAGAGCAAAAGAAAATGTTTTAAAAACAAAAAGAATCATTTGTTGCAAAGAAGGCAAAGGGAGGGAAGGATTTGGCACTGGAATAGCCAACAGGCTGTGGCATCCTCTGATGAGGTGACTCTTCCGGTATTGAATATGTGGGTTCCCACTGCCTTGTGCCCATAGAACTTTGCTGCTCACCTGCATTGCTGCCTTGGCAATTTCTTCTTGGCTCCCTGCAGCTTGGTGGCGGCTGTGACAGCCACTGTGATCTCCCCTTTCCCCCTCTGTCTGCACAGAGCACCAATATGGCCTTTGGGAAGGTGACAGAGGAGACTGTCTACACCTGCACCGGGCACCCGCTCAAGTCAGACATTGCCAACATCCTGGACTGGATGTTGAATCGAGATTTCACCACAGCCTACAGAAGTATCCTTTCTCATGACCTCCTGGCCACCGAGACCTGAAGGTGGCCCCAGGAGTTCAGGTTGCAGCCAGCACCCACACCTTGCTGGCAAAGGATGACTGGCTGCAGGCGACTCTGGTCAGCTTGTTGTGGGAGTGAGATGTCTGTAGGTGGAGTGGGTACTTGTCTTTAGCACTCCAGAGTTCTTCTTGGAGGGCTCTGACCTTCAAATCAGGGTAAGGCTTGAAGCAGCTTCACTCACAGATGGGAGAAAAGCTTAGGCCTTGGCATTGAAGATGCAGGAATTTTCAAGTGGTCATGATAGTGATAGCTCTTGTGCTGTGAAATGAAAGGCTAGGAATGGTGACACGAAGCCTTTTTGGAAATGCATTTGGGGCTGGGTGTGGTGGCTCATGCCTGTAATCCCAGCACTTTTGGAGGCTGAGGCGGGGAGATCACTTGAGGTCAGGAGTTCAAGACGAGCCTGGCCAACATGGCGAAACCCCGTCTCTACTAAAAATACAAAAATTAGCCGGGCGTGGTGGTGGGTGCCTGTAGTTCCAGCTACTCGGGAGGCCGAGGCATGAGAATTGCTTGAACCTGGGAGGCAGAGGTTGCAGTGAGCCGAGGTCATGCCACTGTACTCTAGCCTGGGTGACAGAGGGAGACTCCATCTTAAAAAAAAAAAAGAAAGAAAGAAAAAGAAAATGCAGTTGGCTTTATTCTCTACTAGAAGGAGTTACAACTCTATCTTTCAGAAAGCCCTTACTGAAGATGAAACAAAGAAAAATAAAGAATTGGAGTCCAACACGTGCAGCTTCAAGTTGAAAGAGAAACAGTTGTGTTGGGATTAAAAGCCCTACTTTAAAGTCTCTTGCCCGGGTTTGGATTCAAAATTCTCTGCAGTATGTTTGTTCTGGAACTTGTTCCCTTTGCCTTAACTGCTCCTCTAGATATTACAGAATTGAAAACTCTGAAGGGGTTGGCACTGCATGATATCCTGACAGAGATACACTTGTTTGTGCATAGAGGTAACTTACATTATACCCCAGCTGAGAAGCTGTGGAGAAGGTAGCCTGCTTTGGGGTTAAGGATGGTTAGGACAGGAGGCTTCATTCTTGAAGCAAAGAAACTAATGAATTGTAAATCAGACCCTTCTTGTTAGCAGTTCTGTCTTGCCACTGTTTAAAATTTTGTTCCAGAGCTGGGTACGGTGGCTCAAGCCTGTAATCCTAGCACTTTGGGAGGCCAAAGCAGGCAGATCACTTGAGGTCAGGAGTTGAAGACCAGCCTGGGCAACATGGTGAAACCCCGTCTCTACTAAAAATACAAAAAATTAGCCTGGCATGGTGGCGCACGCCTGTAATCCCAGCTACGTGGGAGGCTGAGGTGGGAGAATCATTTGAACCTGGGAGGTGGAGGTTGCAGTGAGCCAAGATTTGCCACTGCACTCCAGCTTGGGCGACAGAGCTAGAGTTTGTCTCAAAAAAAAAAAAAACACAAAACACAAAAAACGTGTTCCATAAACCCTCTTTTAATATCTAGAACTGCTGGGGAAAGTGAAAACTCCTGGAGGCTAACTTTATTTCCTCTAGGGGTTTATATTTTATAGCAGTAAGTAGTATATATTAATTCAGATTTCTAAAAAAAAAAAAAAAAAAAGTCTGTCTATCTATCTATCTATCTAGATATATATTCCCAGAAAAGAAAGAGAAGATATGTAAACCATGTAAACCAAAGCAGGCTTAAGGAAAACATCTTAAGTTCCACACTTGCCTGTACCTTCTACACAGAGAATTGGTTCTCAACCTTGGCAGCAGATAGGGGCACTCCAGACAAATTAAGTCAGCTTCTCGGAGGACAACCAGGCATCCGTATTCTCTAAGCTCCCCAGGTGACTTGTGTAGGCTTTCGGAGAAGCTCTTCCTTCCACAGTGGCCAACTGCTAGATGGAGACTTAACCGGGTCAATGAATGTTGGTTCTGCCCAGGCCTTCACAGGCCTCTTCCTGGCTGGCCCATGCCATGCCTTCTGCCCAAGGTATGGTTGGCTCAGGCCCAGCTCTGCACCTTGATTGTGGAAGCTGAGCATAAACCAACTTTAAAAAATCAGTTGTTTGTGCTTGGTTTTTAAATGGGGACAGGATAGGTATAGTGGCTGACGCCTGTAATCCCAACACTTTGGGAAGTCAAAATGGGTGGATCACTTGAGCCCAGGAGTTTGAGACCAGCCTGGGCAACATGGTGAAACCGCATCTCTACAAAAAGTACAAAACAGCCAGGCAAGGTGGCGCACACCTGTAGCCCCAGTTACTCAAGAGTCTTGAGGTGGACGATCCCTCAAGCCCAAGAAGTCAAGGCTGCAGTGAGTCATGATCATGCCATGCCATGGCACTCCAGCCTGGGCAAGAGAGTGAGACCCCGTCTCAAAATAAAGTAAAATATAAAATAAAAACAGCAAGTGGGAACTCAGCATTCAAGTTAACTTGTAGAGCTACCCAGCTGCTAAGAGCAGTGTGATCTTCGGTGCTCTTAGGATCACTTTGGTATCTGCTCATTTTCCTTTTTGACTACCCTATAAAGCACAAAATCGAGTGGGTAAAAAGTATGAAACCAGCACTGTTTCTACTTTCTTAGAGGTCTGGTATCTAGTGAGCAGGCTGAGGCCTCAGGACTAGTTCAGTGTTAAGGATTTGATGTTGAAACTCATTTGTCCTCTGTGGGTTTTTGACAGTAGAGAGTGACCTAACTCGTTTGATTTTGTTTTTCCCTCAGTTGACTTTCCATCTTCAGTTCGAATACATTTATTGACCAAAATGGCAGACATTGAGTGAGTACTTCTTGTCCCAGTTTTAATTCTTTTCCTCCTTTTTTCCCCTGTTGTGAGTTATTTGTTTCAACTTTCTTGGTTTCAGTTTTTTTTCCTAAATCGTTCACATACGGTACAATCTAGTCTGGTGATATTGAATGGAATGTGGGGAAGGGTGTGAGCTGCTTAAAGAACATGGGGATAAATTCACAGGTCAAGTACAGATCAGTTACATATCTGAGATGAAGGCCTCTCCTTGGACCTCACAGGCTCGGCCCACATTGATTCTGAAAATGCCCTTGTTATTTGGGAGGCCTGCTTTGCTTCAACCACCCAGCTGTTATTAAGGCATTTTGGCATACTAAAGCATATTGGGGGGAAAAGTAAACACAAACTCAATTTTCTGCTTTGCCTGGTTCCGTAAACACTGTTATTAGCCCCCAGTGAAGCTGGCAGCTATCATTTAAGTAGACAGAGCATTGGGTTCAACATAGACGTCAGCATAGGCCAACTCTAATTTGTGGCATTGGCTTTCACAGGCACAAATTAGGTCACCTCTCCTCATTGCATTGTGAATATGATGATTTTGCTATCAGTGGCTGGGCATTTAGAAGGTGGCGAGATGAACTCCAGTGTCCTGCTTTACTGACTAGACCACAGACCCACCAATGTATCAGCCAAACTCCCCGATGAAATGGCTTAATTAAGAGGAAGGAAATCTCTGTTCTTTCCCTCTTAACATATTTTGCCGACGAAATAATCCTTCATTACATAAATTTTGTATATCTGTATAGTTAGGACAAAGTTAAGTTCAGAACACCGCTGTTGACACCTAATAATTTGTTTCTTTTTTTGAGACAGAGTCCCACTCTGTCGCCCAGGCTGGAGTGCAGTGATGCAGTCTCGGCTCACTGCAACCTCTGCCTCCCAGGTTCAAGCGATTCATCTGCCTCAGCCTCCTGAGGAGCTGGGATTACAGGCATGCACTACCATGCCCAGCTAATTTTTGTTTTTTGTTTGTTTGTTTTGTAGAGACGGGGGTTTCACCATGTTGGCCAGGCTGGCCTCCAGTGATTGGCCCGCCTCCCAAAGTGCTGGGATTACAGGTGTGAACCACTGCGCCCGGCCTGATACCTAATAATTTTTAAAATTGAATCTGTCCTTACAAGTTTGAAACATCACATTTATAAATCAATGTGTAGGGCAGAGAAGAAAATGTTAGGGGGACACATACAAGATTGCCATCCAGGGCAAATTTGTTCTATCAATTCCCATCCCCACTCCTTCAACAGATTTTCAGCCCTAGATCTCTTGGTCCCTTAAGAAAAGGCAGCTGTGTTTGGTGTCTTTTTTCTTACCCTGTGTTTGGTTTCTGTTAGGTACAGGCTTTCTGTTGGCACCAACGAGAAGATCCAGCTGAGCTCCCTCATTGCTGCATTTCAAGTCACCAGAGACCTGATTGTTGCAGAGGCCTAGATGCTCTGAGGGCCGTTCACAATTCTCAGGGCTCAGCAGTGACGGGAGAACAGAGGACAGTTCCAGGATAAACTGCTGCCTGGGGCTGTGGGATGAATCAGTCACCCCGAATCTTGGAAAAAACCCCTTCCAGGAGAGGATGGGCAGGCATTTAAAAAGTACCGTTTTTGTGGTTGTTTGGAGCAGGGATGTACAAAATAATTTTAATGTATTAACTCATACTGCCTGTCTTTTATAGGGGAAAAAAATAACCTTTTTTATTTTAAAGTTATAAGGTTTTTACCTTTTAGTTGCTTGGATGACAGGGAATTAGCCTACCCCATTTTGGTCTGGAACAGAAGACTTTCAAATTTAATATGGTCCAAGTGTCTTCCTACTCAAGGTAAACATTATCTCCAAAATTACATTTATGATTCTAATATTTGGCATTGAGTCTGTATCTAATTTAAACAGATGTTAATGGACGTCTGGCCGAAACTATTATACTTTTATAAGATGAGCTGAATCCTCTTACTTTAAAAACTGGTCTTTTTATTTACCCTCTGTGGTAGAAGAGTCACCAGCAGGTTCCAAATTGATGTGTATGATAGGGAAAAAACCTTAATTTTAAATATAATATAGAGCCTTAAACTATGCCACTGGGTGGTAGAGGCTGTATAAAATGCACTTGTTTTCATGCAGGAGCGGGGCAAGTAAGGTTGAGCCTGACTGTAAATCTAGAACTGCGGAAGGACTGGGACTTTTGTACAAATTTCACATTTATTTTACAGCAATCATGCTGCATTTGTGTTAGTGTTCTTTATAATAAAAAACAAAGCAGCCTCCTGGCTGGCTGTGTTACAAGTGACTCTTCCTTAGACAGCTAGAAAGATGCTGACTTTGTCAAACTTGCATTTATATGAAAACCTTCTGTCTCTAGTATCACAGAATAAACTTTCTTTAGATGCTGTCCTTTATAAAATGTCAAATTCTTAAACTGTCAAATGGAAAAAGTCACTATTCCCTTTGTTCATGGAGGACTCACCCCCTTAAGGACAGCGGCAAAGTATGAAGCTAACTATCTGATGGCCAACCAGGCCTCAAACCACCCAGAGGCTCAGCATCTGCTGTACCTGGAACTTCAAGATAACCATGAAATGTAAACGTTGGCCAATCCATTCCCAGCTCTTCTGCTGTACTACTTGTTTTATGTGTTTATTTTTTGAGGCAAGATCATGCTCTGTCAGTCACCCAGGCTGGAATACCGTGACACGATCGTGGCTCGCTACAGCCTCTGTGTCCCAGGCTCGAGCAGTTCTCCCACCTCAGCCTCCTGAGTAGCCGGAACCACAGGTAAATGCCACCACATCCTCAGCCCCCTGAGTAGCTGGGGCTACCATGCACACCAGCACCACACTAAGTTTTTTTGGCTATTCATTTATTTATTTTTTAAATAAAGATTGGGTCTTATCTCACTCTGTTGCCCAGGCTGATCTTGAACTCCTGAGCTCAAGCAGTCCTCCCACCTCAGCCTCCCAAAGTGCTGGGATTACAGGCATGTGCCGTCACACCCAGCCCTGCTTGTTTTAAAAGGGGACTTTTTTTTTTCTTAATGGAAAAAAATGAAACAGAGAGCCAAAAGCTTTTAACTGTTTTTTTTTTTCTTTTCTTCAATGAAAGCCTCTCATTTTGAAAAGACATGTTTTTCTTCAAGCAACAAAGGTGGTAGAGGAAATTCCTCAACTTTCTCAACGAGTCATGTAACGTTACACTGGCCTCCATAAAGCACCGATTAAGAAAGCTAAAGAATAAGATGTTGTATTTCTTTTAAAATAATTTAAAATATATTAAATTTTCCTAAGGCAGGTTTTGTTTGAATGAGGTGTCTTGATTAGATAACTACATGCCACTGAAGGAGAACAGTACTTTTAAGGAGCTATTTTTGTTTCGCAGTAGAGTTGAAACCAGCTGATTAATCCAATGAAGTTAAACAGCAGAGACAGATCTCGTACATAAGAGTATCAGCTAAAGTCATGACTACACCAATTCTTTACACAATTAAGACATCTTTGCAACTGTTCAATTTAAGTACTATGGTTTTTAGATAATCGAGAAAAACACAGTTGTACCTTAACATCTGTTGAGAAAATACAAATAAATATGATGCTAATAAATGGCCACTGATAACTCAGTAGCCATCTGAATAGTCATGCGGTTTAAGAATACATCCTTGTATAATCTGACATACAAATTTGTCATTTCCTGCACATGCACACCATTGTTAAAAAAAAAAAAAAGCCAGTAATAGTGTCTGGATCGGTCAGGAGCACGGCCTCCGAGTCCCCTGTAATTTAGTTAAGCTAAATTAATACCTCATACCAAATGGCTCCAGGAAAACTGTCCTGCAGGTCAGAAGGGAGCCCAAGAAGAAAAGCACTTGGCCAACATCGAAGCAACTCTGACCGCAGCAGGAGAGAACTTGAACCAATGCTACCACTGCATCAGAAACACAAGGATAGGTACTAGGCAGAAGCCATCCTTCCCAGCGGAGGGAGTGTGAGCTGCTCTGCCACTAGAGAGGCTCTGGAGGCCTACTTAGTTGCATAATCAAAACAACATCAGTAACTGCACTTTGAATCAACACGAGCAGAAAGAGTTCAACACTTGCTGTTCATAACTGGACTGAAGATTTAACGTAAGGCTCTGTTGCCGTGCAAGTGGAATCTCTTCCTCTAAGACTGACTTTCACATGCCAGGGAGAGAAAGATCCATGACTAGTACACTGGAATCTGGTTTTGCTACATTCTATTCACAATCCCAAAGAAATGCTATTATTTCAATGCAAGACCAGATGTTTGGCCCATTATTCCAGCAACTCCCTTTGACAGGACGATTTACCCTGCTACAAAGAAGCACAAGATGTGGTGTTGCTTAAAAAGTCCTGTATGTGAGGAACTCTTTCATTTTCTTGGGGATTGGCAGTGCTAGGACTTGGTAAGTTGTTAGGAAACTTCGAAGGGCTTTCCGGCATAAGTGCTTCAGTGAGGACAGGACCCTAGGAGCTGTCCAGAACTGGACGTGGCCATCTCTTGTCCTGAAATGAAACAGAAACCGATGCTAAGACAGAGCTTGGATGTTCATGTTTTCATGAGGATGAATACTCATGTTTCTGTTTTGACTGCAAAGAGCAGGAGACTTCGGAGAGTGAAATGTAACCCTGACTGTGGAAATGGATGTAAAAGTTGTGGTGCTGAATAATTAAAGCTGCTGATAGGATTAGAAAAACTCAAGACACCTGTGATACCAAAGCGCTCTCTCTTGGCACAGCCCTTTCTAAATCTGACCACAGTTAGTTCAAAAGTATAAGGGGGAAGAGTGCCACCTACTGAATTATAGATGTTACCTGTAAAGTGGTCTTTTAGCCCTAAATCGTTTCCCATATATTATGCATCATCTCAATTTTATTCTCCCTTGTGAACTTGGCCCATTAGGTGGCATGACTTACAGATCTTTAATTACATTTAGGTTAAATATTCAGAGAAAATGGGACACCGTTATTAGCAAAATCGATCATTTGAGTTTTATATAATCTTGAATTGCCTTAAAGGTTTCCTCATAGGCAAGAAAATTCTAGATGGTTTCTTTCCTTAAAAAGCTCCATGGTATACTCAGCAGAAAGCACCACCCATCTGTTCAGCTAATACATACCCTGTGGCAATGACTCCACCATGTGGAAAAAATGTGCAGCAAAGCCCATTGGTCATAGGAGCAAATGCAATGGGAGTTTTCAGTTCCAGGGCCCAGATCCTGAGGAGTCTGGATGGGGAGAGAGAACATCTGGATATTAGCTGACCCAGGGCCAGACCAAGAGGGCCTTGCTGCCATTACTTGCAAGCACTTGTTCTGAGGCCATGTAAAGAGAGTTCTCTTCGTTACCTGTCATCTGCCACCGTGGCAAGGTACAAGCCTTCCGGAGAGAAGCACACAGATCTCAGTGAGCTAATGTGGACGTCACTGTCATCCATGGCGGGGTCAACCTGGGTGTGGCTGGGAAAGAAACAGGATGGCAGGCCTGGAGTGATGGCTGCTCTCCACCCTCCATCATCACCCTAGGCAGGAAGCCAAACTGCCCTGGCTACAAAAGGGCTCGAGATGCATTGTGTGCCCCTCGTGGAAAAGCTTGGGATTTGCACACTGGGAAAAAAAAGGGTATCTCAGAAGGCTCCAGGTGTCCTGTGGATGAAGGGTTACTAACACTTCCTTGTGCTAATTTGCTTATGCAAAGTAGGTCAGCCCTCACTTTAATGCCACAGTAGAAACTGCAAGTCTTTTTTAGGCTAAGATACATGATAATTATAGGACTGCCTATTATTTGCTTCATAAAACAACAGACACAAAAGGAAAAAGGAGACCAAGTTTGTGAGAACATGAAACTCATTTTGGAAAGCACAGTTTCGATAAGAGGCTCTTTCTGAACTTGTTACTACAGTTATTAGTAAATGGAAATAAAGAGTCATATTGAGGCTTCATAATGCTGATTCCGAAGAAGTACACACAGCCACCTGAATCGGGAGACTGGAAGACACTCAAAGCTACTTGAGAGGGCTTAATTGACAAGGCATCACTAAGAAGCAATGAACCAGGCCAGGCGCAGTGGCTCATGCCTATAATAGCAGTTTGGGAGACTGAGGCGGTGGATCACCTGAGGTCAGGAGTTTGAGACTAGCCTGGCCAACATGGTGAAATCCCATCTCTACTAAAAATACAAAAATTAGCCAGGCCTGGTGGCGCACGCTTGTAGTCCTAGCTACTCGGGAGGCTCAGGCAGCAGAATCGCTTGAACCCGGGAGGTGGAGGTTGCAGTGATCCAAGATTGCGCCACTGCACTCCAGCCTGGGTGACAGAGCGAGACTCTGTCTCAAAAGAAAAAGAGACCCACTGTGCCTTTTTATCCAGCTTGTCCCCTCCCATGTCCCAGATTCTAAAAGAGACATGTCTAATCCCAGGCAGGTTCCTCATCAGTCCCCCCACAAAAAAGTCATAGCAGGGATTCAGTCCTTACTGGAGTGACCTCAGCCTTTCGCCGGTGTAGGGGTCCCACATAATCACATTGGTATCGTAAGAAGCCGTGACAAGCAGGGCAGAGTCGGGGGAGAAGTCACAAGAGACAACACTGCTTTGATGGCCCTCTAGCTTCCGAATTAACGTGTAGGACCTCATGCTCCATAGAAAGACCTGTGGAAAGTAAGAAGTGCCTGGTTAGGGCAGAAGCAAAGTGCTTAGGACTCAAACGGAGGGAGGGAAAGGTACCACCACCAAATCTGCAGGCCCTGCAGCCAGGGCTGATTCTCTATCCCTTTTCTACAGCTCTTCCAGAATGTGTAGTGTAGGTTTAAATAAGGTAACTGGTCTGGATTCTTGAGGATTTAAAACAATGGGCATGCTCAAGGAGCTCACTATAAGAGAGAATAAACCAGATCAGCCTTAGGAAGACCCCTGCTGAAACGCATGTGCAGAGACTTCTGAGTCTGCTTCTGAGTCCTGTTTGCCAATAGGGTAGTAGTATGTGCTGATGAAGACCTGAGCCAAGTGCTATCTTATTCCACTTAAAAATAAAGGTCAGCGGCCAGGCACGATGGCTTATGCCTGTAATCTCAGCACTTTGGGTGGCTGAGGTGGGTGGATCACATGAGGCCAGGAGTTCAAGACCAGCCTGGTCAACATGGCAAAACCCCATCTCTACTGAAAATACAAAAATTAGCCAGGCATGGTGGTGCACGCCTGTAAGCCCAGCTATTTGGGAGGTTGAGGCAGAAGAATCACTTGAGCCTGGTAGGTGGAGGTTGCAGTGACCTGAGATCACTGCACTCCAGCTTGGGCGAAAGAGTAAGACTGTCTCAAATTTCTTTTTTAAAGGGTCAGAAGTGAAATCTGCGGCCACCCCACAAAGTAGTGGCAGGCTGCCAAGGCATTTTACACCCCCCACCTTGTGTATGGAACCATGGAAATCTGTCCCAAGACTGGGCCTCTGACCTAGCTCATCACTTTAAACCTTTGTGAGAAGCATTAAGAGGATTTTATTTTTATTCCTTTAAGAAAACCCTCAGGCCGGGCACGGTGGCTCACGCCTGCAATCCCAGCACTTTGGGAGGCCCAGGCGGGCGGATCACCTGAGGTCAGGAGTTCAAGACCAGCCTGGCTAACATGGTGAAACCTCATTTCTACTAAAAATACAAAAAATTAGCCAGGCGTGGTGTAGCACGCCTATAATCCCAGCTACTCAGGAGGCTGAGGCAGGAGAATCGCTTGAACCTGGGAAGCGGAGGTTGCAGTAAGCCGAGATTGCGTCATTGCACTCCAGCTTGGGCAACAACAGCGAAACTCTGTCTAAAAAAAAAAAAAAGGAAAGAAAAGAAAAGAAAACCCTCCAAACCACAAAAATAAATGATGAACCACCTGGGCTGTACCAAATGGTGAACTCTCAACCTTCCCTTCAGTCACAGCAAGTGGCTCAACGCAACACAAAATTCAAACAGAACTGTTCTCAAATTGTTCTTGGATTTCTAATACCTGTTTGTTTTTTCAATTAACAGGATTTCAGGACAAAGTTCAACAAGTAACTGCACTGACATGATTTGAATGGGAAATCCGAATTAGAGGGATTCAAATTTGATGGTTCAAAGGAAATCTGGATTCACATGTGGGCTGCAACTTTTAAAATCTTAGACTCCAAGAAGAAAAGAAATTTAAAAAGCAATTGTTTTCCCATTTTATAAAGGGAAACAGCCCTCTGATGACAGGAGCAACCTGTTTCCAAATCCCTCCTGTCTTTGGGTTCTTGTTAAAGTGCAAGTCACAAGGGACTTTTGCAGGTGGCGGCCACGGCCCACCAGCATGCCTTCTATTGGGGTGGATTTGCGAACGATTTTGAGAACACTCACACACACCAGGCCACCACTTCAGACCTCCATGTCTCAGTGAATTAAAGCAATAATGCTGGAGACTCACCGACTTCTCTCCAGCTGCAGAGCACAGCATGCTGCAGTCTGGGGAGATGGAACAGCAGTAAACCCACTGCAGGTGGCCCGATAACACTTGAATCTGTTTACCTGGCAGGAAAAAGAAGCAAACAATGAGCCAATCCTCAACAAAGCAGGAAGACTGGAGAACGGGAGAACTGGGGTGGTAACAGCCCCCAGCCCAGTATACCCATCAGCTCCTATCAGCTGGGCCCAAGGGTCCAATTTTTAATTCAGAGTAAGAAATATGACCAGATTTGTCATTTAAACACCTGTAATCTATGAATATGATATTCTAATTCCCCACGGAAACCAGTACCTATGGCTTCAACACAATCTATAAGATCAGTAAGGGTGAAGGGGTACATTGATCACTTTTTTGTTGTTTGTTTCTGAGATGGAGTCTTGCTCTTGCTCTGTCTCCCAGACTAGAATGCAGTGGCGCGATCTCAGCTCACTGCAACCTCTGCCTCCCAAGTTGAAGCGATTCTCCTGCCTCAGCCTCCTGAGTAGTTGGGATTACAGGGATGTGCCACTGCGCCCAGCTCATTTTTGTACTTTTAGTAGAGACAGGGTTTCACCATATTGGCCAGGCTGGTCTCAGACACCTGACCTCAGGTGCTGATCACTTTTTTTATATAATCTTGAATTGCATTAAAGGTTTCCTCATAGGAAACCATATCAAAGGGACCTTTGATAGCAGAGAATGTTCTTTTTAGGCTCCCCAACCACCTCAAGTACCCTGAAGCATCATTCCCAATTTTAAGAGAGTGTTTATCTTCATTTAAACTCTGTAATGGTTTCTCTGTAATCACAAGGATCCTGCTCCAGACTGTCACCCTCCCAGCCTTGCCAGGATGTCCAGATGAGCAGTGGTGTGGAGTCATTAGGGGCACACATTCTAGAGTCAGACAGCTTGGATTTGAATCCTGACTCCCCTGCTAATTCAGCACATAACCCAGGGTGTCTCACACAATCTCTCCAGCTCTTGCTTTAAAAATAAAAAAGCCCATCCATATAGAGGATGGGTGAATAAATGGTGGTATATCTACCCCATTAATGCAGTTGGAATTAGAGATAGATTTTCCATGGGGTACCTACAGTTTAATGAAAAATGCGAGATACAGGGAAAAATCGTGAAGATGTATGATTCTATTTTTGTCAAACAATGACCCAAAAGCCATGAATGCAAACGTGTGTGCACAGGATTATACAAGTAGACAGAAAAATATGGAAGGGTATATACTCCCTAACACAGGGTACCAGGATGCAGGGGAAGAAGGGAGGATGGCAACAGCAGGGAGGGCAAGAGAGAGAATTGGGAAGGAAAGAGCCAAGCAAGAAAGAAGAAAAAATAATTGTTATATGCCTGTACATGGTCATATATATGAATTTATTTAAGTTTATGCGGGTGTATGGATCCACAAAAATTAATATATTTTTTTTTTTTTTTAATTTTTTTGAGACAGAGTCTTATTCTGTTGCCTAGGTGGGAGTGCAATGGCATGATCCCGGCTCACTGCAACCTCTGCCTCCTGGGTTCAAGCGATTCTCCTGCCTCAGCCTCCCGAGTAGCTGGGATTACAGGTACCTGCCACCGTGCCCTGCTAATTTTTATATATTTTTAGTAGAGCCGGAGTGTCACCATGTTGGCTAGGCTGGTCTCGAACTCCTGACCTCGAGTGATCGGCCCGCCTTGGCCTCCCAAAGTGCTTTAATTAATATTTTTTAAAAGTTAGTCATGGTGCCTGTAGTCCCAGCTACTCCGGAGACTGAGGCAGGAGGATCACTGGAGCCCAGGAGGCAGAGGCTACAATAAGCCGAGATCGCAGCATTGCACTCCAGCCCATGCAACACAGTGAGACTCTGTCTCAAAAAATAAAGGTCAATCATGGTTTCTTCAGCTGTCAAATCTCAGGGTGCTGGGAGTACTGAATAAATTAAGGCATGTTAGGTCAGTGGGGCAGCGCCTGGCAGCTGGGAACACAACTTTATCCCCTCCTCTCCTTGAAAAGCTCTCACAATTGGCCTACTCCATCCCACCCACTCTTGGTCACTCTCACTTGGTCTTTCCTTCCAAGTCATCAAGTGATTTCCAGAGCCACTGCATGGACCTTCCTGAGATGGTGGCAAGCTGCCTCAGTACACACATTAAGCCAGCATTTAAAAAGGCACTGCCAGCCGAGCGTGGTACCTCACACCTGTAATCCCAGCACTTTGGGAGGCCGAGGTGGGCGGATCCCTTCAGGTCAGGAGTGCAAGACCAGCCTGACCATGGCAAAACCCCGTCTCTACTAAAAATACGAAAATTAGCCAGGCATGGTGGCACACACCTGGAGGAGGCTCTGTCTCAGAAAAAAAAAAAAGAGGCACTGCCTTGGAGAAGCTGTCCTGATCAGCAGCACATCTTAGACTGTGGGATTACAGGTTCCACAGTACTGGGCAGAAACCACCTAGAGTAGGCCAGGCGCAGTGGCTCACGCCTGTAATCCCAGCACTTTGGGAAGCCCAGGTAGGCAGATCACTTGAGGTCAGGAGTTTGAGACCAGCCTGGCCAACATGGTGAAACCCTGTCTCTACTAAAAATACAAAACATTAGCCAGGTATGGTGGCTTACGCCTGTAGTCCCAGCTACTTGGGAGGCTGAGACACAAGAATCACTTGAACCTGGGAGGCGGAGGTTGCAGTGAGCTGAGATCGTGCCACTGCACTCCAGCCTGGGTGACACAGTGAGACTGCGTCTCAAGAAAAAACAAACAAACAAAACACCTAGAGTTATCTTGGTGATCAGATGCCTTCAGATGAGGATGCATGTGCAGTGCCTTAGTTTGTTTGACAAGTTGCTATGGACTAAATGTGCCTCCCACACATAAAGCCCTAATCCCCAATGTGATGGTATTAGGAGGCGGGGCTTTTGAGAAGTCAATAGGTCATGAGGGTGAAGCCTCGGGAATGGGATTAGTGCCCTTAGAAGAAGAGACATGAAAGAGAGAGATCTCTGCCAGATGAGGATGCAGAGAGAAGGTGGCTGTTTACAAGCCAGGCAGCAGGTGCTCACAGACACCAAAACTACTAGCACTTCGCTCACGGACTCCCCAACCTTCAGAACTGTGAGAAATAAATGTCTGTTGTTTAAGCCACCCAGTCTCTGGCATTGACTAAGATACAAGTTTTCAGGCTCGTTGCTAAAAGAGCAGGAGAAAGGTCCCTCCCATGGCTGTGTGGAGCTGGACAGTCATAGCTTGGGAGAGAGTGCCAGTGCCTTCACACCATGGGGACAAGTGGCCTCTTCATGACCCTCCTTCCAATCCCTCCAGCCCCTGATCCTCTTCATGACCCTTTACCACTGCCTCCTTCCAATCCCTCCAGCCCCTGATCCTCTTCATGACCCTTTACCACTGCCTCCTTCCAATCCCTCCAGCCCCTGAGCCCCATCCAGGGCTGGAGGAATTGAAAAATGGCATTGCAATAAATTCCCCTCTCTTATGTCACTTTTTTTTTTTTTTTTGAGACAGAGTCTTGCTCTGTTGCCCAGGCTGGAGTGCAGTGATGCGATCTCAGCTCACTGCAACTTCTGCCTCCCAGGTTCAAGTGATTCTCCTGCCTCAGCCTCCCGAGTAGCTGGGACTACAGGTGCCCACGACCACGCCCAGCTCATTTTTGTATTTTTTAGTAGAGATGGGGTTTGGCCATGTTGGCCAGGCTGGTCTTGAACTCCTGACCTCAGGTGATCCACCCGCCTCAGCCTCCCAAAGTACTGGGATTACAGGCGTGAGCCACTGTGCCTGGCCTCTTATATCACCTTTCTAGTTAAGGATCAATCCAGAGATGTATGGAATTCCTTATTGGGCCACCCCTGTATATAGTTTGCTCGAGGCAGAATTTCACAAAACCTGATGCCCCGTAGCCTGAGAGAATTATTCTAGGCTTAGAGTCTGCTTCAAAAAGAAAGTCTTTCTTTCTAACAGGAAGCACCCAACAGGGACTTCTAGATCAGTGGTTCTCAACCTGGGGAGACCTTGCCCTTCACAGGACATGGGGACTTTTTTGCTTGTCACAACTGGAGAGGATGCTACTGGCATCAAAAGAGAAGAGACCAGGCACGCTGCTCAGTGTCTTAGAATGCACAGGAGAGCCCACGACAAAGGGTTATCCAGCCCAAAATATCCATAGTGCCGATGAGAAAACCTGTTCTAGATCAAATATTTTTAACAGGGGCAATTCACCCCAAGAGGGTACAAACTAGTTCTTGGTAGCCAAAAAAATCTTAACATTTTTTTACATACAAAGCATAGACATGCATTCAGCACATAAGCAGATATACAATATATCTTCGATATTAAAATAGCCTAAATAGACACACAGTATATGTTTGGTATTAAACTCTAGTTGGTATAGTATTATCTTTGGGGCGGGCAGGGGCGATTAGGAAAAAACTGTCTAAAAGGCTCCTTAAGGGGCAATCACAGAAAAAAACATCAAGAAACACTGTTTTAGATAAAAATGACACTGGTAAAGTGGAGAAAGCAAATACAGTATTTTTGGAGTTGCCAAGTAGTTCCTTCACTTCCCATACCGTGTTTATTCAGGTCCCAGATGCGAAGAGTCTTATCCCGTGACGCGGAGACCAAAATCAAACTGCCACTGGGTGTGAAGCTCAGATCTCTCACGACATCTTGGTGGCCGGAAAGATTCAAAAGCAGGAGCCCTGGCATGGGAGCAGGGGCACTGAGTCAGCCAGAGAGGGGGCACGAGGTGTGCCTGCCACGGCCACACCCCTTGGCCAACATGAGTGGGGCAGGGAGGCGACATAGTCAGAACATGCACCCGAGCCTCCCAGAACCTTGTGCCAGCCAGGAATGACCTACCTGTCTGCACCTCCCAGATCTTGATCTGCCCATCGTTGAGTCCCGTAGCAAGAACCAGGCAAGAGACATCGGGCACTTGGGGGTGGTGGCGTGCCCAGAGCTTCCTGCTGGGTGGGGAAGGCCACGGGCTGAAGGCCAGCCCCCAGACAATCTGACCACAGTCCAGCGTCTTCTCTTTTGGGCTGCCCCGCCCTTTCGTCTCATTTTTGCTACTTCGGCTTTTGGCTTCAAACCCTTTAGGGATGCTGGGAGAAGCAGAGATTTCTTAATGAATCTGCAATTGTTACCAGTCTATCAACTTTTCATCCTGGGACACGTAAGACTTTTGGGGAGTGGAGGGAAGGGTCTGTCACCCAAGCTGGCGTGCAGTGACACAATCATGGCTCACTGCAGCCTCGACCTCCCTGTTCAACTGATCCTCCTGCCTCAGATCCACCAAGTAGCTAGGACAACTGGCATGTGCCATTAGGCTCTGTTAACTTTGTTTGTATTTTTTGTAGGACGGAGTTTTGTCATGTTGCCCAGGCTGGTCTCAAACTCCTAAGCTCAAGTGATCTGCCCACCTTGCCCTCCCAAAGTGCTGGGATTACTGGCATGAGCCACCCCACCTGGCCACATAAGACTTTAAATCCTAGAAACAAGCTGGCCTTTGGTGAAATCTGCTGTGACTTTTCTTTTTGTTTCTTTTTAAGAGTTGATGTAGGCCAGGCCTGGTGGCTGATGCCTGTAATCCCGCACTTTGGGAGGCTAAGGCAGGTGGATCGCCTGAGGTCTAGAATTCGAGACCAGCCTGGCCAACATGGTGAAACCCCATCTCTACTAAAAAAAAAAAAAAAAAAAAAAAAATTAGACGGGCGTAGAGGCGGGTGCCTGTAACCCCAGCTACTTAGGAGGCTGAGGCAGGAGAATCGCTCGAACCCAGTGGGTGGAGGTTGCAGTGAACCAAGACCGCACCATTGCACTCCAGCCTGGGGAACAAAGGCAAAACTCTGTCTCAAAAAAAAAAGAGTTGATGTTAACACAGGCTATACTGGCCATGGCTCAATCTATTTGCAACAGCCCTGCAATGGGGTGACCTGCCTTGTGGGATAACTAAATAACAGATGCTCCAGGGAGTCACATGCTTGCTCAGAAAGTTCTCTCAGGTTTTGATGAGTGGAAGGAAAAAGACACTCAGTTTTTCCCATGAGTAAGAAAGCATACTGCAGGTTTGGAACTAGGGCAGAACTTAGAGGCTAAATATCCACCACTCTCCTGCCTGATGAGTTCCCTTATCACTAGCTTAGAAATCCCCAAGGAGTTGGAAAATAAACTCATCTTGCCAACACCGTTTGTTTGGTACATGTTAATTTCCACCTTCACTCACGATGTTGCAACTGATTAATGAGGCTCCTTCATTTACTTCCTAACTGATGGTAACCCGCACAAGGATCAAACAGCAAGGTAGTCAAGAGAGAAAAGGAATTCACAGGGCTGTGTAGAGGTATCCTGTCCTGGAAGATCTCTTAATCCGACCCTCTCCTACAATTCAACTTACAGTGAAACAGGCCCAGATAAGCTAAAACATGAGGCCCTGGCCACCACTGCGCCCAGGAAACAATGTCTCAAATGCACAAGCACTTGGCCGGCCCTGGGGTTGAGCCTGAAAACATGAAGCTTACTGTTTGCGGTACACAGCACAAAGGTCTCCATGTGACCCTGACCACACTCTGGTTGGTTAAACTGGCGGAAATGGAGATGAGAAAGCTGAACGCCAGGATGAGGTCAGATTTGATTCCATGAGAAATCCTAAACTCAATGCATACGTAGTTGAACATCTTTATGTATTAATTGGTGCGAAAATAATTGCAGTATTTGCAATTACCACCATTACTTTTGCACCAACCCAATATTATAGATGTTCCTGAAAAATTCTAAGTAAATCATATTTTTGTCAATTGTGTGGTGAAATACACAAAAGAATTTTAACTGGCCGGGTGCGCTGGCTCATGCTTGTAATCCCAGCACTTTGGGAGGCCAAGGTGGGCAGATCACGAGGTCAGGAGATCGAGACCACGGTGAAACCCCTTCTCTACTAAAAATACAAAAAATTAGCCGGGCGTGGTGGCGGGTGCCTGTAGTCCCAGCTACTCGGAGAGGCTGAGGCAGGAGAATGGCGTGAACCCGGGAGGCGGAGCTTGCAGTGAGCTGAGATCGCACCACTGCACTCCAGCCTGGGCAACAGAGCAAGACTCCATCTCAAAAAAAAAAAAGAATTTTAACCAAGCTCATTTACAAAATTAGAAGGGAGGGGCCGGGCACGGTGGCTCACACCTGTAATTCCAGCAATTTGGGAGGCTGAGGTGGGTGGATCACCTGAGGTCAGGAGTTCGAGACCAGCCTGACCAATATGGTGAAACCCCATCTCTACTAAAAATACAAAAATTAGCTGGACGTGGTGGCAGGGACCTGGTGGCGCGTGCCTGTAATCCCAGCTACTCAGGAGGCTGATGTCAGAGGATTGCTTGAGCCAGGAGGCGGAGGTTGCACTGAGCCAAGATCACACCACTGCACTCCAGCCTGGGTGACAGAGTCAGACACTGTCTCAAAAAAAAAAAAAAAAAAAAAAGGTCTACACTCTTAGCAATTGTCAAGTGTACATTATTAATAACCACAGTCATCATGCCATACAATAGATCTTCTGAACTTACTCACCCTGCTTAGCTGAAACTTTATACCTTTGATAAATATCTCCCCACTCCCTCTCCCACCCCCGGTAACCACCATTCTACTCTCTGTTTCTATGAGTTAGATATTTTTAGATTCTACATGTAAGTGAGATCATGCAGTATTTGTCTCTGTGTGCCTAGTGCATTTCACTTAGGATAAAGTCCCTCAGGTTCATCCATGTTGTAGCAAATGACAGGATTTTGTTCTTGTCAATAAAGTTTTATTGGAACGCAGCCACAGGCATTTGGTTAGGTATTGTCTGAGGCTGCTTTCACACTGTGACAGCGGAGTTCAACAGTCAAGACAGGGACCTTATGGCCCACAAAGCCTAAACTATTTACTTTATAGAAAAAGTTGGCCAGGTACCATGGCTCACGCCTGTAATCCCAGCACTTTGGGAGGCTGAGGCGGGTGGATCACTTGAGGTCAGGAGTTTGAGACCAGCCTGGCCAACATGGTGATACCCCATCTCTACTAAAAATACAAAAAAACTAGCCAGGCGTGGTGGGGGGTGCCTATACTCCCAGCTACTCGGGAGGCTGAAGCAGGAGAATCACTTGAGCCCAGGAGGCAGAGGTTGCAGTGAACCGAGGTTGCACCACTGCACTCCAGCCTGGATGACAGAGCAAGACTCCATCTCAAAAAAAAGAAAGAAAGAAAGAAAAAATTTGTCAACCTCTGGGTCTAAATCGCCAAATATAGGCTAAAACTTGTTATTCTGGCCAAACAATCTGAATGTGACCATGAATGTCACTTCGATCGGCTGCCTCTCCACAGACTGTCCAGACCTGCCTGGCTCTGGCCCTGGCACTGGCCCCTGAGTTTGTTGTCATGAGAAGCAGCACTTAAGAGGCAGGCTATGGGAAGAGGTTTAAGACAGCTTGGAACCACCAGTTAAATTTGTTTTATTTGTTATAAAATCCTGATTTCTGTATTTGTTTTATTTATTTTGTTTTTTTTTTTTAAGACAGGGTCTCTCTCTGGCACCCAGGCTGCAGTGCAGTGGTGTGACCATAGCTTACAGCAGCCTTGAACTCCAGGGCTCGAGCAGTCCTTCCATCTCAGCCTCCTGAGTAGCTGGGACTACAGGTGCATGCCACCATACCCAGCTAATTTTTTAATTTTTGCAGAGACAGGGTCTCACTATGCTGCCCAGGTTAGTCACTAAATCCTGGCCTCAAGCAATCCACCCCACCTCAGCCTCCCAAAGTGCTGAGATTACAGGCGTGTGACACCAAACCTGGCCCTAATTTCTGTATTTGAATTAAGGAATACACCTGTAGCTACTTTATTCCAAAAGAATTAAGGCATATTTATTATTTCATTTTAATATCCTAAATTTAATTTTTCTAGAAAGAGATACTAAAATCTCCATTTTATGGGTTATTAACTTTCCTGGGGTCACAAAATCAGGGGCAGAACTGGAACTAAGGTCTTAGGTATCCTGGCCTAATGCTCAACAAATACTTTGAGTTTGCTAATGAATCAAGGGATGAGTTACGTGAAAAGCAGGGAGGTCGTACCGTGGGAAAGAGCTGATGAGGCAAGACAGATTCATTGGCAGAATTTAGCTTCACTGAAGTTAAAGTTTCTAAAAACTTTATTTCAAAAAGCAGTATAATTATTTGGTTAATATCAATTATTTGCTCAATATCAAAAGCACTACATGATTTTTAAAAAATGTATAACTACCCTAACTAGAATATAAATGCCCCAAATTCTCTCTTTTAAAATACTTTTAAAATAGCTATTGTTGGCAGGGTGTGGCGGCTATGCCTTTAGGAAGCTGAGGTGGGAGGATCACTTGAGGCAAGGAGTTCAAGGCTGCAGTGAGCTATGATCATGCCACTGTACTCCAGCCTGAGTGACAGAGCAAGACCTTTTCTCTGCCCCCCAAAAAGCCCGATTATTTTAAATTATGAAAATAATAAATAAAAATAGTAGCGAAACATGGGAGAAATGTGAAAATGAGACAAAGTAAAAATTACCTATAATCCTAACACCACCATTCTAAACATCTCACTATAAATTTTTGTGTATATACACAAATGTCTTTTAAAAACAAATCTGATATCATACTGCATACATGGTTTTACAAACTGCTTTTTTTTGTTTTTTTAAGAGACAGTGTCTCACTGTTGCCCAGGCTGGAGTGGCCTGGTATGATCAGAGCTCACTGCAGCCTCTAATTCCTGGGTGCAGGTGATCCTCCCATCTCAGCCTCCTGAGTAGCTAGGACCACATGCACCTGCCACCACGCCAGGCTAATTTTTAAAATTTTTTTGTAGAAACCAAGTCTTGTTATGTTGCCCATGCTGATCTAGAACTCCTAGCCTCAAGTGATCCTCCCACTTCTGCCTCGCAAAGTGCTGGGATTACAGGCGTGAGCCACCGCACCCGGCCATATAGCCTGTTTTTTTTCAATAAGCCTCATACTGCAAACATTTCCTCAGAATACTGTTCTTCAAAATATGTGATTTTGCCAGGTGCAATGGCTCACGCCTGTAATCCCAGCACTTTGGGAGGCCAAGGCAGGTAGATCCCTTGAGGCCAGGAGTCAAAGACCGGCCTGGGCAACATGGTGAAAACTTGTCTCTTCTAAAAATACAAAAAAATTAGCTGAGTGTGGTGGCACACGCCTGTAATCCCAGTTACTCAGGAGGCTGAGGCAGGAGGACCACTTGAATCCAGGAGGCAGAGGTTAAAGTGAGCCGAGATGCGCCACTACACTCTGGCCTGGATGACAGAGCAAGACTCTCTCAAAAAAAAAAAAAAAAAAATGTGATTTTTCTCCAAAACCAGTAACTTCTCACTTAACATATGAAACAATAACACTTTGCTCATTATGTTAAATAATAAATATGAAAAAAATGGTTAATACTCAAATACCTTTTTTCATTTTCCTTAGCTAATAGTGAAAAGATATATTCCTCTATACAAATTTATGTTTTGTTCAGAAATAGGATTTAAATTTGTTTTGTTCAGAAATAGGATTCAGAAAAAAAAAAAATTGTTATTATTTTCATTTACTGATACCAGTAATTAAAGTAAAGGAGCTTTCCCCAACCAACACATGCTCCACACTTGACCCTGAACCACCCACAGTGCCCTTAGGGAGATGCAAGCCCAGGCCCTTCCTTCTACCCGGGAGCAGCTCTAGGTCATGTGACAGAAAAAAGACATATTTATCTATACAAATTTGAAAACAAGAGTGATTTTCAGGAAACTGACAGATCTTCCATGTTGTGCTTTTTAAAAAGAGCAGACTATAGAATTTATAATTCATATAGTAAATTTACTTACATGTCAAGTCTAGAAATGAAGGTGCATCCCTTGTATTTCAGGTAGGGAATTAGTAAACAATGTATGACCTTGGCATTATCATTAAACTGACCACAGAAGAAACTGAAAACTCTGATTAAAAACACATAACAAAATTTGATGGCTGCAAAAATATCATATGGAAATGGTAAAATTTTCGTAACCATCCTCTCATCCCTGGATTTCAAACTGTTTCCAATTTTCTTAATATACAACTAATTTCATGATGAAGATCAGTGTATATAAATAGATGACACCATTTCTGAGATTTTTTTTTTTTTTTTTGAGATGGAATCTCGCTCTGTTACCCAGGCTGGAGTGCAGTGGCGCGATCTCAGCTCACTGCAACCTCCGCCTCCCAGGTTCACGCGATTCTCCTGCCTCAGCCTCCTGAGTAGCTGGGATTACAGGTGCACACCACCACACCTGGCTAACTTTTTGTATTTTTAATAGAGACAGGGTTTCACCATGTTGGCCAGACTAGTCTCAAACTCCTGACCTCAAGTGATCTGCCTGCCTCGGCCTCCCAAAGTGCTGGGATTACAGGCATCAGGTACCGTGCCCAGCCCAGAAGAACATTTTTCAGGTCCTTGATGCATTTTGCCAGGCTTCCTTCCAAAAACTGCACAAATTTATCCCCCTCAACTCTAGCAGCATGCAGAGTACCCATCTCAACAAACTCCTGTCAACATTCCCTCTTATCAAGGCAAGTTTCATATCCAACTTATAAAAACCTTAAATCTAATGTTATTTATAAAAAATGCTTAAAGAAAAATAAATGAGAGCCTCAAGGGCAAGGGCCATGTCTGATTTATCTCACGACTCTCAGTCCCTAACTCAGTGTTACGCAAAGAAACTATGTAACCAAGGCTGGCCAACATAGTAAAACCCCATCTCTACTAAAAATACAAAAAAATTAGCTAGGGGTGGTGGCGCATGCCTGTAATCCCAGCTACTCAGGAGGCTGAGGCAGGAGGGAGGTGGAGGTTGCAGTGAGCCGAGATCACACCATCGCACTCCAGCCCGGGCGACAGAGCGAGACTCCGTCTCAAAAGAAAAAAAAAGAAACAACGCAACCAAGGCTGGCTGAATGAATAAATACAGACATAGAGTTGCCCTGGGACAAATGAAAACATACAGATGCTGGGCCATCTGAATGGGAGCTCACGGCATTCTGACACTGGGGCTTGTCCATCCCAAAGAAAGAAAAACTGGTATCAGAAACTAAACTTGGCCAAGCGCCATGGCTCACGCCTGTAATCCCAGCTACTTGGGAGGCTGAGGTGGGAGGATTTCTTGAGGCCAGGAGTTCAAGACCAGCCTAGGCAAGACCCTGTCTCTACAAAAAATTTAGAAGTTGGCTGGGCATGGTGGCGCGCCTGTAGTATCAGGTACTTGGGAGGCTAGGGCAGGAGGATAGCTTGAGACCAGCAGATTGAGGCTGCAGTGAGCCATGACTGAGCTACTGCACTCAAGCCTGGACAACAGAGCAAGACCCTCTCTCTCTCTCAAAAAAAATAAATGAATAAAATAAACTTGGTTGATAATAAAAAGACAACAACGAGCAAAGGCTCTGAGTAGACATTTATCCAAAGAACGTATACAAAGGACCAGTAAGCACCTGAAAAGATGCTCGGCCAGGTGTGGTGGCTCACACCTGTAATCCCAACACTTTGGGAGGCCAAGGCGGGTGGATCACCTGAGGTCAGCAGTTCGAGACCAGCCTGGCCAACATAGTGAAATCTCGTCTCTACTAAAAATACAAAAATTATCTAGGCGTGGTGGTGTGTGCCTGTAGTCCCAGCTACTTGGGAGGCTGAGGCAGGAGAATTGCTTGAACCCAGGAGGTGGAGGTTGCAATAAGCTGAGATCATGCCACTGTACTCCAGCCTGAACAAAAGAGTGAGACTCTGTCTCAAAAAAAGAAAAAAAAAAAAAGAAAGAAAGAAAAGATGCTTGACATCCATAGCCATCAAGGAAATGCAAATCAAAACCACTATGAAATGCCACTTCATACCACTAGGATGGCTACCTGCTAGGATAATAAAAAAAGACAGACAATAACAACGGCTGGATGTAGAGAATCTGGAACCTGAATCCATTGCTGGTGGGAAAGTAAAATGGTGCAGCCACTCTGGAAAACAGTCTGACACCTCCTCAAATAGTTAAACATAGAAAACACAGGTTTTCTATAAATGTTCATAGCAGCACTATTTGTAATAACCAAAACATGAAAACAACCCAATGTCCATCAACTGATAAATGTACGAACAAAATTTGGCATCTCCATATGATGCAATAAAAGGAAATGAAATACTAGTATATGCTAGAATACGGATGAACTGTGAAAACATTATGTAAAATGAAAGGAGCTAGTCAAAAAAGGCTACGTGTTGTATGACTCCATTAATAGGAAATGTCTAGAATAGGCCAATCTAGAGAGACAAAGTAGATTAGTGGTTGCCTGGAGAGTGCAGGGGGGTTGGGGGATCTAAACTAAGGGGTACAGGGTTTCTTTCTGAGGAAATAAAGATATTCTAAAATTGATTATGTGCCAGGCACAGTGGCTCATGGGAGAAATGTGTAATCCCAGCACTTCGGGAGGCCGAGGTGGGTGAATCACTTGAGGTCAGGAGTTTGAGACCAGCCTGGCCAACATGGCGAAACCTCGTCTCTACTAATAATACAAAAATTAGCCAGGCGTGGTGGTGTGTGCCTGTAATCCCAGCTACTCAGGAGGCTGAGGCAGGAGAATCGCTTGAACCCAGGAGGCAGAGGTTGTAGTGAGCCAAGATTGCGCCATTGCACTCCAGCCTAGGAGACAGAGGGAGACTGTCTCAAAAAATAAATAAATAAAGTAAGACTGATGATGGTGATGGATGCACAACTCTGTGGATAGACTAAAAGCCACTGTATTGTATACTTAAATGGACAAACTGTGTGGTATATAAATTACATCTCAATAAAGCTATGGGAAAAAAAGCCAACTTGGGGCTAACATAATCTTGACAGAATTGACTTTCACATATACAGAACTTGGGGCTCTGGAAACCCCCATGATCAATTCCTGAACCATGAGCCACCTTCCCTCTCTCTGGTTCTTGGGCACAGAGATGGCAAAAGAACAAGGAATGTTTGGAAATGCGCCGGATGGGGCCCCAGTACGAGAATACTTACAACTGCTCCTCCAACGGCCAGGGGATCAGTTTGACGATGCAGTGTCCTTGAGACCAAGCAAACCAGGAGCCATCTGGGGAGAAGGCGACGCTCCAGGTTTCACAGCTGGACTTCCAGTCAAACTGGTGGGGGCGCCCGGGCTTGAGTTCGGCCAGCAGCAGCGGTTCCTCTGGGGCAGGAGACAACATGCTTCAAACACACACCCCCTTGCTCCCTGACCACCCAGACACAGGAAAGCCACTGTCTCCCTGTGGCAAAGAGCGACACTATCCATTCCCAGAGGGAGTTGTCACTTAAATGACCCAGGGCAATAACAGCAGCCACAGGCCACATTCCACCACGGTTACTCAATCCTGGCACTCCTCACTGCTGGTTAACCATGACTCACAGTAACCTTTGTGCCCATGAACCCAGTGAATGGAGGCCTCATTTTCCTATGAATACTTGAAGGGGAGGAAAGTGGAGAGACAGCCAGACCAGGAATATGCTAGACGGTGCTGATTATGGGGCCAAAATAGCAAGGCCTTCCAATGCATTTCAGGTTTCTTCAAAAGAACCTGCTGCTGTCAAAGAAGGAACATGTGAAACTCAAAGGCTCCCTCTCACTCGCCTGCATCCTCCCCATCATCAAGGCTAAAAACGTTCAGCCCTTGCCCTGCTTCCTCACACTCAGAAGTATGGATTCCATCTCCCCATCTCTCCTGCTTCCATGTCCTCTGTCTGGGGTTAAACCTTCATCTCATCTCACCCAGATCTTTTGCTACAGTCTCCTGATCAGTCTTCCTACCCCTAGAGATGCTGCTAAAGCTGAAATACCCATACATCACATCATTTCTTTCAAATACATTCGAAAGCTCCCGCCTGCCTACATCATAAAGGCAACTGAGACCAGGACTTTCACCACATGCCATCTGCCCCAGCCCATCGGTCCAACCTCCTTCCCTTGTCCCCTCCCTGCAGGCCACACTCTGGCCACAAAATCTCCTTGACATGCAAGGGGCTTATTTACGTTCACACCTGGACCCACTTTTGCTTATGAGAATCCCTAGCTTCTCAAAGTAACAAGAAAGAAAGAAAAAAGTAATAATCCCACCTAGATCCACAACTAAGAAGCATACCCTGATCTCACACTATCAAAACGGAAATAAGTCGCACCTTGTTTATTTCATTCTCTCTTATGTAACCAATTTCTCTCTGCCCCCCGCCCTCGTTATCAGTGTCTAAGCACCTTGTTCCAACACCCAGATCATTTTGTCTTTGTTTCTCCCAGGACCTAGCACACCATCTTGTTAAAGAGTAGGCACCAGATTGGAGCTTCTTCATTGACTGACCCACAGTTCCTAGTTCAGTTCTCTACTCTGATGGAAGATTCTCATGGCTGATGAAGCTTATAAGTTAAAGGCCTTCAGAATGAATTTTTTGACCATTATGACTGTGATACTTACTAATATAAAAACTGGCTTCCATCCTGAATAAGGTCACTTCCTGATGTGTACATTCCACACAAGGAATGTGGAATGTGGAAGACTTTGACCCTGGCTGTTACCAGATAGATACTCATTTTTAAAACCCGTATTTCATATATTTTAAGACACATCTTTATACATCTTACATTTTGACCTCGCTGAAATCAGGATGTATCTTATAATCAATGACTTTTCATAGTTAAATAGGTAGTATTTTTTTCTCAGTTATACATGATGATAATACAATCCATGGTATCTTGGATTCAATAAAACAGATGGTAGAGATGCATATGTGTATATTTATAAAATATTTTTGCCGGGTGCAGTGCCTCACATCTGTAATCCCAGCACTTTGGGAGGCCAAGGCAGGCAGATCACTTGAGGACAGGAGTTTAAGACCAGCCTGGCAAACATGGTGAAACCATGTCTCTACTAAAAATACAAAAAAAAAAAAAAAATTAGCCAGACATGGTGGCGGGCACCTGCAGTCCCAGCTACTCGGGAAGCTGAAGCAGGAGAAGCACTTGAGCCCAGGAGGCGGAGGTTACAGTGAGCCGAGATCGTGCCACTGCACTCCAGCCTGGGTGACAGAGCGAGACTCTGTCTCAAAAAAAAATTGGCTCATGCCTGTAATCCCAGCACTTTGTGAGGCCAAGGCAGGCAGATCACCTGAGGTCGGGAGTTCGAGACCAGCCTGACCAACATGGAGAAACCCCATCTCTACTAAAAATACAAAATAAGCCGGGCGTGGTGGCGCATGCCTGTAATCCCAGCTACTCAGAGGGCTGAGGCAGGAGAATCGCTTGAACCCGGGAGGCGGAAGGCAGAGGTTGCGGTGAGCTGAGATGGTGTCATTGCACTCCAGCCTGGGCAACAAGAGTGAAACTCTGTCTCAAATAATAATAATAATAATAATAATAATAATAATAATAATAATTCTAGTATATGCATTTATAGGAAAATAATAACATAGGTATATCTTGTTATATAAAATAGGTGTGTGTTCCTGAAGTTTCTGTCTTTAAATAGAATGTTAATAAATCATATCAAGCCTTTGTAAAGAGACTATTCATTCTCAGAGGTTCTATGTGTAAATTTGGGTTTAATGTATTAGGTCTAGGCCAGGCACTGTGGCTCACGCCTATAATCCTAGCACTTTGGTAGGCCGAGATGGGATGATAGCTTGAGGCCAGGAGTTCAAGACCAGCCTGGTCAACATGGTAAGACTCCATCTCTTTAAAAAAAAAAAAAAAGAAAAAAGAAAGAAAGAAAGAAAGAAATATATTTTTATATATATGGTCTGAGTAAATAGCTATTTGTATAGACCCAGGTAAATCCTCCTAGAAATCTGTATGTTTGTATGTGTGATAGTTTCATTTATACAATCACATGTGTATAGCTATTTCTATAGACCCAGGGTTCTCAACTGGGGGCTAGTTTGCCCCTTGAGGACATTTGGCAATAACATTTTTGGTTGTCACAACTGGAGTTGCTACTACTGCCATCTAGTGGGTGGAGGCCAGGGATGCTGCTCAACACCCTACAGCGCACAGGACAGCCCCCAGCAAAGAATCATCTGGCCCAAAATGTCAACAATGCCAAGGCTGAGAAACCCAGATGCAGTCAAGTATTAAATGACATTGACTGATCTAGAGAAACATTTTCAAATGACCTGGATGGCCTGGGGTAGTGGCTCACGCCTGTAATCCCAGTGCTCTGGGAGGCAGAGGTGGAAGAATTGCTTGAGACCAGGAGTTCCGGATCAAATGACCAGGATGAAAATGTCTTTTTTTTTTCCATCCTGATAACATTCACAATTGGTTCACTTCCTCTACATTATCCTTTTTTTTTTTTTTTTTTTTTTTTTTTTTTTTTTGAGATGGAGTCTCGCTCTGTCACCCAGGCTGGACTGCAATGGCACGATCTCGGCTCACTGCAACCTCGGCCTCCTGGGTTCAAGCAATTCTTATGCCTCAGCCTTCCAAGAAGCTGGGATTACAGGCGTGCACCACCACACCCAGCTAATTTTTGTATTTTTAGTAGAGACAGGTTTTTGCTATCTTGGCCAGGCTGGTCTCAAACTCCTGGACTGAAGCAATCCGCCCACCTCGGCCTCCCAAAGTGCTGGGATTACAGGTGTAAACCACCATGTCTGGTCTTTTTTTTTTAATCTCCCAAACCAAATCCATTAGCAAGTTCTATCAAGTCTGTTTACAAAAGACTTGCCAAATCTAACCCCTCTCCATCTCTACTCTCATCTATGCAGCATCATCTCCCGCCTGGCCCAGTAGGCAACCTTCCAGCTGCTCTCTCTGCTTCCCCTCTAGCCCCGCACCATCGGTTCTCCTTGCCTCCAGAGTGGTCAGTTTCAAACACTGTTAGAATAAAACTCTAGCTCCTCACCCTGCCCTCAAAATCCAGCATAATCTGAACTTCCCTGGGCTTGTACTTCTCTCCCTGCCCCTGGCTCCAACACATTGCCCTTCTCTCTACCCTCTGCCAATGCTCAATTAGTTCTGACCCTAGGCCTTTGCACCAACCATGCCCTTCACCTGGAATGCCTCTCCTCGGCTGGCATCTACTCTTATTCAGGTCTGGCTCAAATGACAACTGCTTAGAGAACTCTTCTGACCCCTAGTCAATCTCCTTCACAACCCCTCACTTTATTTTCTTTACAGCTCTATCACCATTTGATCGCCATCTGTCTCCCCTCCACTAGGATATCAACTCCAGGGAGCAGGAACTTTGTATATTTATCCCCAGAGCTGGCAGAGTTCCTGGTGGAGGGCAGGCAGTGAGTAAATATTTGTCTAATAAATACATATGGTATAACTCTTTAAACAAAAAAGTAACATAAAGCTGGCCAGGCATGGTAGCTCATGCTTGTAATCCCAACACTTTGGGAGGCCGAGGCAGGCAGGTCACTTGAGGCCAGGAGTTCGAGACCAGCCTGGCCAACGTGGTGAAACCCCGTCTCTACTTAAAATACAAAAATTAGCCAGGCATAGTGGCGGGTGCCTGTAGTCGCACTCGGGAGGCTGAGGCAGGAGAATCACTTGAACCCGGGAGGTGCAGGTTGCAGTAAGCCAAGATTGCGCCACTGTACTCCAGCCTGGGTGACAGAGCAAGACTCTGTCCCCCAAAAATAAAAAATAAATAAAGCCCCTTAAACTCTGATGATGCTTATGCCAAACATTTCACATGAAATGCTTCTTAAACACAAGCCCTACTCAGAATTCACACTCTATTTCTGTGATTTAGGGATTTAATCTCTTGCTATTTCAGGTTCAGGAATCCAGGAGCTAAAAGAAGAACAAACCCAGTGACTCCTGTCTCTTGGAGTCTGGGCCCAAACTAAACTTGGCTACACGGAGAGAAAGCCCTAATTAGTGCAGAACTTAAAAACAAAACAAACAAACAAAAACAGAGCTGGGGGTGGGGTATCTAGCTTCAACTGGTATGGTACTTGTAGATCCTTCTTGGTGAAAAGGCCTATGAATCAGGGTTTCTTTGTTTTCTCCTTTTTTTTTTTTTTTGTTTTTTGAGACAGAGTCTCACTCTGCCGCCCAGGCTGGAGTGCAGTGGCGCCATCTCGGCTCACTGCAACCTCCGCCTCCTGGGTTCAAGTGATTCTCCTGCCTCAGCCTCCCGAGTAGCTAGAATTACAGGCATGCGCCACCACGCCTGGCTAATTTTTGTATTTTTAGTAGAGATGGGGTTTCACCATTTTGGCCAGGCTGGTCTCGAACTCCTGACCTCAGGTGATCTGCCCACCTTGGCCTCCCAAAGTGCTGGGATTGCAGGCATGAGTCACCGCGTCCAGCCTCTTCTTTTTTAAACTGATAAATAAAAATTGTATATATTATGGAATATAACATGTTTTGATATATGTATACATTGTGGAATGGCTCAGTCAAGCTCATTACCATATATGCATTACCTCACATACTTATTTTTGTGTGGTGAGAACACTTAAAATCTACTCTTAGCAAATTTCAAGTATATCATATTCATATATATATATATATTTGGGTTTTTTTTTTTTTTTGAGACCCAGGCTGGGGTGCAGTGGCTGAATCACAGCTCACTGCAGCCTCAACCTCCCACCCAGATTCAAGTGATCCTCCCGCCTCAGCCTCCTGTGTATCTGGGGCTACGGGGGCATACCACCACACTCAGCATTTTTTTTTTTTTTAAACTTAAATTTTTAGTAGAGATGGGGGTCTGGCTATGTTGACCAAGCTGGTTTTGATCTCCTGAGCTCAAGCGATTCTCCTGCAGGCATGAGCCATTGCACCTGGCCCTGGATCAGGGTGTTCTAATTAAACAATGGGATGTGTTTGGACAATCAGGCTGAGTGGAAAGGTATATATTATAAGCCTCTTCTAGGCAAAGCAGTTAGCCTTAACACAGAGATGAAAGCTATGACCCCAGCCAGCAGGAAGCTAGGTGATTTTTCCTGCATCAGGACATGTATATTAGATATTCCACCAGCCTCAAAAGCTTTCCTCAGTTGCTCCATCTTATCATTCAGGGATTGGTCCTCATGTCACCTTCTCAGAGACCATCCTGGCCTCACTATCTAAAGTGACCATACACTTTCCTTTTTTATGTTTTATTTTTTTTGAGACAGGGTCTTGCTCTGCTGCCCAGGCTGGAATGCAGTAGCACCATCACGGCTCACTGCAACCTCGACCTCCCCAGGCTCAGATGATCCTCCCATCTCAGCCTCCCCAGTAGCTGGGGCTACAGGCGCATTCTACCATGCACGCGCCTATAGTTCGGTATTTTTTGCAGAGATGGGGTTTTGCCATGCTGCCTAGACTGGTCTCAAACTCCTGAGCTCAAGTGATCTACCCAAGTTGGCCTCCCAAACTGCTGGGCCACTGCGCCTGGCACCATTCACTTTCCTTTAACCATTTGATTTTCTTTATAACCATCACTTAGATATTTTCTTTTTCTTTTTTCTTTTTTCTTTTTTTTTTTTGAGATGGAGTTTCACTCTTGTTGCCCAGGCTGGAGTGCAATGGCGAGATCTTGGTTCACTGCAACCTCCGCCTCTCCAGTTCAAGCGGTTCTCCTGCCTCAGCCTCCTGAGTAGCTGGGATTACAGGTATGCACCACCACGCCTGGTTAATTTTGTATTTTTAGTAGAGACGGAGTTTCATTATGTTGGTGAGGCTGGTCTCGAACTCCTGACCTCAAGTGATCTGCCCGCCTCAGCCTCCCAAAGTGCTGGGATTACAGGCGTGAGCCACCCCAGCGCGTTTGGTTGATATTTTCTTGATTGCCTGTCATTTTTACGTATTTATTGTCTGTCTCTTTCTGAACCCACCCAAACTTGCCAGTTCACTGCTATTCGGCTACACTGTCTAATAGGGAAATCACATGTGGTTACCAACCACTTGAAATGTGGCAAGTCAGAATTCAGATGGGCTGTTTAAGTATAAAATACACAACACATTTTGAACACTTAGCACACAAAAAAATCTAAAACATTACAATTTATTTGATTACATGTAGCAGGAATATTTTAGACATGTTGGATTGAAAGAGTTTTTAAATTGTCACCTAGTTCTTTTTTCTTTTTAATGTGGCTACTTGAACATTTTAAATTACATACGTGGCTCACATTAGACTTCTGTTGGTCGGGGCTGGCCTAGAGGGTGCCTGGCACATAGTAGACGTTCAACAAATATTTGCTGAATGAATAAGTGAAGTCTAACCATTGCTCTGAAGATTTCAACTGTTGCCCATTGTATTTCCTTTACAATGGGCTTTATTCCATTTGAAAATAAGTTAAAACTCTGGCCTTTTTTGTACAGTAACTTGGCAGCTCTCAACAACCCTGCCTACACCCTCAAAACGAAGTTGTCAATCTTTAGGAAAACCCCAGAACTGGAAACAGATTTCTGTTAAAAAGGCAGGCTAGCTACAGATTGCTTTCAGATTGAACTGTAAGGAGGCAATGGAAATGAAACGGAAGCTATAAAAAGATTCACATAGGATCTACACAAACAGTAGGGGCCCTTTTAAAAAGAATTCTACGGGTAACACTCACTGAAAAGAAAGCCCTTATCTAGATGGGAAGGAGAGAGAGCTGCCTTTAACTCAATGCCTGACTTCAGCAAACAAAGAAATGTCATTTCCTAAATTAAAAAGTAACACCACCCCAGGGAATACCCAGATTTCAACCTTCCCACCCACAGTAACAAGCCATCAGCAATCAGAACCCTCCAGACCAGGATAAAGCTTGAACTTGGCTGCAAGATTACAATGAAGTTCTGGAACAAATTCTGAGCCCTAGGCCTTGAACCTGCTCTGAAAATTTCTCCTAAGGAAATTACATTTAAACTCGGGTCCTTCAAGACCTGGGACTCCCGGAGTCAATTCTAAATCTATCCCAAGTGGGGTTCCGAGGGAAGGTCGTTGGAGGGGAGAGGGCCAAGGCGTGCATGCGTCTTGGGGTTTTTTTCCCCTTGCATAAGAGACACACCTTTCCCACCGAGATTTTATGTTCATCTGGGCTGGCTTGAGGTATATCCAATATCCTCTGACTTCCACGCTGTCTTCTGCTGGGGATGGCAGTTAACAAGAACAGAGGCAAGGTCCCCACCCATCAGTGTATCCTAAATTTGCCTGATCATACATGTCACCAGGGATCAGCGTCTCCAGTCCCGCCCCACCTCCACTGAATTAATCTCCAGTGGGAGAGGCTGGGAATAGATTGTTTCAATAGGGAACCCAGACCCCAGACCCCATTTTTACCGGGTCCCAACCACCCTCCGAGGAAGGTACTAGAATTATCCCATTTTGCAGATCAAAACTGAGACGTGGGTGGCGGTGGTTCAGTGGCTTGTCCACTGTCACGATCACACAGCTTGTGAGGGACAGAGGTGACTCCCATCCAGACATGCAAGTGCGTCCCCTGGCACCTGGGTACCCAGGGGCACCCACCCCCTTGGGGATCTCCGTTTTAGGGCTTGGTGCCCCCCGCCCCGAGTCCCACCCGGGAGCCCCCTCTGTCCCGGTCGGGGGATCTCCTCCCGCAGAAGCCCGATCTTCCCGATCCTGTCGCCGGCGGGAGTCAGGGTGGCGGCCACTGACAACGAAAGTGAAACAAAGCTGGTCGCCGGGCGCGCACCCCCGCCGGCCCCGCGCGGACCTCCCAGGCCGGACGCCCCCGCCGCGTCCAGCCCCCGCCCCACCCCGCCCAGCCCGCCCCGGGGTCGCCTCCCCCCTCCCCCGGGAGAACGGGCCAGGGCCCCGCCGGGCGGGAACGGGCGCGCCCGGCCCCACTCACCTCCGGCCTCCATGGAGGACGCGAGCGGCCCCCGCGGCAGGCGGCGGGCGCCTCAGCCCCCCGGGCCGCGGGCCCTCATGCCGCCCCCGCGCCGCCCGCCCCGGCCAGGCCGCCGCCGCCGCCCGGAGAGGCCATCAGCTGCTTCCCGTCACATGGCGGTGGGCGCGGGCGGAGACGCGCGGGGGCGGGGCGCAGGGGAAACGGAGGGGGGGTGCGGACGGGATAAAAACGGTGGGGGGCAGCTGAGGGAAAAGATGGAAAATCGGGGGGGCGGTACGCTGACGGGATAAAAGCTGAGGGGTTGCTGAGGGGAAACGGGGGCGGGGAAGACGCGCGAACCAGATGAAAATGGGGCAGGGGTGGGGGGAGCTGAGCGGAAACAGGGTGGGGCGCGAACGGGATAAAACCCAGGGGTTGTGCGGGGTCCTGAGGGGAACCAGCGCCGGATAAAAACGGGGAAGGGAGGGAGGTGAACAGAGCTGAAGGAAACCGGGAAAAGGGGAGCGATAGAAACCGGAGTAGGGGAAGCCGGGCTCAGGGGAAAAGGGGGTGTTGGAGAGTGGTAGAGCCGGGCTGAGGGAAAAACCAAGCAGGGGAAGCGGCGATCCGGGGAGAACGGAGAGAGGGGGACTGAGGGCTGTGGGGGTAAGGGGAACCAAAGGGGCTGAAGCGAAGTCGAGGGGAGGGGCAGGTGAAAATGGAGCCATGCGAAGGCCGATGAGGGGGGAAACGGGTAAAAATGGGGGCGGGAGAAATAGGGTGGAGGGAACACTGGCCGAGAAGAAACCTGGGGGAGAGCTGGGCTTAGGGGAAAATGGGGAGGGGGTGGAAGGAAGGTGTAATAACCAGGTGCTGGGGAGGACGTAAGAATTGGGGGGTGCGGCGAGGGTCAAGGCTAGGGTAAAACAAGGGGGGCTACTCAATGGCTCCGGTAATGGGAGAGGGAAGTGAGGAGAAAACGGGGCGGTGGGGAGAGGAGGGCAGGGTGAAAACCGGAGTGGGGGTGGGAACGAGATAAAAAACGGGGCAGGAGCGATTCGGAAGAAGACTGTCCCCTTAACTACCTACTGCGACAGCCTCGCCTGTCCCCGTCCCCCTGAGAAACCTGCTCTCCCTGTCTACCTGCATAGCCTCAAGAAATGGCTCGCTTGGGTCAGACGCCCCCTTTTTAACATTCCAGGGCCAGGGCAGGAGTCATCATGGAGGCTTTTCATGCCTGAAAGACCCCATTTCTTAGTTGTCCGGTCCCCAGTAGTATCAGTGGCTTGGGGATTTCTTACTGAGCTCAGCTCATTGTCCCCAAAATGCCTCCCCTTACCCCCAACTCGAGCGCTTCCCTTTCCTGCTTTGGGCCCAAGCTCTTCCCGCGGTTCTTGGTGTCACCTTCATTCAAGTCACTCTCCCGCCTCTCATTCTTTTCTCCCCGCCTTTCTTCGCTTCCCTCCAAGTGCCCTCTCCATTTGCCGGTCACTGGTCCCAGAGCTCCGGATCGCAGTGGTTCCATTTTAAATTTCTTTGCTTTCTAACGCAACCTATGTTTTCTACGGTAACTGAGGTTCCCGTGTTCTTTTTCACCATGGTCTCTCCGTTTTAATGTTTCGGGTTTTTTTTACCCAGGCCCCTGTTTTATGAGCCCTGGGTACGTCCTTCCTGTGTCCCGTCCTTCCTGTGTCCCGTTTGGCCTCCTGGGTTACACTCCTGTTCACCCCGCTTGGCCGGTTTTTTTTTTCTTTTTTTTGAACCTGCCGGTTTCTCAGTCTCCCCCTTTTCCGCTGGCTACCTGTCCCTTTCTCGCCGCCCATGTTAACTTTAGCATGCCCCGTTCTCTCTCTTCATTTTCCACTGGGTATTTTTTATGTTTCCCAATTTTAAAAGCGGCCCAGCGCACCCCTTTTTCTGGGACTCCACTTTTATCTCTGGCACCAGTGTCGGCCTCCTCCACCTCTGCTCCCATTTAATCGCTAATTTCCTGCCTCCTGAGGACCCCCCGTTTTATTGTCCAGCCTCCCCCCTCCCATTTTTCTCTTCTCTAATTTTCTGAGTCTCCATTTTTTGTCTCCCAAATTCCTTCGATTCCTGGAGTCTTACAGGCCTCGTTTTTATGTACACGTCATGGAAAAGAATAAAAGGGTAAGGTCGCAGGGCGCGATGGCTCATGCCTGTAATCCCAGCACTTTGGGAGACCAAGGCGGGCAGATCACCTGAGGTCAGGAGTTCGAGACCAGCCTGGCCGATATGGCCAAACCCAATCTCTACTAAAAATACAAAAATTAGCTGGGTGTGGTGGCGGGCACCTGTAAACCCGGCTACTCGGGAGACTGAGGCAGGAGAATCACTTGAACCCAGGAGGTGGAGGTTGCAGTGAGCTGAGATCTTGCCATTGCACACCAGCCTGGGTGATGGAGGCTCCGTCTGGAGGAAAAAAAAAAAGGCGGGGCTGAGGTGAGAAGAATATTGTTACCAATTTTTAAAAAGCTAGTAAAAAAATTTTTTTTTGGCAAGTTCGTGTTTCCAAGTCTTTCAATTTACTAACCAGGTCTCAATCAAGATCACAAAAGCACTTACTTAAAAATAGCTTTATTCCATTATCTTTTAAAAAAGGCATATGATAACCTCAGAACTAATTTCTCCCAACCTCCCCCCACCACATCTTAAAATGTAAATAATGGAGAAGGAGCTGCTTATTTTTCTTTGCAGCAGTTCCTGGCCAGTCCCAACGTGAGAAATATCAGTTGGCACTTATTGCATCATAATACATTTTACCTAGTAAGGATGATTTTCTAAGTCTCAGTGCATGGGTTATTGCAGTTTTCCATCTTGTGTTTTCCTGCGGCAATTATGGGGCTTGTATGTGCTTGTGAGAATTGGGGCTAATATCAAAGCCACAGAATTGTGGAGGCCCTCTTCCCAGGGTCCACCAGGGTTTGAGAAAAACAAGAAAAAAGTCAGTTGCAATGGACCTGAAGTGTGTATCTTCCTGGTCCTGATAAATAGATCTCATGGTCTCTAAGTTAACAATACATGCAGATAAGATTTTTTTTAAAGCACAGTGTAACAACTTGGACTTTGCCAGACAAACTGTAATCCACTGTCAACAAGCTTGTGGATTTGGGCATGGATCGTCTTAAAGAAGCCCGAATTCTTCAAAAAATCCTTAAAACTTGAAGACCTGGATTTTACCTGACCCAGGATATTACTGTGCACACAGGACTCAGATATGTGACAGCAGTCACAGCTCAGCTGGTCAAAGGTTTATAGTGTTTGACACCAGGACCATGAAGCTCCCATTTGGTAGTGGAAAAACCCTCAAATATTTCCTATCAACAGATGTGTGTGCTAGAGAAGAGGAAGTTGTGGAAAATATCCCAGTGATCCTACAAAACATTCTCTGTGTTCCTAGCTAGGGGTTTTTTTTTTTTCACCTCAACAGTTTTTGTGTTTTCTTTTTTTAATCTTGTTGCCTCTGAGTAGTAGACTCTTCAATTCTGGAATTTGGTTGCCGAAGACTCTAAAGGAGAGACTCACTCAGTAATTCAGTGACTTTAGAAGCAAGCTGAGTATCTCATTCTAAAATGACACTGATTTACACTGTTGAGAATGGTTAAGTACATGGGGTACCTTGCAGCAAAAGACAAAAAGCAAAAAGCCAGTAGACCTGCAATTCACAGCTATTCCTGAGGGGTACACATTGCAGCCCACTCTTGAGCTCCCCAGTGTTCTGAGCAGGGGACAGGGCATACTTCTAGTGATTTGCTCAGTTTAATCCCTTCATCCAAGAAAACAGATCTTCCCCAACCACACCTGCAGGGTTACTTCAGACAACCAGCTTCTCATTTTAGAGTTCCAGTTCCTAGAATTGGAGAAAGGAAGTTCCCCTTTAAGCCCTAGGTCCTGCCCACTAGAGCAGATACGCAACATTAAAGAGTGCAAATTCAAGTCAGTTTTTTGTATTTAGCAAACATCCATTGCACCCTTATAAGGTCCTCGACTTTAAGAAATTTATATGAAATCGGAAAACTTAAATCTTGAAACTATGCAAGGATCTACTGGAAGCATCAGCAGGCTAAACTCATCACATGGTATTTTCATTCCAAATTTAGTGTTATTGATCAGTGTACCCTCAGAATATCCTTAAGAAGCAGGAAGGAAACAAGTTTTCCTCTTCCCACTTCCAAGACTAAGAAACAGTCCAGATGAGCTGGTTTGCTTGCCCAAGCAATTCTTATCACCAGATACTCTGTTATTAAACGTGTCTCCTGCCTTCTTTGAAAGCAACAGGAGAAATGAAGCATAGGAAAGTCTGCAAGCTAACAGTGTATCACCTAGGAGGCTTGTATATAAATATGAAGCTCTGCAAAATGTAGTTATAATGAAAGGCACTTCCTATTACCAGCTCCCTAACTCTTTTTAAAAGAATTCTATCTCCAGGGAAATAAAACTGGTTAAGACAGTGCTCTGATATGCTTAATTTAGTTCCTTCATCCAAGAAAACAGACCTTCCCCAACCACACCTGCAGGGTTACTTCAGACAACCAGCTTCTCATTTTAGAGTCCCAGTTCTTAGAATTGGAGAAAGGAAGTTCCCCTTTAAGCCCTAGGTCCTGCCCACTAGAGCAGATACACAACTTTAAAGAGTACAAATTCAAGTCAGATTTTCATATTTAGCAGGTGATCTTACAAAGATATTTTTCAATAAATGGATTATGTTTTTCAATGAATGGATCTTACAAAGATGTTTTTCAATAAATGGAAGGAAAGATGTGTGTGCTTGGTTTTTTTGCTGAGACCCAAATGTTGCCAGTGCAATCCCCCACCAGGGGTACAGGTCAAATCAAAGCTGAATGAAGAGCTCATCTTCGATGTAGCTTTCCAAGCTTTCAGAACGAGACAACAATAAGTGAGCAATTTCCTCATCTATTTTACAGGTGAGGAAATTGAGGCCAAGAGAGAGGTAAAGAGTCGTGCTCTAGCCCATGAAAGAAGGAAGCAACAGAGCCCAGATTCAACTTCAGGTGTTTCTAACTCCAAAGCCTGAACCAAACTGCCTTCCTCTGATTGGCATTGGTACCTGGAACTTCACCTGTTCCAAGGAGCTGATATTTGCAAGGTGCCGTGGCTGAGGCAGGAGAATCGCTTGAACCTGGGAGGCAGAAGTTGTGGTGAGCCAAGATCGTGCCATTGCACTCCAGCCTAGGCAATAGAGGGAGACTCCGTCTCAAAAAAAAAAAAAAAAAAAAAAAAGTGGCAAAAGGCACCAAGACCCAGTGCTTCCCTGACCTCTGTTCCCTCTAAATCAGCATCTATCACAGTAGATCAACCTGGATAAAGCCAGGATTCACAGCAGAAGTGGCACCTCAGACACCAAAGCAGCTTTCCTTCTCAAAGCTTTTAAACATCATTGGGAAAACTGAGAGCAAATCAAACCAATGTTTTTCAATACATGGAAGGAAAGATGTGTGTGCTTGGTTTTGTTTTTTGCTGAGACCCAAACGTTGTTAGTGCAAGCCCCCGCCAGGGGTGCAGGTGGAGTCAAAGCTGAATGAAGAGCTCGTCTTCAATGTAGCTTTCCAAGCTTTCGGAGCAAGACAACCACGGACCATCCTCTTCTTCAGACTGGCCTGTCTTCTTCTTGAACAATGTCACTTTGCTCCTCACTGCTGTCATCTGCACAGGGGGGAAATAAACCCAATGCTTTGTAATCAGAGTGTGATTCTATTTCCACCATCAGTCATCAATCATCTCAGTGATTTCTAGTCCTTTCCTGGTGAGCCACAGAAAGGGATCTCATGGAGAAGGTAGGGCAGCGTGTGTTTTCCCCTTTTCACCTGTTTTCTACATTCAGAACCTCTAGGCATGCTTGATACCAGCCACCCTTCATGTCCTCAGCTCACGCCCCTCCCCTCACCTGAAACGCCCTCTCTCCTTTCTGCTTATTCCAACTCAGCTGTCTTAACGCCTTGCTTCATGTCCATCTCTTCCATAAAGCTTCCCCTGACCAGCACACCTCTCCGGGCTCTTATCTTTCTCTGAGGTCCTATAAATTTTGCTGCAGTGGCACGATCTCATCTCACTGCAGCCTCAACTTCCCAGGCTCAGGTGATTCTCCCACCTCAGCCTCCCAAGTAGCTGGGGCTACAGGTACATGCCACCTACTCAGCTAATTTTTTGTATTCTTAGTAGAGACACGTTTTGCCATGTTCCCAAGGCTAGTCTCGAACTCCTGAGCTCCAGCGATCCACCTACTTTGGCCTCCCAAAGTGCTGGGATTACAGGCATGAGCAACCGTGCCTATAATTTTTAAATGTGTTGTCCATCAGGCAATTAATCAAATATCTTCCTGCAACAGCTCCTCTACTGCTCTCTCAATGTGTTGGTTCAATCTTGCTCCTGTTTCCATTTCCCCTGCAGGTTTTCGTTTGTTCCCCTAAACTGGCCTTTTTTTTTTTTTTTTTTTTTTTTTTTTGAGACAGAGTCTTACTCTGTCACCCAGGCTGAAGTGCAGTGGCACGATCTCGGCTCACTGCAGCCTCCGTCTCCCGGGTTCAAGTGATTCTCCTGCCTTGGTCTCCCAAGTAGCTGGGATTACAGGCACCTACCACACCCAGCTGATTTTTGTATTTTTAGTAGAGATGGGGGTCTCACCATGTTGGCCAGGCTAGTCTCAAACTCCTGACCTCAAATGATCCACCTGCCTCAGCCTCCCAAAATGCTGGGATTATAGGCGTGAGCCACCGCACCTGGCCTGAACTGGTCTTGTAAAGCTCCCTGCATGCAGACACTACCAGTCTCTATTTTCTGTTCTCCCACAATGCCAATATTGTGCCTACCCTAGACCAGGACCTTGATTAAGTGTTTGTCAATTTGATTTTCATGTTGGTAGTTGATAGTAGTCTCAGGTTCTAGACTAAAGTTTAGCTATCTTCCCCAGCCTTTTAAAAAAACTAAACTCACCCCTTAGAGATTTCCTGCTGGGAAGCTCACTGCAGCAGTTCAGAGGTTTGTGGGCTTTTTTTTTTTTTTGAGGCAGGTTTCCTACTGCTGCCCAGACTGGAGTGCAGTGGTGTGATCATAGCTCACTGCAGCCTGGACTTCCTACAGTCAAGTGATCCTCAGCCTCCCAAGTAGCTGGGAACACAGGTGCACACCACCATGACCGGCTAATTTTTCTTTTCTTTTTTTTTTTTTTTTCGTAGAGACAGAGTCTCACCATGTTGCCCAGGCTAGTCTTGAACTTCTGGGCTTAAGTGATCTTCCCACCTTGGCCTCCCAAAGTGCTGGGATTATAGGCGTGAGCCAACGCGCCTTTTTTTGTTTGTTTTCTGTTTGTTTGTTTAAGGAAAAAGAGCTTACCTTGTAGATCCTGGAATCCATTTCCCATCTGTTCTATGTTCCCATTCACCAAGGCGGTCACTCTGTGAATGTGGTCCTGCTTAGGTATTTCTTTTGGCAACTCCTCTCTCTCATGTGCTCCCTCCTGTTCCCCTACTGCAGCATCTTCCTCCTCCTCCTCCTCCTCCTCCTCTGAATCCACCAAAACCATGACATCATCCATGTTTTGTCCCCTAATTTCCAAAGGGGAAAAATAATCAAGAAGATTTCTTATTTTTCCCAACTTCAGCCCTCACTGAATAGGAAACACTAGATTCTTTGCAACCCCATTAGTAATATGGAAAATTACAGCTTGGTGAAGTAATGAGGTGATGGTGTGGTAACCGCAGAGATGCTGCCACAAATTGCTTCAGATGATGGTATCTCGTGCTGGGTTTATTACTCCCCTGCTCCTTGGGCAGGTGACCATATTGTCCCAGGCATCTACCATTTCATGTCCCCTTACAGCAGGTAGACAAATGTTTTTCCTTTTCTGAAATGCCCTCATTCTGCTCTACTTACCAAAATCTCTCCCCTTCCTCATTTTGGAAGACCCAGGTAAAGTCCTCTCCCTCCTGCTAAAGACCTAAATTAATGATTGCATTTAGAGTCCATGCTATAGTTTATTTATCACCAGCTCACTAGCTTGCCTACCCAGCCAGACTTTGCATTTCAGACTATACATTTCTTTTTTTTTTTCTTTTTCGGGATGGAGTCTTGCGCTGTTGCCCAGGCTAGAGTGCAGTGGCGCAATCTTGGCTCACTGCAACCTCCACCTCCTGGGTGCAAGCAATTCTTCTGCCTCAGCCACCCAAGTAGCTGGGACTACAGGCATGCGCCACCACATCTGGCTAATTTTTGTATTTTTAGTAGAGACATGGTTTCAACATGTTGGCCAGGCTGGTCTCGAATGCCTGGCCTCAGGTGATCCAACCACCTCGGCCTCCCAGAGTGCTGAGATTATAGGCATGAGCCACTGTTGTGCCCGGCCTGGACTGTGCATTTCTTCTTCTTCTTTTTTTTTTTTTTTTTTTGAGACAGAGTTTCATTCTTGTTGCCCAGGCTGGAGTGCAATGGCACAATCGCGGCTCACCACAACCTCCGCCTCCCAGGTTCAAGCAATTCTCCTGCTTCAACCTCCCAAGCAGCTGGGATTACAGGCATGCGCCACCACAAGTGGCTAATTTTTTGTATTTTTACTAGAGATGGGGTTTCTCCATGTTGGTCAGGCTGGTCTCGAACTCCCGACCTCAGGTGATCCACCCGCCTCGGCCTCCCAAAGGGCTGGGATTACAGGCGTGAGCCACTGCACCCGGCCTGGACTATGCATTTCTTAAGGAAGAAGAATGAATGCCACAGGTCAGTCACCTGCCCAAGGAGCTGTGTTACATTGTCATTTAATCTTCACAAACCCCCTGGTGAAACAAATCAGGAGACTAAGGCTCAGAAAGGGTCAGGGATTTTCTATGGGTACAGGGCTTGGGAATGGCACAGCTGTCATTTGAACCCAGGTCCAGTGGTCTCAATGCCTTTTCCTACTATACCACACTGATGCCTCCAGTGAGAAATAAGCCCAGGGAATGACAGACTTACTGAGAATGGCCCTCCAATACAGGGCAGTAAAGGTAATGTTTTGCTAGGAAAGATGGTCCCAGGTCAATAATATCCTGTCATTTTGAATAGGTAAAGAACTGTTTTTCCATAGGATCATAGAGAAGAGTACTCCGCTCCCACCCGGAATCTCCTTAGGAAATGAAATACACAAGTTCCATTCGGTTCCTTCGCCCCTACTGGGGTTTCCTTTTGGGAGGGGGTTCTGGGCATGCTCATAGTAGTCTTCCAAAACACTGTAAAACTGGCTGGGTGCAGTGGCTCATGCCTATAATCCCGGCACTTTGGGAGGCCGAGGCGGGCAGATCACTTGAGGCCAGGAGTTCGAGACTAGCCTGGGCAACATGGTGAAACCGTGTCTCTACTAAAAATACAAAAATTAGCCAGGCGTGATGGTGCGCACCTGTAATCCCAGCTACTCGGAAGGCTGAGGCAGGAGAATGGCCTCAACCTGGGAGGTAGGGATTGCAGTGAGCTGAGATTGCACCACTGCACTCCAGCCTGAGCAAGAGAGAGATTCTGTCTCAAAAAGAAAAAGAAAAAAAGAAAAAAAAACTTAAGACTATGACTGATTCTTTCTTTTAGCTCTTTTTAGAAAATTAAATAAAACAAATGCATGAATGACTGGCTCAAAATGTACACATTGTCTTTCTGTCTCAATGACAGACCTGCAATGTGTCCAGCCCTGAGGTTTGGCGCTGTAAAAGAACACAGACTTTGGAATTGATTAGACCTGGACCTGAAGGAAGGCACTGCTGCTTTCTTCTGGAATGAGCTTGCAGAAATTACTTCACTGAGCCTCCATCCCCTTATCTGGAAAATGGAGATGTCACCACCACCCTGAGGAGATGATGAAAGGGTTTATAAGAATACCTGATGAAATCCCTAGGCCAGTGTCTAGCACATCGTAGGTCCTCAATGGTAGTTGCTATTATTGTTCTTAGGAAAGGAAGGGAACAAAACAGAAGTGAAGACAGATGCGGGAATGGGTGTTTGGTTTGATTCTAGGGAACACTCACCTGAAAGTGTTTCCTACTGAAGAGAGAAAGGAAAAATCATTAATATCCAGTAACATCCACTTCAACCTGACAGATTCTTAATCAGGCAAACATTTACTAGAGGAACAAATAAGAAAACTGACTCAATATGACAGGTGATAGGGTGTCCCGGGATGGTACTTAGGTGACTTATTACTGTATATCTTGACCCAGCAAAGAAGCCCAGAGAACAGAACTTCAGGTGGGAGCATGACAGGGGCCATCCTTCCCCATCCCGCACCTTTTCAAAAGTCTGGACAAGAAGCTAAAGGACCCGGGGAGCCCTTACCTTTCCAGCAGAACACAGGGCTATAATACAACAGAAGCCCTGAGATAATGGCCAGTCCCAGCAGAAGGAGGCTCACAATGGTTCCCACAATCCCCCCGATATTTAAAGGTTCTGTAAAGACAAATCACACCAGTGATTCTTCCATCAGATGTGAGTGCAATTAGAACAACACCTCCCTTTCTCTGCGTGGATCCAGTTCTTGTCTTGATTCCTGACCCTGGGTAAGGCTTATGACCTGTCTGTAATGCCAGATAAATATTTTATCACCCAACCTCAGAGAGTTTGTGGGGATCAGATGGAGCAGGGAATGTGAACAAACAATGGAAAGTTAAAATCTCTCTGTCTACCAAACATTGAGACTATTTCTAAGGCCACGGTAAGTTAAGAGTGTGAGAGTTATCAATGCCATGATAAACAGAGTGATCAACGGAACAGAACAGAGAGTCCAGGAACGGGTCCACACGTAAATATAATTGATATATGACAGGGTCTTGAGCAAAGGAAGCACTATTTAAGAATTGGTACTAGAGCCCGGGCGCAGTGGCGCATGCCTGTAATCCCAGCACTTTGGGAGGCTGAGGAGGGCGGATCACCTGAAGTCGGGAGATCGAGACCAGCCTGACCAACATGTTAAAACCCCGTCTCTACTAAAAATACAAAATTAGCCAGGTGTGGCGGTGCACGTCTGTAATCCCAGCTACTTGGGAGGCTGAGGCAGGAGAATCACTTGAACCCGGGAGGTGGGCGTTGCGGTGAGCCAAGATCGCGCCATTGCACTCCAGCCTGGGCAACAAGAGCGAAATTCCATCTCAAAGAAAGAAAGAGGGCCGGGCGCGGTGGCTCACGCCTGTAATCCCAGCACTTTGGGAGGCCGAGGCAGGCAGATCACGAGGTCAGGTGGTCGAGACCATCCTGGCTAACACAGTGAAACCCCATCTCTACTAAAAATACAAAAAATTAGCTGGGCGCAGTGGCGGGCGCCTGCAGTCCCAGCTACTTGGGAGGCTGAGGCAGGAGAATGGCATGAACCCAGGAGGCGGAGCTTGCAGTGAGCCAAGATCGCACCACTGCACTCCAGCCTGGGTGACAGAGCAAGACTCCGTCTCAAAAAAAAAAAAAAAAAGAAAGAAAGAGGAGGGGAGGGGAGGGAAAGAAAAGAAGGAAGGTAGGAAAGGGAAAAGGGAGAAGGGAAAGGGAGAAGGGAAGGGAAGAAAGAGGCCAGGTGTGGTGGCTCATGCTTGCAATCTCAACACTTTGGGAGGCTGAGATGGGAGGCTCACTTGAGGCCAGGAGTTCAAGACCAACCTGGTCAACACAGTGCGACCTCATCTGTATAAAAAAAAAAATAAAAAGAAATAAGTATAGACATATATAGTAAAACTTAAAATTCAGGACCATGGTTACCTTTCAAGAGAGGCCCAAGATGAGACTAGGCCTACAGGGAGGGTTCCCAGGTAAAATTCAGTATGCCCAGTGAAATTTGGATTTCAGATAAACAATGAATAGTTTTTTAGTGTAAGTATGTCCCATGAAATATTTGGGACACACTTATACTTAAAAAAAAGTATTTATTTTTCTAAACTCAAATTTAAGCAGGCATCCTGTTTTTAAAGTTCTATTGCTATTTTCTTCTTTTTGAAGTGGATTCTCGCTCTGTCACCGAAGCTGAAGTGCAGTGGCGTGATCTCGGCTCACTGCAACCTTCGCCTCCCAGATTCAAGCAATTCTGCCTCAGCCTTCCGAGTAGCTGGGATTACAGGCACCTGCCACCATGCTCAGCTAATGGTCTCGAACACCCAACCTCAGGTGATCTGCCCATCTCAGCCTCCCAAGTAATTTTGTATTTTTAGTAAAGACGGGGTTTCACCATACTAGCCAGGCTGGTCTCGAACTCCTGGCCTCAAGTGATCCACCCGCCTCGGCCTCCCAAAGTGCTGGGATTACAGGCGTGAGCCACTGTGCCCAGCCCTATCGTTGTTTCCAAATCTGGCCCTGAGACATACAAGTAACCTAATGCATGTTGGTACTATTCTGTATCCTCAGTGGGATGATAGTTTCTTAGGTGTTCATTTTGCTGTTATGCTTTACAACTGACATACACTAGATATCTGTTCGTTGGTGTGTATAGATATTATGTAATTTTTGCTACCTATGGAAATATTAGTGAGTTTAGGGTTGGATAATTTCTTCCAGCCACCTTGTCAAGTCATAAGCAAGCAGATATGCCTTCTCCCAGTTGGCAGTGACCCACGTGTAGGGAGGCACCAGGCTGTCCTCATGCTGATGCTGGGTGCTCTGAAGCTCTGAACCCTCCTCCTTCAGGCCCAGTTCTACCACTCACCTTTCACACTCAGCCAGATTTCCACCTCCCTCACCCCTACAGGGCTGTCAGCTCGGCAGACGTAGTAGCCCTCATCCAGGTCCTGGGAGCAGTTGTGGATGGTGAGGGTGGAGTTCTGGCCATCCTGGGTAATGAGATGGCGGCTGCTGGGCTGGATGACCACCTCGGGCTGGGTAAGGTTCCTCAACCACAGGATCTTGGCAGGGGGGTAGGCCCCAGACACCTGGCATGTAAGCGTCACATTGCCCCCAATGAAGCAAGTCTTCATGGGCTCAGAGAGAAGGGAGGGACCCCCTGGTGATCAGAAGGTAAACAAAGACAAATGTTTAAAGAGATTCAAGTCATGGCCTGAGATCTGCAGGAAAACTGCAGTAGTTTTTTTTGTTTGTTTGTTTGTTTGTTTTTTTGAGATGGAGGTTTTGCTCTGTTGCCCAGGCTGGAGTGCAGTGGTGCGATCTCAGCTCACTGCAACCTCTGCCTCCCTCCCAGGTTCAAGCAATTCTCCTGCCTCAGCCTCCCGAGCTGGGATTACAGGCATGCGCCACCACACCTGGCTAATTTTTGTATTTTTAGTAGAGACAGGGTTTCACCATGTTGCCCAGGCTGGTCTCAAACTCCCAACCTCAGGTGATTTGCCCATCTCAGTCTCCCAAAGTGCTGGGATTACAGGCGTGAGCCACCGCATCCGGCCCCAGTCCCCTTTATCTGTGATTTCACTTTCTGAGGTTTCAGTTACCATGGTTGACTACAGTCCAAAAATATTAAATGGAAAATTTCAGAAATGAACAATTTTTTTTTTTTTTTTGAGATGGAGTCTCACTTTGTCGCCCAGGCTGGAGTGCAGTGATGCAATCTCAGCTCACTGCAATCTCCGCCTCCTGAATTCAAGAGATTTTCCTGCCTCAGCCTCCCAAGTAGCTGGGATTACAGGCATGAGCCACCACGCCCACCTAATTTTTGTATTTTTAGTAGAGACGGGGTTTCACCATATTGGCCAGGCTAGTCTCAAACTCCTGACCTCAGGTGATCCACTTGCCTCAGCCTCCCAAAGTGCTAGGATTACAGGCGTGAGCCACTGTGCCCGGCCAATTCATAAATTTTTTATTTTTTCTTTTCTTGCAGTACTTTTAAGTATATTCACAATTTCCTAAGTTTTAAACTGCACATTGTTCTGAGTCGTGTGACGAAATCTCACACCATCTGCATGAGCCTTTCTTCATCACAAGAAGGCTGAGTAGATATTTTGAGAGAAAGATCACATTCGCATACCTTTTATGACAGTATAGTTATATTGTCTATTTTTTATTAGTTACTATTGTTAATCTCTTATTGTGCCTAATGTATAAATTAACCTTATCATAAGTATTTATGTATAAGAAAAAGCATAGTGTATATATATGTATATATGTATATGTATATATGTGTGTATATATGTATATATATATGTATATGTGTGTGTATATATATGTGTGTGTGTATATATATATGTGTGTGTGTGTGTGTGTATATATATATATATATATAGGGTTCAGTGCTACCCATGGTTTCAGGCATCCACTGGGGATCTAGGAACATATCCCTCATGGATAAGGCAGGAACACTACATTTCCTTCCTAATGAAGCAACTCCAGAAATTTCTTTTTTTCTTTTTTTGTTTTTGAGACAAGGTCTCGCTCTGTCACCCAGGCTGGAGTGCAGTGCCGTGATCTTGGCTCACTGCAACCTCTGCCTCCCAGGTTCAAGTGATTCTCATGCTTCAGCCTCCCAAGTAGCTGGGATTACAGGTGCCCGCCACCATGCCTGGCTAATTTTTGTACTTTTAGTAGAAACAGGGTTTCACCATGTTGGTCAGGCTGGTCTTGAACTCCTGACCTCAAATGATCCGTCCACCTTGGCCTCCCAAAGTGCTGGGATTACAGGCATGAGCCACCGCGCCTGGCCAACTCCAGAAATTTCTGCACCACACCTCGTCTTACATCATAATAAGCCTAAGATTACTAAGCATTTACTGTGGGCAAGGCACTATTACACGTATTAACCCAATTCACTCTCACAGCAACCCTGTTATTATGCCCATTTTGCAGATAAGGAAACTGAGGCACAGAGAAAGTTAAGTAATTTGCTGAATGCTACAGAACTAAATAGGCAATGCAGCTCGGATTCAGAGTGATCAACTGTCCCAGTCTGCCCAGGACGTGGAGTATTCCCAGAATGAGGAGTTTTCAGTCCTAAAACCAGGAGAGTTCTGCGCAAACCAGGATAAACTGGCTACTGTATCCATAAGCCTTCCTTCTATGCTATACACTTCTACACATAAAAACTGTACTGATCGTATAAAAATGGACACATATCTGACAAGGATTTCAAGGGGACAAGAGGGCAGCTGTATTTGTTTCCAATTGCTGATGTAATAGATTGTGACAAACTTAGTGGCTTAAAGCACATTTATTCTCTTAACAGTTGTGGAGGCCAGGAGTCTATCTTACAAGGTTAACATCAAGATGTTGGCAGAGCTGGTTCCTTTTGGACGCTCCAGAGCAAGCTTATCCAACCTGCAGCTGCGGGCTAAATTCGGCCCAGGATGGCTTTGAATGTGAGGACATTTTTGTTTATCTGTGTGATGGATATCATGAAAATTATGCACGGTCCCTTTTTTTTTTTTTTTGGCTCATCACCTATCGTTAGTGTTAGTGTTTGTGTGAAATCCATTCCCATGATCCAATTACCTCCCACCAGGTCCCTCTGCCAATATTTGGAGTTACAATTCAACATGAGATTTGGGTGGGGACACAGAGCCAAACCATATCATGGTGTTTCGCTGTGTTGCCCAGGCTGGTCTCAAACTCCTGGGCCCAAGCAATATGCCCGTCCTTGGCCTCCCAAAGTGCTGGGATTACAGTCATGAGCTACCACATCTGACTGATCCTGGCGCTTCTGATCTCTCTTACCTTTCCCTTTTTTTTGTTTTGAGACAGAGTTTCACTCTGACACCCAGGCCTGGAGTGACCGCTCACTGCAGCCTCAACCTCCTAGGTGCAAGCAATACTCTCACATCAGCCTCCCCAGTAGCTGGGATTATAGGTGCATACCACCATGCCCAGCTACTTTATTTATTTTTTATTGTTTGTAGAAACAAGGTCTGTGTTGCCCAGGCTGGTCTCGAATTCCTAGCCTCAAGCTATCCTCCTGCCTCTGACTCCCAAAGTGCTGGGATTACAGGCGTGAGCCACCACGCCCGGCCTTCTCCCTTCTTACAAAGAAAGACACCAGTCATTGGATTACAGCCTACTCTAATCCACTATGACCTTATCTTAACTTGATTCCATCTGCAAAGACTCTTTCTGAATAAAGTCACCCTAGGTATTAGGGTTTGGACTTGAACGTATCTATTGGGGGGACACAACTGAACCCCCAACCTCCATCCAGCTTTATCAGTACTTTACACACGATGCCCCGGCCACACTGGTCTTCTCTCTCTCGGGTCCTCAAATACCAAGTTTGTTTCCACCTCAGGGCCTCTGCATTTGCTGTTGCCTCTGCCAGGAACACTCAGCCCACAGATCTTCACCTAGCCAGCTCCTTCTCATTCTAAGGATAGATTATTACCATCTCACGGAGACCTCCCTGCCACCCTAGGAAAAGTGCCCCTTTTCTTATAAAGGCCTCCCTTTTATATATACCATTTTATTATCCTCATAATCATTATCATATCTGGACCTATCTTACTTGTTTTTGTACTTTCTGTCTTCCTTCTACCCCCATGCCACCCAGGATATAAGCTCTGTGAAAGAGGAATGTTTGTGGTTTTAATATGTACAGACATTCTCTGACACTCTTCCCTTCAAAAAGTGGTGCCTAATTCTTCCCAGCCCTCTTCAACGTGGGCTGGACTTATTTCTAAGACACAGAGTGTGGCAGAAGGGATCCCATGTAACTCCTGAGGCTAGGTCATAGAAAGGATAGCATCAGCTTGACTCACTCCATCTTGGATCATTTGCTCTGAGGGAAGCCATCCGCCATGTTGGAAGGACACTCAAGCAGCCTTATGGAGAATCCCACATGGAGAAGAAATAGTTGCCAGGCATGGGAGTGAGGACTTCAAAAGTAGATCTTTCAGATGATTTCAGCCCTGCAACCTTCAATTCTTCCGGCTGACACCCCAGACATACAGAGCCAAGACAAACCATCCCCAATGCCCACTGTGCCCTCTCTGAATTCCTGACCCACAGAAATCGTCAGATAATAAATGGTTATTCTTGTTTTAAGCCACTATGTTTGAGAGTAATTTGTTACATAACTAGAAGCTATAGTTTGAATGTTTGTCCCCTCCAAATCTCATGTTTAAATTTGATCCTCAGTGTTGGAGGTAAGGCCTAATGGAAGGTGTTTGGGTAAGTGAATTCTCATTCTATTAGCTTACTGCAAAAGTAATTACAATTTTTGTCATTATTTTCTTTTTTTGAGATGGAGTCTCGCTCCATCGCCCAGGCTGGAGTGCAGTGGTGCGATCTCGGCTCACTGGAAGCTCCGCCTCCTGGGTTCACGCAGTTCTCCTGCCTCAGCCTCCCGAGTAGTTGGCCACCACGCCCAACTAATTTTTGTATTTTTAGTAGAGATGGGGTTTCATCATGTTGGCCAGGCTGGTCTCAGACTCCTGACCTCAAGTGATCCACCTGCCTCAGCCTCCCAAAGTGCTGAGATTACAGGTGTGAGCTACCACGCCCAGCCACTGCTGGTTGTTAAAAAGAGTTTGGCACCTCCCTTCTCTCTCTTGCTTCCTCTCTCACTATGGAACTCTGCATAAGCTGGCTCCCCTTTACCTTCTGTCATGAGCAGAAGCAGCCTGACGCTCTCACCAGAAGCCAAGCAGATGCTGGTGCCATGTTTCTTGCACAGCCTACGGAACTATGAGCAAATAAAGTAATTTTCAGCTAGGTGCGGTGGCTCACACCTATAATCCCAGCACTTTAGGAGGCCGAGGCAGGTAGATCACTTGGGGTCAGTTCGAGACCAGCCTGGCCAACATGGTGAAACCCCATTTCTACTAAAAATACAAAAATTAGCCAGGCATGATGGTGCACGCCTGTAGTCCCAGCTACTCAAGAGGCTAAGGCAGGAGAATTGCTTGAACCTGGGAGGCAGAGGCTGTAGTGAGCCAAGATCATGCCACTGCACTCCAGTCTGGGCAACAGAGCGAGACTCTGCCTAAAAAAAAAAAAAATATATATATATATATATTTTCTTCATAAACTACCCAGCCTCAGGTATTCCTTTACAGCAACAGTAAATGGACAGACACAAACGACGATGAACCTCATATGTCTTGTTCACTGCTCCATCCTCAGCACGTAGAAACTGTACCTGGCACATAGCAGGGGCTCAATTAGTATCTGTCAAGTGGAAAATAGCTGGGACTAGAATGAAGAAGCTTGAGCTAAGCATCTCTAAAATTTGAAAAAAGTGAAACATAAAGAAAAAGAAGGCCGGGCGCGGTGGCTCACGCCTGTAATCCCAGCACTTTGGGAGGCCGAGGCGGGCAGATCACGAGGTCAGGAGATCGAGACCATCCTGGCTAACACGGTGAAACCCCGTCTCTACTAAAAATACAAAAAATTAGCCGGGCGTGGTAGCGGGCGCCTGTAGTCCCAGCTACTCGGGAGGCTGAGGCAGGAGAATGGCGTGAACCCGGGAGGCGGAGCTTGCAGTGAGCCGAGATCGCGCCACTGCACTCCAGCCTGGGCGACAGAGCGAGACTCCGTCTCAAAAAAAAAAAAAAAAAAAAGAAAAAGAAAAAGAAAGGGAGAAAGGGAAGGAATTCAGTCCACCCTGACATCCGGGGATTTCTTCCTCAGAAGAACTCTCAAATGCTTCTCCTAGGAGAAAGGAAGGCAGGGAAACTCCAACCCCAAGACAAAGCAAAACAGACTCACTGATCTGCACCATGCAGCTGGCGCCCGACTCTGGCCCAACTATGTGGCTTGTAACACACTTGAACTTCTTGCCATCCGACAGCTGGGACTCGCTCAGCATTTCCACCCCCAGCTTTGACTTCCCCACGATTACACCTCCTGGCTCTTCTATCCACAGGAAGTCAGGGTCAGGGTATCCCCCATCCCAGCGACAGGTAAGCTGCAGCATGAACGATCCTGATGCCATCTGTGCCCAGCACTGGGGAGCTGATGGAGGGGGGTCTGCAAAACACCAGAGGAGAGCATGGGCTGAATCACAGACTCTAGGATCAGCCACTGGACTGGCTCTAAGGATGGCAGAACCAGGGTCTCAGAGAGACATCAACCCCAGTTAGTGTTAGCATCTAATAGCTCCTAGCACAAATTCATGCCTGACAACAGTCAGGCTTCCTCTGTTGGGTGTTAAATTTCCGACCTGGGTCTCATTCGCCTTTGCATTTCTTTCTTTCTTTCTTTGTTTTTGAGATGGAGTTTCACTCTTGTTGCCCAGGCTGGAGGGCAGTGGTGCAATCTCGGCTCACTGTAACCTCGACCTCCCAGGTTCAAGCAATTCTCCTGCCTCAGCCTCCCAAGTAGCTGGGATTACAGGCATGCGCCACCACACCCTGCTTATTTTTGTATTTTTAGTAGAGACGAGGTTTTGCCATGTTGGTCAGGCTGCTCTTGAACGCCTGACTTCAGGTGATCCACCTGCCTCAGCCTTCCAAAGTGTTGGGATTATAGGCGCGAGCCACTGCGTCTCGCCTCGCTTTTGCATTTCTTATTTATTTTTTCTTTTTTTTTTTTTTAATAGAGACAGGGTTTTGCCATGTTGGCCAGGATGGTCTGGAACTCCTGGCCTCAGGTGATCCACCCGCCTCAGCCTCCCAAAGTGCTGAGATTACAGACGTGAGCTACCGCGCCCAGCCTCACTTTTGCATTTCTAATTTATTTTTTCATTTTTTTTTTTTTAAATAGAAACAGAGTTTTGCCATGTTGCCCAGGATGGTCTGAACTGCTGGCCTCAGATGATCCACCTGCCTCGGCCTCCCAAAGTGCTGAGATTATAGACGTGAGCCACCACGCTCAGCCCCACTCTGCATTTCTACAGTGGTTTTCGTCCAAGATATTTGTGTATGGGAGCGTTTGGTTGGTGTTTCCCCACTCCTGAGATAAAGATTCACGGGCTACTTGTTCATAACAGTGCTAGAGGGCCCGGTGCCTATGACAGCCACACAAGTCCACAAAAAGAATGTATACAGATGGATGGATGAACAAGTAAATTGTGGTGCATCCATGCAAGGAATGGACTATTATTCAGCCATTAAAAGGAATGGATTACTGATACATGCCTCAATATAGATGAACCTCAAAAACATGAAGCCAGGTGAAAGAAGCCAGACACAAAAAGCCCCACATTGTATGATCCATTCATATGAAGTGTACAGAACAGGCAAACCCACAGGGACAGAATGCGGACTGGGGGTTGTCCAGGTCTGGGGAAAAGAGGGAATGAGCGTGACTGCTTATTGGGTACAGGGTTATTTGGGATGACAAAATGGTTATCTGGGATGACAAAAATGTTTTGGAGGGCCAGGAATGGTGGCTCATGCCTGTAATCCCAGTACTTTAGGAGGCTGAGGTGAGCAGATCACTTGAGCTCAGGAGTTTGAGACTAGCCTGAGTGGGGAGACCCTGTCTCTACTAAAAATAGAAAAATTAGTCGGACGTGGTGGTACCTGCCTGTGGTCCCAGCTACTCTGGAGGCTGAGGTGTGAGAACTGAATTGCTTGAACCTGGAAGGTGGAGGCTGCAGTGAGCAGAGATCTCGCCACTGCACTCTAGCCTGGGTGACAGAGCGAGACTCAGTCTCAAAAAGAAAAAGAAAAACAAAATGTTTTGGAACCTGATACAGGTGATGGTTGCATAAATGCACTGAATGCCACTGAATTATACATTTTTATTTTTACTTTTTGTTGAGACGGAGTCTCGCCCTGTCGCCCAGGCTGAAGTGCAGTGGCACATCTTGGCTCACTGCAACCTCTGCGTCCCAAGTTCAAGTGATTCTCTGCCTCAGCCTAAGTAGCTAGGATTACAGGCGTGAGCCACTGAGCCCATTCAATTGTACATTGCTAAATGGTTAATGCTATGTACTTTCACCTCATTTTAGGGGAAAGAAAAAAAAAATAATGCATTAGTGTTCTTCCATGGTTCCCAAGCACTCTCCTGCACCCCTGCATAGCAGCAAGCTTCCAGAAGGGATGATTCCCTCCCTGAGTGCAGCAGCCCCAGATATGTGTATTGAGGGAGCCACAGATACATGTTCAGAAGAATCATGCAGCAGGCACCCCCTTAAAGACAAATGGGAGGCCGGGCGCAGTGGCTCACGCCTGTAATCCCAGCACTATGGGAGGCCAAGGCAGGTGGATCACCTGAGGTCGGGAGTTCAAGACCAGCCTGACCAACATGGAGAAACCCCGTCTCTACTAAAAATACAAAATTAGCTGAGCGCAGTGGCCCATGCCTGTAATCCCAGCTACCTCGGGAGGCTGAGGCAGGAGAATCGCTTGAACCCATGAGGTGGAGATTGCGGTGAGGTGAGATCGCAACTTTGCACTCCACCCTGGGCAAGAAGAGGGAAACTCCATCTTAAAAAAAAAAAAAAAAAAAGACAAATGGGAGAGGCACAAATGTGCAGTTCATAAGTTCACAAAGGGTTAAGGGGAAGAAGTGGGGCAGAGGAGTGCTGCTTACGCACAGTAGACCAGGAGCTCGGTGGTCACCTTTCGATGTCTCTTGCTGAGCAGATTCAAGGCCAAACAGGTGTAGTTCCCTTGGAGGTTTGGCGATATCAGTAACAGTGAGAAAAAGTTGACTGTCAGGTTGCGGCCAAAGGACTCACTACTGGAATTCAGGGCCTGGAACCACCATTCAACCATGGGTGGTGGCCTGGAGCTGCTGTTGCAGCTGAAGTCCACCTGGGAGCCCCTGGCTGCGTAGAGGGTGCCGTTGGGGAGTGTGCCGGTGGCCACGATGTGGACCTCAATCTGATAGGGGCCGCCTGGGAATGACAGGGGGAATAGGATGGCATTAATTATGTAAGAGCTCATTCGATTGCCTTACCAACTCTAATATATAAATGAACAGGAAATAGCCAATGAAGAGTATGGTATCTATCTAATACTATGTGACAAATGCTATGCCAAGTGCCCTGATACATTATTTCATTTAATCCTGGGTGACTATGTGAGATTTTTTTAGGGGGATAAATCTTTACAGAACAGCAAAAGTATACACTGCTCCTTTAAAAAACAAAAAACTGTAAGGGCTAGGCACAGTAGCTCATGCCTGTAATCCTAGCACTTTGGGAGGCTGAGGAAGGAGGATCACTTGAGGCCAGGAGTTCCAGACCAACCTGGGAAACATAGTGAGACCCCATTTCTACAAAAAAATTAAAAATTAGGGCCAGCGTGGTGGCTCATGCCTGAATTCCCAGCACTTTAGGAGGCCAAGGCAAGTGGACCACTTGAGGTCAGAAGTTCAAGACCAGCCTGGCCAACATGACGAAACCCTGTCTCTACTAAAAATACAAAAATCAGCTGGGCGTGGTCGCGCATGCCTGTAATCCCAGCTACTAGGGAGGCTAAGGCAGGAGAATCACTTGAACCTGGGAGGTGGATGTTGTAGGGAGCCGATATTGCGCCACTGCACTCCAGCCTAAGCAACAGAGCAAGTCTCCATCTCAAAAAAAAAAAAAAAAAAATCACTGCAAGGGCTAGGCACAGTAGCTCATGACTGTAATCCTAGCATTTTGGGAGGCTGAGGTAGGAGGATCACTTGAGGCCAGGAGTTCCAGACCAACCTAGGAAACATAGCTAGACCCAATCTCTACAAAAAATTTAAAAATTAGGGCCAGCACGGTGGCTCATTCCTGAATTCCTAGCACTTTGGGAGGCCGAGACAGGCAAATCACTTGAGGTCAGGAGTTTGAGACCAGCCTGGCCAACATGACTAAATCATGTCTCTACAAAAAATACCAAAATTAGTTGGGTGTGGTGGCACACACCTGTAATCCCAGCTACTTGGGAGGCTGAGGCACGAGAATTGCTTGAACCTGGGAGGAAGAGGTTTGCAGTGAGCCAAGATCACACCACTACACTCCAGCCTGGGCAACAGAGTGAGACTTCATCTCAAAATAAATAAATAAATAAATAGCCAGGTGTGGTATCATGTGCCTATAGTCCCAGGCGCCCCCAGCAGCTGGGACTACAGGCGTATTCCACCATACCCAGCTAATTTTTGTATTTTTAGTAGAGACAGGATTTCGCCATGTTGCCCAGGCTGGTCTTGGACTCCCAGGTTCAAATGATCCACTCACCTTGGCCTCCCAAAGTGCTGGGATTACAAGTGTGAGCCACCACACCTGGCCAAAAAATTTTTTTTAAGTTTTGCTGGCCAGGCACGGGGGCTCATGCCTGCAATCCTAGCATTTTGGGAAGATGAGGCAAAAGATCACATGAGCCCAGGAGTTCGAGACCAGCCTGGGCAACATGGCAAAACCCCATCTCAAAAAACACCAAAGAATTTGCCAGGTGTGGTGGTGCAGGTAAGTAGTCCCAGCTATTCGGGAGGCTGAGGTGGGAGGATCACTTCAGCCCAGGAGGTGGAGGTTGCAGTGAGCTGTGATTGTGCCAGTACACTCCAGCCTGGGTGACACAATGAGACCCTCCCTATCTCAAGAAAAAAAAAGAAAAGGAAAAGCTTTGCCAAATCCTGTTCTAGAACAATCTACAGCTGCTGCCTTCCTGTTCTTTGCTGTCCTCTTTGACATCAGAATTCACTTCTTTCCTTACCCACCACAAATATAGGTTGGCCAGTCAAGAGCTGCAAAAGGTTCATTTACATCTCAGTATCTTGAATTCCTTGCTAACAGGAAAAGTTACCTTATCTTCAGCTATTTACTCTTTAGACCAGCAATTTTATTCGAAAATGACTTCAGAATGCACCACACAGTCTGTGCTAATCAGTTAATGTGTACTTCTCCAATGGGATAAGGTCTGTGGGAAGACTTACAGACTGTGATATCACCTTTATAGGCAAAATCAACAACCCACTTTCTCTTGATCTCCCTAGTGACTGCCATGCAAAGAGTCCATCCCAGAGATCTGCAGGCTCCTATAAGCACCAATCTCTGCTACAGATAAGCTTGGCAGGCCAGGCACGGTGGCTCATCCTGTAATCCCAGCGCTTTGGGAGGCGGAGGTGGGTGGATCACTTGAGGTCAGGAGTTTGAGACCCGCCTGGCCAACATGGTGAAACCCCATCTCTACTAAAAATACAAAAATCAGCTGGGCGTGGTAGAGCATGCCTGTAATCCCAGCTACTCAGGAGGCTGAAGCAAGAGAATCACTTAAACAAGGTCAGGAGATCGAGACCATCCTGGCTAACACGGTGAAACCCCGTCTCTACTAAAAATACAAAAAATTAGCAAGGCGTGGTGGCGGGCGCCTGTAGTCCCAGCTAGTCTGGAGGCTGAGACAGGAGAATGGTGTGAACCCGGGAGGCGGAGCTTGCAGTGAGCCGAGATCGCGCCACTGCACTCCAGCCTGGGCAACAGAGTGAGACTCCGTCTCGAACAAACAAACAAAAACAGATAAGCTTGGCAAGACCTAAATTAATCAATCCCTGGGCAAGAATCACCCCACCTTCTGACCAGGCACAAACAAGTTTTCTTCGGTGTACCCAGCATTCTCTTTCCCTAGGGGCCTACACTGTGAGAAGACATAGCGACACCACCACCAACACAGACAAAGCGCTGTTGGTGGGTCCATATCAGACAGGTCCATCAGCCAGGAAACATGGATCTTTCCTGAGATTCCCTTTCTTGGAAGTTTGGACCGAAGGCCACATCACTGGCTAGAGAGGAGCTCCCCATCCCCCAAACCCAACTGAATCCTAAGCCTCTTGGAGGTAGACACAGACCAGCTTCCTCATTGCTCACGTGCGAGCTGGTTCCATTGTTCCCCAAACACTTGTTTGGCCTGAGAAAAACAGACACAGGGAGAGCCTGGCACTGTGTGCCATGAAATCTGACTGGGGTCTTTCATGGGCTGATTTATCTCTCGATAGCTAAGCTCCTCAAATGCATACATAAGAGACAATATCTTTAAGAAAAAGAAAAACACAAAGTTGGCTGGGCACGATGGCTCATGCCTGTAATCCCAGCATTTTGGGAGGCCGAGGCGGGTGGATCACCTGAGGTCAGGAGTTCAAGAACAGCCTGGCCAACATGGTGAAACCCTGCCTCTACTAAAAATACAAAAATTAGCCAGGTGTGGTGATGCACGCCTGTAGTCCCAGCTACTTGGGAGGCTGGGGCAGGAGAATCATTTGAACTCGGGAGGCAGAGGTTGCAGTGAGCCGAGATCACGCCACTCCTGGGCAACAGAGCGAGACTTCGTCTCAAAAAAAAAAAAAAAAAGTTGGGTCCAGGCATGATGGCTCATGCCTGTAATCCCAGCACTTTGGGAGCCCAAGGCGTGTGGATCACCTGAGGTCAGGAGTTCAAGACCCAGCCTGGCCAACATGGTGAAACCCTGTCTTTTCTAAAAATACAAAGAATTAGCCAGGCGTGATGGCAAATGTGTGTAATACCACCTACTTGGGAGGCGAGGCAGGAGAATCGCTTGAACCCGGGAGGCAGAGGTTGCAGTGAGCTCAGATTGCACCATTGCACTCCAGCCTGGGCAACAAGAGCGAAACTTTGTCTCAAAAAAAAAAAAAGCACAAAGTCAGCTGGGCACGGTGGCTCACCTCTGTAATCCCAGCACTTTGGGAGGCGGAGGCAGGCGGATCACTTGAGGTCAGGAGTTCAAGACCACCCTGGGCAATATGGCAAAACAAAACCCTGTCTCTACTAAAAACACAAAAATTATTCAGGCGTGGTAGTGGGTACCTGTAATCCCAGCTACTTGGGAGGCTGGGGCAGGAGAATAGCTTGAACCCAGGAGGCAGAGGCTGCCATGAGCCGAGATCATGCCAGTGTGGGTGACCAAGTAAAGCTGCGTCTCAAAAAAAAAAAGTGTACCAGGATATGGGAAAGGCTGTGACACCTTCCCTATCTGACCAGCCTGTCTGCAGGTAAACACATGGCTGTTCCAATATCATACCCACTCCAATTTGGAGGTAGCAGGGATGGTTCAATTGATGAAATAAACAGCTGTGTGGCCGGGTGAGATGGATCCTGCCTGTAATCTCAGCATTGTGGGAGGCTGACACGGGAGAATCGCTCGAACCCAGTAGTTCAAGACCAGCCTGAGCAACATAATGAGGCCCTGTCTCTGCAAAAATATTTGTTTAATTAATTAATTTATTTACTTATGTATTTTTTTGAGGTGGAGTCTCACTCTGTCACCCAGGCTGGAGTGCAGTGGTGAAAACTCAGCTCACTGCAAACTCCGCTTCCTGGGTTCAAATGATTCTCCCACATCAGCCTCCTAAGTAGCTGAGATGACAGGCGTGTGTCACCACGCCCAGCTAATTTTTTTGTATTTTTAATAGAAATGGGGTTTCACTATGTTGGCCAAGGCGGTTTCAAACTTCCGACCTCAGGTGATCTGCCCACCTTGGTCTCCCAAAGCGCTGGGATTACAGGCGTGAGCCACCACTCCCAGCCTAAATTTAAAAATTGAAAAAAAAAAAAAGGAAAGAAAGAAAGAAAGAAACGGCCTTGGCAGCCCTTAACTGCTCTGGACCAAGGGATTTCTGTACATTTAGAAGCAGAGTCTCAATCCTAATGGCAAGACCCTTCAACTTCACCTTTCAATTAACAGGGAGCAGTGCATACTCTTGTTGTGGGATGAGTGATGAAATCACACCACGGGTGCCCATTCCAGGCAGGTTGAATTGCCCCGGGCCTACAGAAAACCTGACCTCCTACAAGACAGAGACACCAAATGCCCACCGATGGACAAACAGAGGACCAAGGGGTAAGGAGGGAGAAATCTAGCAACCTCCCTACTTCCATTTCCATGTTTCTACAGCATCTCTGTCCATTCACACATCCCCAGCCACTTGCAGATAACAAACTGTCATATCTTGGAATTTGTTCCCCCTAGATTCCAAGGCCATGTTAGAATGTTTCCAAATTGTTCTCCTTAAGAGAAGGAGGGGGCTGGGCGAGGTGGTTCACATCTGTAAGCCCAGCACTTTGGGAGGCCAAGGAGGGAAGACTGCTTGAGCCCAGGAGTTCAAAACCAGCCTGGGCAATATAGTGAGACCTTGTCTCTACAAAAAAACTAAAAAATTAGCCGAGTGTGGTGGCACACACTATTACTCTCAGCTACTCGGGACGGTGAGATAAAAGAATCACTTGAGCCTAGGAATTCAAGGCTGTAGTGAGCCGAAATCACACCACTGCACTCCAGCCTGGGTGACAGAGTGAGATCCTGTCTCAAAAAAAAAAAAAAAAAGAGAGAGAGAAGGAGGTAAGGTGACTCAGCTAGCAACTACATCAGTGAAAAGATCTGGGCACAAAGAGTCCCTAACCCACAGCAAGACCTGTTCGAAAGACCCAGATGAGGCTGGGCGCGGTGGCTCATGCCTGTAATCCCAGGACTTTGGGAGGCCAAGGCGGGTGGATCATGAGGTTAGGAGTTCAAGACCAGCCTGGCCAACATGGTGAAACCCCGTCTCTACTAAAGATACAAAAAATTAGCCAGGCGTGGTGGCGCACGCCTGTAATCCCAGCTACTCGGGAAGCTAAGGCAGGAGAATCACCTGAACCCGGGAGGCGGAGGCTGCAGTGAGCCGAGCCATTGCACTCCAGCCTGGGCGACAGGGCGAGACCGTGTCTCAAAAAAAAAAAAAAAAAAAAAAGGACCCAGATATAAACTGGTTGATTGTTGAAAACTTGAGATGGACTATCCCACGGGAATCCCATCGCTGGCTTAACCACTGGATCCAGTTCAAGTGTGCTGAGGGCTACATGAGTTTATCTCATTAATGCATAACACAAATCCGTAACTCCTTCTACCGTTACCCTCGATTTCACAGACAATAAAACTAACACTGGAGTTCAAGGGACTTTCCCAAGGTCACACAGACAACAACAGCTAATAGAACGTGGATTTGAACCCAGTCATCTGGACCACTCCGAAATACCACTGCCATCCCAGAAAGAGGCTGAATCAAACCTAATCTATTTTCCTAAATCTACGCAAAAATGAGGGCCAACTCCAATCAGAGATGTCACGCCCTCCCCGCTGGCCACTGTCGGGGAGCAACACAGGCTTCCAAGGCAGAGAGGAGTCTGCTGTTTAGCCCAGGGACCTCCTAAGATGAGAACCAGGAGACCAACCCCAGACGGCTCTGGTGTATTTGAATCAAAGGGTATGTGTCTGGTTTTCACAAACAAGCCCTACATCAGTCAAGGACCCCATGTATTTCCACGTGAAGAAATTTCCATACTATGAATCACAGCACAGTAACTAAGACATGCACAGGACTTCCCTGGAGGGAGTACAAAGTGCCACTGGAATTCAGTGACATTTTTATTCCTTTTTCTTTTTTTTTTTTTTTGTGAGACAGACTCTTGTTCTGTCACCCAGGATGGGGTGCAGTGGTGCCATCTCGGCTCACTGCAACCTCCGCCCTCCCCGGTTGAAGCTTTTCTTGTGTGTCAGCCTCCCACGCATCTGGGATCACAGGTGTGCATCATCACACCCGATTAAGTTTTGTATTTTTAGTAGAGATGGAGTTTCACCATGTTGGCCAGGCTGGTCTCAAACTCCTGACCTCAAGTGATCCACCCGCCTCAGCCTCCCAAAGTGCTGGGATTACAGGCATGAGCCACTGCACCCAGCCATGAGTTCAGTGACATTTTTAAAGTTGCAAGTTCACGTTCATTGTAACAAGACCTTGCCTTTATCTCCCTACAGGGCAATAATGAAACTAATCCATCCTCCAATAAACTTAGCCAATGATTAACAAATCAGTGTCTGATCAAGTCATCATAAACTAAAGAGAGTGATGATAAAGAAACAAAAAGTTGCAATGTCACCTTACCCCACTGTGGATAAAAGATAAGGTTATTCATTGATGAGATGGACAGGAAGTGATGACTAATTATTTTGGGCAGGTGGACTGAGGGAGACCAGCCAGCACTTGCCCGTAGGCTCACAGTGGGAACCAAACAGTGGGGCCAAGATGGGTGACATTTTTTAATGCACCCCCTTCATTCCTGGCATCACCCAGGAATTTATCTATGGCCTCTCCAGACACAGAAACACTGCTGTAATGGACGATGCCCTAATCTTTGAGAATTGGCAGAAACCTTAGACATCACCCAAAACCAAGTGTCCTGGAGGCCTCTCTTTCCTTTATCCTCTACTTCTGATCCAGCAGCGAGTCCTGCTGGTCTCCTTCCAAAATATTTTCCAAACCTGTGCATTTTCACCAAGGCCACTGTCGCCACCCTGTCTGGTCACCGACTCTGTATACCTTCAATTGGCTTCCCTGTTTTATTTCATCAGCTCTTCTTGATACCAAACACATACATTTCCCATGTGCAAATGAAATGGTGCCACACCCCTGCTGGAAGCTCCCGGAGTTTCTCCTGCACACAGAATAAAATCACAACTCCTAGCCAGGCACAATGGCTCACGCCTGTAATCCCACACTTTGGGAGGCTGAGGCGGGCGGATCACCTGAGGTCAGGAGTTCAAGACCAGCCTGGCCAACATGGTGAAAACCCCTTTCTACTAAAAATACAAAAATTGGCCGAGCATGGTGGTGCGAGTCAGCTACCCGGGAGGCTGAGGCAGAAGAATCGCTTGAACACAGGGGGCGGAGGTGGTTGTGAGCCGAGATCATGCCACTGCACTCCAGCCTGGGTGGCAGAGCAAGACTCTATCTCAAAAAAATAAAAAATAAAAAACTAAGGATGTCAGTCAAACTGGGCTAGTGCCCACCCTAATGATGTCTTCTTAACTTGACTGTATCTGCAAAGACCCTATTTCCAAACAAGCTCACATTCGTAGATACCAAAGGTTAGGACTTCCACATATCTTTTTGGGGGACATAATTCAACCCATAGCACAGGTCCTACTTGGCCCCAGTCTGGCCTGGCCTCCCATATTTCACACGGCCTGCCCTCTTACACACGAGGCGAGGCCCCTGCCACGCCGGCCTTCTCCCTATCTGTGAATGCACCACACTCGGCTCAACCTGTCCTGTTCTGCCTGGAAAGAGAATTGGCAGAATTCTTCTCCTTTTATTTTTTCAGAGACAGGGTCTCTCCGTCACCCAGGATGGAGTGCAGTGGTGTGATCATGACTTACTGCAGTTTTGATCTCCTGGGCTCAAGCGATCCTCCCACCTCAGCCCCTCAAAGTGCTGGGATTACAGGGATGAGCCACTGTGCCCAGCCCTACTTACCAATCAGTTTAAATGTCACTACTTCCAGGCCAGATGCAATGGTTCATGTCTGTAATCCCAGCTTTTTGGGGGACCGAGGCAGGTGGATCACTTGTGGTCAAGAGTTCGAGACACGCCTGGCCAACATGGAAAAACCCCATCTCTACTGAAAATACAAAAAAATAGCAGGTTTGGTGGCACACATCTGTAATCCCAGCTACTCAGGTGGCTGAGGCATGAGAATCACTTGAACCCGGGAAGCAGAGGTTGCAGTGAGCCAAGGTGGCGCCACTGTATTCCAGCCTGGGCGACAGAGGGAGAATCTGTCTCAAACAAACAAACAAACAACAACAAAAAAGTCATTACTTCCAAAATCTCCCCTCTGGCCTCCCAAGTTAAAATGTTTCAGGGGCTGGGTACAGTGGCTCACGCCTGTAATCCCAACACTTTGGGAGGTCGAGGCGGGTGGATCACGAGGTCAGGAGATCGAGACCATCCTGGCTAACATGGTGAAACCCCGTCTCTACTAAAAATACAAAAAATTAGCCGGGCGAGGTGGCAGGTGCCTGTAGTCCCAGCTACTCGGGAGGCTGAGGCAGGAGAATGGTGTGAACCCGGAAGGTGGACCTTGCAGTGAGCTGAGATCGTGCCACTGCACTCCAGCCTGGGCAACAGAGCAAGACTCCGTCTCAAAAAAAAAAAAAAGTTTCAGAAAAATCACATTAACTTGTTTCTCATCTGTGTGCCCCACTAGGCTGCTCACTCCTCAAGGGCAGAGACCTTGTCTGCCTTCTTCACACCTGTGGTCCAGTGCCTAGAACAGTGTCTGGCATCAAGCTCTCAATGAATCTATGTTGAATAAAGGAATTAGTAGGTTCTTTATTTTACAGATGAGGAATCTTGGATCCAGAACAGTGATCACATGGGTATTTCCCTATTTTATTATTATTATTATCATTTCTTTTTTTGAGATGGAGTTTCACTCTTGTTGCCCAGGCTGGAGTGCAATGGTGCAATCTCAGCTCACTGCAACCTCCGTCTCCCGAGTTGAAGCGATTCTCTTGCCTCAGCTTCCCGAGTAGCTGGGATTACAGGTGCACACCACCACACCTGGCTAATTTCTTGTATTTTTTGTAGAAATGGGGTTTCACCATGTTAGCCAGGCTGGTCTTGAACTGACCTCAGGTGATCCGCCCGCCTCGGCCTCCCAAAGTGCTGCGATTACAGGCGTGAGCCACCACGTCCAGCCTATTCTTTTTATTTTTATTTTGAGGCAGGATCTCACTCTGTAGCCCAGGGTGGAGTACAGTGGCACCATCTTGGCTCACTGCAACCTCCGTCTCCCAGCTCAAGCGATCCTCCCCACTCGGCCTCCTGAATGGCTGGGACTACAGGTGCATGACACCATGCCCAGCTAATTACTATTTTCTAAATTTTTTGTAGAGATGGGGTCTCACTACATTCCCTAGGCTGGTCTCAGACTCCTGGGCTCAAGCAATCATCCCGTCTCAGCCTCCCAAAATGCTAGGATTATGGGCATGAGCCACCGTACCTGGCCTCCGATGGGTATGTCTACTAAACTACATGCCCCGAATCCAGAGCATGGATGTCCTTCTAATCCAGTGACCAGCAAACTCTCTCTGTAAAGGGCCAGAGAGCAAATAAATTTGGCTTTGAAGCCCATAGGATCTATGTTAACAGCCACTCACCTCTGCCATAGTTAGTAACAAAGGTAGAGATAATATGTAAATAAATGAATGTGGCTATATTCCAATAAAACTTTATTTACGAACACCAACATTTCAATTTCATTTCATATGATTTTCTTTTTCTTTTTTTTTTTTTTTTTGAGACAGGGTCTTGCTCTGTCACCCAGGCTGGAATGCAGTGGCGTGATCACAGTTCACTGCAGCCTCGACCTCCCTGGGCTCAAGCAATCCTCCCACCTCAGCCTCCTGAGTAGCTGGAACTACAGGCACACGCCATCACACCCAGCTAGTTTTTTCGCTTTTTGTAGAAATGGGGTCTTGCTATGTTGCCAGGGCTGGTCTCAAACTCCTGGGCTCAAGTCATCCGTCCGCCTCAGCCTCCCAAAGTGCTGGGATTACCGACGTGACCCACTGCATCTGGCTTTCATATGATTTTCATGTCACAAATATCCTTTTTTTTCCAACCATTTAAAAATATAAAAAATATTCATAATCGGCTGGGCATGGTGGCTCACGCCTGTAATCCCAGCACTTTGGGAGCCCGAGGCAGGCAGATCACAAGGTCAGGAGATCGAGACCATCCTGGCTAACACAGTGAAACCCTGTCTCTGCTAAAAATACAAAAAAAAAAAAAAAAAAAAAAATTAGCTGGGTGTGGTGGTGGGCGCCTGCAGTCCCAGCTACTTGGGAGGCTGAGGCAGGAGAATGGCATGAACCCGGGAGGTGGAGCTTGCAGTGAGCTGAGATTGCACCACTGCACTCCAGCCTAGGCGACAGAGTGAGACTCCATCTCAAAAAAAAAAAAAATTCATAATCTGCAGGCCATACAACAGCAGGCTGTAGTTTACAACCTCGCACTCTAAATTCCTTTTTTAAATAATTTTTTGTAAATATGGAGTCTCACTATGTTAACCAAGCTGGTTCCAAACTCTTGGCTCAAATGATTCTCCCACCTCAGCCTCCCAAAGTGCTGGGATTACAGGCATGAGCCACAGCACCCGGCCTGCTGTAAATCCATATGTGTATATCAGCAGATATGACAGACTGTTTTAGGAAAGTGCAATAGGAAAGGTGGCTCATGCCAAGCCCTGTACTTAGCACCGTAGTATAAGAGTGCTCACTATAGCTGGACACGGTGGCTCATGCTTGTAATCCCAGTACTTTGGGAGGCCGAGGTGGGCAGATCACGAGGTCAGGAGTTCAAGACCAGCCTGAGCAACATGGTGAAACCCCATCTCCACTAAAAATACAAAAATTAGCCGGGAGACGTGGCAGGCACCTGTAATCCCAGCTACTTGGGAGGCTGAGGCAGGAGAATCACTTGAACCCGGGAGGCAGAGGTTGTGGTGAGCCAAGATTGCATCACTGCACTCCAGCCTGGGCGACAGAGTGAGACTACGTCTCAAAAAATAATAATAATAAAATAAAATAAAAATAAATAAGAGTGCTCGCTACACCTGACAAAGCAGGCAATGTATTATCCCCCATTAACAAATGAGGAAAACTGGAGCTCAGAGATATGAAGCTACTTATTCAAGGTGACACAGAACTCAGTGACAGCCTTCGCACTGGAATTCAGGCAGTCTGACTTGACTCCATATGTTTTTTTTAGAGGCAGGGTCTCCCTGTGTTGCCCAGGCTGGAGTGCAGTGGCTATTGATAGGTGCAATTATGGTGCACTGCAGCCTGGAGCTCCTGGACCCAGGCAATCCTGAGTAGCTGGGACTACAGTCCCACACCACTGCACCTGGCTTTGATTATGATATACTGTAACTTTGTTACATAATAAAATGATATTAATAGCAAAGATGATATTAACAACAAGCTAAAAATAAAAGCTTATTAATATGCCAGGAGCCTTTTAAAGCACTTTATTTGTTTATTTTTCTTTTTTTTGAGACAGAGTCTAGTTCTGTCGCCCAGGCTGGAGTGCAGTGGCATGATCTCGGCTCACCACAACCTCCACCACCCGGGTTTAACCGATTCTCTTGCCTCAGCCTTCCGAGTAGCTGGTATTACAGGCACCCACCACCATGCCCGGCTAATTTTTGTATTTTTAGTAGAGATGGGGTTTCACCATGTTGGCCAGGCTGGTCTTGAACTCCTGACTTCGGGTGATCTGCCCGCTTGGCCTCCCAAAGTGCTAGAATTACAGGCATGAGCCACCATGCCTGGCCTAATGCACTTTATAAACTGGTATCTATTCTTCACAGCAATTCTAAGAAGCAATAATTTTTTTTTTTTTCTGAGACGGAGTCTTGCTCTGTCGCCCAAGCTGGAGTGCAGTAGCGCGATCTTGGCTCACTGCAACCTCCGCCTCCCAGGTTCAAGCGATTCTCCTGCCTCAGCCTCCCAAGTAGCAGGGATTACAGGCGTGCGCCACCATGCCTGGCGAACTTTTTTTTTTCTTTTGAGACGGAGTCTCACTCTGTTGCCAGGATGGAGTGCAGTGGCGCAATCTTGGCTCACTGCAACCTCCGCCTCCCAGGTTCAAGCAATTCTCCTGCCTCAGATTCCCAAGTAGCTGGGACTACAGGTGCGCGCCACCACGCCCAGCTAATTTTTTATATTTTTAATAGAGATGGGGTTTCACCATGTTAGCCAAGATGGTCTCAATGTCTCGACCTTGTGACCCATCCGCCTTGGCCTCCCAAAGTGCTGGGATTACAGGCGTAAGCCACCGCACCCGGCCGGCATTTTTTGTATTTTTAATAGAGATGGGGTTTCACCACGTTGGCCAGGCTGGTCTCAAACTCCTGACTTCAAGTGATCCGCCCGCCTTGGCCTGCCAAAGTGCTGGGATTACAGGCATGAGCCACTGCGCCTGGCCACAGAAATTCTTTTTATCTCCATTTTACAGGTGAGGAAATAGAGGTGTGAGAGGTCCCTCAGCTTCCAAGTGGCAGGGCCCAGAATGAATTCCAGGCCATCCGAACCCAAAACCCATATTCCTGACCATGGTCTCCTCCTTTCCAAGGCTCCAAGCACCTCTCCAGCCCCGGTCCCTGCCAGCCCCACTTACTGGCCACCTGCAGCCACACTTGGAACCACTGAGTCACATTCAGGATCTCCTGGCAGGTGTAGTTTCCCTCATCTTCCAGGCTTAGCGATTCAATGTGCAGGGAGGTGGCATCCACTAGAGAGAAGCGAGGCTCAGCTGGCCGGAGGCTAGAGTTGGACGAGAGAAGGAAGACAGGCTCCGAGTTGTTCCGGTACCAGGTCACCTGGCCCCTCAGTCCCGAGATGTTGCCACAGTGCAGAGTAACATTCTCATGAACTTCTCCAATGACAACAGCCTCCAATCCTGTACAAGGCAAGATCAGGCTGTTACCACCCTTCTTAATTTCTAAACAATGTCCCTTTTTGGACAGTCCTCCTATATTAGGATTTTTTAAAAAATCAGGTATATGTTCTTTTTTTTTTTTTTTTTTTTTGAGACAGAGTCCCACTCTGTCACCCAGGCTGGAGTGCAATGGCACTATCTCGGCTAACTGCAACCTCTGCCTCCCGGGTTCAAGCTATTCTCCTGCCTCAGCATCCCAAGTAGCTGGGATTACAGGCACGTGCCACCACGTCCGGCTAATTTTTATATTTTCAATAGGGACAGGGTTTCACCACCACATTGGCCAGGCTGGTCTTGAACTCCTGACCTCAGGAAAGGTCAGGCTCATGCCTGTAATCCCAGCACTTTGGGAGGCCGAGGTGGGCGGATCACAAGGTCAAGACATCGAAACCAACCTGGCCAACATGGTGACACCCCGTCTGTAATAAAAACACAAAAAATTGTGGCCGGGCATGGTGGCTCACGCCTGTAATCCCAGCACTTTGGGAGGCCAAGGCGGGCGGATCACCTGAGGTCGGGAGTTCAAGACCAGCCTGACCAACATGCAAAAACCCTGTCTCTACTAAAAATACAAAATTAGCTGGGCGTGGTGGCACATGCCTGTAATCCCAGCTACTAGGGAGGCTGAGGCAGGAGAATCGCTTGAACCTGGGAAGCAGAGGTTGCGGTGAGCCGAGATCGCACCATTGCACTCCAGCCTGGGCAACAAGAGCGAAACTCCGTCTCAAAAAAAAAAAAAAAGTACAAAAAATTAGCTGGGCATGTAGTCCCAGCTAGTTGGGAGTCTGAGGCAGGAGAATCACTTGATCCGCCCGCCTCGGCCTCCCAAAGTGCTGGGATTACAGGTGTGAGCCACCGTGCCTGACCATATGTGTTCTTAAGATGCAATAACACATACAGAGCAGCTGGGCGTAGCGGCTCATGCCTGTAATCCCAGCACTTTGGGAGTCCAAGACAGGCAGATCTCCTAAGGTCAGGAGTTCGAGACCAGCCTGGCCAACATGACAAAACCCCGTTTCTATTAAAAATACAAAAATTAGCCGGGCGTGGTGGCACATGCCTGTAATCCCAGCTACTCGGGAAGCTAAGGTGGGAGAATGGTTTGAACCCGGGAGGTGGAGGTTGCGGTGAGCCGAGATTGCGCCGCTGCACTCCAGGCTGGGCGACAGAGCGAAACTCGGTCTAAAAACAAAACAAACAAACAAAAAACACATACAGAACGTCTGGTATGTTGGGACTCTTGGCCAGTCACTGACAATAATGAACTTGTAGTAGGTAACAAACATAGCCCCAGTTGTCCACCCAGTCTGCCCACCATCCATGCCCCATATAACTGGGGGGCCATCCCACTTTTCGTGAGGACTCAGCCATGAGCCCTGTTTTGGCCAATGGGATGTTGGGAATGTGACACAAGCAGAGTCTTTAAAGTGTTTGTCTATAATCACTACAGAAATGCAAATCAAAACTGCAATGAGGCCGGGAGCCGTGGCTCATGCCTGTAATTCCAGCACGCTGGGAGGCCGAGGGAGGCGGTTTCAGTTGAGGCCAGGAGTTCGAGACTAGCCTGGCCAACATGGTGAAACCCTGTCTCTGCTAAAAATGCAAAAATTAGCCAGGCGCGGTGGCGCACACCTGTAGTCCCAGCTACTCAGGAGGCTGAGGCACGAGAATCACTTGAACCCAGGAGGTAGAGGTTGCAGTGAGCCAAGATTGTGCCACTGCACTGCAGCCTGGGTGACGGGGCAAGACTCTGTCTCAAAAACAAGAAAAAAACAAACAAACAAACAAAAGGCCGGGCTCCACGCCTGTAATCCCAGCACTTTGGGAGGCCGAGGCGGGTGGATCACCTGAGCTCAGGAGTTCGAGACCAGCCTGGCCAACATGGTGAAACCCCGTCTCTACTAAAAATACAAAAACTTAGCTGGGCATGGTGGCAGGTACCTGTAATCCCAGCTACTCGGGAGGCTGAGGCAGGGGAATCACTTGAACCCGGGAGGCGGAGGTTGCAGTGAGCCGATGTTGTACCACTGTACTCCAGCCTGGGTGACAAGAGTGAAACTCTGTCTCAAATAAATAAATAAACAAACTACATGGTACAGACCCAAATTGTCTCAGTGGCTCCAGCCTGGCCCATTCTAGATCAGCCTTCAGCTAGTCATCGATCCCCAGGCAGATCAGCAGAGCCACCTAACCAACCACCCCAGCCTGTGGGTAATAAGCACTACTGTCATTTTGGGGTTGTTTCTTATACAGCATTACTGTGGCGATCAATAATTGATACAGAACCCAAGTGGCTTTATTTGCCTAGAAATCCAGAAGGGGTAGAAAGAAGACGGCTTTGGCTTTGTTTCCACTGTCCCACTGCTCTCTCCCCCTCTCCCTCTCTCTCCGCCTCTCCCTCTCTCTCCGCCTCTCCCTCTCTCTCCGCCTCTCTGTCTCTCTCCATCTCAAATGGCCCTAGAGTTCAAGTTCTCTCAGAAGCCCCATGCAAGAATGGGCTGGCAGTAGGGACTGTGTGCCCACTTTGGACAAGGCACTGGGAATCCCACTGTGGACACAACACACAGAAACCTCCAAGAGTTCACAGTCTAGTGAAGAAAAGAGACAATAAACTGGCAAGTACAATGCAGTGTGATAAACACCAAGATAAGGCCTCAGAGAAAGGGCTCCTAAGTCCAACTAGGGCAAATGTCAGGAAACACTTCCCCCAGGAAGCCAAACTGAGATCTGATGGACAAGTAGGAATCAGCCAAGAAAAGGTGAGGATGGGTTCCCAGGCAAAGGGAGCATGTTCAAAAGCCCAGATCAGCAGCCGCAGCATGTTAGAAATACAAATTATCAAGCCTCACCCCAAAACACCTAGATCAGAAACTGCGGGAGAGCAGCAGCCCTTTGTGTTTTATTTATTTATTTTTAACAAATCGGCAATTATTTTTTTTTAAGAGATGGGGGTTGGGGGGGGGTCTCACTCTGATGTCCTGGACAGTCTTGAACTCCTGACTTCAAGTGATCCTCCCACCTCAGCCTCCCAAAGTGCTGGGATTACAGGAATGATTCATTATACCTGGCCCAGCATCTGTGTTTTAGCAAGCCCTCCAGGTGATTCTGACGCCCATTCAAGACTGACAAGTGTCCGGGTGTGGGTGTGCCTGCTCAGGCCTGTAATCCCAGGGCTTTGGGAGGCTGAGGTGGGCGGATCACTTGAATCCAGGAGACTGAAGCTGCAGTGAGCCACAATTGTGACACTGCACTCCAGCCTGGGCAGCAGAGACACCCTGTCTCTTTTTTTTTGTTTAATGTAAATAATTGTTTTTTTTCTTTTTTAGAGATGGTGGGGGGGCTGGGGGGGGGTCTCACCATGTTGCCCAGGCTGGTCTTGAACTCCTGGACTCAAGCATTCCACTCAGACCCACCTCGGGCTCGCAAAGTGGTGGGATTACAGGCGTGAGCCGCCACGCCCAGCCAACCCTGACTCATAAAAAAGACTGACAGGTGCTAACGGGCATTAGACTGTCACTAGGTAACAAGAAGCAAATGCAACCCATTTTGCTGAGAAGTTTCACAATTGTCCAGCCCCCTCCACAATCAAGACCCAATACAAAGAGGCTGCAGGAATAGGAAGATGGGCAGAACCTGTTGGGGTGATAAAAATGATGAATTAGTGGTGATGGCTGTATAGCCCTGGACTACACTAAAATCCCCTGAGGGGTACACTTTAAAAGGGTGAATTTTGTGGCATGTAAATTATATCTGAATAAAGCTGTTATAGAAAAAATAAACTGCCACTTGCCCCTGGCAATCCTTCCCATTTAAGTGAAAGAGTCATCATTATCTGTATTTGGCCTCTTGTCTGCTTAGAAGGGGCTCCCTTTGAAAGATCTGAAGCCAGCCTGGAGCCCCAGGAAGTTCTGATTCTCCCACCATTTTGGCCACACCATTCCCAAAAGACTGTTCAGCCAAGTCAGGATGAAAACAAACGAACAAACAAACAAAACACCAAATTTTAAAAACTAAGCCACTTGCTGAAAGGTGGAGAATGCCATCTGATGACAGAGATTCCAAAACAGCAAGAAATGCTTCTGAGCAATCACTTTAAAAAGCAGGTGAGGGCCGGGGGTGGTGGCTCACGCCTGTAATCCCAGCATTTTGGGAGGCCGAGGCAGGTGGATCACTTGAGGTCAGGAGTTGGAGACCAGCCTGGCCAACATGGTGAAACCTCATCTCTACTAAAAATTAGCTGAATGGCCGGGCGTGGTGGCTCCTGCCTGTAACCCCAGCACTTTGGGAGGCCAAGGTGGGCAAGATCAAGAACTCGGGACCAGCCTGGCTAACACGGTGAAACCCCGTTTCTACTAAAAATACAAAAAATTAGCCGGGCGTGGTGGCGCACACCTGTAATCCCACCTACTCGGGAGGCTGAGGCAGGAGAATCCCTTGTACCTGGGAGGCGGAGGTTGCAGTGAGCCAAGATCGCACCACTGCATTCCAGCCTGGGTAACAGAGCAAGACTCTGTCTCAAAAAAAAAAGCAGGTAAGAATTCTTTTTATTTATTTATTTATTTACTTTTTTTTTGAGATGAAGTCTCGCTCTGTTGCCTAGGCTGGAGTGCAAGGCGTAATCTCGGCTCACTGCAACCTCTGCCTCCAGGTTCAAGCAATTCTCCCGCCTCAGTCTTCTGAGTAGCTGCGATTACAGGCACCCGCCATCATGCCCCGCTAAGTTTTTGTATTTTTGTAGAGACGGGGTTTCACTGTGTTGGCCAGGCTGGTCTTGAACTCCTGACCTCAGGTGATCTGCCCACCTCGGCCTCCAAAAGTGCTGGAATTACAGGCGGGAGCTACCGCACCCAGCCAAGAATTGTTTTTAAATTATTAGGATTGGGAACCCAAATTATCCAGTGGCAACCGCCACAAGGGAAAGGAAGATGAACTTTAGAGTTACAGATGCAACATGTGTTCATGCAAGGGGCAGGTCTGCAGGTTGCATGAACCTAACTCCTTGGCAAAGAAATAAAGGAACAGTGGCTTGGAAAAAAGCCATGGTGAAACTTTAGTCTTGGAACTTGAGCTAACATTGTTTTCTCCTCCAAGGCATAGAATGACATGATCACAAAAGAAACCATTTGAAGGCATTTCACTTCTCCTGGTTTGGCTTACTCCATTCTTTTTTAAACCACTGTATCTGAAGGTGCCCTTGGAGATCATCTAGTCCAGAGATGTGGCTGCCCTGTGGGCTGGGTTGAAGATGAGATTGAGTCCTGGCTCAGTGGAAAAAGAACACAGTCATCGATTAGTGATGTCTGACATAGACATGGAAGGGGGTAGTTCTTGCCTGGCAGTCCTAAACCTCCTCACTTTACTACTGAGAAAATTGAGATTTAGGAAGATTAAGTTATCACTTAAAGTCCCAAGCAAATCACTGGGAGATGTGGGATTGTGACTCAGGTCACGTTACTCTGGTCTCCTGCACCAGACAGGATGCAATGATAAAATATAGTAACAAGTTTAGAAGTCATTCATATGGTGTCCAGAGGGTCCTTCTTGCCCCCCAACCTTAAATGTACAATAGAGAACCGAAGAGGGAGTAATATAAACTCCCTGATGCTGCCCATGTATTATTATTTACAGAGTAAGAGTTATACCCAAACATTTATTTATTTTTTTAAAGCAACTTTTCCCAAGAATAACCTAGGATTTACAATCCGGGGTAGCTAGTGGATGCATATAAGTTGTCTGGCATTGAATGTCAGGAGAAAAAATTTTTTCCCCAAAAACTCCCAACTTAAAAAACAAACACACAACAAAAATACACCAAGCTCAGGAAGCCCCCTGGCATCATACACAAAGGTGAAGCAGGTCTGGGCATCAAAATAGCTGGGCAAAGGCCCAACACGGTGGCTCACACCCATAATCCCAACACTTTGGGAGGCCGAGACAGGAGAATCGCTTGGGTCCAGGAGTTTAAGACCAGCCTGGGCTCAAGCGATTGTAGAGACCGTCTCTACAAAAAAATTTTAGAAATTAGCTAGGCGTGGTGGTGCACGCCTGTAGTCCCAGCTACTTGTAGGCTGAGGTGGGAGGATCAGTGCAGTGATTGCACCACTGCACTCCAGCCTGGGCAACAGAGCGAGAGCCTGGCTCGAAAAAAATAGCTGGTCATAGCAGTGGAGATAGGTTCCCCATGGGGCGGGTGGCAGTCAGCCTGAAAGCCAGGTCATTCCAGCAGGATGACTTCATCCCAGGGTTCTTCTCACTTCCCAGGTTCCTGGTGTTCATCGTGCAGGAAACACTGCAAACAGCTGGGGAGATGGGAATACTTGACAACCACCTTTCACGTCCAGAGATGACCAACTGGGAACTGTCCTCCCCCATCACACACACCCCAGCACAGTGATTACTCAGCCAAATGCCTGCAGGGCCAGCAGGTAACACCCATGACTGAAGGTGGCGGGGCAAATATTACAACAGGGAGAGGTGGAACAAATTTGGGCTCACATGCCCTAGATAAGAGGATGACCACTGCCCAATTCCAACTGGGAAAGCAGGCCCCGTGTTGCCAGACCTTCAGATTTTTCCAGATAAACTGGAAATCTAGAGATGTTATTGTTTTTAAATGGTTGGTAAAAAAAAAAAAAAAAAAAAAAAAGCAAAATAAAATTGTATGAGCCTAATAATTAGGAACTTTTGGCACTTGCTGCTAAGAAGCTCCAGCATACTTTACAACCCATCTCCAGAAACGTGCAAGAGGAGACCCGTTGGGTGGAGCAGACCCGGGAACACAAAAAGTAGCGCTCTGCCTGCATCCTGGCAAACTTCACCACCTCCTGGCTCCATCTCCTCTCCCTGCACCCCAGCCTCCTCCCAGCTTGTCACATTCCCAGCACACAGTAGGCATGCTGGTGAATTAAATTCAAATATATATAAATAGTTCAATCTTTTTACATTCTACATATTTTTGTAAGCACCCCCCCAATTCTTTTTTCGTAGCAAAGCAGACCATAGATGAAGCATTTCAGACCTTTTGTCAATCATGTCAAGTGTGAGGGGAAGTCTTTTATAAGTCAGCCAAGTATTTCAAAATAAAAAGCTTTTCCAAAAGTAAAGGCGGAAGACCCCGCTTTGAAGGCGCTGGTCGGCACAGGAAGACTTGCAAAGGTGTGTAGGGAAGTCCACCGGTTACAGGTGTAAGGCGAGTTCAACCTTGGGCAGAGGGAGGAGAAAAATAAAGTGGGAGTCTCGAGTTTGAGCACCAGCGTATCAGGTATTACTAAAACCAGAACGCGAATTTACCTCCGACGCTTAAAAAAAAAAATCACTTTCCCGGCACACGTGCCTCTTTATTTTGCCCCCGCACGTCGGCTCGGCTCGGCTCCTCTGCAGCCTCACCGGCTGCCCACCCCAGGAGGCTGGGGGTATCTCGCCCCGCACCGGGCGCCCGGGAAAATTCCTTCCTGCAAAGACGGCCGAGCTGCGAGCAGGAAACCAAGACCCTCCTGGGGCAGCTTCTAGGCTGGGGCCACCACGGATCCGGACGGAGTCGGAGGGAATTGGGTCTCTCGCTGTCCCCTCCCCACCGCTGACTGGGAAAACTCAACTTTTCCCTCCAGATCACGGCCCCTTACCTACGGCGACCCAGCCGGCCAGGAGCGCCCCGAGGCAGACGAGGACGCGGGGCTCGGGCGCACTGCCGCCTGCGGCCATCTCGCCCCAGATCCCGGCTCAGGAAACGCAGGCTCGGGCTGGGCTGGACGTGTGTGCCCCAGGGCCCCGGGGCCCGGGGTACCGAGGGCTCCTCCCAGGTCCTCGGAACGGCAGAGTGGCCCCCAGGAAGGATGCTTGGCTGAGCCGAGTGTCCAGGGCCGGCAGCGGAGCTCGGCTGCAGGCTCGGGTCCCCGCTCCCGAGCGCCCTGGCCGGGGAGGGAGGGCGCACCCCGCCCCCTGCGCCCGCCTGCCCACTCCTGCCGGCGGAAAACAACAGGAGCGGGCTCCCTCCCGCCTCCCAGCCAGGCGGGAGCCCAACTTCCTCTACCTTGGCCAGGGAGGAGGGCTTTCTGCCGAGGGCGCGCCGAGCCGGGTCCCGCCGGGCCAGGGGCGGGGCGCGGAGGCTGGGCCCTCCCCAGTCCACTCCGCCCGGGACAGCAGTACCGAGTCGCGGGGACAGCGGGCGGGACGGAGCCCTGCAGCTGCCGCAGGACGCACCCCCCCGCCGCTGTCCCGGGCTGCAGAACCCGGAGGAAGCGGTTGCCAAGCTGCAGAACGCAGGACCCCCCTGGCAGTCCCCGCTGAGCGTCTCGAGGGATTCCCCTCTGTGTCCCTGGGCGCAGGGCGGGCGCCAAGGCCGCCATCGCTTCCTTTCCTTACCCTCTGCAAAAGGGAGCCAGAGAAAGATGATCCCCTGACTTTCAGCCAAAGCAGCCACGAGACTCCGGTTCTCCAGTGAACTGGCTGGGACCACACAGTGACAGCGAGAGCCAAGGAGTCCCCAGGACGTGTTTCTCAAGAGTTTTGTTTTTGCTTTTCCCTTTTTAGTGCTCCCACCCCCTACCCAGTCAGATTCCCAGGCTAAGCTCCTCTCTTCCCTGCCATGCCCTCATCCCATTCTGTCCTGGGGAAAATGCGGCTTTGATATCCTCAGGAAGAGCCATCCATAAAACAGCCCTAGGAGAAACTTCTTGTTTCAAATAATAATAATAATAATAATATGGCAGGGCGTGGTGGCTCACACCTGTAATCCCAGCACTTTGGGAGGCCGAGGTGGGCGGATCACAAGGTCAGGAGTTCGAGACCAGCCTGACCAACATGGTGAAACCCTGTCTCTACTAAAAATACAACAATTAGCCGGGCATGATGGCGGGCGCCTGGAATCCCAGCTACTGGGTAGGCTGAGGCAGGAGAATCGCTTGAACCCAGCAGGCGGAGGTTGCAGTGAGCCGAGATCACGCCATTGCACTCCAGCCTGGGCGACTGAGCGAGACTCCATCTCAAAATAAATATTAACGTTAAAAAAAAAATCATTAGTTCTGTTGTTCAACGGTCCCCTTATTGAAATGCTTCTTCCATGAGGAAATCCTCTTGAAACCACTTAAAAAAAAAATGTTTCTCCTGGTGAACTGAGCAATGAAGCTGAACAGTTCTGCCTTTTTTACTTTTCTGTTTTTTATTTTTTTGAGACAGGGTGTCACTCCAGTTGCCCAGGCTAGAGTGCAGTAGCACAATCATACCTCGCTGCAGCCTCAAACTACCAGGCTCAAGTGATCCTCCCACCTCAGCCTCCCGAGTAGCTGGGACTACAGGTGTGCAGCACCACGCCCAGCTAATTTTTGTAATTTTAGTAAAGACAGCGTTTCTCCATGTTACCCAGGCTGGTCTCGAACTCCTGACCTCAAGTGATCCACCTGCCTTGGCCTGCCAAAGTGTTGGGATTACAGGTGCGAGCCACCGCGCTCAGCCCTTTTTTATTCTTTGCTCAAATATTTTTAAATAACTGTTCATCAGCCGGGCACGTTGGCTCATGCCTGTAATCCCAGCACTTTGGGAGGCCGAGGCAGGTGGATCACCTGAGGTAAGGAGTTCAAGAGTAGCCTGGCCGACATGGTGAAACCTCGTCTCTACTAAAAATACAAAAATTAGCCCGGTGTGGTGGCAGGCGCCTGTAATCCCAGCTACTTGGGAGGCTGAGGCAGGAGAATCGCTTGAACCCAGGAGGTGGAGGTTGCAGTGAGCCGAGATCGCGCCATTGCACTCCAGCCTGGGGAGAAGAGCGAGACTTCGTCTCAAAAAAAATAAATAAATAAAAAATAAAATAACTGTTCATCAGATTCTTGACAGGAATTTTGTTTGTTTGTTTTTTGAGACGGAGTCTCTCTCTGTTGCTGCATGCTCCGCCTCCCAGGCTCATGCCATTCTCCTGCCTCAGCCTCCCGAGTAGCTGGGATTACAGGCTCCTGCCACCACGCCCGGATAATTTTTGTATTTTTAGTGGAGATGGGGTTTCACCGTGTTAGTGTGGGGAAAAGCAAGAGAGATCAGATTGTTACTGTGTCTGTGTAGAAAGAAGTAGACATGGGAGACTCCATTTTGTTATGTACTAAGAAAAATTCTTCTGCCTTGAGATTCTGTGACCTTACCCCCAACCCCGTGCTCTCTGAAACATGTGCTGTGTCAAACTCAGGGTTAAATGGATTAAGCGCGGTGCAAGATGTGCTTTGTTGAACAGATGCTTGAAGGCAGCATGCTCCTTAAGAGTCATCACCACTCCCTAATCTCAAGTACCCAGGGACACAAACACTGCGGAAGGCCGCAGGGACCTCTGCCTAGGAAAGCCAGGTATTGTCCAAGGTTTCTCCCCATGTGATAGTCTGAAATATGGCCTTGTGGGAAGGGAAAGACCTGACTGTCCCCCAGCCCGACACCCGTAAAGGGTCTGTGCTGAGTAGGATTAGTATAAGAGGAAGGCATGCCTCTTGCAGTTGAGACAAGAGGAAGGCATCTGTCTCCTGCCCGTCCCTGGGCAATGGAATGTCTCAGTATAAAACCCGATTGTACGTTCCATCTACTGAGATAGGGAAAAACCGCCTTAGGGCTGGAGGTGGGACCTGCGGGCAGCAATACTGCTTTGTAAAGCATTGAGATGTTTATGTGTATGCGTATCTAAAAGCACAGCACTTAATCCTTTACCTTGTCTATGATGCAAAGACCTTTGTTCACTTGTTTGTCTGCTGACCCTCTCCCCACTATTGTCTTGTGACCCTGACACATCCCCCTCTCGGAGAAACACCCACGAATGATCAATAAATACTAAGGGAACTCAGAGGCTGGCGGGATCCTCCATATGCTGAACGCTGGTTCCCCGGGTCCCCTTATTTCTTTCTCTATACTTTGTCTCTGTGTCTTTTTCTTTTCCAAGTCTCTCGTTCCACCTTACGAGAAACACCCACAGGTGTGGAGGGGCAACCCACCCCTTCAGTTAGCCAGGATGGTCTCGATCTCCTGACCTCGTGATCCACCTGCCTCGGCCTCCCAAAGTGCTGGGATTACACGCGTGAGACACCACACCCGGCCTGGAATTTTTTTTTTTTTTTTTAGACAGAGTCTCCCTATATCATCCAGGCTGAAGTGCAGTGGTGTAATCATACCTCACTGCAGCCTCAACCTCCTAGGCTTAAGTCAATCCTCCCAGAGTGCTGGAATTACAGGCATGAGCCACTGCACCCAACTTGGTTCTTGCTTTTCATGTTTGACCTTGTGGAGATCCTATACTAACCAGACCTGTTTCCTGTATCCTCAGTACCTGCCAGCTAGTTGCCATTCTAATATACATTTGTTGAGTAAACAAATGAGAGTTGATTAGTTTTGATATTGTAGTTCCTCAGCTTTTCTGGCAAATACCTTACATCCTCACCTGCAATAAACAAGTGGTAAATAAAATCAGTAACTGGGCCAGGCAAGGTGGCTCATGCCTATAATCCCAGCACTCAGGAAAGCCAAGGTGGGCAGATCCCTTGAGGTCAGGAGTTCGAGACCAGCCTAGCCAACACAGTGAAACCCCATCTCTACTAAAAATAAAAAATTAGCTGGGCATGGTGGCGCATGCTCGTAATCCCAGTTACTTGAAAGGCTGAGGCAGGAGGGTTGCTGGAATCTGGGAGGTGGCGGTTGTAGTGAGCTGAGATTGTGCCACTGCACTCCAGCCTGGACAACACAGAGAGACCCTGCTCAAAATAAATAAATAAATAAATAAATAAATAAATAAATAAATAAATATTTTTAATTAAAAAAATAAAACCAATAACTGGCCAGTTTTCAGCAGAGGGCCTGGAATTCTCCACGGCCTCATGGTGGCTTGCCCAGGGCGGCCTTCCTGACATATTGGCCAGGTCGACGCATAGTTCTAATCTCACTGGCCCCTCCCTGCAACCCTTGGACCTAAGGTGCAGTGCCACATACCATCAGTTTTATTTATTTATTTTTGAGATGGAGTCTTGCTCTGTCCCCCAGGCTGGAGTGCAGTGGCATGATTTCCGCTCACTGCAGCCTCCGCCTCCCGGGTTCAAGCCATTCTCCTGCCTCCGTCTCCCAAGTAGCTGGGATTACAGGTTCACGCCACCACACCTGGCTAATTTTTGTATTTTTAGAAGAGATGGGGTTTCACCTTGTTGGCCAGATTGGTCTTGAACTCCTGACCTCAAGTGATCTGCCTGCCTCAGCCTCCCAAAATGCTGGGATTACAGGCGTGAGCCACCACGCCTGGCCGGCCATCCAGTTTTATAAGTGAGCAACCTACAGCTCTGGGAGGTTACCTCTGAGTCACACAGCCGGCTGGCTGGTGGTAAAGCCACGACTGACTGTGTGACTGCAACTCCAGCCCCACAAAGTTGCACATTTGTCACATGTGCAAAGGCTGCCAGGGCTAAGGGGACATGCATCTGAACGCTCTGTGTGTCACTGGATGATCAGACACCAGCCTTCACCTGAGCAGAGCTGGCCTGGAAAACACCATCCTCTTTGTTTTGACTGCAGGGGCTCAAGCCAGCCCTGAGTCAGAAGCTGTGTAAGGAGCTGCCCTGATGTCCACTTGCATTTCAGATCACTCTGGACAGTAGAAAGTACCCTGCCTAGAACAATGTTCAGTGAGTTGGGAGTTTTGCATGGGGTCCCCAACAATGTAGGGTCCTTTTAGAGCCCAAGTTTCCCTATCAGCAAAATAGACCTAATATTTATCTCATGGGATGTTGTAAAGATAAACTAGGTTGGGCTTTGAGGCCTAGGCTGGAAGACTTCTTGAGGCCAAGAGCTTGAGACCACCATGGGGCAACATAGCAAGACCCCCATGTCTCCAAAAAAAAATTTTTTTTTTAATTAGCCAGGGCCAGATGCAGTAGCTCACACCCATAATCTCGGCACTTTGGGAGGCTGAGGCTGGAGGATCACTTGAGCTCAGGAGTTCAAGATCACCCTGAGCAACATAGTGAAACCTTGTCTGTACAGATTTTTTTAACTTAGCCAGGCATAGTGGCACACCTATAGTCCTAGCTACTCAGGAGGCTGAGGTGGGAGGATTGCTTGAGCCCAGGAGGTAGAGGCTGTAGTGAACAATGATCATGCCACTGTACTCCAGCCTGAGCAACAGAGCAAGACCCTGTCTCTGAGAAAATAATAATAAAAATAATTAGGATAAACTGGGTTGACTTGTATGAAGAGACTCAACAAAAATCTAAAGCATGGTTTTGGAGCCTGTCATTTGATATGCCACTGATCCCACAATCCTATCTGGGCCATGGGGCTCAAACACTTCTCTGTCCAGGGTGCTGCATGTGTGGGTTTTCCCCTGTCGTCCAAGCTGGAGTGCAGTGGTATGAACAGAGCTCACTGCAACCGCCTCCTGGGCCCAAATGATCCTCCCACTTCAGCCCCCAGAGAAGCTGGGACTACAGGCACAGCCACCACACATGGATCATTTTTTTTGTATTTGTATTTGTATTTATTTTATTATTTTATTTTTATTTTTTTGGAGACAGAATCTCACTCTGTCTCCCAGCCTGGAGTGCAGTGGTGCAATCTCAGTTCACTGCAACCTCCACCTCCCAGGTTCAAGCAATTCTCCTGCCTCAGCCTCTGGAGTAGCTGGGACTACAGGCACGTGCCACCACACACAGCTAATTTTTGTATTTTTTTGTTTGTTTGTTTAGTAGAGATGGGACTACAGGCACACACTACTACCTCAGTTAATTATTTTTTGTAGTGATGTGGGGTGGGTCTCACTAATGTTGCCCAGGCTGATCTCGAATTCCTGGGCTCAAGCAATCCTCTTGCCTTGGCTTCCCAAAGTGCTGGGGTTATAGGGCTGAGCCACTGCGCCCAGCCTGATTCACTTTTTAATTCAAAAAAACCAATGGAGTATCTCCATCCTCTGTTTTCTAAATGTGTCACTTTTTTTCCCTCATTATTCTTTCACTTTACAGTTTTCTTCTGCATTAAAACAATTTTTTTTTTTTTTGAGACGGAGTCTCACTCTGTTGCCTAGGCTGGAGTGCAGTGGTGAAATCTCAGCTCACTGCAACCTCTGCCTCCCGGGTTCAAGCAATTCTTCTGCCTCAGCCTCCCAAGTAGCTGGGACTACAGGCGCCCACCACCATGCCCAGCTAATTTTTGTATTTTTAGTAGAGACAGAGTTTCACCATGTTGGCCAGGCTGGTCTTGACCCCCTGACCTCGTGATCCACCCGCCTCGGCCTCCCAAAGTGCTAGGATTACAGGTGTAAGCCACCACGCCCGGCCCTAAAATAATTTTTAATTGTGGTAACATTAACATAACATAAAATCTATCATCTAAACGATTTTTTTTTTTTTTTGAGACTGAATCTCACTCTGTCGCCCAGGCTGCAGTGCAATGGCATGATCTCGGCTCCCTGCAACCTCCGCCTCCCAGGTTCAAGCAATTCTCCCGGCCTCAGCCTCCTGAGTAGCTGGGATGACAGGCGCAGACCCCGCACCACACCCGGTTAATTTTTGTATTTTTAGTAGAGACGGGGTTTTGCCATGTTAGCCAGGTCTCAAACTCCTGACCTCAGGTGATCCGCCCAACTCAGCCTCCCAAAGTGCTGGGATTACAGGCAGGAGTGACCACGCCCAGCTAAGCCCACTTCTTAAAGGGAGGAGAGCAAAGAATTGATGGAAAAATATATGTCTGTGAAAGAACTAATGTAGGCTGGGCACGTTGGCAGATGCCTGTAATCTCAGCACTTCAGGAAGCTAAGGCAGTCATCAGGAGTTCAAAACCAGCCTGGGCAACATGGCTAAACCCTGTCTCTACCAAAAAAAAAAAAAAGGGCCAGGCACGGTGGCTCACGCCTGTAATCCCAGCACTTTCGGAGGCTAAGGTGGGTGGATCATGAGGTCAGGAGTTCAAGACCAGCGTGACCAACACAGTAAAACCCTGTTTCTACTAAAGATACAAAAATTAGCCAGGCACAGTGGTATGTGCCTGTAGTCCGAGCTACTCAGGAGGCTGAGGCAGGAGAATCGCTTCAACCCAGGAGGCGGAGGTTGTGGTGAGCTGAGATTGCGCCAATGCACTCCAGCCTGGGCAACAAAGCGAGACTCAGCCAAAAAAAAAAAATTCAAAAGTTAATTGGGCATGGTGGTGTGTGCCTGTTGTTCCAGCTACTTGGGAGGCTGAGGCAGGAGGATTGCTTGAGCCCTGGGAAGTGGAGGTTGCTGTGAGCCAAGATCGTGGCTCTGCACTCCAGCCTGGGCAATGGAGCCAGACCTTGTGTCAAAAAAAAAAAAAAAAAAAATTGATCAGGCCAGGCGCAGTGGCTCACACCTGTAATCCCAGCACTTTGGGAGGCTGAGGTGGGCAGATCACAAAGTCAGGAGTTCAAGACCACACTGACCAATATGGTGAAACCCTGTCTCTACTAAAAATACAAAAATTAGCCGGGCGTGGTGGCACGTGCCTATAGTCCCAGCTACTCGGGAGGCTGAGGCAGGAGAATTGCTTGAACCCGGGAGGCAGAGGTTGTAGTGAGCCGCGATCATGCCACTGCACTCCAGCCTGGGTGACAGAGCGAGACTCCATCTCAAAAAAATAAATAGGCCAGGCGCAGAGGCTCAGCCTGTAATCCCAGCACTTTGGGAGGCTGAGGTGGGTGTATCACCTGGGTCAGGAGTTCGAGACCAGCCTGGCCAACATGGTGAAACCCCGTCTCTACTAAGAGTACAAAAATTAGCCGAGCATGGCAGCGGGTGCCTGTAATCCCAGTTACTCAGGAGGCTGAGGCAGGAGAATAGCTTGAACCCAGGAGGCGGAGGTTGCGGTGACCCGAGATTGCGCCACTGCACTCCAGTCTGGGCAACAAGAGCAAGACTCCATCTCAAAAAATAAATAAATAAATATTTTTTATTAGATGATTATTTCTGTGTTCTGTCTAATAAACTTTTGCCTACCTGCAGGTCACAGAGATACGCTCCTGTGTTTTTCTAGAATTTGTATGGCTTATTTTATTTTTTGTAATTTGAGACAGAGGAGTCTGTTGCCAGGCTGGAGTGCAGTGCACAATTTCGGCTCACTACAACTTCCGCCTTCTGGGTTCAAGCGAGTCTCCTGCCTCAGCCTCCCAAGTAGCTGGGACTACAGGCACATGCCACCATGCCCAGATAATTTTTGTATTTTTAGTAGAGACGGGGTTTCACCATGTTGGCCAGAATGGTCTTGATCTCTTGACCTCATGATCTGCCCGCCTCAGCCTCCCAAAGTGCTGGGATTACAGGCGTGAGCCACTGCGCCCGGCCATATGGCTTAAGTTTTATCATTAGGTATGTAACCCTATACAAAATTTTTTTTTTTTTTTGAGATGGAGTTTCACTCTTGTTGCCCAGGCTGGAGTGCAGTGGCGTGATCTCCGCTCACTGCAACCTCCACCTCCTGGGTTCAAGTAATTCTCCTGCCTCAGCCTCCTGAGTAGCTGGGATTACAGGCATACGCCACCACCCCTGGCTAATTTTTTTTTTTTTTTTTTTTTTTTGAGACGGAGTCTTGCTCTGTCGCCCAGGCCGGAGTGCAATGGCGCGATCTCGGCTCACTGCAACCTCCGCCTCCTAGGTTCAAGTGATTCTCCTGCCTTAGCCTCCCAAGTAGCTGGGATTACAGGCACCCGCCACCACACCCAGCTAATTTTTGTATTTTTAGTAGAGACGAGGTTTCACCATGTTGGCCAGGCTAGTCTCAAACTCCTGACCTCAGGTGATCCACCTGCCTTGGCCTCCCAAAGTGCTGGGATTACAGGCGTGAGCCACCGCGCCCAGCCTAATTTTGTATTTTTAATAGAGATGGGGTTTCACCATGTTGGTCAGGCTGGTCTCAAACTCTTGAACTCAGGTGATCCACCTGCCTCAGTCTCCCAAAGTGCTGGGATTACAGTCATGAGCCGCCGCACCTGGCCAAATTATTTTTTTTGTATGGTGTTATGGTCAGAATATTTGTGTCCCCTCAAAACTCGTATGTTGAAATTCAAATCCCTAAGTTAATGGTATTAGCTAGAGGGGCCTTTGGAAGGGGATAAGGTCATGAGTGTGGAACCCTCATGAATGGGATTAGTGCCCTTATAAAAGACACCCAAAGGAGCTTGTTCACTTCTTCCACCATGTGAAGATACAGTGAAAAGACAGCCATCTATGAACCAGAGAGTGGACCCCCACCAGACACCAAGTTTGCCAGCGCCTTGATCTTGGACTTCCCAGCCTCCCGAACTGTAAGAAATACATTTATGTTGTTCATAAGCCAATAAATAAATAGATTATTAAAAATTTAAAAATTAGCCAGGCATGGTGGTGCATGCTTGTAGCCCTGACTACTCTGGAAGCTGAATCAGGAGGCTCACTTGAGCCCAGGAGTTCAAGACTTCAGTAAGCCATGATCATACTACCACACTCCAGCCTAGGCAATAGAGTGAGATCCTGTCTCAAAAGACAAAAAACAGTAAGTGAAGCAAACAAACAAGAAAAAATCCAAGCAATTTATAGTGAAATTCTCCTTGAAAGAAAGCCTTTTGGCTGGGCGCGGTGGCTCACACCTGTAATCCCAGCACTTTGGGAGGCCATGGCGGGAGGATCACCTGAGGTCCAGGAGTTCGAGACCAGCCTGGCCAACATGGTGAAATGCTGTCTCTACTAAAAATACAAAAAAATTAGCTGGGCCTGGTGGCGGGTGCCTGTAATCCCAGCTACTCGGGAGGGTGAGGCAGGAGAATCACTTCAACCTGAGAGCCGGAGGTTGCAGTGAGCCAAGAATGCATCATTGTGCTCCAGCCTGGGTGACAAGAGTGAAACTCTGTCTCAAAAAAAAGAAAAAAAAAAATAGAGAAAGAAACCCTTTTGCCCACCCCAAACCCCTAGTCTTCTTCCCCAGTGACGAGCTGTCTCACCAACTTCCATAGACTACAGTCTTTACTGTTTACCTAATATGCCCCTGTCGGAATATCATACAGCCATTAACACTTGTGTTTTCCAGTTTTTTTTTTTTTTTAGAGAGCTGGGGTCTCACTCTGTTGCCTAGGCTGGAGTGCCACGGCACACTTATCAAACTCCTGGGCTCAAATGATCTTCCCACGTCAGCCTCCTGAGTAGTTGAGACTACGGACCCTCACCACCATGCCTGGCCAATTTTTAAAATTTGTAGAGATGGAGTCTCAGTATGTTGCCCAGGCTGGTCTCAAACTCCTGGGTCAAGCAATAATCTTACCTCAGCCTCCCAAAGTGTTGGGATTACAGGCATGAGCCACTGCGCCTGGCAACTTGTGTTTTTAAAGTTTATGTAACAATAAAGATCCCTCTATTGTGATTATCCAGATTTGTAACATTCAGTAAAAGTTTTTTTGATAGCAGCTTTATTTTTATTTTATTTTATTTTGAGACAGAGTCTTCCTTCGTAGCCCAGGCTGGAGTGCAGTGGCTCAATCTTGGCTTACTGCAATCTCCGCTTCCCAGGTTCAAGTGATTCTCCTGCCTCAGCCTCCCGAGTACCTGGGATTACAGGTGCTCAACACCACACCCGTCTAATTTTTGTATTTTTTTTAATTAGAGATGGGGTTTTACCATATTGGCCAGGCTGGTCTTGAACTCCTGACCTCAGGTGATCCACCCGCCTTGGCCTCCCAAAGTGCTGGGATTACAGGCATGAGCCACCACCCCCTGCTGATAACAGCTTTATTGAGATATAATTCATCCCATAGAACTCTCTCAGTTAAAGTCTACAATTCAATGGCTTTTAGCATAGTCACAAGGTTGTACAACCATTACTACCATCAATTTTAGATTTTCATCACTCCAAAAAGACACCCCATACCCTTTAGCTATCACCTTGCTATGGTTTGAATGTGTCCTCCAAAAGTTCATGTGTTGGAAACTCAGTCCCTCTACCCTCAAGAAGGGATTAGTGTTGCCATCGTGGGAGTGGTTTTGTTATAAAAGCAAGCGCTCTCTGGCTCTCTTGCTCTTGTCCTCTTGCCATGTGATGCCCTCTGTTATGTTATGATACAGCAAGAAGGTCCTCACCAGATGCTTGTTCCATGCTCTTGGACTTCTCAGTCTCCAGAACCATGTACTAAATATACTTTTTCTCTTTATAAATTACCCTACCCAGTCTGTGGTATATATGCAACAGAAAACAGGCTAAGACACACTCACAATTTCCCCACTGCCTCCAACCCCCAGCAATCATGAATCTACTTTCTGTCTCTATGGTTTTGCCTATTCCAGACATTTCATGTTAACAGAAGCAAGCAATATATGTTGTGACTGGCTTCTTTCACTTAACGCAATGTTCTCAAGGTTCATCTACATTGTAGCTTGTATCAATACTTCATTTCATTTTATGGCCAAATTATATTCCGTTGTATGGAGATGTTAGTAGCAGTGAATCCATACGGGCCTGCAGCAACCTGAATCCTTGCCTCCTCAGAAGAGAGAATTCAACCAAGGGGCATAAGACAGAGTAAGAAACCAAGGCAAGTTTCACAGCAGGAGTGAAAGTTTATTAAAAAGTTTTAGCCGGGCATGGTGGCTCACGCTTGTAATCCCAGCACTTTGGGAGGTGGGCAGATCACCTGAGGTCTGGAGTTCAAGACCAGCCTGACCAACATGGAGAAACCCTGTCTCTACTAAAAATATAAAATTAGCCGGGCATGATGGCACATGCCTGTAATCCCAGCTACTTGGGAGGCTGAGGCAGGAGAATGGCTTGAACCTGGGAGGTGGAGGTTGCTGTGAGCTGAGATCGCACCATTGCACTCCAGCCTGAGCAACAAGAGCGAAACTCCGTCTCAAAAAAAAAAAAAAAAGTTTTAGAACAGGAATGCAAGGAAATAAAGTACACGTGAAAGAGGGCCAGTAGGGAACTTGAGAGATTCAAGTGCATGGTTTGACCTTTGACTTGTGGTTTTATATGTTGGCAGTCTGCATGTACAATGGCCTGCCAGCACTTGGGAGGGGCTGCATGTGAGTGTGTTTACTGAAGCTATATGTGTGCTCACTTGAGGTGTTCTTCCCTTATCAGTTGAGTGTTCCTAGAGGAAGGTCATGTACCAGCTAAGCTCTACCATTTTGCCTCTTCATGCACATGCTTAAGCCCACTCACCCACCTCCTGAGATCTTACTGGGAAGCTGCTGATCACCAGTTTCTGGCGTTTCAATCTACTGGGAGACTGTCTTTCCCTGGCATCGGCTGCAACCAATGATTATTTGAGAGAGACAGTTTAACAACTGCCTGATCATCTCCTGATGGGGCGGAGGAGCCTCTCCTTCCCTGCTCAGCTCTGACAAACTACCTGCTGCAACAGAGATACCACCTTTTGTTTATCCATTCATCTGTTGATTGATAGTCAATGAATATTGAAGCCATGAAGTGACTCAGAAACTGGGGCACCTCTTTCCTAAAGTCCTCCACTCCCTACCCATCATCCCACCTCTAGAAAGAAATTGATTTTGCTTCCCTTGCTTGCCTTACTGTGAACAGAGTGACATTTTTAAAAGCCTACCTCTCTTTATTTACAGTGGGGTTTCTGTGCCTGTGGTCCCAGCTACTCAGGAGGCTGAGGTGGGAGGAGTGCTTGAGCCTGGGAGATGGAGGTTGTAGTGAGCAGAGATCACGCCGTGGCACTCCAGCCTGAGTGACAGAGCGAGACCCTGTCTCAAAAAAATAAAAAATAAAAAAGATAGAATGGGCTTTCTTTTTGTTTGTTTGTTTTTCATTTTTGTTTTTGTTTTTTGAGATGGAATCTTGCTCTGTCACCCAGGCTAGAGTGCAGTGGTATGATCTTGGTTCAATGCAACCTCCACCTCCTGGGTTCAAGCAATTTTCGTGCCTCAGCCTCCAGAGTAGCTGGGATTACAGGCTTCCGCCACCAGTTCCGGCTAATTTTTGTATTTTTAGTAGAGAGGGGGTTTCACCATTTTGGCCAGGCTGGTTTGGAACTCCCGACCTCAAGTGATCCTCCCACCTCAGCCTCCCAAAATGCTGGGATTACAAGCATGAGCCACCACGCCCGACCTAAAGTGGCCAATGCACCTGGCTGGAATTTAGTCAAGCAATATTTTATGCCATTATTTTTTTCTTTTTTCAACAGTTTTAGTCAAACTATTTTGGATGTGTAGTTGGAATTCCCAATTTCTTAGGGTTCCAGTGAGACAGGAATAATACAGGGTGGTCACTAGAGAATAGAAAATTCCAGGTGGCAGTTTCACATGACTAGCAAAAGGAAACTTTTGCTGCAGAAGTAAGGGGCCGATAAGACCCTAAAAAACCAGGGTGTGGACCAAGCTGGCTAAGACCGACTGGACCCAACACGGTGCTGGATTTGATGTAGGTTTCACCAAGGACCTCATTATACACTCATTAATATACTAAATCCCACACCCATTGGGCATGGTGGCTCATGCCTGTAATCCCAGCACTTTGGGAGGCTGAGGCAGGCAGATCACCTGAGGTCCAGAGTTCGAGAACAGCCTGGCCAATACGGTGAAACCCCGTCTCTACTAAAAATACAAAAATTAGCCGGGCATGGTGGTGGGAGCCTGTAATCCCGGCTACTTGGGAGGCTGAAGCAGGAGAATTGCCTGCACCTGGGAGGCAGAGGTTGCAATGAGCCAAGATTGTGCCACTGCACTCCAGCCTGGGTGACAGAGTGAGACTCTGTCTCAAAAAATAATAATAATAAATAAATAATAAATAAATCCCACACACACCAGGGCCATGATAGATCCGGAAACACCCATATTTGGTGTAAAAATGGGTAGCACCACAATTCTGAGAAACCTCCACCTCTTCCCAAGAATCTTCATGAATATTCCACTGCTTGGTTAAAGAAATCCAAAAGAGCCGGGCGCGATGGCTCATGCCTGTAATCCTAGCACTTTGGGAGGCCGAGGCGGGTGGATCACCTGAAGTCAGTAGTTCGAGACCACCCTGGCCAACATGGTGAAACCTCGTCTCTACTAAAAATACAAAAATTAGCCAGGCGTGGTGGTGCCTGCCTGTAATCCCAGCTACTTGGGAGGCTAAGGCAGGAGAATCGTTTTAACCCAGGAGGCGGAGGTTGCAGTGAGCCAAAATAGCACCACTGCACTCCAGCCTGGGCAACAGTGCAAGACTCCATATCAAAAAAAAAAAAAAAAAGAAAGAAACCCAAAAGGTAGAAACCCCAAGTCCCATCGGACTCTGTCTTGAGTCCACCCATACTCCCCTTTCTTGAGTGTGTATTCTTCGCTTTGCAATAAATCTTTGTACTTTCATCATTTTCTGACACACTCTTGAATTCCTTCTCCAGATGGTGCCAAGAGCGTGGATACTGGCTGGGGTTGAGGTCCCACCAGCCTCCGTCTAAAAAAAAAAAAAAAAAAAGATTACAGTTTAGGGGACATGCAGCCTCTGGCTCCAAGAGTTTGAACCTCCCCAAATTACTCCTGGAAATAACATCACTATTGTAAAACCTAAGATCAGAGCTTGGGAAATTTTTCAGACCCTGCACTTGATGGATGGATCAGCTGATACCACCCAGACCAGTAATCTGGCTCAACCACCAGGAGCAGAAGACAGCAAGAAAAACTCACTTCGATCCCCTGATTCTATCTCCAACCTGACCAATCAGCACTCCCCACTTCCCAAGCCCCAACCCGCCAAGTTATCTTTAAAAACCCTGATCCCTGAATGCTCCGAGAGACTAATTTCAGTAACAGTAAAACTCCGGTCTCCCGCACAGCCAGCTCCGCATGAATTACCCTTTCTCCATTGCAATTCCCTTTTTTTTTCCTTTTTCTTTCTTTTTTTTTTTTGAGATGAAGTCTCGTTCTTGTCCCCCAAGCTGGAGTGCAATAGTGCGATCTCGGCTCACTGCAACCTCCGCCTCCTGGGTTCAAGCGATTATCCTGCCTCAGACTCCTGAGTAGCTGGGATTACAGGCGCCTGCCACCACGCCCAGCTAATTTTTGTATTTTTAGTAGAGACGGGGTTTCACTATGTTGGCCAGGCTGGTCTCAAACTCCTGACCTCAGGCGATCTGCCTGCCTTGGCCTCCCAAAGTGCTGGAATTACAGGTGTGAGCCACTATGCACGGCCTCCCCTGTCTTAATAAATCCGCTCTGTCTAGGCAGCAGGCAAGGTGAACCCAATGGGCAGTTACATTATCGTTTTACAGATGAGGAAGCTGAGGCTCAGGGAAGTGAAATAACTTTCCAGATAAAGTCATAGCCTCAAGTCCATGTTTATAAAATGCTGCCCTGGGTTATAGCATTCCCTACAGTAGTGGTTCTTTTTTTTTGAGACGGAGTCTCGCTCTGTCGCCCAGCCTGGAGTGCAGTGGCATGATCTCGACTCACTGCAAGCTCCGCCTCCCGGGTTCACGCCATTCTCCTGCCTCAGCCTCCCTAGTAGCTGGGACTACAGGCGCCCGCCACCACACCCGGCTAATTTTTTTGTATTTTTAGTAGAGATGGGGTTTCACCGGGTTAGCCAGGATGGTCTCGATCTCCTGACCTCGTGATCCGCCCACCTCGGCCTCCCAAAGTGCTGGGATTACAGGCGTGAGCCACCGCGCCCGGCACCTTCTTTTTTTTTTTTTTTTTGAGAAGGAGTCTCACTCTGTATCCCAGGCTGGAGTGCAATGGCACGATCTTGGCTCACTGAAACCTCTGCCTCCTGGGTTCAAGCGATTCTCCTGCCTCAGCGTCCCGAGTAGCTGAGATTACTGGCGTGTGCCACCATGCCCGGCTAATTTTTGTATTTTTAGTAGAGACGGGGTTATACCATGTTGGCCAGGCTGGTCTCGAACTCCTGACCTCAGGTGATCCACCCGCCTCAGCCTCCCAAAATGCTGGGTTTACAGGCATAAGTCACCACGCGTGGCCAATAGTTGTTCTTAAACTGGAGTTGGGGGTTACGGAGATTAAGAACTTTGTGATAAGCCTGGGCAACATGGTTAGACCCATCTTTACAATAAATTATAAAATTAGCTGGGTGTGGTGGTGTGTTCCTGTGGTCCCAGCTGTTCAGGAGGCTAAGGTGGGAGGATCACTTGAGCCCAGGAATTCGAGGCTGCAGTGAGCTATGATCACACCACTGCCCTCTAGCTGGGCAATAGAGCAAGACCGTCTATGCTGGACGAGATGTCAGGGCCCGGCATTGGCAAGTGGTGGGCTCGCAGGTCGTAGGTTAGTACAAAGAATTTACTGATGTCAGCATAGGTTTGAAAAAGAAAAAAAAATATTAGAAAGAACACTGCATAAAAGTACTGCGGGACTCCTCAGCACGAGAGGACTGAGTGCCCTGCGGTGAATTTTCCTTCCAGGTATTTATGGACCTTAAAGCAGGAGCTTAAGGGTAATTCGGACCATATTAGCTGTGTAGGCCACGATACGTGATTACATTTGTAGACATTTTGGTCCCTTAATGTCAGCCAAGGTTTGCACAATGAGTTTTGATATGCATGCATTTCAGAGATGTATAGGAATTCTAGTTACAGGCCAGGCGCATTGGCTCATGCCTGTAATCACAGCGCTTTGGGAGGCCGAGGTGGGCGGATCACTTGAGGTCAGGAGACCAGCCTGGCCAACATGGTGAAACCCCGTCTCTACTAAAAATATAAAAATTAGCTGGGCATGGCGGTACACGCCTGTATTCCCAGCTACTTGGGAGGCTGAGGCAGGAGAATCGCTTGAACCCAGGAGACCGAGGTTGCAGTCAGCCGAGATTGTGCTACTGCACTCCAGCCTGGGTGACAGAGCTAGACGCCATCTCAAAAAAAAAAAAAAAAAAAAAAAAAAGAGAAGAAAAGAAATTCTAGTTAGAAATTTTTTGAGGAAAGAAGCCTGGAACCAGATGCCAGCTTTAGGTTAAAAATAAATAAATAAATAAAAAGAAAGAAAGATCAACTCAACAAAAGGCAGATTAATTGGAGAAAAGGCATCTAGATTTATTAACGTGAGCAAGAGGGGAAACTACAGAGGAATTACCCACACCTCAAGGGAATGTGAAACATTAAATATCATTTTGAGATTACAGAAAGACAGGGGCTTCCATCCTGGCAAAACGGGTTATTGGAGGGAAAAAAGGAATTCGGGGAAAATAAAGGATTACTACGGAAATGAATGGGTCAGGAACTAGAAGGGAAATTAACTTGTAAACAGATGTCTTTGAAATGTGAATGAGCCTGACATTATCTTACGAAAGGATCTGTTCAGGTGCAGTTACCTTCTGTGTCTTCCTTTCTGCAATAGATAAAGAGATAACAGAGAGGGAAAGAAAGAACAATTGTTTCTAATTGGGGGGTCTGGATTTTAGGTAGATAAAGGAACTTCCTGTGCTTTTGGATGGGAGGGAATATCAGAGAGATCCTTCTTCAGTTCAGCGTATCAAAGCCTCCATTTCTGAGCCCCAACAAAACAAAAAAGCCAATCCTGCTGGTCTGAACTGGAATTCTAAACTGGGTCAGTCTGGCCCAGGAAGTGGGGGGGCTGAAAAAAACTCACTTACAAACTGGAATCACCAGGTGGCGCTCTCGGCCCTGAACAGAATCTGGGTTCCACAGCCAAGGTCATCTCAGAGATAATAGTTGGTGCAAGCTTCATGGAACTCCAAAAATTTCAGAGATTATTGGTTCAACCAATCGCCTTCACCTTCCAGAGGAGGAAAAGTGTCCCAGAGTTGTTAAACAGCTTGCTGAAGGTCACAGCTCATGGACAAAGGCAGGGCTCACCCGCTTGTCCAATCCTGATATTTCTAAAATGTATCACATATAGCTCCCTGACCCGTTCAACAAAGCACAGTATGCACCATGCAATATTTTCTTGTGATAATTCAAAGAATGAACTTTTGTGTATGAATATCGGGAACATTGGTGTCTGTCCTGTGCTATCTGTGGGAACTAGATAGATTAGAGGACCTTTATCCCACACACAAAATAGCTCTGGACTACTGTTTCTTTGTTCCAACAGCTACCTACATTTTTGTTAACTCCTCCGAGGGCTGAGGCACTGTGCAGAGGTTTTGGTCCTCCTATTGGTCAGGTTTGTTTATGTTTCTCTGTGTCTTTAGGAAGAGATATTTTTCCCTTCTCTGAGCTTCAGTTTATGGCAGTCAGTAAAAGTTGCCAGCAGGGAGGAGATAATAAATAATTGATAATTATTAATATAAATACACTTCTTGACATATTAGCAGCCAACAAACAGGAAAAAATGCTCAACATCATTAATCATCAGAGAAATGTAAATCAAAACCACAATAAGGCTGGCTGGCTCACGCCTGTAATCCTGGCACTTTGGGAGGTTGGGGTGGGAGGATGGTTTGAGGCCAGGAGTTTGAGAACAGCCTGGGCAACACAGTGAGACCCCCATTTTGAAAAAAGCTCTGTCACCAGGCTGGAGTGCAGTGGCGCGATCTCGGCTCACTGCAACCTCTGCCTCCTGGGTTCAAGGGATTCTCCTGCCTCAGCCTCCTGAGTAGCTGGGACTACAGGCACCCACCACCATGCCCGGCTAATTTTTACATTTTTAGTAGAGATGGGGTTTCAACATATTGGCCAGGCTGGTCTCAAACTCCTGACCTTGTGATCCACCCGCCTCGGCCTCCCAAACTGCTGGGATTACAGGCATGAGTCACCACGCTCGGCCGCAAATAATTTTTGTTGCTGGCCTGTTTCTGTTCAAAATTCTGCAGCCATAGATTTATTCTTTTGGCTAAACATTGTGCTTCCTGGATTTATTTTAATTTTAATTTAATTTTTATTTTTAATTATTTATTTATAATTTTTTTTTCAGACAGGGTCTTGCTCTCTCGCCCAGGCTGGAGTCCAGTGGTGTGACCCCAGTTCATTGCAACATCCGCCTCCCAGTTTCAAGCAATCCTCCTGCCTCAGCCTCCTGAGAGGCTGGGATTACAGGCGCCCTCCACCACGCCCAGCTTATTTTTGTATTTTGGTAGAGATGGGTTTTTGCCATGTTGCTCAGGCTGGTCCCAAACTCCTGACCCCAAGCAGTCCACCTGCCTTGGCTTCCCAAGTGCTGGGATTACAGGCCTGAGCCACCATGCCTGGCCTAGTTTTATTTTTTTAAAGAGGAAGTCTCTGGAGGAGGCAGCACACTAAATTACTTCAGGATAAACAGTTCTTAGATAAAGTCTTTGTTTGAGACAGGGTCTCACTCTGTCACCCAGGCTGGAATTGAGTGGTGTGATCGCGGCTCACTGCAGCCTGCACCTCCCTGGCTCAAGCTATCCTCCCACCTCAGCCTCCCAAGTACCTGGGACCACAGGTGCGTGCCCTTATGCCCAGCTAATTTTTTGTATTTTTTGTAGAGATGTGGTCTCACTGTGTTGCCCTGGTGGGTCTCAAACTCCTGGGCTCAAGCGATTCACCTGCCTATGCCTCCCAGGCGTGAAACCCCATGCCCGGCGGATCCTTAGTTTCTTGATGGCACCCAGAAGTTTGATAAGCCCAGGAACCCAAGCAGCCTTGATCACCAGGGCTCTCTCCTTTTGCATACCTTACTCAAAAAAGCTCACAGCAGGCTGGGAGCAGAGGCTCACGCCTGTAATCCCAGCACTCTGGGAGGCCGAGGTGGGCGGATCACCTGAGGTTGGGAGTTTGAGACCAGCCTGACCAACATGGAGAAACCCTGTCTCTACTAAAAATACAAAATTAGCCAGGTGTGGTGGCGCATGCCTGTAATCCCAGCTACTCGGGAGGATGAGGGAAGAGAATTGCTTGAACCCGGGAGGTGGAGGTTGCAGTGAGCCGAGATCGTGCCGTTGCACTCCAGCCTGGGCGACAAGAACAAAACTCCGTCTCAAAAAAAAAAAGAAAAAAATATTTCTACATTTTTTATCTCACTCTAAAAAATACCACAGTTAACTATTTGTTTTTTATTCTTTCGGATATGCATTTATGTTCATATGCATTATATGGACACATTAACATATATATATTTAAAGACATAAATAAAGTCACACACTACATGTTGTTTTTTGAGCCTCTCTCTGTCACCCAGACTGGAGTGCAGTGGCGTGATCTTGGCTTACTGCAACCTCCACCTCCTAGGCTCAAGTGACCCTCTTACCTCAGCCTCTGGAGTAGCTGGGACCACAGGTGAGGGCCACCACACCTGGCTAAATTTTTCATTTTTTGTACAAATGGGGTTTCGCCATGTTGCTCAGCTGGTCTCAAACTCCTGGGTTCAAGCAATCTGCCCGCCTTGGCCTCCCAAAGTGCTGGGATTAAAGATGTGAGCCACTTTGCCAGGCATGTATGTATGTGTATGAGTGTGTGTATATATGTGTGTGTGTGTATATATATATATATACACACACATACATATATATTTGTTTGTTTGTTTTGTTTTGTTTGAGACAGAGTTTCACTCTTGTTGCCCAGGCTGGAGTGCAATGGCATGATCTGGGCTCACCGCAACCTCCACCTCCCTGGTTCAAGCGATTCTCCTGACTCAGCCTCTCCAGTAGCTGGGATTACAGGCATGCGCCACCACGCTCGGCTAATTTTGTATTATTAGTAGACATGGGGTTTCTCCATGTTGGTCAGGCTGGTCTCGAACTCCCGACCTCAGGTAATCCACCCACCTGGGCCTCCCAAAGTGCTGAGATTACAGGTGTGAGCCACCACAACTGGCCCACCTCAGCCTCTTGAATAGCTGAAACAACAGGCACCCTGCCACCCCACCAGCTAATTTTTGAATTTTTTCTTTTTTCTTTTTGTCATGGAGTCTAGCTCTATTGCCTAGGCTGGAGTGCAGTGGCATGATCTCGGCTCACTGCAACCTCCACCTCCCAGGTCCAAGCAATTCTCCTGCCTCAGCCTCCTGAGTAGCTGGGATTCCAGGTGTGTGTCACCATGTGCGGCTTTTTTGTATTTTTAGTAGATACAGGGTTTCACCATGTTGGCCAGGCTGGTCTCAAATTCCTACCCTCAAATGATCCACCTGCCTTGGCCTCCCAATGTGCTGGGATTACAGGTGTGAGCCACGGTGCCCAGTCATATTTCTGTATATGTGACATCTGCCCTTCTAGAACTTTGATCCAACTCTAGGGAATTGGCTTGGCAACCCTTTTTAATCTAATCTCTTTGTTTACTTACCTTGAACTTTTGGTCAAATGTTCACTACAGATAAACATGACTAAGTCAAAACAGTTGGGGAAGTAGAAATAAATTCCAGGTTGATGTGTTTTAATGAATACAGTTTCTTAATTTCCGGAGCTTGCGGAAAATTCCGGAGCTTGCAGAAACTCATAACATTTTGATAAGTAGAGATGGAGTCTGTTTTAATTAAGTGGCCAGTATCATACATAATTAATATTAGCTGTGTACACACGCAAGGGGCTTACTCACCTGCTACTTAGATGCTGCTCTCTTAGGCTGATTAACAAGATCTCTGCATTGGTGTGTGCATCACTCATTTGCTACTTGCAGAAGACATCTTTTGCCTTTACGTTTCCTACCTGTATTTCTTTTTCTTTCCTTTCTTTCTTTTTTTTTTTTGAGACAAAATCTCACTCTGTCACCCAGGGAGTCTAGCTCTGTCTCCCCGGCTGGAGTGCAGTGGCACGATCTCAGCTCACTGCAACCTCTGCCTCCTGGGTTTAAGCAATTCTCCTGCCTCAGCCTCCTGAGTAGCTGGGATTACAGGCACCTGCTACCATGCTCACCTTTTTTTTTTTTTTTTTTTGTATTTTTAGTAGAGACGGGGTTTCACTATGTTGGCCAGGATGGTCTTGATCTCCTGACTTCGTGATCCACCCGCCTCAGCCTCCCAAAATGCTGGGATTACAGGGGTGAGCCACCACACCCAGCTGTAATTTTGTATTTTTAGTAGAGATGGGATTTCTCCATGTTGGTCAGGCTGGTCTGGAACTCCCGACCTCAGGTGATCTGCCTGCCTTGGCCTCTCAAAGTGCTGGGATTACAGGCGTGAGCCACCACACCCGGCCTTTATTATCTTATAATTTCTGTAGATCAGGGGTTCGGGGATACCAGAGCTGGGTCTTCCGCTGACCCAGGGTCTCACAAGGTTTCAATAAGGTGTCAGCCAGGTCTCGGGTCTCATTGTCAAAACCTTAGTCAAGCTGGGAGGGCAAGCTGAGGTGTCAGGTGTCCAAATAGCCAATTAAGCAATAAGCCATTGGCCAGGTGTACTGGGCTCATACCTGTAATCCAAGTGCTTTGAGAGGCCAAGGCAGGAGGATCACTTGAGCCCAGGAGTTTGAGACCGGCCTCGACAACATAGTGAGACTCTGTCTCTCCAAAAAAAAAAAAAAAAAAGAAAAACAATCAAAAAATTAGCAGGGCATGGTGGTGCACACCTGTAGTCCTAGCTACTCAAGAGGTCGAGGTGGGAGGATCACTTGAGCCCACATGGTTGAGGCTGCAGTGAACCATGATTGCACCACTGCACTCCAGCTTTGTGCACCACTGCACAAAGCGAGGCCCTGTCTCAAAAAATAAAAAAAAAATAAAAAAAGATAGAAAGCAATAAGCCAAAAATGAAAGAGGAAAGGCTTTATCACTTGACTGTGATGGTATAAGGGCTAAGAGTGGAAAAGCACTAGGTATGAAATCAGGGTAGGAAACAGTGGGTTCAAGGTTTCCCGCTCCCATCCCTAGAAGGAGGCCTTGGCAGAAGCCCCATAGAAGACCTCTGCCCAAGGCCCCAGATAAAGAGACCTAGGATCAAAGGTGCTGCCTGGCTAGGAATGCAAATGTGTTCAAGAACATGGCCGGCCAGGGCCACTGGAGTCTCTGACTCCAGTTCCCTTCAGACACTGCAGTGCATAGGCTGGGCACCCAGTGTGGTGTGGGGAGGGCAGCTTTCCCCGAGGCCGGCCAGGGAAAGCCTTCGTCATTGCCCACAGTCAGGCAGGCCTGAAGAATCTCACCTAGGTTTTCAGCCACGACCCGTACTCCCCACTCACCTGAAAGCCGGGCTTTCGGGGGAAGGATCCACTTCCAAGGTCACTCGCTGGTTGTTGGCAAAATTCAGTTCCTGGAGGGGTGTTGGGCTACGGCCTCAGGTCCTCGCTGGCTGTTGGCCAGAAGCCGCCCTTGGTTCCTTGCCACCTGGGCCTCTGCCACACGATGGCTTGCTTCCCAGAGGCCTGCAAGCTGAGAAAGTAATGGAGAGCGCGTGCTAGCAAGATGGAAGCCACAGCCTTATTTATTTATTTATTTATTTATTTATTTATTTTTTCAGACAGTGTCTCGCTCTGTCGCCCAGGCTGGAGTGCAGTGGCGCGATCTCGGCTCACTGCAAGCTTCACCTCCTGGGTTCACGCCATTCTCCTGCCTCAGCCTCCCGAGTAGCTGGGACTACAGGCGCCCGCTACCACGCCCGGCTACTTTTTTGTATTTTTAGTAGAGACGGGGTTTCACCGTGTTAGCCAGAATGGTCTCCATCTCCTGACCTCGTGATCTGCCCGCCTCGGCCTCCCAAAGTGCTGGGATTACAGGCGTGAGCCACCGCGCCCGGCCCACCACAGCCTTATATAACGGAATCGGAAGTGACATCCTGTCCGCACGTCATATGTTGTTTGAGATAGGGTCTTGCTCTGTCTCCCAGGCTGGGGCGCAGTGGCATGATGATGGTTCACTGTAGCCCTGAACTCTTAGGCTCAAGCCATCCTCCAGCCTCAGCCTCCTCAGTAGTTGGGACTACAGGTGTGCCACCACACCTGGCTAATTTTTAAATTTTTGGGGGAGATGGGGGTCTTACCATGTTGCCCAGGCTGGTCTTGAGCTCCTGGGCTTAAGCAATCCTCCTGCCTCGGCCTCCCAAAGTGCTAGGATTATAGGCGTGAGCTGCTGCAACTGACCCAGCCTTACATAACTTAATCAGAAGTGACATCCCGTTTACGTGTTATATTATTGATTAGAAGCAAGTTACTCAAGGGGAGGGGAGCACACGGGGCCATGAATACCAGGACGTGGGGTTCACTGGGTCCATCTTAGAAACTGTCTACCAGAATGGTTATCTGGAAACATGAAGGAAGAGTCTACTTGAAATTGAAACCACCCCACAGGTGGAAACACAGGAGGGAGACAGATACCTAAGGTATTAGGTAAGTCCCTGGATCCAGACACTCCTGAAGCCAATTACCCACCAGCATCTCAGTACATGAACAAATTACTTTTCTTCTTCTTCTTTTTTTTTTTATTTCTTGAGACTGAGTCTCGCTCTTGTTGCCCAGGCTGGAGTGCAGTGGTGCGATACCAGCTCACTGCAACCTCCGCCTCCCGGGTTCAAGCAGTTCTCCTGACTCAGCCTCCAAAATAGCTGGGATTACAGGCGCCCACCACCGCGCCTGGCTAATTTTTGTATTTTTAGTAGACAGGGTTTCACCATGATGACCAAGCTGGTCTCAAACTCCTGATCTCGGGTGATCCACCCGTCTCAGCCTCCCAAAGTGCTGAGGTTACAGGCATGAGCCACTGCACCTGGCCTTCTTCTTTTAAAATACCAGTTTGTCCAGGCGCAGTGGCTCATGCCTGCAATGCCAGCACTTTGAGAGGCCAAGGCAGGAGATCACTTGAGCTCAGGAATTTGAGACCATTAAGAGCCTTGTGGGGCTGGGACTACAGGCCCATGCCACTAGGCCCAGCTAAGTTTTTTTTGTATTTTGTGTAGAGACAGGGTCTCACTATGTTGCTCAGGCTGGTCTCAAACTCCAGAGCTCAAGCGATCCTCCTACCTTGGCCTTACAAAGAGCTGGGATTACAGGTGTGAGCCACCCTGCCCGGCCCTACAAAGCTTTTGATGGCCCCTCTGTAGTCTCTAAGTATCACCTCCATTCTACATTAGCTCTTACCATTCACAACAGCTGTTTCTCCTTAGGCACTAGTGCTGATTAAAAAGTCGAATCTGACAATGCCATCCCCATCAAGCTACCAATGACTTTCTTCACAGAATTGGAAAAAACTACTTTAAAGTTCATATGGAACCGAAAAAGAGCCCGCATTGCCAAGACAATCTTAAGCAAAAAGAACAAAGCTGGAGGCATCACGCTACCTGACTTCAAACTATACTATAAGGCTACAGTAACCAAAACAGCATGGTACTGGTACCAAAACAGAGATATAGACCAATGGAACAGAACAGAGCCCTCAGAAATAACACCACACATCTACAACCATCTGATCTTTGACAAACCTATCAAAAACAAGAAATTGGGAAAGGATTTCCTCTTTAATAAATGGTGCTGGGAAAACTGGCTAACCATATGTAGAAAGCTGAAACTGGATCCCTTCCTTACACCTTATACAAAAATTAATTCAAGATGGATTAAAGACTTAAATGTTAGACCTAAAACCATAAAAACCCTAGAAGAAAACTTAGGCAATACCATTCAGGACATAGGCATGGGCAAGGACTTCATGTCTAAAACACCAAAAGCAATGGCAACAAAAGCCAAAATAGAAAAATGGGATCGAATTAAAGAGCTTCTGCACAGCAAAAGAAACTACCATCAGAGTGAACAGGCAACCTACAGAATGGGAGAAAATTTTTGCAATCTACCCATCTGACAAAGGGCTAATATCCAGAATCTACAAAGAACTTAAACAAATTTACAAAAAAAATCAAACAACCCCATCAAAAAGTGGGCAAAAGATACGAACAGACACTTCTCAAAAGAAGACATCTATGCAACCAACAGACACATGAAAAAATGCTCATCATCACTGGCCATTAGAGAAATGCAAATCAAAACCACAATGAGATACCATCTCATACCAGTTAGAATGGCGATCATTTAAAAAGTCAGGAAACAACAGGTGCTGGAGAGGATGTGGAAAAACAGGAACACTTTTACACCATTGGTTCAACCATTGTGGAAGACAGTGTGGCGATTCCTCAAGGATCTAGAACTAGAAATACCATTTGACCCAGCAATCCCATTACTGGGTATATACCCAAAGGATTATAAATCATGCCAGTATAAAGACACATGCACATGTATGTTTATTGCGGCACTATTCACAATAGCAAAGACTTGGAACCAACCCAAATGGCCATCAATGATAAACTGGATTAAGAAAATGTGGCACATATACACCATGGAATACTATGCAGCCATAAAAAAGCATGAGTTCATGTCCTTTGGGATGAAGCTGGAAACCATCATTCTGAGCAAACTGTCGCAAGGACAGAAAACCAAACACCGAATGTTCTCACGCACAGGTGGGAATTGAACAATGAGAACACTTGGACACAGGGTGGGGAACATCACACACTGGGGCCTGTCGTGGGGTGGGGGGAGGGATAGCATTAGGCGAAATATCTAATGTAAATGACGAGTTAATGGGTGCAGCACACCAACATGACACATGTATACATATGTAATAAACCTGCACATTGTGCACATGTACCTTAGAACTTAAAGTATAATAAAAATAAATAAATAAAGCTTAAAAAAAAGGTACACCCACTTTGGAGAAATGTTTGACAGTTTCTTACAAAATTAAACACCATATAATCCAGTAATCCTACTCCTGGATATTTACCCAAGAGAAATTAAGATATATGTCCACAAAAAGATATACTAGAATGTTTACAGGAGTTTATTCATAATAGTAAAAAAACTGGAAACAGCCCAAAGTTCATCAACAGATAAAAGGATAAACTGTGATTTAAAAAAAAAAGTGGCCGGGCGCAGTGGCTCATGCCTGTAATCCCAGCACTTTAGGAGGCCGAGGTGAACGGATCACCTGAGGTCGGGAGTTTGAGACCAGCCTGACCAACATGGAGAAACCTCATGTCTACTAAAAATACAAAATTAGCCGGGCATGGTGGTGCATGCCTGTAATCCCAGCTGCTTGGGAGGCTAAGGCAGGAGAATCGCTTGAACCCGGGAGGCGGAGGTTGCGGTGCGCCGAGATTGCGCCATTGCACTCCAGCCTGGGCAACAAGAATGAAACTGTGTCTCAAAAAACAAAACAAACAAACAAAAATAGTCAACTCTGATTGGTCCAGGTCATGCTGTTGAGTCAGGCCATTTCATAGGTGGTTTGAGAAGCCTTTGAATTGGCTGAAGGTGGGAGGGGTGTCAGTGGAAGGGCCCCTGAGGATGTCCTAGGGGCTGTGGGCATGGCAGGTATTCTGCAGCTTGTCTTGTTTAAGACACAAAGCAAGCCATTCTTCACAAAGATGGTCATGATTCTGGTTTGAATGATCACTAATTTTATTTTTTTTGAGAGAGGGTCTCACTCTGTCGCCCAGGCTGGAGTGCAGTGGCGCGATCTTGGCTCACTGCAACCTCCACCTCCTGGGTTCACGCCATTCTCCTGCCTCAGCCTCCCGAGTAGCTGGGATTACAGGTGCCCACCACCACGACTGGCTAATTTTTGTATTTTTAGTGGAGATGGGATTTCACCATGTTGGCCAGGCCGGTCTTGAACTTTTGGCCTCAAGCGATCTGCCCGCCTCGGCCTCCCAAAGTGCTGGGATTACAGGGGTGAGCCACTGCGCCTGGCCTGAATGATCACTAATTTAACATTGCTGAAGTCTGCATGATGAGGCTTTCCCGAGTTTACGCATGATTTGACATACCTGGTTTCCTTTTGGATGTGTGGTCGTCTGCATCAACCAAGGGCTGTCGGAGATTAAGTGAGAACATAGAGGGTATTTTTTTTTTTTTTTTTTTTTTTGAGACAGAGTCTCCCTCTGTCACCCAGGCTGGAGTGCAGTGGCGCGATCTCGGCTCATTGTAAGCGCCGCCTCCCGGGTTCACGCTATTCTCCTGCCTCAGCCTCCCGAGTAGCTGGGACTACAGGTGCCCGCCACCATGCCCGGCTAATTTGTTTGTATTTTTAGTAGAGACGAGGTTTCACCGTGTTAGCCAGGATGGTCTCGGTCTCCTAACCTCGTGATCCACCAGCCTCAGCCCTCCAAAGTGCTGGGATTACAGGCGTGAGCCACCGCGCCCGGACATAGAGGGTATTTTTAAATGCTTTGAAATTCTCAAAGAAAAAAGGAAAAAAAAAGTCTCAATAGGAAAAATCTGACAAACGGAATCCCGGCGACCTGTTAATGGTTAATTCTCACAACAGTGTCTCAGTGCATATCCTTGGCCAGCAGCCAGCACCTCGGTCCCCTGGAGTGGCAGTTCCAAGTCACTGGCATGGCCACAACAGTTTCTGAACTCGAGCTAAGGACAGAACTTTGTTTTTGTCTAAAATTCCCTCATTATTATTTTTGTTTTGTTTTGTTGTTTTTTGAGACGGAGTCTTGCTGTGTCGCCCAGCCTGGAGTGCAGTGGCACGATCTTGGCTCACTGCAACCTCCGCCTCCCGGGTTCAAGCGATGCTCCTGCCTCAGCCTCCTGAGTAGCTTGGATTACAGGCGCTCACCACCACGCCCGGGTAATTTTTGTATTTTTCACAGAGACAGGGATTTCACCATGTTGGCCAGCCTGTTCTCCAACTCCTGACCTCAGGTGAACCACCCGCCTCGGCCTCCCAGAGTGCTGGGATTACAGGCATGAGCCACCGCCCCTGGCCCCAAATTCCCTTATTAAACAGTTTCTCTTGCAGGAGCACAATGAGTGAAATTGGCATGAAGCCATTTCACTAAATAACCACATCAGTGAATTTCCTGGTCCTCATTCAACAAACAAAAACAACTGGTGGTTTTCCAGGCTGGTTCATTTGAGTCTACCCTCAACCAGCACCTGCCCAAGCTTCTGGCCTAGAAGAGGCACACGTGGCAGAAATACAAGCAGACAGCAGAATAAATAGCATCAATGAAAAGAGTCAAACTTTGTAAAACATTTGAAGAGATTCATTCTGAGTCAAATATGAGTGACCATGGCCTATGACCCAGCCCTCAGGAGACCCAGGGAAAATGTGTGCAAGGTGGCTGGACACAGCTGGGTTTTATACATTTCAGGGAGACATGAGACAGCAATTAAATACATATAAGATATATATTGAGGCCAGCTGTGGTGGCTCACATCTGTAATCCTAGCACTTTGGGAGGCTGAGGCCAGTGGATCACTTGAGCTCAGGAGTTCAAGACCAGCCTGGGCAACGTGGCAAAACCCTGTCTCTACTAAAAATACAAAACGTAGCCAGGCATGGTGGCACACACCTGTGGGAGGTGGGAGGACCGCTGGAGCCCGGGAAGTTGAGGCTGCAGTGAGCCGTGATTGCACCACTGCACTCCAGCCTGGGTGACAGAGCGAGACCCTGTCTCAAAAACAAAACAAAACAAAACAAAAAAACAAAACCTTGGTTTAGAAAGGTAGGATAACTTGAAGTGGGAGGGCTTTCAGGTTATAGGTAGATTTTAAATTTTTCTGATTCACAATTGGTTAAAAGAGTTACTATCAATAGAAAGGAATGTCTGGGTTATAATAAGGGGTTGTGGAGTATCCCCCCCCCCAAAAAAGGCCTCCAAGTAGCAGGCTTCAGAGAATATGTTGTAAATATTTCTTTCTTTTTTCTTTTTTTTTGAGACGGAATCTCACTCTGTCGTCCAGGCTGGAGTGCAGTGGCACAATCTCGGGCTCACTACAACCTCCGCCTCCCAGGTTCAAGCAATTCTCCTTCCTCAGCCTTCCTAGTAGCTGGGATTACAGGTGTGTGCCATCACACCTGGCTATTTTATTTTATTTTATTATTTTATTTTATTTTTATTTTATTTTATTTTATTTTTGAGACGGAGTCTCGGTCTGTCACCCAGGCTTGAAGTGCAGTGGCACGATCTCGGCTCACTGCAAGCTCGGCCTCCCAGGTTCACGCCATTCTTCTGCCTCAGCCTCCTGAGTAGCAGCTGGGACCACAGGTGCCCGCCACCACGCCCGGCTGATTTTTTTTGTATGTTTTTAGTGGAGACGGGGTTTCACCGTGTTAGCCAGGATGGTCTCGATCTCCTGACCTCGTGATCCGCCCGCCTCGGCCTCCCAAAGTGCTGGGATTACAGGCATGAGCCACAGCACCTGGCCACGCCTGGCTAATTTTTATATTTTTAGTAGAGACGGGTTTCACCATGTTGTGCCACTGCATCCCAGCCTTGGTGACAGAGCAAGACTGTCTCAAAACAAACAAAAAATAAAGTGTGTATTTTTTGACCTAATTAATAAAAATTCCCATGCAATAAAATTTTCCAAAAACAGTCTTTCAAGTTTTTAGAGATATATGTATAAGGAAGTTCATTTCAGTGATATTTGTAAAAGGAAAACAATGAACAAAACAGAGTACATCAAGAGGCTTATTGAATAAATAATGATGGTGCATCTAGAGAAGTCATTAAAATGTTGAAGACTTTTTAAATTGTGTTTTATTTTTGTAGAGATAGGGTCTCACTCTGTCGCCCAGGCTGGAGTGCAGTGGCACAATCACGGCTCACTGCAGCCTCAAACTCCCAGGCTCAAGTGATCCTCCTGCCTCAGCCTTGGTAGTAGCTGTGACTACCGGCACATCCCTCCATACCGTGCTAATTTTTGTATTTTGTTGTAGAGATGGGGTTTCACCATGTTGTCCCGGCTGGTCTCAAACTCCTGGACTCAAGTGATCCTCCTGCCTCAGCCTCCCAAAATGCTAGGATTAGAGGCCTCAGCAACTGCACCTGGCCTGACGACTTATTTTTGATATGACTATTTTATAATGGTAGGACATAATGCAATCTTTTGGTGAATAAACAACAAAATCATCTATACTCATTTTTAAATAGGAAAGATATACCCTAAATGATTACTGACGTTTATATCAAAGTAGTGGGATAGAAGGGGATTTGTACTTCTTTGGGTTTTTTTCTTTGATTTTCTACAATGAACTCGTATTATTTCCTAGTAAGAATGTAAATCAAGAAACAACTTTTTATTCCACGGGAGGAATTATCAATGTCAAGAGTCAAAACAGATAAGAACTGTTAAATGGTGCTTATTGGCTGGGCGCGGTGGCTTACGCCTGTAATCCCAGCAGTTTGGGAGGCTGAGGCAGGCGAATCATGAGGTCAGGAGTTGGAGACCAGCCTGGCCAACATGGTGAAACTCTGTATCTACTAAAAATACAAAAATTAGCTGGGCGCGGTGCCGCGTGCCTGTAATCCCAGCTACTCGGGAGGCTGAGACAGGAGAATTGCTTGAACCCGGGAGGCGGAGGTTGCAGTGAGCTGAGATCACGCCACTGCACTCCAGCCTGGGCGACAGAGCAAGACTCCGTCTCAAAAAAAAAAAAAAAAAATAGTGCTTATCATATTCAGCAAAAAGCAAGCAGCTGGTGGTCACAGTAAGAGCAGTTTTGGTATGAATAAATATGGTTTAAAATTGTTTTTCAAAAAACAAACATAAAAAACCAAAACCCAAACATTTCTCAGGAATTTTGTGAGGACGAATTTTGTGTGTGGAGAAAACGGACAAATACATTTCCCCATATATTTAAATGCTCAAAAGTTCACTCAGGTGCTCTCACCAGGCAATTACGATGACAAGTGATCACGTGCGAAAATACAGAGAATCTGGCTCGTTTTAAAGTGCAGGAGAAAAGCAAGGCCTTACTGTTTCTGAATTTGCTGTGTGTGTGTGTGTGTGTGTGTGTGTGTATGAGAAGATATGATCCGGCTCTGAAGCGCAGACAGGAGTGCAGTGGCAAGATCGTAGCTCACCGCGGCCTCAAACTCCTAGATTCAAGAAGTGATCGGCCGGGGGTGGTGGCTCACGCCTGTAATCCCAGCACTTTGAGAGGCCGAGGTCAAGAGATCGAGATTATCGTGGCTAACACGGTGAAATCCCGTCTCTACTAAAAATACAAAAAATTAGCCGGGCGTTGTGGCGGGCGCCTGTAGTCACAGCTACTCGGGAGGCCGAAGCAGGAGAATGGCGTGAACCCGGGAGGCGCAGCTTGCAGTGAGCCGAGATCATGCCACTGCACTCCAGCCTGGGCAACACAGAGAGACACTGTCTCAAAAAAAAAAAAAAAGTGATCCTCCCGCCCCAGCCTCCGGAGTAGCTAGGACTACAAGCATGCACCACAGTGTCTGGCTTTTTTCTTTTTTTTAAAGTTTTCTGTAAAGACGGGGTCTTGCTACGTTGTCCAGGATGGTCTCAAACTCCTGGGCTCAAGCGATCTTCCTGCTTTGGCCTCCCAAAGTCCTGAGAATACAGGCATGAGCCACCGCGACAGGCCATATTGCTGAATTTGGTAAGTGGAGCAAAGAATCATGCAACAAATTAAGAAAACCAAAACGCAACCAAGGCGAATTCAATTGCATTTTTTTTTCCCAGCGACACTTTCTGAGACACGAACCTCTCTCTTAGGCGAACCTATTCCAGGGCGCCCTTCATTTTCATTTCTTGAAACAACAGCCTTGCAGGCCGAGCCGCTGTTCCCGAGAACTCGGCAGCCACAGGGAGCAGGTTGCATGGACCCAGGAGCGCGAGCGGCCCGGCTCTGCCAGCTTCGGCCAATCAGAGGCCAGGGAGCGGTGGGCGTGGCGTGGGGCGGTGCGCGGGCTGGGCGGTGGCTGAGGCGCGTGCTCTCACGTGGTCGCGGGGTCTGCGTCTTCCCGAGCCAGTGTGCTGAGCTCTCCGTGTCGCCTCTGCCGCCCGCGCCTGGCCTACCGCGGCACTCCCGGCTGCACGCTCTGCTTGGCCTCGCCATGCCGGTGGACCTCAGCAAGTGGTCCGGGCCCTTGAGCCTGCAAGAAGTGGACGAGCAGCCGCAGCACCCGCTGCATGTCACCTACGCCGGGGCGGCGGTGGACGAGCTGGGCAAAGTGCTGACGCCCACCCAGGTACACCGGGCGGCGGGCGTGCAGCCAGCGGCCCGGCGCGGAGGCCTGTGCCGGCCTCCTGGGTGGGACCCAGCGGAGACAGGGCCAGGGGCGGTGGGGAGGTTCAGCCTGCGTGTGTCGAGGTCCCCCAGGCCAGAGGTCCCGGGGTCCATGTCCCATGCCTGGGGGCCACCCCGAGCACCGGGAACCCGGCCTGTGGCGTGACCAGGCAGGTTCGGCCTGCGGCAGAAATTCATTCACTTTTCCCGGGCTTCAGACCCAAGAGGGACCTAGGTTCGGAAACAGGCCGGATCCCCCTCTCCCCCCACAGGGCAGGGCGCTGGAGAGGGACGTCGCCGGGACAGAGTAGGCTGTGGCTGCCCGGACGCCCCCAGAGCTTCCCCTAGGGCCTCAGCATTTTAGGCCTCGTTTTGGAGGGCTGAAGCCTCACCCGAGAGCTTGTGACGCATTATGTAACTGGCGATGAGCGCGCCGGCCGATTTCTCCTTTGTTAAATCGGTCGAGAGCGTGTAGCCGGAACGCTGGAGGGCAACGGTTTAGTTTTGGTCTTTGACCTCCCACGCCCACGGCTGGGGCTGCCGAAAGTGAAGAAACTAGATTTGCAGACGCCACTGCTAGTTGGTTATGAAGCCCCCGGGCAACAGCGTAAAATAAACTGCCCCGACCTTACATTGTTTTGGATGTTCACAGAATTTAATTTTTTTGGATGTTTAAATATGTAGTGCCCATCTAACAGAGCCTCCCCTTTCCTGCTCCCTGCCCGCCTCTCATCACCTTGGCTTTCTCCTTTCCTTTGCGCTTTGAAACGTACAGTTAATGCAGATTTCACTTCAGCAGGCTCCAGGTAACCTCCTGATCACCAAATCCAGAAACGCTGTGATTCCGGACAGACAATGTAAGGGTGTCGTTGAGAGGGGACTCAGTGCCAGGGTTGGAATCCCAGCCTCATCTGTTTCTGTTAATAGTGTGCTGGGATAGTAGCCCCATGGTGTTGTTGGGACTGAAATAATATACAGCTTGGGCAACATAGCAAGACCCCAACTCTACAAAAAAAAATTGGCCAGGTGTGATGGTGTGAGCATGCAGTTCCCAGCTGCTCAGGAGGCTGAGGTGGGAGGATCGATCGATTGAGCGCTGGAGGTTGAGGCTACAGTGAGCCTTGATAGCGTCACTACACTCCGGCCTGAGTGACAGAAGGAGACCTGGTCTCAAATAAAATAAATAACGTATATAAAACTCCAGCTCCTGGCTCTTACAGTCAATACAGGGTCATTGATTTTATTAAAAATCTATTCTGTTTTGTCTTTGGAGAGTCTGAGATCAAAGAAAGAGTATTGGTTTCTTCAGCATTTCTTGTTTTTGAGACAGAGTCTCACTCTGTCGCCCAGGCTGGAGTGCAGTGGGGTGATCTTGGCCCCCTGCAGCCTCTGCCTCCCCAGCTCAAGTGATCCTCCCACCTCAGCCTCCCGAGTAGCTGGGATTACAGGTTCCCGCCACCATGCCCAGCTAATTTTTGTAGTTTTAGTAGAGGCAGGTTTCACCGTGTTGGCCAGGCTGGTCTCAAACCCCTGACCTCAAGTGATCCTCTCTCCTAGGCCTCCCAAAGTGCTGGGATTACAGGCGTGAGCCACCACACCCAGCCAGTTTCTTCAGCATTTCTGACTTTTTTACTGCAAACTGGTTCCTTCATACAGGTTAAGAATAGACCCACCAGCATTTCGTGGGATGGTCTTGATTCAGGGAAGCTCTACACCTTGGTCCTGACAGATCCGGATGCTCCCAGCAGGAAGGATCCCAAATACAGGTGAGAGGTGGGAAAGACGAGAAGAGCAGGTCATGCAGAGATGAGTTATCGGGTGTAAGTCCCTTGCTGGACACAGAGAAGTAGACCTGGTTTGGGATGCCCCCACCCATGCTTAAGCCAGAGAGTGCCTTTCCTGCCCTTTTGCCCCCTACAGCAGGTGTCTGTAACTCACAGCTGAGAGCCATATCCACCTGTGGCCTGTTTTTATACAGCTCCATGAGCTAAGAATGGTTTTTACATTTTTATTTAGTTATTTATTTTTTATTTTTTTGAGACAGAGTCTCAGTCACCCAGGCTGGAGTGCAGTGGCATGATCTTGGCTCACTGCAACCTCCACCTCCCTGTTTCAAGTGATTCTCATGCCTCAGCTAACCGAGTAGCTGGAATTACAAGCGCCCACCACCATGCCTGGCTAATTTTTGTATTTTTAGTAGAGACAGGGTTTCACCTTGTCCAGGCTGCTCTCGAACTCCTGACCTCAGGTGATCTGCCCGCCTCAGTCTCCCAAAGTGCTGGGATTACAGGTGTGAGCCACCATGCCCGGCCTGGTTTTCACATTTTTAAATGATTGGTGAAAAATTGAAAGAAGAATAGTACTTTATGATGTGGAAATTACACAAAATTTACCTGTCAGTGTCCATCAGTTAACGTTTTATTGGAGCAAAGCTATGTGTCATCTGTGGCTGCTTTCATGCTGCCAAGGCCAAGTTGAATAGTTGCAACAGAGACTGTGGCCCCCAAAGCTTAACACATTTATTCTGTGGCCTTTTAATGGAAAGTTTGCTGACCTTTGCTCTAGAAAATGTCAGAGGGTGGGAGGGGCTGGGTCTGCTCTTCTGCAAGCACATGAGGTTCCTGCTGGCCTCTAAGAAAGTGAGGACTGGGCCGGGCGCGGTGGCTCATGCCTGTAATCCCAGCACTTTGGGAGGCTGAGTCGGGTGGATCACGAGGTCAGGAGTTCAAGACCAGTCTGGCCAACATGGTGAAACCCCGTCTCTACTAAAAATACGAAAATTAGCCAGGCATGATGGCAGGCGCCTGTAGTCCCAGCTACTTGGGAGCCTGAGGCAGAGAATTGCTTGAGCCCAGGAGGCGGAGCTTGCAGTGAGCCGAGATCGTGCCACTGCATTCCAGCCTGGGTGACAGAGTGAGACTCTGTCTCAAAAAAAAAAAAAAAAAAAAAAGAAAGGACTGTTGTTCGTGGCTGTGTTGTGGCACCGAGCATGTTCTTGATGCCCAGTTGCTGACTGTGCAGTGAATGTTCCCTGATCTCCTGTGGTGCTGACATCCCGTGTTTCTTCATGCAGAGAATGGCATCATTTCCTGGTGGTCAACATGAAGGGCAATGACATCAGCAGTGGCACAGTCCTCTCCGATTATGTGGGCTCGGGGCCTCCCAAGGGCACAGGTTAGTAAAGGTTGTTTTTGGTGGGAGGTTGGGGAGGGAGCTCGGGGGCACATTAGGATTGACCCAATGCTTTTCTTTTGAGAGCCCTTAACCCTGCTGGAAATAGCATCTCAGCTTACCTCTAGGGCAGCTGCCTTCAGGGCACACATTCAGACCTGCAGGAGTGTCAGGTGGCTAGAGCCTTGGGTTCTGGACAGACGGACCCTTTGTGTAGAGCTGTCTCTGCACCCCTAGCCCTTTAGCAAGCAGGGAAGTTGGTGAGAGGGAAGCACTGTTGCAGAAAGCTTAGCATGGCCTTTTGGGGCTGCAGTGAGTGGAATACACAGTTAAACTATCTCAAGCCTTTGCCCGGGGTGATCTTTGAGTTTCTATAAAACATTTCAGAAATGATCATAGTTTCCAAATTAACTATATAAGGTTGCTTTCTGTATTTGTTTCTGAAAAAGTCTAGCTGGGTATATTGAAAACAGATTTGGAAGACTTCAGTAGAATATATTGAAGGCGCACACACACACACATTGTATTGTGTAGTATCGTGTTATAGCTATTATATATAAAATACATGTAGATATTTAGAGATAGAAAGCCCACCATATTGAAACTTTCCAGGTTGGGTAAGTGCCACCTAAGCTGATGGTGAGATATGCATTCTTATTGCCTGGTGTTCAGTTCAGGATGTTTCCATTTGGTGGAACTGTCACAATCCTAGCTTTTTGTACAGCTTATCCAGCCAGGAGTTAACATGAAGAGGTACAAGAACGTCTCTGACATGGACAGTTGGTCATGGGCTCATGGTTTCTCTGTAGACCCAGAAGCTTCAGATGCCTTTAAACCCTCTCACACATGCATAGTAGATGGTAAAGGGACAGATTTCCCAGGGACCTAGTAAGTTCTCTAGGGCAGTTATAAAATTAGGCAGGTTAATTATGGGAAGCTTACCCATGAGAATAAGGCAATTCTCTCAAGAGCTGTGTTCTCATTTTTTTTTTTTTTCTCGAGATGGAGTCTTGCTCTGTCTCCCAGGCTGGAGTGCAGTGGCACGATCTCGGCTCACTGCAAGCTCCACCTCCCGGGTTCATGCCATTCTCCTGCCTCAGCCTCCCGAGTAGCTGGGACTACAGGTGTCCGCCACCATGCCTGGCTAATTTTATGCATTTTTAGTAGAGACGGGGTTTCACCGTGTTAGCCAGGATGGTCTCAATCTCCTGACCTTGTGATCTACCTGACTCGGCCTCCCAAAGTGTTGGGATTACAGGCGTGAGCCACTGCGCCCGGCAGAGCTGTGTTCTCATTTTTAAAAAAGCCTCAGTAACTCATTTTCTTGTTGTTTTTTCCATATTCTTGTAATATGGTATAATTTACATGTAACAAAATGGACAGATCGGAAGGGTTCAGTCAGCAAATGTGATCAATGCATACACCCATGGAAGGTAGCAGCCATTGGAAAGATAGATGACATTTCCATCGCCCAACGACGTTCTCATGTGACCTTTTTACTTAAATTCCCCCAGAGCTAACCATATTCTGACTCCTGTCTCCATAGATCACTTTCACTATTCTTTTTTTTTTTTTTTTCTGAGATGGAGTCTCGCTCTGTCTCCCAGGCTGGAGTGCAATGGCGTGATCTCGGCTCACTACAACCTCTACCTCCTGTGTTCAAATGATTCTTCTGCCTCAGCCTCCTGAGTAGCTGGGATGACAGGCGCCCACCACCACGCCCAGCTAATTTTTGTATTTTTAGTAGAGTCAAGGTTTCACCATGTTGGCCAGGCTGGTCTCGAACTTCTGACCTTGTGATCCGCCCGCCTTGGCCTCCCAAAGTGCTGGGATTACAGGCGTGAGCCACTGCGTCCAGCCACTTTCGCTATTCTTGTGTTCATATACCAGCATGTTGGGAGGTGGAGGCAGTTGGATCACTTGAAGCCAGGAGTTCAAGACCGGCCTGGCCAACATGGTAAAACTCTGTCTCTACCAAAAATACAAAAATTATCCAGGCATGGTGGCATATGTCTGTAGTCCCAGCCACCTGTGGGGCTGAGGTGGGAGGATGGCTTGAACCCGGGAGGTGGAGGTTGCAGTGAGCTGAGATTGTGCCATTGCGCTCTAGCCTGGGCGATAGAGCAAGCCTCTGCCTCCAAAAAAAAAGTATCATGCAATGTGTATTTTAAAAAATTTGGGTGACTGGTCTGCTTCATTCCAGATAATATCTGTGAGATTGGTCCATAGATTGTATCAATAGTTACACCTTTTTATTGCTCAGTAATATTCCCGTTGGTGAACAGGCCAGTTTGTTTAGCCATTCTCTATTGATGGGCATTTGGGATGTTTCCAGTATTTGGATATTATGAATAAATATCCAAATATTATCCAGTCTTTTTGTTTAAACTTCTGTGTATTATTCTAGGACTATTTAGCTTTGAAAAGAAATTGGGACACATGCTACGCCAGGATGAACCCTGAGGAACATTATGTTAGTGAAATGAGCCAGTCACACAAAGACAAATACCGTACAATTCTATGAGATACCTAAAGTAGCCAAGCTCACTGAAACAAAGTGGAGTGGCTGCCATGCATTCTTTTTTTTTTTTTTTTTAATTTTTTTTTCTTGAGACAGAGTCTTGCTCTGTCACCCAGGCTGGAGTGCAATGGTGTGATCTCGGCTCACTGCATCCTCCACCTTCCAGGTTTAAGCGATTCTCCTGCCTCAGCCTCCCGAGTAGCTGGAATACAGGTGTCCACCATCACACCTGGCTAATTTTTTTTACTTTTAGTAGAGACAGGGTTTCTCCATGTTGGGCAGGCTGGTCTTGAACTCCTGAGCTCAGATGATCTGCCCACCTCAGCCTCCCAAAGTGCTGGGATTACAGGCAAGAGCCACCATGCCTGGCAAAATTTACCATCTTAACCCTTTTTTTGAGGCTGGAGTGCAGTGGTGTGATCTCAGCTCACTTCAGCCTCCACCTCCCAGGTTCAAGTGATCCTCCCACCTCAGCCTCCTGGGTAGCTAGGATTACAGACACGTGCCACCATGCCTGGCTAATTTTTATATTTTTAGTAGAGACGGGGTTTCACCATCTTGGCCAAGCTGGTCTCGAATTCCTGACCTCAAGTGATCCACCTGCCTTAGCCTCTCAAAGTGCTGGGATTACAGGTGTGAGCCACTGCGCCCCCTCCATCTTAACCATTTTTAAGTGTACGCTACAGTAGCGTTAACTACATTCACTTTGGTTTTTTTTTTTTTTTTGAGATAGGGTCTTACTCTGTCCCCTAGGCTGGAGCACAATGGCACGTTTTCAGCTCACTGCAGGGCTCAGCTCACCTCCTGGGCTCAAGCAACCCTCCTACCTCAGGCTCCCGAGAAGCTGGGACTACAGGCACAGGCTACCACATCCAGCAAATTTTTGTATTTCTAGTAGAGACGGGGTTTCGCCATATTGCCCAAGCTGGTCTCAAATTCCTCCTGGGCTCAGGTGACCCTCCCACCTTGGCCTCCCAAAGTCCTGGGATTATAAATGTGAGCTACCATGCCCGACCACTACATTCACATTGTTGTGAAACAGATCTCTAGATTTTTCATCTTCCCCAACAGAAACCCTGTCCCCATTGACCAACAGCTCCCCATTTCCCTTCCCCCAGCCCTGGCAGCCACCATTCCACTTTCTGTTGCAGTGTTTGTCTACTTTAGATACCTCGTGGAATTGTACAGTATTTGTCTTGCGACTGGCTAATTTCACTAATGTAATGTTCTCAAGGTTCTCTGGTGTAGCATGTGTCTGAATTTCTTTTTAAGGCTGAATAGTCCTAGAGTAACACAGAGGAGTAAAGAAAAAATAAAAGGCTGGATAATATTCTGTTGTGTGTATAAACCACATTCTGATCATCTTTTCATCCATCAGTGGACAGTCGGGTTGCTTCTGCTTCTTGGCTATTGTGAATACTGCTGCATTGAACATGGGTGTGCAAATATTTAAACAACTTTTAAAAAAATAACTTTGTTTCTGGCCGGGTGCAGTGGCTCACAGCTGTAATCCCGGCACTTTGGGAGGGCGAGATGGGTGGATCACTTGAGGTCAGGAGTTTTGCCAACATGGTGAAACCTGGTCTCTACTGAAAATACAAAAACAAAACAAAACAAAACAAAACTGGGCGTGGTGGCACGTACCTGTAATCCCAGCTACTCAGGAGGCTGAGGCAGGAGAATTGCTTGAACCCAGGAGGCTGAGGTTGCAGTGAGCCGAGATCATGCCACTGCACTCCACGCCTAGGCAACAGAGTGAGACTCCATCTCAAAAAAAAAAACAAAACCCACTTTTTAAAAAAATAAGAGTTCATGGTACCTATTTGCATCCAGTACATCATTGAAACTAAGCAGCTTGTAGAAAGCTGCTTAGTTAAAGTGAGGTTGGGTCACTTTGAAGCAGGCCTCCAGTTTTCTAAGCAAGTAAGTTTTGGAGGTAGAAAGAAAATGTTCTCCTTTATCCTAGAGGCTCGACTGTGGTATGGTGGGCCCTGGTCATTGATTTGCTTTGTCCTTAATTGGTTGCTCCTACCTGACAGAAGTGAAATGGGTGTTCTGATGGGGGGTGGTGGGTGGTGACTTGAAAAGGTCCGGGAGCCTGAAGTGGGATGAATGAAGAGCACAGAGGCTCGTTGGGAGGCGAGGATAAGGGGGTGCAGAGGCCAGATCCCACAGGCCAGGAGAGGCTGGAACTAAGGGCTTGGGCTTGACACCAGTTACAGCAGGGGCCTAACACATTCTATTAAGTTGATGCAAAAGTAATTGCGGTTTTTGCCATTAATGTGTTAATTGCCATTAAATGTTAATTTGCACCAAATACCTGTCTGGACCCTCGGTGTCTTCCTTGTAAATGGTGTGGTCTGGGTGCCTCCATGTTGAAACATTCGATAAAAATGGATGATGTCCCCATCTCAAGTGCTGGGCTGTGTGTACATCTTCCCTCTGCCTCTCCCCACAGGCCTCCACCGCTATGTCTGGCTGGTTTACGAGCAGGACAGGCCGCTAAAGTGTGACGAGCCCATCCTCAGCAACCGATCTGGAGACCACCGTGGCAAATTCAAGGTGGCGTCCTTCCGTAAAAAGTATGAGCTCAGGGCCCCGGTGGCCGGCACATGTTACCAGGCCGAGTGGGATGACTATGTGCCCAAACTGTACGAGCAGCTGTCTGGGAAGTAGGGGGTTAGCTTGGGTACCTGAACTGTCCTGGAGGCCCCAAGCCATGTTCCCCAGTTCAGTGTTGCATGTATAATAGATTTCTCCTCTTCCTGCCCCCCTTGGCATGGGTGAGACCTGACCAGTCAGATGGTAGTTGAGGGTGACTTTTCCTGCTGCCTGGCCTTTATAATTTTACTCACTCACTCTGATTTATGTTTTGATCAAATTTGAACTTCATTTTGGGGGGTATTTTGGTACTGTGATGGGGTCATCAAATTATTAATCTGAAAATAGCAACCCAGAATGTAAAAAAGAAAAAATTGGGGGGAAAAAGACCAGGTCTACAGTGATAGAGCAAAGCATCAAAGAATCTTTAAGGGAGGTTTAAAAAAAAAAAAAAAAAAAAAGATTGGTTGCCTCTGCCTTTGTGATCCTGAGTCCAGAATGGTACACAATGTGTTTTTATGGTGTCACTCACCTAGACAACCAGAGGCTGGCATTGAGGCTAACCTCCAACACAGTGCATCTCAGATGCCTCAGTAGGCATCAGTATGTCACTCTGGTCCCTTTAAAGAGCAATCCTGGAAGAAGCAGGAGGGAGGGTGGCTTTGCTGTTGTTGGGACATGGCCATCTAGACCGGCAGCAGTGCTCGCTGACAGCTTGGGAGGAAACCTGAGATCTGTGTTTTTTAAATTGATCGTTCTTCATGGGGGTAAGAAAAGCTGGTCTGGAGTTGCTGAACGTTGCATTAACTGTGCTGTTTGCTTGTAGTTGAATAAAAATAGAAACCTGAATGAAGGAACTGAGTCCCCGGATGTTTTGTTCTATTGGGTATAGGTTTCATAAGTGTGAGAAGTCAAGTCTCAGGGCGAGTCGTCTCCGTGACCAGCAAGTAACAGCTGGGACTTGTTCTAGGGGCCATATGGAGGGTCTGTGCCTCTACATGTGCCATTAACCCACAGCAGGAGCAAACAGTTCAGATTTGAGGTTTCTAAAAAAAAAAATCATAAAATGTGAGGCCGAGTCTTATTGCCCAAAAAGCACCTTTGCTTCAAGTGGTCCTTTTGACCCAAGAAGGATGTTCTAAAGAAGATGGCTGAAAACCTTCCCCCTTGGTGAAGTCTGGCGCGGACACCGTAACAATGCCTAAGAAGTAGCCTGCACTTTCCGTTCTGATGTGTTATCCACAGAGGCTCAGTACCAAAGAGGTGCGCAGGGTAGGAGGGTGAGAAGGTCACAGTCTCATGCCATCTGATGTACCGAAAGAAAGGAAAGGAGGTGTTTGAAGGTGCAAATCACTGTGATTTGGTCTCTGCGATGCAAAGGGGGGGTCCTGAATCAGGCCTGACAGGTGCTAATGACTAGCCCTTCCCCATCTTTCACTGCAGTACTTTTTTCTCTGAAAAAACTTGGAAATGTTGCCTTGCTGGAAGCACATAAGGTAGATGTAAGTTTTCTTTTTTTCTTTAATTTTTTTGAGATGGAGTCTCACCCTATCACCCAGGCTGGAACGCAGTGGAATAATCTCGGCTCACCGCAACCTCCACCTTCTGGGTGGGTTCAAGTGATTCTCTTGCCTCAGCCTCCTGAGTAGCTGGGATTACAGGCATGCACCACTATGCCCAGCTAATTTTGTATTTTTAGTAGAAAAGGGGTTTTGCCATGTTGGCCAGGCGGCTCTCAAACTCCTGACCTCCTGACCGCTTTGGCCTCCCAAAGTGCTGGGATTACAGGCATGAGCCACCATGCCAAGCCTGGAAGTTTTTTTTTTTTTTTTTTTTTTTTACTTTAGAGTTCTAAAATTCGTTTTTTTGCGTAATAAGATTTTGTTGAACACAAGTTACAAAGAAAACAACTGTCAGCTGGGTGCCGTGGCTCACGCCTGTAATCCCAGCACTTTGGGAGGCCGAGGTGGGTGGATGAACTGAGGTCAGGAGTTCAAGACCAGCCTGGCCAACATGGTAAAACACCATCCCTACTAAAAATACAAAAATTAGCTGGACATGGTGGCGGGCGCTTGTAATCCCAGCTACTAGGGAGGCTAAGGCAGGAGAATCGCTTGAGCCTGGGAGGCGAGGTTGCAGTGAGCTGTGATCGCGCACTTAAGCCTGGGTGACAAGAGCGAAACTCTGTCTCGGAAAAAAAAAAAAAAACTGTCCTGTTGACCTTGGAAATAAATGTAAAGTCTGGGCATGGAGACTCACACCTGTAATCCCAGCACTTTGTGAGGCCAAGGTGGGGCAGATCACCAGCCTGGGCAACATGGCAAAACCCCTCTCTCTCTAAAAAAATGCAAAAATTAGCCCGATGTGTGGACTCGTTCCTGTAGTCCCAGCTACTAGGGAGGCTGAGGTGGGAGGATCACTTGAGGTCAGGAGGTCAAGGCTGCAGTAATTCCAGCTACTTGGGAGGTAGAGGCAGAAGAACTGCTTAAACCTGGGAGGTGGAGGATGCAGTGAGCCAGCATCACGCCACTGCACTCCAACCTGGGTGACAGCGAGACTCCATCTAAAAAAAAAAATAGAAAAAGAAAAACATATTAATACTAACACGGAACTAAAGAGAAAAAAAATACATATATATGAGAAGGCAGTAGTCATCTAAGAAAGAAGGGTGATGCCTTCAACTGGTATGTGATGTGAACTTTCCCAAGGGCGGCTAGGAAGGGGGTGACCCCCATTCTGAACTCAACTCTGGCCTCAAGGTCCAGCTGATAACCACCGGGCCCACTGGGTCACAAATTCCAGCTTCCTCATTTGAAAAAACATCAGGGTTGCAGGGGGTTGTCAGCCTGCCTTATTTACCTCACAGCGTTGTTGGAGGACAAAATCATCTTTTGTTGGGGTTAAGAGTTAATGTATGTAAATGACTAAACTTGGCCTGATTGTCATGTAAGAACAAAGTACAAAAGTCCAGTTTCCTCAGGTCTGTTTCCTCACTGCAGCCTCCGCCTCCTGGGTTCAAGCGATTCTCCTGCCTCAGCCTTCCTAGTCCCCCTGCCTTCCTTACTGCCTCCTCAGGCAGGTACTAGGAGGAGTAGGACAACTCTGTCCATAGCAGGTGTTTGTTAGGAGCAGGGACCCGCATCCCTGCTTCCTGGTAACTGCCCTGGGACACATCCCTGACAAACTTGCGCAGTGGGACTTTTTTTTGAGACCGAGTCTCATTCTGTTGCTCAGGCTGGAGTGCAGTGGTGCCATCTTGGCTCACTGCAGTCTCCGCCTCCTGGGTTCAAGCGATTCTCCTGTCTCAGCCTCCCGAGTAGCTGGGATTACAGGCGCCCACCACCACGCCCGGCTGATTTTTGTATTTTTAGTAGAGACGGGGTTTCACCATGTTGGCCAGGCTGATCTCAAACTCCTGACCTCAGATGATCCACCCACCTCGATCTCCCAAAGTGCTGGGATTACAGCTGTGAGCCACCGAGACCTTTTCTAAAGATAGCACCTACAATCTCAGACATAGGGCCCTTTCCCAAACTAGCTAGACATTTCTCACCACAGTGAGAAATGGATGAAAGAGGCTACAGGAAGCTTTTCTACCCTACTGAAGATGGAATACTCCTTTGGGTATAGATCAGACAGGTCTCGATTCAGACCCCACCCTGCCACTTACTCTGGAGTGAGCTTATTTCTTCATTTGTGAAAGCCTAGTGTTCCATCATGTGGCAAGCGTAAGCATGCCATCGACGTTATCTGTTTCTCTAACCCTTTCCAGTATTATTTTCAGATGTACCTAATATAGAAACTCCAATGAACAGAGGTACTTAGGAAACACAATTGTCACTGAGTGTGATGTTACAGAAGGTTTTGTAGTTGGGATTAACCCATGTTGATAATTATTTATGAGTATACCTTTCTGCTTTAGCCTATCAGAGTGAACATGACTGGTCACATTTGTCTCCGACACATGAACATCCTGTAGGAAACAAGAGTGATCTTTAGGTCATCATATTCTTTTCTTTTGAAACAGAGTTTCACTGTTGTTGCCCAGGCTGGAGTGCAGTGGTGCCATCTTGGCTCACTGCAACCTCCGCCTCCCACGTTCAAGCGATTCTCCTGCCTCAGCCTCCCGAGTAGGTGGGATTACAGGCGCCCGCCACCACGCCCAGCTAATTTTTGTATTTTTAGTAGAGATGGGGTTTCACCATGTTGGCCAGGCTGGTCTTGAACTCCTGACCTCAGGTGATCCACCCACCTCAGCCTTCCAAAGTGCTGGGCCCACCCCACGTCATCATACTCTAAAGAGCAATTTCCAGGAGTGTCCAAGGGAGAGAACACAAGTCATGGGTTCTTAGTTTCTGTTTCTGGTTGGGCCAGTAAAGCCCCCTCCTCGTCCCCCTTTTCCATTTATCACTAGACACAGAAACCAAAAACCATAGCTTCAGGCTGCCAAAAGCCTAGAACAAAACAAAACAGAGTAACAACAAAATAAGGTGGGTTGGACAAGCCTGATAGAGGCTTAAGCATTTGGGATCTTACTGAGATTGTCCTGACTCCCAAATCATATCCCTGAAATTTTATATTTTTTACTATCTCATTGTTTTACATGTAAAATTATTCTAATAAAAGCAGAATATGAGGGGAGAGGGATCTAATATTACAGTGGGATCATTTCAAATATTTGGTTATAGTGCCTTCTCCACAGCCTGCTTTTCTTTAAGGGTGCCCAATTTCTCTCTTCAGCAATGCATGCTTCTATGCACGACTGGCACGGGGGGGGGGGGGGGGGTTTTGTGTGTGTGTGTGTGTGCGCGTGCGCGTGCACATGCCTTCTATTCTTTAGGACAGAAAGGTGCAGTTGACCACGTGCCCACATCGAATGGGGCACGAATCCAAGTTCTTCAGCCCCATAGAAGAACTTGGAAGACAGAGCTTTACCTGAAAGGCTTGAATGGCTCTTCTTGGAGCGACCGAGGCTATGGAGAACAGTTTCAGGAGGGTGGCTGTCCCTCTGAGTTGTGAACTGGTGAACCTAGAAGGGAAACTTCCTGCTACAATAACACAGCAAGGCGATGTGATGAACACTTTTATTTACAAATATAATTAAAAGCTCTGACAGTTATCATGCTCTTCCTTGGAACCTGAAAAATGTTTTGTTTTGTTTTTAAAGTGCATGCAAAAGAAGTAAAGCCTTTTTTTTTCTCATCATTTTTTATTGTAAGAAAATACACAGTTTGAAAGTGTGAATAATGCAATATTTATGACCAAGAAATGGGACTTAGGAAGGGGAAGGGAGATAAAGAAAAAGATCAAGATGATCTGATTGAGAGACAGTGTTGAACTCCAAATACTGAATTGGAAAAGGAGGGAGGTGGGGAGGAACAGGAGGAGGAAGTAAAAAAATTTGATCAGAGAAACAGTTAAAATACAATATGAAAATAAGTAATACCTCTCCTTAAATTCCTTCTATACACAAAATACACGATTTGCCAAAGCCCAATTTGTGCTACTGGGATTCTGTGAGCTCCTTAAGTGTATTCACATCCTCTGCAACAGCAGAAAATGATTATGATACAATCAGAATATGCTGAAGACAAGTTAAACTCTTGCCAGCAGGTTCTTAAAAATCACAAGATCTCTTCACCCCACCCACCCCCCATCCCCAAAAAAGTAATAATATGTCACCACTGATATGTACATCACAATTAGTTTCTGTAAAATGTATCAAATTTTCAATCTTTAATAAAACTTTGTTTTTTTTATTCCTGATGAATAAATACCAAAAAAATAAAATAAAATAAAATAATGCAGCAGCTAGTTAAGGTGTAAGGCTGCGGATATTGTGTCTCTCTCCCCCTTGGCATTTATTATTATTATTTTTTGCTTTACTTTCACAGATTGGTGGTAATGAGTGATTGCTTAAAGCAATATACATCCACTTTTTTTGTTGTTGGTTTATTGGTTTTGTTAAAACTGTCTCCAAAGTTTTCACTGAAACATTTTGAATCACATCAATACTGTGACGTGTACTATGAATAGAAGAGACGGCCAGGTTTTGGCCAGCACTGAAAGTTGACACGGGGGGAGGAAGGGGGCCCCTGATGGAGTAAGAATAAACAGGCACTAGTCCGACACGATGTCAGTAAGAGTAAGAGAGAGAGAGAGTGAGAGCAACGCCCGTTAAAATGGGGAATGTGGTTTTGCAGGGTCTGAATTTTTTTCTGTTTTCTTTTTTTTTTTTTTTTGTAAATGGCAAAAAATTTAATCTCATCTATAGTCCTCCTTAGGAAAATCTAATGTAACCAAATTCCCAAATCCCATTCTGAGGCTCTCCATGTCAAAAGTTTCAATCTCTCGCTCTTGCCTTTCCAATAGGTTCTTTATTCTCTCGCTGCGTTCCTTCTGAAGGGCAGCCAGCTCCTCTTCAATCTGAAAGAAGCACGATGCAGTTCTTAATGGAAAGCATCTCCTAACAGGCACCCACGTGCACGCGATACACCCATAGGCACACATATGACATGCACACACACATAGGCACACACATGAAGTGCACACACACGCACACACACACACACACAGGAACTACGGGAGGACCGAGGAAGGCTGGCCGAGTCCTGTGATCAATGCATCTAAATCATTATATTTAAAACTTGCTCACAAGAATATCAATGTTTGGGGTCCACCTGGGGCTGGCAATGCCGTTCTAGCAAGCCCAGCGGCTGGGCAGATCTAGGTCAGTGTCTTGTGTTAGGGGATGGCTCATGAGAAGCTAAAAGACACTCAAGCACAATTGGATTGTGCTGCTTTCCCACAGAGAGCCAAATGCCTCCTGGGTCATTAGTAATTTAGTTCTAGAACAGGAGCTGGGAAAATAGTCTGTTACGTTGGTCTCAGGGAACTACTGGAAGAAAGTGCAAATAAGTGGTTAAGCAAATAAATGCCTAACAGCTTTGAGATGCCTTATGAAATCTTTTCTACTTCATATTCCTCAGAATTTCTAAAGCAATGAATATTTCAGTTGGGATAACAGTTATGCATGGCAATATCAGCCTATCATCATTTTAATTTTTTTTTAAACAGCCCTGCTGGTGATTTCTCTCGGTTTAAAAATAGCTGAAAAGTCAAATCTATTGTACATTTGGCTTCCTCGTGCCATTTGGCAGCCCTGCTGTCAGCTCACAGTACCTTTCAGGTGTCACATCAACCACCCCAGCAACCCACATCATTCCTCTGGCTGGGAACGTTGAGGGTTTCCTAGCAGAGCAGAAGAAAGACTTAGGATGTGGGGTCAGACATGCGTGCCTTGGTGTTTCGGCCTGTAGAAGGGGGACAATGCCTACCTCACAAGGGTACCAGTAGCATAAAGCAGATAAGTGAAAAGTGCCCAGTTTAATCTCTAACTAAGGAAGGCTGCATATATGGCAGTTCCCTCAGCCACGCCCCCTTCCACCCAGTGGCACGGGACCCCTGGTAATGCTCCCTTACCTTCTGCTCAAGGTGTGCTCTGCGCAGAGACACTCTCTGCTCTAGCTTCTGGAGCTCACGTTCATGTTGTGCCTCTGTTTGCATCTTGATTTTGCTCTGGTAGGCGTTGAGCAGCTCCATTTCCTGCTGGAGCTGTAGCCTCAAGGCCTGGCATTCTGCTTCTTGAGCCTCATCTAGCCGTAACTGCGGGCACAGAAGACACACACGGTCATGAACCCTTGCCTACAGCCCTTGGTGGCCTACAGCCCTTGGTGACTACTGGAAGAGGTCTCCTCATTTGGATTGAAATTGGTTGCCCCCTCAAAAACACAGATGCTCTGGGTACATTCAGAGTTAGGAATCAAAAACAGTCAAGTCTGCCCAATGGGCTGCAATACCAAACACATTCTTTTCAGTATGATCTGAAACCACAGCAGCAGGCGTCAGGAAGGCTACACCTGTGGGCTTTGGAGGTAGGCTCCTGGGCTTGAATTATAGCTACACCATCCACTTTGTGTGTGTTACACCTTGGCACGTTACCTACCTCTCTAGATCTCATGTGTTTCATCCTCAAGAAAATAACAAGAATAGTTCCTATTGCCGGAGATGGGTGGGAGGATTAGATGAAAGAATTAATATAAAACCCTAGGCACAGTTCTCAATGCATTACAAGTTTTCAATAAATAGTAGTGGTTATCATTATTTCGGTTTCAACTGATCATGCCCTTATTTCAAGTTCTTTAACCCTAAAATCATTTAGATACGCTTAGCTCTAAAAAATTGATTCCAATTTCCATAAAACTTGAGGAATATACCACAGTACTGTTATGCTCCAAGTAGTAATGTTGGCACCTATTGTTGGCTATAAAAGTTACATTGCTAGCCAGCCAATCCAAAACTCCAAATGCTTCAAAATCTCTTCCCTGGCTGGTGGCTCACCTCTGTTATCTCAGCGCTTTGGGAGGCCAGGGTGTGAGGATTGCTTGAGGCCTGGCATTCAATACTAGCCTGGGAAATATTGTGAGACCCCCATCTATACAAAGATTTTTAAAAAAATTAGCCAGGCATGGTGGCATGTGCCTGTAGTCCCAGCTACTTTGGGAGGCTGAGGCAGAAGAATCTCTTGAACCCAGGAGTTCGAGGCTGCAGTGGGCTATGATCACACCACTGCACTCCAGCTTGGCAGACAGAGACTTTGTCTCATAAAAAAAAAAACTCTTCCTCTCAGAGGGTAGGTAGGCTTGATAATTTTAAGAGGCATAACTGCTTTGAAGCAGTGCCTGAACTTTGTCTTATACAAGATACCCAGATCCTGCGTGGAGAATGAACCAAGTAGAAGCGCCAACTTCTCAAAGCAGAGTGGAAGGTTTCGGACCATCAGCAGGACAGTGTTTAGGAATGATGACCCTGGGTTGCAGGCTTGGTTTGGTCCAATTTTGGCAGGCCCACAGTTTGGCTGAGAACTATGAGATTAGAACCCTTGAATCAGTCCATTTACCCTGAGCTTATCTGTGTTTCCTTATTGACCACTTTTCCAAGATACTTATTCTCCACCTTATGTACAATTTGTGACAATATACATATCTTGATTGAAAAATTACTTTTTGAAATGTTATATTAAAATAGTTTTAGTTATTTGCATGTATCTTCTTTTAGTACTTCTGGAGAAACATACTATAGAGATTAAAGGAACAAAATAAATTACATAATCATATTTCCAAGGTACCTTCTAAAAATTAATCCTAACCAGGTTTCATTAAAACCCTTAAAGAGGACAGACAGTTCTCATTTTCCCAGTAAGGAATGAAGGAATAAGAGACACTAGACACAATACATAGTCTTTGGCAGGAACAGACTCACAGGTAAATGCCAAAGGATTTACTGGCTCCCAATGAGGGTTGTTACTGATTCCCTCTTGATATGGGAGGTTCCTTATCAGTAAAGGCAGTGAAAGTCCTGTTCTTTTCTACTTGTCTGCATTAGTTGCTGTAAGCCCCAGCTAAGTGGGTGAGAGGTTCATTCTATGGTCAATTTAGACCATCTAAACATCTAAATATCTTTAAACATTTAGAACATCTCCATTTCCTTTTGTTTCTGGCACGCTATTATTATTAGCAGTAACTGGTACCATTGTTCTGTACCAGCTCTGACTCTGATGGCCCAGTGCTAGAAATCAGAGGATATTCCAGCATTTAGTTTTTATCACCCAAGGTCACACACATCAAATCCATTAAAAAGTTGTTTTTTCGTGGTTTTTGAGACAGTCTCACTCAGTTGCCCAGGCTGAGTGCAGTGATGTGATCTCAGCTCACTGCAACCTCCTTCTCCCAGGTTCAAGTGATTCTCCTGCCTCATCCTCCCGAGTAGCTGAGATTACAGGTAAGTGCCACCAGGCCCAGCTAATTTTTTGTATTTTTAGTAGAGATGGCATTTCACCATGTTGGCCAGGCTGGTCTCAAACTCCTGAACTCAGGTGATCCGCCTGCCTTGGCCTCCCAAAATACTGTGATTATAGGTGTGAGCCACCGTGCCCAGCTCCATTAAAAAGTTTTATAAGAGTATAGGTAAATATGTCTGATCTCTACAGTGGCTTACGCTGAAGATACGATAAGAGGCAACATAATGTAGAAGCAGCCAAGCATACAGGCGCACAGGATTCCCCCCAAGATGGGTTCAAATCCTAGCTCTACCACTAATTAGCTATGTGACCTTCCCCCTTATCCCCCCAAGCCAGTGGTTGGCACACTACAGCCCATGGGCCAAATCTAGCCTGGTGCCTTTGAGATGGAGTCTCACTCTGTCACCAGGCTAGAGTGCTGTGGTGTGATCTCGGCTCACTGCAACCTCCGACTCCCTGGTTGAAGCGATTCTCCTGCCTCAGCCTCCTGAGTAGCTGGGATTACAGGCACGTGCCACCATGCCTAGCTAATTTTTGTATTTTTAGCAGAGATGAGGTTTCACCAGGTTGGCCAGGCTGGTCTCGAACTCCTGACCTCAGGTGATCCACCCGCCTCGGCCTCCCAAATTGTTGGGATTACAGGCATGAGCCGCTTCGCCCAGCCATAAATAAAGTTTTATTGGACATTGATAATACTCATTAATTTATGTTTTGTCTATGGCTGCATTTGTGCTACAATGGCAAAGCTGAGTAGCTGTGACAGAGACCCTGTGGTCCACAAAGCTAATTACTATCTGTCCCTTTACAGACAAAGTTTGCCAACTCCTGTCCTGAGCAAGTAGCTTTACTTCAGTGAACTTCAGTTTCCTCACAGGTAAATTAGGGTCAAAACAGTAACTACTTCAAAGGGGTTTCACAAAAATGAAATGAGGTAACACTTATGAGATGTTTAACATTGATTGTACTTGCCACATGGTAAGTAGTCAGTAAAGGATGCTGTAATGATCACACACTTATCTTCTCCCTGTCTCAGAAGAAAGGGCATTTCTCTCCTTTTATTCAAGGGTAATCATTGACCTGTATTTCTGATCCTGTTCTCTCTCATCTTATTTATTTTTTTTAAGAGTCCCAGTCTTGTTCTGTTGCTCAGGCTGGAGTGCAGTGGTGTGATCATAGCTCACTGCAGCCTTGAACTCCTGGGCTTGAGTGATCCTCCTGCTTCAGCCTCCCAAGTTACTGGGACTACAGGCATGTGCCACCATGCCTGGCTAATTTATGTATTTTTTGTAAAGACAGGGTCTTGCTATGTTGCCTAGGCTGGTCAAGAATTCTTGGCCTCAAGTGACCCTTCCCACAAAGTGCTGGGATTACAGGCGTGAGCCACCACGCCTGGTCTCTCCCATTTTATATAACAAACATTCATTGAACGCTTGTTGTATGCCACACATTGTTGCAGAGGCTGAGCATATAAAGATTAACAAGACAAAAACCCTATCAACCTCCATGTGTCTATCAACTTCTTCCTTCTCTTTGCCTTTCATCTCCCTCTGCACTCCTTTCCTCGCACTCATTCTGATCCTAACCCTCTACTTCTACCGCTCACATTAAGGTGACCCATGATAGCCTGGAAGTGGCCTGTTACCTGACCTTCCAGCAGCATTTGGTATTGCTGACTGCCCCTTCCTTCTTGAAATCTTTGTCTTCTGAGATACCACAACTTCTTGGTCTTTGTCTTCCCTCTCTGACTATTCCCTTTCCAGTAGTCCTTACCTACCTGGTCCTTAAATGTGGGTGTTCTTAAGGGCTTTGTCCTGGGCCCTCTTCTTCCTCTAACCGCTCTTCCTAAGAATCTCATCTATTTCAAAAGCCTCAATTACCATCTACATATGTACAAATGACTCCCACACTAAACCTCTATTTCAGACTTTTCTTCTGAGGTCCAGACGAGCTCCTGTAGTCTACCAGAGACATCCTCCTCTGGATGTTTCCCAGGCTCTCAGGCTCCACACAGCCAATACATCACCTTTTCCTTCCCACACCCCAATCTGTTCCACTTCCTTTTTTACCATATAGGTAAATACAGGTAGACCATCATCTACTGTTTTATTTTTGTTTTTTTTTTTTAGATGGAGTCTCACTCTGTCACCCAGGCTGGAGTGCAGTGGTGTGATCTCGGCTCACTGCAACCTCTGCTGCCTCCTGGGTCCAAGCGATTCTCCCGCCTCAGTCTCCCAAGTAGCTGGGATTACACAAGTGTGTGCCACCAAGCCCAACTAATTTTTGTATTTTTAGTAGAGACAGGGTTTTGCCACACTGGCCAGGCTGGTCTCGAACTCCTGACCTCAGGTGATCTGCCTGCCTCGGCCTCCCAAAGTGCTAGGATTACAGGCATGAGCCACCATGCCTGGCCCATCATCTACTGTTTTGTTCAAACCAGAGACTGGAAGTCATCCTGAACACTGGACTCTCCACGTTCAACCTGTCATTAAGTACTCTCAATTCTACCTCCCACCAAATTTAGTAACTTCCCCCTTCATCCCGACTGCCCCTTTTCTAGTCTGGCTACCACTCCCTCATACCCCGGGTAAAAGTCACTTCACAAATCATCTCCTAATATCCATTCTTCCCATCTCCCAGGCCATTCTCCATGTCACCAGATGGTTCAAAAACACAAATCTGATGTCACACCCTGCCTAATACCCTCCAGTGGCTTTTCATTGTTTCAGATAAAGACAAAAATTCTTAACAAAGCCTGAAAGCCCCTACGTGACCCAGCCTGTTTACCCCTCCAGTCTTGTTCTCATGTTAGTCCTCTCCTAGTTCCCTACATCCCAAACATAATAGATTTCTGTGAATTCTTCCAAAGTGCCACTGCCTTCCCAATGTTCACACGTTCCTCATGTGTAGGTTCCTCAGCCTACATAGCCATTGTGCCAGGGAGGCCTCTCCTGACTCTCCAGACCAGGCGAGCTCTCCTGCTTTGCAGTCTGTTGGCACCTTGCTCTTGCTCTGACATTACACGGAGTAGACTTTTCCAATGTCTGTTTCCTCCATGCTTCCATAAACTCCATAAAGACGTGATCCATGACTGTCTTATCCACCACAGTATCTCCAGATGCCTGGTACATCACGTAGGCACTCAATGAATACTTGCTGGATGGATGAATAGATGAATGCACTAGCTCCCATCCTCGGCCTAAGAACATGCATGCTTAAGCATCTCCCAACTAACAGAAGTCTTTCTTCAACTCTCTCTCCTTTTGCTAAAGCTCTTGTTCTCTTTTCCTTCATTGATGAGGATCTGGGAAAAGCAGTCTCACTTACCATTTGGATTTCACTTTATAATCCCTCATTCAATGCTCTATAATGTCTCCCAGTCCCACCACTCCACTGATTGTCCGAGACAAGCAATGGACGAATCCAGTGCTAGGTCCAATGAACACCTCAAAGTTTATTCTTCTAATTGATCTCTGCAACATGTGACGCTGTCAGTTAGAAACTCCTGCTCTGGCTCCTGTGACATGCTCTCTTCGGGTTCCCTTCCTGTGTCTCTGATTATTCACTTTTGTTCTACTTCTACCTCAGCCCTCAAATGTTGATGTCTACCAGACTCTGTCCTTAGTTCTTTCCTCTCTAAGAATACCTCCTGTCCCCAGCAGATCTCATCCATTCCTACCAGCCACAAGTGCACACATATAACAATGAAGTCTAGCTTTCTGCCTTTAATCTTGACATCCCTCCTAAACTGCAGGTTTCCATTATCTGTACCTGTCTACCTGGTCACCCACAAAACGCAGACACCAGGTCTACAACTTAGTCAATTATCCTTGCAGGCATCCAAACTCACTCTTTTATTGTTCTAGTTTGGTAAGATAATGACCTATTCTACTCTGTTGTCAAACCTCTCAAATTGGTCACTAAGTTATTTCTATTCTTGCCTCCTAAATATTTCTTAAAACCTTCCCCACTCCTCTCCATCTCCATTAGCATGTTCTCTCATCATCTTTTTCCTGAACTATTATAATGGCTTCCTAACAGGTCTCTTTACCTATATTTGCCACATTTCTGCTAATATCTTTCTGTAACACAAATCTGATCCAGTTATGCTTTCCTTCTTAAAACAGGGTTCAACAGCTCTCCATTGCTTACAAAATAACATTCAAACTCCTGGCTTCTGAGGCTCTGACCCTGACTATCCTCCCGCTTTCCCTCAACAAGCATCCTATACTCTTGCCATAGCAATTACTCATTGTTTCTCAAATGTGCCATCCTCTTTCACGCCTCTAAGTCTTTGCATATACTGTATCCTCTGTCAGGAACAACTTTTTCTTTTATGCCTATTTGGTAAACTATTACTCTTTAAGACTCATCTCCTTGGGAAATCTTCACCGAATTACCAGGCAAGCTCCCATCCCAAGCTCCCTTTATGACCTCTCCATTCTGGGTTCCTGCAATCTTCCTCCTTGAACTTTGGGCTCACACCAAAGTTCTTTCTGTCTCCATATATTTTCCTCTGTTTGAACCTTTGCCTATGTAGGTCCCAGTTTCAAGGAATCGGTTTATGTCAATGAATTCCTTAAAGTTTCTTGGCTCCCTCTAGGAAGATTTCCCTAGACGAGCTTAGTTAGTCCTACTTGTTCTCCCCTAACCCCTAGTACCTCCCATTTCAAATCACTCACTTTTTTTTTTTTTTTTTGAGACAGAGTCTTGCTCTGTCACCCAGGCTGGAGTGCAGTGATGTGATCTCAGCTCACTGCAACCTCCGCCTCCCGGGTTCAAGTGATTCTCCTGCCTCAGCCTCCTGAGTAGCTGGGACTACAGGTGCCTGCCCAGCTAATTTTTGTACTTTTTGTAGAGATGGGGTTTCACCATGTTGGTCAGCCTGGTTTCGAACTCCTGACCTTGTGATCCACCTGCCTCGGCCTCCCAAAATGCTGGGATTACAGGCGTGAGCCACCGCGCCCGGCCCCACTTACCATGTTTTACTATTACTGCTTAATTATCTGACCACCTGGCTTGACTGACAAATTGTCTGTCTAGCTCATCCTCCATCTCTGAGTCCAGCAGAGTGCTGAACACTGATGCTTAATAAAAGTTTATTGCATGAGTGTGTCTGTGTATCTGTCTTCCTCACTTGACTGTGGGCTCCCTAAGGGCAGGGACTGTCTTATTCATTTGTGCCTGATATTAGTTGCGGGGAGGGCAGTCAGTAAAATCTTTGATAAATGAACACATGGTATCATATGTGGTATCTATCACATTTGCCCTCAAAGTCCCTATGTGCCACAGGTCTGATGTGGCATGTCACTCCTTGAGTTCCATCTTATAAGACACTCCAGCAAGTATCCACATTGGCTTGGCTTTATTCAACGTCGTCCTTTCCTCAGTCCTTTGGGCAGAAAAACATCAATATCCTAAATTTGTGCAAGAATCATCTTGGGAACAACAGGCTGGATCTTGGATTTTCTTGATTCCCAAAGCTCTCGAAGCCGTGGCACCAAACCTAACCACTTACCGCTTGAGAGGCCATCATTTCATTTATACTCTGTTCATACTGCTCTGCCAAAATGGCAAGTTTTCTTGTCTGCTCATCTTTCAGTGTCTTTAAGATTGTTTTGTGCTCATTCTTTGGAGTAACTTCCAACTGGTGATTCTTGAGTGCTTTATACTGTTTGGTCTGTACTTTGCAAGTGTCCTGAAACTGTTTTTTAATTTGCATTTCCATGGCCTGGGTAGAAAAAGTGACAAAGGAAAAATAAAGGCACATCAGTAAATACAGAAAGCCTTCTACTATAATGATATAATACAAGTGCTGAGAGCATCTGTTTTTTGGTGCAGTGACTCACATTGCTAATCAATAAAAATCAAGCAGTATGTATGACACAGACAAAAGTTAACTCTACCTGTACTTTTGGTTTTATATTGAATGACTATAAGTAATTTTGAATTTACAAATGGCTTCAAAGAAAATATGGACTGTTACAAGGGGATGACAACTCTAAGCAGATTGAGCGATACTATGAAGCTTAGCTTGTTGAAAGAGTGGCAACTCTTTTCATGCTTTCCTAGTCAGACACTTCAGTGTCTTCCATTGTTCATTGTTTTTCCCCCCCTTTTTTTTTGTTTCTGTGTTTCACCCTGTTTTCAAGTGAGACAGGGGATAGCATTATATAAGCCAGCTCTCACTGCTCTGGTTTATAGCAATTTCTTATCAACTCCATAAAGGAGAGTATATGGATGGTACCTTATATCCTAACGCATTTCTACTGGATTTCAGCGTAAACTGAGAGAGAAAAGTGATTTAGAATTTTTTTCCCCATTAAGAGGTTGTGCTTGCATGTAGCAATATAAAATATGCATTTGGGCAAAGAGAAGGTAGAGTATATTATTTTAAGCCCAGAAGGCATTCCATCAGGTTGCCCCATAGTCATGTGTGCACTTCACGAACACTCTGAGGACTTATGGTGATAGAAATCATTGCTTAGCTTAGGATTTGACTGAAGAGACGCATAGCCAGTGTGATCGAGGTTGGCCTCATATCTGTGGCAACACTGACAACGTCCTCCCGGATATATAGCAATGGCTTAGTACACAGAGCTTGTTAATTAGCAGTCAGCTAAAATTAGCTGGAGGCAGTGAGGGCCACAGGAGTTCCTCCACATCTCTGCATCTCTAGTGCAGAAGTGGTAAATGCCTGGCACTTATAGATTCATTCCTGATGACCATGACAGACATCACTAATAAATGACACTCTTTCCTCCTAAGCTTGGATGTGGCTTTAGAGTCTTTCTCAATACAGCAGTGCTCAAAGTACCTAACACCAATAGAACTTCCTTATTTCCTGGGATTAGAACCATAAACTGCTATTAGTCCAGTTTTGAAGATGGCAGGTCATGAAGTGCTCAGAGAAATTCCATAATGGATATGATGACAAATTGATAGATAATGTAGTATAATAATAGTTTCCAAACCAGCTTGCCCAACATCTCCTTTTCAGGAGCTTAAATATAGACTCTGTGCTTTGCAACTGGAGATTCTGATACAATAGGTGTGGGGCGCAGAAATTTGTGATTCTGAAAAGTTGCTCAGGTGACTCTGACACTTCAGGTAGAGAAACCACTGATCTGGTCCAACACTGTCCAGCAGCACAAATCTTACCTTTAAGTTTTTTGGCTGTTGCCGAAGTTCCATGACATGCTTTCTGTGCAGTTCTCTTTCTCGCCTCTTATTGTACTCCAGCTGGTTTTCCAGTTCAGTCTGGTGCTGTAAACGGATCAGATCCATGCGTAGCTTCTGTAACGTGTGCAGCTGCCTGTACTCTAGCTCTCGGGTGGACTCGTCGTGCCGGATTAGCATGGCATGCTCCATCTCCTTCTGGGTCCTCTTTTTATTTAGTTCCTGCGTCCAGGAACAAAAGATAAACGGAGAGAGGTGAATGGAGATGAACTGGAAGGAATGCACAACTAAGTGAGGGAGGGCAAGGAATGGCACTGCTAACCATCTCTTAATTAAGCCCATTAGTGTTTGGCAGCAGGATTTAATGAGATTAAATTAACAATCTCTTCAGGTTTAGGTTCTGTTCCTGGGTCCACCATTTACAAAATGGGCAACTTCACAGCAATCACTACTGTACTCTCTGTAAAATGGGATTAATTCTACCTGACTCTCTCTTACCTCACAGAGCTGCTGTGAACCTTCGTTAGGTGATGTGCTATGCATAGGTCTACATAAATGTTTCTTCAGTGAAGCTAGTGGTCCTACACCCTGACTGCCCATAAAAATCATGTGAGGAAACTTTTCAAACATAAGATGCTTGAATCTCACAGGGTGAAATTCTTATAACTGTCTGGGGTGGGAGCCTGATGTCAGTATTGGGAAGAGTTCTCCAGGTGGTGCCAACAAGCAATCAAGATTGAGAATTAAACTGATAATATCTGCAATGTTCTTAGCTTTCTGGGAAATACTCTGTTTTTGCATGAATCAGAAGTAGGCCAATTGTCTATTTTTTTAAAATCTCAGAGTTCAAGGCATGTTGGGGAAAAAAAAAACAGATGAGATCTCTCCCCTTTCATCTTCTGCATTACAGTCTGTTTGATCATTTATAGATCTAATCACTCTGTTCTTTTCCGTTCTACTCATGTCTTTCTTTCTTCCTTTTCTTGCTTTCTTTCTTTGGTATTGAAGGAGGAAAGGAAAGCAAACTAGAAAAAAGGGGAAGTTGGGTGAAATCTTTTCATTCCTCAATTGAAGAATATTTCCTAAATAGCACTATATATGAAGATCAGAACAATGTGCTCTCAGTACATAAAAATATTTATTAAACCATGACTTCTGTCCTCAACTCACTGACACTCCAACAGGGAAGTGCACTAGACATTTATTGAAGTATATGCTCTGCTCAAAGCTCACTGAATCAGATTTAGATACGTGGCCCAACCTGGGTCAATTTATTTTCTCTACTCGGAATTTGGAATTGATATTCAGAACCAGTTAATCTCTATGTGTGGCTGGAATTAAGGCATATAAAAACCACATATGTGGTAGTCATCTGCTGCTATGAGGGCTGAGGATTAGAGAAAGCTGGGTTTCAGACCAAGAAGAAAGGAAAAGAAAGAAGTGCAGGGAATATACTGATGCCTAAGTTACTTACTGCTTCTGAGCCCTCTAGTAGGTCTAGCTGTATTACTGCTATTCGATTTTATAAGACATTCCCGTATTTCTATAGTAATTTCCCTGGTTTTGGCTTAAGCTAGCTGAAATAAATTTCAGTTAACATGCAAACAAAAAAATCTTAATTAATACAGGGACATACTTTTTTTTGGGGGGGGGTGGGGGTAGAGATGGGGGTCTCACTATGTTGCCCAGGTTGGTCTCGAACTCCTGGACTCAAGTGATCCTCCCATCTCAACCTCCCAAAATGTTGTGATTATAGGCATGAGCCACCCCACCATGCCCAGCCAGGAAATAAGTTTTATGTCCAAATTAAAAAAAAAAAGAGAGAGAGCAATGTTGGATAAGTGATGAATGCTATAAAAGGGGTAAAGATTTTATGCTATAAGATTTCTGAAAAGGGTGGTATTATTATTATTATTATTTTGAGACAGAGTATTGCTCTTGTTGCCCAGTGCAATGGTGTGACTTCGGCTCACAGCAACCTCTGCCTCCCAGGTTCAAGCAATTCTCCTGCCTCAACCTCCAGAGTAGCTTGGACTACAGGCACATGCCACCACGCCTGGCTAACTTTTGTATTTTTAGTAGAGATGGAGTTTCTCCATGTTGGTCAGGCTGGTCTCGAACTCCCGACCTCAGGTGATCTGCCCGCCTTGGCCTCTCAAAGTGGTAGGATTAGAGGCGTGAGCCACCGTGCCCGACCTAGCAGTATTACTATTAAGAAGGTCAAGGAGCCTGGGGCGGTGGCTCACGCCTGCAATCCCAGCACTTTGGGAGGCCAAGGCGGGTGGATCACGAGGTCAGGAGATCGAGACCATCCTGGCTAACATGGTGAAACCCCGTCTCCACTTAAAAATACAAAAAAAAAATTAGCCGGGCCTGGTGGCGGGCACCTGTAGTCCCAGCTACTCGGGAGGCTGAGGCAGGAGAATGGCGTGAACCCGGGAGGCGTAGCTTGCAGGGAGCCAAGATCGCGCCACTGCACTCCAGCCTGGGGGACAGAGCGAGACTCCGTCTCAAAAAAAACAGAAAAACAACAACGAAACAAACAAACAAAAGAACGTCAAGGAAAGGAGAAAGCTTTTGAGCTGTACTTTATTTATATTTATTTATTAAATTTTTGAGACGGAGTTTCTACTTTGTTGCCCAGGCTGGAGTGCAATGGTGCGATCTTGGCTTACTTCAACCTCCGCCTCCAGGGTTCAAGGAATTCTCCTGCCTCAGCCTCCCGAGTAGCTGGGATTACAGGTGCCCACCACCACGCTCGGCTAATTTTTGTATTTTTAGTATAGATGGGGTTTCACCATGTTGGCCAGGCTGTTCTCAAACTCCTGACCACAGGTGATCCACCCGCCTCGGCCTCTCAAAGTGCTGGGACTACAGGCGTGAGCCACCATGCCCCAGCCTCAGCTGTACTTTAAATTAGAACAATAGAGGGCCTCTCTTCTCTGATGGCATCCACTATAGGAGAAAATGCAAATTATTTATTTTAATAGATAACATCGATAACATTTTTATACTGGCGTGGTTGGAAATATCTTGCACACTTGGGCTTCCTATTGATTGAAGAGAAATCCTTTTAATAGCACAGCATCTAGTACTAGAGTACAGTCACTAATCATTCACTTATTCATTCAACAAGTAGTTACTGAGCACCTACTATGTGCTGGGCACTGTTGTAGGAACTAGGGATAGAGCAGTGAACATGTACACCCCCTCAGCGACCTTATAAGGAGAAAAAACCCAAAGTATAAATACAATTTAAATTTGTTTTAAGGAATAAAAAATAAGCCCTTAGAGTTATCTCTCTCATCTCCTCCCGTGTTTTCCTTTGTTTTATTTTTCTTCTTTACCTAGACCATCAAATTTCTTTTTTACAAAGCAGTAACTGGCCCGTAGGTGGCACCAAAGGACGGAGAGCCCTTCCCACAGACGAAAGCTCTCCCAGGCCAAGGAAAGCCCTTTAAATGAGGACTTTAATTGAGGTCCAGGAGTCCCAACACCGGGCATTTATTCATCCCACACTTTCCTAAATTGAGAAATGCAAACTGAGCCTGAGTTGCTAAGAGCCCTGAAACTCATGGGCTCTTGACACAAAGCAAAACACACAAAGCAAGCAAACACCTTCAGAAGAAATCAAGTGCTTCTCTTCATGCTTAATGAAATGCTTCACGATACTGTCCACAGAATACCTACATCCGAATTACCTGTGTTATAAGGGACTAGTCTCTATAACAAGCTACACAGCTAATTCTGATATATATGAAAGTTTGAGAATCAATGGAAAAGTGCTAAGGGTGTGAGTCAGTTTCAGCTCCTCTGTAAGTCTTATGTATGGCTTGGGGCAAGTCTCTTAATCTGTATTTCAGGTGTAAAATGAGGATAGCAGTACACATTGTGAACTATCGTAGTTGTAAAGATAAAATGAAAGACCATAAGAAAGTGCTTCAGAATACATAAATGTCATTATTTTTCTCTATTCAGAAGGGAATACATGACATATAATATCTTAAATCTAGTTTTTATAAACTATTAGAAGAGTAAGAAAAACATGATACTGAAATGGCTTTTCTGTTACAAGTTGTTCCCTTCACCTTTAATTTGTACATCTGAGTTGCTGAGGTGTAAGATGGTAAGCTACCTTTAATATTTGAGACATGGGGGAAAAATTGTTCACCTTATTATGAGGCCAGTGCTGTGCCTACATAATAATGTTTAATGTGCTTTCCATTTTTAAAAGTTATTCCATACATCTCATTCAATCCAAATTGCCACCCTATGAGGTGGTAAGACTGTAAGGATTTCCCCCTTTTATATGTGTTAGTAGGCATTTGGGAGTTGAAGGACTAACATAAAGTTACACAAATTCTATAAAGAGAACTGAGGCTAAAACTCAGGTATTTAGCTTCTCAGCATTTTCCATTAGAAATGTTCCAATAAATGAGGCCAGGCGCGGTGGCTCATGCCTATAATCCCAGCACTTTGGGAGGCTGAGGCAGGTGGATCAGCTGAGGTCAGGAGTTCGAGATCAGCCTGGCCAACATGGTTAAACCCTGTCTCTACCAAAAATACAAAATTAGCCAGGTGTGGTGGCACATGCCTGTAATCCCAGCTACTTGGGAGGCTGAGGCAGGAGAATCACTTGAACTCGGGAGGCGGAGGTTGCAGTGAGCTGAGACTGCGCCATTGCATTCCAGCCTGGGCAACAAGAGCGAAACTCCGTCTCAAAAAAAAAAAAAAAAAAAAGTTCTAATAAATGGCATACTTTCCTGTTTTATACTTTTTCAGTCTGTGATAAAATATTTTGAAGAATTCTGCTCTAGCTAGACATGATACAATGGTTACTTTATTTGTATAAATGACACAATATACACACTAGAGCCACATCATGTGCACCTTTAGCTTATACAAATTTAACAAAATGAGCTGAGCAAAAACTAAAAAATCAGTTTTAATGGTACAGATCATTCTGCCCACCCATGTACTCAATGTATGTGTGTGTGTGTGTGTGTGTATATATATATACACACACACACACATACACACACACACACACACACATATGTATAGGCCCTGGAGCGAGTGTGAGATAAGATACATGCAGCTTCCTTTCCCTCGGTCAATGTCCAGTGTGTTTCAAGCACTCTAACTTCTAATGGAAGTAGTATTGACTTCTTTAAAAGCAGCGGATTTCACTCATGCCAAATTTTTATGCTCAGGCTCACTGAGGTTGAGTAAAAACGAGAATTCTAACTTTTAAATAGAGATGCTGTCAGCCTATGACATTTAATGCCTTCTTAGTTTCAGTTCTTAGTTTCAACACTGGTCAGAAAATGCTGAGTGTCTGTGTGTGTTGGTGATAGAGAAAGAGGCTCAACCCAGTTTCAGTGATCCTCTTGTTTTCACTAATTAAAAGGATTGCTAATACTCAATCCTTTAGGCAAAGACACAGGAAACCAGGCATTCTTGTGCTTTGTTGGTGGGAGTATAAACTCCTTTAGAGAGTAATTTGGTGATATTTATTTTAAAAATTTAGATGTATGCATTCTTTGACCCAGAAATTCCACTTCCGAAAATGTATCCCCCAAAATACTTGTTTACATGTAAAAATATCTATGTACAACAATGTTCTTATATTATTAATAATACTGTAAAACTTCAACAAAATGTCCACCGAGAAGTGTCTCATTAAATAAATGATATTGAGGCCATACAACAAAATACTATTAGATGAAAAAGAATGAAGCAGAGCTGTACGTGCTGGAAGGTAAATGGAAAAAAGAGTTACAAAACAGTGGAGTGGACATCTGTTACTTTTTGTAAGGCTCAGCTTCCATTTTTCCTGCTTCTTTTTATAGGCTCTTTTTTTTTTTTCCTTTTTTTGCAAAATGACTCCCCCTTATCTGGAATCAGAGAGTGTTGAATAAGGCATAAGCACATGACCCAATCAAGTTCTATCTCTCCTAGGAATTTAAATCTTGAACAGAAACGATACAAAGACAAAAAGTGGTTGGAGGAGGTACACCGAAATGGCAGTGCCTGGAGAACTGCACATGAGCCCTTGCTCTCTGTGTCATGGAAGTTGCTTTACCAGCGTGGCTCTTCATGTTTTCCCGCTCAGTTCTTCAGCTCTTTACCTACCTCATATCCTTCCAATAAATTCCTTTTCAGCCTTAAGTCAGCCAGAGTTTATTTCTATTGCTTGCAAATCAAATAATCCTACTGATACAAAAGTAATCTCATTTTTGTAAAGTCATATATAATATAGCTGTACATATGTATATAGAAAAAAACCTAGAAATATACATGCCAAATTAATGGAGACTGTTTGAGGGTAGAGATTGGGTGGAATGGGATTATCGAAAAGGTGAAAATGGGCTGATGCTGGTCAAATGGTAGAAAGTTCCAGTTATGCAAGACGAATAATTACTGGAGCTCTAATGCACTCACTGCATGGTGATGATAGTTAACAATATTGTATTGCATGCTTGTAATTTGCTAAGAGGACAAGTCCTAAATTAAATCTCCCTACTCAACCCCATGCACACATGCACACAAATGTAACTATGCGGAGGTAATGGATATGTTAGTTAGCTTTCATGTGGTGATTATTTCACAATGTATACATATATCAAAACATCAAGTTGTATACCGTAAATACATACAATTTTTATATGTTGATATCTCAATAAAACTGTTAAAAAGAACTTTCACTACTTAGCTTTATGTGTTTCTGTTTTCATCTATTTTCAATGTTCTTGAGTTACTTTTGTAAATAAAAAAGCTCTGAACATTTTCATGAAGGTGGGCTCTGGAATAAGACTAAACAAAAGAAAATCTAGACTTTCAAGAAAAATACTCTTACAGAGTTATTTTTTGCTCAACTGGCTAGAACCTAATACTAATGAAGTCACCAATATAGTTTCTATCATTTTTAGGGAGTAATTATCTTCTGTAACTTTTATTGACATGAATTGTCCCCTTAGCCTCAGACTTCCTCCAAATATCTATTATTAGAATAACAATAAATGTTACTTGAAAAGACTCCCAAATGACTTATTTCCAACTGGCCATTAGCCTTTTTCATTTTGATTTTTTGACTTCTGACAAACTCAAAATGTGCAGTACTGAATCAGCTTCTTTCTTTCTTTCTTTCTTTATATTTTTTTGAGACAGAGTTTCACTCTTGTTGCCCAGGCTGGAGCGGAATGGCGCGATCTCGGCTCACTGCAACCTCTGCCTCCCAGGTTCAAGTGATTCTCCCTCCTTAGCCTCCCAAGTAGCTGGGATTACAGGCACCCACCACCACACTTGGCTAATTTTTGTATTTTTAGTAGAGACAGGGTTTCACCATGTTGGCCAGGCTGGTCTCGAACTCCTGACCTCAGGTGATCCACCTGCCTTGGCCTCCCAAAGTGCTGGGATTACAGGCGTGAGCCACCACGCCCACCCCCCACCCCCCCCCCTTTTTTTTTTTAAAGACAGTCTCACTCTGTCACCCAGGTTGGAACGCAATGGCATGATCTCAGCTTACTGCAAGCTCTGCCTCCTGGGTTCAAGCCATCCTCCCACCTCAGCCTCCCGAGTAGCTGGGATTACAGGCGCCCACCACCACGCCTGGCTAATTTTTGTAGTACAGATGGGGTTTCACCATGTTGGCCAGGCTGGTCTCGAACTCCTGACCTCAAGTGATCCGCCTGCCTCAGCCTCCCAAAGTGCTGGGATTATAGGTATGAGCCAGCATGCCCGGCCTGAGTCAGCTTCTTACCAAAACCTCTCTTTAATCTCTTCTCTGTTTCTACCACATCTTCATTTCCCCTAGTGTTAAGCCCTAGAAATAATTTTGATTCCATCATCTTTTCTCTCGTATCTTTTTTTTTGAGACGGAGTCTCCCTCTGCCACCCAGTCTGGAGTGCAGTGGCGCAATCTCTGCTCACTGCAAGCTCCGCCTCCCGGGTTCACGCCATTCTCCTGCCTCAGCCTCCCGAGTAGCTGGGACTACAGATGCCTGCCACCGTGCCCAGCCAATTTTTTTGAATTTTTAGTAGAGACGGGGTTTCACCATGTTAGCCAGGATGGTCTCCATCTCCCGACCTCGTGATCCGCCCACCTCGGCCTCCCAAAGTGGTGGGATTACAAGAGTGAGCCACTGCGCCCAGCCTCTCTCGTATCTTAGTATATGTCAAGTCCTGTTTACTTTAAACTTCAAATGGTGTTTTGAATCTACTGCTCTGACAGCCACTACCACCAGCCTTGTCCATACCCTATTTCCTGCTACTAGTCTCTTCTCTCTAATCCTGTGTTTCTCAAGCAGTTTTTTTTTCATCATTGCCCCTATAAGGAGGCTTTCTAGGCTTTTTCTCCCTTAATTATCCCCATCACTGAAATATTAATACCACAGGTAAACTGTGTATCTGTTTATGCACTGTGGTCCTTTGAAGCTGTAATAAGACCTAGGTCACCCCACCCCAACAGGAACCCACTTTCACCCAATGGGGGGCGTTATCACCCCCATTGAGAATCTATGTTCAAATCATTCTGTGTATTACTGTCAACCTGGGCTAATCTCTTTAAAGTACAATTTTAGCCATATCACTGCCCTTCTCAAAAATGTTCAGCAGGCTAGATGTGGTGGCTCATGCCTGTAATCTCCACACTTTGGGAGGCTGAGGCAGGCAGGTCACTTGAGCTCAAGAGTTTGAGACCAACCTGGACAACATGGTAAAACCCCCACCTCTACTAAAAATATAAAAATTAACCGGGCGTGGTGGTGTGTGCCCGTAATCCCAGCTACCTGGGGGGCTGAAGTGGGAGGATCGTTTGAACCTAGGAGGTGGAGGTTGCAGTGAGCTGAGGTTGCGCCACTGTACTCCAGCCTGGGCAACAGAGCGAGACTCTGTCTCCACAAAAAAATGTTCAGCAGCTCACAGCTCTCCCTCTTCCAATAAGACAGCATGCAGAAAGAGCCTGAGCCTGGCCTACATGTGTTCAATACATTTTAGTTTGCTTCACCCTTTTTCCTTCTCATTTCAATGCAGTTCTCTAACAAGGTTCTATCAATTCACTTTTGTATTAACTGTGCCGGAAGTGCTTGTTTCCCTCATGTAGGCTAACACTGGGCTTTTCTCAGACTTTGATACTGTTACCACTGTGCTAGATCATTTATAAAGTTTTCTCTGCTTACTCCAGGTCACAATGATTTTCTGTTGAACACAGTATTCTGTATTCCTCATCTCAGTGAATGCCAGCATATCCATCCAACCTCCCAAATTAGAAACTTGGAAGTCACTTCTGACTTCCTCTTCTGAAATTCCCATATCTATTTGGTCAGGATTAACTATCAGTTCTGAGTAAGAAATGTCACTCAGATCTAATTGCCTCTATCCCCACAGCCTCTTCCAGGCTAGAACTGGAGAAAGAGCATCCTGGCTGACCTCACTGCACTTTGCTTTTCATGACTTCTATCTCTCTATCATACTGAAGCACTAATTCTTGTTTTTGTTTGTTCGTTTTTTTGAGATAAGTCTCACTCTATCACCCAGGCTGGAGTGCAGTGGCACGATCCTGGCTCACTGTAACCTCTGCCTCCTAGGCTCAAGTGATTCTCCTGCCTCAGCCTCCTGAGTAGCTGGGATTATAGGCGTGCACCACCATGCCCAGGTAATTTTTGTATTTTTAGTAGAGACGGGGTTTCACCATGTTGGCCAGGTTGGTCTCAAACTCCTGACCTCAAGTGATCCTTCTGCCTTGGCCTCCCAAAGTGCTGGGATTACAGGCATGAGCCACCATGCCTGGCTGATGCACTAATTCTTCAAAATAAAGAAATGTCTCATCATGTCATTACCCTGCTTAAAAATCTCTCATGGCCACTGCCTTCAGGCTAAAAGTCAAATGCCTTGCCTTAAACAAGGGTCTCTACATTCTGCTTCCAACTAATATTGTTCTGCCCGCCACTCTATATACACAGAACTCTGGTCACACTCATCTTTTCATCAATAGCAGAGTCATCTAAGCCCTCTCATGATTGTATGCCAATGATACTTTATTTCTATGTCTAATATGTCACCTAACATATTGTATTGTAATTAGTCTGTTACATGTTTTTTTCTGCTCTTAGACTCATAGCCATTTGAAGGCAGGGAGTACAGCTTCTTGGTATCCCTGGTGTCTAGCACTCACTCTGAGAGTGCTGGATGATGGAATAAATGCACTTAGTTATAGAGCATCATAATGTTACTTAAATGTTTTATGCGGAGTCACAAAAATACAAGTCCTTGACAAGTAGGCTGAAAACAAAAATTCTCGATTCTACTTCTTTTGATTCTTCATTGTGTGATATGGCTTATAATGGGAGTTCAATAAAATTCTATTACATGTATTTAGATGGAGTTGATTCCTTGTTCTGTGAGTGGGCTTCCTCTTATCAATAGTAAGTTCATTCTCTGACTTTTTTTGTATACCTACTCTGTGTTAGCCACTGTGCTAAAAGGCTATAAAGGCTAGGGATATAGGAATGGACCAGGCAGACATGGTCACAAGCCTCACATAGCATATTGTCTCCTATGTCAATGACAATAGTTACGAGCGTAATAAATACCTCCCGAATGTTCTGCTGCTCCACCTCGTGCCGCTTGATCATTATTTTCCGCTTGAAGAAACGACAATTTTTGTCGTAGTACAGTCTCTGTTGAGTGAGAAGGTGGGCTTCCTCTTCAGCCTGTGTGTGCTGCAAGTTCTCTTTATGTTTGGAGATCCGCTCTTGCTTCTCTTTCTTGGGTGTGCTATGGTCCTCATTCATTTCCTAAAAAGAACAGACAAAAACCAAGCCGGTCTTACTAAATGAAAGGGACTGTAACAGCTTATTGCAACTGAAGATTAAGTTATTTGGAAAGCCAATGCAGATGTAAGCACAGAAAAGCTTAGTGTTGTACATCCTTCCCCCAATTTTTTTAATTTGCTCATTAATTGAGTATTAAGTGAGAGGGACACTTGTGAGTTTCTGTATCTTTGGTTTCTCACTAACAGAAATTATTTGTTCACTCATTCACTGGACACAAGCTTAACAAGCTCCTATCATGTGACAGGCAGTGTGCAAGATATAGGACACAAAGGTGAGTAAAAGGCCATGATAACTGCCACCATGTGTCTTTATTATAGAATCAAAAATTAAAGAACCGCAGAAATGAACTAAAAATTACTGTGATCACTGCTTTGAAGAGGACGTACTTGGCCCTATAAGAATTTAATAGAAAATATTTAATCTTGGTAATAACTAAGAAAAATTAGTCGGAGTTAACCAGCGGAAAAGGAAAGGGAAGAATACTCTCAGTAGAGAAAACAGCACGTGCAAAACCCTAGGGGTTGGAGAGGAAACATGGTGCCATCAAGGGCTGAATGAAGGTCAGAGGGGCTGGTGTAACGTAATATGAGATAAGTCTGGCCAGGTAGGCAGGACCATTGAGGCTTTACAGGCCAATGTAAGGACACTGATCTTTAGTATAGGAGAAATGGATTTCATGCATGTGAGAGTGTCATAATGAGATGCATTTGAAAATGATTACTCTGGCTGCCATGGGGAGAACAGAATGAAGGAGGCAAGAACATATGAAGATAGCTGGGAGGCTACTGGAAAGGTCCAGGCAAGAGAGATGGTAGTAGCTTGGACAAAGGAAGTAGTGACAAGACTGAGAGAAGCAGACAGATTCCAAAGAGAAGAGGTGACTATGCAAATGTCACTAGTTTGAATTTTAGGAAAAAACATTCTTCACTTGGGATTATAGAGTAAACAAACCATCTATATTTTCCAAGGACAAAATTCACAATTTTTCCAGAACATCTGAGCAAAGGAAACAAAGCAGTGAATCAGGACCGTTAAAGATGTTAAACTGTGTGGTGAAAAGAAGAAGACTACTTGTTAAGAAAGTACAGTATACTCTTCTTTCTTCATTTGGTTAGCTACTCACTCAGCTAAAATCTCCTTTAGTTGCTAACACCTATTTTACTTAATGTTTTGTGATGCCGATATCATAGACTATTTTATCTCTTAGCCAAGAAGTCTCTGTAAATCAACTTTCAACTATCCTGTTCCAGTGAAGCTGTAAGTGAAATCTTAGAATCAACAAGAGAAAGTGTTGTTTTCAGAGTAAGCTGGAGTAAGCTGGGATCACAAGAGGAAGCCTGGGTCATTCATCTCTTCATGCCGTGATGTCACTACTTGGTTGGCCATTAACCACTAGACTGCAGACCCCAATTCAAATATAATCACAAAAATTTACTCCAAAATCAAGAATAAATTATTTCTGGACCATCTATCATTCTGTATTAGATACTCCTGTTATCTATCAAAAGTGGTGATAATGAAAATTTTTTTTTGTCATTCCAAGGACAATATCTGTAAGTATATAAATATCTAAATATATATGCCACTTTAGATAGTCTGAACTAAGCTTTACTTCAGAAAAAGTAATATTAACTTTTGCATAGAATGGTCTAGTGGGGTTATCTCAAATTGGCTTCTGGCTTTTTTTTTTTTTCATGAGCATGTTCAAAGACGGAAGTGTAGGCCTGTGGACTTTGGCACTCAAGTCTGAGTATGGTGAGCCAAAAATTGACGTATGCTTGAGGACTGAGTGGGGACTCTTAAATGCTGTTCTGTGGGAAAATCTTCTAGAAGGTAGAGTTCATGAAATTTCCAAATATCTCAATGTTACAAAAACTCAAAATGGTGGCCATAGTCATAAAGTGTGGCCTCCAGTGGATGAGTGGACGCGTGGAGTTAGAAATAAGGAAGGTATCTATTTATTTTATTTTACAATTTTTTTTTGAGACAGAGTCTTACTCTGTTGCCCAGGCTGGAGTGCAGTGGTGTGATCTCGGCTTACTGCAACCTCTGCCTCCTGTATTCAAGCAATTTGTCCTGCCTCAACCTCCTGAGTAGCTGGGATTACAGGCGCCTGCCATCAAGCTCAGCTAATTTTGTATTTTTATAGAGATGGCGTTTCACCATGTTGGCCAGGCTGGTCTTGAACTCCTGACCTCAGTTGATCCACCCACCTTGGCCTCCCAAAGTGCTGGGATTACAGGCATGAGCCACCGTGCCCAGCCAAGGAAGGTATTTAGAGTGGAGAAAAACCTCAAAATTTCTTAGGCTATCTCTGATCCAGCAACATCATATTATGATATAAAAATTAAGCTCAAGCCAATAACTCAGAGAAAATGGAAAGAATGTGAACCTTCTGAGTTGGGCTATTCTCTCTACACCCGGGTTTTCTAGACCTTATGGTGTCAGAGATTCTACCCATTCAGCCAGTGTAAATCAAATACAATTTTCTGTTAGGTCTAACAATTACCAGTGGCTTACCTGGGCAGGACAAAAAATCCCTAGGCCCACCCCAACTCCCTTGGTTTCACTTCCTAACTAAAAAAGAATTGGAGGAGAACCTTGCTGAGTCCTCTATTGCTAACCTACAAATCAGAATATGAGCTCAGGCCAGGCGTAGTGGCTCACGCCTGTAATCTCAGCATTTTGGGAGGCTGAGGTGAAGGATTACCTGAGGTCAGGAGTTCAAGACCAGCCTGGCTAACATGGTGAAACCCTGTTTCTACTAAAAATACAAAAAATTAGCTGGGCATGGTGGTGCACGCCTGTAATCTCGGCTACTTGGGAGGCTGAAGCAGGAGAGTTGCTTGAACCCGGGAGGTGGAGGTTGCAGTGAGCCGAGACTATGACATTGCACTCCAGCTTGGGCAACAAGAGCGAAACTCCATCTCAAAAGAAAAAAAAATAAAGAATATGAGCTCAAACACATGATTTTATATATACTAAAACAATGCGCCATATTGAATTTTATTAAACCTTAATACACTTAGTAAGTCTACAAATAAGAAATACTAAGGTTTATGAGAAGAAAAGTCCATGGAGCTGCAGACGATTCACCTGTAAGTACTGGTAAAAGGAGAACTGAAGAAATTTGAGCTTTCAGATCAAAGTGCAGTTCTTTGGGAAGAACTCCTAAGTCCACTAGTGGTCTTCAACCAAATATTCCAGAATCAATCATTCATTTACCAAATATTCACGTGTACAGGGCACAGGGATACAGTTGTGAGCAAACAAAAACATGGTCTGTGCTCTTATGATGCTTACCAGTTAGTAGAGTAAGTAGCTCAAATAATCATTAAACAAATGTATAATTAAAGGCTCTAGTTAGGAAACCAGAGACATCTGTCTTGGCTGAGGCAGTTAGAAAAGGCTTCCTTAGGGAAGTGACATTTAAGTTAAGATCCTAATAACCAATCCCACGTTGCACAAGGAGGAGAAGTAGGAATTAACCGAGCAGAATTGTGGTCAGGGAGGGCTTGGGGGTAGGGAGAACATCTTGGCGGAAGAAACAGTATGTGGAAAGACCTTGGGGAAGGGTGGAGCTTGATAAATTTGAGGAACTGAAAGGTGACCATGGTGGCTGGTGCAGCGAAGAGTGGGTTGAGGGTAGGGGCAGCATTAGTGTGAGATGTCACTGAACGAGTAGGCTAGGAGGAGACTGTGTAGGGACTTCTAGGATTCTGACTTGTCCTAAAAGCAATGGGAAGACAATGGATTTCAAAACTATGCAGTAGAATGACCAGATTTATGGTTTGAAAAGATCACTTTGACTGATGTGGAAAATACATAGGAAGAAGACAAGAATGGTTTAGAGTTATATCAATGGTTCTTGAAATGTGGTCCCTGAAGCAGTAGCAGCAGCGTCATCTGGGAGCTTGTTAGAAACACACATTTTCAAACTCCACCCCAGAAAATCTAGGGATAGATTTTTAAAATCTGAAAATCAGTCAGATAAAAAAATAAAAAAATAAATAAAATAAAATCTGAAAATCTGGGGGTGGGTTAGCAATCTGTTTTAATAGCATTTTAGGTAATTTTTTTTTTTTTTTTGAGACAGAGTTTTGCTCTTGTCGCCCAGACTGGAGTGCAGTGGTGCGATCTCAGCTCACTGCAACCTCTGCCTCTTGGGTTCAGGTGATTCTCCTGCCTCAGCCTCCTGAGTAGCTGGGATTACAAGCACGTGCCACCACGCCCAGCTAATTTTTGTATTTTTAGTAGAGACGAGGTTTCACCATGTTGGCCAGGCTGGTCTCCAACTCCTGACCTCAGGTGATCTGCCTGCCTTGGCCTCCCAAAGTGCTGGGATTACAGGTGTGAGTCACTGTGCCCGGAAAGCATTTTAGGGTATTCTAATGTAAAGTTTGAGACTCACTGGACTAGAATATTGATCACAATGCAAGATGAGTGAATGTTAAGTTCCAACCATTCTAATGGCAACTTGGTGAGAACAAACATTGGTATCCTTACCTCTTTTATTTTTTCCTTACAAATCTTATACTGCTTCTTCTGACTTTCTAAGAAAGTTGTCAAATCTTTCTTCTGCTGGGCCAAGATCTGTTGCTGGAACTTCTTCTCATCTGCTGCAGCTACCTTTGCCTGATAAAATAACAAATACAATGTAGGATGAATCTATTCTTTACACAGAATTCAGTGATCTATATTCTCTAGTGCAGTAAGACAGTCCATGCGTGCTAATAATGAGACATTTTTTGAACAAATATTAAAAAATAATTGTTTTTCTGATTTTCTTGTATCTTAAATAAACACACAAAAAAAAAACACCAGAAATTTTCACCATTAATAAATTCTTGGCTGGGTGCAGTGGCTCATACCTGTAATCCCAGCACTTTGGGAGTTCGAGGCAGGCAGATCACCTGAGGTCGGGAGTTTGAGACCAGCTTGACCAACATGGTGAAACCCAGTCTCGACTAAAAGTACAAAATTAGCTGGGCGTGGTCGTGCATGCCTGTAATCCCAGCTACTCTGGAGGCTGAGGCAGGAGAATCGCTTGAACCCAGGAGGCAGAGGTTGCGGTGAGCTGAGATCACACCACTGCACTCCAGCCTGGGCAACAAGAGCAGAACTCTGTCTCAAAAAAAGAAAAAAAAGAAAAAGAAAAAGAAAAATACATTCTGAATTATGGGAAAAATATGAAGGTGAACCATAAACATGCTTTACTGAACACAAAAACATTCATGGGATGAAAGGAGACCTAAGAAAAACATTTTTTTTTTGAGATGGGGTCTCGCTCTGTCACTCAGGCTGGAGTGCAGTGGCTCGAGCATAGCTCACTGCAGCCTAAAAATCCCGGGATCCAGCGATCCTCCTGCCTCAGCCTCCTGAGCTGCTGGGACCACAGGCGTGCAGCACCAGTCCTGGCTAAGTATTTTTAAAAAATGATCGTAGAGACTGGGTCCCAGTCTCTACGGGGAGCTATGGACCCATAGCAACTCTATGTTGCCTAGGGTCATCTCAAATGCTTGGCCTCAAGCTATCCTCTCTCCTCAGCTTCCCAAAGTGCTGAGACTACAGGCGTGAGCCACCATGCCCGGTCAGAACTAAGGATTTAGTTCTGATATAAATCTAATAAAGGTTTTAAAATCATATTGTTGATAGCCCAAAGGTTAAGTTGTAAAAATGTATAAATAACCATGCCTGGCCAGTTTTATTCCAAGAATCAAACTCTAACTGATTAATTATTCCAACTATCAGATTTTCCAGTGGTATCAACTCAAGTGTAATTGGAAAGCTAATGGCATTTTGTTTTCTTTTTTTTTTCTGAGACAGTCTCCCTTTGCCACACAGGCTCGAGTGCGGTGGCATGATCTCGGCTCACTGCAACCTCCACCTCCTGCGTTCAAGTGATTCTCATGCCTCAGCCTCCCCAGTAGCTGGGATTACAGGCACAAGCCACCGCATCCACCTAATTTTTGTATTTTTAGTAGAGACAGGGTTTCACCATGTTGGCCAGGCTGGTGTTGAATTCTTGAACTCAAATGATCCACCTGCCTCGGCCTCCCAAAGTACTGGGATTACAGGCATGAGCCATTTTATTCTCTTAGGCACCTGCTGCAATCCACAACAGTCACACATCATGACATTTTTTGGGGTCCTAAATGAATAAAACACATACTATATAAAAGGTCATCCAATAAATACTGGCTCCTGAAAGTGACCAAATCTGTTTCTGGTAACCACTGGGTGAAGGATATACGTAAGATGAGCGACTTGGGAGATAGAGGGGGAATTATGCTTCATGGCTCATGGCTCTTTTTATGTATCTTTTTCACCTGCAACTTCCATGATGGACAATTCTTCCATTATGAACAATTCTCACAACATATTTACCAAGTCAAATCCCAAGAAAGAATCTGACTGATTTATTTAATCAACATCATCCTTGTCTGGGCAGAGGTTTTCATGCCAGACTGCCTCACAGATTGATGGCTGTTGGGGGAAATCTTTCTTCTACAACCTGATTGTTCCTTCCATGTGGAGACAGAGAGAGACAGAGAGACCAAGAGAGACAGAGAGCAAGCTCAATTATGGAAACACCCTGGAACTGTGTCCCCAGTCACTGCATGCCCAGGGAGCACATGTCCACCACATTTTTCAACACTATGGAAGTCTCATGGGGGTGGCAGGAAAGGTGACTCAGTTTTAGCACTGCTTGAGCAGGCAGATCTGCTTAATTTTGTTTTCCTGCAGACATAAATCACCTCTTGTACCTAACATGTATCAGTAATAGATGATATTATGGGGAGGGAGGAGGGATAGCATTAGGAGATATACCTAATGTAAATGACGAGTTAATGGGTGCAGCACACCAACATGGCACATGTATACATATGTAACAAACCTGCACATTGTGCACATGTACCCTAGAACTTAAAGCATAATAATAATAAAAAAAGATGATATTATGACTATCTGCCTTACCCTTCTGTTTTTTTTTTTTTTTTTTTTTTTTTTTTCAGTCAGAGTCTTCTTCTTGTTGCCCAGGCTGGAATGCAATGGCATGACCTCGGCTCACTGCAATCTCCGCCTCCCGGGTTCAAGTGATTCTCTTGTCTCAGCCTCTCGAGTAGCTGGGATTACAGGCACCTGCCACCACGCCCAGCTAATTTTTTGTATTTTTAGTAGAGATAGGGTTTCACCATGTTGGCCAGGCTGGTCTCAAACTCTTGACCTCAAGTGATCCACCCACCTCAGCCTCCCAAAGTGCTGGGATTACAGGCATGAGCCACCATGCCTGGCTGGTTTTTTTTTTTTTTTTTTTGGAGATGAAGTCTCGCTCTTGTCACCCAGGCTGGAGTGCAATGGCACAATCTCAACTCACTGCAACCTCTGCCTCCCAGGTTCAAGCGATTCTCCTGCCTCAGCCTTCTGAGTAGCTGGGATTATAGGCACCTGCCACCACGCCCAGCTAATTTTTGTATTTTTAGTAGAGACGGGGTTTCACCATGTTGGCCAGGCTGGTCTCGAATTCCTGACCTCAGGCGATCCACCCACCTCGGCCTCCCAAAGTGCTGGGATTACAGGCGTGAGCCACTGCGCCTGGCCATTTTTTTTTTTTTTTTTTTTTGAGACAGGGTCTCGTTCTGTCACCCAGGCTAGAGTGCAGTGACACAATCTCGGCTCACTGCAACCTCTGCCTTCTGGGCTCAAGCAATCCTCCTGCCTCAGCCTCCCAATTAGCTGGGACTACAGGCACGTGCCACCACACCCAGCTAACTTTTGTATTTTTTGTAGAGACGGGGTTTCGCCACATTGTCCAGGCTGGTCTTGAACTCCTGGGCTCAAGAGATCCACCCACCTTGGCCTCCCAAAGTGCTGGGATTATAGGTGTAAGCCACCACATCTGGCCTTGTCTGCTTTTAAAATTAGTTTAGAACGTGGATGGGGACGAGAGATGTTCCCTAGAAAACCCAAATAATTGCCGGACTCATTATTTGCTCCTTTTGCTCAGGGGCTCGTCAGCTGTAGGCAGGGATTATCACTACTATAAGAGACTATTTGTAAAGCAGTTTTCTTTTGAAGAGGACTGTGGGTATAGCAGATACAGTAACAGACTTTTGTTGTGCACGTTCTCAGAAGATGGAAGCATCTTGTTTCCCTTTACTTGTACCCAGGCCACCATCAAGGGACTGATACTCAGAATATACATAAGTATAATTTTTTTTTTTTTTTTTTTGAGAAGAGACTTCCTCTGTTGCCCAGGCTGGAGTGTAATGGCATGATCTTGGCTCACTGCAACCTCTGCCTTCCAGGTTCAAGCGATTCTCCTGCCTCAGCCTCCCAAGTAGCTGGGATTACAGGCATGTGCCACCATGCCTGGCTAATTTTTGTATTTTTAGAAGAGATGGAGTTTCACCATGTTGGCCAGGCTGGTCTCGAACTCCTGACCTCAGGTGATCTGCCTGCCTCGGCCTCCCAAAGTGCTGGGATTACAGGCGTGAGCCACCACGCCTGGCCTCAGAATATATTTGAATGGACAAGAATGTAACGTATATTTTCAGTTGCTATTTTAGCTCTGAACGACAATTTTACATAGCCCTATAAAATCTAGAAACCCAATTTTGCCACCCCGGAAACAACAATTTTCCTCCATCCCCCACTCCTGCCTCTTGCTAACATCCTGCCACTGACCCCAACAGGCTGGGCTTGGTTGTGGCATGAAGGCGTGTGTGCACATACTGACCTCCTTTTCTATGATAGCCACTTGCTTCTTGGCCAGCTTCTCCAGCTCGATGGACGAGTTGTTGGCATGCGTCTCCACCTCCTTCTGTAGCTTGAGGCGGTGCTCGTCCATCTCAGCCTTCAGCTTGTTCTCCAGGGCGATCAGCTGCTTCTGGTGCTGGCGCCGCATCCGCTTATAACCTGACATCTGTTCCCGCAACTCGTTCTCCTGCTCATGCTCATGGATCTGTCGTGTAACCTGAATTGGGTTAGGAAACAGAACTCAGGTAACCAGGTTCATGGGAGACAAGCTTTCAGGCAAAGTAGAACGGCCCTGTGGCATAATTTTATCCATCACCTTCACCATCAATTTACCTACTGTTTAGTGAATGCTCACCCGTAGGGGGCACTGTGCTAGATAGATACTCTTTATGTATTTTATCCCTAGTCCTCAAAACCATCTCATTCACTCATTCATTTCATTCATGAGGTAGGTGATAACATCTTAGTTTTATAGTTGAAGAAATTGATTCTTGAAAGAAACTCTTTATTCAGGCCGGGCACGATGGCTTACGCCTGTAATCCCAGTACTTTGGGAGGCTGAGGCGGGCAGACCACTTGAGGTCAGGAGTTGGAGACCAGCCTGGCCAACATGGTAAAACCCCGTCTCTACTAAAAATACAAAAATTAGCCAGGCATGGTGGTGGGCACCTGTAATCCTAGTTACTTGGGAGGTTGAGGCAGGAGAATTGCTGGAACCCGAGAGGCGGAGGCTGCAGTGAGCTAAGATCACTCCACTGCACTCCAGCCTGGGTGACAGAGACTCTGTCTCAAAAAACAACAACAACAACAAAAAGAAATTATTTATTCAGTCAAAATATGTTTACATATTTTTGATATACCATCACATATATTACATGTTCACATTAACACAGCTAATAAGGACTGGATTGGGAATCAGGCCCATCTCTGTATAACTCCAGAGCCATGTTATTTCTACTACACCAAGATTTCTCACCAACACTACTGACAACGAGCCAGATAATTATCTGTTGTGGGGGCCATCCTGTGCATTGCAGGATGTTTAGCAGCATCCCTGGCCTCTACCCACTAGATGCCAGTAGCACCTCCCACGACATGACAATGAAAAGTATCTCTAGATATTGCCAAATGTTCCCTTGGGAACAAAATTCCTCTAGTTGAGAACTACTACACTGGTTTGTTTTGTATATGTGTGTGTGTGTATATATATATATATATATATATATATTTTTTTTTTTTTAAGGATCATGTCTCTAACAGTCATAGACCTTTTAAATTAGTCTGAACATGATTTATTTCCTATTCCTAATATGAAGAGGTGAGTATGAGATCAAGAGATCTCTTAAATCATGTCTCCCCCATCCCCTTCTCTACAAAAGAAATGTTACCAAATTATAATACATTCACTCACTCTCCTAAAGAGGATAAAGCATTGCTATGATTTTTGGAAGGCTACTTTTCTTAGTAACTTTTCCTTAACTCATTTTCAAGTGAACATCCAACAAATTAAAGCTTGTAAATGTACATTTCAGCACCTCTTGCTCCTTTCTATTAAATCTTTTGTGATTTTTCCAGTCCTTCCTTCAATTTATCTTCTCTCTTTATTTTCCTGATCACTTCCTCCCTATTTTTCCTATTTTAGAAAAAAAATCTTAATTCCAGGATTGTAACTTTAGTCTTGTTCTTCACTAAGTGATTTGGTCACTCCTATCTACTGTAAGGCCCATCTCCCCAGCCTAACACCCAACCAAGCTTTACAGGAAATTTTCAAGCTGCTATTAATTTTCTGTACTATTTTCAGTTTATGGGTTAAAATACATTTTATACAAAGAAGAGTTTGTTTCTCTGCTCTTTTTAGAAGGTGGCCCTGCATACTAAATTGAGTCTTTACTAACAAGAGAGTGCTGTTCTGTAACTAGATAGTATTATCAAAGTACACCATTAAACATTAGCCAAACTTTGAAACCTTTCCAGTTGAAACTAACACTGGGTTTCATATTCATTTCTCTTTTCTGAAGGATAATACTCTTTCAAGTATTAAGAATAAGAGCAGAGGATATTTTAAGACCAAAAAAGGATAGCATCACCCAAAAGGCACCTAACCCTCTAAAGAAAATAAATGATCTATTTTATTATCAGAAAATGTGTTTTTTTAATGGACATAATTCAAGATGAAAGGAGGAAAAGAAGTAGTTTGAAATATATGTATCAATTTTACTTCTTCACGCTTATATGTTTCTGAAGTACAACTTTAAGGAAGAAACAATTCTAATCAATGGAAAGGATACCATTTGGTCCTTTCTGAATTCAACTATTTTTCAGAAAAATATGGCAGTAAAGTATCAGGGTTAGGGTAATGAATTTTAGATATGTTTTAGCTGGAAACTTTTTCTTATTTTAGCATTCCTTCTTTAATCAGATTCCCAAAGCTGAGGCATGGCACACTCTAAGCTATCATGACACATTTAAAACTTGGCATAAGCATTGGCTTACAGCCAATAAAATATTCTCAGGATGGTCATTTCCCTAAACCAGGATGCCTAAAGATAAAAGGGAAATGAGTTGTGTCAAGAAAATTTTCTATTTCAATTGGTGGGTGGGTCTCTGTAAAGAGGGTGGCTTTCTACTTGTACCAGATCACATACAAGGTGATCTGGTACAAGGATGTGGCAAAGAAAATTTACAGAGCTCAATCTGCTATCATTGTACACCACTGAATTCCAGGAGAGACATTTTGCTTTTGAATGCTTCCCATAATGTGGATAATTACCTTCTTAAACTCCTAATATCACCTTTCATTTGTCACAACTAAACTTTCCAAGTTTCAAATTGTCTTTTTGGGTATATATATAGAGATACTAAGCTTTATAATTCCATGCTCAAGCTGGATAGATGAATTTAAATAAAAGTATAACCAGATATTTCAATTGAAAAGTCTAACATGAAATATACAAAAAATATGATATTTACAGTTATATGTGCCTGTGTGTCTTAAGTGTACACTATGGGTTTTAAGAATACACCTTTTGGTCAATAAAATAAAAAATAATAGCTGTTAACTTTTTCATGCATATGGTTTAAAAAGTGCTTTCACATGTAATTTACCTCTTTAATTTTTAGAAGGCCTTGGATTCCTATGGTTCTTGAATTGCCTGAGGAAATTCATATCACCAAGGCAGAAAAAGAGTGACTATTTTCTGTTATAAAGTAATAGAGGGAATCAACACCCAAAAAAGTCAAAGCTAGAGAGGGTGGTAAGTCTAAATTACAAATTGAGTAAGTCTGAAATGGGAGAAAGTTATAAAGATGTAGTGACTGTAGTTTTTACAATGGCAGTCTCAAAAATGTGATCAACTAAAAGTGGGCAGTACCACCTTGCTCTACCCAGTGGATTGTGTGGAGAAAAACCTCATCTATCTCTTACTATATAATTGATCTTGGGCAAATTACTTAACCTCTTCAAGTCTCTCAGTTTCTTAATGTGTAAAGAGAGAGGAACTACCACTGTCTTCCTCAGGGTCGGAGGACTTTCTCATGTGAAAGTGCCTAGCAGGGTGTCTGACTCCTAGGAAATGCTCAACACATGCTGGTTTCCTTCCTTCTGATGCCAGGCTCTGTGAAGCATGTCCCTTTGCCCTCCACTTAGTATTTCTGGTGATGGAGACACAGAGCACAAGTGGATCCAGAAGAAAGGGCACATTTAAGGAAAAAAAAAAAAAACTAGCTGTATCCAGGTTGTGGATTATAAAATTATGTATAATTTCTGAAACTGAATTATTACTTATTTCATGTATCTAGAATATGAAAAATAAACAAATAATAAATAATGTGCCATGAAAAGGAAGACCAAAACTTTTTTTCTAAAGGTTCCTATAGCTGTTCAATGCTACTTTATTTAATTCCAGCAAAATTCGGCCCTAAAACAAACCACTTCATCTGAAGTGCAGAGTGTCCCTACTGTGTACAAAACACTGCACTAGAAGGGTAATAAGCAACTTCCTGAACATAAAAGACCATGGTGGCTGATGATGTTACCCTCTTAAGAGATCAAAGCCAACTTACAAGATTAATAATATGTAGGAATCAAAATGATGCATATGATAAAAGTGGCCACCTCAGCACTTAGAACAAATGAAATTTATAGCAAGTTCTTAAAAAGAATACAGTGAGTCACATTTTGGCATTAGAAACTTAACATTCTATTCTTTAGAATACCTAAGGAAAAACTGTTTTTTAAGTTTTTGCTAAAAGTAATGACTGATAACAGGCAATTCTGCATTTATAAAAGAATATGTTACATGAGGAATTCTGAAATGCAAACTTATAAATCCAAATTCTCATGTGATAGCAAGGCTGGAGGTGACCTCATTCATTCGTTCATTCATTTATTCAACACACATTTATTGACAGACTTTGACCATATGGGTTGGGCATGTAGATTGGACAGCGTAAGTGAGAAATGGTATCAGCAATGACCTTAGTGAGTTAAGAAGCCAAGAATAAGTAAAGAGATATGCAATATTTTGATAAGCATCCTCTGGTATACTGTCCAGGAAGAGAACACATTTTCAAGCATTTAGAAACAGGATGAAACAGTAGCATTTACTGCTGAGGCTCTCATATTTTTATTTTTAGGTATCAAATTCATTCAGGTATCCAATTTCACAATTAGCTGAATTATTAGGGTGCATTTTAAAAACTCCAAATGAAGACTCTCTTTCTATGAGCTTTTCTATCGAATCTGGCAAAGCGAAGTAAAAGAATCTATATTTGCATGAATAGAACAATAATACTTTTCTCCTACATGCCTCCTTGGAAATTCCCCTATCACGCCCTTCTCCCTGACATGTGTTCTAACATAAATTCGCCTCTGTAATGCAGTCACAGGTGAATTTGTGTTAGAACACACATTAGGAAGAGGGGCAGTGAGAATTCCTTCACAAAACCAAAAGCTGAACTCTGATAGATACACTGCTCTTTATATTAATATCTCTATCACGGAAACGGCCAAGAGCCCCAGACACTACAAAGTTTTCAGAAGAAATGACATCAGATGTAGGAACAGCTAAAAACACCCTCATGAATCACTAATATAATTAAAATATGAGGCTCTCCATAAAAACTCAAGGAAGGCACATCTCAAAGGCCCAAGAAGTCAGATTAGTGATTCTGCAGAACTATATAAACAACTTTTTTCCAGATAACACATGAGCCCAATATGAACTTCCTTACAGAAGAAGGAAAAGAAAGGTTAAAATAAAGATGCCATGAAATACCCTTCCTTTTCCTAATTCTTCAAAATAAGGGCAATAATCTCTGCCCTTAGAAAATTATAAAAATTATACAATTGTAATAAAAAGTTACAATGCTAAAGTTTTCTCAGGATTTCATCTGGTATCAAAGTTTATAGTCCTTCCTTATCCTTTGTTACAAATCCAACTGTGCAGCAGTGCATAATACAAAAATCTCAGTTATAAGGTGCCAAAATAATAAAGACATGTAGCAATACAGACCCAATGCCCATGGGCTTCTTCATATACTTGTCTGTAACCTCATTCAAAAGCACAATGTTGAAAGTGATACTAAGGGGGAAAAGCACAAAGCCAGGCCTCTTTTAGGCTTATGTTGAAGAAGTAGGCTCATAAACAAATTTTAGGAAGACTAATATCTTTGTCAGTTTGCAAGTAAATTTAAAATATGCATTTCATCATTTATTTATCTAGTTATTGAAAAACTAATTTCTAAATTCCTTTTTCCTGTTCACCTTTGGACCTCTTTGTGACTTGTTAGCGCCTCTACTAGAAGATGTTAAAGAACGAGTAAAACCAAAATAAATGAATAAATAAATATAGTATTGCCACCAACTATGAGAAGGCAAGGTTTCAACAATGACTTGATTTTTTATTATACTGGACTTTCACTTTCCCATGATCTTGCTCTTACTTTTATGTCATTTTAGTCATTTTCATTTGAGCTGGGGTCCATAAAACACAACAGAATTCATAATATATTTTTTAAAATTAAATATTTTATGATATTCCAGTGTCCTGATTTATACACTACTGTTGGCATTAGGCTTTAAAATAATATAGTGGGTAGAATTGTAGTACTTGGTAATATACATTAAAAAATCCATACCCATAGTTAGATTGTTCAAAATGGGACATGGAACCATACAACACCATACCTTTTCCCTTCCATTTTTTTCCCCCTCCCTAAAAGCCACTAGATACAAATACCACTGAACTCTGGTAAACTACCATCAATCCCAATCATGACTCCCAAAGCACTACATTCAGAGAGGGCACCCCACAAAAACAACTTATTTTGTGGCTAAAGCAACAGCATATCAGCTACTCTGTTTGTAACTTAATATAGGAGCAGGGGCCTTTTAGCAAATCAAAACTTCATTAGAGAGACTGGTTGCAGCTGTTCTCTGGATGGGCACTAGGAAGCCTGTACGATTCAGAGGGTTCCTGAGGACACTGCCCATAGCCTTGAGGTGGCATAGTAGGGAAGCAGCTTTTATCATCCACAGAGAAGAAGACTGTGATGGCTGATATACACACAGAGTAGCCCTGGGTGAGTTCACAGATGCGAGCATGAGATTATTCTGGCATGGCTGTAGTAATCTCTTGCTGGGAGGTAGGAGAGGTCATGAATATATGATGTGGGAATGAGGGTGTGGCAAGAGAGAAAAAAGAACCTGTCCCAAAGGGGGAAAGCCACTTGGTATAATGTCTGCTTCACATGTAAAACCACTGATGGTACTCGGTTGCTCAGAGCTTGTTATCATTTCCCCACTCATTTCAACATGAACGGGTCTGGATAAAGGTCCAAGTCTCACAAGAGTCGATGGTAAGTAGTCACAGTTCTCTAAAGCACCGTATTTCTTCTTTTGTCAGACATCATGGCATGAAGACAATAACTATTTGGTAATCTTATGATGCTTTATCTAGACTCAAAAGCACATTTTTAGGTGCCTAACAATCATTAGCAAATACATAGTGGACATTTTAAGATCTCCATTACATAGTGTAGCATTCCTTTAAAATGAAAAATTGCTCATCAAAGAGATCACAAGAAACTTCTACATAAAGGAACTTTAAAGTGGGCTTATTTATAAGCAGTTTAAATTAAATTGCTTGCTTTTAGACAGCAGCAGGCACAGCAATATGTAGGTGCTTTAACTTCCATTTTTCCTTGCATTTGGGTTTTTAAAGGTTATAATCCATTATAATTTTCAAAGATAATCGAAGCCTTTAAAAGACTTGAGAAATAGAAGTAGAAATCAGGTTTAAAAAATAGGACAAGAAAAACGATCATTTCTGGGTCGGCCTTGGATGATGTCATCATAGGTTCTAAATGTAATAGCCAAGCAGTGTACACTAACTCTTCCTGCCCATGTGACCTCTAACATTAATTTGGGCAAAACAACTAATATTTCAATAATTTTTTGGCTGAGAAGTGAGATTCAGAAGCAAAAGATTAAAGAGAGTTTAGAGTGCCAAGGATGAAACGATGTGAGTGTGTGTGTGTGTGTGTGTGTGTGAGTGTGAGCGCGCACGCGCACGCGTGGGGGGCCGAGGGGAGGAGGCATGAAAACTAACTCTTCCAGCACACACCCCTTTTGCTACTACAAGGGCATCCAGCAATCACATTTGCAATAGTAAAAATGCTGAAGAATCCTACAGTCTCTTTTCTTCCACAATCAGCCCTATCCTCTCCTACAAAGCCCTTCTTGCTTTATTGGTGCCAGGAAATTCTTCAGGGGTTAAATGGGGAAGTGCAGCCACTACCATTGTTGCAATAAATAAATGAATGAACCAGAACGAACCAGCAATCCGTCCCTGGGAAACAAGTATCTTATTTTCTACAATTATATACATTATCCAGCAACCATATATTCTTTAAAATTATATTTTATCTTTTGATGTGTGTGTATACATTATAGACACATATGCATCTATACAAAAAGCAGCAGTGCCGTGCATACATATACATCAATACCTTAAAAAATTTAGCATTATTTATTTCAATGAAAAGACAAATAGCTTTTAAAAAATTGGACAGGCTAGCAACTTCATCTCAAAGGCCTTATATTTTGCACATACAGCATATACAAACACACACAGACACACACACACACACAAAGGTTTTTTTTTTTTTTCCATGCCATACACAATGCTAAAATATCTGAAATCAGGTTGCTATGCCAACAGATTTTTTTCCTAAAATGAATAAAATTATTAGGAGAGAGAAAACATTCTTGACTCCTTTCCTCCCATCCATGAAGCCGAGAGAGGCTCAGGGAGGGCGAGAGGCTGCCAGATGGGGAGGAGGGGAAGGAAGGGAAGGTGGGTAGAGGGGTGTTTGCTTACCAAAGATGCTGATTTGATCGTGGCAAAGCGCTCTCTGTTCCGGTAGTGGAGGGCCTGGCTCTGAACTGACTGGGTAGGCCGCGGCTCAGGCCTGGGATCGCCGTGGCCCGCCTCATCCCTTATGAATACATGATCCTGCAGAAATGGATAAAAACAAGGAGAAAGTCCAGCTGTGCTCTTTCCTCGCCGGCTGCCTCTCTCTCACCCCTCTTTCTGCACAAGCACTGCTGTTTGAAATGCATAGTTTAGCTCTCTGCTAGTCCCCGCAGCTCCCACGGTACAAAATGAATAAGCAACACATTGCAGCCTTCAGTTAGGAATGTCAGCTGATCGCTAGTGGGATGCCTTCTGAATCCCTGGCAGGCTTTTTCTTTACCTCCAGAATTACATATATGCAAAAGAAAAAAAGAATAGAAAAAATAATGCAATGTACAGACTCCTTAGAACAGTTTGCTTAAAACGCTGTAACCAGATAATTCCTTTAAAAATGTCATGTCCATGTCTAGCAAGGAGGATGCTGGTGGCTTTTAACATAAAAGCGAGCCTCCGCCTCATTCCCTTGAAAGATCTGCTTTCTCAATTTAATTTTATTTGAGATCTGTTCGGTAGGATCATCGTTCTGCCTAGAACCAATGTAGGCTTGTGCTGAACTGCCTGTCTATCTTGTGCTGGGAAGATTCGGCAGTCACTGAGGGATCCTGCTTTCCAGTCATGATCGTACACAGTTCTAGCACCTTCTCTCTACAGCTTCTGAAAGGATTTTTTTTTAGATTTAAAGCGACAGGCGTACAATTTTAACCAAATGATACGTTCACAAATTCTTCTTCAACTCAGCATCGGTATGGTCACCAGAGTGAGTAAAGCTGGAATTTAATGTCCTTGACTGATTTAATCAAGCCCATGCTTCTTGATAGGCAAAGATAATTAATCTTGTTCTAACGTCCAGTGAAAAAATAGCATTCCCTGGAAGGATAATAATGGATGTTTCTTAAATGCAACTGAAATGACTTTTAAAGGGGAAAATGCTTTCAAAGGATGATGTTCCTCTCTATAAAGATGAAGTAGTGGTCAGTCATTAAGTGGCTATAACCCTTTAGAAAAAAGGACGCTATAGTAATTTGTACCTCAAAAAAATGTACAACCATGGGGGATTTTAAAATAGTACATGTTCAGGGTGGAAAAGGAGAAATTAATTCCTTATTTCCCTAGGGTTTTAGGAAAACCATTTGTGAGAAGTCAGTATTGCATTTTATCCATGACCACTTGAAATTTTTTATAATGGCTTTTTTCTTCATCAGGAAACAAAAATTAAAGAGGTTTAGAAAATACAAAATTTTATTATAGTCTAAAATTTGGGGAGAAATTAAATTTTACATCCAGATTTTTATGTAAAAGCCAAGACCCAAGATTAAATTGGGCTGATTTTCTTTTTCCTTTTATACATTTAAAATGCTTTGATGTATTGGGAAGGTATCTACCATTACACCTATATGGAGAATTGTTTTAAATTGATGTATTATAGCTCAAATAATGAAGGGATCTTTAATAAACTTGCCATTGAGGGCATATATATCAAATTCACGTATATTCTGCAGCTGTGCTGTCCAGCAAGATAGTGACCAGCCACATATGACTATTTTAATTAAAAATTAAATTCAATTAAAATTAATTAAAACAAAATTAAGTGCAAAATTGAGTTCCTGAGTCATAATGGCTATGTTTCAAGCACTTAGTAGCCATAGTTAGTGGTGCCATATTGGTGGCTTATAAAACTTGTAAGTTTTTAAAACTTATAAGAAAATATTTGAAAGGTCAGTTAAAATTATTCTACATGATTTCTCGTGAAATTTGAACTCCTATTTTACAGGGAAGAGCGAGAATGTGTGTAATTGGGATTCATTCACTAGGCTTAAGGTTCTAAAGAGGAAGGCACTGGGACCTGCTACCATTTACATTACTGCATATTTGCTAATAAATTTATGTACAAAATTCAACTTAATATTACAGTGCCAGAAAAGCAAGCAGCTCTTAAATGCCAGTAATCGAAAGAGATATGCTAGGTAGAGGCCTGTGATTTTATAGGAGGCCTTAACAAGTCGTAGTTTTGGTGAATATTAATTGGCTAACTTACCAAGTACATTGATAGAGGGGGAGACCTCAAATACATGGGCAACAGTTCAGTTTCACATTGTAATAACTTGATTTATAAGGATAACCAATGACACTAGAATCCACATTCTCCACAGGGCAGACCAAAACAAAATTTATTCATGTACAAATATGTGCAATTTTATTTAGTTTGTTTTATCTCTGATAAAAATTAACTCCTTAGAAACACGGTTTAGGGCTCTGCTTCTCCAATTAAAAGCCACAGTGTATTTTCTAAGTTTACTAAACTTGAGGAAGTTGAAGTACACCGGAAAAATTAAAACTTGAAATGACATTGATTTTAGTTGACACATATGTAATTAAGTAACTCAAGTATATTTTTAAAATAATGCTATTTTTATAGTCCAAAGAATAGGTTCGAAATTTTAACCCACTTTAAATATAATAATGCTAATAGTATAATTCTTTGCTTCCCCCTACATTTTTTTCTTTTATAAAATTATTCTTAGTTTTCCAGATCATTTTCATAACAGAGATCACTATCACTAAAGGTCTTCAAATATTATACAAGAGACCACAAAATGGAACAAAATTTTAGTCTAACAGTGGATATTCATTTCAAGTGCATTGGGAAATGAATTTTAATATTCAGTTCCACTGCATAAAACAGGTTCAAAACTCCAAAGACAGCTTATGAAGCTATTTAAAAATGGGAGAATGTAACTTGAGAAGTAAGCTCAAAGAAATTAAAGTATCAACTTTACTGGAAATATTTTCTGTTGGTTACACTGCCCCTTCAAGTAACAGTGCCTCTGTAAGAGGCCACTATACCTGGCTCCCAGAGTTTCTGAACTGCACACATCTTAAGATTAACAATGGAAAGGGTTAATTTCTATTTTTATGTAGTTATGCACTAGATACAGATTATTTACAAATGATAAGGCTGAAATCTTCAAAGAATGATTTTAGAAGATTAAGAAGAATAAATCTATTCTACTTAGCCAAGGCAAAATATATGGCACGGTTATAATTTATCTTTAAAACATTATCATCCAGGAAAAAACAAAAATAACTCCTTGAAATACCAGTTTTAAGAGTAAACCTACGTTAACCTGTTAAACTTACCACGTTTTTTTTTTTTTTTTTTTGAGACAGTCTCGTTCTGTTGCCCAGGCTGGAGTGTAGTGGCACTATCTCGGCTCACTGCTACCTCTCCACCTCCTGGGTTCAAGTAATTTTTGTGCCTCAGCCTCCTGAGTAGCTGGGACTACAGGTGCGTACCACCATACCTGGCTAATTTTTTTGTATTTTAGTAGGGATGGGTTTTCACCATGTTGCCCAGGCTGGTCTCAAACTCCTGAGCTCAGGCAATCTGCCTGCCTTGGCCTCTCAAAGTGCTAGGATTACAGGCACGAGCCACCGCGCCCAGCCCGTGACATTGTTTCATCATAAAAAATAAATTTCTTCAGATTAAAAAGGAAGCTGTCATAATGTTTCTTCAAGATCTTTGGTAAAAAGAATTGAATTTCTATACAAGAGTGAAATATGTGAAGCATGAGGCACACAAACTTTACTATTATACCTTAGACAAGGGGCTTTCCTTTTATTTGGAAGTCTTTCCTTTAAGTGTCTGACCATTACACTTCTGAAATGAAGGTTCGTGGTTAGGCACTTGCCTAGAGTTTCTTTTTCTAAATATATTTTCTTCCCTAATAGAGCTGGGGTCTCACTATGTTGCCCAGGCTGGTCTTGAACTCCTGGGCTCAAGCGATCCACCCACCCCGGCCTTCCAAAGTGCTGGAATTACAGGAGTGAGCCACCGTGCCTGGCTACTTGCCTACAGTTTCTAAATGAACTTGACTTTAACCCAGGAAGTCACTCCTCTGGACTCAGTTGTGCTTTGGGTTTACTTTTATCGCAGTACTCATCACACTTACTTGTCTGCCTCTGCATAAGGCTGTGGGCTTTTTGAAGGCAGAGTAAATGTCGTTTGAAAAATCTCAGTCTCCCTAGCACCTGGCATAGTGCTTGATACTTAGTAGGCATTCAGTAAATGTTTGCTGAATAAACAAACACAAGAATATAGGTCTGAGGAGATTTTGAGAAAATGACATTTTCTTTTGGATTATTTAACAGAATTCAAATTTGTATTTCATAAAAACCTGCCACTCTGTACTCTAAGGAAGTCGTAAAATAGTGACACACACATAAGCACACCTTTACACAGCGGGGTGCGGGGGGATGTATCTAAAAATGGCTCTTATCTGGTGATGAGAAACCTTTCTATAGACTCCCACACTTTCTACGCTGTGGAGAAGGGATCAGCAGACCCACCACTCTCCTTTGTTTTGTTCATTTCAAAATTATTAAATTATTGTCGAAGCAGGGGTAGCTATCAAAAGCTGGGGCTGGAGGAAGGGGAGGAGAAGATGAAAAAGCATATCTTAACTTGGAAGGATAGTTGGAGACAAAAGATGACTAGCAAAAGGCTGAGGAGAAAGACGTTACTACGGAGAAGTGTTGTATGACTGCTCTGTTTAAGAAACATTACCTTCATATGTTAATTTACTTTTACTTTGCCAAATGTGAGTTGAAGAGGCAAAGAACCCACCCCTCTATTCAGCAAAAATAATAGGAAAGGCCACTGAAGCAAGTGAAAATTAAACTAGAACATCCTATTCCCTCAAGGACATTTCTTTTTTTTTGTTTGTTTTATCCCGCAAAGGTGGTGAAAGCTGTTCTTTTTTTAAAGAGGGGATGGGAAAAGAACTAACATTGACTAACAGGAAGGGTCAAATAAAGCTTTAGGAGTCAGGGTAGAATGGCTTTTTTCCCCCTCCACCAGACGGAGTCTTTGCTCTGTCACCCAGGTTGAAGTGCACTGGCACCATCTTGGCTCACTGCAACCTCTGTCCTCCCCAGGTTTAAGCAATTCTCCTGCCTTAGCCTCCAGAGTAGCTGAGATTACAGGCGCGTGCCACCACGCCCAGCTAATTTTTGTATTTTTAGTAGAGACAGATTTTCACCATATTGGCCAGGCTCGTCTCGAACTCCTGAACTCTTGATCCACCCGCCTTGGCCTCCCAAAGTGCTGAGATTAAAGGTGTGAGCCACCGTGCCTGGCCAGTAGAATGACTTTTTTAAACAATAGTTTCTGGAACACTTATTCTGTTTTATAGAATGAAGTGTTGTCCCATTAAAAAAAAGAAGAAAATGTTCTCTAAATAATCCCTAGAAAGGGACCCTTATGACTGGCGTTCAATAAGCATACCTAAAATAACACTGATTCAAGAACAATGCTTTTAATATATTAAAGTCTTATGATCTATACTAATAGAAGGCAGCAACAGGCAAAGGGAATTAATTTTATACTTTAGTAAAATAAAAATACACCTTTTGATTAACAAATTTAAAAGACAGACTTTGCTGCTTAGGATATTATTAAAATCTATTTGCTATGGCTCTATACACAATGATTTTAAGGAGTAGGATGAAGGCTCAGAAGCAGGCTAGATGACAAGGAAACAATCTGGATTAAAAATCTGTACCAGAGTCACTTGTGAATAATCAAGAATTGAGGTGTGGAATTGTGTCCTTGGCCATCTTCAATTTAGTTCACAGAACATTTGTTGAGCGCTTACTATGTAACAGACACTGTGCTATGTGGTAGGTGAAAAAAAAGGTTCCTGAAGAACTACCAGTCTAGAGATGTGGTGATGTTCTTGTTATTGAAAAAAGTAGTGTGGCAACACTAGCCAGGGGGAAAAATAAGTACCTAAAGTTTATTTTGTCAGAATATGCCTTTAGCCTTATCAAATCATTCTTGCTCAAAAAGAAGACTGGATTGGGCCAGGCGCAGTGCCTCATGCCTGTAATCCCAGGACTTTGGGAGGCCAAAGAGGGTGGATCACGAGGTCAGGAGATCGAGACCATCCCGGCTAACACGGTGAAACCCTGTCTCTACTAAAAATACAAAAAATTAGCCAGGCGTGGTGGCAGGCGCCTGTAGTCCCAGCTACTCGGGAGGCTGATGCAGGAGAATGGCGTGAACGCAGGAGGCGGAGTTTGCAGTGAACTGAGATCGCGCCACTGCACTCCAGCCTGGGCGACAGCACGAGACTCCATCTCAAAATAAATAAATAAATAAATAAATAAATAAATAAATAAATGGAAGTTTGGATTAGGATCCCCTCAGGGCCTGGGAAAGACCAGAGTAGAGGCAAGGACTGGAGAGTAAGTAACCTGGAATTCTGATGTCAAAGGAAAATTTTCAGTGTCCCACTTTGCATTTTGGGGGCTTGATCTGTGGTAGAACTGTCCTGCTAAAATCAGGGCATCTTTATTCTGGAAGCAGAGCAGTTAAGTGCAAGTCATGCTCTCACTAGCTACTCATGGATTTCATTTTATTTATTTTTTTAAGGTCCTTCTTTGAAAAAGCAAATTTATTTCCTATCTAAAATGGTAATCTGTTTCAGATCTGTTTTGACTACCAGTCAAATTAATTTGACTAATTTAAGATATGTCTGCTTGTGAGCCGAGATTGCACCACTGCACTCCAGCCTGGGCAACACAGTGAGACTCTGTCTCCAAAAATCAAAAAAAGAAAAGAAAAGATATATCTGCTTGATTATAACAATCAAGGGACAAAAGATTCCTTCTCCCATATTCATATATTTTGGTATTTATTAAGCATGTTCTTATTGTGTTGGGTACTCATTTAACTTTCATTTAACTATCATTTAACTTTCTCAAACTGTAAAGATAGCTAAGATTATTTAATCCTTTTGATCCATTATGTTCAATGAACCAGTAGAGTATGATATTTAATATTTGGTAATTAATTTATTCCCTGCCTTCTTTTTGGTTTTGTTGGTCTATTCATTCATTCCACAGTTATTTACTGAGCATCTATGCTGCGCCAGGCACTATTCTAGGTATTGGATTTGTTACTTGTCCAAAGTAAAATAAAACTAACAGAGGCAGATAGAACTATAAATCAGTTTCCTCATTCCTAAGTTTAATATACAAAATTTTCTGTTGAGAGTTAAAAATCCTATTTATGTTCCCAAGTGAAAAAGTGTTAGGAATTTGAGTAAACCATCCAATACAAACTTCATGAATAATTTTTATTTCTATTGTTTTTAAAGATAACATATTTTAAAGCTCAGGTATAAGAACTAAATGGATTTCATGAAAAGATACCATATCTTAAGTTTTCATATATATTCTATTTTTTGAGCTCACTTACATTTTAAAGGTAACTCATCCAAAGTTTTATTTGCAAATGTGTTTTGATTTTCTTCCATCATATTTCCTCTATATATTTCATGATAAAATAGGAATATATAACTTAAATTCTTCCTGACCTATATATTTTTTGTGGATCAAATGCAATTATCTTCTACTTCAGAATATAAATTTTATCTGTTCTACTTAAGTCATCACATCAGGGAGAGAAAAGTATTGAAACACTCATATTATCACAAGGTAGGTCTATGACAGCATGCAAAAATAAAATTAAAAATCCCATTAGTTCTAGACCAGGGTTTTCTTTCTTGTTGATTATGCCAGTAGTGTCTTTCTTCTAATTCTGGTTGCCTATCTGAGAAGTCCTGGAGCAAAAAGATCCAACTGAATTCCTCTCTTTTGCCCCTTCTACTCATAGAGCCCCAGGGGTAATAGAAAGGAAAGTGCCAGACCTGTCAGCACTCATGATCACTCCCTCCAAAAAGACAGCCCAGCAAAACCTTCTTTTTTTTTTTTTTTTTGAGATGGAGTCTCACTGTGTTGCCCAAGCTGGAGTGCAGTGGCGCAATCCTGGCTCACTGCAAGCTCTGCCTCCCAGGTTCACGCCATTCTCCTGCCTCAGCCTCCCGAGTAGCTGGGACTACAGGTGCCTACCACCACACCCGGCTAATTTTTCGTATTTTTAGTAGAGACGGGGTTTCACCATGTTAGCCAGGATGGTCTCGATCTCCTGACCTCGTGATCCGCCCACCTCGGCCATTGCACCTGGCCTCTAAACCTTCTTTTTTACTCTTCAAATACATGATCACTTGCCCATGTTGAAAGGACACCAGCTGGCAATGCTGATCTCTTGGTAGATTTCTGCATCTGTCTGACATCTTTGCTTTCCTCAAATTGCTTCCATGTCTTCCTGATAATCTGGGTCCTTTGCTGTCTCTCTGGTCCTGAGGCACTGTCCACATAGCACACCAGCCATAGCTTCTATGGCCTTCCCCTTTTCCTTGAACATACAAAGCTCTCTCTGTCTCAGTGCTCTTGTACTTGTTGCTTTCTGACTCATCCCCATCTCTTACCCCAGCTGGCTAGCTTCTATTTGTTTTTGAAATTTCTGCTTAAATGTCACCTCATCAGGTAGGCTTTCCTTACTCCCTGCTAGAGTAAGTCCTCCTTTTACCCGAGGCAAGTTTCTTTCTTTCTTCTTCTTTTTTTTTTTTTTTTTTTTTGAGTCTCACTCTGTTGCCCAGGCTGGAGTGCAATGGCGCGATCTCGGCTCACTACAACCTCTGCCTCCTGGGTTCAAGCAATTCTCCTGCCTCAGCCTCTCGAGTAGCTGGGATTACAGGCACATGTCACCAGGCCCGGCTGTTTTTTGTATTTTTAGTAAAGACGGGGTTTCGCCATGTTGGCCAGGCTGGTCTCAAACTCCTGACCTCAAGTGATCCACCCGCCTAGGCCTCCCAAAGGGCTGGGATTACAGATGTGAGCCACCACGCCCAGCCAAGAAACATACTTTTGAAAGAGCATACTTCTAAAAGGGCATAACCAACAGGTACACTCAGGAAGACTTGAAGGTCTACAGTATTAAGATTATTGGTTTAGAGAAGGACTTATCAAATTCTTCAACTTATTTATTGATGATGATGGACATCAGAGTAATGAGAGAGGGAGATGAAGAAATAGGCACAGATGTAGCCTGTGTAGTCCTTTGTTACTTTTTGACTGTAAGAAAACTGTCACATGCCAGGTTTAGTACCACACTGCAGTTGCAAAAAGGTAACTGAAACATCTGGAAGCTAAGTGACTTGAACTGGATTCGCTATGATTGACAAAGCTCACCTCTGTGGAGGGTACCAAGAAACCTACTTTCTTATGCACGACGGAGGAGCTGGAATTGATTGTGCTTTCGTCATCGTGCATCATGACAAGTTCGGAACTGCTCTCGTCCATGACTTCCTGCATGCTGTTCACACTGCTGCTCTGGCTGCCTGTGCTCACGGACATGCTTGGAATGGAATGGTTGCTGCCCAGGCTGTCCATTTCCCTGTTCAGGCTGGTTCCATGTTCACTGTCCTGTAAAAATGGGGCACTGAGGTTAGAAAAAACCTCAGTGTGTGTCAAGCACACTCAATTTTGCAGTGTCAAGTTGCTTTTCTGCCAATCTGCAAAGACAAACTTTTTATGTACTGGCTCCACTACTCCTCCACCATTTTCATACATCTCATATTTGCTTCCTATGCCTTCCCCAGGGGCCATTCTGGACATGGGTCATAAGGCTCCAAATGCTGCCATCCCAGGGCTTTCCCCTGTCATACACACTATCATATTATCGTGTTGCTATTCAGTAAGCAAAATCAAGCCAGGTTTGTAAGGGACCTTCTGGAACATCAAGGAGCTAGAGGAAGACTGCTGGCCACTAAACAGGTGAGCTCTAGGATATCTGCAAATACAGCAGTGGTCACTTGAAAAAGTAGAGTGGAAAGAGTTTTCAGATATTTGACAAGCAATATGCTCCTTCTGCAAGTCATTATTGAGTAACTTCATATCTAAGCAGAAATATTAATTCTACTTTCCTGGACAGGTAATTAAAGTCTGCCTCCCTCAAGCGATTCTATCATGCTTATCTCTGTAATCTTATTATATATATCTGGTATTCATCATTACTGGCCCAAAGACTACTATTTGAAAAGTGGTAAAATAATCAGAACATATAATTTATCCATCACAGTGGGATATCTTTTGATATAAGATTGAATAATAAAATTAAATCCATTTAGCTACAAATAAACCTTGTTCTCAAAAAACCATATGGTACACATATAACTTTAATAAACTGTTACTTAGCCATGGCAATATAAAAAATTACTGGGTAATATAAAATGGAAGATAATACATTATATTTTTAACAGACTTATTTTCCCAATTAAAGGGGATCATTTCTATACATGCAATCAAGAAATTTTATAGTTCAATGCAACTTTCCGAGCTTCATTTTTAAAATTATTGATAAAATACTTTTATGTTTATTTTATTTTCTGTTAAAAAGCTAAAATACTCCTGTTCTTGTTATGTCTACGTTCTGAAATCCTGCCTCTTTAACTATATCCCTTTCTTCTATCTTCGGTGCTTCTGACTCTGCCCTGGCTCCATCTCCACCGCATTTAAAGACGAAGAAGCCTGCCTTATATTTATGGATCTCTCTACATGCTGCCCACTCTTACTTTTCTTTCTTAACCCAATTTCTGAATCTTAACATAATTATTTTTTCCTGTCTCCCTCTTATCAACTCCCATGAATTATACAACTCCAGTAATCTACTATTCATTCTACCTAGTCCTGTAAAACTGCTTTTACTAAGGTCATCAAGGATTCTCTAACTGAAAACTTCTATCTGTATACTGGCAAGAGTATATAATGCCAGGACCTTAAACTCAAAAGGCACGAAACTGAAATCATCCTAAATCTACTTTTTCTCCCTGGTTCTTTTTCTCTGTTCTTGGTATTGACATACTCCTAGCCACCCAGGCTCCAATGCTCAGAGTCACCTTAAACTCCTCCTTATCTGTCACTGTCAATGAGAAGCCATGGATTATGAAATCTACCTCTACGATGTTTCTCTAAAGTGTTCCCTTTTCCCCATTTGCATCGACACTGACCTTATTACCTCTTGCATGGACTATTAGCCAGGATGTTGCCCATTCAAATCCATGTTACACTCTGTTGCTAGGATAATCTTCCTAAAGCACAACACCTTTCTGAGTCTAGAATACCCTATGCCCATTTGTCAGAAACTACCCACATCATGTCCTCCAGGAAACCTTCACTAATCCCACCAGCAGACTTATTTTCTCCCCATCATGGACCCCTGCAATGGGGTTACACCTCTGTAGCACTTTTCATATTTTGCCTTATATAAGTGTTATTTTATGAATGTCTCTTGTACAACCCTTCATGTCTCTTAAGGCGGACAGCATCAATTAATTTTTATCTTCAAAAGTTTTTCATAGTGCCCAGTCTAGAACTTTTTCACATAGTGGGCATTCTATAAGTGCCTGCTAAAATAAATTGAACCTACTTCCTCATCCTCCTGTGACTCATTCAAGGGTCCATTCCGTGTCTCTTGGAAAAGTATTTTTTTCATTTTTCGGTACTGTAGGTTATCTAGCTCACGAACTGCATCTTTTGTCCTCTGTATGAGGTCAATGAGGACACGTAGTGGCCGGTCTCGTCGAACAAAGTCATGCTGATTGAGGGAGGAGGAAAAAATAAACTGATAATGAAGAAATGTCCTTAGGTGCAAGGTACAGATATAAAAGGAAATAGAGAATCATAAAATAGTTCTATGGATATTACAGAAATAACAAAATATGATTTTCATGCCATGTGTCCTTCCATATTTTGTAAATCTCATAAAGAGATAGCTATGCTTTTTTCTTCTTCCTTAAGCCCCATTTTGCGGATGTGAGAATTCTTTTTAAAAATTGTACATATTTAAAGTATATGGCAACATGTTTTGATACACATATATATAGTGAAATGATTTCTACAGTTAAGCAAATTAACATATCTATTATCTCATATAGTTACTTCTTGGTGGCAAAGTACCGAAAATCTTTAGTCTTAGCAAATTTCCCAGATATAATACAATATTATCAACTATAGTCCTCATGCTGTACACTGGATCTCTATCCTTATTTATCCCACATAACTAAAACTTTGTACCATTTGACTTTCATCTTTCCATTCCCCATCCCTTTCAACCACCTTTCATTTTGTGTTTTATTCTTTGTTTACTTTCCACATGTAAGTGACATCGTATGCTATTTTTGTGTGTGTCTGGTTTATCTCACTTAGCATAATGTCTTCTGGGTTCACATGTATTGCTGCAAATGGCACGCCCACTTTCTTAAGACTATATATAAAATAAATATTATAAATAAACAAATATATAATAAATATATATAATAAAATATTCAGTCATATATATTATTGAGTCTTAAATATCTATATCACATATACCATAATTTCTTTTATCCTTTCATCCACTGATGAACACATAGGATGTTTCCTTATTTTGGCTATAGAGAAAAATGCTGTGATGAACATGGGGGCACAGGTATTTTTATGAGGTGCTGACTTCATTTTCTTCAGGTATATAACCAGCAGGGGGATTATTGGAACAAATTAACATTTGGTTTTTTGGGTTTTGGAGGAACCTCCATACTGTTTTCCATAATGGCAACCCCGATCTACATTCCCACCAACAGTATATAAGGATTCCCTTTTCCCTATACCCTTGCCACTTCTTATCGCTTATCTTTTTTGATAATAGCCATTCTAACAGGTGTGAGGTGATACCTCATTGTGGTTTTCATTTCCATTTCCAATAATTAGTGAATGTTGAGTATCTTTTCATATAAGAATTCTTGAGGTTTACTTTATCATATAAGTAATGAAAAAATCACTAGAACTTTAAGAAGTAGGAGGTAGGCTTGTACCTTTTAAATCTGAAACTACATAATAAGCAGAAGCAATGCATAGTATAGTCTATTCTTTTTTTTTTTTTTTTTTTTTTTTTTTGAGATGGAGTCTCGCTCTCTTGCCCAAGCTGGAGTGCAGTGGTGCGATCTTGGCTCACTGCAACCTCCACCTCCTGGGTTCAGGTAATTCTCCTGACTCAGCCTCCTGAGTAGCTGGAATTACAGGCATGCTAATTTTTGTATTTTTAGTAGAGACGAGGTTTCACCATGTTGCCTTGGCTGGTCTTAAACTCCTGAGCTCAAGTGATCCACCCGCCTCAGCCTCCCAAAGTGTTGGGATTACAGGCCTGAGCCACCGCACCGCACCTTGTTCTATTCTTATTATAACTTGCCTCAATCCTCACCCCCATACACACTATCCCTTGAAAAACAGACTTGTGAATATTTTGTTCTCTATTTCTGTGGCCGTATAGTGTATGCTTGAAAATATGCCAGTTGTTCAATTTATCCAGAGGTCAAAATTCTGGCAACTTCATTTCCCCAATTAAAAAAAAGGGTCTCTGAGGAGTGAAAACAACTGCCCTAAAGTCCATAAATTAATCTTGATATAAACATCCCTCACTTTCAATATTATTAATGATTGTTACATAATCTGGTTTCCTAGTTTCTCAGCCCATAGCAGGTTAGACAGAGAATAAGAGTGGAGAAGTAAGCCTGGCGCGGTGGCTCACGCCTATAATCCAACACTTTGGGAGGCTGAGGCGGGTGGATTACTGGAGATCAGGAGTTCAAGACCAGCCTGGCCAACAGGGTGAAACCCTGTCTCTACCAAAAATACAAAATTAACTGGGCGTGGTGACGTGCATCTGTAATCCCAGCTACTCGGGATGCTGAGGCAGCAGAATTGCTTGAACCTGGGAGGCAGAAGTTACGGTGAGCTGAGATCACACCATTGCACTCCAGCCTGGGCAAAAAGAGTGAAACTCCATCTCAAAAAAAAAAAAAAAAAAAAAAGAGTGAGGAGTAAAGGATTGAGGACTGGGAAAGGTAGGGTTACCACCTGTTGTAAAAACAAGTAGCTTTTGTAAGTTCTCTGACAGCTTGAGAGTAGAGAAAGAGAGAGAAATTTCATGACTAACAGACCTATCAACCAAACAAATAATAATAAAACAGGTTTGTGGGCTATTTTGCAAAAGGGCAAATGCCCCTTATATAGCCCCTTTTATGCCTCAAGAGTTCACGAAACACTGTTTCTGAGCCCTCAAGAAGTGACATTAGGCTGGGCGTGGTGGCTCACATCTGTAATCCCAGCACTTTGGGAGGCCGAGGCAGGCTGATCACTTGAGGTCAGGAGTTTGAGACTAGCCTGGCCAACATGGTGAAACCCCGTCTCTACTAAAAACACAAAAAATTAGCTGGGCATTGTGATGCATGCCTGTAATCCCAGCAACCCAGGAGGCTGAGGCAGGAGAATGGCTTCAATCTGGGAGGCAGAGGTTGCAGTGAGCCGAGATTGCACCACAGCACTCTAGCCTGGGTGACAGAATGGAAAAAAAAAAAAAGACATTTTTTTTAAAGGCAAAAGTTCAGTTATGTGGAAAATTTACTTATGTAAAATTGTAATTTGAAGACATTGGGAAAATGAGATATGATGTAGTGGGCCTTAGCTGATGAAATGAATTTAATTTCTTTATAATTTAAACAGATAAAAAATAATAGGGCCCTTGTGAGAAAACAATCTATATGTCTTGTGGTTCTGCATTCTGACTCTCTTAGAGGAATTGTGGTTTTTGCTGTTGCTTTTATAAAATACCTCTTCCTAGGTAGAGTCCTTTTTGAATAAAAAACATCATTCCCAGAAGCAAGTGTAGCCTGCACATTTCAAGGATGAGAAAGAAAGGAAGAAAGTATTATCATTTTCCTCCTCTAGTGCTTACAATTATAAAGAGCTAATTGGTTTTTAGTAAACTTAAAGCTATGACTTAACATCATAGAATTTTAGAACGGGAATGCCTCTTAGAAAATTTTCTGTTTCAAGGTTGGGCATGGTGGCTCATTCCTGTAATCCCGGAACTTTGGGAGGCCAAGGCGGGCAGATCACCTGAGACTAAGAGTTCAAGAGCTGCCTGGCCAACATGGCAAACCCCCATCTCTACTAAAAACACCAAAATTAGGGACCGGGCATGGTGGCTCACAACTGTAATCCCAGCACTTGGGGAGGCCGAGGCAGGGGGATCACATGAGGTCAGGAGTATCAAGACCAGCTTGGCCAACATGATGAAACTCCGTCTCTACTAAAAATACAAAAATTAGCAGGGCATGTTGGCACGTGCCTGTAGTCCCAGCTACTCGGGAGGCTGAGGCAGGAGAATTGCTTGAACTTGGGAGAGGGAGGCTGAAGTGAGCCGAGATCATGCCACTGCACTCCAGCCTAGGTGGTAGAGTGAGACTCTGTTTAAAAAAAATAAAAATAATAAATAAGAAGTAAAAATAAAAAATACCAAAATTAGCCAGGCGTGGTAGTGCCCGCCTATAGTCCCAGGTACTCGGGAGGCTGAGGCACGAGAATCAATTGAGTCTGGGAGACAGATCTTGCAATGAGCCGAGATCAGGCCACTGCACTCTAGCCTGGGTGACATAGAAAGACTCTGTCTCAAAAAAAAAAAAAGAAAGAAAATTTTTCTTTTTCAAAGTGAGAAAATTTGGGCCCTGAGAAGTTAGGTGATTTCCACAGCTAATTAGTAGAAGAGCTACGGCTGCAACTCAGGCTTTAAAAATTTTTTTCTGCCAGGGGTGTGGGTGGTGGTGGTTATTTTCTGGTGTCCTACTACCATAATTATCTTTCTAAAATACAGGTATGATCATTCATTGCAACAGATACTACATGTCATTCCCCCATTCCAACTTCTTTTTTTTTGAGACAAAGTCTTACTCTATCACCCAGGCTAGAGTGCAGTGGTGCAATCTCAGCTCGCTGCAAACTCTGCCTCCCAGGTTCAAGTGATTCTTGTGCCTCAGCCTCCCCAGTAGCTGGGATTACAGGCGTGCACCATTACGCCCAACTACTTTTTGTATTTTTAGTAGAGATGCGGTTTCACTATGTTGGCCAGGCTGGTCTCAAACTCCTGACCTTAGGTGATCCACCCACCTCAGCCTCCCAAAGTGCTGGGATTACAGGCATGAGCCACAGCTTTCAGCCCCAATCTCTCTCTCTCTCTCTCTCTTTTTTTTTTTTTTGCCTTATTTGAAGCACTAGGAAGTAAAGGAACTGAACCCAAGCCTTCTTTGTGGTTACAGATCACTAAGTGACTAAGTTCTGGCCAGTGAGAGGTAGGCAGAAGTTCTCAAGGAAGGTTTTATTTTCTAGAATAAAAAGGCAAGACACATGAGGACAAGGCGTTTTACCCTTTGTTCTCTCTCCTTCTTCCTGCCTGGAATGAAAACTTGAGTCATGGCAATGTAGCAGCCATTTTATGACAAAGACAATAAAAGCTACATGCTAAGGATGGTGAAGTAGAAAGAGAGAAAGAGCTTGGGTCGATGAGGACATTGTTGAGCTGCTTAGAGCTTTGGACTGCTTACTCCACTTCCTTTTCCAATGTCCTGGACTTCCTATTACATGAGATAAACTCTTACCTGTTTAAGCCTTTTACAAACAGATACACTCTACATCTTAATATCTCACTGTCTCTTAGATAAAGTGTAGCCTTTTACAGCCAGGTTCCTGCTTGTATTTCTAGGTTTAAATCTAGTCATTGCTACTCCTCCTTCCTACACAATAGTACATTCTAGGTAATTCTAAACCCGTGCATACCTTTCACACCTCTAGGCCTTTGCCTTCACATCTCTATGTTCTCTCTGCCTGCAATCCCATCTCCTCATTGTTTTTTTTATTTTTATTTTTTGGGACAGAGTCTTGCTGTGTCGCCAGGCTGGAGTGCAGTGGCGCCATCTCAGCTCACCGCAACCTCCACCTCCCGGGTTCAAGCAATTCCCCTGTTTCAGCCTCCCAAGTAGCTGGGATTACAGGCATGTACCACCATTTCCAGCTAATTTTTTGTATTTTATTAGAGATGGGGTTTCACCATGTTGGCCAAGATGGTCTCAATCTCCTGACCTCGTGATCTGCCCACCTCAGCCTCCAAAAGTGCTGGGATTACAGGCGTGAGCCACTGCACCCGGCCTCCTCATTGTTTTTAAAAGCCCACTGTTCTCCAAACCCCTACAACTGGAATGCCCTCGGACTCTTTTAAAAGGACAATTTTATTGTTCTCAAAAATATGTTTACTTTCAACACTCAAATAACACAGAAAAATGTATAAAAAAAGAAAATCGGCCAGGCACGGTGGGTCATGCCTGTAATCCCAGCACCTTGGGAGGCCGAGGAGAGTGGATCATCTGAGGTCAGGAGTTCGAGACCAGCCTGACCAACATGGAGAAACCCTGTCTCTACTAAAAATAGAAAATTAGCCGGGCGTGGTGGCACATGCCTGTAATCCCAGCTACTAGGGAGGGCGAGGCAGGAGAATCGCTTGAACCAGGGAGGCAGAGGTTGCCGTGAGCCGAGATCGTGCCATTGCACTCCAGCCTGGGCAACAAGAGCGAAACTCCGTCTCAGAAAAAAAAAAAAAGAAAGAAAATCACCCGAAATTCTACCATCTCGAAATAAATACATAAATATTAAGTTACAGAATATCATTTTAGACATATCCCTTTCTTTCTCTCAGAACAATGAATAACTAGAAATCATTTTACATGGGAATCTTATTATACAAGCTAATTTTATGTATAATCGATTTAATTAAGGTATATTTGAATTTAACAGGATTAGAAGAGACTGAATTAAAACGATTGCATAGGCTGTGTGCGGTGGCTCATGCCTGTAATCCCAGCACTTTGGGAGGCTGAGGCGGGTGGATTACTTGAGGTCAGGAGTTTGAGACCAGCCTGGCCAACAGGGTGAAACCCTGTGTCCACTAAAAATAGAAAAACTAGCCAGACATGGTGGCGTGTGCCTGTAATCCCAGCTGCTCAGGAGGCTGGGGCAGGAGAATTGCTAGGGAGAATCTCAGGAGGCGAAGGTTGCAGTGAGACGAGATCGCGCCACTGCACTCCAGGCTGGGCAACGGCGCGAGACTCTGTCACACACACACACACACACATGCACAAATGAAAAAATAAAACAATTGCTTAACTTTAGTTGTAATTTCTTCACCAAAAGAGTTATCTGTTCCTAAAAGATCCTCTAAAGTTAAAAAAAAAATTATTAAAGGCTTTACGAGATTGAAGTTACTTTAGTTCTTTTGTCCTACATATTTTAAGAAATGTTATTGTCCATCTACTTGGAAAGATAAGGAAATTAGTATGCATACGTTTTTCCTGCCCTTAGATTTTTCTAATTACATTATTTTTACATTGCAAATGTTTCTAACATTTACATCTGTCCTTTAACCATTTCAATAATTTTACCTCAGTTGTTTATTTAAATGGATTAAGTGTGAAAGTGATGTTTTAATGTCAGGGCAAAAATGCAAGGAAAAGATGTATTATTGAAAAATATCTGGGAGTAAGTAGATAGCTTAACTGGGGGAAAAAAGGTAGATTTTTACCTCACTCCTTGTAACAAATTTTTGCATAACTCTCCCCACCTCCTTTCCACAAAACATCAGCATAAAGAATGTCAAGAGAGAAATAGGAAAAAAAATCCAAGATCTACTATAAATTAAAAAGGAAATACAAATGGCTTTTCAACTTATGAGAGAGATGTTCAACATCTCCCATAATGTGAAACAGCAATTAAAACTATAGTGAGAAAAGTTTTCACTGATCTGACAAAGTTCAAAAAGTATCAGTCTTCATACTTTCACGGTGGGACTATAAATTGGTGCAACTGCTTTGAAGGACAAATGGGCAATATCTATCTAAATTTAAAATCCACATTGATGAGCAATCCCACTTCTAGGAATTTCTTTATTTTATTTTTATTTATTTATTTTTTTGAGATGGAGTCTTGCTCTGTTGCCCAGGCTGGAGTGCAGTGGCATGATCTCGGCTCACTGCAAACTTCGCCTTCCGGGTTCAAGTGATTCTCCTGCCTCAGCTTCCCGAGTAGCTGGGATTATCGATGCATGCCACCATGCCCAGCTAATTTTTGTATTTTTAGGAGAGATGGGGTTTCACTATTTTGGCCAGGCTGGTCTTGAACTCCTGACCTTGTGATCTGCCCACCTTGGCCCCACAAAGTGCTGGGATTACAGGCATGAGCCACCGTGCCCGGCCAGAATTTATTCTTTAGATATTCTTATACAGGGACAAAATGCCATATACACAAAGATATTCATTGCAGCACAGTTTGTAATAGCAAAAGATTGGAAACATCCTAAATGCGTTGGTTAAACAAATTATGGTCCATCTGAGAATATTATGGAGCCATTAAAAAGAATGAGGTAGCTTTGCATGTAGTAATACAAAACAATATCCTAAGCACACTGTAAAGCAAAAAGAAAAATCAGGGTGGAACGGTTTTTATGGTTTGCTGTCATTTGTGCAAAAATAAAAACAACATTTACTTTTATATGCATAAAATATCACTAGAAGGAGAGGTACAAAATAGGTGCAGTGGTTGCTAGTGAGGGGGCCTGAAATGGGAGGGAGATTTCTTTTTCATGTTCTACCTTCTCTTATTATTTTTTGAGACAGAGTCTTGCTGTTGCCCAGGCTGGAGTGCAGGGGCACAATCTCGGCTCACTGCAACCTCCTAGTTGATCAAGCGATTCTCCTGCCTCAGCCACTCGATTAGCTGGGACTACAGGTGTGAACCACCATGCCTGGCTAATACTTATATTTTTAGTAGAAATGGGGTTTCTGCATGTTGGCCAGGCTGGTCTTGAACTTCTAGCCTCAGGTGATCTGCCTGCTTTGGCCTCCTAAAGTGCTGGGATTATAGGTGTGAGCCATTGCACCCGGCTCTTCTTCTTCTTCTTCTTTTTTTTTTTTTTGAGACAGGGTTTTACTCCCATCACCCAGGCTGAAGTGCAATGGCAGGATCTCGGCTCACTGCAACCTCTGCCTCCCAGGCTCAAGTGATTCTCCTCCTTGAGCCTCCGAAGCAGCTGGGACTAAAGGCGCATGCCACTGCACCTGGCTAATTTTTGTAGAGATGGGGTTTTGTCATGTCCAGGCTGGTCTTGAACACCTAGGTTCAAGTGATCTGCCTGCCTCAGCATTCCAAAGTGCTGGGATTACAGGTGTAAGGCACTGTGCCCAGCCCCAGGTTGTACCTTCTACTGTATTTTTCCTTTTGGAAATTTGTGAGACCTATTTAAAATGAAGAACATACAGCTTCTTTAGCCATGCAAAATAAATAAATAAGTATTTGGGGAGGGGCCTCTTTAAATTCAATATTTACCATCAGCCCTTTTACCAGTTTCTCCAGTCCCTCATTCATTCTTCCTGCTTGCCTTCCTCCCTCTTTTTCTTCTTTTTGCTTCATCTCTATATTGGCTAGATTCTGCTATTGAGCAATTTTTAAAAGGAAAGCGCCGAAAGGTTGCATTGCCTAAATGTGTGGGGCTCGAAGATGTCAGCTGCCTTTATAATTTAAGAACATCTTGGCTGGCTCACAATTCCTGGCTTATATTTTATTTCCCTTAGAACTCTGCAAACACTGTTCTATTGTTTTCTGGCTTTGACTGTTCCTGAAGAGGTAGGTCTGGAGCCAGTTGGTTTTTCCACCCCAAAATAAACTTTTTCAGTCTGCTTGTATGAATCTTTCTTTATTCCTAGAGTTCAGGGACTTCACCAGGATATGATTTACTGATCAATGAAGATCAGTTTCATGGTCCCCCTCTTCATGCATGGATCTGCTTAAATGTTACCTCCTCGAACGGCCTTCTCCTTACCTAAAATAGCAGCACCTGTCAATCTTGATGCTTGTCTAATTTATTTTTCTGCACAACACTTAACATCAACTGGCACTATAACATATATTTATTTCTTTTCTTTTTTCTTTTTTTCTTTTTTTTTTGAGACCTAGTGTCGCTCTGTTGCCCCGGCTGGAGAGCAGTGGTGCTATCTTGGCTCACTGTAACCTCCGCCTTCCGGTTTCAAGTGATTCTCCTGCCTTAGCCTCCTGAGTAGCTGGGAATATAGGTGCCTGCCACCATGCCCGGCTAATTTTTGTATTTTTAGTAGAGACGGGGTTTCGCCATGTTGGCCAGGCTGGTCTCGAACTGGTGACCTCCTGATCCTCCCACCTTGGCCTCCCAAAGTGCTGGGATTACGGGCATGAGCCACCACGCCCGGCCTACTTATTTATTTCTTACTCCTTCTTGTAAGTTTCACAAGGGCAGGCACTATGTTTTTATTGTGTACTACTGTATTCTCTGCGCTTAGAATAGTACTTGACACCCAGCAGACAATCAGTAAATATTTGTTGAATAAATAGTTGGCCCATTTGATTTGGTCCATCAAATCAAGATGGAATCAAATCAAAGGAAGATCCAAACATTTCCAGAAAAGTTTTCTTCAAGGATATCTTTAAAAATCTTCTCCTCCATGTGTTTTGTTTTCTTTTTCAGGAATAATAGGTTGGCATATATTAGATCTCCTGTGTCTTCCAAATGTATCATTTTCTTTATATTCATCTTTAGAAGTTTTATTTTTTGCACTTAATTCTATTTTATTTCCTTAAGTAAACCAACCAAATGGGTTGGTTTACTACATGTTCGTTGCTTATAATATGATTTTTTAAACTGTTACGTTTTTTCTCTTCCATTTTTTTCTTTACCTCTACCCATTTGCTTTTTATATCCTTTTATTGTCTGTAACCCTTAACTTTTAACATCGCCCAAATTTATTCATATTTTCCTTTTTTTTTTTTTTTTTTTTAAAGAGATGGTATTTTCACTCTATTGCCCAGGCTGGAGTGCAGTGGCACAATCATACCTCACTATAACCTCAAAATCCTGGGCTCATGTGATCCTCCTGCCTCAGCCTCCTGAGATGCTGGGATTATAGGCGTGAGCCACCATACCCAGCTCCACATTTTTTCCCCTTTTATGTTAGTAATTTTTATGTCTTGGTTTTTTGTTTGTTTGTTTTTAAGATCTTTGTGTACTTCAAGGTAATAAAGATATTATCGTGTGTTTCTGGTGTTTTGTTCTGGTTGCTATTTTCTCCTAAAGAAACATGGAATTGTTGCTAAGTAGTTCATGTTTAAAACACGTAAGGGCTCCACAACAAAGGAGAACAAGATCAAGCTCTTTGTCCTGTTGCTTCTCTTACCATACTCCTGTGGCCTACCGCTCACAAGAAGTAAAAACTTACTTGTCACCTAGCCAAGGTGTTCTTAAATTATAAAGGCAAACATTTTTAAGCTTTACAAATTGAGGCAATACAACTCTTCTGAGTTTTTCTTAAAAACGAACAAACAGAACTGCTATACAGTAAAAGCCAGCCATTCTAGAGATGGAAGAAACAGAAAGGGTTGAAAAACAAACATGCAAAAGAAGGATTAAAGAAATTTGGACTATTGTGCGCCAAATAAAAGAAAACACTTCTACTGTAAAAGATTTCCACATACTACGCTGAT